>NC_092793.1:56592658-58040060 GCF_918797505.1 Bemisia tabaci
GGCAAAGGCAGCGCCGCACCCCGGCCCCGTCACGGAGCGGCAATATGGAAGTAAATGCATTCCTGCAACACATGCTTACGAATTCATTATTCGAAAAAGTGAAATGCATCAATTACGACTCGCCGAAAAGCTCGCCAGGGCAGTCAGCGCTGCGCTAAGGTATGCGGTGGAGGAGGCGAGGGAGGGGGGCGGCCACTTGAGTGACGAATCCACTTCGTCCGCATGAAGCCACTTAAGGTTTGGAGCTGTGTTCACGGTGGAAAAAAAGTAAAATATAAATGAAAAATTGAAACAAAAAAATCGGGGCACTGCATTTTTCGGGGCGGCGCATGAGCTGAAAATATCTCGCCCGGATGTTGAAATTAAAGTAATGTGACTCCTCTTTACCGTGTTCTAAACTTTTATCCTGGATCTATTCTATCTTTCAAAGAAAATTGATTTTCAGAGGAGGTTTTTTTTTTTTTTTTTTTGTTTTGGGGGGGGAAACCTTAGGAGAAAATCGGTCGATGATGAGTGTTATTCAAAAGAGTGAAATGCGACGAGAAAGAAACGGCGAGAGCAGAGTTGGTTTCCTAAGTTTCATGATCATTTTGCTAGATGACTGTGACTCCTAAGAGGTTAAGAGCTGTTTTTCCCCCTTTCCTCTTTTTTCTTGACACGTCGAAATTTCGTAGTTTCTCACGTGTGTGCGTAATGGATGTCTGACAGCACTGTTCAATCAATGCATTAGGAGTGAGGTGGATGTGTGTTTTTTGAATAGATTAACTACTCTTTTCCCCCTAAAGGTTTGTTCCCTGTAATTCAAAATTGAAGGTGAATTTGGAATGGACGGATCCACCAATAGGCTCACAACGTTATTTGTCGCTTTTTTCAAATCTTACGGATTTATATAATCGTGTGTTTTTCGAAAAGATAACTATTTGCGCCTCTTGGTATGTTCATTGCCTATACGGCGGAATTGAAGGCGAGGCTCAAGTGTCAATCTCCCAACGAGTTTGCACATTATCTACAAGTTAATAATGTAACAGTCGTCATAACTTCTCCTCTGCTGGTACATTTCTATTACATTAGTTTCCTTTAATTGCGTTGTTACTCAAGATGAAGATGCACCTACGGAAAGAGCGTAAATCAATTTCTGTTACATTTTGGTAAGCCCCATTAGCGATGAACTCGGCGTGCTAGTGACGGCAAAGCGTCATCGATTTGGGGTTACGTTCAAGGTACAGAAAGCGGGGGTTGGCAAGGGAGACTGGACAGCTGTAGGGGTGGGTTTCGGGCACGCTGCTGCCACTGGTTGCAAAAAATACCGTCGCTCCAAAACCCTCCTGGTTCAACCCTTAAATGTATCTCCAACTGTTTTATGAAGCCCCTTGACTAGAATTTAGGCAGGAGAGAATTACAAATGTAATTTTTCTTATGAATTTACTTTTTGCATGCAATCTCTTACATTCCGTTGATTTTACCCCAACTTAAAATGAGAATTACAAAATTTTCTATAGGTTCAAATGTTTTATAAAAAGAGGGTGAATTTTTAAATCATCCGTAGCAGTTTCATCAAGTTTAGAAGCCTATTATAATTCAGAGCGCTAGGAAATATTATCTGCCTGAAAAAAGAATTTACCTATTGACGAAGCGAGGGACACTTGAACAGAAGGAGCTCATCTCACGATTCGGTGAGAAACTGAATCCTCCGATGTGTGCTAGAATATCGGAATTGCAATCGCTGAAGTCCACCATCTTGTATCTCCATTGCAGTGTTTCTAAGTGTCTGCTTCTATTTTATTCTTTCAAGGGGTGAAACCCAATGGGCCCGTTCCAAACTTTTGCAAAGGCAAAAATAAGAGTTGTCATACTTAAAGAAAGTGTCTCAAAAATAAAGATGAGCGCTTCGGCAAAGTCTGAAATGCTTTTCTTACTTCACAATTTGCATAAGAAATTAGCGTTTTTTAGAACTTCCCGCTTCAAAAACGATACCACGGCACAGGTGAATATTTCGTTAGAGGAGCTACGTTGTGAGGTTAGGAGGGCATTTCAGAGTTTGTCGATGCGCTCATCGTGATTTTTGAGACATTAGCTGTAAGGAACAACTCTTATTTTTGTTCTAGCAAAAGTTCCCAACAGGCCTATTGTATAGCTTGAAATGTATAAAGAATATTCTTCTAAAACAAAAAACAAATCAAGGAAGTTTTTTTTTTTTTTTTTTTTTTTTTTTTTTTTTTTCGAAATCACGTCGAATAATTTCCCACAGAAGAAATAAGATACCACAGGAAATCTGCCAAGTCGTAAACTGAGATATGTAGTTTTGCACTTCGGACGTCGATATTGATAATCGACGATTTGTAAAGATGAAAAGACGGCAATACGACAGACCGACCTACGAAGTGGAAAGTTGTAGGATGACCCAAGTCTAGGTGAGAATATATATATTAAGAAAAAGATAAATAAATAAATGAAAAAAAAGAAAAAAAGAAGAAGAAAAAAAAGTATCAAAGCACCGATGATGCCGAGCCTCGACGCGCACTAAGCTGGATATTAAGGATGGAACACTCTTGAAATTGTTCCTCCGAGAAACTCAGAGGAGACATCACATCGTTCCGTGCATAATTCTGCTGAAACAGTAAAACGGCTGTCTCTGACTTTTCCTGGCCATTCAGTCCTTCGTATCTTTTTGTCTCCCCTCTTTTCTCATCCCTCTTCTTGTTTAACGCTTTCATTAATTATGGGATCTCGGCTGCTTCTAAGTCTTACTGCAATTGGTACCCCTGCGTTATTCCTACTCTGGTAAATGAAACCTTGTAAATGGACTGTAAATGATTCATGATGTGGCGTTAATGGTTATCTTTAATATAACAGGCGTAACTTTTTGTTAGTCTACTGTATCCATCCTGAAAGCGGCATATCGCGAGGTTTAAATGTGGAAGATATTTTATTTTTAACAATCGAAAATAGTCTTCTCAACATTGTTCAACCCAGGTAGAAGCCGAAAATACTGTAAGTATCAAATGAAACGTGCACTGGTAGGCATTTAATGTTTACATATTGTGCTTTAGGTTTATTACGTCGTAGGTGCTCTCTAAACCGTTGCTTTATAAAGTGTTGGCGTTTAAAATAATTCGTGTACTTTCGTTGATTTATTAATTATTCATCTATTTATTATCATATTATTATGTTCAATTATTATGTTAATTATTTATTATGTTTTAATTTTGGAAGCAAGGTCGTTTGCAATATTTGCGATATGGTGTTCACAAGATTCCCAATAGTATACTGGTCTTTCTAAAAATGTAAGACACCATCACTCTATCTCGTTCTGAAATTTTCGCATCATTGAATCATTTGAATCTCTTTAGCATTGTCATATCGTATTCTTTTTCTATTCTTACGTAATTCCGGTCCACGCATGGCGGGCTGAAAGCATAAAGCACTCCCTATTGACTGAGCGCTTAACGGGCAGCTACGTTCAGTTTTAAATTTGAAAAAGTGAAAGGGTCAAACCTCGTCAATACGAAGGAAGAGAAAGAGTAAAATCCCTCTTCCCTCTCTTCCAGCAACGCACCCTCGTATCTCCTCGCCGCAATTCTATCGTGAGTCCCAGAAACTTCCATCAACTTATTTTCCCTCCCATACTCCCGAGAAAATTTACTGCTGTGAAAAATACTGAGATTTCAGTTTTAAACGTATGCCGTATAAGTATTGCGTACTTATGCAGTCAATTTTAAGAGAGTGTCCAGTGTCCACCGTCAGTATAAAAACCAGAGAACCCAGAAAATATCAGGAAATCCGATGATATCAGAAAAAATCATAAAAATCGGTCATGGATCAGGAAATTCTGAGTGCCTCAAACAATTTAAAAAAAAATTGATTAATTTCATAACACTTTTTTTTTTTTTTTTTTTTTTAATCAAACGAGTGTAAATTTATTTTTCTGATCCAAAATTTCAGGATCAGGAAAATAGCAAGAGTATCCAAAATTAAATTTTGGAATTTGTTTTAAATTTTAATTTCATTTGTTTTAAATTTTAATTACATTTGTTTTAAATGTTTTAAAAAATACTGTCCCAGTTTCCCCCCCAATCTTGTCCTGACACTCAGTAGAGCTCAACATTTTTTTCTCTAACTGAAATTTTTGAGCTTTTTGGCATTGTTTTCCCCGCGAAATAATGTGGACCTAGCACCATTTCACCACCTTATTACCAGTACCAGTAGACACCCTGTTTAAGAATTTTTCCCCTCCTCATCATCCTCTTCTTCTCCCTCTAATATTTCTCCGTGTTTCCGTCATTCAACAATTTGTTTGAGAATCTGGTAAACGTCACGTGGTGGATTTTCCTCTCGCATATAGGTTTACCGCCCTCTCAACGCCCTCCCTAGTTCTGCCGTGCCCTCGTGCTCTTCTCCTTCCTATGAGAGCTCTTGCTCATTATGAAGGTCTGAAGTTTGATAAGCTTTGGTTGTTATAAACTGCTTATCCAAGATTTTTGTCCTGTCTCTCTTTTTCTTCCCGCGAGAGGAGGTAAACTCTGAAAAATGAGAGTTGAGGGCACTCGCTCTCGCCTTAACCCTGACTTCCCCACCTTCCGCCCATTTGAAAATAATTAATGAGTAAGTATAGGTCTGGTGAGCTTTGCAAACTCTTCCCGCGGCTTTCGCTCACTCAACTCGCAGCTGCTTTGCCGCGGTTGGCAAACATTCCCGCTTTTCCTATCGATCCCTCCTGTTTTTCAGGATGAATTTGATAGCCTCGGGGGTTAGACACCTCGAACATCACCGAGAGTCGGTATTATGGTGTGCTTCTAGACAACTTGCAGCTTCTGACCCGAGCTCGAGTGATGACTGTCAACCGCAACTTTTAACAAACATCATTGCACATCCCATCGCTCTGTATATTCCTACTCCATTCCCTTGCTTCACGTTTTACTGGTCTTCGACCTCTGAAAGTTACCATATCCTCTCTTTAGCATTTTGCGCCGGCAGGAGCTACCGTATCGTATTGTCTCTCTTTCACTTGGGACTTTGAATTTTTGGAAAACGCGAAAATTCCTTGACTTTTAACGTATGACTTGCTTATTGCAGTAAGCGAACAGACATCCTTCGAAACATAACATTATATTTTTCTACCAGATACGTAAGCACTGTTAATTTTCACTTTTTCAACAAAGCCCTTGTTACATGATGTACTTTCTTCCATTTGTTTCAACGCATAGCTTTTTTAATGAAATAAGCACTCAAATGAAATGAAAAGGATCACACCGCAAAATTTGAATTTGATCCTTCAAGAAGTTCCTCTACCGCAGGGGCGCATACTTTAAGAAACCCTAGAAAATGACGAAACAAATTATGAAAATGCGCAAATAATCAAGGACAAAAGTAGTAAAACGATTAAGATCCGATCCACGAGATGTAAGTTCTCGGAAAAACAAGGAACCAGAAATGAGTAGCTGGAGAACAAGGCGTACAAGTGCAGTTTTTGCTATTTCGAGAAACACGCGTTCGGAGTTTTCGAAATTGTATGGATCCTTATGGCAGAAAGAAAGTTCAAACTGACTTTTTGATGCTGAAACATTGGATTTTGGGAGCGAATTTTTCACAGAATATGCATCAAGACTAGTTATAATTGAAATCATTTGTGACTCAATTTTTTTCAAAAACTGCGGTAATGGCGCCTTTTCCACCAAGTCTCTCAAATTGTATCGAGCATAGAAGAAAAGAACATCGACATCCGTACTGCAAGTGAAATTAAGAAAGACTGAGCTGGTGGTAGTAAGTTGCGCGGAACTGGCTCTTTAGTTGGTCGTTCATAAAAATGAAAGAGGCTGCTACGAAAATTTCAATCCACGAAAATCTTCTTGGCAACATCACTAATATCAAATATTCAAACAAAAGGATGCTTCCTCTACAGATGAATCCCGGTGGTGAGAGATGCATTTGATATCAGGTTTTGCACCGCATTCAGGTAGAGGGAAGCAGGAACAATCTTTACAATTCCTACCGCGGCTTGCAAAATGTTACTGACTTTCTACCGATACGAAAGAAATTTATCTTGTTAGGTGGAGTTGAAATTACGCCTGAAGCGAAGAACATATTTAACAAACTCGCTCTCAATAATGACAGGGGTGAGGAATTAGTGTAATGGACGATTAGACTGGGTACGAAACTAAGAGCCATTGTGTTTTACACGGAGACGATGCACGCGTCAGCGGGTTGATCGTTGAAATTGATATAGACAAAGCTATAGACAAAGAAGACAAAAGGGATATGGAGGGATCCTATCGGTGAAAGCGGGTGGTTGCGATGGACAAAGAAAGGTAGATAAATAGACTAACTAACGGCAACCCACGAGAGGCCGTGTGGTTAGCAGTTCATCATTTTCTCCCTTACTCTATAGGAGTAACCAATTCATCCAATTTCGGCCCATTTCAACCAATAGGAAAGCTCTATACTCCCTATGTCCTTTCTTTGTCTATAAAATTCAACAATCAGCCCCCAGGACTTTCCAAATTCAACTTATAATTCGATAAATTGCGTTTAATTTGTACGTTAATTCAGACTTTCCGCTCGCGGAAAATCCCATATCAACTCGGGTAGAACTAAGCACTAAAATAATTGCCGTATATTTTACGGTGGAAGAATTTTTCTGTGCACTACTTTCCTTTTGACAAAATCAAGGATACGTTTCTTTCAAAACAGGAGAAAATTTTGTTGAAACCATGCTCTAGTTATTTGCCGAACGTGTCTAGGTTCTTTTGAATGCCTAACTTGTCTCACGTTGATCATGGTTTTTCGGTAGCGGGCAATTTGACTTTACTATTATTACATAAACTTCGAAAGTTTATTGCTCGTATATGAGTCAATTTGAAAGTTTTTGGTATGATCATCGGGTTTTATGTTGAATCTTAACGGGAGGACTTGTTTAGCAGTGATTAATATCTTACTGTATCTTGTGATCCATTTTGAGTATTTAACGGATCGAGAAAGATGACCACGCTTTTAATCACTGAATACAGGATCACCTGGACTAATGTTTGACATCAGACTAAAATGATTGACCATATCATTAGCAATCCGACTGAATCAGTGGGGTGGCGTGCTTTGCGAAATATCGATTAAACTGTCATTTAAACCTATTGAAAAGGATCGATAAGCAGGGTGTTCGCAACGAACACCTTAATATTCGATTTCTTATCACGGCTTCAAATGGGGAAATATCGATAAGCGATCATTCACGCCTTGCCACTGGACTAAATTGAGGTAGATCGGAAAAAATAGGAATACCTAAACATTATAACAATCGTAAAAATAGGAATCAATATAGGGTAAGTTGTAAAAAACGAGAAAAGTTCCAAATGAATAGAGATAAAAGTAGGGATAAATCGGGACGCATCTGGCAAAATCGGGCTGCGGCATGAGAAGCTATGTATTGTATTTAATGAGAATATAACGGAAATTTCAGGGATGAATCGGGACACGGTAGGCTCAATTAGTATGAAGGAAAGATTGATCAGAATAAATTAAGAAAACCAGGAATAAATAGAGATAGATGCAGGAATAAACTGGAAGGCATTTACGTAACTCGGGTGGTTTGGGATAAACGAGAATAAATCACGGTGATTCGTGATGAATAGGGATGAACTGGGATAAATCGCGACAAAACTAGGAATGGTATGTGGAGTGCCAACAATTTGCCAGTTACTGGCCTCCGATTTCGCATTTAACTATTAACCAACAATCAATGATCCCTTTCCCGCACCCCACGAATAACTAGCCCACATTTTGTAATAAGGGACTACTATTTCCGGTTCATTTTAGAAACAACATATATGCCATTGGTTTCCTTATGGAGGAAGGCGCTTTTATAAAAGAACCAAAGATAGTGGTTATCTACTTCAAAATGTAATGCAACTGGCCTTATTTTCCGTATTGCACCTCTGCCCGGTCACCTTGCTCGAGACACATCGCGCTCTGATCCGCTAGTCTTACATCTACTATAAAATGGTCCCCTCCGTCAAATTTAATCGACTACCATTCTCCCCCTACCTACCGCCGCCACCGCCTTCTCCACAATTGATCAATAATGTGTACCCATCCTCATATTTCAACGAATATACGTCCCCTCCCAAAGAACTCATCAATCACGGGCAATCTCTCTAGCAAGCGGCGTCGACCCAATAATCCCAACGCACCCAATAATCACATCAACTTCGCAATACCTTCAAAGGTCTTTTAATTTTCTGTCATTCCATGTTCTCCATAGTGTTTTTGTGAAATTCATGCAAGATCCAGTGCAATTTTCTCGCCATCAAATCGTATCTTAGATTGAAATGCATGGGGTGCTCACATACCCAAACACCTACACATATGCTACATGTATGCTTATAACTTGGTAAAGTATAATACCAACTTCGTGTGCCTTAGTTCATTTATAAACTGTATATGATGTTGCTGTCGCAGGCAATTAGCAATTGCTAGCAATTTACAAGCGGTCCACATGCTGTTTTCTCAGTGTAATGAAGATTTCATGGATCGGAGCCTTCAAAAATATGATCACAGCTTGGAGCGCCTTCATTTTTTCGTCACACTCTACGCTTCGCCACGAAGTTTGTTTAGTTGCCAATCCGACCCAAACATACCTAAGGTCACGGATTTCACTACATGCTCTCCTCAGTGCACTGAGTGCAGTTTTACTACAATGTTTATGCGGAGGAAAAAGTGCCGCTTCTCATTAAAGGCAAAATTATCTTGTTTCTTTATTTTTGAAATGTAAGCTTTTCTACCTCCTCACTAGTGGCCCGCTAATTGCCAGCGATTGCTAATTGCCTGCGACATTGCTAACCCGCAGAGGTGAAATTCCTGCATTCTTCCTGTAAAGAAGATGAATTGTTCAGAATCTGCTCCCTTTTCAAAAAATAAATAAGCAATGCCAAAAATTATCTGCCGCATGTTGCAGTTATAAACCGAGGTTTTAGAATTTTTATCAATTTTTTTTACAGTCCCTCATCCTCGAAACCGGCAATCAAACAGTAGATCCTGGGAAAAAATCGATTAGAAGCGTTGAAAAAACAAAAAATAAACCGGTTGCATGATAATCGGAAGTAGCAGGTTACGAAAATGATGCGTATTTGGGGTTAGGGCGCCAACAGAACTGTATGATGTATTTTGAGTGTTGGTATGTAGCGATCCTGTCCCGTGACGTGTCGGTTGCAGGAGAAACAGCTCCGGCGGGACCCATTACATATGACACTCACAGTGCCCAAAGGCCGTTATTATTAATTAGTACATGCTGCATCCTGTAGTATATGTGAATACTCAGATAATAGCGAGCATATAGGCAGATAGGGCCCGTGTGTGAAACCGCCCCTAGCTGAGCCCCACACCGCGCCGCCCTTGCACTATCTCAATTGCCTCTTTCACTTTTTCAATTTCGAGACCAGGCTAGCAAAAACGACTCCAAAAAGCAGACGTGCATTCTAAAATCTTTATCTCGATTTTTGTACGGCGGACATTCCGGCAATAATGGGTGGATTCGTCCGCGTTTTTCCAGCAACAATGTTAATATTCTACCGTGTCACCTTTTTTCACGTTAATTTTTATTGTTTCGATCGTTCCATTGGTCGCTTAAGCATTCCACTCTTCCATCCAGGCTCCATTGGAAGCTTAATTAATGTAGATAGTTTTATGCTACCAACCTATGACGTGACGCGTGACGCGTCGTGCGATCTGCCGACGCGACGGTTGGTTTGTTTCTCAGCATGTCACACTCTCTGTAAGACTGCAATATCGATACCGCTAAAACAATGGACTACTAGGCAAGGCACAAGTTTAAGTAGTCTAACATTTATACTCTCTTTATAATTTCACGTAATATATGATTCGCTCAACGAAAAGTACCGAAATTGACTCCTAACCAAGATATTCAAGTTTTTATTCAGCTCTGATTACGAAACATTTAAAGTTCCCGCTCATAAGAAAAGTCTGAGTCTACGTGAATCAAATTGCGCACCGGATGAGGCGCCCTTATCATAGATACAGGATCTAAAACTAGCATGCAAACATGTATTAATAGCAGCGACAGAAATCGGTAGTCTCTTGTTGATAACAATATTGCAGTAGTAATTGTAAAAACTACGAAAAAAAAAAAATACCACTGTGTTCTCCAATATCAATGAAACCGACTTTCCGCTTCATACGTCATCGAGGTCTGGCGATCGATTATCGATATTTCTTGATTTGCAACTGTGGTTTAGAATCGGTTATTATGGTTTTCGTTGCAAACACCTTGCTTATCGATCCTTTGCCATAGGTTTAAATGTCAGATCAATTGATATATCGCAAAGCACGCCACGCCACTGTTCATGACTCATGAGGATCTTATGATGAAGTCGATTAACTTTCTCTATCATCGATTAGTGTTTCAGATCAAAAATGACGAATTAAACTCGTAACTATATGTTCAAAGTGGGTTAAAATGTTTTATTTCGTTTTTGCTTGATTCAAAACTCTTTTGTGGGTTAACTGCGCCTCAATACTCAGCCCCTTAATGTAAAAAGAGTGGCAACAAACATCAAACCCCTTGACCCATGCAAAATCGCCGTCATTCTCAACTTCGGAAGAGCTGTTATGTGGAGTTAAGTTAGTATCCCCTCTCCTCTCTCTCTGTGAAACAAATGAATAAATAGCAAGCTTGAACTCGAAAAACACGTCATAAGCTGAGTCTAGATTATTCAGTGCACATCCACGGTTGTTCGTGCACAGTGAAACCGACCTCGGTGTGTTGTTTCAGTATTGTCGAAGGAGGTCAAGTTTTTGATCAATTTAAAAAAAGAAGAAATTGCAGCTTTATAGAGCGACTCTTTTTAATTTTGAATAGAAGCATTCACGTGCACCAATTGTTACAGGCACCTCTCCGGTTTAGTCGTCCCTTACTAAGAACCTACAAAATCAAAAGTAATTCTTAGTAATTCAAAAATCTTGCTTTGATACCGTTGGCTTTTACGAACAGACGGCAAAACCAGTAACAACAGATTAATATCCATTCATGGATATCAAAAAACTGCAATTTAAAACTGTCAATGATCATTTACATGTTCACAGTAATATTTGAAATTTTATTTTGCGCCAAAGTTGGTGGACGGAAAATCGTGGCGAATATTTGATCAATGTTGACCTTCCATCGCGTAAACATCGGCAGGGAAGGCTCAACTCATACTATGCTTTTGGCGGAAATTGCCACCAACATGTTCCATTATTCATTCAGTCGTTAAAAGAGGAAGGGTACTAACAGCTCGAAATCAATTGTTTGGTATTGAATAATCGCAATATTGCCAGGAAACGTTACCTCGGACTTTCATTATTTTAACGGCTAACAATTTAATTCTTTTTTTTTATGAAACCAATAATATCTGCATAAAGCATTGAAAATCATCAAATTGGCAACACTCACTTTCTATTGATTAAGCATCCACCAAAAGCGCAAGCGCGAATGTTGCGCGATTGTGGATGATGCCCCTCGTATGTCCATCTTATTTTCCCCAAATCATTCAAAATAAAATATGTTCATGTACGAGCTTAAGTATGTGAAGAAATAGGCTGTAAAGGCATCGTTACCTATTTTTTATAGAATTTTTTTTATGCTCGGAATGTAGTCCTTACGTCCTTAACATTCATGATTTTGTCTTGTTACAGATCGAAGATGCCATGTTAATGTTCGACAAACAAACAAATAGACATAGAGGTAAGTTGTAGCAAGTCTTTCATAAATCACATTAATTGTAGCAAATATTCTCTTTGGCCATGACACTCTGAGGGGTTTTCCCCTCTTTTTAACTCACAGCGTGAACCCGAGCCCGAGCGAATGTTTTGTTGTAAAAATGGAGAGCTGAACTTTCCGGATCCAACTTTTACACCCGCGCTGAAGCTGAAAGCGTGTTTGCGTCATGGACTGAAGAGTTGCAAGCTTCCTACGTATGACCTAATTCCACTCGCAGCATTGATGAGTCAAAATTCGAGCCAACCCAAAGGATTAAAACTACACACATCCCTCTTGAATTTCTTTTTGTCGGGAAATCAGAGTGTCAAGCACCGCCGAAATGAGTGACGGGTAGCATTTGCAGATTAAAATGAACATGCCGTATCTGCATGACATTTTAAACGAAAGCCTCGTTTTGCCACTATCGCAGTTCAAAACACTTTACCCGAAGTTAGTGTCTATATTGAGCATTTCCCCGAACGTGAATTGAAACTGTTGAAAAGTTATTTTAACATGCGACTGAGATGATTATCTACGAAAAAAATAGACCTTGTCAGAGAGAAAATTAAACGCATATTGCTCTTCAGGATTGGAATGAAGTAGGCGTAGATTGAGAACGTTAATTGCAAACATATTTTTGCTAGGAAATGACTGGTTTTCTTCCTAACCCAGCAAGTGTACGGAAAGTCAAGAATATCACAAAAATTAAAATAAGATTTTCATCGGAAAGTTAGATTTTCTGGAAGTCTTATGCAAGTTGAAAAAACAATTAAAGAATTTTTCAGATTTAGCAGCCATTGAAAAAAAGAAGTGAGAAGGATAAATGTTCTCTTATTTTAATAAGAAATTGTCCACGCTTTTTCAGCTAATATAACAAATTATATTCGGTAAATCGGCACCAATCGTCCATAATCCACTATCAATGCCCAAGAAACAATACCGCCTGTTTGCAATTTGTTTTAAACATTCCAGTGTCATTACGGCGTGACCATGCGGAATTGGGAAAAAACTAAAAACATCAGCTAGCGTATTTTATAATTTATACTATGAAATGCGGGAAAGTTGCTAATTTATTTCACCATAATTGAATCGGCCAGTTACAATAGGACCAAAACTAAGAATTCGAGAAAAATGGTAATAACCGTTTTACGAGTATTTGACCCCATATAAATCATAGAGCTCTAACATATTAAAGTGATGAATAAATTCATCACAGTATTACTTAATGTGCAATTTAAAAAGGGTTGGTTCAAACAGTTTCTACTGTTCTTTTCGTATTTATATATCTGGCGCTTGAGTCTTTTCGTAACTGACCGATTCAATTGCCAATTAGCCGATTTTGTTCCTCAGCGATCGTGATGTTAATTTGGTCTAAACTTTTTTTTTTTTTTTTTTTTTTTTTTACTAATTACTCTCCTAATTCGATCATCTAACGTTGGAAGTCATCGGCCAAGTAACGCCGGACGCTGATTTGGGACAACTTCCCACGCGCAGATTCGACTAAATTACTTCCGACCAACAACGACCATGATTTTTCGAGTCGGTTGCAGACTCCGGTTGTCGCGTCGCCGGGGCGGGCAGCAAATCACTTTGTTTTTCATCCAATAGCAGAGCGTCATCAGAGCCTCCGCGTGAACGCTCATAAGTGCTTGATTGTTAAAGCACCCCTATTAGCTTTGTAACGGCGAATAAGGGTCCATTAATTGAGTTAAGTGAGGGCGTTCTCGCAAATTGGGTGCCCTTTGGGTTGGCTGTACGGTGAAATTTGCAACGCAACTTTAATTGTAAGTACTAAACACGAGGTGGAGCCATGCATATATCTCTCTCAAAGAATTTCCCAAAAAATATCTCAATTAAACTGATTTTACACAGCCAGCCGGTGATACTTTAGTGATCGCGGTGTACGGTGTTAGACTTCGCATGAATCATCCTGTCCCACATTGCGTTTCATCGCACTATTTACACAATTTTTTTTAATACACGTTCTGAATCTGACTCAGTACCTACATCGTATTTTTCTATGATTAAAACTCCTTTAAAATCATTAACGAAATAGGCTCTGTGTTCCTATACCTAGATTTTAAAAAGAGCTCTGAAACTGTACCACTCTGTAACGGGTTTTCTTTAATTCCTTTTACCCGCCACATTTTTAAAATTGTAGACAATCCTACTCTGTTAACCCACTTACTTTCGATGATCCCCGTGCTCCAACCAAAATGTTGAACTTTTCTCACATCAATTAAGTCGAAAATCTAACTGTTTAGTATTTTTATCCCTTTTTCATATATTTTGTGAAAATATTAATGGCCTAAGTAGCTGAATTTTGCTAAACAATAATACGGAACTACAACGGAAACTACACGCATACGGTTATATTCAGAAGAAAAAAATGATTAATCGGTTACCTAAAAAGATTTAAATATTCAAAGTATAAAAAGATGCCGAACGTTAAACGTTGCAAGTTGAAATCCGTGATCTGTAGAGAAGTTTATAACCTCCAAAACCGGAGTCGGAGCACCCTAAGTCTCTCGTCATATCGTCGCTCCTCTGACGTAAGGGCGTTTCTCAATTTTCACGTGAGCCCTACTTTACATATAAATCCATGCCCTCTTAGGCTCATCCAGAAATCAAGATACGGCCCTACGTCGCGTCGGAGGAGCGACGGTATTTAAACCGCGTTTAGCAGAAAGGAACCAAGCCACTTCCGCTACTACCAAATTTAACTGGGTAATTTACTTTTTCACAAAAGAACGTTTGTGCGATTTCTTTTGAAAATTTCAAGGAATTTGCTTCATACTATGCAAAAAATTCCTTGAATTTTACACAAAAATCCGTGCAACGGTTCTCATGTAAAAAATTAAAATGCCCAATTAAAGTTGGCAATAGCTGATGTGGCTTGGTTACTTTCTGCTAAACGCGGCCCGTTTAAAAGGAAAACTTACAGTGAAGTCAAATAGAATGAGAGCGAAAAGAGCTTGTTGACTGGGAGCCAACAGATCTGGAGAGCGCCATTTACGTGAAATTAACTCATTTGAATAAAATAGACAATCTGAGAACTATCTTCGTTTAAATGCTCTGAGCTTGATAGATAGGAATATATTTTGACATAAAGATGGTAAATAATTTGACCTCGTGCCAGTTGACACGAAGGGTAGTCAAAATACTCAATAAAGTTTGGTTAACGGTGACTCTTTTTTCTTTTTTCGCACTGACTTAGTTCACCTGAGTGCGCGATCGATGGCTAAAATGCGAGATCACGTACCTCCGTTTGCGACATTGTTCACTGATAAAAATATCTGTGCTCTTGTGAAACTTTTGTTTAATATGGGAAGTGAAACACAAACAAACGCTTTGATGTTGATTTTAGTTCAGTTTGCGGTGAAACTAGCGCAGAAAACAATGGAGGGACTGGGGAAATGTATTCCTCCGATTACGACAGTGGTATTCGCCACTCGTTTTTTAATAGATTTCCCCAAGAAAACCAGGTGACAGTTTTGAAATTGTCAACCGAAGGCTACGGTTATTTTGTGTTTAAGTTCCCGTTTTAACCAAAATTTTCTTTTGAAACTCTCTGTGTTGTAGACTTCCAGTCATACTTTATTTTTTCCTCGGAAAACTAATCTACGTAGTTCCTTGAAAATGTTCTTAATTTTTCTTCTCTATTTGTAGAATTGTTTGCACAAATTTCAAACTAGAAAGTTGACTTCCTCCTCTTCGAAATACTGAACTAGGAGTGGAGATTTTGAAACACCGCAATAGAGATAATTTAGCCATCGATATGCTCCTTGTGCGAGGCGGTTCACTCTTTAAATACTTCCATCACCATTGGACTTCGATCAATTCACCTTAAAACGTGTCGTTTTTGGCTCTGAAATGAAATTGATTAAGTTTAATAATTTTAACAAAAATATTCAACGTTAACTCCCAGTTAAGTTGCAGGTTTTAATTTTAATAATTAAAAGTTCATCCGTAATTTTCGCTCGATGATGATAGATGATCAACTTACTTAGTAATTTTTGCCCCAATGATGCGTCTGAAAATGATAACAATTGATCAGTGGCCGATAGAGTAACTGTTAAAGCAAATCTTTCAAATATGTCTCATAAGAGATATTAATTGCTTTCATCAGTATTGCATCGTATCTGTTCCGTATTTGTATATTGTATTGTTGGTTGCAAGATCGTTTTTTGTGTTGTTCGTTGGTTGTGTGCCATTTCGAACAGAAACTATGTGGCATACGGCTTCTGGCTGACTCTTGTTGTCTCGCTGATGGAATGCATTCGATTCAATTATTACTAAGTCCAGAATTTTGTTTATCTCGATGACTTGCGGTTTTTTAGGGGAATATTTCGCCATATCAATAACTAAATGCTCTTATTCATACCCCTCCTGTATTTCACTTTGCTTCCTCCATTTTGAATGAGCGGCAAAAGAAATGCAAGAAGCTTGTCTGAAGTTTTGCGGGATGAAGTTTTTGGAGAGAATGTCAATTACTGTCAGTTACTATGCAGGATGTAAAGTTGAGAAGACTTGACTTACGAGAATGAAACGTTGACGACGAAACTTCAGGAGAAGGGCTCAAAGAAGCAAAGCGGGTGCGAGGAGGCTCGGAGATCTAGGGAATGAGGTGTTATCGTGAACATCCCGACAGACACCGCTCAACTCCTCCCAACTCTTTCGCTGGTAAGCTTGACGTTGAGGAGTTGGAATTTTTGCCCGGGATGTGAAGAACTGAGAGAAATAGTCGAGAGATTCTGCCTCGAGTCTACAGCTCTGTTTCAGGGTGATTTCGCGACTTTTATTGCTGGTCTGATGCGTGCCTGAGGCAAAACGATTGAAAACCGAGGTGATATACTTAGAGGAATGATTTTTCTATTGATACACTTTACTTATCTACATCTTCAGCTATTTTTATGTACGTACATACTTACTAATCATTCCTGAGCCATGTTCAGAAAGCACATTACAATAGCAACGGCTTATCAGGGAAAACGAATTCTCCTCACGCTTTTACCGATTTAACAGAAAGGAACCAGCCCAAATTTTCGAAAAAAATTGAGTCAAGAATTTTTTAGAGTTCCACTGGTCGCATATTTTCTCCTGCCAAAAGCCCAAAGTCAGAAAACAAATTAGTTTGTGAAAAGAAGTTTATGAAGTTTATTTTCTTCATTGAGCCTCACGGAGGAATAAAACTTCAAACATCTTTTTCTCAGTTTCAACTTCAGGGCCGGATTTACCTACTTGCCGCCCATGGGCCCCTCTGTATTTTGCCGCCCCTTTCTCATTCGTTTCGAAACATCAATTAAAACCATCAAGTGAACGTGCCGGAGGGGGAGGGTGCATAAGACGCGTTTACTCGTGTTGGATACATTTTTTTGCGAAAGCCCTGCCAATACTACTAACAAAATTTCACGGAACTTGGCGCGAAAGTTAAGTTCCGTAAATCTATCTCTGTGCGAACAAGGCCCTCCATTTATAAGAAATGAACGAAAAAATTATGAAAGAACAAACATTAATGTGGTTTAATAATTTGAACTTCCGCCGCTGCGCCGCGCTGATTGCTCTGTGTTTGGCGCAATGCGTGAAGTCTTCCTTCAGTCTTGTCGGTATTATGCGTTTACGCCGATCGCTGCTGAACGCACTGTGTTTTAAGCAATGCTTGAAGTATTCCTGCAGTCTTGTAGGCGCTATGCGTTTCGCGCTGACCGCTCTGTGTTTGACGCAATGGGTGAAGTATTCATGTAGTCTTGTAGGCGCTAATATGTGTTACATGCCGACCGCCGCGCCGAGGGCTTGTCCTTTTCATCTCAAGTCCTCGTCATCATTCCTCTCTGCGCTGAGTTCCAGACCAAATTGCGTGTTTAGTTCCTGTCTTAACTCGACTAGTTAAAGATGCTGTCATTGTATCACCGAAAAACGACAAAATTAGAAATTAATATACTCTCAGGAAAAAGAGATTTTGTTCCCTTTTCTGATTGGTAATTTTTTTTCCGAGAGTCTGATTTTTTTCATACCTACATTTAAAAAAATTGCAAAATTTGCCGCCCCCTAAATTTGCCATCGTGGGTCGCGGCCCATATGGCCACCCCCTTAATCCGGCCCTGTTCAACTTAATGTGGGTTGGTTCCTTTCTGATAAACTCCGTCCATTTATGAGTCAGTACCATTACAGACCATACAATTTATATCAAGTTTGGCACAGATTCAAGCCTGAATCCGAGTTTAGTTTAGGTGAATGGACCACCAGACAAGTTATGGATTAAAGCAACATAATTTCTCTTCAACATTTTACGAGAAAAACTAATCACACAATAACGGGAAGATTGCAAAACAATATCTGAAAAAGATTCACGTGATTTCTATGAACACTAGTTAAATGTAAAACATACGCATTTGTACTATCCAATCTCCAATAATGACGTGTGAAACACTTGATAATATATTTTTCTGAAGTTGATTGCCGAACTTCCTGCTGTGTTAAGTTTTCAACGCAAGATTTCGAAGTAAAATCATGTGAAACTTTCTCTAGTTCAGACATTGCCTAGTGGCTTATTGCGGATGGGCAATATTTTAGGATAGGCACATAAATCGTGAATGGATTCAATCAAGGCATGGAATGATTTTATTTCTCTTTTTTTTCGGCATTCATTCCGCACCCTCCAAATTTATTGCCCTTTCGATAACAATAATATAGAACAATACAAGGGCGGAAGGAAGTCTGTTTTGCCAGCTGCTGATATGAATCTAAATCTGCATAGCAAAACCAGTATGCAGCACAGAGAGTCCAGCTTAGAGATGTCGTCATTTGATGGAAAGAGTTACATCCGTTGAAACTTTTTGTTTCAGGAGCTCATTTCGAATTCTGCGCTAATTCCTTTGCGTCAAATGAAGTGCATTTTCGTGTACTTGGCGCCGGAGGAAATAGATAAAACAGACCGGGTTAAAAGGCTGGGGAGGAACGGCGAAAGAATCCGGGTGAACATGGAGAACATACAAATAAACGAGACACTGAGAGCTTATTTAAATGATTTGTCTTAAATAATAGAGGAAGGGACTGGATTCGAGGAGAGGTTGCATGTTAGCGAAAGATAGACGCCAGTCTCAAAATAAGGGAGTGAAAGTGAGACAGAGCGAGTCGGACAACCGGGGTTGGAGAAAGTGAGAGCTAAAGCAAAGGGAGGGTGTCGGAGAAGCTAGCGAAAATAATGATAAAATAGATTGTCTGCAGTTTGTGAGACTATTTAGACCGTAATTTATTTACAGCATCTTCTGCCTATTCCTTAGGAACTGCTCATTCCTCTCCCCTATCTCCTGCACCACCGCCACCTACCCAAGTACCCAATAACCCCCATCCCCGAACCCCCCGACCCCATCGGAACCTCCATTGATCTCCTCCTACACTACTCATTTCTGCCAAACCTGAGATTCCAATGAACCACTCATTAGTCTTCTACCCTTTCTCTAACTTATATATTCCTTCTTTGTGCTCATTCAGGAAAATTCAAAATTGCTCCAAGACTTTGCTTCGCCTGACTACTGAGCCTCATTATTTAAGACCTTTCAGTTTCAGAATTCGGATCTTGCTGAATAATCACTAGAAGGTTAATGTAGGAATTATTTTTGATTATTTCAATCATAAAAAATGGAAACCAGTATGCTGAAATTGGTCACTTCTTCAGGCTCTGTGTTTATCCATAGTCTATGCCATTTTAATATCGGCAGTGGTGAAGAAGTTAGGGGTCGTTTATCAATTGAATTATATTTTGCAATAAGGAACCACTATCTCTGGCTCCTCCATAAAAGCACCTTTCTGCTTACGGTAACCAATGTCACATATTTTGTTTCTAAAATGAGCCAGAAAAAGTGGTTCCTTATTGCAAAATGTGGTCCAATTACGCAGCTCTCATGGTGGTCAGGAGGGTGGTCTTGCATGACGGATGCCAGAGGAGAGGAAAATATGCAATCTATTGTCTTGGAATATACGTCTTGGAAGAATTAGCGTTTTCTTTAAGAATTTTCATGAGCTCATATAAGGGCCAAAACAACAACTAATTATAAGCCGGAAACGGTAATGCGTAGTTATTGGAGAAATGCTTAGCGACCAGCCGGATTTTAAAGTGAGATTTGTATTTGTATACATTTGTGCTTTATAACGAACAGCAAGTCGGTTCCTGTAAGAAAAGTATCGTCCAAACATAAATGTGGTTTAATAATTTTAACTTCCGCTTCCGGCGCCGCGGCGCTGACCGCACGTATTTGGCGCACTGCGTGAAGTATTCATGCAGTCTTGTAGGCGCTATGCGTTTCTCGGCGTCCGCAGCTGGCCGTAGCGACCGCACTGTCTTTCATGCAATGCGTGAAGTATTCATGCAGTCTTGTAGGCGCTAATATGTCTTACATGCCGACCGCCGCACTACGCCGAGGGTTTCTCCTTTCATCTCAAGCTCTCATCATTTCTCTCTGCGCCGCGCCATTCCAGGCCAAATTCCGTGTTCGGTTTCTCTCTTGGTCTTAACTCAACTAATTAAAGGTGCTGTTCATTGTATCACAAAAAGACGACAAAATTAGAGATATACTCTCAGGAAATGAGAGCTTTTGTCACCTTTTTCCGTTTGCAATTTTTTTCTGAATCCGATTTTTCTTTATACCTGCATTTAAAAAAATTGCAAAATTTGCCGCCACGGGCCGCGGTCCATGCGGCCACCCCCTTAATCCGGCCCTGCCCAGTTTATTAATTAAATTAAAAAATACAAGAAAACGGGTTACCAAGGCTGAAAAACAACAAAACACAAATCCTGGGACTTTTGGGGTAGTTTTAACCCTGTACTTGACCAGGAAACAAAAATACATAAAAATTATAAAAATCAAAATACCTAGACCCCCATTAACAAAAAGTGAAGTTATCCTGAGGTTTTCATCACAAAATGGAGGTCTAGGTCTTGAGAAGGAGGTTTAAACGACTTCGAAATGTCCCAGGCTCTGTGTTTTGTTGTTTCTTAGCCTTGGTCACCGTTTTCTTGAGTTTTTTAGTTGAACTATTCTGGTTTTTTTTTGTGTATTTTGTTATTAATTCATATGAAATGAAAAATAATCAAGAGATAAATGGAGTTTGCTTACACCTCATAACTTCGCATTAACACAATTGATAAATTCTTTAATGTAAGCTCATAGAATTAAAGAACACAGTAGTATAAAAGAAGATTTCTGGTAATTTCTATTAGGTATTTCTTAACATGCCTCTACTATGAATCCATAACGAGAAATTCTGCAGTACGTACACAATAGCTCAGAAGATCTCGGTATTTGCAAACTCCGCTCCGATTTTGCGCAGATTTTTTTCAATATGACGGCACTTACTTTCCCTCCGTTTCTCATTTGAAAAGTGTGTCTGTCAGCTGCAGATGGCTCCCAGGAAGAAGAATGTTTGCGAGGCAAGGCGTAACTTTAGGAATGCTACAACTGATTTAGTTATTTAACTGACAAGAATAAACAAGCGCTCCGAATTGAGACTTTTCATCCAATGATCTTTGACGTCATTTTTTCCCCTTAAAATCTCCGCGATGCTAAATTGCCTCCCTTTTAAACTTTATAATATACACCCTAACTTGCACGTGCTAACTACTCCTTAAAATCATGAAGTCTAACTTAATGTATCCACTGATCTGTTGTGCAACGGAAAATGCCGTAAACGCTATTTTAAATTTTTTGAACAGAATATATCATAGTAGAACAACTTGTGTGCCTCGGGAAAATGTTTTTTACACAATTTTATTTTTGCAAATACTATCAAGCGCCTAACCTGAAAATTTGAGGTGCATGGGTAAAACAATTTTTATTTTATAAAGTGTTAAGTTCCAAAAAACTAGGGAAAATCTTGATGGATTTACGGCGTTCTTGCTCCACGGCAGTAATGTATGACAAGGAAAACTCTTTCGCACATCGATGCCTAACGAACAATACCGCTTATCTGCAAACTGACGATGCCGAACGAATAGAAAGCTTCGCCATTTTTGTAACTTTAAAGTTAGCTTTGCTATTTGTTCACACATCACAGCGTCATTGAAGTGCTCCCTTACAAAATTGGAAAAAATTAATATCATTAGCTTGCGTATTTTATGCTGTAAAATACGGCAAAGTCGCAAACTCTTTTTTCCCAAACTTGTCGAATTGTCGATTTGCGGGGCTATTCGTTAGCCCAGAAGGTCTTGTTCTGTTCAGCAGTGTGCAATTTCTTAAAATATAATACATCAAAAGTAAATTTCTTGGTCAAAGACAGGCTTTAGGAGAAAAATGATTCGCAAAAAGACATGTACTACTATTTCACTCAAGCAAGGTATCTGATTTTGTTCTTTAACTGCTTTATTTAAAATGAACGCGTGCATCCCATTTCAAAATACATCAGCCGGATCCTACTTTCTCTCTGAGGCTTGGCGATATTATAGGAAGAAACCGACCCATGTAAATGCCTGTTACCATAGTATTATTTCTCTCTCTATGTAGCAGAACTTTCAAAAGTAGAACTTTGATATCAATTATTTGCAAAAAAATGGATGTTTGTCTCTTGAAATTTTTGAGGCCCTCGCCACTCTCCGGTGATAATGTCAAATCATTAATCATTGGTGGTCATAGCTATTTAGGTAACGACAAAAAATAAACATATCCACATGTGCGATGACATGAGAGTCGCGAAGAGCGGGGGGGGGGGGGTGAGGGCATGATGCGATTTCGCAGAAAGGTAATTAAAATGGGTCTGCGGGGCAAATTGTCTTTATGAATCTGACAAAGATGGAGATATTAGCAGTATACTTCTTAAAAAATACGAGCAATAACGCAAAAATGAAATTCTGGGTGACCGCGAATACGAGAGTAAATGAGAAGGCAGAAAATGAGCAAACGACGGTGTTACCGATGTGGCTTAATCGAAGGTACACCATTGCTTTATGAGCCATTGCAGCATCCTCGGGAAGAAACGTCCAGAAAAGCGGCCCTCAAGAGGGCCACTAAAAGAACGATACATTATGTTAAATTGGGACGTGAGCAGGTGCATACGTACTAAGTGGATTTAGAATCGGTTCAAGAGAGGAGGGTTAGGGGTGAACTTAGAGACCACACTTTTCTCCAAGGACTCTTGCCTTCTCTCCCCAATCAATGAAAGTTTTGAATATTTTGTATCTTTTTTCATTTTTTGACTTGGATCCATCCACTGCCTATCAACATCCCTAAATTATCACACCCAGCATCCCCTCACCTGCCCCCCATCAGACAAATTTTACCCACTCCCTAAAAGCACGATATGGGCCTCCGGTAGAGGGTCGTGGTTTTGATTCTCAGAAAAATCACCTTCCTGGCATATTTTAGGCTTAAAGAACCATGGAAAACATATTAGATTTACAATGAATGGAATATCGTTGAGAATTTTCATTTCCAGGGATTCTCCTCATTTTCTAGCTGGTTGAGAAAATTCAAATTCGGATACTAATACGGAACAATTTATTTTGAATGAGGTAAAAATTTGTTGGTTTTGATTTTCCCGCTTTATTTACAACTGAGCGAGTAATGGTTTGAAACCCCGGCAAAAACGTGATTTTTAGACAAGCTGCAACTTTACCACGCTCGAGCGGCTGTAATTTTAGTTTTGGCTAGACCTATCCTCCTGCTCCCCCTCCTTCCAACCCGAAGTACGTAATACTTGAACGGCTCCGAAGATCAAGAATGCTTGGCAGAAGCTTATCTAAGTTGCAGCTGCAGCGCGTTGAATATTGCCGGTCTCGTTTTACAGGAGGCAAAATTACACGCTTTCGGTAATGACGCAGATCTCTTTCGGATATTTACTTACCCAATCCTCTTTTGCTTCTGAGGTGACGAACAGAGTACGGGCGATTCCAGCAACTTCAAGATTCGAGGTTTCATATCCACGGATTCAATCGTCAGGAACACCGTGGGTACCACCTTCGTATTTGATGAGCGAACATAAGTTGGTGTCATGAAACCGAAACGATGAAATAAATCGGCATGAAACTGTGGTGGCGATTTTCTCAGAGACATCTATTTTAGGAGAGGAGGGCTTAGGAGTTTATTGAAAAGCAAAAAGGGAGAGTCTCGAAGGAGGTGGAGGGGGCGGCGGGAGGGCGGACATATAGACGCAGAATGATATTGACGCCGTTCAGAGTAGAAAAGCGAAACATGACGGCGCGGGCAAATGGTACTCGCAAGTGACTCTTTACCATAAACCTTGGCTACCGTCAAGTTTGTCACTAACCTGGTGATGTCCCTGTATGAAATTTGTCTTTTTATGCGAGATCTGACAATGATTATTCTTTTCCCACAAAGCGTAGGCTGACTGGGCCCTTTGGTAGATCCAACAAATTGGCAACATTGTCTTTTCTCCATTTAAATCTATGGAAATGTATCGATACTTGGGAGGAGCCAGGTGCTCCGACAAGAATCGATTATTTAGCATAGGTTTGAATGGAGGAAATCCGGTGTTGCCAAATTGCCGGATCCGCCTCTGACTAGACCGTGTGTTCCTTTGGACAAAACGTTGCATTATCTGGTTAAGAATGTCGAATTGCAAAAAATTGTGTAGAGGCTCAGGTGGTATTTAAGAGTACGCGGTTTTTTGCGATATTATTAAAACCTGGGGACGAATTGCGGATCTTTCTAAAGAAATGCAGACCTCTTAAGATACCAGGGAATACGCGGTACACGCCCCTTGGCCGCTCCGCAGCCCTACCCCTAGAAAGCACTTTGTGGGTCCCCATGAGTGATTCCAGACAGTGCGGGCTCGTCTAGAGACTATCTTCTATAAACAGTAGTGAAAGTCATGGAAATTGGTCCGGTATCATTTTCGAACGAACAATCACAAGAAAATGAACATTTACATCGCTTAAGTTGGAGACCTCACAATTTTATCACGTTGTGTAAATAAAAAACCTGGGTCATATTCCCAAAATCTGAAAGTACGCAGGCTTATATAAAAACTATCACGTGTCGAAAGTCACAAAAATTATAGAAGTCTGCCTATAGTATGACGGTATAGAACAAACTGTGACAAAATGAAAATGTAGATGGTCAGTGAGCTTATAGTCATGATTTTTAAGAATTTCTGTTTTTTTTTTTTTAAATATTTTAAGAGAATACACATCCTATCTCATATCGTATCTTTTTCGTAAAATTAAATAAGACAAAAAAAAAAGGCGTTTGCGAGTGCTTAAAGAGTCGGAATGTCTAATTTAGCAATTATTTGCGGGCCTCACACCACCGGGCTTGTAGCAGTATTGTCCCCCTGGGAGGAAATAGTCTGTTGGCCGACTTTTGAACGTGTTCAAAACCTTCCTTTATCTCCACGGATTTGGACTCAAATCATTCTCAATCCTGAATAAAAGCATAAATAGTTAAATAAGTATTTAGGTGCTGTTTCACGAAACTCGTGAATTTCATTTTGGAAGCACCAAAGAATTTTTCGAGTCTTGTGTTACAGTAACCTAATGTACTTACGTATAATGACATGGTAAATGATATATCAAACGAGCTAAAAGCCAAATAATAAAATAATAGTTTATTGCATTCAACTACCTTCATAATGATAACACAACAAGCATAAAATGCACACACTGAATTAATATTTTATTTTCTGGCTTTGAGCTCGTTTGATATGATTCGGATCGAGTTTATCAAAAATGAACCAGCCCACATCAAGTTGAAATTGAGAAAGAAAGGTTTAAAGTTTCGTTTTTCCATAAGATTCAATGTAAAAAATTAATTGTACCCCCTTTTTTCACAAACTGAATATCAGTTTTGAACTAAGAATTTTCGGCAGAAAAAAACATACATCTAATTGAGCTCAAAACCACTCGTAACTCAATTTTTGCCAAAATGTGGGTTGGTTCCTTTCTGGTAAACTCGGTCCATTTACCATGTCTCTAATATTTTAGCCAGCCAAATTTGGCATTAAAATGCACTTACGTACAGTTTTGTATTTTCCATGGAGATTGAAAGGTTAATTTGTGTCTGGGGATATAAAGGACTTTTTTACATTTGTTTTACATATTCATCTGGAATGTTTTCCTTTTTGCTAGCAGGCAGAGTTCCAGGTTTAGGAGGAGCGGGTCGGCAGGGAATGCCGTGAGGATACAATTGAATCAATACTGCGGTGGGCCTGATCCTGGCCAACCGGGTCCTCCCCGAAAATAGACGTTGCAAAACTCTGTGCGCTCGAAAATACCGTTTTTACACTGTTTCGCTTAATAGAATAGTCTATAGTATTCCACATGACTGAATGTTGAAACTTACGTCATAAAAGCGAGAAGTCGATGCTATTCAATTTTCCGGACAGGGGTTTACCTTATCCTTGAGATGTTTTTCAAATGGATTTTGCAAGAGGGGTATCGTGAGGGCAAAAATCACTTTGATTGGAAGAGTGTCGTGTTTCACTCTCTCGCCATTGAAGCTCGTAGAAAGCCCTAAAATCCTTGAACTTCGTTAATGGCCGCATCGATCAATCGGTTTTTTTTATTTATTCGTTTATTTTGTTTTATACGTCGTATTTAAAAATATCGTAACGACCACAAGAACTATTAATGACTTTTATCTATCTGTATGGGTTGAATTAACAAATCCTTCATCTCAGAGACAAAGTATCCCTGGATAATAATTCACATTACCTAAAGGACCAGGAATTTTGGGATTCTACATCTTTTATTGTAAAAGTAAGAATTGTGTTAATATATCACTAATGTAGTTGACTTGTTTGTCATTCTTCTTCATACACTCCATTCACTCATCACACAATGAGGGGTTTTTGAGGGTGTACATTAGCATTTTAATTATTACTTTTTTATGGTGGTTTTTCATGTGACTCGACTATTTTCAGGATTATTAGAGCCACAATTTTTTTTTATAATGACCCACACTCCTGTGATACTTATATTGATATAGGCTCTATTCTGCTGACTTTGTTTTCTTAAAAAAAGAAAATCGAGACCTTAAGTAACTATTAAAGCAACAATAGTGTCCAGATACTAATTAGATTCTAAATTCCCATTGTTCTTTGATTTCTCAGTTTATTGGAGCCTCGACAAACATAAAATTGTCCAAAAAACATGACTTAGAATGGAAGTCTCCCTTTACTCTGCCCCCATGGAAGATAATGGACACTGCATGCCCTCAAACAATATTATATTGACAACCAACCTATTTTCTGATTTCATTCTCGGCGCACAAGACTGTGACGCCGCTATCCGGGGTGTGCCATGTTGTAATAATTGTGAGTGTTCGAACGTGAGTTACGGTTACATATCTGAAAGGCGCAGCGCGTTTTGCGTAAATCTGGTGACGCTACTCCAGTCTTTCTCGTTTCCCCTCATCATCAAGGCTTCCCTCCTTATTTCATTATATCTGTGTCGGAGAAAGTTTGAAATGGAGTCTTGTCACGCAAATACTTTTTTGTGTGACGTTTGACACCTACCCGCTTTTTCGCCGGTCGTTGGCCATCATGATCCCTGTGCACGTGGGACTGGTCAAAAATCAATTTTTCGGAAGTTCGATTATTTTTTTCTCTCTTTTTTTTCTTTTTTTTCTTTCTTTAAGTTAAAGTATAGTACCTATATGAACCGTAAAACACACCTTGATGTATGAAAAATAGTGTAATAATTTACAGAATTACAAACTGTACTAAAAGTCGGGCATATCGACGGTGAAACTTTTTGGATGTCGACGTTTGAATTTTGCCGTTTTGAATTTCGGCGACTTTGACAACACAGGAAATGTGTTATTCAATAATAATTTTTCTAGTTTCACCAAGCTCCTCCCAATTTTTCCCAAAATTTTCTTGCGCAGTTTCGTTGTTAGGCAAAACGTTACTACGGATCTGAGCGTTTCCTTGGAAATTTTAAAACCACCTAAAGCGACACACACCACCACCACCCCCCCCCCCAAAAAAAAAAAAAACTTAAATCAGAAAAATACCTGGAACAAATGCTGCAAGACAACGCCCATTGCGGAAGTCTATAAAGACGCCACAATCGAATACTGACTGAACGATGGCCAGATGACGATTTTTTCCTAACCATCTTTTATTCTATTCTGCAGGAGAGTGATGCAGGTAAGCTCATGTGGTATGCCATACCCGAGTACCAGACCATTTGGAACGGGCATTGTCCAATTACGTCCCGCGGTAAGCCTTCATGCTCGATTGAGTCCTCCAAAAATTTGATGGCCGAATTTGCTCGTTTCGATTGCGTCCTTCACCGATTTTATCCCGGAGCATTCTTATTGGGTCTCCCGTATCAAAATCTGGATACTGTCGGAATCGATTTTTTTAACTTACGCAAGACTTTTTTTCTGTACAATTTTATTTAAAAAATACCACCCCTCCCTTTGGGTGCTATAGCTCCGAAAGTTTCTGTTCGGTAGATTTTCATCTGTATTCAGTATCGTCTGTTTACAGGTTTGCTCGAGTAACCGAATGCAGTAGATCTTATATCAATTTCATTGCAAACATTTTTTTAGGTTTTTTAAAATCGAAAGATCAATTACCATGTTCAAAAGAGTATCAACAAATGTGATTTTCAACTCTTTTCAATGTTCTCCGGGGACAGACTAGTCGTACAATAATTGCATCTTAAGTTTAGAAAAATGAAATAAAATCGGCATTACTTTTTTCTGGGGCGTTTCCCCTAACTACAGAGGTAATCTCTCCTTAAGTGGATGGTCGCATGAAAAAAAAAATGAGAGGAAAACAGTTGAATTTTTGTAACATGGTTTTTAGTGAAAAAAAGCAAATCATATTGTTTGGCCAAGAGACCGATAAAAAAATTAAAATGCAGGTAAAAAAAAGGAATTCCCAAAATTCTCTGCAAGTTTTTGGATTCAACTTTACGCTCGGAGATTAATCGTGAAATTGTGGAAAGAAAGAAGGTCTTAAAATTTAAAAAATCGATCCCAATTGGATTCACATTTTTATCTGGGACACCTAGTATGTTGCTTTTGTTAATGGCAATGTCGCGGAGAGTGAAAAATCCCTGAACCGAACAGTTAAAACAAATCCATATAGGGAGGGTAGAGACCGTGCGTGACGCAGGGGGCTGCTTGGAAAAGGAGTTACTTCTACCTTGTATTTCGGGTGTTTCCGTAAGATACAACTTCAGTAGGCAAAAAGGAGACATTTTTCGCAGTCAACATCCTCAATTTCCATTTTACTCCTAAAAACTTTTTTTTTTATTTTTTTATTTTTAAAAAAGCATGAGATTGAAGCATCAAAAGAGGAGGGAGACTTGTAATAATCTTTAGCGTAAGCCTTAAAGCTCGTCGGACGAGAAATTCTTTGAGGGTAGGGGAAAAATTCATCTTCCGCGCGAGGGGTAATCGCAGAAGATGGAAGAGTCCACTCAGCCTGTCTCGGCGTTGCGTTCCAACCCCACTCATTCCCACCGATCACGCTACGAATCCTCGCTACCCTCCCGGCGTCTACACCACTCCTCACTACTCCTCAGGATCGTATATTTGTCGAAGGCAATTAGTCAAATCAGGCCGGTAGTCAAATTTTGACAGGTTACGGAATTCTATAAATTTATGGCGAGGAGTTCACGGATTTTCAATATTTCGGGAAGAATAACTCATCAAATCCGCGATCTCTCCTTGTTCCTTCATTTTTACAGTACATTTAAGTGTTAAAATTTTAAAAATTCTATGTTTTATGACATGCTGAAAATTGCACGATAAATGTGCATTCAGGATCTTAAAATCGTTTAAAATACTATTACATTGGTAAAAAAAACCTCTTGGTTCAAAAGTGCAGTTTCTTGTCGCCGGATTTAAGAGTCTGAACTCTTGTTTCAATGCAAAATCCGCTTGAATCAATGAAAAATCCGCTTGAAACAAGAGTTCAAGACTCTTAAATCCGGCGACAAGAAACTGCACTCTTAAGTCAATGCAATGCGACATTGGTCCAAGAGGTTTTTTTTTACCAGTGTATGCCGCATATTTTTACAGAGAATTCTTTCTTACAGGAGCAAAGAATTATTTTGTCGAAAATTAGAGTAAAAAATCAAAATATCAATCTAAGTAAGAATATTTGACCAAATGCCTGATTAGACTATTTGCCTTCTACATACTCATAGTCGTTCTTTAAATGTTAGGGCTTCCTTGACCAATGCAAGTCTTATGGCTGAAGGAGGCCTTAATGTCCAAGGAAAGATTCTGAATACGACGTCCTCGGCAAAATCTCGCACGCGTCACACCTCCATGCCGTTGCAATGCCATTGCAGAAGTAATGAATGCACCGCTCTACTGCTCGCTCCCCTCCGAATGAATATCCCTTTTGGTTGTTTTCGTTCTCGTTCTCTCTCTCTCTCTCCGTTTTTTCATTGTTGTTCTCTCCATTGTTCTTCTTTTATTCTTTCATCGTTGTTCTCTTTGTTCTTAATCTCTGTTGTTCCATCGTTGTTCTCGTCGTTGTTGCTCTCTGTTGTTTCATCGTTGTTCTCTGCAATGCAAGTCCTCGATTTTTTACGAGGGCAACGGAAATGCCTTTATTAAATATTGCAGGATGTAATGGATGGCGTCTCCACAAAGTTTTCAAAAATTGAAAAACTTTTTTAATTTTTTTATCTGTATAATTTTTTTTGGATTGAGTTGTTTCAGAGCGTTTGAGTGCTTTGTATGATCAATATATATGTATATGAATCTTGGAGATCAGTCAGAAAGTCTTAAGTTAATAAAATGACCAGGAGTTCGATTGAGTTCAATTAGGACGTTAAACGTGACTTCACAAAAATTCTGGTCGCCCTCTCACCATTTATTTTCCGTATGTCTTATCTGGTTTTACCCCTGGCGCGGCATCGTACACAATCATGCGCTAACTGCAGCCCTAGGCCCGCCCTCTTTCCTCAGGCTAACTGAGTTTCTTCAATCAAGCGGCGCTGACGTCATTGAACGTTGCCTTGACTTTTTTTCAATAAGGAACTTTAGGATGCCTTTAAGAATGTAAATTGGGAAAATTCAAAGCAACTTACAAGAACATGACACCCAAATACCACTCATAGAATACAGAACCGTAAAAAGATGTTTATTTTGGTCAATAAAGACCAAAACTGGAAAATGTAACCTAAAAATACTTTATGCAAATACGATTCTTTGTTTATAGCTCATCTTGGGGACAACAGAATGTGCCATCAATATTTTTGGCCAGACATTCGCTTGCATGTGCGAGCTAGTCCAGTAATGGCAGCGCAAAATGCAAGTAGTCGGATTCAGGTTAAAACCGTCCAACTACAAAATGAAAAATAATGGGTCATTGACGCAAACTCATTCGTAGCATTTAAGTTTTAAGCTGCGCGTGCGTTACTCCATCCTCCAATTGTGTACCTTCACTTTGAGTCGTACCCGGGGACATTACCGAAACTATACAGGAATCGAAATTGTTTTTGTTAATAGGAAATATTCTCACTAAACACGATTCCAGATTATGTACAAATAGCGGTATTTTTCTCTCCTTTTTTGTTTTTGGTGAATATATTATCTAATCATCACACTTTTCTCATCACTGTCGCACGGTGGCGTTTCCAGCAAGTTGGCAACACTGCTTGACTGCTCATGCTCCATTTAAATCCATTGAATGTATCGATTTTAGGTGAGACATGCAGCCTCACCGAGAATCGATTGTTTTGCATACATTTAAACGGAGGAAAATCAGTGTTGTCAACTTGCAAGAATCGCCACTGCATTGTCATGTACTTTCGACTCAAAAGAATTCAGAAGAACAGGGACAAGCTCGCGGCTTTTTCTTTTAAGTTTGTGTGGAATGAAACGGCAACGCGCGAAGTTCTCTCGTTATTTGAAAACAAAAATAAATATGATAAGCGTATTCTATGGGTACAAAAAAACAAGAGAATAAAATCATACTGGACGCACGGATTCGACTCTTTTATTACAACATTCAATTTTATTCTTATACGTCGCACTGGTATGTGGCAAGCACTTTTCGTTACGTAAAGACCAGTGGCGTAGCGTACTTTGCGATATATCGATTGTTATTCCATTTAAACCCATGGAAAAGGATCGATAAACAGGGTGTTCGCAGCGAACTCCTTAAGAGTCGATTCTTTACCATAGGTTTAAATAATAGAACAATCGATTCATCGCAATTCACGCCACGCCACTGGTAAATACCGACGTACGTTGCAGGACCGATGTGAAGATTATGCGACGAGTAAATTATAATACTCTTCTAGCGATTCAAAAGACCCTGATACGTTCGTTTGTATTTTTTTTCTGTGTATATACTTCTTTGCAACATCTTACGTAAGTACGTTTGCTATCTTAATCATGTTTTTTGATCTAGCTTTTCTTCTGTTCCAGGTTTTGGTTTTGTAACGTTCCAGTGTGAAGATGTGGTCGATAAAGTCTGCGAAATTCACTTTCACGAAATTAATAATAAAATGGTAAGTGATTCGCCGTGTTTGTCCTCTTTGGTCTTAGTCTCGTAATCAAAACGCACCTTTTTTACCTCAATAATTTCATTTTGTTCTCACCAGTGTCAAGCGCTTTGGCTTGGAAAAATATGGTTAAAAGAAGTTTTTAGTTTTAGAAAAATGACATCACAGTCGATCCTAACAAGGCACTGTCCAGATTGAGAGGTCAGCCGAGTTTCTTGACGACTGGATTATTGATAAAGAAATAAAAGATGGGAAGAGCGAAAAGCATCAACCTTTTCTCTAAGACATTGTTGTTGTTTGAAATATTCTCAAGTTACCGTACACTTCTATTGATTCAGTATTTATTTTTTTCTACAACGATTTCTTTAAAGAGGCGACGCGGTTCTCGTCAACCCTTAGATGTCTAACAGTAAGCCAGGTCAAACTGACCCGAAGCTTGCAAAAAACACTTGCCCCGCGGATTGGGGCCGGCACACAGTGGATCAGGTCAATTAGAGAGGCCGGACATGAAATTTTTTACTAAAACTGCAAATTTTGATGATTATTTCGTCACATTTTAAATTTCTACGGGTGCTTATTGCAGGCTATGTGCGGTGCTTATTGTGCTTAATGAGGTTACGAGAAAATCAATGAAACCACTTTAAAAATCTCAAAGTTTTGTATGTACGGAGTTACAAGCGTTTGAGGTTTTCAAATCTTGTCCGACCTCTCCTATTGACTCAATCCGCTGTGCGTCATAATTATACATATAGGTCTACAAATAAATGTTGAAAAAAAAGGATTGGGCTTCAAATTAATGAAAAAAAGGGGAAAAAATCAAATCGGGTCTAATTGATCCGGGTATCTCTTTCGCGGGGAAGTTATGGGGCTGTCACATACAAGCTTTAGATACAGGTCCACCCGGTTCTTATTTTAGGATGTATAAATACATCCGAAAATATGAATTAGACATCAAATTTTGAAAAAAAAAAATCGAGTTTCAACACACCCGAAAGTAAGAAAGACATGATCGGGCCTTTTTTTTAAACTTTTTTTCTGAATCGAATCGACACCTCATCGGCAGCATAGAGCAGAGCACGGCATGTTCACGCAGTCACGCTTGGCGCATCGCGCCTTCAATTCTGCAGATACCACACGGACATCCATCAAGCACGAATAGTTGTATCTCTGCGCCGTCACCAACGCGCGTCCGCGTCCTGTCCCTTGCACTAGTTTTGTGTTGGTGATAGTGTTGAGTCTCTTGCAAAATTTGGCCCAGGGTTAGCTGATTAGTTCGAAAATCCCCGACTCTTGCAGGAATTTTAATCCGAAACATCTGGATGGAAAACCAAACGCGGTTAACGGAAACTCATAAATTTCAAAGTTAAAGGACGAAAATTATGCTCGTAATAATTTGATTCAATGCAGGAAAGCATTGCGAATCCATAATTGATATAATCTCGATTAGCCGTTAGTTAAGATGTGAAAGTGGAAATGATAAATGGAATCGGTGCAGTCTCCGCATGCACAGTGTTTTAATTAGAATCACATTAACAGCAAATTACATGTGTACACTTATTAGCACTATTAATTTCGTTCCTCTTCCTATCTCTCTCTCGGTATCCTGCCGTCGCCACTTAACCCGGAATGGGCTGTGGCACTGCCTGCTTTATAACCGAGTTACGGTCTGTATCTTCCATCCCTCTTTTTCGTTATCATCCTGTACCCTTCTAATAACACAGCTTGAATATTTGCTGGGGAACGAGTTTGCTTCAACGATCCGTCGCCACCTATTTCTACTCAATTTTACGAATATCTCTGGTTTTTCCGGGAAAGTTTGTCTCTATTACTGCCTTGCTAAGGAAAAACGTCGTATGAACCTTCAGGCGTTGCCAAATTTCTTTTGATAAAACAAGAATTTCCTGGTAAACTTATGAATATTTTCCTTCCAATGTTTTAAATAATTTTGTTCGCAATTTCACTTGTAGTCCCTGAAAATTTCAAAGACAAATATTCATAACTTTTCTCAAAAATAAACATTTTATCGAAGAAAATCTGGCAACTCTCGAATACTCATACGGCGTTCTTCCATAGCACGGCAGATTAAAGGTCTAGTCGCCCTTAGTTTTTTTTTTTTTTTTTTTTTTTTTTTTTTTTTTTTTAAGCCTATTCCGGCGCGCGGTTCTTCATAGTCTGATTTTTTTTTAGATACATAATCCAGGGACTTTTCAAATTGTATACAATTAAGTGTTACATCTTGGCAGCTGAAAGTAAGAAGTACTGCTATTGAGAGCAGATAACTTACTATCTTCGAATTTCTATTTTTGAGCTCGTAATTTCTGTATGAGTCAATGACGTTTCAACGCAAAGTCATATTCACCAAAAAGAGGGGCAGTTTGGGAAGGAGAACCATATTTCCCCAAATGCGTCCGAGGTTGTACTTTTTTGAGTAATCATGGCGACACTGCAAAGGATCAATACAGGTCCTGGAGGCTTAAACAACTTTGCTACTTTATTTTCCAACAAGCTGTAAGAAATGTGCTCAACTTTGGAAGCCCTGTTTTGAGTTTGCAGGGAAGAATATCAAAATGCGATCATTGGACCGGAAAACCCGCTGCGCTATGACCCCCTCTTTCTTTGCCCATGGCTCGAAAGTTTAATTTTTTCATTGATGATTGGAAACTTGATACCCTCTTTAAAGATAGCCAAGATTTCTCTATTTTGGCTTATTTGGTAGCCAAAAGATGCATTTTCGCTAGTGAGCCTGTTTTCTCCCGTTAAACCTAAGTGGTTCTCTCTGAAACTTCCTCGATCTCTTAGCACCTTGTCTAAAAATGCTTTGAATCGACTTTAATCATAGGTAACTCATTTCTTTCATGGAGCGAGCCGACTACGACCGGAACGAGTGAATGTGCCAACATCACTAAAATATGTCACACCTGAGGCACTGCGTGGGCTTAGGTGTCTATATTACTTCTTTACCCGATGTTCAGTAGCGCGCGATTAGGTTCGGACCCCGACTGCAAGCTTTTGCACCCCCAACTTCAGGAACTGATGGTTCTTCCAACCCCTTCTTCAATTCGGTTACTTCTGTTTCGAGCATAAAAGTGGCTCTTCATTTTTAACTGCCGTCGCCGCAAGGTGTATTTTTGTATTTCATCTCTGGAAATTGTACTTAAAATTTTAACGCGAGGTTCTTCCATGAACTCCAGTTTGGTGTTTCAGAATAATAGTGGATTAAACGGTGCAGCTTCGATAGACGATGAAATTTTGATGCAATTCCGATGAAAATAGAACATTTAATGACTGTTGGTTGCCATAAAATATTGGAGCTTTGGAGGTTGCCAGCCCGGAAAGACCCACCCATCAACATTATTGTTAATCGTTCCCGCGGTTTTTAGGAGAATGTTAATTTTTCTATCCACCCGCTGTTCTTGTCCCTCCTGCGCACTTCCACCAGCAATCAGTATTTTCCAAAATTTGGTATGATTTTTCGACTCACTTTTCTTAGTTGGCATTTTTAGATAACAAATCAAATAACGGGTGGAAAAAAAACAGCAATATGTACCAGTTGTTCAAAGAGCTTTGTATTGTACAAACTTGCGAAGAACCGCAGCAGTCGCAATATCCGTCATCATGCATCGCCCGAGGAGTGGTGGTAACGGATATTGCGCGTGGCGCGGTAAGGGTGTCGGCGGATGAGACACAGTTCTTAGAAAAGAACTTCGCATGAAAACCCGTGGAGTTCACCGGAGAAATCTCTATCAGAGCTCTGAAGAAACGTGGCTGAAGAGATGATGTTTTTCGTAGCCAGCCGAGACTCCACTGTGTTTACCTTGGGAACAGGATAAGAACAAGGGTGGCGGGGGGGGGGGGGACAAGGCTAAAATACAACAATATTAAAACATCCGAGACCCTTTGGCTTAAAACTGAGTCATTTTCAGTCGGAATAATACAAAAAACCGAATGGCGGAAGACAAATTGCCTAAGAAGGTACCAGATTGGGCTCTTCCTGGGAGGAGACGAAGGGGACGTCCAGCAAAATCGTGGATAGGTGACATTGTAGATGAAATTCCAAGATGCCATTTACCAGATGACCTCTGGGTCCATAGACAAGAATATGGCGGTTAGGTGTCGCAGAGCGCCCGAGCGCGCTGTAGAAGCGACTTGAATGCATGCATAATACAATAACAATTAAAAAATATCGATAAAAAAGCCTGAGACCTTCATGTTGATGGCCGAGATCTGAGAAAAACAAACGAATAAACTGATAAGAGGCACATGGATGCCCCTTAGGACGTTTTACCTTTGGATTGGCCCGATGTGACTGGAAATGACAGGAGACGGGATGCCGAAGAAGGTCCTTGATTGGGTTCCTCCTGGGAGGAGACGCAGAGGGCGCCCAATGGAAGGTTGGAGGGAGGAGATTGAAACAGAAATGTTAAGGTGCTCAATGCCCCAAGGGTTGTGGTTCGATAGAAAGCAGTGGAGGTTAGGTGTCGAAGAGCGCGAGGGAGTGCTATAAAGCGACCTCAAAGACATAAAGACGGAGCACTAAAAGCAAAAAATGAAGCTTCTAGAGCTTCTTTTCAATCACCTCTACTATTGGCTAGAGGATTGGCGGCGAAATCGGGACAAGTTTGAATTCAAATGTAGGGCGGGAACTAATAAATAAAATTGCGGAAACAAAGTATTTTAGGTTGATTTTTGCCCAAATTCAGGTACACACTCATATTTTTTTAACTTTAGGTTAGTTTCAGTCCTTCGTCGACCGATTAATTTCATTTGGGAGTAACGTTGATCTAGAACTGTAACGGCCTGTTTGAACCTGCAGAACCACCATGAGCAGAAGAAAAACTAACTTTATGTGAGATTACTGCTTGTTACCGAGCAAAAGTAGGTGTATTATATTAGGACGCAGACCGAACTTTCTTAGTATATTCGTTTTAGGAATTTAAAATACGTTTCAAAGAAGAAATGTGCAAAAATCAAGAGGACAAGTTCAAATCAAATTTCCGTTTGCCGCCATGGATTCCCGCGCTCATTTACACACTCACACAAGCGCGCAGCGCCGAACCTAGCTTCACTTTTTCCCCGTGCTTTTAGATACGAGCGCTCCGTCTTTATGTCTTTGAGCGACCTATATGTATGCATTGGCCGGATGTTAATTTGTGAATGTTTTTCGTTTGATTTCAGGTAGAGTGTAAGAAAGCTCAGCCGAAGGAAGTAATGTTACCAGCCAACTTAGCGAAAACGAGAGCGGCGAGTAGAGGAACGTACGGTGAGTCAGCGACTATAACAAGTGGCTCTAGTAACCAGGCCCAAAGCGGGACTTTCACTCCGGCCCTGCACACTGCCAGCAGTATCCGCTACTCCCCATACCCGCTCCCGGCCGCAAACTCCTCTGCGGTCACCTCCATTATCCCCAATCCCACCTACATCCAGATCCCGTACAACGTGTCCGCCGGAGCAGTGCACGCTCAACAGTGCAAGCGGGTCTTCGCGGCCGCTGTTAGCGCGGCGGCGGCCGCTTTCCGACCCCCGCACCCCCAGCCGCAGTCCAACTTTCACCACCAACCCTCGCTCACCTATAGCATGAACGATCTCCTCGGCTTGCAGAGCCTTGACATTCCCACACTCTCAACCATCCATCCTCACGTCTCCACGGCTATAGGACTCTGACCAGTGCTTGCTCACCTTCCCAGACATCCATAAAATTCTCACCTGCCGACTGATAGTTGAAATTGATAGAGTAAGCTATAGACAGAGAGGAACAAAGGTATGTGGAAGGATCCTATTGGTAGAAGTGGACACGATAAAAACGACCCAGTGCTGAGTCCTAGCTGTTTTAAATCAAATGGAGCTAGCTAATGTGGCAGTAGTGCTGAGCCCTACAACTCTAGAGTCCAGCCCTACAGCTCTAGAGTCCAGCCCTACAGATTTAGGTCTCAGCAGCACTGCCGTATCACCTGGCTCCATTTGATTTAAACAGTTAGAGCTCAGCATTAAGTCTTTTTTCCACGGATGATTCCGATGAGCAGACAAGGTTATTAGACTTACTAACGACAACCGACGAGAGACCCTACAGTTAGTCCATAATTTCCTCCCTTATTCCATAGGAACCAACCATTTCAACCATTGGGATCGCTCCATAATCCCTATGTCTTCTTTTTCTGTAGCTTTGTCTATAAATTTATACAATCAGCCCGCAGAAAACCGTTTTAAATATTTTGTTTCGTTGCTTTGGCCCTCTAATCGTTATTTCTGTTTTTTATATTTTTAATTTTGAGTATTTGAGGGTGGAGGGTGATTGCTATTCGTCAGGTAGCTTTCTGGTGAGGATACTCTTTCATAGATAGTGGGCAAGGTGAATATTTAAGCGCTAAACGATTTTTTTTCTCTCTCTCATTCATTTTGTTTAGAAACTTTTCTAAGCATCAAAGAGTTTCAAAATCAACTCCCGACTCACAATATCATGTTTATGATTACACTCAATTGAACTCTTTTATGTACTAAGTTAGAGGAGCCTGTAAAGCTCATGTGACCAGTTTATTTATTTTTTATGGAGTCTATTCAATAAAACGCGAGAAATTGTTTTGGTTTCGGTGTAAACGGAAATTTAGTTTATGGAATAACATTAATTTACAAGTGTCCCTCAAACGTTTTATCCATTTACATGGATATCGTTTCAATTTATTCTCTCTAGCTACTTGAGCTCTGTATCTCGTAAATATATGAGTAAAATTAAATTATTTAAATATCAAAAAATGGGGACGCTAGGCAGAAAAAAGAAATGCATACGCTACGTTTCAATGCCGACGAGTTCCTCTATGAATTGGAAAAATGAAATAAAAAGTTCACAACTAGTGCCTATGAGTTGGCATGTGGAAAACGGGGAGTCCTGACGCACGACGTCATCATGGGTTGGGATCAATAATAATTGTGGCACGTGAGAATGGAAAAGCAAAACCTAAAATCAAAAGTTTTTTCATATCCAAGTAATATGTTAACAAAAAGGCCCGAAAATAATTAATAATAATGAAGAAAGTGAATGAGGGAAAAAAATATAATTATTCGTAAATAAAATTTTAAAACAGAAGTAAATACCACACTTGAGTTTAAAAAAAATACGTCACAGCATTAAGTAATTTTTCCTCGAGATTTCTGAACATTACAGAAAAATCGTGATATTATTTTCGTGGGCGGTCAATAGCAAAAATTCCTTGTTCTCACGTTCAGTAATACTTTTTAAACTTTGTCCGCCATTAAGTACCCTCACATAACTTTTTTTGAAATACGTTTGTCTTTGCTCCCCTTAACGTTTCACCTTCTTAAAGTTTTATCCTAATTATCATAACCTTCCCGGAGGTCTGTCATGCTATACGGTGACCGGAAAACAAAATGTTGAATACGCAACCTCTCGTAAACTTACTACTATACATAGTTTTACAAAGCACGCTTTTTCTTGGAATCCTCGCTGCCTTCTCTCACTTTTCCTTACACCGCATTAATAAAAGCGCTTTATTTGGTCAGTATATTGTCTGTAAAGTTCGTTCAATTTTCTTGGTACATAAAATACATTTTACTCATCTAATCAAGTATACCGTTGTAAATAGCACTTAAAGTTTAAGCCTGCATTGCTCCATATCATTTACGCCCGTATCCTTTCGTATCTTGAATCCAAAATATACCGAATTGTGTAAGTCGCGTATCCCGTTACGGTTCGGAATCGACAAAGTTTATCTGTGACCGTTGTTCCACGTCAAAGACATATTGTGTGTGTGTGTAAATATCGACGGTAGCGTGATCCAGCGAAGCTACCCTATCTGTTAAATATTCTTCGAGTAGAAGTACCTACGCCCAAAGACAATTTATGACGGCTCAATTCACGAGTTATGGCATCTTCGCAACCTGTGAAGTTGAAGGATTCGGAAAGCTAGTCTTCTCAGCGAGACTGAAATTTTTTGTTGAGGTTGTGACATGAATGAACGTTTCCGCTTGCATTCTGCAATGTTTGAACTCTGGTTGTTAGTGAAGTTTTGCTCATTTATGATCTCTCTATGTTTTGCTCTCTCTATCTCTACCATCTTGCTTCTTTCAAAACAAAACGTACAAAATGCAGACGATTCCTCTAGTTGAATACTCGGATAATGTCTGCATTGAAGGTTACGAATACCAAAAACAACCGATGGGATTATTCGTCCGTAAGTTTACATCTTATTTTGAGCAACTCGTATCTTTCTGCATTTTTCTTTTCTCGTTTTTGTTTTCAAGACTGAGGTGTAACGTTTTGATTGGTGTACTTAAACTTTGCGGCGAGTTATGGTATTTCATAATTTTTAAATTTTTGTTGTTTTTAACTTTTGTTGTTGGAATTTTCGAGCTTCAGATAATTATAATAAATTACATAGTCAAATAGAATAGTAGTAGTGGTAAATTAAAAAGTGGGTGATAATACTGTAACTTAAATTGTATGTATTCCTAATATTTTAGTTTCAAATTCCAGCCATGCCAATAACCACTGTCGTGAGTCATCGATGCTAGTTTGGTTTGTTCAGAAAATTCAATCGAACTTTCAATAGTTTGTTATTATCTCATTTACCATAGTTAGTGTGCATCCTGTTTTACTAGACTTCGTTTAGATTAGGTCGTAATTAATTTTACGTTTTTTATAGACCTTGAACTAAATTTCTTGAGCACAAAGCCGAGGTCATTTAGGGTGAAAAAACTTTGCAACCTACATTTCCGATGAGCATGGAATCCTCGTAAAAGTAACCAATCTTTATTTGCTTGTAAAGTTACACCCCAACAGCCTCAAAACGAAATCCTGAAAATAAAGTGTTTTGGGTAATTTCTCAGGAAATAAATCAGGTTCAGAACTACGAGACCCACACGCGGTTCTCATGAGAAAATCCCCCCCCCCCCCCAATTAAATCTAATGACATATTAATATGTTGCTTATAGTTAGTCACTCTGATCAAAAGCTCTCACGGGCAGTAAAAGATCCTATGTACTTTTTTAAAGATTTTTGTCGTTTTATACGCGTGAATTGAGGTTTTGCGAGCTCTCGCTGGAAGCCGAACCGTTTTTTGGTTTTACCTCTGAAGCTTTGGCACGAAAACGATTTTGAAGAATATAATTTGATATTTGGAAACGTAACTCTACAAGTAACCAAATGCGAAGCCTTTCTACCGAAAGGATGATTTAAAAAAAGGGAAACTTCCGAATGGTGCAACGCTGAGAGACATGCTTACTTTCGATGAATAGGAATTTTTCACTGAGAAACCAACAGAGCCTCATTTTAAGTGGCAAGTAAGATCCTTGAAGCATTTTTTCCAGAATAAACGCATTCAACCTCAAATTTCCATTGAGATACCTGTATTTCTTCAAGAGATATGATTTTGCCTTTGATAAGCTCCTCGGAATCACCAATTAGTATACGAATCCAAAAGACGGAATCATCGTTTATTAACGACGAGGGGATCTTTAGACCTGAAACTTGACAAGATTTCATAACCTACTGCCATAATGAAGCCGAAAAATGTCATGCTAAGTTAAGAAGGTGGATAGTATGAGCTAGGATGAATTACTACAGAACTACCCTTTTCATACGCTTTGCTTGACCTTAATTTACAATTTGATCAATTGTGAATAATTATTAAATATTGCACAGAAACCTCCTCATAAAAAGTTGCATTGCATTTTTAGAATTCCTCGCGGTGTGAAGAATTATTGACGACTCATATAGCTGCTCACTATTACCTCCGCGCTATCACTCAATCGGAGATTTCCTACTTATCATATCAAAGTGAATATTCATGCACTAGCATATGATCTTTGATCTAATTGTGAGTGATATTCTTCGAGTGAATCGTTATTTTTAAAGCTTTGATTCCGCTTAGTCTTTACATATTCAGCCTTGATTAGTCCATCATTTATACGAGGATTTCATAATCTGAATGGAGTGAATAGGTCGTGTCGAGGGATTCGTACACTAGATGAATACGAAGGGACGCTTTATAGTTGTTTTCACAGGTTAACATTGAGCCGAGCTTGCGAATTGGACTACATTTTGCAATTGGAAACTACCATTTCTGGCTATCCGTAAAAACACTTATACCCATAGATAGACTAATGGTACAAACATACATATACGTTCTTTTTAAACTGATTATTAGTAAGAAAGAAGTTCCTAATCACAAAATGCAGTCCAATAAATTAGTTACCGGCCTCAGCCCTGAAACCTTTTATCAAAACATAACATTACATAACATTATAATAGCATTAACACGAGAAGGATAGGAATACGGCCGGTATACGGATATACCGGCAAATAGGTTCTAGACAGCCGAAACAAAACTAGTACCGATAAGAATTATTCCCAAAGTTTGATTTTTTAGCACTGCTCTTGAGGTATGTCGTTTCACATTGGTGTAGTAAAATCATACAATCAAGGGATTCTTCATAGCTCACCAAAAGTAGTGGTAAAACTCACCGAGACGGAGACGTTTTAATTCCGATGAAGTAGTTTAATCAACATACATGTCGTTTTCATCACCTTGAATCATTGAGTTTTTTGGAATTATTTCGTTGAATTATTCCTTCAAACGTTGGGGATTGGAACTTACATTAGTTCTGTCTTACTCTAGCGACTAATTGTATTACATTAGTGTCATTAAGTTACACTCCCTGTACCAGTAGATTATAGTTTAAGCGGACTAGTAAGTCATATTGTCAATTCCTCGTATGTCTTCCTTTCTTCAATAAGGAACTTTTGAATTCAGCTGCAGAGAGTAACATCCTTTCTGTTGTTCGTTTGATATTTTCTACTTCCATGTTACATTAGCGACTTATGGTCTGTTAGTGATTTTAAGTTATACCACCACCAAGTATCAGTAGGTTAGTATTAGCGGACTAGTTAGTTCAGTAGTTCATACTCGTATGTTGACCCCGCCAAGGAACTTCAGTGAAAGTAACGGCTCTTATCTAGCGTATATAACATCTGAATGGTGACTTGACCGCGGTACATCGGCGGACTTCCAGATTTTCGGACTTCTCGCTCAAAAACAGGAAGCCCGTGTCTTTTGTGTCCACTACTACCGACTGTAAACATGTATACACAGCTTTGCCCAGAGCTGATACGCAGATGACATTCAAAGCAGACGAGTTTTTACAAACCCCGAGTATAGTATGATAAGCGTTGAGAAGTGTTCAGATTAAAAAATATGCTCATTGAAATTTCGATGATAAGATTTGAAAAATCAGAACTATATTTTCAGCGAAATGAGACTGTGGAAAGTTATCTATTTTCGACGCAGCAATAAAGTAAAACCTTAAATCATAGTATTTATGTGATAATTTTGTCTGACTTTTTCGCCCCCTCGTTGATGACAGTTTTGCGATTCAATCGCAGGAGCTCCAGCTATGAAGAAAATTAGTGGCTGGTTGAAAGCAAGAAGCACTGCGCACGGGGCGAGCGCTTAAAATACTTTTTCATTACCTTATTTTTAAGTATGTTCCTCCTAAATATCAGAAAGAATAATCTTCATTCACACGTAGAAACCTCGACCGATACTAGGGATAGTGTTGATTGTATTCAACGGCGGCATACTCAAGCTATTAACGCGGTAATAATGCATTCAAGTAATGAAATTTGAGTAAAAATTTAAACCATGAACCTAGAATAACACAATGTTTCATTCGTAGTTAGAAAGGCTCTGAATAGCCTGTTGACGTACACCATTTATCCCGTAGCTAGGTACTCAAGTATCAAATTTATTAACATTTAGAATTTAAATTTTCTCTAACTTATTTCAATACTAACATAGTGTTCTCGTATCCCTTTGCCTTGATAATGTTGATCTTTTTGTTTATTCCCTATATCGTAGTTTCCTCTTGGAATTCGGGTCTATAATTTGAACATTATTTTTTTAGTCAACTTATATCTTTAGATTTTCCCAAAATTGTTCCCAATATTTCAATTTGTATCTCAATCGTTTAGAATATTATGGGAGCTTTTTTCCCATTTCTTCCTCGTTTTTTTTTCATATTTTACGCACCTCTCCATTTGAATACAACTTCAGAGGAGTGATGTTCTATTTTGGATCAAAACTGTGAATAAGCTTATCTGATTTCTTCATCCCAAAATTAATCAGTTTCTCCACGAATTTCTCTCATATATCATGTATTTCTTAGTAATGCCCAGTGCCATTACAGTTTTTTTAAATTAATTATTATTTATTTTTTATTCAGGCGTGGGCAAAATGGGCAACTAATTTAAGTAAATAGCTTGTTTTGCCGATTTGAGGCAAAACGTATAATTTTATACTTTCACCTTATTGTGATGCAATGTTAACGTAAAACGAGTGAGGCATGAATAATTGGAACATTTGGGCTTCAATAGAACTCATAAATATGAGATACGTATATATTTCTGATCGGAAATACCTAATTATTCAAAAGAGTTCGAAATCTCGTATATTGTCATTTGTCCTCCTCTCCTAGAGTACCTAAACTTTTCAATTTTATAGCAATCCAACAATTAAAGAGTTAGTAAGTATTTACACTTGAGTGGCTCCTAATTTGTATGTGTTTTTCTACACAATTTTATACATGCAGTACCATACTAACGCATAACATACTGTTAGACTTCTTAGCTTGTAGATTTATTCTTGTTCTTGAAAGTTTGATACTAATTGTCAGGCTAATTTTAGGCGGCATAAATCATTGGTTTCCCCTCAAACTTAAGGTGATTCTATGTGATCTAGGGACGAGATTCGCCCCTACGCTGCGCTGCTATGCAGTTTGTGTCTTTGAGAAGCAATAATTATCATTACGTAGGTACAATTTAACGCAAGAAACTGATTCATAACGTGTAGCAGCATTGATACTGACCGTGAGTAGAATATAACATCAAATTTATCAAGATTTATTGTAAATTTGTACCTGAAACTACGATAACGGACGTCGTCCATTGACTCACTGAGTAAGAGTGAGTCATTATATCGCTATCTCTCTTTTACACATTGAATCAATGGGTGACATCCGTTATTGTAGTTTCAGGTATAAATGTACGATGAGTCTCAACAAATTTGATGTCATTCTACTCAGTATTAATGCTGCTACAAGTTATGGATCAGTTTCTTGCATTAACTTGTACGTAACAATACTTATTGCTTTTCAAAGACATCAACCGCGTAGCAGCGCAGCGTAGTGGCGAATCCCGTCCATAGATCGTATGGAATCACTTAAACGAGCAAATCTATTGACTGAAATGCACATGTATGAATTTAAAGGTTTCCCCATCATTATAATAGACTACTCTGAAGAAGGATTACCATTCCTGATTTTTACTGTTTTGTTCTATTTTTTTAGTAATATTTCAGGATCGTCCAGAAAATAAGTTTAACGATTTCATATCTTTTATTTTATAACATACAAAGACGACCGATGAAAAATATTAACAGCAACTTTTTAACGAGCCGCACATTATTCTTGTCTGCCCTTTCGAACCCTAAGAGAGTGAACTTTTCTGAATCTGCCCTCCTATGGAGCCTCTGTAGATTTACTCGGTGTGCTATCATCAACACATGAGCTGCTGCATCCATCGCTTATCGCAATAAAGAACTTCGTGATGATTGAATTTATTTTAAAATTTAGTAAAGGTCACTTTTTTACTGAAATATAGCAGGGTTGATAAAGTTTACTTTGATTAGTTTAGCTTGGGTGGGATGTGCGGGGATGTAGGGCGCTGACTGCAGTTTCCGAAAAAGTCGTCTTGAGCCCTCGGGTCTGAAATGTGTTTCGCATCTCTTATATTATCCTACACGTTAGGAAAACAATGCCATCAAAAATGAATTTGAAGGAAGCTGCAGCCCTCACAACACATGACACATTATTGATCACGATAAAAGCAGTTATTGATATTTTTTGGCAGAAGGACGAATAAAAAAGGGTATTCAACCGTGTAGAAGGAAAGAAGAAGGACAACTTAATGATCGGATGAAAAGTAATAAGTTATTAAGTAGTAAGATCCACCAATTTATGCAAAGTGAGCATATGAGTCTTCCAAAATTTTTGCAATACAATTTTTTCTTTATATTGCGCGTGAAGTTCAGCCATTCTCGACCTCTTGAGTAACCTATCTGCGATAAGCGAAAGATGCAGGAACTCACTCGCTCCTGATGGGTTGTGAAATTGTCGACCTGCGCATGAGAGGTATTGGCTCAAAAAAATGTATTTTTCTTGGGTTCAAGAGGAAAAAATAAATATTGTTTAGCTCGTTAAGAAGCCACGAGTAATGCCTTTCAAACGTTTTTCATTACCCTTTGTCTCTGGCATCATAGTTTAGAGCCTCGTGTGTTCAATGTTATACATGAACTACTACCATCATTCCTAAACTTAATCTCTTTTTTGTCACGCATTAGTCTTTCACCACTATATTTAATCAATCTTTGCATTTAATCAATTCTTGCTCGGCATTAATTAAATGCGTGAATTCATTGAGGCTTGTGAATAAATAATGAGCGAAAACATTTGCGTAATACCTGACCACCGATTTCTTCTGTTCTCTATAGGATGCGTAATATTTTAACTATCATAGATAGTACTTTTTCTTAAATATTTAGAGGTCATTAGTGTAGATAAACCATTAGATAGATGAATTTGAAGATAATACACAGCCTAGATCTTGAGTACTCGGTGATTTATTTTTTCTGAGGTTTTTCTCTTCAATTAGATTTACAATAAATTTAGTTCAGAGCGTTTTGCTGAAAGATATCAGTTGATAATATCACACGCGTCAGTATTGAAAGAAAATTGAGATACAGAACATTGCGCGTGAACACTTTTTTATAGTATAAATCATATCTCTTCAGAATTTTTACGTTCGAGTCTGTTTCAGTCCTCTTTGATGCATTTTTTTTGACTCTTCCTTCTGGGTTTTGAATGATGCGATTTTTTAGCTTCAGTTTTAATTTTTATTATTCTGTCGACCGGCTGAAGATAATCAGAGTTGCCGGGCGAAATGTCCCGAGCAGTGGCGAGGCGTGAAAAATCGATTATCGATATTTCCCCATTTGAAGCTATGGTAAAGAATCGATTATTAAGGTGCTCATTGCGAACAACCTCTATATCGATCCTTTTCCATAGGTTTAAATGGCAGATCAATCGATATATCGCAAAGCATGCTACGCCACTGGTCCCGAGTTGCTGATGGTATTTATAGCCTTGCTCCCAACTTTTCCTCTTCTTCACTCGCTTCTTTGAATCGCTGCATATCACTTATGCACTGTAAAGACAAACTGAGTCAGGTTTTACTAAAGTTAAACCTTGATGCCATTTAACGGTGGACCAAATGTTTCTCTACAATAGTTCCATAGTTATTTAAAAATAGATACCAGAAACACGCTAAAAAACCAAAACTAAAAAATGTATAAAGCACCTAGAAAAAATAAATTTTTAACTCTTAAGTATCGATGAACGTATCTCTATATCCTTCATATCTTCCGCAAACGCAAAATTAGAATCAAGCGGACGGGCAGATTAGAACAACCAATAACAATATTTAGTCGTACCAAACACCCGTGCACATTGCAAGTGGGACTTTTACGTTCCGCTCTCATTTATTTGCGCTCATTTTTTATTTTATTTTGTTTCATTTATTTTTCAGTTCTTTATTTGTTTTTTCATTTCCCCCTTTTCATTCATCATATTTCACCATGAACCTCTGACGTGCCTTCAGCACGTTAAACAGTCATGTTTGTTCAATAACACCTTCTGCAGTATTCAATGCCTCAGTCGAATTCCGTTATTTTTTCTTATTACGATCAAAGCCTTTTTACAATACAACGTCCGTATTCTGTTGCTGAGGAAAAGACGGCACCAACGAAGAAATGGTTTTCAGAGAAAATCAACTTCTACTTTGCCTCAATGGCATGGCGTCGTATTAACTGGTTCCATTTTTAAACTAGTTTTCTTGCGGTACTATTTCAATTTATGCCATTACTTTACTTTAGTATGCTCCCATAAATGAGCAGAGTAAAATGTTGACGTAAAATGACCTTTTTACTTTTCTCCGTACAACTTTGCTTTTTTTCTCTCTTTTTTTCAATGATTTTTTTTAGAAGAACAGCGTATTTTAAAGGTTAAAAAACGAACATTTGTACCGTAATTAACAAGAAGTTGTAAGTCAATTATTAAATCATCACAATCCTTGTGGTGTAAAATTTTTATTGACTGAGCAAAAACAGAAAATATTAGCAGTTTTGAAGTCACTTGTTGGAATGTTATAAAATTGAGGAGAATCCATTTTGAAACCTTTGTAACATGATAGATACCCCCTCTAAACCTTATTTCAATTACCTAATCTCTCCGTTTTCTGGTTTTTCACGAGGGTAGAAAATGAGTCCGTTAAAATTGGAGAACAAAATATTTTTCGGATTTTCATTTCCGTCTTTTTCATTTTTTACAGATTTCAGGCGGTCAAAATGTTGAAATATACATATTTCTGCATCGCGAGTTTTTATTTTGATGAAGTAACATTTCTATATTTGTCATATATTTATAATATTTTTTTTCTAATCACAGTATACTTACATTAAACGAGATATGTCAAGGAAAGCATTTACTCAACTCCTGTTGAAGAAGGAGTGGAATGCGTAACAGATGAAGATTTGAGCTCAATTTAAGGTCATGCTTTTGGGAATACAACTGATATTTCAGCATTTTCACGTGACTACCACTCCCTTGACATGGGCTTGCTAGTCAAAACCCAATTTCGATGCATCATTTTTATGAGTGTCGTACGCTCTCATGGAACTGAAGGCATGCATATCACTCGGGTTCTTTGAGTACTATGTAGATTGCGGGATGAGGTCTACGAGTACAGCAAATTCTACTCTGAGGTTATCCGACTGTCAAAAGATTAGTTAGGCAACTCCGCATTACACAGTGTAATGCAGGAAGCATACCTCCCCGTGATCCATAGTGCTCCTCGTTGATCGAGTTGTAAATGGACACGTATCTCCTGAATGTGTGCGCTGCGTTTAAGCCACGAGTGCACGACTCTTTGCATAACCTTTTATTTGAAGGAGCAGCAAATGGTGGTGTTGAAGTAGCGGTATGCCGTCAAGTTTAACGGGCAATATTGTGCTAGTAGGGGCCAAAACTTTAAAGACCATATTGAAAGCCAATCTGTCAAGGGGACAAATTGGAACAACATTGTGATGAGAGATAATTTCATAACCCACATCATGTGGAGTCGTAGACCTTGCAATAAGCCCGGCCCATTGATATGACGAGACTGGATGTGAGGGTTGAATTAGACAGGACGAATGGTAAGAATCTGCAATTAGATGACGTCATGAAACATGTTAAGGTGGAGACGTCACCGAGAGACGTTGATCGATGACGTTATGTGAAAAGCCGAGCTTAGATTACTTTATTACTGCAACGTTGTAACATAGAGCCTGCAACTGCCACATTTATCAGATAACTAGAAAAACTTATCATAACGAACTTAACTTAAACTTTATTTAAGTAGAAATAAGGTTAAACTTGTGTAAAATGTAAGTTTAATGTTTTGATAATGTAATGGCTCAACAAAAAATTTCATTCATATGCTACATTGATGAATATAACCTAAACACTAGAAAGATGAATGAGGAATAACATGACGTCAAAGCTGGGTTTTGACTTGACGACCGGCATCGGAATGACGTGATTACGACGTCCCAGTACCGAATTCTCCGCTGTATCGCCAAGCTTATGACCTTAAATTGGGCTCAAATCCCCATTTTATCGCGACAGGGAGTTGACCCGGAAAACTTTTCAACGTTGTATAACACAAATGTTGGATGGGGAAAAAGCGAGAAACCACCCGCAGAATCAAAGAGAGAGTAGATAACAGTTTCTTACGGAATATGCTAGGCTTTGTATGTACCCTCCCCTTTTCAATAGCATGCACACCTGCATTTTTTTTTCCTCATACAGTCTGAACTCACACCTCATGTTTCAAAAGATAACGCTTCTTTCAATAAACAACTATTACCATCCAAAAAATTATATATCATCACATAGAAGAAGAAGGGGGTTAGACTATTCTCTAATTCCTTGGACAGATTTCTAATTTTGCTCCAAAGCCCTTTTTCTCTTCTCTAATTCATTTTCCTCATCTTTTTCTTTTTTCTGCTTTTTCAGATTTTATGTGGTCACTTGGCGCCGCCCTATCAGATGGTGAGTTTTCCGTATTTTTCTAGTTCTTGTCTCTTTTTTTTCAAGTTTTATTCAAGATTTCGCCTACACTGGAAAAAAACACATTGGATCTAGAGTCCAGACTCTTAAAAACATCGACAAGAAAAAATACTCTTGATTCAATCGGATTCTTGCTTAAATCAAGAACCAAGTCTCTTAATTTGAGCGGATTTCCTTTTGATTTAAGCTTAAATCTGATTGAATCAAGAGTATTTTTTCTTGTCAATGTTTTCAAGAGTCTGGACTCTAGATCCAATATGTTTTTTTCCAGTGTACTACAAAGGTATTAAGAAATTTACAAATTAATATATACTAAAGCTGAGGAATAATAACTGGTGGGTTAATTACAACCCTATTGAGGATTAGGACTCTGGGACAGGGTCCAGATTACAAAATTAGTAGCTTGTCTCATTTGATCCGATATTTTTTCGCCGCGAAGTATTGAGAGTTCGAGGAGTCCTAGAGCTGACTTTTTTCGATCTTTATTTGGCGGGAGCATATTTTGAATTTATCAGGTACCAGCAATGAACGCGAACTTCACACGGAACTCAATCACACGTGCCAATATTAGCTCGCTTAATTAACCCGATGGCGATACAAATAGAGCCATTCGGGAGGTTGAAATATTGCATCATTCATTTGGGTCAATCATTTTTATGTATTGAGCCTGGACGAATTGATTTAAGAGCCAAAAATACGATTCACCTCCAATTCGATTGATATGCCGTATTAGCTACTCGGAAATATCAAATTTTATATCAAATATCAATTCTTACTTAAAATATCAAATTTTAAGTAAATGAGCCGTAGGGATCTCTGCGGTTGGATTTCAGATTTTGTGGCAAGAAAATATCTCCGGAGCATGAGTACAATCAATTTTTAACATTACATTTTTTTTAAGACCTAGGTATTTAAAAAAGCACACACTTACCGCACGACGTAAGGAAACGGTTTCAGTCAGAGAATCTCGTCAAGCCTAAAATGCCCTTGGTTCGGAAATAGGAACGGTTGCTCAAGATGAATTCGTGGTGTTTTTCGACTGCATGGACAATTTCCTACAGCACGCAAAGTTGTGGTTAGAAAAGGACGTTCAAGAAAATTAGGAGAAAGTTTTTCGGTTAGTTACGTTAATCTCGCGATTTAATGCATAATATTCTAGTAAATGTAAACGCATGTTTCAGGTTTTCCGTCAACTGCAGCGTATGCCGCGTACACGGCTGGCCGCGCGGGATATTCTGGCTACCCCAGCTTTGGACTACCTTATCCTGCAGGTGAGTGAGCCGTTTAAAATCTTCTTCATCCACTTTGTATTACGTCACACATTGATGCTGATTATATAAAACTAATATCCGGTGGCCGCTTTGAAAGAAAATTCTATTCAAATCATTGTAAAACCGCACCATCCTCAACTAATTGATAAATTAATTACTTAATATTTGAAATAGCACGAATATCCTTAAACAACGATCAGTAATTTTTAGTGTTATTATCGGTCCCTGAAGACGTTCTTCAAGTAATTTCGTATGACTCAAGGCATTTTGAAGCTAGAACAATGGTAAGGTTTGACGCGATGATAATGATGGTTTGGGGTCGATGTATGTAAAAGACGACTTGATCCAAAGTTTGACCCTGTGCTTTATTAATCGTCATCGTAAATGCAAGAAAAAGAGGAGACTGGGTTCGATTCAACTCAGAGCATCACCAAGGAATTTCGGAGACTTACCTTGGGGTATATGGCATCTTAGAGGTTTCGGTGACTTTTGAGAGAGTGTACCCTCTGGGTGTTCGATGGGGGAAGGCTGCCAGGTAGGGCAGATAGATAGATATCTACCTGCGGACAAACTGGGGGAGGGTGGATTTTGCCCCTAGCTAGAATTGTTGTCTTCACGAGCCAAAAACCTCCCTGCAGTTGGTCCGCGGGTACGTATGTATTCTTGAAAGCTGTTTCGAGGTTGCTAACGTAAGCGTCGGCAATTTCTTACGTGTTTTTTCTTTGCGAGTAAGGGATGTTTTCTGAAAATGGAAACTTTTTACAGCAAATGCATGTTGCGCCCATTTGTTTCAGCTCGTCGGCTAAGATAGTATTTGAAATCATGGAAAGCGGAAAAAATATAATCTGCAGTTCTCTTTTATAGTCCAGGCAATCAAGCACTTTTCTGGGTAAATCATTGTGTAGAAGATCCCTTCGCGGAAACGTGTTACAATAGGCCACCAGAACAATATCAATATCAATAGTTTACCGGAATTGGCTGTCTGTTTAGGCCACCATCTCGAAAAAAAGCGGGCTGGGGAAAGGAGGAGGGGAAAAATACGCCGCCGGCGATTGGTTTTTTGCTTGAATTTTGCTTGAAATCGCGCTTTTCTCACGAAATCTCAAAAATAGGGAGTCTAAGGAAAAAAAATAGTTCGTACTAATTTAAGAGCATGAAATTTCCATTTGAACAGTGCCTCAACAGTGTCTTTTGTGAATTCGCCTTTCTTTCCTTTTCAAACTCTTTAGTGCACTTCTTTACTGGCAAAAAAATGCCTTCTCTTTACATAAAAATTTGCCTCCGATGTAAGTCTCTTTTCCGTGGGTAAAAATTTACTCGCATTAACTTCTGCTTCTTGTTTGCATTTAATTTTCGGTAGATCTTTTTGAACCTTGCTCGATACAATAACCGAGTCCCTTAGTTCCTTACCGAAAAGTGACTACCGCGAACTTCTGAGATTTTCCAAAGCGTGTAAAAAGTTTATTTATCCGTCAATAATTATGATTTAAAGTTGTTTCTCATTCTGGGGCTCTCTAGTTTATGTGCAGTGAATACCAAGAGTCTACGTTACTTGGTTTTCTTAAAAAAAGCCTAAGAGTACGACGCGCTGATTTAAAATATGCATATATAAGCAGAATCAAGCGAATTGATTCGAGGATGGCTGAGCAGGTCGGCACTCTCGGAATGAGAATTTAACTCCTCCGCTTTGTTCAGAACGTTGCTTTGACAGATCTCCAAACCTCTGTTATACTTTTCAAAAGTTGGTACCCGTGCTCTGATAGTGCTGTTCATCTGACAACAATGTCAGTGTCAGCTGATAATAATATTTTTATCATATGAGGTTAATAAAAAGTTTTCAGTCAGTCTTTGACATCCTGAATAATTGTCTTGGTATTTATTTACTAATTTTACAGAATTATATTTTATTTCTTATTAAAACTAAGAAATACAGTGCAATCTGTGTAAGTGCAATCTGTGATGAGCCTCGAGACTCATTAGACCATTAGCTAAACGTGGCTCATACAGGAATCCACTTACCCCTCTCTTCCCCACGCTCCTGATCACTGCGTCGGCGCGGCGTCTCGACGAACAATAGCTAATGACGGTCGCCAAGCTAGGCCGGGATCCTCAGCTCCTCGCCCAATTACTTACGCTTCATTAACCATTTCACCGTCACGCTAGGATTCGCCCAATTTTCGAAAAAATTATTTCGCGAGTTTTTAGCAATTTTTTCCTTACTCTCCGTTGAAACACGAATTAAAAGAGGTCTCATTCATAAAAATCGGCCAAATAGAAGAGAAGTTACAGTATTCGAAATCCGAAGAAATCAACAAAACTTCTCCAAACAAAAAATAAAATGAAGGGGAAAAAAAAGAAATGTATAAATTACAATTTAATATGATTGACCTCAGAATGTGACAAGCAATTCAATTATAAAAAGGAGAAAAAATTGAGTGAAATTACAAAAAATTAGCCTCTTGCAAGGGGCTTCCTTGTATGAGTTTTGACCTGAAGACAAGTAAATCCCGTTACATTATTAAAACGAAATTGACTCCATAGTTTAATGCCTTAGTTTCTTGAATACGATTATTTTAAGCTCTCGAAAATTTATACCAGCAATTTTACCCATGGGGTGATTTCCTGAGAGCTGATAATATCACGAATTTCTCATAGAGCCCTTCAAAAATGGCTTGCTTTTTGGGCAGCCGATTCGGCCATCAAACCGGGGTTTAAATGGAAGCTGATAATAACACAAAGCTCTGAGAAAAATTTTGAGATGAGTATAGGAACGGTTTGTAAATTACGAGGAGAGGCGGGCATTCTGTTCAGCATATCGATACATAAGTATTTTCACACGTAGAATTTAATTTTCACGTCAGGGAGTCGACATATTTTGATTTTTTCGATTTTATAACGGAAAATGTATGGTTTTTCGGGATTGAAATTACTTACAATTGTTTCATGAAAAATGAATGCACCCAAAATGACTATAGCATTTTGACTTTCACATACGTGCACTCACTAAATCGATTGGTAAATTCAAAGAGTGGGTACATCGACCTGATATATCAAGTTTCTGCAATTTTTCACGGCAAATCGGTAGATTTTCGGGATGTGGATTGCTTACTTTCAATTCATGAATGATTGAATATTTTTGTCTGCACTCAGCGTAAACCATTTCATCAATTTTACCTAGCCATTCTTCAAACTTATTATTTCTCCTCTGTATCTAGAGTTTCTTTCAAATCTAATTCTGTATCATCGTTTCTAATCTCGCCAAACATACTGCGGTCGCCGCGGTCGCCGGTCGCCGGGAAAAGCATATTAGCGCCTACAAGACTGCAAGAATACTTCATGCACTGCGCTAAATACGGTGCGGTCGCCGGTTGGCGGGAAAAGTATATTGTCTACTGCCTTCAATAGTGCCGGAATACTCCACGATTTGCGCCAAACTCAGCGCGGTCGCTGACCGGAGCCAAAAGCATATCAGCGCCTACAAGAGTGCCGGAATACTTCACGCATTGCGCCAAGCGCAGTGCGGTCGCTAGTCGGCGCGAAAAGCATACGGGAAATTCTACGATAACCGTCCTATTTGACCTCCAATCCTCCAAAGAATTAAAGATTCAACTTGATTATTTTAGATCTAGGGTCTGTTGTTCATGTTTGCTCTTGCGGCTCCTTTCGCCGGAGCAACGGCTGCTGCACCCGGAACTTTCGGCCAATGAGCCCGGAACGGACGATAGCTCATGTAAATAGCCGTAAATACGAGTTTCACATTTCTTTCCGTCATAGGCAAATCCGGGGGAGGGGGGAGGGCCGAACACAGGAAGAAGAAAAAGGGAACAAAGATAGAAGGAAGACGGGTGTTTAGATTTGGTAATTTTTCATGCCAAAATGACACGAACTGCATTTAGATGCGTTAAAATTTTGAAAGTATTCTGGAGGAGGCCCCCTTTACGACCCTCCCCCATTCAAAGTGTCTTGATCCGTCCAGTGGCGTAGCTAGGAATTCTTCAAGGAGGGGGGGGGGGGGGTCCGTGACGGTAAATTTACATTATTTTGTGTACGTCCCCGATAATATTTTATTTCTGCCCTCCAAAAGTAGAAAAAAAGGTACAATTAACGAGGCTAAGGGGAGGGGGTCCAGACCCCCTGGGACCCCCCTCCCTCCCCGGTCTACGCCCTTGGATTCCGTCTATGTTTTTAGTCACTGGAAAAAAAAAACACATTGGATCTAGAGTCCAGACTCTTGAAAACATCGACAAGAAAAAATACTCTTGATTCAATCGGATTTTTGCTTAAATCAAAAGAAAATCCGCTCAAATTAAGGGGCTTGGTTCTTGATTTAAGCAAAAATCCGATTGAATCAAGAGTATTTATTCTTGTCGATGTTTTTAAGAGTCTAGACTCTAGATTCAATGTGTTTTTTTTCCAGTGTGTAATAGGACTTTTGTATGCTTTGAAGCGGAAGTAGGAAATGTATCTGATTTGAATTTGTGTTGGCAGTGATGAACAATTACCAGGCAGCGGCTGCTGTGGCGGCGCAGGGTTTCGGGCCCCCGCCGGCCTCGCCGCATGCGACGACGACTCGCGGCGGTTTCCCGGCGGCCAATTCCCCCGGACCCACGATTGACATGTACACCTCCAGCGGCAACGAGAGCGTCACAGGCTACGTTCAAGCTGCTTCACCTCAACCCTCTGCTGCCTTCCCAACAATAGCAGTTTCCCGGGCTCCTATCAATTACAACCCGGTAAGTTTTCACCCTCAAAACCTTCAACATTAACCTCCACCACTCTTCGAAGGAATTAAAAAGGTGTCAGGTCAATTGGAGTGCATATTTCTTCAGGGTGTCTAGCATCAGGATTATCCCGATTTTCCCGATTCTATCAGGATTTGAGGTCAATCAGAATCTAATCCCGATTTCATCAAGATTTGAGGAAGAATCGGCCGTAAAATCAGGATTTGAGGAAAAGCGGCCGTCCGTGGTTCATTAGCGTGTATTTGCATTTTCATTGATTCACACTTGTTTTTAATCTTTAGAACTTAATTTTAGAGTTCTGCTTTCGCATACGCTTTTGCAGAAATTTTAATTTTCGTTCGCAAAAAATCAGGATTTGGAAAAATTATGAAATCAGGATTTAGCAGTCAAAAATCAGGAAAAATCAGAATTTCTGCAGGATTTCCCAAAATGAAAAACAACTAGACATTCTGTTTTCGTTACGATTAGAGTCCCTTTATACTGAGAGTAAAGGGAATGAGAATCCATTTCTGATTGGTTCCCGTATTTTAGACCTTCACAGTGTCTTAAATGGGAATAAAGATTACACTTTCACCAATTGCAAAGATTATAATATAATCAACAAATTTCAAATTTTGTGAAATTTATTCGAGCCTTCTAAAATTTCACTTTCCATCCCTGGCCAAAGTATCTCGCCTCGTATGTTGAGTACATACATCCGTTGAATCGTTTGGCTCGTGCGCCACTGAAAACTTGGCAACAGTCATTTTTGCCAGCTCTGAGGACTCCGATAAATCTCGGTAGGTAAGGGTTTTCTTGATGGCGAACCAGAGTTGAGCGGAGTACAACAATTAGATCTCTGGAAGTAAGTTGACACGATGCGGGCTCAACTTGTGTTCGGTATCTTAATTCATTGTATTTAGGAGTTGTGCACGAGTTTGCTGTCCCGAGGATATAGAATCGAATTCATTTTCTGATGGCATGCCGCACAGTGGATCGAGTCAATTAGAGAGGTCGGACATGACATTTTTGACTAAAACTACAAATTTTGATGTTTACTTCGTCACATTTTAAATTTTAAGGGGTGCCTCTAGAAGAAAATTTCACAAGGAAACCAATGGAACCAACTTTTAGAACCTCAAAGTTTTGTATAAAGGGAGTTATAAGCTTTTGAAGTTTCCAAATGTTGTCCAACCTCTCCTATTGACTCAATCCACTGTGTGGCGGTTGATTGCCAATTGCAGGATATCTTTGCTGGATCCTCTTTGATCAAACTTGCAAAGCACATTTCTTCGATCGATGATAAAATTCTCGAAGAAATCGGAATGTGCTGACGTGAGACGAGAAGGTGGGGCTTTTCGGGGTAGAGTGACTAAGTCTATGTTGATTGGTTGGCGTAATTTTTATATTGTATTGATATTTTGAAAGTAAGTCCAGAGATGGTATAGATAATGCTGAAATGAAAAGGAATGATGGGTGCCGGAAAAAAGATACCGTGAACTGTAAATAGAGGAAGCTCAAGGCTTCATCTGTCATAGCTGTCAAGAATGGGGTATAAAAGCATGCTGCAAGTCGGAAAAATTAATTTTCATGACACCCTCCCCGCCCCGCTTCTTTTTGATTCTCTCGAAGCCCAGGTCACTCGTGGATTCTACGTAAGTTTCAAAATCGAGGAGCTCCTTAATCAGGTCATTCATTCGTTACGTTTTGATCGGTCGCTGTACAGAGGTCCCAACTCGAATGATGGTGGCGTCGTTGTCGATCAGGCTCCACATTTGCTCCGTCGCACAATGCATCGAGTTAAGGGGAGAGGTCGGACAAAATTTGGAACTTTTATAAGCTCATAACTCTGTTCATACAAAACTTTGAGGTTTTATAAGTGGTTCCATTGGTTTCCTCGTAAAATTATCTCAAAGAAGCAGCCCTTAATATTAACAAGCAGGAAGCTCCAACGCATTGGCGTCGGAGAGCGGCTCTGGGGGCAGTAGTTGTAGTCAAGAATGAGGGCCTAGACACATTTTGTCATTGATGTACAATCCGACAACTGTCGATTCATGTTTTGTAACTTAGCAGATTTACGTAGCCGGTGTATAAATGTGTATTGGGCTTTGATATGGCGAATACATGGCATTATCACTTGTTGTATACTTTTAATTTTGAAAGCTCTTTGGAGGTCCGCTTCCTAAAAAATCTCTGGTTGATAAGTCGTTTAGCGAGGCTGCAAAAAATTTGCATTTTTATATCTGAAAGTGTAGGTATTGGTTTTTTGTATAATTGTTTTTTTGGATTGCTGGAAAAGTAACGCATACTTCTATAATTTAGGACTGAGTCAGGGAAATATAAGGTTCGTTAAATAGTAAATATTCCTAGTACCGTGTGACACTATTGTTAACGAAAAGTTTTTGCAACTTGTCAAAGAGGTTGTTGAATGATCTTCGAATAACTTTTGATGAGCTAGAGGTAATGGTTCTATCTGCAGCTCGTGGACTTCTGTACGATATTGTCCAGAATCATCTAAATTTTCAAAAAGTGTCCGCTTGTTCGATACCCAATTTGCTCATTCATGCATACAAGGAGAAGCGCATGAAAGCTTTAGCAGACATTTTGGAGATGAATCAAGAATTAGATGAAGAATTTATGACTTAAATCACGGCACCTTAATCACGGGATGACCTTAATTACGGCAACTATTTATTGTCCATGAGATGCAGATGGTTCCATTTCCCTAGCTCATCAAAAGGTATTCGAAGATCAATTTCATCAGCCACCCGTACGAACCACGTTTCTAGTGACCCGTACTTGCTTCGCACGTATGAAACATACAATCAGAGAAAACAGAATTCATCTTACAATAATCAATAATCAGTAGGACATGAATCGTTGCGATGTATAATACGACATTATAATGCGGCATTACTATTGTAATTCATTTTAATGTTTAGGGGCATTATAAATCATTATTGCCACGTCGGAATGAAATGTTGTAGACTGAATTGAAAAGCATGTTGGCAAAATTTATTATAAAAATAGTATAACATGTAGGTACATAACATAAAGGTAATACAAATTAAATGATTAGAGCGTGTATATTTCATTACATTATAGGTATATTACAATCATTTTTGTCATTGTTGGAAATTTTGATAGTTTGAATTTTGATAGTTGATAGTTGATAGTTTGAGAGTTGAAAATTTGGTTATTTTATTTAGTTAAGGTGATTCGATAGACGCCATATTTTGTGTCAGAATGGCATGCGACTTTTCCATCAATTGGTTCCATTTTTTCATTTACTCATCATTTTTCTCCAATTTTAAGTTTCGCAATTCTGTTTTCAGGAGACTAAAGCACTCACTTATCAATTTGTATATTTATATTGAGTTAAGGGTAGAGACGTATTCCTCACCGGAATTGAGGAATGGAGGTGTTACAGTATGTCCGGCATTAGGTTCCATTTCGACATCAGCGACGATCAACGCTGCGATACTGGAAGCCAGTCTTCCGATATTAAATCCCTAGCGGGGAAGAAAAAAAATGCCTAGATTTCGCTAAAAATCCCTAAATCCCCAGATTTGCTCAAATATACTTAAAAAATCCCTAGATTTTGCAAAAAGCGCCATTTTTTTATGAAGAATCATGATGTCATTCGATGTAGCGATTTGCAATATTTATATCTGATTGGCTCGTTTGAATTTTGGCGCTCTCTGAAAGCAGTGCTAATCCAGACCAATAAAATGAAAGAATATTAGTTGATTTCTTATTATTAACAGGTTGAATGCAGTTGAATGTCAAGTACATCGAAGGACACAATCGTTTTAATTTCCGGCTTATTTGCGGGGAAAATAGTGTTGCCAAAAAGGCCTACAAAATATAGATGAAAAAATGTTTTCGATTGTCGAAGCTATAATTGAGGTTAAAAAGTTGATTTTTGGTAACTTTACCTCATCAAAAAAAAATCCCTAGATTTCCTGAAAAATCCCTAAATCCCTGGAAATTCCGGAAAATCCCTAAATCTAGGAATAAACCCTTAGACATCGGATGGCTGTTGGAAGCATTAGAGTCAACATTTGAAACGCTGCTGCAGAATTTGCCGGGAGTATAATCGAGTGTTGAAAGTCAGTAGAATTGAACAATGTAATAATTGCTTTCCGAAATAAGCGTTATAATAAAAAAACAACGAATCTGAACTGTTAATACTGGAACACACCTTCTGTAAATGTACCTTGCGAGAGATAAGTAAAAAAATAGATGTACTGGAGGAGAAGTGCTTCTCCACAGAGTTTGCAGAAGGAAAAAAAATGCCCAAATTTACTTACTTCAGCATTTTCGGCAAAATCACTGCAATTTCCGAACCTTTTTCTGGCCAGGGGCCAAAATTAAATGATTATGAAGGGCCACTTAGATGTTGTAGATAAAAATAGGACTGTTGAAAAAGTCGCCGTTTTCAATAAATATGTTCCCGGAATGGAAGAGTTAGGTTAAAAAATTTAGAGTTAAAAAATTCCCATGAGCCGAGTGCCGTAGGTTAAGGGCCCGTTCGCCAAAACTAATCGGAACTGTATGAATGAATTGCTCCTTTTAAAAATCAAAACAATATCGAATTGCGATATATTACACAGTTAAGATAGGGCTATGTCCTGTCGTAAGCGGCGACATACAGTCGATATCATTTCAATAATCGCCCCAATGGCCACGATAGTTGTTAGACGTTTACGGTTTCCCTGGTAACCTTTGTTTGCTATCAGCTGATATCGAGTAAATGACTAGGAAGCTCCAACCCAGTGGTTAAAGCTTCCTTAACCGCGAAAACTTTCAAATTCAAATTTTCAAATTTTGAACGTAAAGTACATTTTTTCCATCACGAGATAAAAGCACAAACAAGTTTTGAATTGTTGACTGTATCACCATGATTCCAAAAATACAATACACAACATAGCATTGACTAACAATAAAACAGTATGCAATAAAATAAAGTCATGACAAGGAACATAGCCGAAAATGGCGCCGATTCCCATCAACCAACGCGCGGTCTCTACAATGTAACATGCTGCATTGATACTCCCCAGCTGGGACCGTCCGGAATAGCAGCTCTAGTGCAAGCACCAGAGCCGCTAAAAATGTGATGAAAATAACATCTAAATTTGCAGTTTTAGTCAAACATTTCATGTCCGACCTCTCTGATTGACTCGATCCACTGTGCGTCGTGTCATCACGGCTCACCTGCTATGTAAAATATTTTACTAGATCAAAATAAATCTGGTTTTTGACATTATTGTCGGGTTCCGGTCCGCGCTGTGCGAGTTTTCAGCACTCTCTAGGAATTCAGCGAGTTTCAACGCTCACCCATCCTCATTGACGGAACCCCACACTCACATCTGGAATGTTTTAAATTGGTACATACACTGTATGCGGCAAACTCTGTTTCAGTCAACGTTTATCTGTGTCAGAATGTTGCGTATTATCTAATTTGCTGCTTCAAACAATATAGCTAACACTACACGGATATGTTGTAATTTCATGCTCGTAAGTTTATGATAGTAAATAAAGATGTGAACTAAACAAACATTCAATTCGAAAATGTTTTTTTTTAATCAAATTATATTGGACCAACCAAAGTTGGGCCGAACCTACTTTTTTCAATGCATACTTTAAGTTAATTTTTCAGAGATTATGCTCAAAATTGGCGTCTGTAAAGTTTGAGCTCTTTGAAGAAGAGAACTTTTGATTAGTCACCAATTTAAATGAAAACTCGTCAATTCAACATTAAAGTTTACCATCTATTTTACGTCCATAATCAAGTTTAATATATTTCTGTAATTATTTTATGCAGGGACCATTGATTCCGGCTGCATTCACCAACGGTTACCATTGAGTGCCATTGTATAGTCACGAGCATATGCCAACTGATCTTTGAGGTAAGGTAATACTAATATGAATTTGTAACCAACCATGCCGCTCCGTGGCTTTAGTACACTTCAATGATCTAATCGCTGTACCAGCCTGTGCTCCATTCTTAGGACGCTGATAGTCATTTTGTCCGTGATCCCCCCCCCCCCCCCAGAGGAGCCTGGCTCACTAGCACACCGTATTGTACAGATTTGTCATTATAAGCTGTATTTAATTCAGTATTTAGGGTGAGGGATGCTTGGATGATGGTCTGGCGTGGAAAATAGAGGCGGACTGAAATCGAAAAAGTTACAGTTAAAAGTTAAAATCGCTCTCAAGGTGAAATTTTTTCTCAAAAATGGACGTATTCACGCGAAAAGGAACTATGTCACGCGCAATTCCTATGCTCATATAGTTCCTTTTAGCATAAATACGTTCAAAAATCACTCATCAAGTGCATTCATCAAGGTTGATTTCGGAAACAAGATAGAGAGTCGGAAACAGTTTTGCTTTCTCTCCAATTCAATTCGCAAAAAGAAAAAAAAGTTTTCCCACTTCTAAATTTTTTGTAAATATAGTTGAAATGAAAAAGAAAAATTCGTAGAATATCTAAATAAAAATTATTGTTGTTTAGTTCTTTAAAAAAATTGAATAAAAGTTAAACACGAGTGGATGTGTGTAACGTTGCAATCGGAGATAAACAGGTTTTTGTGAGTAGCTATGAAGTTACTCAATGCATCCGTCGATATGTAACGCACATTTAGGGAAGGCGCTTGTGAGATAACTATTCGACCACGGGTGATGCCCATATTGCCGCTAGCCGGGATTGAAGGCGCGTCACATTGCTACGATAACACGATCGCGCTGAGCTGGCTGACGCCGCGCCGCGCCGGTGCATGTTGGGATCACGCGTCATTTCATTCTTGACTCGCGCTTCTGTCCCTTTTTTATAGTATTTTATGTATAATATGTATCTTAATTGCAACGTTTCAGAATCTTGGACTGTGTTTAATTTTTGTTTAAAAAAAAAAATTCTCTTGAAATTTAGTGAGTGAGGTACGCTTGATTTAAGACTTTCCCCCAAATATCCAACGCAGTAGGTCAAATTTGAAACCTCCTCCGGGCATAAGTATTTCCTGAACAAAACAGATACCGATAGTACCCAATTTAGGCTAAAAATTGTCCAAAAACTACGTGATTTTTCATATCGTGGAGGAGGGAATTGGATCGCACTTAGCAAAAAGGAACCAGTATGATCACAGTGTTTTCAAAATCGTGCGACTTCTTCTTTTCTGTTGAAAATGCTTCCAATATATACAGTGTTAAAATTCAAACCGTTTCTTTCCTTTAAAATGTACACTTTTTTGGAGGGGAGCAAAAACTATTTGCTTTTCTGGGGTATTTTATGAGATAATCATGAAGAAGCAACACTATTAAAACACTAACTGATGCGGTGGACGCACGGGTCGTAAGATAGTACGTTGGAGCTTTTTAGCCAACGTGCGTTAAAAATTCAGCATACAGCTGAAAAGCTGTCTCTTTGCGGGAAAATTGTGCTCATATGAGCTTTTTCCCTCTGTTTTGATATTTTCAGCTTTATGCTAAATTTTTAACCTACGTTGTCAAAAAAAAACTCCAACCTACTACTATGAAAATACTGTAATTGCGCTGGTTCTTTTTTGCTAAATCAGTCCCTTTTCGGAGCACTGGAAAAAAAACACATTGGATCTAAAGTCCAGACTCTTGAAAACATTGACTAGAAAAAGGACTCTTGATTTGAGCAGATTTAAGCTCAAATCAAAAGGAAATCCGCTCAAATTAAGAGGCTTGGTTCTGGATTTAAGCTTAAATCTGATTGAATCAAGAGTATTTTTTCTTGTCGATCTTTATAAGAGTCTGGACTCTATATCCAATGCGTTTTTTATTTTCCAGTGAGCTGTTCTTTACGAGTTTTGCTAACATTAAACTTTCAGACCGATTTTACAAAAAAAATAGCCATTCTCTATTTGTTACGAGAACTAGATTTGTGAAATTGTCCCTCGGCTGCATCCGGAAGAAAACGGTCGTGAGCATTTGGACAGCGAGCCATTCGGGGGTTTTGAGGAATCAAAGTTGACATTGCGCGAAGGTCGGGTAAAATCTTTGGAAACCCGGGCCTCGCTCACCGCTCGGAGCCCTCTTCTCATTCTCTTCACCTTCTCTTCCCGTACGTACGTCATAGTAGCGAGCGTCCTTCCCTTCTCTCTATGCGAAGCTTGTGTTGTTTGCGGGTTGGGGGAGGGGGTGGTCTCTCAGTGGTAAGCGAGGCCCGGATTTCCACAGATTTCGCCCGATGCTCGCGCATGTCTACTCTGCCTCAGCGGATCGTTGCCCTCGAATCCACGTCTATTCTTCATCACCCGTAAATGAAATGGATAATAAAAGAGATCTGATTTTTAATGAGATGATTAATACATGCTACTTTTCTGTGATCTGTTCAGGTTTTTGTTGATCTTCTGAAGTCGAGCAGTTTCTGAAGGCAAATGTAAAGCGATCTAGTCGATAAATAAATTGGTGACTCATCTTTTAATAATTTCAAAGCGGAACAAATGAGAGGTGTATATTTGTGTGTGTATATTCGAGTATGTCATGTAATTTTATCATACTTCAATAATACTCATTCAAAACTGTTGATTTTTTACAATATTTAAAGAGTCTAATAATTATTTGAGGGGTCTATACATTTTACGAGAAATTCAAGAACTGAAATTAAATTTTGAACTAATTTTAAGACATTTTTGCTGGTTTATTCATCCTTTATCTTCGAAAATTCTGCATCAACTTTTTCTTGGTTTTTCTTTATTTTTCTTTGTGACTTTTACTTGTTCAATTTCAATTCTATAACACAAGGATACTTCTCTACCTGACCTATTGCTCACTCTATAAATTATATTTTCTTAAATTTTCTAAGACTTAAGAAACTAACAAAAGAAGGAACAATAAGCTAAACCCACATCAAGGTTTTTGTTCAACAACTATTTTATTTTTATTCACTTGCGATTCTGTTTTTGTTATCATTTTTCCTACATATCATATTAGTTGTCCTAGTCAAATCGTACATCGGCTTTCAAAAGAAAAAATAATATGTGATCCAGGGCAGTCAGTTTTTCAATTTATACTCAGACCTTGAAGAGGTTGAGATATACTATTGCTCACTGACAATTACAAACGATTTTGATGAGCTCGAGAACACGTTTTTCAGCCACAAAACAAATCTTCAGGGACCTTTACCTATTTTCTCCAACCGAAAAATTATAAATAATTGAACGTTTGAAACGTGGTAGGTACTGAGTTATTGGTGGGTTTTTAAGTAGACGTTTCGGAACATTTTTATCCTTTACGTGAATCATAATTGTTTTCCCCCATTTTTTCTCTCTTCTTCTTTCCCTTGATTCTTTTATCCTCATAAATACTTGAAAAATGAAGCTCATTCTTAGACCGTCTCATTTTCGCATGTAATTTCAGAAAACTATAAATGACACATTATTGTAACGCATATCGAAGGTGGAACTATGATTTTACAAGCTAACTCGCCTTTTTAGGAGGTCATAAACGTTCCACATCCGCTATCTCTGATAATGAGATAATCAAACTCGAGCATGACTGAAATGAGATACTTCTCAGCTTCTGGCGAGCACTTAAAAATCGTCCCCACTGAATAAATTTTTGCGAGGAATACTTAGATACGTTTCTCAAACCTTTTTGACTTGTGATATGTGTAATTAAGTACCAGATTTTGGGCTTATCTTTGTTTAGACCCTAATTATAAATAGACCCAATAATAAATTGCATCAAGTGTAGTGTGTTTAAATTTACGGTGTAATTAAATTTAATTTACTTAGCAGGAAGCTTCCGTTAATCCCACAAAATCTTTCATCGCGATGCCGGAATTCCATTCAAACGGATTGCAGATTATTTTTCACTGCGCACGAAGTGCACGAACGGCAGTCGCGGCAGCAAGAAATAATGCGGCGCTATCTTTTTTTTTTGTTCGTTTAGTCTATAATCTGGTTTTCCATGCTGTCTGAAAGATCTCTATTGGGTACGCTGGCACATTGCACGGACGCTTTTTGCAAGTTAACTCCGAGTTTTGCACGCTTTACCGCTCGAACCATAATATTTTGATCGCAGAAAAAGAATATCTCCTGAAATCGAGGAACGCAGTCTCGTAGTTTCACCATCAATAAGTTAGTATTGTGTAAACAGTCCCAAATCCCAAGCACTAAAAAAACCGCTTGAAGGGAAATTTCCACCGAAGCCTCGTGGTCATACAATTTCCAACTGTTTAAAAACTTGAATAATAACATATCGATTTTAACAATCACTTTACTGAAAGTTAGAGAAAATCCGGTTACTATTTACCAACGGAATTTTAAAGACATAATTTTAGTATACCTCTGTATTTATGAGTTCATCGATCCGTCGCACTCGGGCAATACAACTAAAAACACTTCGTTTCTGTTACCTAGGAATAAATAAATATTTCTTTTTTTTTAAAAGTCCCATGAAGAGTTTCTTTTTTTGGTCCATAAGTGAAAAACAGTAATTAACCTACAATAAATCTTTAGGTAAACATTGTAGATCCTGTCTACAGATATTGGTAGGTTCTTTTAAGTTTGGTTTTACATTTTTTCATTTATTTTCTCCTGTCCTTTTAATGAATACATGACTACATAATTTAGTCCGTCTCTCGGCAACTAAAGACAATTTCCTCACTGAGTGAAGAAGATCGACTTCTCTGTTCCCGCTTGTAGGAAACCCACGGATAACTTGGTTTCGTAAGGCTATTTAGGTGTCTGAAAACCACTTGTAAAACTATAGTACATGGTGGAGCACAGACTGACTTCAAAAATACTACCGAATCACACTTCTGGCACTTTTCTCAGCTGGTGGTCTATTTTTAAAACCAATTACTAAAGTTTGCCTCACACCATTTTCAAGCGTACTTAACGACTTTCAGTGAAGTCACAATCGTTCGTATAGATATATACTTTGGAGTTTATCCATCCTATTTGGGCAATACAACTAAAAACGTTCAACCTCTGCCATTGGTTGGTTTACTAATGAAGAACAGTTGTTAACATTCATTATTTTTTCTCCTCTCGTTTTCTTGTGTAGAAGTTGTAGGTCAAAAGTTCATCGTAGGATTTTTATTTCTATCAATTTTTTTCCTGTCCATTTAAAGTCGATACAATGAACCTTCATTTATCTTTCGGCAATGAATGTTACTCGCCGTTAAGCAATTTCGTGAATAAATCGTTTTTTAAGGAATTGCAAGGGTTTGAAAACTATTTTTAAAACCAGAGAACATGACGGAGTACAGACTGAGCGGTAAAGTACCACTGAATCATAGTTCTGGCACATTTCGCGGTCAGTGGTCGTATTGTAATCTTGATTACTCAAGTATGTCCTCCGCTTTCCTAGTTAACCCTTTTTTATTTTAGCTGATTCTCGTGGAGAAACATTTTGTCTATCTACAGGCATTTAACTCGTTCCTCAAGTTCGTCACGTTTTAACAACTCTCCAATTTTACAAAATTATCTATAAGATCCAAATTGCTGAAATATGAAGAACTGTATTACAAAAGGACACCGGCTTGCTTGATCATGAAGAATACACTCAACCCCCCCCCCTCCCCCCCCAAAAAAAAAACATAATTAATCTGAATTTTGACCTTGCAATTTTAGTTGTGTTGCCCTTTTGATCGTCGGGGCGTTGTAAACCAAATCCAAGAATTTTGCTCATTGATTATTTTTCGTTTCTTATACATTACTTCCACAATCCTCTCTCTCAGCCTTAGTAAACAAGTTCTTGTAGGTATCTTAAAAATATTATTCAACTGCTCATGAAAGTAAGCAGTTATACTTTTAAGATGTAGACTTAGATAAAAAAAACCGACGGAAGAAAATATTGATGCATTATTTTTAGTTTGGTCAATTTCACTAAGCTAGCATATATATATTAAACAGATGTTTTATATATATACAATTTAAATATATATAAAACGATTATTAATGATAGGGAATAGCCATAAATGTTGCCGTTTTTATTCTACACACAAGAATAAGATTGTGGGTAATAATACATTTTAAGAAAAGGAAAAACAAGTTTCTATTTTTTCTCCGTTTGGGAGTATCTTGAAACGTAACTTTATTATATTTTTTTTTAATTTTTATTTTTTTTTATATTATAAAAAAAAATCTTTGTTGCATTTGAGAATTTTACTTTGTTAAACGTTTCTGTTTACTTGAAATCCAAGTAAAACATTGTTAGAAACTGTTAATTAGCTTCATTGTAATTTAAAAAAGAAAAAATATTTATATTTATCCTCCATTCAAATGACATTCGACCAATACGCAAACTTCATCGATTTTGAATATGGATGATACATGGGGAGCACTCCTCGTTAATCCAATAAATCTTCATCTATTGTTTCGTTTTTTTTTCAATTTTTGTTTGTTTATCTCAATTTTACTTTCTCTTTTCCTCTCTTTTCTCTTTCCTCGCCTCCTTTCTTTTCACTCTTGCTCCTTTTTGAATTTTTTTTGTGTGTGTTTTTTTAATCTTTTTATTTCATATGCCTCTGCTCTCTCGGGTTGCGCACCTTCAAAAAAACTCATATTACTTCCTCTACTTTCATTATTTCTTCCTTTCTTTCATTCTTCCATTTCTTTCTTTCTTTCTTTCTTTTTTTCTTTCTTTTCTTCTTCATCTTTCTATCTGTTTATCTAGCAATCTACCCATTCATCTATCTACCTATCTATCTATCTATCCATCTACTTACCTATCTATCCATCTATCCATTTACCTACCTATCGTTTTATTAATCTATTAATCTATTATTTTATTTATCTATCTGTCCATCTTGATATCTATCTATATATCTATTTATCTAAGCATCCATCTATCTATCTATATATCTATTAATTTATTTATCTATTTATCTATCGATATATTTAACTATCTACCTATTCATTCATCTAATAATTCATTGATTTCTGCTTGTCTTAATTTCTCTGTATTCAAAAATTATCATGTACCTCTATCTGTTAATGATAGAATTAAAACGATATATTTCCACAACACATCATTGTCATCAGAAATGAACTACCAGGTACACATTCAATAGGTGGCAAGAAAGGAAATTAGAATTTAACAATTGAGATTTGAAGTTCGTGCTCATTTTTGCATTTTCAGTATTCCTTCATCCGAGGAAGTTATCTCTCGCAGGTACATGTACGGAACCTAAGTTCGACATCTTTTCACTCTAAATTGCTTACGTGTACAAATACAGTGTTTCTCATTTTAATCTCTCGCTCTCAATGAAATAATTTTTAGATTTATGAGAATACGAGATCATAGCGAATTTTAGCCAAGAAAAGAGCAACGCTTGATTTCGACCGAAGTCCTATCCGAAACAAATTGAGCACCATTTTATCTTTGCGAAGCCTGAGAAACTCGCGTCTTTTTATTTGCTTTTCCTAGCTCTCTTTCTTATTCTATCTCGTTTTACTTTTATCTTCTCTCCATTTCCCATCTTTATGCTATTGATTCACTACTTCCACGCTTACCAAGCGATCAAAAAACTCTACGGAGTGCGAGATTTGGAGGTATTAAATTTTACCAAACTAATTTATAGTCTTTTATTGTTTGTTTAATATCTGCTACATAGGTGGCGCCTCGTTTGCTGAGTCATAAATCTCGGTGTTGAGGTATACAATTCCTGGTAAAAAGTACAGGAAAACCAAAGATTCGTTTTACTCTAAGATTGACTCAAATGTGTAAATTATGCTCCAACAGGAAAAGCTCATTTGGAAGGTTGATGTAACATAATGTGTGGCGTTTATGTAACATGCCACTTCGTATGTGCAGCGTACATACGACATACTTTTAGCTTACGACTTACTCCAGCGTACTTTTTTTAGGTTTCCCTTCTTCCTCTTCTTCTTGTTTTTCTTTTGTATAATGGGCATAATTACTGCAAAAATTCTAATTAAAAAAGTGTTAACTTAAATGCAAATGACTGAAAATCAAAGGAAAAAGTCGTTGCTATGATAGTTTAACCATCTCTGATTCTTTTGAAGAGCAGCTTCAAAAATGCAGTTAAAACGGTTTAAACTCACTTTCTTCTCCCTCCTTAGCCATGAAAAAGCAGGTCGAAATTTTTTTCTCGACTTGAGATCTTGTTCACCCTTTCAAATTTTCATTAACCTCACTTTCCCACCATAACCGTTCCACACCAGTCGTGCTAAATTCAATGATAAATGTCTTATAACGTAACCTTAAGAGACTGCTTTAATGTAGCCTAAAATTCATTACCTAAACCGAAAAATAATCAAATATTTATGATATTTAGAGCAGCTATGGCTGCGATTGCGTACTGTATGGAGATGAATTCACGAAAATAATTTGAAAGCCGATCGATTAGTTGATTATCTCTTAGCACTGTACTTCAAAGCAATTTTGGACCCCTCCCCCCACCCCTCTCACCTTTTCGAAGTAAATTTATGCCTTGGTGCGTTAGGTAATCACACAAAATTTGATCAGGGAATACATTGAAATAACTCCAGAAGTATGAGCGAGTAGAAGCAGCAAACCTTTTTGTCTTTCGATTTGCTATATGTATGCGCACTGCACTATTGGAATTAGTTCAAAATATACCTGCATAAAATTTGTTAAATCTGACACATGCACTTCAGGATAACCTTTCTTTAAAGTTGTTCGGACCACTTTATTCAGGAAGCTTCATACGATGGACTGATCATCAAAACATATTGTAAAATCACTATAATTTTTTTAATTTTGAAAATGAGAAGTGTAGAAATTTTTTTTAGTGCAAATCGACAAAAGATTAATTTTGGCCCGATAAATATTTTACTGATAACTAAAGCATACACTGTAAAGGAAGGGTTTCAAATATTTCACAGTTTCTCAAGTAACACGTAACTTTGGAACTCTGTAAACCAGAATCGTCGCGGTTTTTTTTAAATGGATCATTTGTTGGAAGAAATAAAGAGAGAGAAAGAGAGAGAGAGAGAAAAAAAAATAAATTGCACGCACGTACACGTTCAACGGTTATTTAATAAGCGCCGGATTTAGCTATTTCCGATAATCCTTTATAATATTGGAAAAAAAATTGGTGAAAATTTCGGACCGGTGTTTTCAAGATAATGGGACAACCTCTTATAGTTGATAACTCCTTTTACCCTTAAAAAGTATAAGCTATGTTGTTTTTCTTGGTTTTTTAAGATTTACGATTTAATGAATTCATACGGCTCACAAACACTATTTCATACGCAATAAAAACTGTTATAACATCGTAGGGCGACAATTACCGCCAATCTTGGTCTATTCTCTATAATTCAATACTAGTAAATTAACTTAACGCTGATAGCAACAATGAAAAACAAGATATGGAAAATATTAAATAATATGCAAACCAAATGGAAGTCCGAGGAGCCTCTCTTAGAGAACGCCATGCGTCAAGTAGATGCAAATTAGTATAGTTAGCCGGTAATAGAGGACCCACAACGACAACAGAATTCACTCCGTGAGGATAAACTGAACCGATTTAATAAGGTTTATTTATCAATATTGCAACTTGGACATCCGTTGAAATTTTTCTGTGATGTAATTTTGTTGTTGCTATGGGTTTCCTATTATCAGAGTGCCTTCCTCTTTTTGACCACAGACCTATGCTGTTTTGTTTTTCGTTGTCGTCATCATCATTCTTATATAAGTTAATTTACAATGGTTATGCGCGGTCACTTTTGAAAATGATCCACACCACTAGAAAAGGTGAATCAATTTGTAGTTAAAGGGCGGATGTAGATAGTTTGAGTGTAAAATATCACTCGTTTCTCAGGGGCTCCTAGCTCCCCAGAGCTTGGAGTCGCCCGTGAGTTTGGAGGCTTTGCCACCCAAGGCCAGCTAAATGGTCAGGTAGGTAGCTAGGTATGCCCTCGGTGCTTTAAAACTTTAGGTTACTTTGTTTACTTCCGGACTGTGATATGTAGGTTTTTTTTAGCTTTTGTTCCTTTTTATTCTTTTTATATATTTTTCCGGTTGAAAATGGAATTGTTAGGATCCTGAAACGCCCCAGCCTTTTGATGTCCTCGTGTTTTAGCTTTGGTTACCCATTTTTTGTGTTCTTTCTTTCGTAAGTTAATTTACCAGTACTGATTATCCGTAAAAATGGACCAAAAGTGGCGCCGGAATGTCGCGTCGATCATAAACCAAGAATGTTGATGAATAGTCATTATAACGTATGAAATTGTCGTCGTGAACCTTGTAAACCCATTGAATCGTGCAGTACAAGCTGCGTGTAATCTTTCACAAACCAATTTGGCTGTGTCAATGGTGTAGTTAATTCATTGTAGGTGTTAGTATTTTTCCATCATCTTAGCTAGTTGCATCTTAATTTTCTAACAAACATGATAATGACTCTTACCCGATAGATAGAAACCAAAGAGGTAAAATCAAATTTAGGTGGTGATTATGTTATTGTTGCACACACTCACTTAACCAGTTATACATAAAACCTGTATATTATTTTATTTTTCCTTTGTATATTGTACGTTCACGCAATATGACTGTATGTATTTTTCACCTTTATGATGTATGCGTATAACTATGTAAAATAAAACTGGAGAATATCCGTAGGCAATGGATTGTGCATGAAGCAACCATTTTAGTTCTTTCAATATGATCTGTGATATCTCGTTGACCTGTTTACTTTGTTTTTTCAAATGTATTTGACTTAGAGTGTCATTGGGCCCTACTTATTTGTCCGTTTAATGAAAACGTCTCCAGGGAAATTTTACTTGCATTCACTAACATCTAACCGAACCACCATTGAACTGGCATTTCAGCAATTTCGTAGATTTTTTAGTGGCTTAACAAAAATGCAGGCGGTCAGATTTTGGTTTGGAGGATTATATTTATAACTCATTACGATGGAACATTTTGTCGCTCCTCTGACGTGAGGACGGATCGTTACTTTCACGTGAGCCCTATGATGCGTATAACTCTATGTTTTCCAGGGCTCATGCCAAAATAGAGATATACGCCCTTACATCAGAGGAGCGACTATATGTCACATGAACGTGACAAAGTAAGTCAAGGAAGGGACTTTCCCTCCCTGTGGATCCATTTTAAACCCATCGTGCTCAATTTGATCGTGATTCCATAGACTTTTGCTGATTTTTAAGTCAATAAGAGCGAGCAGCCAACGCCAATTTTTCTGATTGGTTGCTAAGTCGGACAGAAAAATTATCAGAATTTGCTGAAAATTCAATAGAGATGAGTTTTTAACCTTTTTTGAGGCTCTTTCAGGGACAAGAACATATCTTCTAGCAAAATAATGTTATGAAACCCTTTAATCCTCTATAATGAATCTTTCCAATAAACATCCAATTTTCTACGTGTTTGCCAAGCTCGACGGAAAAATCAGCAGAAATATAGATCGAATCGGATTTTTATTGGATATGGGTTCACAGAGAGAAAAATTTCTATAGCCAAGGCAATGCAATGTTTTGTCTCCGTTAGCTATAAATATGATCCCAAAAAACCGAAAACTGGTTTTTCGAGGTCGGAAAGGTCTCATTTCATAGCTTGACCCATAGTTATGCTCCTTTTTTTCGTTTTTAGAGATGGTACTTGTATTACTGGTTTTTGTTTTGACATTTTGCACTCACTTAATACTAAATTTCGTAAAACTCCGTTCAAGTTCATAAGAAGGCGAGGGACCTATTCGTTCCCATTGAATTTGGTTGACTGCATTTAACTGAGAGCGGGTCGGCACAGTCAACATTAGTATCCAGATACAGTCGCATTTTGTATACGAATAAGAAAAATATCTCCTTAAGATTAAAAATGAAAATGCCGAGAATAAACGTCTTAGAAAATCGACACCATGAATTAGTTTTCCCTCTTTGTTGTGAAGACTACAAACATTTACATGGAAAGTAAAGCGTGGATAAGAGGATATATTTGTAATAGTCACACTAACCGGCGCGTTTCGCCTCAACAACTTTTCCGGAGAAAAGATAATTCACGCCTTGCCACAGATACTGTCCTTTTCAACCGAAAGAATCCGTTTCTTCTTTTGTTCTTCAATTGAGCCCTGATTTTTGCCTTGGAATGTGGAAAACTATCAACGATTCTCAAAACAAAAGCCGGCCACGCTGGACCAATCTAAAAAAACGAATGTAATGACAAAACCATGGACCGTGGACTGTGTTGAAATTGAAGACTTTACTGCTTAAAAAAAAAAAATAATAATAATAATAATTGTATATCTTAAAAGTAACAATTCGGATGCAAGGTTTTTTTCTTCCTACGAACGTAAATTTTGTCAAAATGTTGTTTTCCTCTTACTTTGCACAATGGATACAGGTTTATTTATTTATTTATTTTTTTTTTTTTCGTTTTCTCAATTTAAAACGGAATAGCAACGCAAACATATAAGATTAGATCAAACTTTTTTCAGTGTTGTGGTAGAGTATCGGTAAAAATAGACAAAAACAAACATGATGAACATTTTAAAGCACCTAAGATCGAAAAATTCAAACACTTTGATGAAAACTGCACGTAAATTGCCAAAAAGTCAGTATGCCAATCACGTAGCGCTTTTTTACTGTAAATATGATGAGCATGATTCTGTTTTGTTTTCCTCTTCTTTTTTGTAGCTGCTGACATCTAACATTTAGACCAACTACCGTAGACATTTTGAGGAGTTAAAATACAATGGTTTAATGTGTCGATGTCATTTTAGTTTAGTATTGTGGCTTTTTTCGTTTATAACTGTTGGGCCTTCTAAATGCTTTAAACTGATGCATAATGGTGCACAAGACAATTTCAGTGATACAAGTTAGCTGGAGTCTTTTACATATGCTATTTTCTCCACGTCAAGAATCTGTGCACGTGCATCTATTACTCAAGAGCAAGAAACTCTTTTTTCTAAAAGTAGCATTTTACATCGCACCCAAGTTCAATTCATCCGCTTTATTTGTTAAATAAACGGCCAAGCGCTGTTTCAAAGTAGAATGCCTACCGCAATAGACACATTAACAGAATATTTTGTATTAACTAGAATATATATTTGTAGGCATTATTTGTACCTATGCTTACTTCAAAGCACCACGCTGGCTTTTCGTCTTTGCTTTTCTCTTTTGTTTAGGATTTATCTTTTCTTTCCTTTTCTTCATCATATATTTAGATTGTTTAGTCAGTTGTACATAATGTAAATTTAATTATTGGAACGTATTTGTTCATGTAACTACTTGCTTACAATCTTCCAAATGCATATTTTGTTGTCTATGAATGTGACAATTCAACCTAATGATTCAATTACAGCTGTTCTTATATTGAATATATGTTTTGACGAACACGCTCACTTTTCAGAATGTGACAATATAGTGAATTACGAGAATCATCTTGACAACTTTTCGAAAAATTTTTGGTTAAATCAAAAGGAACTTTCATCTAATATTTCCTGCCATAGAATTTCTATCGCTTTAAAACAAGCTCTGGTTGTTTAAAAAAAAAAAAAAAAACTCCAGTTATTTGGAAGAGAATATCATTTCACAAAATATTAACTGGATACTTTTTTACAGTGAAAATGATTCTATTTTGATGTTATGGAAAACCTTTTTTAATGATTACCAAGCACATGTTCGTACATTGTGTGTTAAATTGTGCAATTAAATTAATTTAAATTGAAGGGCGATTAATTTTGCCTCTTTACGTAAATTTAATCTATATGTCAATTTTAGTTTTTATTACTGATTGAAATGGATCACTGCACCTCTTTTTTTAGTTTCCCTGCCTGTGCCTGGAGTTTTCAGGCACCAAAGAGAATATGAAAATCAATCATAAGCTCGGTTTAAAAGTCTGCTCCTATGATCCGTTACCCTTTCTTTTTTCGTCTGAAAAGAATACCATCGTCGTTTTCAGCACCATTGCACAGAAATGAATGAATTGCATAATACAAAAAAAAAAAGTACTCAAAGCCCACCAACTTAAATCAAACGTTGTTCATTTCTTCATTCACAAATCTTAACGAATTATCTCTTTTTCTCGTTTACAAAACTTTATTGTGATCAAAGAACTGAAAATCTTCCAAGCTCTTATTTTTTCCTTCTTTTGTTTTAAGTATCATTTTTTAACATTGATAGATTAAAGAATAAACTGTGTTTAACTGCATCAAATTGTGCCTCTACTCTTCAAATGGAATCCCTCCCTTTTTGAAAAGTCTCCCCAATAAATACTTGAAGTCAATGATAATTCTCTCTTACCATGCAACCTCTAAAATGAAGCAAATAATGTGAGAGACCTCTCGTTAATTATCTTTATTTTTGAATTTCTTTGATAAGTTTCGTATGAAACCACTCATTTGATTTTCGTTATTCATTCGCTTACAGAAATATTATCAGTATGTGTCGTAATGCGGAATCACACCTCAAGCGTTACTATTTTTGTTTTCTTCAAAATATCATGATCATCATTCTTGTTGTTGATGTTGTTGTTGTTTTATGTTCAAATATTTTATTTCATCATTTTTAGGTTAAGGTGTTTTCAATAAAACTCAAAATAAAAACTGGACGTGGATCGATGACTAAAATTTAGAGTGAAACGGTAATTACACTCATGCGAGAGCAACTTATAGCTGTTTAATGGGGGAAAAATTAAAGATTTGATCCTCCCCTCTCTTCAGGGTTTAAATCCATAACGGTTACACGAGGAACTGTTTTTTTTTTATGAATTTATTTCTTACTAATCGATTCGTGTCGTAGGCTTCATGCGTTACTCGCAAGATATTATACTATAGAGTATGATATGATATGACACTTTACGATACGCTACGATACGATTGAGACTTCCGAAAATATCAAAATGAGTACGGTCAATTCAAGTTTACATTTTTGTTTTAAAGGTCACTACAGGGAATGGTGGTAATTTTAATCCTACGCAAATAATTATTTACTTAAGAAAAGTAAGTTTTCATTTTTGATTTTTCAACAGCTATTTTGCTCAAAATCCCATCACTGAACAAGGGAATAACTTGAGTTTAACTATGACTGGTACCATAATGAGACTCCTAATTGTATGTGTTCCCCACTGAGCTGCAAGGATTCACGAATAGGATATATTTTGAGTTTTGTTTGAAATTTAGGTTTACTCTTCAAAATGAAAAGCAATACAATTAAATTTAAGCTTCACTTAAATCAATTGAAACTGTCAATAATTATTGTAAGTTATTTATTTAAGGCTTGATTGATTTTTAAAATGTAATAATTATGGATACATTGTAAAATATTTTGATACTCAAATTTTAATTGAAACTAATGTTACTGGAGCATTACTATGTTATATTAAGGTGTAATGGTGATTTGCATTGTGGTCATTTAAATCCATTTGTTTTTGATGAATGCATGAATATTGTTTCTGTTATTTAAATTTCCTTGTTGTATATTTTAGGTATTTAAATTATAATCCTTCTCATGAATAATGATTTGAGTTTATTAATATAATATTATTGTCATCATCAGTTGCTCCATTTCATGAAATGCTGTCTCAAAACTTAACAATTACTTTAATTACACAAATGACTAAGACTATTCCGATTAATGAGACATTCTACTTAGGATTTCAATCAATGAAAATCGTGTTGAAAACAATGTCATGTATCTCTACAAATGAAAATTCACATCAAAATTTCATGCATCATTGTAACTCTCATAAAATATATCATGAAGTACATAATTTGAATTGTTGACATAAAAAAAAAAAAATTGTTTTTACGAGAAAAAAGTTCACATTTTTCTTTTTTATTACTTTCTCCATGTCCCACCGATTATTTAGTTGTTTTTCTAAGTACCTTCCTAGACGAAAGGTTGACATTTTTGGGTTCCGAGTGGGTTGTTGGGTTGAGTTTGGTGTGGACGGATTGACATCTTATACGCAGAAAAGCACAAAGTCCTTGAAAAGCTTTCAACTTGGATAAGAAGCAAATGGCTGCGGGGCCTCAGAGCCGAACAGTTCTGATCCTGCGTTACAAATCCAGCCCTCACTCAGCAAAAGCCCCTCGAGTTTGATAGAAACTTTCAATTTGTAAATTTTTTCACATCCAAATCCAAAGCCAAATGGGATTCAAAATAGTGAAAAAATTAGGATAAAAAAGACACAACTTTACTCCTCCCTCCGAGAAATCCACCACGTAGGACCGACTTTGAATTTTGAAATTTTCAGATCCAATTGCCGTAAACTGTAGTCGGCAGGGCCGGATTCAGGGGGTGGCCACATGGACCGCGGCCCATGGCGGCAAATTTTGCAATTTTTTTGAATGTAGCTATAAAGGAAAATCGGATTCCGAAAAAAAATTACAAACGAAAAAAGGTGACAAAATCTATCATTTCCTGAGAGTATATCTCTAATTTTGTCGTCTCTCTGTGATACAATAGACAGCACCTTTAATCAGTCGAGTTAAGACTAAGAGAGAAACCGAACACGGAATTTGACCTGGAACGGCGCGGCGCAGAGGGCAATGATGACGATAATTTGAGATGAAAAGGAGAAACCCTCGGCGCGGCGCGACGGTCAGCATGTAACACATATTAGCGCCTACAAGACTGCTTGAATACTTCACGCATTGCGTCAAAGACAGTGCGGTTAGCAGCGGGCGGCGTGAAACGCATAGCGCCTACAAGACTGCATGAATACTTCACGCATTGCGTCAAATACAGTGCATACAGCAGCGGGCGGCGGGAAAGGCATAGCGCTTACAAGATTGTAGGAATATTTCACGCATTGTGCCAAACAGAGTGCAGTCAGTGCGGCGCGGTGGTGGAAGTTAAAATTATTAAACCACATTTATGTTTGTTCTTTCATAATTTTTTCGTTCATTTCATATAAATGGAAGACCTTGTCCGCACAGAGATAGGTTTACGGAACTTAACTTTCGCGGAAAGTTCAGTGAACTTTTGCTAGTAGTGTTGACAGGGCTTTCGCAAAAAATGTGTCCAACACGAGTAAACGCGTCTTGTGCACCCCTTTCCCTCCGGCACGTTCACTTGATGGTTTTTATTGATGTTTCAAATCGAATGAGAGGGGGCGGCAAGTAAGTACGTAAATCCGGCCCTGTAGCCGGCTACGCTTTAGCCGGAAAAAACCCACCATCCCAGAGAAAAAGTCACAGTTTTCTGTAGTTCTATACAAGCTGGGGGAAAACACTAAGTGCAATTTTTACTCTTTACGTTTCAAATAGTTTAAATCAATTTTTTTAAAATTCCGACCTTAAGAGGAAAAATACGACAAAGAAATTGATTTATAGTTATTTTCTGACAAGGAATCATTGATTGTGTAGGGTTTGAAAAGCATCAGGGTTCACTGGATTCAGTACCGGCCTTTTTTTACAGCTTTTGGAGCATTTTGACCGATTATTCCCTCCATTAAGAGAAAAATATATGTCACAAAGGTTGTTGATTTTTGATGATGAAAATTCCCGGGTCAAAAAACGGCTCTAAAAGAAAAAGTATTGATTGTACAAAAGGATCTCCTCCCCTCAGTGGATCATAAATAGACTTGTTAAAATTACGATCTGTTAATAATATAGTAATTGCACCTGCGATTAAAGGCAGTAAATTAATAATAAAAATACGCTTCTTGACCAAACAAAAAGTCTTAATACTCGAAACTGTCTCCCGCCACTGGCTTCGAGAGGGTTCACCCTGGATGTGGACGAATAGGGGTCAACGCGTGGGCCACAGCCCCTACTTGCGATATTCCAAAGTGGATAACCCAAAAGCGCAAAATGTGATAGCCCACAAGCGCAAATTTTCTATAGCCCAAAAGGGCAAAAGGTAATGATTGGTTGGAAATAAGTTTCGATACATCGAATGTAGCGCAAATCAAAGGAACCAAAATCTAAGTAGAAATGAGAAGGACGTACCTCCGTTCGCGTGTCGGTAATATTATTCTCAAAAAGATCGGCGAATGAGTATTGAGCTGTGGGGTTTATCTGACGAGAAGTTCGCAGTCTCTACTTTTCATGTTTTACGAAGAAATACCTAGGAACTGCTCCCCTCATTTTTGTAGTGTTATATACTTATTTTGAAGCCAATGTGCAAGATTCATGGATATTTAAAACTTTAAAAAAAGTTCACGCCAGTTCACTGGAATTTTTAAATTTTGGAAAATTTACAATCGAATTTTCAACGCGATAACTTTGCAATACGTTCCGTAATTGCGATTTATCGATCGATATATCGACTAAAAGATAACCCCACAAATCGACAGTCCATAAGCGCATATTATTTGCGCATATATTCTGTCAATTTAGTAGATTTTCGCTTATTGGCTGCACCGAAAGCGTGTATGGATGAGGGGTGCGGGCAAAAGAGTGTCCTCTCAAACCAAAAATCTTTCGCCTTAAATACTTGGACGATTTTGAATTAAAAGAAAGAAGGAATATTGCCATCGTGATCTGGGCATCAAGATCCATAAAAATACATGAACGACAGGGCTTATATTCGTCATAGGAACACCAAGGTAAGTGATTTTAATTTAATAATGTCCCTTTTTTCACGTATGTAGTTTGATTAAGATTTACATCATTTATTGATAATCATGTAATAGTTCTCTTCCGCGTTTCTTTATATCTTTTTCATTCCTTTCCAGTAAAGGAATCCAAGACCCTGCCCTGCGGCGGCGATTCGATCGCACCTCCAGGGGTTGGGCTGCTGACCGGCTAGGGGTCGCAGCTTCCTAGATTCAATGCACAATTATTATGGTCACGCGTATGAGCTCCACCCACTTTGCATTCTCCTCTTTTCTATGTTCGCGTAAAAAAAAAAAAAGTTTCCTTTCAATTTTGCCTCAGTAATTAGGTACATCGTTTTGCGTGACCCTTCAGCAATTTCTTTCCGAACGAAGGTAATCTCGTTCAATATATGTGAGAGATTGCATCCGCGCTCTTCTTCAAGATATCATGGTTAATTTTTCAATCGAGGGCGTGGTGCTCTTCTTACCACACCCTTTCAGTTGACCTGTATTTGCGCTTCACTCACCAATTTACCGTAATTTCATTTAATTTAAGTAAATTGTATGATTTGGCCTTGACCAATGAAATTCACAGTTCCTACTCTTGGCACTTGGCTTAATTAATTTATGTGTGGATTGCTACTATATCCCGCTCGCTATTGTTTCGAACCAGAGAGCCTCAAATTGTTGAGCTCGTAGCAATCGTAGAATATTTGTCTTAAACGCTCCTATGAGAAATCCTACTTAGAACAAACCTCAAAGAAGAGTGTAATATTTCTTGCGAACCAACATTTTACTCACTTTTAAACTCTCGTTACTCATGAATTATAGAATTTGAGGAAAAAGGTCTGAATGTAATCTGGAAACAACCCAACACTGCTGTTTTGGACATAGTGAATCATATAAAAACGAGCTGAAGTCCAATTACTTGTGTGTATTTAACTAAATGATGTTAACACAATTTGCAAAAGATGAAAATACAACTCATGAAAAATTATTAACAACGGCTGACGATTCGATCCAAAGGACTCTAAGTAAGTCTTCTTCAGTGCTGCAATCAAAAATCAATCGAAACGTTTTGACATAGACGAAATGAAAAAGCGGAAACTGCAAAGCAATCTGAGAATACTACATCCCAAAAGAAATATACGAGTATAATAAATTGTAATCAAGGGTTAGTGATGCAAGTTAATAAAAAGCAAGAAGAAGCCTAGAGGAGAAATGATTTTTATTTTTCATTGGTTTTTAATTGTTGCACTAAACCTAGTCCTTTAAGTCGAAACGTCTGCCGTTGTAAAATTTTTTTTGTGAGTTGTATTTTCATCTTCTCTGACTGTCTTAATATCATGCAGTTATATCCACTCAATTATTTGGCTTAAAGCTCGTTTTCACAGCGTTCACCATGTCTTCTTATTTAATAGCTTAGCCAGCCCAATTTGGCATCAAAATGTACTGCTGTTTTGTTCAGTTGCCTGTTTCGATTTGTTATCCACAGTTCAAGCACAAAAGAGAAACATTATGATACAGTATCACATACGTACTGATTTGCGATTCCAACACGATTTCCGTCCATCCTCCCTCCTTTTCTTATTTAGTCAGGATATACTTTAATTCAATACAAAATATATAAATGTCATACTCAAAAATAACATGATTCAAAGGATTTCCAGATCGAAAATATGTGTAACAACAAAATAAAGTTGGTAAAAATTGATATTTTGCACTGGAAAAAAAGTCGCTTGGATCCGAGTCCAGGCTCTTCAAAACATTGAAAAGAAAAAATACTCTTGATTCAATCGGGTTTTTGCTTAAATCGAGAACCAACCCTCTTAATTTAAGCGGATTTCCCTTTGATTCAAGCAAAAATCTGATTGAATCAAGAGAATTTTTTCTTGTCAATGTTTTTAAAAGTCTGGGCTCTAGATCCAAGCAACTTTTTTTTTTTCCAGTGGGCAAAAAAATTGATACCTGACAACAGCGCTGACAGAAAGTAACGCTCTTGGAAAAGACGATTGAAAAAGTCTTTCATGAGAACCCGCCAATAAAAATACATTTTATGGAGGTTGAGAGTTGGGGTATACTCATATGGGATGATTCACTCTCGTGTTTTCCCTAGATTTAGCTTTTCTGCTTCAGCGGTGAGGTGCTTGACTGCGAAATCCAACTGCTGACCCGAGGCACGGGTTCTAATCCAGGCTCGGACGGTGCGGTTTACGGTAAGCATAATTGAATCATACCGAGCCTTCATCAATAATTGTTGTTCATCCACGACGCCGACTTCATCAATAATTGGTGCTCATCGACCAACTTCCGCTCCAAACCGTCATGGTATGTACCACCCGTCTTGTCTCGAGCGCGCAGGTTCGCTGTTCTCGTATTCTCGATAGTTTTCGAAATTTTCATCTGGGATCTACTTTTTATTTGCGAGCGGAGCTTATGGCCTGGCCATACGTTCGAAGTGAAGGTCTAAAGTGGTGGCTGTTTATGGTCGAGTGTTGCGCATCGATGCCAAAAAGGAGAGCGGCCCGCTCGCTTTTGAAGGTAATCGATTGCAACACTAGACTATATAGCCACCTTCACTTCGAACGTATTGCCAGGCCTTAAAATGTGTTTGAACCGACAATCTTGCTTTGCAAAACTAACCATTTTCCTTCTTCGATTTCAGCAAAAACTTCATTGGCAAGTAGGGGGTCTGCTCACTGGCCACTACGTGGCCCAACCTCCCGGGCGCCGCGCGCCCCCAAAGGCCGCTTCGCGGCCAGCGAAATCGTCAAAACCGCCCGTCGGTGGTCAGTGAGCAAATAATTTTAATTGAATAACAAAACGATGTTACAAAGAAACATTTCCCGCCGAACAGTATTCTTAATGTCTTCCTCCTTACTCTGAATTTTGATTCATTTTTTGGAAGTCGACCTTAACAGGGCCAAATATAGCTTTCCATGACTAAAGACAGGCCTCTGAAAGTGAAGACCTACTATTAAAACTTTGACCTTTGAACTCCCCTTCCTCACTCCCGTTCATTGATCGTCCTAGTCTCCTTCCTCACCCCGCCAATCGAGCGTCTTAAAAATGATTTTATTAGGATCGAGAGGATTTTTGCAAAAACTGAATTAGTGATTCTAGAATTCACGAGATGAGTTTTAGTCACTACAGCCACCACCGCGGTGGTTACTTCAGCAGCTCAGCCTTCTGGGTGTGCAATCAATTACAATGGGCCCCTATAGACAAGGTATGAATTAAATCACAACGTTTCACGTTTCCTCTTTACGATATCACTAGGAAAACGAATCACACGAAGGAAATCCTGCAAATCAACTTCTAAACCATATATAGGTGTTACAATGAACATGGGTCAAATGGCAAAAATACCGGTAATCCAGAATTGCGCGAAAGGTCTGAGAAAATATTCAAGGATTGTGCGAATAGAAACCTTAACATCTGCTACAGGAATGCGCAAATTTTAAAATGAAGTTAATTTAAGGTAGAAGTTTGGTAAAGCAAGAAACAACTGGAAAATAAACGCATTATTATGTTACGCTAGTTCAAGTTCAGGTTAGTTTGTTGACAAATCATCAATGTCCTACCCTCTGATGATAAATGTAGTGATATGTTTGAATAATGATCGAAGATATAACGAACTTACCTAACTTTTCTCGGAAAAAAATATTTAATCGGGAGAAACGAGGTAACATTGGAATGCTTATGCAGCGTCAAAATACATCATGGACCTTTTAAGTTCTATTTTTCGATGCCGCGATTATTGTAGACGGGAGTTCGAACAGTCGCGCCATACAGTGCAGCCGGTGTTAAACGTGTATTAGCGCCTGCAAGACTGAAGGAATACCTCACGCATTGCGCCAAAGAGTGCGGTCGGCGCACAGCCCATATCAGCGCCTACAGGACTGCATGAATACTTCTCGCATTGCACCAAACGCAGTGCAGTCGGACAGTTGGCCTGAAACGCATATTAGAGCCTACAAGAATTTATGCAATGGATGCATGTGTTGCGAGTTTTAGTACAAGTAAATGTAGTTAATTTCTTAACGCAATCACCTACATTATATACGGGCGTATATATATTTTTAAATTTACCAAGGAAGGAAATAGACAGCAGTTTTTCGTGAGACAAGAGAGTGGATTTTGAAGTTGAAGTTTACTAATTTAATATGACAATACACAAAAAAACAGTGTTTAGATTCTCGAGTATAACGGTAACTAAGGGGCTTGGAGGAAAAGGCGCATAAGTGCAGTTTTTGATATTTTTTGAAATACTTGTTCGAAGTTTTGAAATTACATGGATCCTTATGCCGGAAAGAAAGTTCAAACCGACTTTTTGACGCTTAAAAATTGGAATTTGGGAGCGAATTTTTCACAGAATTTGCCTCAAGACTAGTTTTACCCGAAATCATTGATATTTAGATTTTTTCAAAAACTGCACTTATGCGCCTTGTCCACCAAGTCCTTCAAGTAAGAGCCTTAACAACGCAACTAATAATTTTGAAAGAAACGAGTCACTTGAATTCTCGACATGATTTGAAAGGGCGTTCTATCTGTTTTAAAGAAGTTGGTTATGAAATCCAAAACCACGATACGGGGGTTTTGAATTGTTGGAGTACATTGCAAGCAAGGGAGCTGTCGCACTGATTTCCGCTGATTACTCGATTCATGCAGTGAAAATCTAGTAACGGTGTTTTGGTTTGGAGATCTAGTAACCAGTACCAGATTGCTCTTGGTCTTTATCATGAATCTGATTGGGTTTACCAGCCACTTAGTGAACATTACCAGCAGTCCAGTGCTGGCAACTTCGGAATCATGCACAATCACGATTCCAGTAGCCACCAACATTCTATTTTTCCGTGTACCCTCAGTGACCTACAAGCTATTAAGACGGGACGATTAAGAGGACAACAATCGAACTTGCATTCTTCTGCCAACTGGGACCCGAATAGTTTAAAGTTTTCTTCCTGTTCACGTTCACCCTCAACTGTCAAAGCAAACGGCAGTGAATTTGCATACAAATTTTAATTTTTCGACGGTGTAATTACCACCACAGATGAGCCTAGAGCGTGCGCATAGACCGCGCAAAGCGTAATCGCGTGACTCGGCTATCCGCGACCCTAAGTCCGACACTAAGCTTGATGACTAGTTATGTTGCGCCCTAGAAAGGGGGCTCTCGTGCTTTTTCTCACTCGCCGCGGCCACAACTTTAGCACGCATCTTCGGCTTTTTCACCGTCTACCCTCTCCTTTTTAAGTTCTTTTTCCTATCTCTTGCCTTGTGTTCTGTTCTCGTGTCTCGTTGTTTACTACGGCTGCACGTGCTTCTGTGAGTGATTTATACAAAGTGAATATCTTTTGTTTCGTCATGTCCTTGCACATCTAGGAGGATGGCAAAAAATGTAAACATTTGAGTGACCTGGACACTCCTAACGCTTAAAATTTGGTACGTATATATACTTTCCCACGATTATATGTAGTAAAAGAACTATACTCACAGACTTTTATCCTCATTTGTTTTAGTACTTAGAGACTGCGCTGTAATTTTTTTTAATGGTAGGTATACATTCGGATCTAGGATAGGTTATATCATAATGAGGAAAATTGACTAGGTTGAAACCATGTTTGAGCAGAGCTTAGGAGGCAAAATACTCGGTAAACTGTCTTTTTTCATGTATGTATTTTCAACCAAAAAGTGGGAGAAACTATGAAAAAAAAAGTAATTTTATTCTTAAAATTTGATAATCGCAGAAAAGTTATGGAAATAGTCTAAATTTTTGCCTATTACAGCTAATGAGGGTGGTTGAGGTTCAGCAAAGTTTTCTGTTGGTCAAGCAACGTACTCAGCCCGTCCCGATCTAAAATGTCTTCAAATAGGTTGCTGAATCGTTGTTTTACTTTAACGTCCTTTTTTCTTCCATGCCCTTCAAATGTAGATGCATAGTAAAGATATAACATTGATCAGGAGCTTGAGGCTCGGATTACTATAGGTCAGTTTCCACTAATATTTTCTCCGAGGATGAGCCATTGCCATAGCTGGATTTTAATCCATATGCACGGAGAAAAAATACAACACGAAAAGGAAAATTGTCTTTGTCACAAGAAAGGAGAATGACATACTAACGTAAAATAAAATTTTTTAACCTCGACAGTTATTTTGCTTGTCAGGATAACAATTTTTTGGAGTAGCAAGAGGTTTCAAGTGTACTCTTTTGTCGTGACAGCTATTATCATCATGACAAGAAACAGTGTTGTTGAGGTAACGAAATTTTACTGGGTGGATTTTGTATGGGAGCATACGTCACTCTGATGTTTTGAGACAATGAATTTGTTCATTGTAATAGTGATATATATTTTTCTGTGTACCAGAATAATATATTTCAACTCAAATCAATTGTTTTTTTCTCAAAAGAAAAAAGAAGCGTGGCGGTTAACATTAAATTAGAAGCCCTCATAAGATTAAAACGAAAATGAGCTCTACTTATTCTTCTAATAGAACAGATCTACTGCGAGCTTCACTATACCTATTGCTTAGGGCAGTTTTGGAGCAGTAGGCATGGACGATGCTACTTGAACTATAGTTGATGTATTGAAATATAAATCGCAATAAATGCACGACGAACATGTGTAAGCTCATCACGGGCGACAATGCAGCTTACTGTAATGAAAAATGGAACAAGATATGCTGCCTCGTCCAAGATTCACACAAAACTACAAAACATGTACGATACCTACCAACAGGTTCATAACATCGTTCAATCGATTACAAATTCAGTCTAAGTTCAGCAGCGATATAAATGTGCCATTTTGGATAGGCAACTGTTCGTGCTCTTGGATATGTTTGTTGCCTATGCGGTAAAATTGAAGGCAGAACTCAAGTGGATAATTTCCGTCAACAGGTCTACGCTTCATCTATTGGCTCTTTTTATAGAGTGAGGAAATGTGTTTTAATATGTTATAACTACTACCATAGTTAATTTGAAATACATTTTAATGCCAAATTTGGCTGGCTAAGCTGCATTAGAACATGGTGATTGATTAAAAATCAATGTATCAAATTTTTTAATCAATTGCCATGCTAATTTGAAATGTCCTTATCATCCAACAAATGGGAGTAGTATACTATAGAATGTTCGGGGATAATCCCTATCACTTTTTTTCCCTGGAACAACATGGTAGATCATTTTGAAACGGCGCTTACGTAACCGTCCGTAATGCCTTTGGTGCCTTCAATCGACGGATCAATGCGCTGAGCTCACGCCGAACAAACTATCGATTTTTTTGGATCGGTCAGGTTCCCGGGCGCGGGTGGCGGGGCCGACAAAGAAAGTGCCGGCTGTTGAGCGGAACCGCGCTTTCGCGCAATTGTAATCAGCGCCCGGAATCAGACATCAGTTGCTTCGTATTGAATAAGACCCGGCAGACATGCAACATCTCACAAGTCCATACCGATCTTTCGGCATGCGACCGAGATTTTGATCCGTTTATCGTATTTTTGATTCCAAGTTGGCAAAACCCGAATCGGGAGAGGACCCGATCGGTAACCAGATTTAGGCAGAGGAATTTCACTTCGATCCTGCATTTCCTCAAAACCGTGCAGATACTTTAAACCGGAGTATCTCTTCTTGATGCATGTTCACGGTGTCTTCATTTCCCAATCAATCAATAACGCACACCGGAGTCTCTTCATCGGCGGAAGTTTCACCGCTTTGTCTTCGTCTGGTAATCAGCATTTGTGGATTGAGTGTTTCTCAAATGCTGAAATGCTGAATGTCAAAAGACAGAAGCGGATCCAGCAATTTGGCAACACCGGATTTTCTCCATTTAAACCTATGCTAAATTATCGATTCTTGTCGGAGCACCCGGCCCTCCAAGAATCGATACATTTCCGAAGGTTTAAATGGAGGAAAGACAATGTTGCCAATTTTCTGAATCCGCGAATGCCAAAGAAGTCGCAGCCTGAAGGTTCAATAAGGAATCGGGTTCCAGAAATTTAAATTCGCAGATTGCAGACACGGATGGCTACGATCTAACACGAATCTCGGAGTTGGTAACTCACAATTAGTGCGCTAACCACTAGCAGTGGCGAATTTGCAAAATGGCAACACTGTTTTTCCTTCATTTAAGTCGATTGAAAATATTGATTCTTGAGGCAAGATGCCTCACCAAGAATCGACATACAATTACATACATTCAAATGGTGGAAAAACAGCATTTCCAAGTTTCAAGAATCGCCACCGGCCACTGGCAAGTCGGTGACAGAGCACAGGGGAGGATTTCATGAGCCACCCTGCGCGGTCCGTAGCGCGCATGGCGCACGACCCGCCTTCCGTCATTACACTTCATCCATCGTTGAGAGTTCACTAATCACTTCACACGACCAGTGTGTAATTTTAAAAATCAAAGATTAAAAAAAAAAAAAAATTACACAATATACGAGTTTCTCCGCCAGGGAGCTCTCCCCGCAAGAAATCGTTCATCACCCGCCCGCCGGGAGAGCCGCGGCGTGGCGCAGCGTGCTGCCAGCGCGAAATGCGCACTGGCGCCTACAAACCTAAAGGGCTACTTCACGCATTGCGCAATGCTTGAAGTATCTCTTTAGGTTTGTAGGCGTCAGTTTGCGTTTCTAGCTGGCAGCACGCCGCGCCGCAGCGTGTCATAAACTTGCACACATTTAATAAATTAGGTTGTTAAAATCTTGGCAAATTGACATCAAATTCGAAATTAGCGACTCAAATAACATCAGCATCGAAACTTGCGTGATCCCTCAGTCATTATTCTTGAGTCTTAAAGATCAGTTAAAAATAATAAGACCCGTCCCAGCAACAGCTTTCTATGTTCAATATTAACCGAGATATCGCGCTTTGAAAAATTCGTTTAATAACGTCATCTACCGCGGTAGTTTCATTTCAGGGAGACACACATTTTTACTGGTCACTCAATGTGAAACTCGGATGAAAGCAAGGTGGAAGAAAGTAAGGGTGTAACTACCGCGGTGGATGGCGTCATAAACTGAATTTTTCAAAGCGCGATATCTCGGTTAATATTGAACACAGAAAGATGCTGCTGGGACGGGTCTTATTATTTTTAATTGATCTTTAAGACTCAGACATTAAAACAAGACTCTGTAAAAAACGCAACTGACGGATTAATCACCACTCAATCCACTCACCTGGTGATTTCAGAATACACTGAAAAAAAAGATTGGTAGAATTTACCATTCCTTTGCGCTGTATTTCACATAGTGTGAAGGAATGGCAAATTCTACCAATCTTTTTTTCAGTGTACCATAAGAAAAATGCAAGGTTTAGTGATCCATTCGGTTGTTCATTAGCATTAACACATTCGGTTGTGCATTAACATTACTCTGTTTTTCTTCTTTTTTTTTTCTGTTCCAGAGCGAAGCCAGAGGGCAGGAGTCTCGGCCTGTTAAGCACTGCCGCCGCGTCGTCACCCGTTGTTAGCCACGCGCGTCTCAACGTCAGTTCGTGCCAGTCGAGTACGGAGCAGACGTCAAGGAGCGTCCATCGGAGGCAGTGATGCTCCCGTCAGGACCACCGAACTCATACCCGCGGAAAGTCAGGAAGAAAACTCAAATCCCGTCGCAGATACTCCCAGAGCAAGACGCTCAGTGGTCCCCATGGTACAATGTCCTCGTGAATAACTCCTAGTTCGGCCCTCCCTGTAATTTCGGGAAAATGGTTGGACCACCTCCCGATCCAAGTGCGGTATTTTCTATGCACCCATCGAGCAGAGTCCTTGTCAGTTATGTGATAAATTGAAAGCATAGTCTTGCACATGTTGAGGTGTGCTGACAAAGTGAGTGTCCGCGATTGCTTTGTGAGTATTGTCGGCTCGAGAATAGTACAAATACATGTTGCGCGTTGATTTTATGACGTATACCCTTTTTGCGAAAATCGTTGTTAAAAAATCGGAAGTTACTACGAGTAGAATAGTGCTAACTTATTGGACAGACAAGTAAGTGATTAGAAAAAACCGAGCAAAGTTTATATTTTAAATAAAAATATATTTATATTTTTTGTCAGTTTATAAAATTGTGAAAACTCTGCTAAGCTGAGTGTCCGCGTCTAAAGTTTAGCTTGGCATGACTTATCGTAATATAAAGTGTCAGGTGGCTCTTTCATTTTGCCGGAGATAACGAGTCATGTTTGTATCCAGATAAAGTGTTACGAGAACTATGATTCAAAGGCTACAATACGATGCTGTAACCAAAGTGTATTTCTTTCAAAATAGAGAAGTTTAACTTGCATTTTCCAATCTAAAATGTCCTTGCCGCAAGCTTGCCCCCGCCGGTACACCGACAACGGGCACCTCAGTTTGTCTTCCAGATGGTCACCTGCTGTAACGCGTACAAATGCCTTCACAGTTCTTCCACCTCTCTCGTCTCAAATTCCGAGACCGCCCGCAACCCCCAAGCCCTACCGCTGCACCACCCCCTCGAAAAAAGAAAAGTCAGCTTTTGTGATACTAACGGAGATTGCACCCTCGAGATCCCCCTCACCACCAGGGGGTCGCGTCTCCCCTTTCCGCGGCAGGGGCTTCAAGGCTTCCTCGTCTTCGAGACATGCGTCCCCCTCTCCAGACCCCGGGAGCACGCGGAGAAAAGACCACTCCAGGCCTCGAATCGTTAAAAGGGTCGTTGGAAAATCCGCACCGTCCAGCCCAAGTAAATATTCAAGCATACCCGGACCAATTCCACGAAGAAGCTCGCTCTCACCAAATAGAGCAAAAATATCGATAAAACCCATAGAAAAAAGTGGGAATAACTTTTTACGAGTGGAATCTATACTAGGAGACAAGGAAAAGATAGTCAGAAAACCGTCATTGTCCTCGAGAAACGTGAAACTGAAGGACGATATCAATTCAAAGGTGCCTAAAGTGTACAAACCGATCCTAAAATCTCCCACAAGACTCGATAAGAAAGATGGCAATAACAATAAAATGATCGGTGTCGCGGCCGAAACAAAAACACCAGCGAATAAAAATGAAATAAGCAAAAACAAATTAAACCTCAGGGTCGGGAAAGAAAATGATACCGTGAAGCCTAAAAAGCGCACCAAAGTTGTGAATGCGAATCTTCCGCAACATCCCTTGAAGACCGTCAAGCGAGACTCCAACAACCCGACCGTCACTCCAAAACCCCCTCCGCTGGCAGAAGAACGAGCTCGGCCCAAGTCTAGGGTCAGCTCAAACCAAAGAAAGCGTAGCCCATCCGTACCTCAAAAGAAAAACACGTCTTCCATTAATAACAAAAGCCCTAGTCATCTTAGTGGTAGAGGTATTTCACCAATGAAACCAACAGTAAGCAAACCCAATAACAGGAACAGCTCTCCGTTAAAACCGAACAGTAAACTACCTCCAGTAAACACGATCAGTGAAAAAAAGGTCGCGGATCTCGGGAACAACAACGCGGGCAGCGGTTCTCCCAAACCCGAAAGTAAAAACGATCAAAAAGTCAAAGATAGCAGTAAATCCAACGCAGCGGTGACCAACGGTGCTCAAGATGAGAAGAACGGTCAAAACGCTCGGAACACTCGAAACGGTGACCAGCCTCAAAATGTGAAAAATGGCGGGAATGAGAGCCCAAAGAAGGAGGCGGTGCGTAAGACGAACGGTGAGTTGACGAGGGTGGAGGTTGTCAATGAGAAGAAAGCCCAGAGCGAGTCGAAAAATACGGGGTCTCCCTCGAAATCGCGTCCGTCGAGTGGGAAAGAGGAGTCATCGACGAGGGTGGTGACTAACTCAGTAATAGCGCCCTCCGAGCCGAGCCATTCGCCGAAGAAGATGTCGACGATGAGCCCCAATAAGTCTTCCAAACCGACAGCGAAGCAGATCAGCCAAGTGCAAAGCCAAGCCCAGAGCGGGTCTTCTTCCGAGTCGGTCCGTTCGGGTAGCTCCCGCGACACGGTCCGGGCCGTCGCTCGTGTGAAAGGCACCGTTCTTCCGAACAGATCCAAGGTTGGCAGCATCCACGGCAGTGTCAAGGGTGGACCCAATATGGAGGTCCTCAGCGCCAACACCCTCATGCGTCAAAGCAATAATTCCAACCGTGCAGGGAGTCACACGGCTTGGCAAGAGCCGACCATCAGGTAAGCTTTCTTCCTCTCATTCTTAGCGTATACATTACGCTACCGTCATAGTAAAGAGAGCAGTAACTGTCAAATTTTCGAAATTGAGTTTTCTTCAAAATTCGCCTAATCTCTTTTAGATGAAATCTCTTAAATAGTTAAAGCAGCAAAATTCATCTTAATTGTATGAAAACGAGACGGATGAGATAGCCGCGAGTGCGCAAAAAATGACGTGGTTTCAGGCAAAACAGCCGTAAGTGACGTTATTTCTCAATGAAATGCAATGAAAGAAAAGTACAGTGCCGTTCTTTTAGTTTCACACCAACCGCTGCTGACCGCATTACGTTTGACGCAATGCGTGAAGTATTCATGGAGTCTTGTAGGCGCTAATGGGTTTCATGCTGACCGGCGCGCTGAGGGGGAGGGCTTCTCCTTTCCATCTCAAGTCCTCGTCATCATTGCTCTCTGCGCCGCTCCAAGCCAAATTGCGTGTTTGCTTTCTCTCTCAACTAGACTAATGAAAGGCGCTGTCTCTTGTAATCACCGAAAGACGAACAAATTAGAAATTACTTTACTTTAACTCTTAGGAAATGAGAGATTTTTTCGCCTTTTCTCGTTTATAATTTTTTTTCTGAATCAGATTTTTCTCTTAATACCTACATTTGAAAAAATTACAACATTTGCCGCCCCCTAAATATGCCGCCATGGGCTGCGGCCCACGTGGCCACCCCCTAATTTCGGCCCTGGATAAACGTATCCCCATCATTTCTGAGAATTTTTAGAAACCTACTAAACGCGCTGCTTATACTGCCGTGCTAAGGAAGAACGCCGTATGAACCCTCAGACGTTGCCACGTTTTAATTTACTGGGAAAATTGTGAATACTTTTCTTCAATTTTTTAGACAACGTTGTTAGCAATTTCGTCTAAAATGTCTGAAAATTTCAAGGAAAGATACGCATAATCGTTCTCAAAAATATCCGGGGCAATTTTGCAACTCTCGAATGTTCATACGGCGATTATCCGTAACGTGGCAGTATAGTGAAAGCACTTGAATTAGCCCTTAATGTAAATCCAGGGCCAATGCCGTCCTCCCTCCCGTCTTTGCACCCGGCAAACTGTCGTTAGCTCCCTTCCATTTTTTTGGTTCCTTAATTCATTCGGGAACGAACTTAGCCCTCTGACGTAATGATAGTGAATTATGTTGAAAAAGCACATTATTCGAATCCGTGAAGAGAGGAACTACGCGGGAGCAGCTCGGATATTTCTGGGAAGGTATAAGAAATTAATGGTTCGTAAGATCTCGTTTTTAAAGGGAAAGTACGTGCGACTGCTTAAAGTAGAGGGTGGGTTGTTCCACTTTTATCTTGATCTTAGTTACGGCACGAGAACTGGGTCGATACATCTTTCGGCGGACGCCGCCGCGCCGCGCAGCCAGAGGCTTCGGGGTGGAGGGGACGATGGGGTGAGGAGTCGGAGAGGTGGCAAGGGTCATAGTTATGGTTATGGGGATCACTAAGCCCGTGCAATATTGGTTGACCATTATGACATCAAGGACTTTGCACGCAAACACCGCTTCGTCTAGCGAGGCAAAGCAAGAGCAACCACCTACTTTAACAGTTTAACCTCTTTCTTTATCCGTAAGAAGAATGATGATGGTAATTTGTTCTTACACATTGAGTGGCTGTAAATACTACTTCTGGCTCTCTCTGCCAAGTTTAGGCTGTCCAGCGGGCCGATTATTTAAATTAATAGACTAAGTTATAGACAAAGAAGACAAAAGGAATATGGAGGGATCCTATTGGTGGAAGCGAGTGGTTGCAATGGACAAAGGAATAGACTAACTAACGGCAACCCACCAGAGACCCCACAGTTAGTCCATCGTTTTCCCCCTTAGTCTACAGGAACCACACATATTAACCAATAGAATCGCTCCATACTCTCTATGTCCTCTTTGTCTATAGCTTTGTCTATCAATTTCAACAATCGGCCCGCAGATACGAGTAATTTTGATATTAATGGTGATGAAAGAGACAGTCTAGTGACTTTATGTGATTTCATGTATCTGCTGAAAGAGACTGCTAAACTTTTGTCATGCGTCGATCTCAATCAATAATAAAATTGTAATACCTCTTTTACTGACACAAACACTCTTCTTCTGAAAAAGAAAAGGCTAGGAAAAGTTATTACCCACGTGACAGCGTCGTTGAGTCAAACACCTCAAAATTCCACAGTTGGTTGAAAAAATCTAAGGGAATTTTATTTAATCTTAGCAAGAGCTTTGTGATGCCTACACCTGCATTTTTGTTGATGATCCTACCATTTTTCCTAGCTTCGCAGCTATCTCTTTTGCCCTCACTGAGGCGCGTAAGCAAAAACCAATCATCAATTTCTGGCCTTTAGTATAGGACTTCTAAAGCCTCATCATCCCAGAGCAAAGCTGCAACAAATAGTATCAGCCCGAATTACATCCATTATTTAATTGAAATAATGATCCCTGAATTAGGAGCAAGATTTTAGCAGCCATGGGCGAAACTAGGAATTTTTCATGGGGGGGGGGCTGAAGGGTACGTTATCAAGGGGGTGGAAGGTCTGGGGGGGGGCGCAAAAAACACTCAATGAATGGGAGTCCGCCTAAGCGGGACTTTCCTAGCTCCAAAAGAGCGTTCGAAGAATTCTCCTAGCTTTAGAGGGGGGTTCGCGGGGGCCTATGCTGGAAATTTTTTAAAAATTTTGTTGTCTCAGGAGCAATTTTGAGCTGTGTTCTCACCAAAGAAATTCATCCAATTCCATTATCCAAGATAAAAGACGTGTCATGCACTTACGTAGTAAAATCCCTCGCATTTCTTGGGAGGGCAGGGGCCATCCTTCCGCACCCCTATTTCTGCCCACGGTAGCGCGAGATGGTGTTTTTATTTGTTTTTTTTTTTTTTTAAATAAACGCTGAAGGTACACCTTAAAATCAAATCAGTCCCCGGAAGTTCAACCAATTTTTGTTTTCTTGTCATAGCTTAAATTGAAAGAGCCCACATCGTACTTCAAGATCCCTGAGGGAAACAATTCGCTCTAAAGGGCAACCGCGAGAGGGTAATTTTCTACAGTCACCATCAAAATTTTATCTACTCGTAACTTGACTCATTTAAACTTCCGAAATTTCGCCTTTTCTCGGATTTGATTTACTAAGCTCATTTCCTTTTCAAACTTCAAAGGGTTGATTTATTCAAGTTTGGCCAGCTGCATACATTGATTTATAAAACTGATATTTTTCTCCGTGCACGTAGACAAAATAATACCGATATATCATCGGCTTTGTCATCCCTCCCAAAATATGAATTTATTCAGTTTCAGATCCACAAGCAAGTGCGTGTCTTTCGCTTTTGAAAGTGTGCATATCGTCAGCGTGGAAAAGCCGCAGCTAGATTCATTCTATAACTAAGTAAAAGGTTCAGCGGAATTCCGTGATTGAAAGTGGAAAAATGTGAGGGTTTAATAATCACCGAGTTGGAGGTGTACACGCTACGGTGGCCTTGAGTTATAGGTTCTTTTACGGAAATTCGTGTCGCTACTGGAATGGGGTTGAAAATATTTATGTATGCGGTGACTGCGCTACTACCAGTCGAAGACCGGACTTCACCTCCATCGCATCAGCTTTTGATTCTTCTCGGGTGTGACGTGATTATTTCTTCCATCGACGTCATTCAGACGGACAGTGCGCTCTTGTCAACGTGCTCCCCACCACAGAGCCCATTGGGTACCTCGAGCCTCGGGCATGTTGTGAAAATTACAAATTGAGTTAGTTAGTTAATTTATTTATAGACATTCAGCATCTTAGGATATTAACGTCTTTACAAAGAATATGAAAGATGGGTGCATATACAAAAATTCAGATTTTTAAATTAAGGGAGGGAAAAAGTTTCAGTTGTTTGGTTGTGACGCTGGGTTCATCGCAGGTTACATTTTTCAACAAAACAGCCTGACTTTACTGACTCGATCGTAACACACACAATTTACTACCTCGGTTTACAAGGCTCAAAAGATGTGATCAGGAATGACAAAAATATGGCACAGTAGGTACGTCTGACACTGTTTAGAGGGGTTTGTCACCTCCTCATCACCTCATTCAGCTCTGACTGCCTCTTTACTTTTAAAGCTGCCCGCCATGCTTTATTTTGATAGCTTTGCTTGAAGTAAAAAAGTAACAAATGAACTCTCTCTAGTATCACTATATCATATACAAGATGAGCTTCATCCTGTAAAAGTCTGTAACGGTTGTTCTAGTTATTGAATTTCTAATAATTTATCCCAACTAAGGTGTAAGACAGTTATACATATCAAACGAATTTTGCACGCTTACGATAATGCATTGAAGCTTTTTCCAAATTTTAATGCATTCTGCCCTCTTATCCGAGAGTAAAACTCACCTAAATTTAGGAGACTTTCATCTTTCATAAGCTGTTTTAATTGTCATCTATAACTAATGCCATTCCTAGTGACGTGGGAAATTAAAGTAAAAGCTTTGAAGGTTTTGAGACTTTTTGCCTCAACGCCGAGACTAGGAGTTCTTTCAACAATTAACAAACTTACTGTCCCTTTCTTCACAAACTCTGGTTCATTTTAGCGTAAAAACATCCAGTTTTAGGTGGGAGATTGAGAAATTCGCAGCAGCCAAGGCAACAGGGCATTCAAAGTTTGTATCTCTGCTTATACTCTAAGGCTGGGATTATCGAATCGTTATTAAGTGACTATGATCGATGAGTGTCATTGCTAAGATGCTTATCGACCTATCGATATACGACCTATCGATCAACGCCATTCGATAACGATCCAACAATGGACCCACGGCAGAGGACATTGCATGATGAAGATAGAGACAGTATTGCTGGTGATGAGCTTATTGTCAGCCTCCTTTGCTAGCCCTTGGACCGTCGCAGTGGTCCAAGCCATTCGAAAATTCTATTATCTTTATCATTGAATATAGGTATAATTATGCTTATGCTTATGTATGATATTTTCGCCGTTTCCCGATGATCAGACAATGATGGAGTTGGTGATAGAGTGCTTATATCAGGAGTGGATGATCGTTGATGTGCTGCTTTTTGAATGAGTAAGCGAAAGATAGAGTTCGATATAGGTTCGAAGAGATTCGTAGAGTATTGCCTTGCCTGTGCCGATTTTTGATAGGTTTATCAGTTTTAAGCGAATTATGGGGCTTTTAAAAATTAGGTAGTTTACGCGAGTCCAATCCAGAGGTAGTTTTTTCGGAAGAGGAATGAATGATACGGGAAGAAGCGTTCTCTCGGCAAAGATATGCATCAAAGTTTGCAAAGAACTTATTTCAGAAGTTGGAAATTAAACATCCTTATCGCATCCATAACTTTTGGATTAGTTTACTTTGGTCCAGAAGTAGAAGCGGAGAGGCATCCAGGAAAGCCTAAAAATTGCCTACAAATCAGAAAACAGCACAGCTTCTCTGTAAGGGAAGGATTAAGGTGGCAACCGTCACCCAATGAAATAGATATGTACTCTATTGATGATGATATGACGGGCGTAAGTGAATAAACCACAGGTATGACAACTTTACACAGCCGTCAGATTTCTTCCGGTAAGAATCCGATGGAATTATTATGAAATGTACCAACTATGAAGGATGCCTTTGAGTGTTTAATGGCAAGAAACTTCAGTTTTGATCTTCGGCTATGATAAGATACCCATTCAAAGAAAATCATGAATTGCATTGATCTAGAAAAGAGAGGGTTTGTTACGGTTGCATCTATATTTTATTCTTTATAAAAAAATATTGGCATAAAATTACAAAAGCCTATCGGTCAGTTAGAGCATTTTTTTACTTAGGACCATGGGAGCTTTAGGAGAGCCAAAACTTGTAAAAAAGTAAATGGAAACTGCAAACTTCCTGATGGTAAAAATATAAAAAATGACCATACGCCCCCTGTGTTCGCAATCTAGTTGGTGATGGTTGTTCTTGGCCGATGTAAATGATAGCTCATCAGTGTATCGGCCAGCCTTACGTTGAAAGCTCTGCCGGAGTTTGTACGCACGATGGACGCTCCCATATAGCTTGGGTGAACACGTTATCACTATAGTCATTCACTCCCAGCCACGTGATGAATGACAATTCAACTGCACTTCGCATTTGGGAACTATCATTTCTGGCTCATTTTAGCCACAAAATATGAGTCATTGGTTTCTCTCTGCAGATAGGTGATTTTTTAATGAGATAGAAATAAGTTCCTTATTGCAAGCTGCGATCCAAGTATTGGTTTCAATTTGACAAAAAAAAAGCTAGAGGGTGATGTTCAAGGAGTACAAAAACCTCATGGAGTAGGAAATCCAGATTGAAATTTCATCACCTTTCCTCTCCACCCACCAGGTGTATAATTACTTAAAATTTGGAGAACTGGTTGAAAGCACCACGTTTAAATCACTTTTGGCCTTTAAGACCAAATCTAAGCAATCATAAGTAACTGATTTCTAGCAAGGAACAATAAATCAATAGTTGCGGACTCCTCCTCAGTTTTCAAAACACACGTCAAATTTTCCTTTAATACATATTTTTTTTTCATCAATTTAAATGAGACTAATCCGTGCAGAGCGTGCAAATATTTCAAAATCATGAGTTGAAAAACGCTGACTCCGCAAGTTTAAATATTTGAGCCTAACACAGAGCAAAATGCGCACTGGCGCCTACAAACCTAACGGGATACTTCACGTGTTGCGCAATGCGTGAAGTATCCCTGTTAGGTTTGTAGGCGCCCATGCGCGTGTCACTCTGGTCGCCCGCCGCGCCGCGGAGTGCTACGGCGCGGCGTTTCAAGCAACTATTTCGCGACATAGGTGTTGCACAGTATCATAGGCGCTCCAACGTATCAAGAATGACAAGCTTCCTTATCATTTTAGACATTCCTGTGAATTTTCCCTCATGGAATTGACGCCAAAATTCTCAATTATATATTTGATTCCGTTTGGCCAACCAACCAAAAAAAAAAAAGAGGAAACCCTCATTCTTCCAAGACATTATACATTTTATCCAAAAACGTCATGAGCAAATGTTGTTTGTATTTACATTTTGACCAATTAACTTTAGGTCTCAATAATTGGTGTGTGGACCAAAACTCTCATGCCAAAAAAACGCGTGGATTTAAACTACTGGAAAAAACAAGTGCTCGGACATGAAATCGTTGACAAAAGGTCCTATAACCGCCCGAATAGTTGCATCCAGAAGTTAAATTGATGTTCGAACGTATTTGAAACTATAACTATGAGCTACTGGCTGATTTCTCTTGTTCCTCTTTGCTTTTTTTAAATTCATGCGTTGCTTATCGTACCGATGAAGCAAAATATTACTGATTTTTATCGCGACATTGTCAATTTTCCGAATGATTCTTTGATCGTTTAAACATATAACAACGTTGCCGTCCTCGATGTAAACAACACATATTTTGAAAATAAATCAAAAGCATTTTGGACGAATACCAGTTGTATAAGACAACCCAATCTAAGAAACTATACTAAACCTTAAAGCGTTGACTCGTTTGGGCCTAAAAGAGGTCATGATGTCAAGGCTGTGTTGAAAAGATCAATATTTTTTTCTCCTGTTTTTTATATTTCCAAGAGCCAAAATGTAGGGAAGGAAATCTCCTGGTCATAATTTGCTCGATAAGAATCGAAAGTGAGTATTTCTGTTAATGTGGAAAGTTCAAAAATAAAATGTTTCTGTTTTCGGCCAAATTGAGTGGCTCAACCGTTAATGTATCAACGGAATGAAAGAAGATACTCCTAAATGTTATCTTTTTGCTAGCTTTATAGGTAGAAAACAAGTATTGCTAACTTTTTAAGACGGCGTAACAATAAAATCCCTCCCACGCAGAAAAACTTTGTGGGTGACCCACATTAGTCGCGTGACCCATATAGTCCAAACTGCTCCAACCTGACTCAACAGCGTTTTATTTGGGCATGCTCCTCTCTTCTCCTCTTTGCTGTGCATTTGGAAGGAGCCAGAGCATCAAACGATACCAGTTTGATAAAAAGTGAGGTATCAAAAAAATTGAAAATGGTATATCGAGGGAACCGTCTAAAACCGCCGCCAAGAAACGCGTAAAACGAAGGTCACTCATTTTGAGCTGGGGTTGTCTCGCAAGCCCGTTGGCTATGGCCGTTCCTTCGTGTGAAGTGAGGGAGAGAAATGATTGGCACAGTCCGAGGTAAGATAAGGATCAAATGAGGCTACACGCCAGGCTAGTGCGCGATCGATGACCGCCATTTGTTGGAACGCACAAAATCTTCCTTGGCGTTCTCTCGCCGCGCCGCCCTCTTTCCTGCGGTAATTAAAGCTATCCACGCTTCGGCAAACCTCATCGCAGTGCGAAAGAGAAGGAGCCACTGCCGCACGGTATGGCGTGCAAAAGAAAAGGAAACATCACAGCCGAGTCGCCGACATTCCGTGGCCGATGCTTGCGGATTGCGAGGGGTTTTAAATTATTCCCCATCCACAATTTGTTCGGTCTCTCACCACAAATGTGCCTCACCTCCTTATCCAAAGGTTCAATTTTTCTAAATCCATCTCTGCCGTTACAAGTAAGAACGCCGTATGAACCATAAGGCGTTGCCAAATCGACCTTGACGAAATTGCGAATTTTTGGGGGAATTTGAGAATATTTCCTCTTCAATTTTTCAGAGGGTTGTTTCCGTAATGTGATCCAACAATTCTGCAAATTTCTAGGAGCAATATTCATAACTTTCTCCAAAAATAAATATTAAAGAAGAAATTTGGCAACATTTGAGTGCTCCTTCGACGTTTTTACTTAGCACGGCAGATCTGTTATCAGGAGGTGGCATAGCATAAGTTCAAGTGGGAAACTCAGTCACGAGGCCTCATTGGCTACTATTGTCTTGCTGTTAAGAAAGAGCCCGATTGTACCAAAAAACGCGCAAAACCAGGCAAAATTCGTACTGAAGAGTAGATTTAAGACACTCTTGATGTTACCATCGCTATTTTCGTTCTATTTTACCGATAGAAAGTCTATATCCACATGGTTGTATATCTCTTACGTGCAACAGACCCATTAAACATCGAAATCATGTTATTGGGCACATATTATGTGTGCATGTTATCTGCCAATTTTTATTTTTAAGAAAAGCACTATTACCATCGGGCTTTGTCCTGGTTACCTTTTATTTCAGTGATTAAAGTGATTCGACGGACGCCATTTTTTGTGTCAGGGCGACCTGAAGTATATCGCATTGATTCGTTCAATAATTTCAGCCACTTGTCATTTTTTTTTTTCGAATTTTGAGATCTCATCTCTGTTGTCATGAGGCTAAAGAATTCATGTACCAAAGTTGATAAAGAAATTCAACGTAATGAAGGCAGGGTTTTTTTTAGAGGAATAAGTATTATCGCATTCGATACTGATATCAAAACTGTACTCGAATGCAATATTTTCCCTCTGAAAAACCCCTGCCTTTATTACGTTGAATTTCTTTGTTAAATTTGGTACATGAATTCTTTAGTCTCATGACAACAGAAGTGCGATCTCAAAATTCGAAAAAAATGACAAGTAGCTGAAATTATGGAACGAACTGACGCAATATATCACACGTCGCTCTGACACAAAAAAATGGCAACCTTCGAATCACCTTAATGGCAGCTCGCAGCAGTGTCTTCGGATTTTGCCCATGTATTTCTAAACGATACTAGCTCGAGTTCTTTGGCATGACTTACTCGTTCCTCCGCAAGTGACCGATTTCATTATGCCACAGTCTTCGGTCGTTAAATAGTTTATGTAAAACCATATTTGCACTTATTGTTTCAGACCCACAGAAGGACTCACTAGCTCCGCAACTACCTCAGCAAAGCCAACGGGATGCCTGGGAAACATTTGCAAGATCCTCAACTGCTGCAAGGGCTGTCAAAGGTGGCAAAAAGCTCCGAAAGCAGCCGGCACGTTGGAAAAGCCAAGCCTCTTCCAAAGACTTAACTGTTTCAAGTGGTGTCCGAGCATGAACCTTTCAAGCAAACTTAGTAGCATGTGTGGGAAGCTGAACTGCTGCCGCAAGCTGGAGCTGAAGTCTTGCTGCCGGGGAGGGAGGTTGTGTCAAGTTCCTCTGTCGAGTTGTTGCAGGCGACCCTCGACGACTGACGACATGAGTGACATGTCGGACGAGTCCCGAATCAAATGTGCCAATATGAAGAGCTGTTGGAGATTCATGTTCTGCCTCAACTTAGGCTGCTGTCAAAGGATCCGGCAGCTCTGTAGGTGCAAGAACTTGAATTGCTGTAAACCGGGCGGCTGTTGTGGCAGTATATCGCCCGAAGAGGAGGCTGCCCGCAAAAAGCGGAACTCGCGGGCAGCCTTCAAGAAGAGCCGCACTTCCAGCATTTTTTCTGTGAGTCATAACTGTTCCTTCTCCCAGAAATTTATCGCTAGGCGATCCATTTTAAATATCCTACATGGATCGCATTTAGCAAAAAGGAATCAGCTCAATTACAGCGTTGTGAACATTTTGTATATCGATGGTGAAACTACCAAACCACGTATCTCGTTTGCGGTGTCTAAAAATCTCCGCTCTCATTTTATTTTTCTGGAGGAGAACAATTCAATATCATTCCTTGAAGTTTTTACAGAATTTTCTTCGCACTGAGAAGAAAAATCACGGAAGTTTTCAAGAATTGACGTTGAGTACTTTCCCATTTAAAAATTAAAGTATGGCAGGAAGTCTGCAACGTCGCAAACCGAGATACAAGGTTTGGTAGTTTCACCGTCGATATCCATGATCATCTAAAAAATCTCCCAGAATAGCGAAAAGTTTTGACTTCTCACCAAAAAATTGTTAATTTCGAAGGAAAAATATTGTGTACATTTTAATACCGTACATATATGAAGTATTTTTAAAAGAAATGGAGAAGTTGTACGATTTTGAAAACACTGTAATCACGCTTGTTGCCTTTCGCTAAATGCGACCCAAATATATAGACGCTACTAGCAGTGACGTCACCATTGGGATTTTCCATTATATCAAATATGATCCAAACAACTACAATGGCATACTCGGAATGGAAAAAACCTATAAATATCCCGTTCTTGTGACAAAAGTGTCTATACTTGCGATTTGACATGATGGTGCGGACTCAAAAGCAGTCCGAAACGCATTTTAAATGGACTTTGAAGAGGAGGGCGCAAGCATTTTTAACATTATTTTATCCATCGATCCTGGTAAAAAGCTTGCTATCTTTGAGGGGCTGTGAAGAAATGGCGTCAGGGTCTATGTAGCGGAGGGGGGGACGGAGTAAAGGGGTGTCGGACACGTAACTAACGATGGGAGCAGGCTGTGAAGTCAAGCCAAACCTGATGTCAGCAGTTCTAAAGTGAAGTGGAGCTTCAATATTTAAGATATTATACTTTGGAAAAAAATACATTGGATCTAGAGTCCAGACTCTTAAAAACATTGACAAGAAAAGGGACTTTTGATTCAATCAGATTTAAGCTTAAATCAAAAGGAAATCCGCTCAAATGAAGAGGCTTGGTTCTTGATTTAAACTTAAATCTGATCAAATCAGAGTATTTTTTCTTGTCGATGTTTTTAAGAGTCTGGACTCTAGATCCAATGTGTTTTTTTTCCAGTGGAAGCAACATTGGAATGCTTATACGGTGTCAAAATACAATATGGGCCTTTTAAGTTCTATTATTCGATGCCGCGATTATTGTAACGGGAGTTCGAATAGTCGCGCCAAACAGTGCAGCCGGCGTTAAACGTATATTAGCGCCTGCAAGAATGAAGGAATACCTCACGCATTGCGCCAAAGAATGCGGTCGGCGCACAGCCCATATCAGCGCCTACAGGGCTGCATGAATACTTCTCGCATTGCGCCAAACGCAGTGCAGTCGGTCAGTTGGCCTGAAACGCATATTAGCGCCTACAAGAATGTATAGGAATGCTGTTGGACTGCGAGTCATCATTTTAGACTTTTTGCTCGAGTATTCACCATAATTAAAGGGGAAATATGTATTTTCAGTATGTATTCCAAACATGTATGTTCCAGTGAGCGAGCAGGAGGAATTCAGACATGTATTATAAATTCTGGGGAAAAGAGGGTTCCTGAATAAGTGTTGATTTGTTGCAGGATATTCCAAAATTGGACCAAACTTTTGTAGAGTATAATTCTATCATGAAGGCGGCAATCCCGGTTCTTCCAGTGCCTGTCGCTTGGATGTGCCTTATATTGAATCTTTTTTTGCCAGGCGTCGGTAAGATGATGTGTTTCATATGTGTATAATATTCTTTATAGCTTTGCAGTGTTTGAAGAACGTAAAACAAGCAATATGTTTCATACTTGCATAGAAGCGGAAGATGGGGATGTTGGCGGATAAAAAAATAGAAATAGAGAGAGAGAGAGAGTGTAGCGAGGAGGCACAGAAAGAGGAAAAGGGGAAGCAAGAGTGGACATCATTTACTATTGATCAAATGTTCTGGTTTTTAGTAAAGTTTAGAAAAATTAAAATAAATCTTTCCACAACAGAAAGAAAGCCTTTTGGAAACCGCAGATGAAAAGAAAAAAATATTAATACTCAGGAATTGAAACGGATACTTTGTTTAAATCTAATCATAATGTTCTAGAATTGGATGACCACAAAGCTTCTGAGCGAAGATGTTCTTTAGTCGCCCAGGTTAGCCCAATCTTCAGTGTCCGCGATTTCATATTAAAAAGTTCCGAGTTCGAATCCTGGCAGTGATGTTGAATTTGCTTGGAACTTGTCTGCAGAAACAAATTGTTGCTTGGCCATAATCTCTGAAAATATGTAATGACTACAACATGAATGTGTCTAGGGTTCATGAATGGCCGTAAGTTCTAAAACGAAATAAAAACCATTAAACCAGAAGAAGAGAAATAAAATGGTCTTCCAACAAAACTGAAAAACCGAGAGCTGGACACAAAAAGTTCAATTGACTAAATTCGATGATCATACATTCTGCCTGTCAAGAAGGTATGATAATAGTTGAAAAAATCAGGGTTTTTCTCGGAGTTTTCATCAACTCAAGCGTAGAGTAATTGATCTATAGTGATAAATCTTGACTTATTCTCCTATGTTTCTTATTTTTATTGACTTACTCTGTCATGGTCTGTCCTAAACAGGCACGTTTTGGAGTGGGGTAATGTGTTTGTGCCTTGGAAAACCAAGATTTTCGGTGAATGATACGCCTTTTGCACGTATCGGATCCTTCTTCATCAACACCATGGTGGCTCTCGCTCAAATGTTTACAGTCCTATTTTGCCTCGTTGGTTGGGGTTGGGGTATTTGGTGGGGCACCATGATGCTTCGGCTAGCAAGTACGTTGATTGCACTTTTTTTACACTTCTTTACACTTTTTTGTCCTACCCAGAAGTACCCAAATTGACGTTTCGACCAAAAATTGTCTGTGTTTAAGTTTGCAAACATGTCATTTGAACATGTCATTTCTTTCATTTAGAGTCATTCTTTTCTATCAAATTAGAATTGATCAATATTTTTTATTGATTTGTTTTTCAGTGTGTATTAATTTTGACATTACTCAACGCACTCATCTATTGAATGTTTCAATGTTTCTCTTTTCCGTTAAAAATTACTCAGTAAAAATATCTATCGCCTTTTTTTCGCTACCTTTTTAAAAAGAGAGGATCGAACGGACATTTTAAGCTGCAGACTTATTTTGTTTAAAAATTCAAAAAAATATCAAGGCACAGCGGCTTTTTGTGGCACCATTGACCCGGCAGATAGCCATCTTTTTAATAGAATGAAATGAATCAAAATTATTCTAAAGGCTGGTATAAAGCATTCTTACATATTTTTTTAAAATGCGAGTTAAGTGAGACTTCTTTCATATCAATCATGAATAACATCTGAATATTTATACTTTACGTTTAATTCCTCCAGATTGCATAAAAGCTAAGAGCGAAAAGTTCGTGCCTCTATTCCGACGTTAAAAAATGTGTACTACTGTTTTGTGTATTTATTTATTTTTTTTCAATTCTTCCAAGGACCATTGACAAAAATATCTTTTAGAAATCGTCTCTCATTAACTGAGGATTGTTTATAGAAAAATTGCATGATTGTTGATAGGTTTCATTTTTTATTTTTACCTCAGGGTTGGAGGTTAATGCAACTATTTCAGAAAGTATACATTTTTCAATTATTAAAATGTTTTTTTCCCCTCAACACTTCAATATTTGCTGGACACTATTCTACCGAGGAAGTCCTAAACATTTATCTTCTCACAGTGTTGCACTCTCATCCCGACCAGTTCACCTTCATTATCTTGACAGGCTATGCTAGCGACTCGGGGTCAATAATAGTTGCTTCCAGCGTTTTGGCCACATTCATTTGATTGAATCATACAAATGCAGATTAATTTCTCTTCTCGCGGTGTAAACAATGCAAACGTTCGCCTTATTTCGACCATTTCCCCTTCAATATCGTGACAGGCAAATTGAGCGGCTTGGGAGCATCAATAGTTGCTCTCAGCAGTCTGATCATATTCACTTGGCTGAATTATAGCAGTACAAGCTGATTAATATTCAAAATTTATCATCCTCTAAAATTTCTTGAGCGATACAGTATCAAACTAAAGTGAAAAATTATGATTTTGCAGCGAAATCTTAGAGGCTACCATCCATCATCAATGCGAGATCCCTAGTGAAAGTGGAACATTGTGACATCACTCTGATGTCATAATGAAATCGACTATGTGTTTCATAAAGCAGTATGACGTCAATGAGATGTCCGCTGAACACTGCCGTCACAGTGACATCATATTCACGTCTGAATCTTCAGAGTGATGGCAGAGTGAAGTCGGAGTGATATCAGAGTGACATTATACTGATTCGTTCTATAAAGCATTGTGATATTAAAATAACAAGGTCATTATGTTCCACTTTTACCAGGGATGCCGGCCATGGATAAAGTTAAACTTTGTAAACCTTTAATTGGCCCTTATTTCGAAATTCACAGTAAGATAAATGAAGATTTGCTGTGTGAACCAGAAAGCTCCACAACTATGCAAAAAACCGCATTGAGTAATACGACTTATCATCTAAAAGAGAAATACCCTAAAATTTTCTGGGAACTATTTATCCTCTATTGTAAACAGGGCCCGATAAAATTGAGATTTTCAAAGTTTTGATTCCAACTTTGATAAAAATTCCAAATTTATGTCTCCTTCCAAACGATATATCACAAGACAGAGAGCGACTGCCTTTGGATTCGCTAATGTTACAATTCAATCACGTGAACGTAACGAAATTGCTGAAGCAACTATTACCACAACAGCAAAAAACGTAACTGTAACTATAGGGACAGCTGACTGTTTTTAAGTGCAAAAAGTGTCAAAAGTGTTCTTACAATGAATGCAGGACTAAAATTAGTGAAAATTTCAAGGACTTTTGGGCAACAAATAGATCGTTTGCTTGAACAACGCTCCAATAGTTTTCTGCATGTTTGTCACTGCGATTTTTATCTAGCTTAAGAACTATAATGGCAAAGGAAGAGGAGAAAAAATGTGTAATTACAACTTTTTTTGCTCGATATAACTAAAATTTTCTTTAGTAATTTTTTCAATTATTTCGTTGCAGAAAAACATAGAAGAATAAAACTTGCAGAAGCAGGAGCCCCCCCAGAAAGTAGACCAGCTCCCGCTGTAGTGAATCAGAATCACATGGACCCAGAGCAAGGACAACCCTCACGGGCCTAGGCTCGTCAAACTGCGTAAATGATATACAAGCTACCAAATTAACATAACAAAGCCAGTGAGCAGTGATTCGTTTCATTTAACTATGATAGTTCAAAGTATAACTCAACTTTGCTCGGCTACACGGAGCCCAAACACTACAGGTAAAATATCGCCAACTACAGGCAGTAGTGCTGTGGGCTGATTGTTGAAATCGATAAAAAAAAACAAGAAGAAAAAATCCAACATGAGTATGTTGGAAAAGCGTGCCGAATAACTGAAATGTTGGACAAATACCTCTTATTTTCACGTCTTTGCTTTTTGCATCAATTGGTACTTTTTGCTAAATTTGGGAGAAAATATTGATTCATGAACGTTGAATGTAAATTAATTTTAAAGATTCCGTCCAATTATCTTGATTTTAAGCTGATATGCGGCATTTGCGCACGACCGTGATTTGGGCGAACTGCCGTGCATCGAAATCGCGTTCAGTTAATCTCTTTGGATTTCGAACTGTAACTTCTCTCCTATTCGGCCGATTTGTACAAATGAGGTCTCTTTTTATTTGTACTTCAACGGAAAGTAAAGAAAAACTCGCTAAATAGACGGAAAACAATTTTTGAGAAAATTTGGTGGATCCTGGCATCACGGTGAATGGTTAATCGGTTAATCGCCTCGCCGTCTTTTATTGCCTTGCTCGAAACCGGACACCCAAAGCTATATCGCGAGATAACAGTAGTGGTTTAAGTGGATTTCGGCAGGGGCCATGGTTAGTACATAGTATAATGAGTCACGAGGCTCATCACAGATTGCACTTACAGTGCAAGACGCTCATTGGCTATAGAGTTTTGGCGGGAAAGAAGGTTCTAGAGTTGAGTCCTCCGAGCGTAAGAAAGCTCCTATGAGGTTTCTGTCTCCTATGAGGCTATCCGTGAGGCTCATTCCTACTGCCTGTATTTGACGCTATCTTACCTAAAGTGTTAGGGCTCAGCGCTAAGTTATTTTTTCCGTGTTGAAAGAAATCCTAGTAAAAATTGGCAGTAGAATCTGTGTTCCAAAATACCATAGACCTACAGCCGGCTGTAAGATTTCCAATAGCTTCTATAGCCGGCAACACAATTTCTTATAGCCTTTTATAGCCGAAGGCGATTAAGCGACAGCCTGGCGATAAAGTGTATGCTGAACGTTACTAATTACGGATGCTAGGACTTAGTGAGTTTTTGGACTACCGCTCTCTTTTTGGGCCGCAGTATCTTGATTTAATTTGCGAGGAAAGCTCCGTTCTTTTGAAGGATGCCTGACATTCCTATGATGTTGGAGCGCCTTCAATTTCGTATGATACTGTGCAATACCTCTGGTGTGAAAAAGTTGCTTCAAGCGCCGCGGTACGCTGCAGCGCGGCGCGGCGCGGCGGGCGGGCAGCGGGCAGCCAGCGCTGAACGCGCATTGGCGCCTGCAAACCTAACAGGGATACTTCACGCATTGCGCCATGCGTGAAGTATCCCTGTTAGGTTTGTAGGCACCGGTGCGCCAGCGCCGCTCCGCTTTGTGTTAAGCTCTTATATTTAATCTCGCGGAGTCAGCGTTTTTCAACTCATGATTTTGAAATGTTTGCACACTTTGTATGGATTATTTTCATTTTAATTGATGAAAAAAAAATATGTAGTAAAGGAAAATGTAATGTGCGTTTTGTAAATATTAAGGTGATTCCGTACAAACTTAAGGATTTACAAAGCACAAGAATTTCTACTCAATTTCTTATAGCCTTTTACAGCCGATGGCGAAAAAGCAACAGCCAGGCGATAAAGTGTAAAGCCCGGCGATAGGAACTATAGCCCGGCTGTATAATTTTTTATCGCTTCGTGTAGCCCGGCCGTATGATTTTTTCCACTCTCTACAGCCAGCTATATGATTTTCTATCGCCCTTTTCAGTCGGCTATAAGAACTCCTATGGTATTTTGAAACGCAGCTCCTATCGCCAATTTTTACCAGGGGAAAAAAAAAACAGCCGATTACACCGAGGAAAAAAAACAGTCCAAAAGGTTAGGTTAGAAGTCATCCGAATACAATAAAAGCACCCTCATTTGATACTTGAGATTAAATTTGGGTATGTTGCACCCGAGGGACATAGATAAATTAATAAAAAATTTAAATGTAAATTTGCCCAAATCTATGATGAGTATATTAAACAAGGCAGAAATCCATTCTTTAACGCATTATTTGCGCAGTCTAGATAGTTATTATCAAATTTGTGCACTTTTTCCTACATCGTTGTTCACCAGGTTTGTCAAGGAATACAAACCTTACACAGACAATTTCACAATTGTTTTCTATGTACGAGGAAATAAAATGTTTTCAAATTACACGTAGAAAAATCGATACCTATTTGCGAAATTTTTTGTATATTCAGGTTAGGTTATTTAGCATCTATTTCTTTAAAATCCTGGTTCGCAACAGTTAAAAAATCAGTTCCAATAGACGCAAGGCATTTGAAAAGAAGTGCTACAGACCACAAAAATGGTGTGTTAAAGAATGCGAATTTCAGAATTACAGATTTTCAGATGTACTCATCGTTTATTTCCGTTCAGTCCTACCTATAGAGAATATATTCATTGACTGAATTTCTTGTTTCTAGAAAAACCCATTCGAAGTCCCAATTTTAGATAAGGTAAAAAGGTGATTACACCTTGCATGTGCACCCGAATTTTTGCAATTATGAGGCTTATTCATAAAATAAGTACACAGGGTGATCCTGGCCACTCATCCACTATCGGTACCTCAAAAACGGTTCAAGATAAAGCCGCAACAAATATTTTTTCTTACAACTTTCATTTATTTTCATGTATAGCTTTGAAGAAAAAAAAATCAACTTATTTTATGAGTATACCCGGTAGAATCGTTGATGATAAAAAAAAAAAAAAAAAAATTGAGGTGGAACCGATTGGGATTAGGTATGAAGTTTTTGTAAGTCCTAAGGATATCAGCTGTTATCTAGGCTACATGCGCTGCTTTCTTTTATTCGTGTTTATGCCGTTGTAAAGGTGAGTCCATGATATATTTGCGCCGCGAATGTAAGGATATGATATCTGTTTTCTACGGGTCTGGACTAGTGACAAATCTTGAATACATTCAATTTTTGCTCTCTTTTAACAATTATAGTTTTTTATAAATTAATGTTACAGCATTTAATAAAATTTTTTTAAGGAGCAAAAAATTTCGGAATTTCAATTTTTATGCATTCATTTGTATGTTTCTTCATATTTTATTGAGTTTGCCTTTGAAGTTCCAAAATGTGAAACTAAAATTCAAATAAAAATATACTCTTGTTGTTGAATTCTGTTAGCTGCTATTTATAGCAATTGGAAGAGCTCCTCCGCGTTAGAAGAATAAAAGATTTTTACTGAAGGTGCCGAAAAATTGAAAATATGTCGAAAACGGTAAAATTAGTCTTTGGTTTTTTCCCCTAAAACTTCATATCTTGACGATAATCATTTTAAAAACACTCAATTTCAAAAAATTATTTTTCGGAAACCTAAAGAATCGTTATTTGAAATCTCAAACTTGATCCACTAAGCTTTCTTATTACCACAGATGGGCAAGACGAATAGGAACAAACTGTAGAAAATGGCGAAATCTGTTGTAACTTTTATGCAGCATAAAAGTCACTGTCAAACCATAAATAAGTCAACTTGTTTGGCATGAGTCATAAATTCGATATATTAAAAAAGGAAGAAAAAAGTCATAAAAATCTAGTTTGCAAGTTTGATTCGAAGTAAAACTAATCTTATGTATAGCACAGGTATACAATCTCACATAATTTCACAACCACAATATTTACACATGAAGCAAATACTGCACAAAGTACCTCTAGTCATGATGTATGCAGCTATAGTTAACTGAAACGATGAATGAAGGAGGTAAACAAGTTATAGGGAAGGAGGAGAGGAGGAAGGAGAATAAGGAGGAATAAAGGAACTGGAAGGAAGATGGTCGATCAAATAGATAGACAGACAGGCAGGCAGGTAGACGGATAAAAACAAAAAATAAGAAATGAGAAAAGATAACAATATAAAAACTGACATAAAAAGTAATGAATCAACAAATACTTTGTCAAATTTTGCAAATAACTAGCCACTAAATTATCGGAGAATAAAAATACTGAGCAAAAAATTTAATCACAACTTGATACTTATATGAAGTACCAAAGGATAAATACACTAAAAGAAAAAAAAACAATGCCATGGACTTAACTCAAACAAGCACTTTTAAAGAGCTCAAATTTTAATCCATGATAAGGTACAGTTTACCTTACATTGAGAATTCACATTCAAATAGGGTGGTACTTAGGTACCCAGCTTATTTGTGTACGACAGCATTCGAATCGTTTGTTTACGGAAGCTGCAGGAGTTTTTAATCGTCGAAATTACTTTTGTGCTTTTCTTTTATTTCATCCCGAACCTTTTCAATATCATAGTCCATATGCATTCGAATATCTGTCACTGATGTTCCTTTCTTTCCTTTCAAGGCCTAAACGAAACTCTCCGAGAGAGCCGGGACGGCGTTTGCTATACCTGACAAATCCCTTTCTAGGCGATGGAAGGAACAGTTTACATATTTTCAGCGGCAAAATTCAAGCTTATAGAAAATTTTTTTCAAAGTTCCATCAGATTTGAGATTGCCAAGCCATAGGAAACAGGGGAGTGTTTATGCTTAAAAATGTTGGGTATAACTAAAGACCAAAAAAGGAGACACAAAAACGGTGTTCTTCGTGACTGTTCGGGGCTCTAAGCAAAAGAGGAACAAAATATATAAGGCTCTAAATCTCCAAATGCACAGGGAAATGGAAAAATGTTCGCGGAAAACACAGAGAGCAAACTTGTGAATCCTTCTAATGACATTACGCTTCCAAACTTTACCGACGAGCCCAGGTATTCGTGTCGCAAGACTCTTATCGTCGCTCCTCTGACGTAAGGGCGTATCTCGATTTTGACATGAGCCCTGGAAAGCATAGAGTTATATGGACAACAGGGTTCACATGAAAATCGAGATACGCCCTTACGTCAGAGGGGCGACGTTATGAATATAATAACCTCTTAAAAACATTGAAGTTTATCAAGAAAAATAAAAGGTCAAGATGACATCGATGACACTCAGATTTTTTTGTATTTGAAAACCTCGATTTAAGGAATAGAATATTAATCACGAGGCCAGTGCGGAAAGTATTCAGGCTTCTTTCATAACCTGTAAAAATGTATTTTTCCCTATGTTGTTAGATAGCTATACAGAAGTCAACGAACCTCTTGATACTATCCGGACTGATCAGCGTGTCCGTCTCCAGAACCGTAATACATAAACAGAGAGTAGAATACATCTAAGGATCACGAGGAATAAAAATGAATAATCTAAGTTGACAAAATATTGAGAACAAAATAACAAGCACTTTACAAGTTTTGAAAGCTCCGGACATGACTTACTGCAAATTAGAATATGATGTAATGTATTTTCTTCTCATTAATAAAATTATCATAAATAATACTATACAAAACATTACAGCCGTCAAAGTCTAAAAAAAAAAACATACGTGCGAATCAATAACGAGATACTTGCGTTTTTAAAGTTGAAAGAAGTATAAAATTTACGTGTAAAAGTGCCAACATTTGCTCGTTGCGGTTGTTTTGTTAAATAAAACAGATTTAAACTAATCTTTACTCAGCTTCTCAGTAACTTCGAAATAGATACATGATTTTCAGCTGTATTTATGAGGCTTTCAAAAAATACCTTTCATGCCTTATTATATTATAATTTTTTACACAACAAACATTTTTTTCCAAATTTTCGTGTTCAATTTCAGTTTATGGATTTACATTACTGTATTGAAAGGAAGTTGTGAAGTGAAATGTGAAAATTGAAGGAAAAATAGATCAGACATAAATAGTTAGTGGAGGAAGAGGAATTTTTAAAAAAGGAGATCCAATTCCTGCACTTAAATTAAATAATAAAGTAAAGTTATGAGATCTTCCAAAGAAATGAACTTCTTAAGAACCTCGTTCTTGTCGATTAAAAGTTTCTGCGAGGTATCATTATGAAGAGGATGCTGAAATGACACTACACCTTGTTTCTCAAATCCGTGATCGTTTCTTGCTGAAGTCGGGTAAAACATTATCTTGTAAATAATTTCAAGGTAAAAGGTGAAAAAATCCAGGATAAGCAAGACCCCTGCTTTTCACCTTATGTGCAACTCTGAAAAGGTGAATCACTTGCAAAAATGAAAATATGTCACCCATACTGCCGTGCTAAGGAAAAACGCCGTATGAGCCTTTAGGCGTTGCCAAATTCCCTTTGTTAAATCGCGAATTTATGGGAGTATTTTAAAATATTTTTCTTCCGATTTTTCATAGAATTTCGTTCGTAATTTGATCCAACTAGTGTAAAAATTTCAAGGAAAAATATTCACAGCGTTCCTCAAAAAAGAACATTTTATCGGAAGAAATTGAGCAACTTTCGAATGTTCATACGGCGTTTTTCCTTAGCACGGCAGCATAGAGGAGTTCTTGATAATACGGAGGCCAATGGTGCGTGGAAGCTCTATGAGGTCATTTTCCCCAATTGAGCTTCCCTTTTGTCAAATTAAACCCAGAGCCTTTTTTTGGATTTAAAAACGCGCTGCGTATTTTAAACTGCATTGACGCTGAGTTTTGCACGGTTGAATCTGCCGATTCATTATCTTGAAACACTACTTATTCCGGCTTTGTTCGAAACATTTTTGTGAGCGGACAGTTATATTGCCAGTATGACCGAGAAAGTCAACGAGAAAGGCTCTCCTCCCAAACCTTTCGAAAATTTGGCCCGTTTTTTTATTTATCATCAAAGAAGTCAATCTGAAATTTTAATAGCTCCTCCGGTTTTTTTAGTAAATCCCATCAATGGAGAGAAAAACAGTCACGAGTTCTATAGAGAGAGAGAAAAAAATAATGGCACTATCACATGCGAGGTGGGACATTTTTAAAGCAAACAATGCGAGATACCACCCGGAAGCTCATGAAAAATCAACCTCTCTAACAATCTTTTGATTTTTGGATGTGATTCTTGAACTGAGCTCTCTCGAATAAAATTTTTGACCTTTTGTACGAACGGATTATTTTCTAGGATATGAAGTGTGACCTCCCGAGTGGTGGAATCTCACTGGGAGCCAAAAGTCGTTACAAAGTTATGCAAGTACATGATACCTCGATTCTGCACGATGCATATTATACAATGTATATATATGTATATATATATTTAGAAAACAGTGACTCCTCACTAAAATTTTCTACACGTCCTTTCCCTGATCAACAGTTCAAAAAACTATTGCTGCAAACGGATAAAAAAGAATGTTAGTGAGCTTGATCTCTAATTAGATACAGCCACCAGGAAGTGCAGTAACCACTGATAAATTACTGACAGTACTTAAAGTGTAGCCTATGAACCCAATGCCTGATTATCACTGATACAAATCTACTACTGATAAATGAATTTACTGGGGATCATACACAGTCATCATCTAATAACCGCACTAACATTGTTTTTTATCTATACGCACGTAGGTACCTAAATGATTGAGGTATTATGAATATGTGTTGAAATGGTGATCAAAGAAAGAACTAATAAATAGAACAAATGTACAATCTACAATATAGGCAAAAGTCAGTACATAATTTACTACATGTTCAAGTAATACTTGAGTACAAATTTCATAACAACACTGTTATCCTCAGTATGGAACAGTATGCATCACTAATACAGATTTGGTTCACAAAATTCTGTATCAATTTTTTTCAGATTTCGTGTAACTAGAACGTTCAGAATCACGTTTCAGGTCTATTGGCCTTATAGCCTACTTCTATTAAAATTTACTTAGGTACCTACTTTTTCTTTATTCACCTCAAATAATTGGTATCTCTTATTCATGTTTCTTCCTCGACAATATTGTATCGTTCCTCTTCATTTTTTAAATTTTTCACCCATCTGCGTTTTATTTCTTGCTAATGAATATGCAATTTGAAATGCAAGACACCCAGTAAGACCTTTTTCTGGTGGGTATATCAAGACTGTGAGCGAGGTGTATTTGATTCTCTTAACTTCTCTATAAAGTTTTGATAAACGAATTGAAAGCCAGACCAGTAAATTATTCTTAGTCAAAAGGCGCAAATAGTTGTTATTTAAACCCTAGTCATAATTTTGAACATTCTTCGAAACTGCAAAACATATATGAAAAAGTACACATATAGAAAACAACTAAAAAATCATACATATTCGGTTTCATTTTGGCACCTGTTGAACTAAGTGTGTATATATAATCTGCCAGCAAAAATAGGCAGCTCAATATGTAAATAAAACTAACACAAAACAGCGTGGAGAAGGCTGTAAGCAAATTTTATCGTTTACAGCCTGTTCCAGGATGTTTCTGTGTCTATTTTACATATATGTACTGTTTCATTTCTACACGCTATAAGTATCATTTACATAGCTCATCTCCTTCGACTTGCGACTTTTTCCATAATTTTTTGGAGCATTGGCCCCGGGCTGCACGTTTTGGGATCACACTTCATGTGACCATCCGCACCGCATCTGTTGATAAACAAGAAAGTATAAGGTATGAGTATTTATCAAAAAAAAAAAAAAAAATTAAGAGGATTATCCACAAAGTTTGGTTTTATATTACAGCTGCAAATATTAAAATGGCTAGGTAATCTCCAAAAAAGGCATTGAATTTGTACGGAAATTTTAAATCATCTTGTAGTTCGATAAAACCTAATACAGAAAACTTTTAGGACATGTGTTTCACGCGAGTTATCTTTTATCGACTGAATTTTCATACAGGTTTGTTAAATCCAACACAAAAACTTGGAATTAATCATAATAGGGAACTATGGAGGGACTACAACAGGTCCTGCAAACAAGCAATCAAAAAAAAAAATAAAAATAAAAAACAAGCTGACAGCACTCAATCCTTTTTAGATTGCAATAGTCGTCCAGCCATAATGAAAAATTTTAATATTTTCAATGTGTCAAAAAATAATTTTGTTAAGAAGTATTACCACCTGACACATTTTCATTTTAATAGATGCTGTCAGTCTTCGTGGGATGGTTAACGTCGGTTTCCCGTTCATACCTAAAAACGCTTTTATATTATTGAATCCGCAATTGGATTTCATGGCGCCTCAAGAATAGCGGAAAAATACCTAAGAGATTTTAAGGACTTAAACGAACGGTGAGAACGGTGGCAAAGAATACTGCTGAGAGTTATCATAAAATTGTATACAAATCAGTATCAGTCATACTGGTTTATCTGTTACAGCTATTGATGTACATCCTTAATCTAGGTACCTCTAAACATGAATAAGTGACTTGTGAAACGGATGATAAGAGAGAAAGAAGCGGCCCTGAAGAAAATTACGAAAATCAATGAAAATTTACTTACATGCACTGTCTGCAGGGACCCGATGCTTCTCTGATTATTTCACCCACTTTATATGCGTGGTCTTGAAGGGAGCATCCAGATCTCACTAAGTTTTCTCCATGTGGAGACAAACTGTGAAAATGTGGTGGTAAAGTGGTGGTAGTTGTTGAGGTGCTGGAAGAGTTAAATACTAGAGCTTTGGAAACGGGACATTCGTATCGCGGGCAGCAAAAACCTTGGATAGATTCTTGGCGGCATCCGAATATCGGTGGGGGACAGCTCTGTTGTAAGCAGATAATATCGCTTCGGAAGCAAAAACAAAAATCACACGGATCATCTCTTGGGATTTGTTGTGCTGAAACGTACAATTTTCCCAGGTATTTACATGTTCCTGGTCCGAACGAACCCTCTTCATCCTCCTCATATTCTGTATCGGTTGGAAATGATTCTTCCTCGCCAGGACGATGAGAGGACTCTTCAGATTGAGGTGGCATTGGTTTTGGTGTCCAAGATGACTGTAAAATAGTATCGTGAGCAGTACTGCTTGATGCCGACGATATTGGGACAGGAGTGGAAACTTTATTTAATAAATCCGAGAGTTGAGCATCAATGTTTGATCCAAAGCCACTGATGGGTTTGTTTTGATCCTCTAAATGTCCTTGAATAATAGAAGTCAATAAATCAGCTTGACTAGGCATATGACCAGGTTTTTTTGTAGGAGTTTCAGAGAAGGTACCTTCTGGTACAATAGGATCAGATGGTTTGAGTGCTTCTTCCGTATTTCCTACTTGTCCTTGAGAAGATACAGATTCTGACCCAATCAATGGGGTAGATTCTGTTGAAATTGATGGAAGGAAGTCAGAATCATGGGGGAAGACACTACTTGAACCATGTTCAAATGAAATTTCTGTGACAACGGCAGGATTTTCAGAACTGTGCCCTATGTTGTCTTGGTTGAAGGCACCAGTTTCAAACGGTGCACTTGGATCAGAGGGATCAACAGAGGGAGACTGTGAATTAGATGAGAGTGGAGCTTCTGTTGGCTCCCCAGGAGAGTGTTGTATAATTAGAGAAGGCTCACTGGAGTGAGGTAATGATTGTTCCGTTTTATCCAAGTTTGCCTGATCATTTATGTTATTTTGACTAGATATTACATTGATTTGCTCTTGATTAATTTGACTGTCCACCGGAATTTCTACATTATTTGTCATCTCAGTTACTGTTTGAGAAAGAATTTCATCAGCAGGAGGTTTGATCTCTACATTATGTGCATCGTTTTCAGGAGTAATCTCCGAAAAGTGTACAGAATTTATAGAACTAGATTCAACATTTCCTAAAAATTGTGCTTCGGCACCTTCTTGCGACGTAGAAGGAATACTATCCTGACTTGGAGCTTTTTCAGTTGATTGCGAAATATTTTCATCAGCGTTTATTCCAAGCGTCTCTGAACTAATGAGTGTTCCGTGGGTCACGGGATCACTCTCAGTCAAATAGGGTTTAATTTCTTCATTTGTAGGAGATGACGGCATACCATCAGCTACAATTGGTGTTTCAGAAGAAATTTCAGAATTTTTGTCGACAGTTTGCAAAACTTCACCCTGTTGCATAGACGGAACATCATTGATCGTTTGGGATGGTGTTTCCGTAGAATCTGAGGCGTCATTTGCATTAGACGGCGTTACATTTTCTTGTGGCTCTACTGAATCTGCTGATGGCTCTTGAGGTGGTGAACTTGCCTCTTGTATTTTGTCCGTCTCGACAACTCCTATGTTTGTTGTCTGATCATATAACTCTTGTGCGTTTTCATTAATAGGCTGTGCGGAATTAGGCGAGGCTCCATTATTTGTTTCAATTTCATCCGTGACTCCCGATGGCATGTCTTCAACTACTGGCATGACAGTGGTCCTTTGATCATTTATTGGTGCATCTGTAGATTGCGATTGTGAAATCACTTCATCGTTAGATTCTTGATGTAAAATTTCTGGTTTCGACGAATGACTCATTTCAGGTGCAGCTGTGGGATCGTGCACCGATTCACCTTCAATGACTTCTTCGTCTTTCACTGGGACGGGCTTGCCACTGGCACCAGCCACATTTTCACCGGGCACGCCTAAAGGAGCAACAGTAGATTCTGTTTCTGAACCAATATCATAGGAATCTGACTCAACCGATGGTTTGTTTGGCTCCTCAGTTGATGGTTGTGAATATGGTTGGTCAATCCCTGAACTTGTGTCATGGGCCACATTCCCCTCATTTATTCCGCTTGTGATAGGATTACTTGACTCTGAGTGTAACTGTGTATCAAGCAAAGGTTTTGAGGGGTAAGAGGGAACATCATCACCCGCAATCACAGCTTCATTTATCATCGGTGGATGTTGTTCGTTAATTTCATGTTGGTCTGAAGAGCTAGTTTCTGAATGTGTTTCTTTATCCGAAGTTTCATTGTTTCCATCGGAAAGCAAGTGATCTTGAGAACTTTCAGGTGACAGAGTTTGAGTTACGGTCGTTTGGCTGTCAGAAGAGTCAGCATTCGGCGAGGAGTGGATCTCGTTATTTTCTTGTGCATTTGATTGTGAAATTGGATTTGCTCCGGAAATGCTATTTTCACTTCCTTGGAAATTTGATGGTATATAAATTGACGAGTCACTTTCTGGTTTTAATATATTTTCTTTATCATCATGGAAAATGATTTCACTCATTGGTGATGCTTGAGTTGAGCCTTCGTGGTTAACATCATGTGAAGAGGCTGCTTGTTGTAAGGAAGGAACAGAAGTTTGGTTTGGATCGGCTTGGGTTGCCTCAGAATCATACGCAAGTTCAGATTGGTCTTGAGCAACTACAACGTTAGACTGATCATGAGGTTGATTTGTTGTATAGACTGCTTCTGTCGCAGTCTCCGCAGGAATTTTAGATCCAAGATCTGAATTATGAGATGGATATTCGATACTCTCTGTATGTGATTCAACATCATCCTGATGGATTGGGGGAAGAATAGCTTCAGGAGGAACAGCAGAATGACTTGGTGCAGTCTCAACGCTGACGGAGGGCTGAGAATCGGCTTGTCCCGTTGGGGGAATCAGGTTGCCATTTTCGGCATTTTCACCACCAGAAGTGTTCACAGTCTCGTCTGTTAAAGCACCCACCTGTTGTTCAGGTATATACACATCTCCAGACTCCAACTCTGTCACTACTTCAGTTTGAGTCTCAGCAGCTTCTGTTGTACCTGTTGGCTTCTGGTCATTGGTTTGAATGTCTTTGGTTGGAGTATTTTGGACTAGCGCAATATCTTGTTCGGGTAGTTGTGCTGATTCAGAAATTTCGGTGAGAAGGATACTCGATTGCGTCGTTGCAGATTCACTGGGAGACTGCGTGTCATATAAGGGTTGTTGATAATTATCTACGTTCACTGACTCCGGTTCCTTTTCTGAGTTAGATGAGGTATCAGAGTGGTCATGGATAACTTCTGGAGTGGCAAATGAAGAAACTACATTCTCTTCAACATGTGACGTGACCTCGGCTTGGTTACTAGTTGAGATTGGTTCATCCTCTTTAAAAGGTTTTTCTGTGATATCGGAGGATTCCAAAACTTCTTCCGTTACTACATTTCCAACATTCGCAACTGTGGTTTCCTGAAGATGGACCGTCTCTTCTGCATCGTTTTGTGAAGTTTGCATTGCATCTGAACCTGCTTGGACTGAAGATACTTCCTCAATTGGAGGATCTGGGAACGGGGATTCATATTGAACTTCACCACTTGGAGGCGAAGTTTCATCTTGTGTGCTGTTTATTACCGTAATTACTTCAGCATCGTGGGGTTGACTTTGTCCAATATCTGATGAAACTGAAACATCAGCTGCTTGAGAAGCAGGTTGAACAGTTGTTTCGATGTACTCAAAATATGTTGTCTGGTCGTACTCTGGATTTTTTATTGTAAAATCTGAAGCGACTTGGCCTCCAGGCGTATGTACAGATGGTATAATATCGGAGCCTCCATGATCAGAACCTTCAATAGATGCCGAAGGATGTGATGGTCCAGATTCGTCAGTTAATGTAGGTACGTTTGAAGTGACTGTGTGGTTTGCAGCATCCAATGCAGGTTGAGAAGCAGATATAACTTGATTTTCGGCTTCAAGACTGGGACTATCTTGTTCAGCTGCTGTAAACAAAAAACAAAACAAAGATTTGATGAACATTTTATCGACGGAGATGTGCAATTATTATTTTAGTGTATATAATTCCTCAAGAATGTTTGGGAAACTTAAACATTGTGAACTAATTACAAGGCATTCGTTTCTTTATTTTAGGGAAAATCTTTCTTTCTAAATCATTATGCGCAGTCACGCCTGGACCTCTACCAATTCAAGTAGAAGTCCACAAACTAATATTTTTGACTCGAGAAAGACTCAAATAAGACTCAAATTAAAGAAAAAAGTCAAAGGATAATAAATCTCAAAAAGTCGATTAACCATACTAAAGTTTCAATCTTACATCACAAATCGAAAAATGTCGCAAAATGCCGCCAATTTATGCTTCAGAAGTAAGCATTTTCTTGCTGAACTTCCAAAATCATGAAAGCTATTTCCATTTAAATCTTCTGTCACATTCTTACGGCGCAATGATACAACTATTTGAACTCTCCGGAATGCGTGAGGTATCACGCCGCATTTGAAGGCGTTTTCAAATCAGCCAAGTTTCGATACCCGGATTATCGTTTTCATAGGGTACATAGAGTCGTAATGTGAACGGGAGAGCTGGCGCCATGTTCTGCTCGACGAGTTCCGAGCCCGGTGTGCGCCGAATTCGGGTCACTTTTTCGATATATGTTCGATCCAAAATGGCGGTGTGGAATACGTGGTGATTCCTATCTTCTTTGTTTACATTCATTTTACACTGGATGGCCGGGTACCCTGGTATCGCGAACAATCGATTATGTATCGAAAAAGTGACCCGGCGTCACACAGGAGTCTGGGAATTCGGGACCTGGAAAATGCTTAAAAGTGGCGCCAGCTCACCCACTTACATTACGACTCTATGTACTCTATGATCGTTTTGCATAGTTCATATTATTTTGTTATATTCCGTGCCACATGTTTATTTTTAATTATCGTAGAAAAACCACCCATTCGTAAATACAATTCTAGCTGAAACGCACTTCAGCTATGCATTGACCACTGCAAAAATTTCAGAGGAAATCGACAAGCTCAGCGTGCATGGAGGCTATCTCCATTTAAATCTTCCGCCACATTCTTACGGCGCAAGGATACAACTATTTGAACACTCCGGAATGCGTGAGGTTTCACGGCGCATTTAAAGGCGTTTTCAAAACAGCCAAGTTCCGATACCCGGATTATCGTTTTGCATAATTCATATTATTTTGTTTCCATTTCTAACCACTTGATTAATTATAATCCTCCTATAAAAACCACCCATTTGCTAAATACAATTCTAGCTGAAGTGCACTTAAGCGCATTCACGACTGCAAAAATGTTAACGGAAATCGAAAAGGCCAGCGTGCATAAAGGCTATTTCAATTGTAATCATCCGTCGCATTTCTAAGGCGCAATGATGCAACTATTTGAACTCTCCGGAAAGCGTGACGTATCACGCCGCATTTGAAGGCGTTTTCAAATCAGCCAAGTTCCGATACCGGGATTATCGTTTTGCATAGTTCATATTTTTTTGTTATATTCCGTACCACTCGTTTATTTTTAATCCTCGTAGAAGAACCACCCATTTGCGAAATACAATTCTAGCTGAAGCGCACTTCAGCTATGCATTCACCACTGCGAAAAATTTCAGAGGAGATCGACAAGCTCAGCGTGCATGGTGGCTATCTCCATTTAAATCTTCCGTCACATTCTTACGGCGCAAGGATACAACTATTTGAACTCTCCGGAATGCGTGAGGCATCACGCCGCATTAGAAGGCGTTTTCAAATCAGCCAAGTTCCGATACCCGGATTATCGTTTTGCATAGTTCATATTCTTTTGTCATATTCCGTACCACTCGTTTATTTTTAATCCTCGTAGGAAAACCACCCATTTGCTAAATACAATTCTAGCTGGAGCGCACTTCAGCTATGCATTCACCACTGCAAAAATGTCAAAGGAAATCGACAAGCCCGGCGTGCCTGAAGGCAGGCCCGCCACAAGGGGGGATACTTGGTCCCTGGTAACGGGGCCCGTGTTACCCGTGAAAAACCACTACGAATTCACATGCAACCCTTGTTTCGTAAGAATAAGTGAAAAATTTACCCTAAAAATTTTGCAAATGTGAATAGATTTTCAGAAACACGCTGGGGCACTTTAGAATTCTTCTTAAATTTTCAAAGAATTATACTTCTTTGAAAATTTCTATCTATTTTCAAGATTTTCAGTACAGAGGGATATTTTTAGTAACTGCGTTTCATTTTCTTCCGTCGTCAGATGCTAAGAGTCTCCAGCCTGGGCATCCTCGACTTCAATGGCTCATGGCTCAACTCCCTTGCCATAGACAATCGAAGGGGGGGTCCAGGAGGGCCTGGCCCTCTTAGAACTGAAAATAGTTTCATATGCCCCCCCCCCAAAAAAAAAAATAAATAAATAAAAATTTTCCAGATGTTTTGAACGCAACAATTCGCAAGTATTTTGTGCTGAAAGTAGAAAAAAAAAATAATTATTCCGCAGAAATTGATGGAAAAATTCTTTATGGAAGCTTCAAAATGCGTCCGAATAGTCTTATAAATTCTAAAATTTCTCGGGGGATTCCCCTCGGACCCCCCTCCCCCTCCGTACTTGGGGCCCGGACCTTAAAACTGGTACCAGGGCCCGAGATGGAACGTGGCGGGCCTGTCCAAAAACACTGACAAAAACCAATGTTCATAAGAATTATTTTGTCAAGCGCATACCATCAGTTATTTAATAAGTAAGATATGAATGCATTTGTCTCATTCGAATGTTTGTAGAAGTCTTTTACTGAACTTTGAACTGGCTAGTGAAGAGAGGACTGAAAGGGCGAGCAATTTATTTAGGAAAACATTAATTATTGAAACTTACCACATGCGTAAGTGGGGCAGCAAGTGTCCCTCCCAGGTTGGATTGGCTCGCAATTTTGATGTTGAGGAGGTGGAGGAGGACAGCTTACTAGCGAGCACGCGGGTATGCTACTGATGCATTCGCACTTTACATGGCAAGGGTTGGATGTCGGAATTATTGTCGTATTTTTGTACGTTTTTCCATCTATCAAACAGTCTCCTTCTCCTGGTACTCGGTTGCTTTCAGGGTCTGCAATGTCTGTATCCGGAACTTTTTCATCTTGCTCCACATTTTCAGTTGGTTTCAATGCAGCTAACTCTTCGTCATCGTGGTTAAGAAAATCTTGATGAACTTCGTCCTGGTAAATGTCGTTGGGTTTAAGGTAATTTTCTGCACTTGGGGTCTTAACTGAGGTAGATATTGTGACAATTTTATCTTGAGCTGTAGGATGTGTGAAATTTATTTCAATATTATTACCGGAATTCCCTGTTGCTCCACTTTCCTGAGCACTACTTTCTGCTCCTCCATCCGGTGAGGGATCGCGGACAGTGTTGTCAGGTTTTAAAGAGCCACCTGCTGTAGAGTCTGAGGCGATGGTTGAAGGACTTATTTCATTTTCCGGTAATTTCTCTGGCGTAGACTCTTTGTCCATCGATTCTATTTGTTTTTCAGGCACAGAAACTTGGGTTGCAGTCTCATCTTGCTTTTGAGGATTTATATTGTTGATCGCAGATTCCGTAGCATCGAGTTCTGCAAAAGTCTGTGTTAATAATGGCGCATTAGAATCACTGTGCACAACGTGAGAGTCTTCATGATTTATTTCTGTGGAATGAACAACTACATCTTGGGAGGAGGGCTTATCCAGATTCTCTTCAGGCGAATGTGCGACATCAACAGCCGGCGCAGAGTTAGATTCTGTATGAGTTGAGGTGTTTTCCTCGGGTTTTTGGTATAATTCATCTCCTGAAACTTCTGAGGCAGGGCTTTGAGAGATCTCTGAATCTGAGGCAGGAGAAGATGTTATTTCAGATAGGACGGGGGCGTTTGAGACATTTGTATCATCCTCTTGAGGTTGAATTTTATCAGTACTTGTTGACAAATCCACTTCAATTACAGGTTTTGTAGTCGGGTTGATCTGCGATTTATCGTCGTCCATGAACACGCTAGTAGGTGGCTCTGGCTTCAAAGCATCTGATTCTGTAGATGGCTGCTTTGAATCGTTATTTCCTTCGTTTTCAGTGTAGTCATGCAAAACGTCAGGTCTCACTCCCAATGTTTCGTGATTCTCAATTTCCGAATCATGTGATGGAATTATGCTAGGTGCCATAACTTCCTCGGGATTAATGATGTCGGCGGTGCTTTCCAGAATATCCGGCCTTGTATCATCTTTCATACTGTTTATGATACCCTGAACTTGATTGATTATGTCGTTAGATTGATCAGGATCTTGGTAAATGGTCTCATTGGCTGAAAAATGAAATTATTCAAATTTTATCACACCGTATTTTGAAGGCAAACTTCTAATTAAGTTTTGTATACGTCGAATAATGCTTTTTTAGATTCCACGTATATCATCAGGAGCTCACTCTGAAATAGGCTAGGTTCTAACTTTAGGTTGGAAAATTACGATGAACACATGTAACAAGTCTAGAGCGTCTCTACGAGAAAAAAAAATTCATATTTGCAAGTTCTCCGGCTCAGAATGTATGGTAGAGCAGAGCTCTAATTTAACAGCGGAATGAAGCAAATTTGACGTAACTGTGCAATATCTAAAATTGCCCTTGTTAATGTCAGCTGACATAGCCTGAAGCCACCGGCAAACTAAAATTTAATAAAATAAACAACAGTCTACAATAACATCAAACGAATATTGTACAGTCAACCGATTAATTTAGATGATATGACTTTCTGTAACATTTTTTAAATATTTGATGACCATCGGCTACCTCGGTTTTTCTCCATGTTCTTTGGATCTAATTTCTGGTTTACAAGGGGTCGATTGTGACTAAAAAGAGAGCAAAGTATGTCTGAATTTAGAGAGTGTAGAATAGATACTAACCGCACGTATAGGATGCTGGACAACATTGACCTGGTGGGACCGGCAAAGGCGTGCAGTCTTTACCTCGAAGTGGCTCACCACAGTCCTGAACAGCACAAACAATATCACCTCGCATACAATAACAGTGCTCACAGGGTTTATCGGTTGCGATGCTTTCGCCATCAGCAAAGACGTCATCTCCATATTTGCAGTCCAAACTCGGACCAGCTGTTGTTTGCAGCGAGGTGCCATTGAAAGGATATGATGCAGAACTACTTTCTTTATCCTCGTAATCTGCAAGCAAAAGAACAGGAGACTCAAAGGAATGTCAAAATGTGACGCAAATCATGCTTCGCGGATCGGAATATCTCCTGAGAAATATTTGAAAATATTTTGACCATAGAGGAGCCAATCGCCAAGAGGAAACTTCGTTACGCAGAGTTTATGAATTAAAACGCCCTTCACAACTTAGAAATATTTCTTTTTAACAAATTATGTTAGTGTGTAACGATAGGAGCATAAATTAATAAGATGTGGTGATAATATTCTCTCCCTTCTTATATGACGAAGACAAGATTGATTTTCTTCAGATATTTTAAACCTTACCTACCCTGCTAGCACAAGTCGGATTGAAAATGTTTTTGAAATGTGTCAATGATCTGAAAACATATCTTTGAAACATTTCAATGAAACATCTTGAAAACATATCATGTGTCCAAGCGGTTTTGAAAAGGTCTCTAAAACAACTCTATGTCACCCCTAAATTTTCTTTCACAGAAACGTCCGATAGATGTTTTCCATACCATTGCAACACATTTCAGTGAGGTATCAGCCCCATATATTCGTCGCAGAAACATTCTGGAAACATTTCGGTGAGAGGCATGACCTAATGAATAATGAGAAATGATCGATATTGATGGTTGAAACTTAGATTGCCACGATATTTTTTTTACAATGAAACCAAGAAATAAGTTACAAACAAGTAGTGCTTACCACATTCATATTTTACTGGACAGCAAATTCCAGGTTGGTAAACAGGTCGGCACCCCTCAACATGGAGTGTGCATTCTTGCATAACGCAAGCAGTCCGATTGCGAATACAGTAACACAATTCACATGGTTTTTTAGGATCCGAGGGTACCTGAAAGTTAAATAAGAGTAAATGAACCATTATAATTGGAGGTAATATGCTGGCCTATGAGAGTGCTTTCATCGATAATATGTCGACGGTGAAACTACCAAACCACGCATCTCGTTTGCGGTGTTTAAAAATCTACGCTCACATTTTATTTTTTTGAAGTAGACCAAATCAATATCATTCCTTGAAATTTTCACGGAATTTTCTCCGCACAAAGAGGAAAAATCACAGAAATTTTCAAGACTGGATGTTAAGTAGTTTTTCATTTAAAAAATAAAAGTATGACAGGAAGTCTGCGACGTCACACACCGAGATACGTGGTTTGGTAGTTTCACCGTCGATGTGTAATTTCCTTCAAAACGTCTTTGATGGAAGTTAAGAAACCAGCATATTTCCGGAGAACCGAGTGTTCAAATCAACGTTTTGGAACGTTGTATTGAAATTTCACATGAATTCGTTAATTTAAAAAGAAATGACATCGAATGGGTCGGCGACGAAGCTCCAAAGCATTATCACTGGAGAAATTAAATCAAAACGCTTTCTAGTAAATTAAAAAAAATAAAATGAAATAATGTGATAGGGTGGATATCACAATCAGCCATGTGCTGTATGTTGTAGTGACAACTGTTGACATGGACATTACTGATTCATTTTTACGGCAGCAAGTATACTTATATCACGTGCGCGCTAGAGGTCAATTACTTTCTTTGCACGACGTTTAAGTCTCTGAAGTTTTTGATTCCCATGTAATAAGTAAGTTCCTTTACGTTCATTGTTTAATCTCCATAATCCATAAATCAATTAAGTTTACTTGGTGGCTTACTTATGCATCTCTATGGCGCGACGTTTAGTTTAATTTCTTTGCTAAGCGTTCAAGTCTCCAAACTTTTGGTTTTATTTAGTTGCTTCGTTATTATTGTACAGAGAAATTCAACAGCTTGGGCTTTATTTAAATTATTATTCAATAAAGTAAACAGGATTTTGTTGCTTAGGATACTAAACTATTCGTTTTCCTCTAAAGAACATCTGGTCAAAATCGCAAGCCATAATTTGCATTATAACAAATGTTTGAAATGAACCGTTTCTATAGCTAGCAAAAGCAACGATCAACATCAAGATGTGTTATTCTACGATTCGTAATAAATATTTCTCTATCTTTCATTCACCCTCGAAGCGTCAAATTGTGCATTTCTCTAGTTTTTAATTCCAATGATGCAGAATCAACTTAGAGGGTCTGCGGTTACCTAATTGTATCTATATTTTTCTCTCCACATGGACCCTCTTGTCTGACTCAATCACGCAGTTGAAGCTACCTCCGTAGAAGATTGTTCGGTAGCCATTCAAAGACCCTTTGGACGTGACATCTTTTAAACTTAAAGGGAATGAAGCCGAGATTCATTAGTTACAGAAAATCATTAAATTCGAAAAAATTGTCCATGAAACTAGCAAAGCGGGAAATTGTCACTCCCTACTTTCGAATTTTTGTAATGAAGGTTTAATTCCATTTTTTCCCGTCTACGGCTCGGCAACGCCTGACGCCAAACCAGTGGCGTGGCGTGCTTTGCGATCCATCGATATTTCCCCATTTGAAGCTGTGGTAAATAATCGATTATTAAGTTGTTCGCTGCGAACACCCTGTCTATCGATACTTTTCCATAGGTTTAAATGACCGATCAATCTATATATAGCAAAGCACGCCACGCCACTGCGCCAAATTCCCAACTTATCTACTACTTCCTTAAGTAGGCCACCAAGACAAAGATGAAGTCACTGACCCCAACCCTTGACCACGCGACGGGCACTAAATTCCGGTTTTTTCCCCAACTGTCTACCGATCAGGAATGAGGTGAGGACCAAGCAGGATCTAATGCTGTTTTTCTCTTGATGACATCACATTGTGGTCTTGGGTATTTGTGATTTAAAAAATTGAATATGTTCAGAACCTTATTTTTTTTAAATTTTTGATGAGTTACTCAATTTTAGGAAGTAGATTATAGTCCGGGAGGTTGCTGCCCCATTTCAAAATGAACATATTTTTGAAAACTTTTGAGTTTCAAAAATAGTCATAACAGCGCGGCTAAATTAGCATTGAACCCCAATAGATATGATGCCCAGACCTTCAATCAATTTAAGAAAAGCTCCGCGCCGGTTCTCACGTCATCCCAAGCTTCATTCACTCGATTCGTTATTACTACAATTATTACCCATTGAAGACTCTGTTCACGCAATTTATCCTCTTATCGGTGTTCAAGCATACTTTATATTTTATATATTTTACCTGCACTCCATCGGCAAAAAATGAATTCCTAATTGTGCATCCGTAATTATCATGCCCTCCAATCGCCGTTGTTGTGGATGGCTGCTCCGTCGTCGAAGTCAATAGTCTTACAGGCACTATTAAAACAAAAAGTGAGAAAGACGGTTAAAATTGACAAAAGCTTTCTGTAAGTAGTACTAAGTAATATTGTACATTCATATGTTAGTTATTCCCTAAAAAAGGTGCTATGGAACGCGTCGATAAACACGCTTGACGAATGAAACGGATACTATACCCTTTTCTGCTTTACCTTTCAATTATGATGGTAAATTTTTCGCTGCAAAATTACATTATTTTGTCCTGCTCGTACTTAGTTTAAGGGTCCGAAAGGTATTATGTGAGCATCGAAGATCTGAAGCTGTCTTACCCTCTGGACATGAGATGACAGGGCAACACTGTTCCGGATGTTTTTCAACAGTACAGTCTTGACCGATTGCTTTCGTGAAGGGGCAAACACGGAGGTAACACATCAGCATACGGTTATGGCACGTGCAGTTCAGACATGGCTCGTTTGTTACGATTCGGTCACCCTCCGCGTAATGTTGGAAGTTGTAATAGCATCCAGCTTCATCTGTAGCAAAGAAATGATAAAATAATTTTAAAAAAATGTAACGATACCGTATGAAACACCTTTTTGAGATATTATAACACGTGTTTAAAAACAATTGTTTTAACACCAAAGTTTCAACTTCCGCGCAGGCACGTCGGCAGGATTTTTTTAAGGGGGGGGGGGGGCTTGACAAGGTGAGGGAGGTCTGGCCTCCTCAGAATTAGAGGGTCTGGGGACACTCCTCTGGCAATTTTTTGGATAAAAAACCTTTTCTCCTTTCGGGGGGGGGGGGGGGAGCTCCCCAAGCCCCTTTCCCCTGGCTACGTGCCTGTTCTCGCCCTAAATAGCATTTCCATGAGTCTTACCAGGGTTACCCTATGCGTTAGCAATTCCACTACATTTTTTTTAATGCTGATTGTGAGTAAAAAGTGACACATTTTAAATGTCAAATAAGCAATATTGCTTATTCAAATTTTGCTATTCGGTCCAACTGACCTATAAAAAAGTGCAATTGAGAAATCATTTTCACCTGCTGATTTCCTCCAAGAGTGTAAAGACGTCTGATTAGTCTCCGTTCAAAAGGAGTTAGCTGAAACTGGATTTGTCGAAGAATACCACGAAGAGTGATTATCGAAGGGCTATTTATCGGTAAGCTATCGGTACTCTAGGCTTTACCTGTATCGGAAGAATCGATGCTTATTGGAACTTATCAGAGCTTTGTCAGTCGGCGCTTATCGGAGCTTATCAAAGTTTATCGGGGTTCCTCCCAGCTTATCAGAGGTTCACATAACTTCAAGAAGTTTGGCGGTTTCAGCTGTATCCAGAGACAAGCGACCTTCCCCTGGCCTCTTGGCGACAGGTGGAAACTTCTACTTTCGGAGTTTCAACACTTCCCTCTGGAAAATTTTAAAGGAGCAACAGTCATCACCCTATTTTGGGCTGCTGGCCCACCCACTAGGCGACTGATGAGCTTCGGGTGAAGTCATGAACCAAACAAGTCTAACAAACGTCAGTTCGTTTGCAAAACGAAAATTCCAACTCGTGGTTAACCATCGACCAAGTAGGTAAGTTAGCAGTTGAATGCTGGAGTCCCTGAAAGTAAAAGCTCCCACAATTTCCTGATACCATTGGAAGGTCTCTTGTCTCTGGCTGTATCGGAACGGCACTACTGCGAGACGGTTCGAAGCGGCCATTAACTACCGATGCACAACGTCATGGGGAGGAGCGAAGCGGAGGGAAGTTAGCGGCAATCAGGCATCGAATTCGGGGAAATCTTTCAGTCTCCGCGTTGCTCTACTTCCGCCTTATCCTCTAAAGTCGTCTCTTCCTGATGATCGCCGATCCTGGATGTCAAAAATTCCGAACATGGTGTTTCCGCTTATCGTGGTCTGGTTTACAGGGTATGACTCATCGGAGCCAACCTCCACTCCGGCCGTTGACACTTTGACTCACTCCTCTCTGTTGTCTGCGGAGTTCTCAGTTGCTTCGACGGTAGGTGGCGGCGATGCGGTGCTTATAAGAATTGAAATGGCACGCGCATCGAACTTTAGCGTTTAAAAGCTGCCAGCAATGGACCACTAGACAAGGTACGAAGCTACGCATTCTAATGCAGGTTTTTTAATCACAATTTGAGGTAAAACACGATTCATACTGGAAAAAAAAACACATTGGATCCAGAGTCCAGACTCTTAAAAACATCGACAAGAAAAAATACTCTCGATTCAATCAGATTGAAGCTTAAATCAAGAACCAAGCCTCTTAATTTGAGCGGATTTCCTCTTGATTAAAGCTTAAATCTGATTGAATCAAGAGTCCTTTTTCTTGTCAATGTTTTCAAGAGTCTGGACTCTAGATCCAATGTGTTTTTTTCCCAGTGCACGCAACGAAAATTACTGAAATTAACTCCTAATTAAGATACATAACGACGGTGTAAGTCCGTAACCACGTAATTCGGTTCATCGCAGACGTCCTGTCATACTTTATTTTTTAAATGGTAAACTGCTCAACGGAAATACTTGAAAACTACTGTGATTTTTCTTCTCTGTGCGAAGAAAATTCTGCAGAAACTTCAAAGAATGATGTCGATTTGGACGTATTTCTGTTAAACGGAACTAAGCGCCAAATTGAGTTTCTTCTTGAGGATTTTAGAATCTCGGATAGTGCGTTCTGTCAGACGGAACTAAGCGCCATGGAAAAGCATTGCGAGTATAGGACGGAACGATCAGCGCGTTCCGCAACACCCGCCAATCCAAGCCCACCCCCCCTTCCTCCCTCTATGGCGCTTAGTTCCGTTTGATAGAAATACGTCCATTTGATCATCTTTAAAATATAAAGTAGGCAAGGAAAAAATATTGCTCTATTAAGAAGTCCACCAAACCGTTGTAGTAGGCGATTTGACTCAAATAGACAATCGTTTTTCTTGTGACCGGGCAATTCGAATTCCCGTCGTCAATGTACGATAAAAACGTTAATATCTTGGTTAAGAGTTGTTTTCACTTGTTTTTCATGCGAGAATCGTGTTTTACATGCAATTCAATGTCTTAAATTGAATTGCATGGTGACGAAACTCGGGCGCCAACCAGCCTCGCTAATGCTGGTGGGTGCTTTATCGTAGAGATGAGCTGGAGTTTGAAGAGCTATTGAGGAACAAAAAAAGTCTAGACTATGGATTTCTCAAACTTTATCTGGAAATATACGAATACGGGTTATTCAAATAGTCTTTACAATTAGCGATGCAGCGGAAAAAATGCTTACTGCTTTAAGAAACCAAATGCAATTAAGCGTCATAATAATGCGGTACGCGGAGATTCAAATTACACAAATATCAATTCCTTAGCTAGCGAAAATACAATGGTAAAGTCACAAAATGCGATACAGAGACAATACAAACAGTACAGCAGTACACGTATTGATTTTAGGAAGAACAAATACCCTCCCTAACATAAGGGCGTATCTACACTCTGCAATGATCGCTGTCGTCCATAAAATTCAATGTTTTTCCAGGCTCATCCCAATGTGTATTTACGCCCTTATGTCAGCTGAGTAACGAATATAAAATTAAACCAGAAAAAATGCAATACACAAAGGCTCATGGTATACGTATACATTCTGGATATGGACAAAATATAAGCATAATTTACATAGAAAGTCAAAGTAACGATAGGCAAAATAACTCATCAGCATTTAGGCAAGAAAAAAGTGAAAAATACAAGGCAAAGAATGAAATAAGATAAAGTACCAGAAGATAGTAGACGGTAGACGAAAAACGGTAAGCGGTAGACTGTATCGGTACATTAGGAAGTGAAGAAAATTCTATGCTGGGCCTTGCGACGAAGTCGTGGCGTGTCGCTTGCGGCTGGCGGGGATGGAGAGAACAAGCTCGAAATGTTGCCTTGAATTTGCAAAAAAATTGAAATAACGAAAAAATAATGAGAAATAAGATTTTCAAGAGAAAAAGATAATAAGAAAGGAAAACATGCCAATATTTTCAAGTTGACAATGTAATATGTATAAATACGGGTAAAAAATTTGAAGTATATGTTGCTTATTGAAATGAACTCCCGCATAAGTATCTTTCTAGTGTGTCCAATAGAGAATACATTTTGAGCAGATAAATTAATTTTTTATGCCAAGAAAGGACAAAAAAGTCGTTTGGATCCAGAATTTTCGTGACCTGAACATAGGGTTTAAAACTTTCAAATAACTCTTTCTCGAAATTACTCGAATAGAACGTAACTCAGGTTTAGTCCGACATTTCTGGAGTTTTATGATGTAAAATGTTTGAAGATCACTTATCTTCACTAGAACACCGATTCCTGAATTTAAGGTTTTTGTGGAAGGAACCTATCCCTCAAACGGCGGTCACATACATTTTTATTTATTCAATGTTTTTGGATCTTCATCTGAGACATTTTGAAGTGGCTAGAGGTAACCTTTAAGATATTACTCGTGCAAGAGACTAGGACTTAGTATCATGTCGATAAAGCAATTGTGAGGTCACGCATCAAAATAATGCTCCATACGGCTATGATAGTGTATTTTCGATACCACGCATCAAAAAACGCATTAAACGTATGTAACTCCAAAAACCGTATCTCCAAAAAAGAACACCATCATCAACAGATGCGGATGAGACGAGTAATTGATTGTAATCAACTTAAAATTAAAAACAAAGCTCCACCGACTAGGTACCTAGGTAGGTGCCAAGGTTTTCCCTGGTAGTGGTTGAAGTGTTTTTCAGGGTTTAAAAATTTGCGCAAAAGTTCAGTAAGAGGAAGAAAAATACCCCCCTTCAATCAAAAGTACACCATATCAGTCCACCATGGAAGGCACTAAAATAACAAAATCCATTCTCTACATGCATGCTCAGCCTTTCAAAGAAGAAATAAAACAATTAAATGAAAGAAAATGAAGAATATTACCAATCTTTCCTAAGTCATTCGGGAACAACCTATTCAAATGCGAGATGGGATCATCATGAATCATTGTCATTCATACTCCGCAGCATAGGTAGCTCTAATAGCGTCTTCATCAGTGGCGAGGAGTGAATGATCGATTATCGATATTCCCCTGTTTGAAACTATGGTAGGCAATCGATTATTAGGGTGTTCGTCGCGAGCACCATGTTTATCGATCCTTATCCATAAGTTTAAATGGCAGATCAATCGATTTATCGCAAAGCTTGCCACGCCACTGAGTCTTCATGCCCTGGGTACACCTTCTGTATTCCAATGAGTCAATAAATCATACACATTTCACAGCCATTTCATTTTCTTTCGGGAACGTGCCACTAATTCAGCTAAGGGCGTTTGCGTGCCGATATAAATATACTGTGTGCATCTCTTAGAGGTATGATGTATTGACAATCAGAAAATGAGAAAATTTGAGAATGGAAAGGAAATTGTATCGAAGAGGTATAGTAATCTCTCAAAGACTTTAAATAATGTTTTTTAAAAAAATAATCATAACATTGAACATACCAGTGACGTAGTCAACATCTTGGGTTCCTGCTTCATCTTGCACCGGAGCTGGAAAAAACAACAACAAAAATAAAATAATTAGCTTAAGTTCAAGCTTGCTGCAATGGTGATTAAAAGTTAAATGAAAAGTCTTAATTTAACCAACAAGTAACCTGTTGAAAGATACCAGTGCACTGATGAACAAAACATTGCTTGTGTTTTCGATGTATCAAAATTTAGACTATCATTAATGAAATAGAGACGGTCAGAGAAGAACAAAATGTTCAAACGGTGAATTCTCGCTTCCAAACTATCCTTGTTCAAATGATTTTATGGAAGAGACTCGAAGGCACCGCGCACTCTTTGAAGAAATTTCTACAAGATCACACGCCGCGCATGTTGCATCACTCACTTATGAAGGAAAAAATTGGACCTGGAACTCATAAACGAATTTTGCTCTCTCAGTGAATTATACACCAAGCGAGATGTATTATTCAAACTGGAGCTAACCTAACGTTATTCACAATTGATTTGCTTCTAGGAAATGCATTCAATCTATCTACATAATAAATGATACTGTATACGTTGTGGTGCTGTAAGCGTTTCCTAAAAGTTTCTTTCCGAAATCTACTCACCTAACTGTTTTGAAAAAAAAAGAAGAAAAAAAAATTCAGCAGTCCCTTTCTGCCCCATGAAGAATATTAAAATTTTGTCCTCTTAAATACAGTGATATCCCTTACGACATAAAATGGAAATTTCGAAAATAGGGACTAGCGAACGGCCGCCATTATGTGTTTGGGCTTCAGACGCTTCCTGTAGGAAAGTCCTTTTGTTAAGGTTGTCACCATCCAAATTCTAATTCCAAACACCATAACGAAGATATTGATACCATACAACCAACTTTTTCAGAAAGTAGCCAACGGGACAGGATTTTTGTACATATCAGATCAGACTATACTTGCCGAGTTATGGCTCTGCTTCTGTGCCGCGGTTATTCGGAAACTTTCGTTTGAAAAAAGTCAGTCTCTTTTCCTTTGTTGGTAACGCACGTCAAAGGAAGAGTAGCTATCCTTGATAACCAACATTTTTCCTGATTATGCAAGTAAAAATACTGAAAAATTCACTTTTCAGCCCCGCTTGTTTCAAAATTGGCGACTAGAAAGTTCGATGTGTGAAAGCTACGTTGCTATGTGCTCAGGAAGTTGTACAGAACATCATGCACTTTTAAAAATCTGGGAGTTCATCTAATCAATACTTCTAGTTTCTTATGGGTCCGCCATTCCCCGCCATTCAGTTCGCCATCGTCGGCCGCCTGTGGTGTAATAGTTGTAGCGGTGGCTCTATAAGATCAGGAGATCCCGGGTTTGATTCCCGGGTAGGCGACCCGAGTTTGATGGTCTCAAACAACGGTTGCCTCGGGTTGGTAATACATTACGGCCTGAGGGGGTGGGGCTGCAACCGAGAGCGCAGGTTTGCCACTTGTGTGGTATTTGAAGTAGAAAAAAAATCAGCAAGACTTTGAATGACGTGTGGCCAAAATCATTCTGAGCGTAGTGAACTTGCAATGTGCTCAATTCCCTTCACGGCCAAGACAGCCTCTTCCTATCTTGCCGTACACTTTTCCCAAGCGTTCATGTAGTTTCCCTGAGTGTAGTGTATTTCACCACTACTGTCCGGAGTTATCCCCCGCGGCCCATGGTGTCGTGCTAAGGGAGAACGCCGTATGAACATTCGAGGGTTGCCAAATTTCCCTGGATAAAACATTTATTTTTTACGAAATTTATTCAAATTTTTCCTTGAAATTTTCGGATATTTTAGATTGAGCTGCGAGCAAAATTGTATGAAAAATTTGAAGAAAAATATTTACAACTCCCTCAATAAATATGTATTTTATTAAAGGAAATTAGGGAACGCCCAAAGTTTCATATCGACGATGTAAATCGACAATCACATAACTTGGTTTGCAACGTCGCAGACTTCCTGTCATACTTTATTTTTTAAACTGAAAATTACTCAACGGCAATTCTTTAAAACCGCCGTGATTTTTCTGCTCTGTGCGCAGAAAATTCTGCAAAAATGTCAAAGAATAATGTCATTTGTTCTCCTTTAAAAAGATAACAGAGAGGCGGAGATTTTCAGACACAGCAAACGAGCTGCGAACTTACGCCGCCGATATGACGTTCTGCCTTAGCACGGCAGCATTGGAGTATGCACAGATTCCTCTTTGATTACCGAAATTAATTACGAGTAAACGGCCCATTCCTAACAGAGTGTATCAAACGATAACGAAATTAAGCTGGCGCCAAATCCCTCGCTCGGCTTACGTGCAGGGTCCCTTCATGATGAATGAACTCGTTGAATTTTACATCCTTGTTGGCAGGGAAAGGATCGAGACGACGGATCCAGTCAAATAAATGAGAGCGCGAATAAATGAGCTAGTGGCGCCGGGGAAGAGGGGCGGGGGGAAGGGGTAGGGGCCGGGGGGGGGGGGGCAGCGAAAGCTCAACAATCAGGCGGTAGCGAGCGGTGCATTCAATGTCACGACATAACCACCGCGCGGCGCGACCTCGACTACGACCACGATTGCGCGAAATTCCCCATCAGCGTTGCACTCTTCCGCGGCGTACCCATCCATTTGCCAGTTGGATGGATGATCTCAGTTGGGCGATGGCCAACGAAAAATGGGTAGCTGTCTGGCATCCAACGAGCCTCGGCCAACCAGGACACTCATCTTCTCTTGCATATCCGCGCGCAATCCCGTTGACTCTCTTAACTGCACTTCCTCATCCCCAGTTACGAGTCCAGCGTTGCCTTCCGATCGGGCTTCGCCTGGATTCCGGGAGCCCCGCGAAAATGAGGGATAGGAAAGCTGAAGCTCTGAAGAGTGCCTTAATGGGGAGAGTGTGACAACCCATTTCCGATTGGCTTGCCCACCGTGGGCTTCATAAAATTCTTATTCTTAGGAACCAAAAATTTGGCTCTCTTTAATCTACTCTTGGTAACGTAGAAGACATTTCATATCGAGCCATTTTTGAATTGATGGTTTAAGTTTTAAACCATGTATCTCGACTTAAACTTTGCAAACTTCCTCTTTTTTAATTTTTTCCCTTTTTTTGTGAAAAACTAATTGACTGAATTATTCTGTGGATTAGTTTTTCAAGTAATTTATTGACAATTGGTACCGGAGAACCTCTTGGCCAGCTTTGCATGCAGACAATTCAAAATCGTAGAAACTGAAGTTTTAATCGCTTGCACCGGCGTGAAATAGTCTCAAATCATATATTTAAGGCGCATTCACTCAGTTTTAAAATAAAATGTGTACACTACATTTAAAAATATATTTTCGAGCTATACTTCCACTATGGCAAGGAGAGTAAAATGTTCGACAGGTGATAATCACCAAAAGTTGGCCCTCCATTTCGAAGCGAGTGACTGCCATCATATTTGTTCCTAGGGTTCTCCATGGTGCCATGGTTCATACGCTCTCCATGAAGTAGTATAAAAACCCTACGCATATTGTTATCTTCATGAGGACATTACGTCCCTAGGAAGAAATAACATCGATTATACGAATACTGGTTTCCGATTCGTATGACCCAGTATAATTTTTGGATCTATCCACTGAAGAACTCAGTCGTGAAGAGCCAACTTCGCTTCGCTGCATTTAGTCAAAATATTCGATAGAATATACGATTCTCATCATACAGGTAACCTGCTGGTTTCCAGCAGGGAAACGTAAGACCCGCACCAATAGCTATCATATATCAATGTATAATAGGCAAGCCCGCCTCCAGTCCTGCCATGCCAATGAAGAACGCCGTATGGACATTCGAGAGTTGCCAAATTTCCTAGAATAAACATTTTGTTTTAGAGGAAAGTTATCAATATTTTTCCTCGAAATTTTTAGGAACTTTAGATGAAATTGCAAACAGTATTACCTGAATAATTGGAAGAAAATTATCCATGAGTTTACTAGGAAATTCGTGTTTTATCACTCGAAATTCTGCAACGCCTGAGGGTTTATACGGCGTTTTTCCTTAGCTCGGCAGAGTAGTATCATGATTGTGGGTCATGCTGAGTACTGACAACGCGAAGACTGGGCTTATCGGAGGTTGCAACTTTGCAGTGGCTGTGCGGAGCTGTCAGCACACCTCGTTTCTGACTACCGATTAATCCCGATAGTCGTCAGAAACGGCCGGCTCCATCGGAATAGCAGCAGTCCGATTGTTGAAAGTTTGTGCTCGACGTATGGACATACGACAAGATTGAGGTGTAATGTAGTTACTTGACTGTTTATGCATCCTTGTATGTACTACCGCACCAGTTTTCGTGCGGGAAGTCTTTTTTGAACAATTCTCCCTCTTCGAAATTACGTAAACGGGATATGAAGATTGCTCGGCAATTCTTCTTTCTAACCGAATTGATAACATAAAATTATGTAAATTGTATTCCATTATTCTTCATACAAACAAGTGCTTTCAGCGTAGGTACCTATTGACTCCGGACATGCGTCTACCGCCTTCATTCCGATTGAGAAACATACCATATCTTCAAAAACGACGTTAGTCATCTTATACATATTTTTATAGAAAGGCGCATACGGGCTAGAAAAGAAACACTTGTGCGACACCATATCAAAGGACACATAATATAATCGAAAATTCTTGGATACCACGCTCATCCAAAGGGTGTTTAAATTGCGTTTTTATCTCCTCTAAAACGGCTTAATTCATGCATTCTTATAAAAAGGGTACATGTGAGCTATAGATGTCTCATCGACGGTAAGATGAGTACCAGTGAGCGTCGCGGCGTGGCACACCGACACCGGCACCGGTTCGACAAAGAATACGAGCGACTAGCCTAGAGTGATGGTGGAAAAGTTATTTTTAAACATATTTAGACAGTTATTAGTGAGGCTTACAGATTAACGTAACCGGTACTCCGTCTGTGGGTCACGGGTTCAACGATTCTTCGCCACGCTGCAGTCAGGCACCCCACGTGGGGAATATTTTAATTTACAAATGTAGCCAGATGTGCATTCCATTATGTACCGATCATATGCATAGCTAGAAAATTTGTGTGTGAGAGCGAGTGTGGGAAGGAGGGGAGAGAGGAGGGCCCATTTACCCCTGTAGAGTAGCCACACGGTCACAACTTTTCGAGGGAAGGGGGGGGGCAGCCTCCGAGGGGCCGGGTTCCCAAAGTTCTTCCCCTCTCTCGCAGCTACGCTCATGCTTTCGACACTTTTGACGGATGTTTCAGCGACTTTTTGTTTGATCTCCTCTTTCGCCGTCGCAATGAGACATGATGACCTATGCCGGTGACTGGAGACACAAGACCAGTTCGCGTCTCGACTTATAATATTACCGCGCCTCTTCTAACCTCTTCATTGACAATTTTACCACAAAAAACAATCTTATTACATTTTGAGGCGTGGCGTGGCGTGCTTTAGGATACATCGATTGATCTGCCATTTAAATCTATGAAAAAGTATCGATTATCAAGAAGTTCGCAACGAACACCTTGTACGGAAAAAATTGAATGTTGAGTTAGCATTTATACTGTTAAAAAGATGTCCGACAAGTTTCAAATGCTGATTTTACAATACAAAAATGCTAACTTAACATTTTAATGTGTACGTTTTGCAGTGGGCGTAGTTACGTTAGCATTTTTAAAATGTAAAATCAGCATTTGAAACTTGTCGGACATCTTTTTAACAGTATAAATGCTAAATCAACATTCAATTTCTTTCCGTGATAATCGATTCTTCACTGCAGTTTCAAATGGAGAAATATCGATAATCAATCCTTCACGCCACGCCATTGCTACACGTGCGCTCCACTCGCGTCCAACGTCCAGCTGGGACGAACGCGCGAAGCGCGCCAACTACATAAGCTTGATTTTACACTTGATTCTTTTTTTTGGAAGGTCATTTTTGGACTTACTGTTTCCCATAGCAACTTCAGTATTACGGGTGGAAAATAAGGAGCGAATAGGTTCCGATTTGTGTCTAGGGTGGCCCGGAAGCAACTGCGAGGAGGCTCCGCTGGAATGCCGCAGATCTAAAATGAGATGGGTACCTTGCCTTACTCATCGGGTTGACGAGGGCCAAGGGCCGCCCGCACGGTGGATCGGCCCATTGGAAAGCCGAGTGCTCCAGCGCAATCCCAAGGGAGACCTACTTATACTGGTTTATCGAGGAATAACGCCGTATACACATTCAATCGTTGCCAAATTTCACCGAGTGGAACATTCACGTTTTCGGAACTCTATGAATATTAAATCTTGGACTCATACACCAGTCCGAATTGAAACGCTGGGTGCAGTAACATGGAAAAAGAAGGTAGTCGACACAACCAGCGGCTAGTTAATTATGCGCCAGCTACCGTGCGGTAGTTACGATAACTACCGCGGTGGAGGTCACAACTAACCCGGTAGTTACATCAACATCCATGGGTGTTGATGTAACTAGCCACTGGTTGTGTCGACTATCCTATTTTTCCGTGAAGGCATTTCTTGGTTGCTGTGTCTCAGAATCTGCGCTAGCCGTTCTATCCAGTATAATTTAAGCAAATTTTAAGGAATTATATGACATTTTACTGAATTTTTTTCATTTTTTTCAGTTTTTAAACCTGTATGCTCTCTAAAAATTCCAAGACATTTCTCGACAAAAGAAAACTTCCAGACTCAATTTTTTCTCCGCATACCCTCATAATTTGACACGACGAAGAAGTCAAAGGACTTTTTCGAGATTATACCCCACCACAAGTGTTTCGTAATGCGTAAGTGGGTCACGCCATGTAGATTTAAGTTGAACCAAGTTTTTCAAAAAATATGGGGGCTCTTTGCAGTAGAATTTCCCTTTTATTTCTCATGAAGAATGAAATCCCACTCTCATGAATTCGTTTAAAGCTATTCATCGTAATTAACTACAGAAGATTCATTCGCTTAAATCTGTCCAAAAAACTCAACTTTGCAGTAAAACTAATGATTTTACTGAAGTTTTATTTACTTTGAGGTCCTTCTCTTTAGAATGGGAAAAGCCGAATCAATTCAGAGAGAGAATCCAATTGCATGGTTGATTTCCTCTCAGATTTCTGATAAGTGGGATATTAATGCAGAGAAACGAACCGATTCGACGGATAGTGTTTTTTAGGGGTTGCCTCCTCCAATCAACTGAAAATCAGGCCTCTTGTGTGCTACCAAACTTGGTTCCTCCTTGTAGGTATTTGGTCCATTAGATGGGACAGCGGAAGCACTGTGCGACGCCACCGGGCATGACCGGGTGCTTTTATACCTCGATCCACCGTTGACCGTGCGGAGGATGCAAGTTGGCCAGCAGCGTTGCCAAATTACACGAACTTTCTTGGATACAACAATGTAACAGGTTACTCCAAAGGACAATAGACACTATCTCATGGCTGCGGATCAAGAATGCAAAGTGTTCGGTGTGCTACTGATTACAGATGTGGATAAACTGATAAAAATATTTGTGTTCTTGTGTTGCTTTTGGTTAATATAGGAAGTGAAACACAAACTAACACAAATTTCGTGTTGACTTTGGTACACTTAGCCGGCGAATTTAGCGCAGAAAAGAATGGAGGGACTGGGTAAATTTCTCCGATTGCGACGTTGGTATGCACCACTCGTTTTTTATTAATTTTCTTCTGGCTTCACTGGAAAAAAACCACATTGGATCTAGAGTCCAGACTCTTGAAAACATTGACAAGAAAAAATACTCTTGATTCAATCGGATTTTTGCTTGAATCAAAACGATATCCGCTTGAATCAAAACGATATCCGCTTAAATTAAGAGGCTTGGTCCTTGATTTAAGCTAGATTCTGATTGAATCAAGAGTACTTATTCTTGTCGATGTTTTTAAGAGTCTGGACTCTAGATCCAATGTGTTTTTTTTCCAGTGTGGCATTTTCTCTTGAAATTGTCAACCAAAGGTTAGGGTTATTTTGTGATTTACTTCCCGTATTAACCGTGCTGCCGGTTTTAACGAGTGTCACCTAATAAGAAAATTCCTTTTACCTTAAAACCTTTTTTTCCAGCTCGGTGGCACTATGCATGCATCTCAGATTTGCATGCGCACGTGCTAACTTCCGGCCGTTATACATTTTCGTTGAATTGACATCAAAGTTGGTATTAAATCTCATAACTCGTTTCTGAAAAAAGAGCTTATTAGGACGTCCTTAGTCTTACCTTCACAATTTAAAAAATATAACGATCACAATAATTTAAAGATTCGTTAATTTAAACAGCGTATATTTGCAGGGATACGGAGCCAAGATAAGCTTGCAGTTTTAGCATAAGTGTGATGCAAGCAATACGCAACAGCTTACCTCCCGAGTGTCTTGTAATTTATTGAAATTTGTGTCAGTGGCTCGGGAAAAAATCGTTTTGCGAGTAATGTGTTCCGGACGAGTTCCGCTCGCTAATCGGCTCATTACCATATACCTATCATCACACCACTTAAATTGCACGGATTAAATCGGATTACAACATTTTTGAGACGCTGATGGAGCGGCTAGTCTCAATGTTGACGGGGGATAATAAACCAATTCCTTCAACTTTACACCAACGTTTCTTTGGAACAGTTTTGGGAACGGCATAAATCGCAGCGCGATATCGTCTCTGAGAGCGAGACTGAAATCCATTGTCTATTAAACACGCTCTGAAGCATTTACAAGAGCAGGGTTCGTCATTAAAGATCATTTAATGTTTTAAACATAAATCAAAATGCATTTACTTTACTATAATTTGCTTATACACTGGAAAAAAACACATTGGATCTAGAGTCCAGACTTTTAAAAACATCGACAAGGAAAAATACTCTTGATTCAATCGGATTTTTGCTTAAATCAAGAGCCAAGCCCTTAATTTGAGCGGATGTCCTTTTGATCTAAGCAAAAATCTGATTGAATCAAGAGTATTTTTTCTTGTCAATGTTTTCAAGAGTCTGGACTCTAGATCCAATGTGTTTCATTTTTTCTAGTGTAAATGACGCCTACTGCAAATACCACCTTACAAACATTCACATTCTTGAGTATTTTTTGCCAAAAAATAATATTGAATGCGTTAATATCATAAAAAAGCGACGTGTTGTTTGTATTTAATAACAACATAAAGATGGCACTGATTCATTTTTACGTCGGCATCGAATTAAAATACTGCCCTATCACTTGAGGCTGTTAACTTTCTTTGCCCGGCGTCTAAGTCTCTGAAGTTGTGATTTTATTTAAATCAGCTGATCCATGTTCAATGTTCACTCTTCATCATTCATGAATCAATGAAGTATACTTCGTGACTATCATTTAAGTATGCTTTCCTTTAATTTACTTTCTTTGCTAAGCGTTCAAGTCTCCAAAATTTGTTATTTTATGTAAAGTAAAATTGATTGATGTAAATTGCTTATCCTTTTCTTTGCCTAGCGTTTATGTTTCCAAGGGTATGATTGTATCACATAACTTGTGATGTGTAGATTGTTCATTTTTCTCTACCTATCCAAAATTGAAATTCCCAAACCAAAAGTCTACGGAACTCAAAGTATACGGAGAACGAATGTCACCATGCGCACTTTTTTGGATTTAAATTTAATTTAGAGCAACCGGTTGCTTCTTCCTGAGAAAGGTCAACAATTGCTTTTTGTTAGTGAAAAGTAGAACTTAGAGCCTTTCAGATTTTCCTCTTGAATTTCTTTTTCTCATGAAACCTGAGACTTAAAGTTTTATTCTCCATTCTGACCAATCAAGACACTTTAAATGAGATCAACTGAGACAGCGATTGTCCTTTTTGTGGCGTAAAAGGTCGGCACGTTATTAGGTACTAAACTGGATTCGTCGAGATCTTTCTTCACTTTTTAAAACGGATTTTCTCGCATATTGGAGGGGTTCTGTTCGCACCGTTTTGCAGTAATTGGCCATAGAATGCCATCGCCTAAAATTTGGGTTGGTACCGACCATAGAGTTGTAAGACAGAACAATAATCCGGGCAAGACCAGTACCTACCCAAAATCTAGGTGATGCCATTTGACCTACCTTTCTATGAGCACTAAACCTTGTTTCCCGGGCGCATTTGTATCCTATCTAAACCCTGCATGCAGATATAGGACTGAATTATTTAGCAGGATTGCCACTATGTGCTGCAGGTTTTAAGACTACTCTCCGAATTAATTGAAAGTGTAGGTGGGAAAACTATGCGTAGAGGACATATAAAGTCATTTTTGGATAATAGCGCTCAAAGTTTCAAAATATATTTACACCGAGTTCATTCCTTTTGAGAATTTAGTTTTCCCGCAATAGTAAGACATTTGAATACATGTTCTAATCTTGTAGAATTATAATTTTATGAAAATATATTCAGTATATGCCACTGAAGGAGTAATATAAGATACAAAATATCACTGTTGTAGAAACACATGTTTCTCTTAGGATTTACATAAATAACTGAGATAATCCGAGTAGGCCTTAAATACGCCGAATAAGTAAGTGTAGAAATCTGCATTTAAAGCAGGTGAAGTTCAATTTAGCCCCCCCCCCCTTCCCCCGTAAAGCAAGATTTTACTGGAAAAGGACATTAAAAGGAACTTGTTAAACAATGCAAATTAATTATTTTCATTCTGCCTATCTTTCATGGTAACTTTCTCAAAATCTCACAATTCGTGATCCATTACTGGCACCGCTGGTTACCTTCCTGCTAGTAAAAGCTGCTTCATTGAACAATACTCCGTCATTTCTTTCAATAGGTGGACAATGAAGGAGTTGGTGATAAAATCTGACATTCATCAGTCTCTAAGCTTACATTTTCTCAAAGAGAAGAGGTCTTTGCTGTTACAAAAGACATGATGTTATTGATATCCTGTTATTTTTAGAAGAAATCTCGAATCTCGCTCAAACATTGAGAGAACAATACAAATCGCCAGGTAACACTAGCACATTTGCTTGGTACAGAAATTAGTTCTCCGGATAAATGCCCCCAGGCAGGCTGTTTTTCCATCGGGATCTCCACTTTCGATTGTGACGATTTTTAATCGACAGCCTTGAGGGATCCACTAAAGTTTTCAGATCTACCTTCGCACGAAAAGTTTGAATTAGCTGATGGATTTCTTCGAGGTGATGGATGTGAAAGTCCCAAAATTAAGCGGCCGATGTACAGAACGTTGATTAGAGATGTCTCTTTCAATAATGTCTGCTTGCAAGAATACATTAACCCATTATAAATACGGTTGAGGGTACGATTAAACGATTGTTTATAAGTACTTTTAAAAAAAGTCTCACAACCCTAAAAACGCACCATGAAAAATCATCCACCATTTAATTTTACGTGACAGAATCCGCTCATCCTTCTGCACGTCTTCAGCATAGTGGGACGTATTTCTGCCAAACGAAACTATGTGTATTAAGACATGAGCCCTGAAACCCAAAAGAATATATGCATAACAGGGCTCACGTCATAATGCACATAGTTCCGTTTGACAGAAATACGGTCAGTTCATAACTTCTGTTTGGTGGTAATCTTCGAGTCGATGGCTCTGTCATGTTTACAAACTCATCCTTCTTTATGGGTTTTCCCGATTTTTCCAATTATACGTATTTATGGTAAAATGAACTTTATGCATAAGGTTTGTGTGAAACATAGTCCCTTTTAGCATAAAAACGATCAATTCTAGCCACGTCTCTCGGGACACTTAATGGAAGTAGTCTTACGTTTTTAGGAAAAATAAACAGTTGAAAATTCTTCTTATGAGACACTTTTCTCATAGGACCTTTTTTTCGTGTTAAAATTTTGAGCAGACATTAATACGAACAAAATTTTTAAATGGATATTTAACTCTGAACATTTTTATTGAGAAGCTCTCTTACAGAGCGTCAGGTTAGCTTCTCCGTTATGGCCTTAACTGGTAAGGTTTTTTCACCCTGGGAAATACTTTGAGGAAAAACGGGGGTATTTGTATCGTTATGTTTTTCTTAAAATAGTTGATAAATTGGTAGAAACAAAAATTACGTCTGCACGCTACGACTTTATTTTGACAGACGTGTACGTCCAAATAATACAAAATAAACACTAAAATCTGGCAAGTGTGTTGGTCATTTTGTGTAACGGGTTGTCTTTACCGACCATAAAACCGGTCTGAAGACCCAGTGCTGTTATTTGCTACATCCTTCAAGACCGGACTGAAATGCAAAACCTCCTATCCTTGCAGTTTGCTCTCATCCGCGCAGAGGATTGTCAGCTCTCGGCCGAAAAACCCGTTTTTTTTGTGTGTACATTTTTTTTTCACATCGAAGAGAAGTAGTTGATAAAAATGTATGATTTTATTGGACAGTCTTGCTATACTGTAATTATTTGCTCATTCCATTGGCAGTCCTTCCTCACAGATTTATGTGGCGCAAATTATACCTGTGCCTTCAATAATTGATCGCGGGAAGTGAGGATTAAATGATGAGTCAGTTTTCGGAAAATCACCCTAAGATTTATGGAAAAGGAAAATGTGACTCACTTCATGATTTCATGCGATTAAATATCCTCTCAGATATTATATTTACCTTTACGTTAATTTTCAATTCATGGAATCGAGCCAGTAAGCAGGCGTATCCTTTGCACCTGCTCTCACATTAGCCCCTTGCAAAAAGGTTAGATGTGTCATGCATTCAGTTGCATTGAGCCCTAATTTTAATGCATGCACCGTCCCGAAGTATTCCTTCAAAAGTAAATAATTAATTCTTCGTCAGTTTAAATTTTTAGGGAAAAATCCCAACATAGTAAACATGGCGCTATCATGAGGTTACTCGAGTTACCTCCATGCCTCAGTGCACCTCTCTTGCGAATATGTCGCAGGCAATAAATTAGCTATCGCCGGCAATTTGCAAGCCATTGGTGAATAAATATTGAAAATCATAAAATTCAAAAATTAAAGAACATGATTAGAGTGCTGATTATGTTGCCCATAATGTGAATAGACTTTTTTTCATCCTTAAAAACATGGCAGAGATATGCATACACTTAGAAGCAGTAAACTCCGTGACATTAGTTGGGTTGAGCTCGGACAGGCAAGTAAACTAACATCGTGACAAAGCGTAGGGTATCACAAAAAGTGAAGGCGCTTCAAGCCGAGCTCATACTTTTGAAGACCGCAACCCTTAAAAATTGCACTATGCCGATGCGCATTCTTGCGATTTACTGAAACAACATGTGAATCGCTTGCAAATTGCCTGTGACAAATATAAGAGCGAATCAAATATTGGTGAATACTTAATACTGCTCTGCTAAAATCGCTTAATACACGCAACACAGTATATCGCGGGAAAGTATAATCATCCTATATTAAATATATCGGTATTAGTCGTTTTATTTTGGAATAACATTTTATCAATTGACTAATTTAATTAAATTAGTCATAATTAACTAATTTTTACGTGCAAGTGAGTAATACAATTTTATTTGATAACATTTTATGTCTTGAGAGGAAAAAATTTATACAAAAAATAAGAGAAAAAACTGAAAAATGTTGGTTGGCATCGCGTTTCAGAAGTGTCAGATCTTCAACACTTGCTGAAGCAAGTTCCCTGGATTTCCCTGGTGCTGAGAGCGGTTCTGGTCTTCCAAATTTTCTGAAATAGACCCCCAAATCATGGTCACCTCTTAACGTTTAGATCTGAGACTATATTACCTCTATATTAATATTGCTGGATTGAGGAGTAATATATTTGATACTCCCCCATGTGAAATGCGAGCAATTACGTGGTCTGAGGAGCATGGAGGGATAGTAGAATATATCGTTTTGATCGTTAGTTCTCATCCCAAGCCAAACAGGTTCCCATCCATGGACTAACTACGCCCCCAGTTACGTAATTTTGTTATCGGTTCATCAATGCAATCACTATACCACCCTACAAAGGTTGTTAGCGATTTATTAATTAATTTTGCAGCGGCAAAATCCGAGTTATTCATGCTATCATCATGGATTTTGTAGTTCCAGAAAAATGTTGGATTAATTTTCGAAAATCTGATGCATACGGCGAATAAAATGTAGGATTCAACGCCTCAATCAAGGCTATTGTTTCTCGCGATTTTATCTGTGCGGTGACCAGCGGACATTACCCACATTTTATATCACTTGCTGCTTCCCTCGTAAAAGGATTTGCACCAAGAGAAAAACACCAATATTAGGTGCCTACGTGCACCGCGTTGGAGCAGACGATAGCGGGGGGCAAAATCACAATTTGTAATTGAGAAAATATAATACATAAATGGTTCGAATAATAGAAGTGCGAAGAACAGATTAGTAAACAGTAGTGCCAGAAAAGTGAATTCATGTTTGACCTGATAGCTTTGACGTGGATTTGAGAAAGTCCATGAGTGGGAAGTAATTAGGGTAAGAGGGCTGGGCCGAGCTTTGGGTCGGACCCAAAAATGAATACGTGAGACCACAGACTGTTGGTGGAATAAGAGATTCGAAGCACATTTACTTCATCAAGTTTAGGTGACCGTCGGAACAAAGCACATCGACACTTTTATAAAAGCACTTGTGTTTTTAAGGCTGATCTGTCCTTTCTGAAATAAGCTAGGTAGGTTGGTTCTTCTTTCCCTTGCTCACTCAAGGCAAACAAAGGACTGCAGGGTTACCCTTTCTCACGTAACTTAAGTTTGAGACATTTAAGATCAAAAGAGCTAAAACGATTTTTTTGACAAAACTGAGATAAAAGGATCAATTTTATTAATGGTGCCTCTTAAGCCACATCCAAAAAGTTAAAGTGGAGATCATCCAAAAAGATATTGTGGGAAAAATTAAATTTTCGAGTTCTAGGAACAAATATACCCTCCTCCCTTGCCCTTTCTCCTTCCTTGCTCCCCCCTCCCCAATCCCCCTTGAGATTACCCAGAGAAATTTGATAATTTTCGAAAAATTAATTAAACCCGAAAAAAAGGAATTCATTCACAGGGTCTTCCGCATTAGCATGTGCCGTTGACAAAAATTTCAAAAGTTACAAAATAGCACATTAAATAATGGCTTTTGAAATGGCGAGAAGAAGTTAGTACCAAAATAGCACAAAATTATTATCCCTTTAGAGAAATTCGCGCAATAATATTGACGTTAACTTTTTAAATTCTCAGGACCGATCACACTGATCGGTTGCTGTAATTCGAAGTTCAGCCAAAGAAAAGGTCATCATGCCAAAATTAACATTCTTTTACGTTTCCTGGAAAACTGAGAAAGTGATTCTACATGCCTCGTTTTCAGTCGCAACCAGGAACAATTCACACGGGAAGGCAATAATTACTGAGCAAACATGTGCGGAGAACGAGGAAACTCTGCGTTTTAATATTCAATGAGCTACGTCTTTTCTAAATTTTCAAAACATGAAGTCGGGTCTGATCATCCCTGAGACTACAAAAACTGAGGTTAAAATCCGGATGGAGTACAGTGACGCCACCCTAGGGGATCTGTGAGACAACGTGCACATTTATTGGGCGGTTATGTTCATAATACCTCACATCTTGATGAAACGTCCAGGTATGTGAACTCGTTCTGGATGTGCATGTTTATGCCTATCGCCTTCAAGAATGAATCTGTTGTTAATTTATTTATATTATCTTAGTGCTCAGTTGCCTGACCGTATGTGCCAATTTCCATGGATGTATTGTGAAGCCGTCGAAACCCGTGCACCATCCGGCGAATCGAAAATCCCGTCCTGCATTCCACTTTTTGCCTCCGAGTCAATGTCTGCATTTACACGCCACTGCTCCCGTCCCACGGAAGACAGCAGTAACTCTCTCCGGACGCGAGCCGCGGTTACGACGCACTCCAATGCGCTTCGAGGCTCAATCCAGAATGGAGTTACTGCCCTTTTCCGTAACACGGCAGACTGAGTGTCTGAGTCACTAACTTTGCTCGTCTCCTGCGATGTCTCTAAGTTCGATATTTCAAAGGAGAGTTATAGGCGTCGATCGAAAGCTGAATCGATTCCGTTGGTGTTAGATTCGAGGCAGCTACCCTGCTACTGCTACCCTCCGCGCTGAGTTCACTGACTCTGCGTCTTGTAGTTTCATTATCAATAATTGCAGTATTTCCCGACTGGCCGGAGGCTTTGCTCAGCATTTTATGCTCTATCATGACGCACATGGGAAAACGCGCTTTGCTTAATTATGATGTCCTCCTCCTCTCGTCTAGCATATTCTGCGAAATTACAAGTGAGCAAGTTACTGCTCATTTGCAAACAAATGCAAGCCGCAAAACAAAGAGCAAAAAACCGGCCGGTGTTGGGTTAACATCGTAGAAAAATCATAGATAAATCAACTGTTCTCATTAACGTACTTTGCAATATAAATAGATTTGAGTTCGACTGACTTTCGATGGATCTATACCGAGAGTAAACAAGAGGCGAATTTCATATTTAAAGTTCTGAACCTCTTTGGAAAGTTTGGTCCCGGTTTGTCTCATCAATCACCAACACCAGTGGACACCGTTGTTACCAGATTCGACCAATCAGATCCGTTGGTTTTCGATAGGTCGAACCTTTCTAAGAACCACCTCGTGAGGTGGTACCAAAATCACGCACCAACGTTGCGATTCGTTAGTCACCGAATCGGAAGTTCCGAACTCAAGTAAAATGGCAACTCGGAGGTTCGGGCACGAAAGTCGTACCGAACCTTTAAATAAATTTCGCTTAAACAACCTCCGGAAAATATTCGTTTGACTCGTTATTTGAGTCTTGTTGCACCTAGAGGCTTCATTCTTTTTTGTTTTTCAATGTTTTTATAACAGAATTTTATGCTCCATGATGTGACTCAAGAATATTATTTATTTACATACCTCCAGATTATGTGAAATTTTTTGAAAGTCAAAGGATGAGGGGAAGAAGAGAAAAATAGACAAAATGAAAAAAAGATTTTTTCAATGCTCGTAATTAAAAACTTTATCCGTCGCATCACCCAATGTATTGAAATCGTATGGCATAAAACAATTAAGTCATTCAAATACCCTGAACCGCGGATCTACATCATTACCACCGAACCACTATACTTTTGTCTGAATTCTAGAATCAGGGGCAAGAATATGCAACCCGCATTGACCACGATTTCAGAAAAAGTCATGTTTATAAATACAAGTAATCCCCCAGAAATTACGTATTTATGTCTATATGGAAACAAATTTTTCCTGAGGGTGCCTTATCCCTTAATTCCTGGCCCTGTCTAGTGGTCTATTGGATCTGCGGGCCGATTTTTGAAATTGATGGACAAAAGCGATAGACAAAGAAGACAAAAAGGATATGGATGGATCCTGTTGATGGATGCGGGTAGTTGCAATGGACAAAGAACGTGCGTAATAGAGTAACTAACGGCAACCCACGAGGGACCCGATAGTTAGTCCATCATTTACCAGCTTACTCTATAAAAACCATCCATTTCAACCAATTGGATCGCAACATACTCCTTACGTCTTCTTTATCTATTGCTTTGTCTATCAATTTCAATAATCGGCCCGCTGGCGAAATAAGACGCAGCCAGGGTGCAAAATCGGGGAAAAGCGGAATAGCGAAGCCACAACGATCCCAAGTTGGCGTTTGGAACGGTTCGAAAATTGGATAACTTGAACGTATCATTAAAGCGAACCCGCTGCCGGCTGCGCAACGTACTAACGTGCGCTGTTCAGTGATGAGTTGTGTGATGATTCAGATTGCGGTCTAAGTCGGTGGTGACGCAGCGTGCAGCTTTTTGGGCAGTATATTCCCGACCAGACGGCATTCGACAAAACGAGGTTGTCTAGTCTTAGAGATGAGCTCCGGATCACACGAAAGTAATCCTTAGCAGAGGCTCACACCCAAATTCGACTTGCGTTCTCTTGTGCGGTTCGGGTCGGGTCGGTGTCATGGATCCAGTGGCTCGATTCTCGAATCGATATATAGCGTTGTTAAGATAGGAAGCTATCGATCAAGGTCATTCGATAGCGATTCGATAATCGACCCGCAGGGTCCGCGCGCGGACGCTGCCGAACTTATCCACGTTCAATATGGGTAATTATTGTCATCTTATGACTTGTTATATTTCTCCTCTGCTCCGTTATATCTGCACGTATAATTTTACGTTCTTTTTAAATTACTGTTTGGAATGATCGTGTCAATTTCAACCTTCCTTTTCGAAGAAACGATGCTGGATACTGGATAGGCGCCGCGCTACGCCTCGCCAAGTGCTCTTCGTGGCGTTGTCATTTTTCCATCCAACCTCGTCGTTTCCCAGACGAAGGAACGTAACTTCATTCCATTATTGCCGAATTTACCTTAGCAATTTGATTTTTTACGAGAGTATACCTTTACAATTTGCGTCAATTTTTTTATGATTTTCATAAGATCAGAGGAAAAATCAGCGGAATTTTCAGGTAGATACACCCAAGAATCTTATGGGCAAAATGCAGTTTGAGAGGCAACATTGAAACAAGCATTTGGCAACATTGAAGTGTAGTTATACGTTTTCTCGTGAGGAGCACGACGACTGACCAGAAGATTTCTCGTTGGGTTCATGAATCAGTTGTTTTCAAAAGGGAATAAGTCCACTTTTTCATGGGCCTTTGGCCTGCATAAAAGGACATGCTATTTGAGACCCATCGAAGAATGGACCCATTCCCTTTTGAAAACATCTGATTCATATCTTCTAGACGTAGGAACTGCAGGGCACCTTTGTAGGGTGAAGACGGTCACTGAAAGGTACACTTCTAATAGGTTCGGCCATTTTTCGCTTCATGCATCTCTGAGGAACCAAGAAAATGGCGGACGTTGCTTGGAAATGTGATTCAAAATGGCAGAACGTGACAGGGCCCGATTAAGGGGATGGCAAATCTAGGGGGCGGCAAATTTTGCAATTTTTTTGAACGTAGGTATAAAAAAATCAAATTTAGAAAATAAATTACAACCGAGAAAAGGCAACAAAATCTCTCATTTCCTGAGAGTATAGTAATTTCTAATTTTGTCGTCTTTCAGTGATACAAGAGACAGCATTTTTAATTAGTCGAGTTAAGAAAGAAACCAAAAACGCAATTTGGCCTGGAACGGCGCGACTTAGAGAGAAATGATGACGAGGACTTGAGATGGAAAGGAGAAGCCCTCGGCGCGGCGCGGCGGTCGGCATGTAACACATATTAGCGCCTACAAGACTGCACGAATACTTCACGCATTGAATCAAACACAGTGCGGTCACTGCAGTCAGCGTGAAACGGTTAGCGCCTACAAGAATGCATGAATACTTCACGCATTGCGCCAAAGACAGTGCGGTCAGCGTGAAACGCTTAGCGCCTACAAGACTGTCGGAATACTTCACGCATTGCGCCAAACACAGTGCAGTCGGCGTGGCGGCGGAAGTTAAAATCATTAAACTACATTTATGTTTGTTTTTTCATAATTTTTTCGTTCATTTCTTATGAATGGAAGGCCTTGTCCACACAGAGATAGGTTTACGGAACTTAACTTCCGCGCAAAGTGCCGTGAACTATTGCTAGTAGTGTTGACGGGGCTTTTCCAAAAATGTGTTCAACACGAGTAAACGCGTCTTCTGCATCCTTCCCCCGCTGGCACGTTCACTTGATGGTTTATATTGATGTTTCAAAACGAATAAGAAGGGGACGGCAAAATACAGGCGGCCCATGGGTGGCAAGTAGGTAAATCCTGCCCTGGAACGTGAGGGATCATTTATGAAATTGCGAACTCCATCACAATTATTTCTTTTTATTTACGATTAGATGAATTTAATCAGTTTCAAAACCAATTATGTGCATTCGAAAACATATTCTCAACTAAGACTTTTACCGGGGCAAGGTTGGCTACATGTGAAACAGATGATAATTGCCAAAGGTTGGTAACAACCCATTCTCGTCCAAAATGACCGCAACTATTTTGGTTCAAGGATCTCCATGAGACTCAGCGCTCATATTTTCCGCATGAAAGTACTCTAGGAGCCTGGTTTTTTCAGCGTCCGTCAACAAATATGAACACTGATGTCTATCCGTTACTTCGGTACCTGACTCGGTCCTCTGACTATTTTACACTTAGAAATAAAAGCTAGACCAAAATTTCATTATGTTAATCGAATAAAAAAAAAAAAAATTATAAAAAAGCAAAATTGTGCATCATCAACGGCTGCACCCGGAGAGCTTTAATCGGATTCAAACGCTTTTGGTGAGCGTAGATTTGGCAGCACCGCGCATCAGCGCAGGCGAGCGATGGAATAGTGATTAATCAAAAAAGGAAAAACAAATCTTTTCTCCGAATTGGATGCCGCAGTTTGCTAGCACTCAGCATTGCTGGTAATGGGAAATCACAGGGTAACTTCATATATCTTTATGCAGCTCTTATTATTTCCATCAAGTTTTAACCTCAAAAATTACTGAGGGAGGAGGTGCTAAATCTCAACACGTTTTTAGATTTTATTCATTTAAACATTTCAAGCGAACATCCAGATAGCAATTTTTCATTACAGTTGCAAATCGATGAATTTCCAACCCTGGCAAATATATTGACGGTGAAACTGCAAGAACGCGTATCTCGGTGTTTCAAAATCTCCGTTCCTATTTTATTTTTTAGAAGGAGACCAGACCGACATCATCGCTTGAAATGTTCGCAGAACATTCTTCAAATGCATGAATAAAATCACCGGAGTTTCCAAGAAATGACGCTTATTAGTTTTCGATGTAGAAAATAAAGTATGACGGGAAGGCTTCAACGCCGCAAAGCGAGATATACATTTTTGCAGTTTCATTATCGTATCGAAATCCATCACGCAGCAAATCCATAAAAGCCACCCGCAGTCAGTTTGATAAACCCGGTGAATCACATATAGATGTTGGTCTGAGCTCTTTCACTAAGTGACGAAAAGTCCTAAAGAGGACTCATAGGTACCCTACTTTAGACCTGGGCTAGGAAAGTCCCTATTGGCAACCGTGGGAAAACAGACCAATGAGTAACGTCTCGCAGTCGAACCGTCTTCAGCGCGCAGTTAAAATGAGATTCTGTACTCCCGGTTATGTTCACGGCCTGCCTAACAGTAATTCTCAAGTAATAGTTACGATTTTAGCTGTTGGTCAGAAATAACAGTAATCTAGATAACTTTGTAAGAAATAGTATTTGACACAAAACGTATCCCTCGAACAAGACTTGATTTCTCCGAGGTATGCGGTCAGCTAATATGGCAGGGTCCTCTCTAAGAAAAACACCCCTATTCCAACCTCTCAATATTTTTCATTTTTGTGACGTTTTATGCTTTTAATCGCGTATCTTTGATTTCTTTATTTTTTAATTTTGCATGTGGAGGAATAAACGTATTTAGTGTCGTATTAGGAAGGTACATCTGAGGCAGTAATACTTTTAAAAATTACATGGCGGTTGTAGCGTTGGACTTTGTACAATCCACGCAATTCAGAGATTTTCTAAAATTCCTCTTGTCCATCCTCACAGTATAGAGTATGCCTTGGATAACTACGAAGAAATTAAGTAGTTGCAAAGCCGCAGTGCGTGTTAGCCGCTCCCGATATATTCGTTGATGGTACTGGTATCTCCGTGCGAAAAATATTCCTGCTCATTTTGAAACAGAGCCTAATTTTTGACTTCCTCTGGGACACTCCTAATTATTTTTTCTCTCTTAAAAATGTATTACAGGCAGGGCCGGATTAAGGAGGTGGCCACATGGGCCGCGGCCCATGGCGGCAAATTTAGGGGGCGGCAAATTTTGCAATTTTTTTAAATATAGGTATTAAAAAAATCGGATTCAGAAAAAAAATTACAAACGAGAAAAGCGTCTTTCGGTGACACAAGAGTCGACTTTTAATCAGTCAAGTGAAGAGAGAAACCAAACACACAATTTGGTATGGAGCGGCGCGGCGCAGAGGGCAATGATGATGAATAGGACTTGATGATGAAATAGGACTTGAGATAAAAAGGAGAAGCTCTCATCGCGGCGGTCGGCATGTAACACATATTAGCACCTGCAAGACTGCATTGCGTTAAAAACAGCGCGGTCAGCGTGAAACGCATAGCGCCTACTAGACTTCATGAATACTTCACGCATTGCATCGAACACAGTGCGTTCAGCAGCGGTCGGCTTGAAACGCATAGCGCCTACAAGACTGTAGGAATACTTCGCGCATTGCGTCAAAAACAGTGTAGTCAGCACGGCGCGGCGGCGAAGGTTAAAATTATTAAACCACATTTATGTTTGTTCTTGGATAATTTTTACGTTCATTTCTTACAAATGGAAGGCCTTGTTCACACAGAGGTAGGTTTACGGAACTTAACTTTTGCGCAAAGTTCCGTGAACTTTTGCTAATAGTGTTGACAGGGTTTTCGCAAAAAATGTGTCCAACACGAGTGAACGCGTCTATGCACCCTTCTCCTCCCCCTCCGGTACTTCACTTGATGGTTTTTATTGATGTTTCAAAACGAATGAGAATGGAGCGGCAAAATACAGGTGGCCCATGGGTGGCAAGTAGGTAAATCCGGCCCTGATTACATGAATAAATTTTAATATTATCTGGCTTTGCAAATAACTTAGAGCAAACGTCTTGAGTATCTCCGTTCTTAAAAAAAGTTACATGCAATGTATTTTTCAGAATGCACAGGTATCTAGGTACGGCAACCACTAGCATCTAGACTCTTAATTAAACACACTCCAGCTTTCAAGGATTTGTGAATCGTGTGAATCACACCAATAACTACCATGTATCGAGGCACTCTATTTTCAATACAAATGTCATGTTCAGTCAAATAATTATGATTGTGAGATCCTATAAGGGGCCGACAAAAAAATGTCCAAAATTGGATGATTCTCCTCGTTCACCATACAATAAGCAACTCGTTTAGATTCCACAGTCTAGATTGTTCACATTCAATAATCGGCTGAATCATTTCCGGATCCAATAAGCGGCTCATTCACGTCCTCAGAACGGCTAATTCAGATTCAATGGTAAAGGATCTCTCGCAGATTCAACGACTAGGGCCGTTCAAATTCCAATGACCCGCTCAAAGACCATGATCATTTTAAATGATCCAGCGAGAAACTCTGTTAATTTTCAATGATCTTACATTTTTCTCCCAGAGATATCGGTATGTTCTGCTTAATGCTATGTCTTTATCGACTCTGGTACTCAACTTCGACTGAGGAGAGAGTCTCTAGCAGGAACTGAACTGGAATTTGGAAAGACTAATTTTTCGTAAAAGTGTCATGATCATATAAACTGCTCAGAACAGACCATTATGATCGAGTAGATGATTATCATGCAGGGCAAAAGCCGATGAGTCTCATGACTTTAAAATTGTGCACGCACACAGATTAATGAAAAGCACAATAAAATATGACCGGTCGGTTTTTCTGTGCGTCTGCGGGAAGGTAATGCGCGAGGCACGAAGGCTGCTCTAGCATCATTTCTGGACTTGGTTGAAAGCCCAAGGCATCCAAAGAGGAAGCCCTCATTCGCAGCGAACTGCTGAGCAACTTTCGCATTACTGACTGATCACGTGGAAGTAACTAGGGATTTTCTCCCGAAACAAACAGAAAACCTCCAATTAATTGCACGATTGGGCACCTTTGGGCTTGTGCGAAGAGCAGTTTTTTATGGCTTCGAAGAACCTATGAATTACCAACAGGAAGGGTCAAGAATCCACGCTTGTTCCTATTGTACACAATTATTGCCTTTAGGGCTTTTTTCCGTCTCGGCTAACGGTTCATCAAGTTGTAAGATTTTTTTCCCATTCCGCATCGTCTCTTTTTCAAAATATTTCATTTTTATAATATCTATGACTTGAGACGGAAACTCCGCTAAGGCAGCGGATCTATAGGCGGAAATCGTGGCGATTTGAGATACGTACTCCGCGTAGAAAAGACCGTCGGTGGAAGATCACGATTTATTTTGTCCGTAAGCCCCTGTGATTGAGTTTGCCCAAATTGCGTCTAAGGGCTAAGTTAAAATTGATTAAATGTATAATTTCATGTCCTATTCAGCGATAAGTCAAAGTACAAATCAATGCGCTCATAGTCCTCGTTAGATCACTTTCAAATCTCTTATGGCTTGTTGTCATACAAAATAGTTTTGATTTTACCACCCACATATTATGGACCGCGTTTAGCTGAAAGGCACTTTTAGCTATTTCCTTTAACTGTGCAATTTAATTTTTTACAAGAGAACGTTTGCACAGATTCCTTTGAAAATTTTAAAGAACTTGCTTCGTAGCATGCAGAAAATTCACTGAAATTTGAACACAAATATGCTTAACCGTTTACATTTAAAAAATTAAAATACCCAATGAAAGTTGACGATAGCTGATGTGACTTGGCTCTTGACTGCTTAACGCGGTCTATATATCATCGGAACTTATAAGGAGCCACGAGCCATTATTCCCCTTTTCTTTTTTTTAAAAAAAAAATAGATAAAAAAGTCTTGTAAGTACTGGGTTAGTGGGTTGGACGGTGATCTTTTCCAATTCCACGGAGCCTAAATCTTCGAGACAATTAACGGCTTCTGAAAAATCCGAAAACTCGACGGAATTCAAACGCACCGAAGTGGCAAGAAAATGATGGCGCTAAAATGTTGCGGTAGTCAAATCGCTATCCTCTCCCGTTGCTCAGAGATGCTCAAATGCGAGAATCTTGGTTCAACTTAGCAACAAGGTGCGCGATGGAATTCTTGGAACTCACCTGGCTTTGTTAAGAGACGGATTGTCTTCATTACTAAAAAGGTAATTCCATGACACTTCATAAGTTGTGCGTCACGACGTAGCGCGTTTTGACAATGATTGATGAAACTGTCAATACCATAGGTTTTGTAGAACCTGGCCATTCGTAAAATTTGTGTTTTTCGACTAAATTGGTAGAAAGTCACAAAGCCTGAGACCGATTTATATTGCCAGAAAATGAGTTCCAAATTAAGATTTACAATTAATTCTCCTTTTGTCTATTGTCTGAGCACTGATGATAACAATCACGATAGTACCCTGTCTCGGTAGTTGGTGAATTTTGAAAAAAGCAATGCCCTTACAAGTTGACCAATCATTAGATCGGTTGTTGACCAGGTTGCTCAAAATTCAATAGGAAGGTACCTTCAAGGGTTGAGGGCTCCGAAAAAAAGGAGTTCTCACTTGTCGCTAAAAGGCTAGAGAAAGGTCTTCATTTGTCTCCGATAATGAGTCACCAAATGATTGTAAATGGTGAAATTCTTCCAGTGCACTTTTAAAAGTTGAGAGTGTAACCTTTTCCAGAATGTATTCTTATTTCTATTTTTTTTTCCAAATAAAAAATGTTTTTCTATTCACTTGCAAGTTTGCAAAATCTTATAAAATAAAACATCAGAAATATGACAACGAAGCAAGTTTAAATTTATGGTGTAACCACGGGTTTTGGATGAAAATTGATCGCCCAACAGCATCCGAGCGCCGACTTTCCCTACGAACTCGAACTTCGATTAATAATCGATCAGATACAAAAATTTCTCTAACGTAGCAAGACAGTCTCGGTGTCACGATTGGAAGATTAATTTAAAATATCGATTTTTAATCAGAATTTTTAAAAAATTTTCATCGTAAAGTTTAATGTCGTCGTCGTTTATTTTCGGCGTGTCAACACTGCTGCTCACGATAACCTGAAGGAAGCATAAATATTTTGTTAAAAAGCGTAAATACCCAAAACGCGCATCTCCTCACCACATATGCTTTACTTTTTCATCGGATAGGAAAAGGAACAAACTCAATAATATGAACCCAATTCAATTTAACCAAAGATTTTCATTAGAGATTTAGACGGTTTTGAGCGATCCGCGGGATTTGATGGCAGTCGAAAGCTTCAAAGTAACTTCAAAATTTACTAACCGGCTGTGGTGGGGAAAGTGAGTGCGCTGCATATCAGAGCTAGTGAAACAGTCAAGGATAGCCTCTTCGAGGATGTTCGCATAGTGCGGCAGCGTTGTCCAGTTCCAATCTGAAACAGAGGAAAGTATTGTCTTATTAATTGAATTGCGCACCAGTGCAATTTATATAAGCTCTGCTCAGGCGTTTTTCGAAGAATTTTCATTTATTTCACACCAAACTCGAACTTTTATCTCAAAGGATGACTTTTTGGCACGTATGCGTACCCTAGATAGAGCAATGACAGGTACATTTTCAAAAAAATTTAATTTCCGTCAAAATTTAACTTGCCTAATTTAAGTAAACTGACTTGAGTCAGTTGATATTGAAAACTTAGTACAGTATCAGTGAGAAAAAATTGTCGTCATTTCTGACATGTTAGCAGGATGTCCACATACCCCCGAAGGAGACTACTGCTATTTTGAATAAAATGATACCCATCTCTACCTGCAGTCTCAACTTTGGAATATGTTTTTATGTGCCCAAAACGCAACCTCGTAGATACGCAAGAATATCATAGCACCGGTTCTTAAGGTACCGAAATTCGATTAGCGACTCGAGCTGAAATCACGCTTTCAGGCAAGTAGGCAGGTTCTGTAAGATTTGAATGTATATGCGGGTAAAAGTCTAAAAATTTGTCTAAATGCACAAGTTTCAGCATAATTTCACGTGGTTGGGTTAGCACGGTTTTCCTGAAAAAAATTTCGAATATTTTTTTTTTTTATACTTCAATGTAGCCGCATTCGCAACTGTAATTTGTCGTATACTCATTGCCAATCGCAGTTTTCGCCGATCGATATGGTACGCGAGGCACACAGGCTTTCTGCTAAAGAGCTTTCGTCCACGGACGTAACTATTTGCACATTTTCGCGTGATTAGCACAGTTCCCTCGAAGATGTTTTTACAAATCCTCCCTCTCCCAACGTTTGCCAAATTCGCACCCATACCGAGTCGCACTCATTACAAATCGCGTTTTTCGCAAGTCAAAGTCACAGGCAAAGCTCAAATTTGTGCCACTAAAGAGCTGAAAATCTCTAATGTGGCTCAGCGTGAGCAAATTTTTAAATAATGAGGTCTTAATGCGTCAAGCAAGTCGCATTTTTCGGTGCGCCTACTTTTCTAACGCTGCGTTAAAGTCTCTGAGGCAATTCCTGCGTTTTGCCGTCTCGGCAATCTCTTGTTTGGTTCAGCTCGATCACTTTTTTAAGGTATGGAAGAGGCGTCTTTCCAGAGTGTCTGACGTCGGTTCATCGGGAACCTCCAAAAATTAAAGACTTTTTATGCGACTTGAACGAGTAATTATCATTTTTACCCTAAAGAAATATCCCCACCCGCCACAAACGATTCCGACGGACATTTTTCTTGCGGCCCACCCTAATGGTCATTTGCTTGCCCCCTTTTGATTGGACACGCAAAAATGCATTTGCGGTGCCATGGGCGCAACTAGGGGGTCTAACGCCCCCCCCCCCCCCCTCGAAAAGAAGCTACCTAGCCTTTCTCAAAAATTTGAGAGATTGCAAGAGAGATGTGCTAGGTATAAATGCATGACATATCTTTCATCTTTGAAATTGTAATGCGATTAAATTCTTGTTGAAAACAACTCAAAAATTTTCCTGAGACGATTCAATTGTTCCAACTTGCTTTGAAAAAAAAATCATTGGGTTAATTTTGGGCATAAAAGGTATGAAGTATTTTTTCGTCGAGACATAGCTAAACTTCCTGCAGCCTTCCAATCAACAGGAGAATTAGTCCCTTTGAACTATAAGAGAGCTTCATAAAAGTCTAAAACTCGTACAGAACAATTGAAAATACGGCCTAATTTTCCTTCCTGTAGTAAAAAGATACACATGTCCATGTGTTTGTGCAGTGCCGCTTTTATGGCGCACCAGGGCGCTCTGCGAAACCTAACCGCCTCTGGAGTATGTCAAGGTAGAAATATTTCAGAATCTAGCATTGATAGGCAGTATAGACAATACCAACTATCTATAAACTGACGTTTTTGTAGAACAAAGAAAAACTTCGCCATGATTGTAATTTTGGGATTAGATTTGCAATTTTTTTCAAACATTACAGCATAGTTCAGCGCTTCCATGCGGAATTGGAAACAGTTAAAAACGTCAACTTGCGTATTTTATACTGCGTAGTGTGTGCAAAGCTGTTAACTCATTTCCGCCAAAATAAGTCGTCAGTTAGGCGGTATTGTTCCATAGTCCTCGCTATCTACCCTTTAGCTATAAAAGTGTCCATCCTCTCCCTGTATAAGTAGCTTGGCTGGGTAGCTGGAAGGATTCGTTTGAAGGCTTCTAGAAGTCGGAAAGGAAGCGCGGCGTGGGCTCGGGCGATTTGTAGACGCCTGGAAAGAGATTTGGCGTAATTGCGGGAGGTAATAACGGGCGCCGCTCGCGTCTCGGCCGTTGACTGGCAGTATATCAATGACGGAGTCGACGAACGCGGGGCGAGCGGCGAGCGGTGCGTCGAGCTGCGTTCCTTGCGGTGAAGATCAAGGTCGCTCATCGAGCGTCATACGTCGCGTCGCTCGACGCGTAACATCAAAGCGTCACGCGTCAGCGGCTCCCCGTTGCGTCACGTCGCAGCGTGTCACACAACCCTCCACAGCGCCGCGCCGCACACTGGGTCCAGTCTACAGGAGAGCTCGGACAAAATTTGGACGCTTTTAACTCCGTTTATACAAAACTTTGATGCCCTGAAAGTTGTTCCATTAGTTTCCTCGTGACATTGTCTTCTTATAGCACCCTTTGAAATTTAAAATGTGACGAAATGAATGTAAAAATTTGCGGTTTTAGTCAAAAATTTCATGTCCGACCTCTATAATTGACTGGATCCACTGTGCGCCGTCCCGCGCGGGCCACTGCCCGCCCGGCGCAGCGTAGCGCAAGGTGTTGTTCTCGCTTAATTCGATGCGCAAACACTGGAGGAACCATGCGTCGTGCGTGCACCGAGGTGGGTGAACACCGTGAATCGTGCAGATTTCACTCGGTTCCCGAATTTGGTAACAATAGACCGATTTAGTGGCTACGTCATTCGATGTACCTACATCCCTGTTCGATGAATCAATGTAAACAGAAGCACATGACCTCGTCTGAAGGTGCACCGAAGGTTCAGACGAATTTCACCATGTGGTGAAATTCGTTCGAGAGTCTCTCGAAAATGGAAAATATTCAATCGACATTTTGTGCCCTCAATCAAATGTCTCTTGGTTCATATTGACACGTGGAGTTCGTTGGGAATCCGATGACGGGATGAAATTGAATGTTTTAGGTTTGATTTCATGAGGGTTTCCGTCATCTCCAAGGTACTCGAATTCCGGAACAAATTTTATGGACAACTCTAGGGTTTGGTTCCGGGAGGCGGTACCTCTTGAAACATCAACCTGTTTAATAAACTTCTATAAAAGGCTCATGGACGCCATTGTCCGTAGTTATTAAATTTCTTTAACAGCGTGCGTCCGTCGATTGAATTCGCCGTGTAAGTCAAAAATTATGGCTCCATAAATTTCTTGGACATGACCCCGATTCGCGCTGGCAACAAAATCAAGTAAGTGATATGTAGAAGCCCATTGCATCTGGCCGCTACGTTAGGTTTTCATCTGTGTGGTCGACGCGACGTATGGAAAAAACAAGGCTGTTGGCTTGGCGTGTCGTATCAGATTTGTCTCATTCGTGAATCCTTTACCTTTCGAATTGATCAGAGTTGGTTGGATTTCGCTCTTTATGAACTATTCATTATCCGGAGCAATTTGAAACACTTTGGGTAGTAAAACAAAACACTCCGACTCAAACCTTAATAAAACGTTCTTAGTATAAAAAATAGTAGATATACCATGTGTTCCTCCACCTTTCAGAATATTTAGCGAGATTATTCAAGAGCCGGTGCTAAGGAATTCACACATGGTATAATATCCTTCAATGTTAACAGTGCAAATTTAAGAGGGGTCTTCTTCAATTGGGCGTGGCAGGGGAGGGATAACTTTTACCACATCTCTTGTAATAATTGGACCGCGTCAAACAGAAAGGAACCAAGCCACATTAGCTATTGCCAAATTTATTCGGGTAATTTAATTTTTTACATGAAAACGGTTGTGCGGATTTTTGTGCAAATTTCTATAAATTTTCTCTAAAATACAAAGCAAATTCCTTAAAATTTTCAAAGGAATCCGCACAAACGTTCTCTCGTAAAAATCAAATTCCTCTGATAAATTTGGCAAGAGCTGATGTGGCTTGGTTCCTTTCTGTTTAACGCGGTCCAATTGTAATCTAGCTCGCTTACTTGGGTCAAACCAACCAACCAATGGACTAAATGGGCAAAATTATGATAAAAAAGGTCACCGTCTTGTAAAAACATCAGCAATAGAGTGGCGATAGTTTCAACTAAACGGTGTGAAAATTCTAAGCCGCAGTCGAAATACCCCCGTTTATCATATATGATGACCCGTCCGCGAACCGCCATTTTCCAGCCACCGTCATTGATCCACGGACATGATGTTAAAAGTAGATGTATAAGTAATAAGTCAAAATATCATCGCCCGATGTACCTACTAATATTCGTGAAAATTAGTCAACAAACGAAGATATACAATGCAGTTTCTCAAACGTCCAGCAGGGCCGGATTTTCCTACTTGCCGCCCATGGGCCGCCTGTATTTTGCCGCCCCTTCTCATTCGTCTTGAAACATCAATAAAAACCATCAAGTGAACGTGCCAGCGGGGGAGGGGTGCATAAGACGCGTTTACTCGTGTTGAACACATGCTTTGGGAAAGCCCTGTCAAAACTACTAGCAAAAGGTCACGGAACTTTGCGCGAAAGTCAAGTTTCGTAAACCTATCTCTAATGGACAAGGCCTTCCACTCATAAAAAATGAACGAAAAAATTATGAAAGAACAAACACAACATTTGGTTTAATGATTTTAACTTCCGCCGCATGTATCACTGAAAGACGACAAAATTAGAAATTACTATACTCTCAGGAAATGAGAGATTTTGTAGCCTTTTCTCGTTTGTAATTTTTTTCTTTCTAAATCCGATTCTTTTTTATACCTACATTTAAAAAAATTGCAAAATTTGCCACCCCCTAGATTTGCCGCCATGGGCGGCATAAATCCATTCAAAACAATTTAGGGGGACCAAATCATGCTCAGCACATCACATATCAAATGTATCAAAACCGATGCACAAAAGATACTTTCATCCTACGCTCGTATGCAACTATTCGTACCTATGAGATATATTTGTAGTAGAAAGGAAGAATTGAAAGTGCTATGAAATGCCATTTTGGATCCTTGCGGTAAAACCCGCCGTTGGTGCCACGACCGTGGGTGAAGTGGCGAGTGTCTGGACAGTCAAAACGCCTTCGCTTTCGTGCGCATGCAATACGGACATCCATGAAGCCCGAATAGTTGCATCCAGGAGTTGAATTGAGTATTCGAGCGCATTCTATAGTGATTGAGGGAGCTTTGCTTGCTTTTCTTGCGCACCGTAACTTAATTCCAGCGTTGTTTGTTGTGCTGTTGAAGAAATATTGTTGATTTTTATCACGACATTGTCAATTTTCCGAATAATGCTTTGATTTTTTTAATATGTAACAACGTTGCCGTCCTAAAATATGGGCTGCACAGCTGCCGTCCCTTCCTTCTCTGATTTTTTTTTGTTGGTTTAGTTTCACATTTCAATTGAGAATACAAAAAAAAGTCAGGAAGAGAGTTTCAGCGCACACTTGTTCGTTTATTTTGATTGCACCATCAGTCTCACAATAATAACAGTGATGCTCGGTAAAACTTTGTTTCGTTTCAACTTTTCTTTTTGTATTTCCGGTTGAAAATGCAGGTGTGACTACTGCGAAACATTCCAGTTTTTTATTTTATGTTTTACTTTGCGCAGTGGCGAGGCGTGATCGATCGATCATCGATATCTTCCCATTTGGAGCTGTATGGTAAAGAATCGATTACTATTTAGGTGTTCATTGCGAACAGGCCTGACTATCGATCTTTTTCCATAGGTTTAAATGACAAATCAATCGAAACATCGCAAAACACAACACGCCACTGATATTGCGGCCTTAGTCATCCCATTTTAAGTTGTTGATTTTATATTTCACCATCAAGCCGCTTTGAACTGCAGATTATGAGAACGCTGATAGAATCTTTCAACAAGCCCAACCGACCGCGTTCAGCAGGAAGGAACCAAGCCACATCAGCGGGCCGATTATTGAAATTTAAACCAGCCCGATAAGACATAGAATTGCGATATATTGCATGGTTGAGATAGAGCTATGTCTTGTCTTGTCGGGCTGACATAGTTTCAATAATCGGGCCGCAGCTATCTCCAAAATGAACCGAGCAATTACATTTTTTATACAAGAGAACATTCGCGCGGATTCCTTTGAAATTTTTAAGAAAGTTGCTTCGCACTATACAGAAAATTCACTGAAATTTGCACAATAATCCGCGAAACCGTTTTTGTGTAAAAGATGTAATCGCCCCCTCAAAATTTGACAGAAGCTGACGTGCCTTGGTTCCTTTCTGCTTAGCGCGGTCCAAATATGGATATTTGTGATATCGCGGACATAATCAGTAGAGTTTGACAACAACTCGTCGCTTGGCAGACATAAGGGCGTAACTACACATTGAGATGAGCCCGGAAAAGCATTGAAACTTATGGAAGACAGGGTTCATTGTATAGTGCACTTACGCCCTCATGTCAGGTAGGCGACGAACTGAACGATAGACGCGGATGCAGGACGAGCGATGAGATGCTCGAGCGAGTGGCTAGGATAATGCACTTGAGCAGGTCAGTTGCTAGACGCCGGATCTCGACTCCGTCCAGTTCGTAATGGATTTGGATCCGATTCCTCACCTTCATACCCTTTCAAACTGACAATTTGACGCACGGGGACGGCCCGGAGGTTACACTCCGCTGTTTACTCTTGTCAATCCACTCCTCCGCCTTGATTCCCTTGCTGTAGCCCGAACGAACTGAACAAGTTATCTGTGTCACGAGAGAAAAAGGGCTTCCCCTTTTTCTCTCGCAGGGGAAACGGGAGGAGGAGAGAATAGAGTGGAATTAGTATTTCTTCACAAATTTTCTTTTCTTTTGACGCGGCGCACAGTGGATCGAGTCAATTGGCGAGATCGGACAACATTTGGAGACTTTAAACGCTAATAACTCCTTTTATACAAAGCTTTGAGGTTCTTAAAGTGGTTCCATTGGTTTTCTCGTGAAATTTTCGATCTGTAGAATCCCTTGAAATGTAAAATGTGACGAAATAAACCTCAAAATTTGCACTTTTAGTCAAAAATTTCATGTCCAACCTTTCTAATTGACTCGATCCACTGTGCGGCATTACAGCGTGATGGTCATCATAGTATATGGCCCTGCGGCTACCACACAATTATTATTGGCGTGGGACCCCCTTCCCCTCTCGTCTCCCTAAAAAGAGGTCAGTAGCAGCGTTCGACGACATAGGGGACCCAAATATAAGCACAGAGCCTCTCTTTTCGTCTTTTATACAAGTATCTGGTCCGAGCCTAGATTTGTACTTAAAATTGAACACCTCGCGCCTCCGTGAGAAAATGGACGAACGCACGCGACAATTCGATAAAGGAGCGTTAGAAAAGCGTCTAGACCCGTATGAACATTCTTACATTACCTACTTCTCCCGGCTAAAATATTTACTTTATAGGAAAGTTATGAATAATTTCCCTTGAAATTAGCTGATACTTTGGAATGAGTTGCACAGGCAAAATCTCTGAAAAATTTGAAAGAAACATTCACATGTTTCCCTAAAAATTTGAATCTTTTTAATGGAAATTTGGCGACGTCTACAATTTCTTACTGCGCTCTTCTTTGGTGTAGTTTTTTACCGTCATATTAAGGTATGCAATTCCATGTATCATTGAATATTTTTTATTCTTTTTGTTTCCTCTCGCTACGGAGAATCAGAAAATGCCATTGTCGAAAAAAGGGCGTTCCACCTTTTTTCTAACACGGCCTTCCAAAAAATAATACCAGTAAAATAAAAGCTTTTAGCGAAAAGACCACTTTAAATTTATTTCAGCAATTTTGGCGACTGGGCTTATCGTTTGCGATCCAACGAAACTATTGATCTCTTTTTAATGATTTTTACGATTAGTTTTCGATTAGAGGTGAGCGGACGTTTCACAGAGGTATGTCTTATTCAACAGCAAATCCGGTATCCCTCCCCATAGGATGATCTTGAGTTTAAATAAATCATTCAGCCTGGTATTCTTGGTTTTATGTCTAACGTTGTTCCGTTAGGGCATAATATAACTTGAGTTTATAAAAATAACCTTAGTCATCTCAGAGGTGGGCTGGTCAGGTCTTCGCTAGAGTCGTTTTTCTTCTTGAAAGAGGCTGAAAAATATTTTATGCGCATCAGGAAAGTCTAAGATTCACGACTATCTTCACATTCTGCCTAAAGTTTTCGCATTTTGGAGCTTCTCGCCTCGTATGGTTGCAACCCAGTTTCACAATTCCACTTGAAACTAAAAAGGGCCACCGTCATGTGTCATAGTTTTTCAATTGATGAAAACAAACAAAATTGGAAACATCAGTAGTCCGACAGTTTCTCTTAACTTGCCTGCTCTTCACATAAGTTTAACAAAGAGAACTAGAAGTATAGTTAGTTGGTTAATTTTATTAAAGACATTCAGCATCTCAGGTCTATTAATGTCTTTAGAAAAAACATAAAGGGTAAGAGCATATACAAAAATTTAGATTCATAGCGCATTTAGTGAGTAGAATACATATAGTAAGTAGGTGACACCCAGTATGTATATGTATACACATAGTAAGGAGAAAGATGATTGGATTTTATGTTTTATTGATTTGACGAGTACTTCATATATAGTGGTAAATTTGTGTGCTCAGTACTGAATGGCCTGACAGTCAAGGCTGTACCGGTATACCTGCATGTGTTGCTGTTTTTATTTGAGAAACCGTAAGTCATAATATCACATAACGCCAGGGCCGGATTAAGGGGGTGGCCACATGGGCCGCGGCCCATGGCGGCGAATCTAGGGGGCGGCAAATTTTGCAATTTTTCTAAATGTAGGTATTAAAAAAATCGGATTTAGAAAAAGAATTTCCAAACGAGAAAAGGCGACAAAATCTCTTATTTCCTGAGAATAAAGTAATTTCTAATTTTGTCCTCTTTCAAAGATACAAGAGACAGCACCTTTAATTAGTCGAGTTAAGAGAGAAATCAAACACACAATTTGGCCTGAAACGGCGCGACTTAGGGAGAAATGATGACGAGGACTTGAGATGAAAAGGAGAAACCCTCGGCGCGGCAATCGGCATGTAACACATATTAGCGCCTACAAGACTGCACAAATACTTCACGCATTGCATCAAACACAGTGCGGTTATTGTGGTCAGCGTGAAACGGATAGCGCCTACAAGAATGCATGAATACTTCACGCATTGCGCCAAATAAAGTACGGTCAGCGTGAAACGCATAGCGCCTACAAGACTGCGTGAATACTTCACGCATTGCGCCAAACACGGTGCGGTCGGCGCGGCGGCGGAAGTTAAAATCATTAAACGAAATTTTGTGTTTGTTCTTTCATAATTTTTTCGTTCATTTCTTATGAATGGAAGGCTGTGTCCATCTGAGATAGGTTTACAAAACTTAACTTTCGCACATAAAGTTCCGTGAACTTTTGCTAGTAGTGTTGACAGGGCTTTCCCAAAAAATGTGTTCAGCACGAGTAAACGCGTCTTATGCACTCCTCCTTCGTTGGCACGTTCACTTGATGGTTTTTATTGATGTTTCAAAACGAATGAGAAGGGGCGGCAAAATACAGGCGGCCCATGGGCGGCAAATAGGTAAATCCGGCCCTGCATAACGGCGGCAATTTTTAGCATCGCGTGGAGTTGTGAAACCAGGAGAACTCATCCGTATTAAATATGTCTTTGTCGTGGTGTACTTTTTGGAGCGGAAATCTAAGAAAATCGCAAATTTCTCACGCGGATTCTGACGTTAGGAATGAATTTTAAACTTTCTTGATGCTCTCATCGTATGATGTCCAGTTTTCCTTTCAGACACAACTCTTCTTTACGCTTTATCAAAAGTTTTCAAGAAACTCATTTCTAATATGACTGAGGTTATTCATAGGCGGATTTTTATATGATTGGAATGTCATCGCTGGCAATTTCTCATCCGGCTGTTCAGTGCGGAAAACGCGTGACTCACGGCGGTCTGCGGTGTGGTAATCAATTCAAGTACGCACATGCATCTGACGAATCCGGCAGCTTTTTCTTATTTTATCACGCTGCATCAATCAACATGATGTTCGAGGGTCATAATATGTCAAAACAATTTGTCTGCGACATGTTTCAGCCGGTTGTCGAACATATTATGTTTATATATATGAAAAGGACGATCTTTTTTTTAGCTCTCCGGAAAATTTGACATTTCGGGGATAAGCAATTGTCGACATCGGTCATCAAATTTTAACATGATAATTTCGTGTCACAAACATTTCATCTCGTCTTTTCATGATATTTTCACCGAAAATATTGCCCGTAGTGATACAGTTTTCAATTGAAGCGCTGCGTGCAGAAAGAACATTGCTTGATCGCGGTGTCTCACAGACTCTGCTAATGTTTCATTTACTATAATTAAAGCTGATGTATGGAATTCGTTGAGCCTTTTACTGAATTTTCTTAATGATTTTACGATGCTGAAAACGAAAACTTTCAGAAAATGTATTGATCAGTTTCCTCTGTAAAATATAAATTAGCAGTGATAATATTGAGACATTGCAATCAAGAAAGGTCATTTCTGTAACCAACGCCTCAATTGCGATCCCATCGCAATAAAAAGCAAGGTTTGATTCCATTTAAAATGCAATGAATGGCGATTGATACAAATTTCAAAAATCTACCTATCAATAAAAATTTAAGTCGCAAACACTTGTTGCGAATATAAGTCACGAACATAAGTTGCAACTTATCGCGAGAAAAACTACCTCCTTAAGAAAGAGGAACTGTAAAGTAGGTGAGATGAGAGATGCTCGAAACGGCAAGGACACTTACTTCCGTTTAATTTTTTGACTGCCGGGTTCACTTTCTAAGCTGCTTGAAACATCTCTGAAACAAACAGCAATAAAACCAAATTATCACGTGTACACAGTGGAAAGCGACGAAATATCAGGTGCCTAACAGGCTTTTGAGATTGCGGCAACATGACTAATCTTAGCTAAAATTCAAAAAGAGCACACTTGTCGAGCGCACCGTAAATGAAATGTGTTTTTAATAATCTCTCTGAGTTTCCAGTTCCTGCGGCCGGTTCAACCACCCCGTTCGTCATTACCTTAATTCTAGAGAACGTCCAGAAGAGCAAAGCGTCCACCACTGCACGCGTGAGTAGCATTCCAGGATGTAATTAGACAGCGAACTTGGAACTATTAAACTAGATATCCTATTTCGCTCCAATTAGAGATTATTAGAGTTGAATTTTTTCTCTTCCTCTCTCAACGCATTTGATGTAGACACGAAAGTAATATGCTACTTTCATCTTGCAGTACAACTAGGAACGTCCTTGCAATGGCGAGAAGCCCAGCATCCATCAGAGGAGCATGTTACCATTCTCGAAGTGGATACAGGAGATTAGGTACCCAACTCATCAGACTGGACCAGCCACTGACCTCTGCTTAAACTGTCCAAGTTTTTTTTCTTCCTCTTTTTTTTAGAGTACTACACATTGCAATCCCAAAGCTTAGCTGGAGATGTTCAACAATATTGATCCGGAGGTGTAAAAGACAAAAATGTATGAATAAAATAATTCATTCATTTCGACGGTCAAACAATCAAACCGCGTAGCTTGTTTGCTGTGTTTAAAAAATTCCGCTCCCATTTTCTTTTTTTTTTTTGAGAACAAATCAGCATCATTCTTTGAATTTTTTTCAGAATTTGCTTCGTACAAAGAAGAAAAATCAAGGAGGCTCCCAAGAATGGACATTCAGTAGTTCTCCATTAAATCATGAAATATGAAAGGAAGTCAGCAACGTCGCAAACCGAAATACGTGGTTCAATTCTTTATTGTTAGTTTCAAGATAAAAGTTTGGAGTTCAAAGAAAGCTTTCCGCTTGACGTTGAATGAACAAGTAAAAAGATATCTTGATCTATTTATTTTCATATCTCAAAGAAAGATTCTGTTGTTGACAGGCTCAAATTTGCGTTATAGCTAGAGAAAATTTGTTTTAATTGCATGTATGCTGGATGAGTTTTGGATCTAGGTATATATATTCTGAAAGCTCGCGCGTGCTCCAAAAACATTTCCAAACTGACGTCAATGACCACGGCATCAACCAAAATCCACAGTTGCTCTCGGCCACACTATTTCGGCAGAAAATAAGTATTTCACCCAATAACAACGTTTATCCTGCTCATTTGCTTACAAACTTATAGTAAACTCCCGGAAACTTAGGCGTTTCTTCAATTCAATTTCAATCTGACCAGGATTTGGGACTTCGATAACAGATTTTTGTGGAGGAATATGTATCATCATTTTCAAAGTACGGGTATTTTTTGAGTCTTGGTGGATAATTTCAACTCGAGAATGTAACGGTCGACTCAAAACCACTTTGAATGCGCTTCTTTCCCGCGCTTCGATTTTAACCGTTACGGGAGCCGCATGCATCACTGTTTCCAACCTCAACCGCAATTTCTGCGTATTACCGAGCTGAGGTAGGTATAATATGAAAATTCACCGCCTCATCACTAATAATATCATTATTTCAAGTATTTTAAGTAAGCTCAGAATGAAAATGAGGCTAAAATTGAGAGGACCACTTTAAATCAAATCTCTTCCCACCACGCATGGATTCTCGTGCTCATTTACACTCACACACACCCGGGGGGGGGGGGGGGGGGGGGGGTTCAGAACGGCCTCAGCCTCACCGCTGCGCTGTGCTATCTTTCAAGGGTGAATATGTCACGGGAGTAGACAAACATAGAGGTAAGGATTCAATTTTGCTGAAATACTCATTAGCTGTTGACTCCCAAAAAATCCGTTTGCAGGACTTAAATTTAAGCTCAGAATATACGAATGCAAACACTAAGGGGGTCAAATCATACTAACTAGTGCAGCAAGTGATAATGGAGCTCCGGCATGTGTCAGGAATTTGCGATTTAAGTACTAATTCCTGTGTAAAATTTCGCGAGAAACACAATGGTGGTACTGGTTTTCAGACTATGGTTTCCTACGTTTCCTTAATTGAAAAGATATCTCACGCTATCCTCGGAGTCCACCTCTACATCGATTCAAACTCTATATACGAATAAAGGAGGCAATGCATTAACAGGGTTTCGACTTGGTTTGAGAACTCTAAAACTTCAAACACGTCAACCCTGTCAATGTATTTGCCCCCTATCTTTGCGTGGAGAGTTTGACTGGATAAAGAGGTGGACTCGCAGAATTGCGTTGGATATCCCCCCCCCCATTTCGATCTCAACTTTGGAGCTTTTTTGAGACTTAAAGTTCGTTTTAGAGAAAAACAGTGGCACCATCGTGTTAATCACAAAATTTTACATAGGAATCAGCGCTCAAATCGCAGATTCCTGACGCATATATAAGAGATTGGCTAATTAAGCAAGCGGCATAGGGGGCGCACGCCCTCCCCCCCCCCGTTCGCTCGAAAAAAGGAGAAAGAAAAAAGAAGCAAGAAAGAAAGAAGGAACGGAGGTAAGGAGAAGGAAAGACGCTTACACTCGGTAATTATTCATGACGAAATTGACTCAAACTGCGTATCATGCTTCAAGAATTCAACCATTTTTCGGGGGTGGCTCGCGGGCCCCCCTTACGCCCCTCCCCCCAGTTCGATGCGTCTGGATCCGCCCACGATATGAGAGCTCATACTATACTTACTGCACTTACTTGCTTTCTGAAGAAGATGCTAAGGTTCAGCCCTGTAAGATGGCTGACTCACACAAAAATGGATCTTTTGGTACAGGTATATTCGCCCTGAAGGCGTATATTCTACCTGTAAAGGCCTCGCTTCAGACACTTGTGAGTTGAAAAGGAGAGGCCTGGACGAGAATTTCCGGGCTCAGAGATTTTTTAAGTAAAACAAAAGGGTACCTAATTACAGCGCCATTGTTAAGAGTATAATAGTTTACGTTAATTACGAAATTTATCGCAAGAGAAAGTGCTAGAATCGCAAATCCCCCCCCCCCCCACACACACACACACAAGAGCTCGAACGTCAAAAGTTGGCAACAACCCCTGTTCGCCCCGAGTCACCGCCATCAGTGGCGAGGCGTGAATGATCGATTATCGATATTTCCCTCATTTAAAGCTATGGTAAAGAATCGATTATTAAGGCGTTCGCTACAAACACTCTGTTTATCGATCCTTTTCCAAGGTTTGAATGGAGGATCAATCGATATATCGCAAAGCACACCACGCCACTGACCGCCATACTGCCATGCTAGGCAAGAACGCCGTATGAGCCTTCAGGCGTTGCCAAATTTTCTTCGATAAAACACCGATTCCCTGGTAAACTTATGAATATTTTTCTTCCAATTTTTCAGGAAATTTTGTTCGTATTTTGATCTGAGGCTCCTGAAAATTTCAATGAAAAATATTTATGACTTTCCTCAAAAATAAACGTTTTATCAAAGGAAATTTGGCAACTCTCGAATGTTCATACGACGTTCTTCCTTAGCACGGCAGCATAAGGGTCTGGGTGGGACCCAGTGTGCTCTGGCTGGATGCATTCGGGTGATGGCGCGTCTGGACGAGGTTGAGAAAGTGTGGGTGTAAGACAAGCGATCCGGCACATCGATCCTTTTCCAAAAGCTTTAAATGGATGATCAATCGATTTATCGCAAATCACGCCACCGACCGCCATCTGTTTTTATCACAAGGGTCTGGGTGGGACCCAGTGTACTCTGGCTGGATGCATTCGGGTGATGGCGCGTCTGGACGAGGTTGAGAAAGTGTGGGTGTGAGACAAGCGATCTGGCACAGTGTCGAACTGGGAGCAACCCAAGAAGTTGGCCATCGAGGCGAGCGCGTGTGAATATTCTCAGTTCCGATACCGTTAAGTTCAGATCACGGCCGGATCAGACTCCGACACTGGCTGATCCTTCCAACAACGTTGCCGATGCTGGCTGGGGGGCCGACGAGCCGAGGCTCCTCCTTCTGGAGCCGGAGATCGGGTGCTCAGGCTCCTGTGAGCATCCACTCAACGGCATACTGCACACGACCAATAGACTGATTCAGCGGCTACGTCATTCGATATAAGTTCGAACTTATGGTTCAAACCAAAACAAACTAACATGATCTCATGTACGATTCTTCATGGGTTCCTCTTTTTCTTCTTCTTCCTCTTCTTCTTCTTCTTCTTCTTCTTCTTCTTCTTCTTCTTCTTCTTCCGAAGACTACTCGGAAAAAAAAGTGTCTGGGGTTATCCCCCAAAATTGTTCTACTACCCAAATTTGTGTGATGATATGGGCATTTCCAATTAATTTTGGTAACATTTTCCGCAACATTTAGGTTAGCAACCTAATGTATTGGGATACTACCACAATAAATCGGAGTATTAACACAATTAATTGGGAATGTCCATATCATCCAACAGTTAGGATTTAACCCCTACCTCTTTTTTCAGTATAGGAAATAGCCCTGTTTGTGAGGCCATCAAGTAACGAGCACAAGAAACTATAAATAAGTATTAAAAATCGAAAAATCATTTTAAATAAAGGACTCGTCGAATCGATAAAAACAGCATAAAACTGTCAATTATCCTCAGGAGAAGAGAGCCATCTTTGTGCCCATCTCTTAGGCGGTCGTCCAGGTAATCTTTTTCCTATGGGTTGTCCGGTCATGCAAATTTTCGCTTTATGATGACAATTTCCTTCATGAGTCAATTGTGTTGATTTATTAGAATTTAGTCATTGACCGGTCATATATCTATTAAAAATTCATTAAGCACGAGAAAGTTTGATTCTAAGAAACTCTTGGACGCATTTTACCACCATAGCGCAAAGTGCACGAATCAGGAACAAGGTTCTGAGTTTGCTTACATTTGAACCGAGGGTTCGATATTATATCGAATGACGTAGCCAGCACTAAATTAGTCTATTTATACTCTCAAAAATCACCCTCGTTTCCCCCCGCCCCTCCCTCCTGAGGGTTGGCACGGACCTCTATTTTTTTCTTTAAATGACAACCCTTATGTAAATCGTCGAAAACGAGTTTAGAAATAGAAAATTTTCAGCGTTAATTTGAGGTCATCATTTCTAACCGTTACACGATGGGCGACTGATGAAAATTCGAAATGACCGAAAAAAGGTATCTCGAAACACAAAAGTAACAGCATGACCATAGATCAAGCTAAAGGGCTCGCGGCATTGATCTTCGACAGGACCTCCTCCCGATGTAGCTGAGGAGCCGATGTCTCGGATTTTTGGAGTCAAAATCCTACTGCTTTGAGAGTTAGAGAATGAACCAAATTAAGACTACGCTTTAGGACACTCCCTCCCTCCTACGATTGTCTAGAACTTTGATTGCTATGTCGCGATCGAGCCCCAATGAAAGTCCCCGGAACCGAGGCACTAACTGCGACTTTGTCTCGTCGCACAGTGGATCGAATCAATAGGTGAGGTCGGACAAAATTTGGAAACTTTAAACGCTTATAACTCTGTTTCTACAAACTTTGAGGTTCTAAAAGTGGTTCAATTGGTTTTATCGTAACATATTCTACGACTAATGCCCATTAAAATTTAAAATTCGACGAACTATACATCAAAATATGCAGATTTGGTCAAAAATTTCATGTCCGACCCCCCTGATTGACTCGATCCACTGTGCGTCGTCAGTGTCTGTGGAGTTTACTGTCTCCAGCGATTCCCTGCCAAAAAGACGAGACGACGACGTGACAGTGCTCGTCACGTATTTCAGTCGCTGTCACACGCTCAGTCCGACTGCACACTCTGGCCGAGAGCATACTTGCATAGACTTAATAGTCCAGTCGGCCGCGGCAGTGGGCCATTGGCAACCGGCCACTTTTCCCACGACGGTTAATCTGATTGTCCTTGTGACATCGCTTTTCCTGGAAAGTGCAACTGACATTGGATTTCATTCCAACGAAATGAAAAGTGAAGCGGTAATGTTTTGATCCGCGATTATCTTCAGGCATTTCAGTCTTATCTTTTTCATTCAAACGATGATGAGCTAGCTTTCTCGATTTTTTCAAACGCATCGAAGGGTTATGCTTGGACATTTCTCACTGAAAAAAAAACTCCGGCCGTGGGAGCCGCAATTACGGGCTATATAGACATACCGTCCGTTCCGGGCTCAAAGGCCAAAAATTCCGGCTGCTGGAGGCGTAGCTTCGATTGCTCTGGGTTCAGAGGCCGAAGCTACGGCTCCAGCAGCCGGAATTTTTGGCCTTTGAGCCCGGAACGGACGGTATGTCTATATAGTCCGTAATTGCGGCTTCCACGGCCGGAGTTTTTTTTTTCAGTATAAGTTCAAAAATGCAAGTTGTGGGCAATCAATCTTGAATGCAAGTCACAAATAAGTCTATTTTGACTTGCCACTATTTTCCCTTCCTGCATGCGCAGGGATGAGAGTGCGTTTACCCGCACTGCAATTACAGGAACACTTCCTGAAGTGAGTATTCATAGTGACAGAACCAAGAGGATGCGTTATCGAACGAACTTTTTTTAAGGTTTCCTACACATTGGTAGCTTTAGCTTTTCTCTTAAACGGGTATTTTTCCAATGCTGAATTGAAGGTTTGTAACAGAAACGTATTTTTAGCCTCACTTCTAAATTGTATGCCGAAGTAATGAGAATTCATTGAGTAATCCTTGGGAAAAATTGCACATGTTCAGGGCACTCTTAATGAGTCCATGCGCATGGCCAGTAAGTTCATTCACTTTTACAAAGCGAGAGACGGAAGAACCGGCCATTCCCCTTCAATGCCGAAGTGTATATAGACGGCAGATTTTCTATAGCTCTCTAGATACGGATAAAAGTGGAAATGAATGGACGAGCTTAGATGTAATTTTGACCATTTGACCGCGACACTTCGTCCTAAGAAATAGCAGGAAAAATTCTCAGGCATACTATGCATGTTTAGCTGCTAATTCCAGAAATTACCTTGATTTTTCTCTCTCACGCACTAATATTCCAGAAAACAGAATTTCTCACAGAAAATTCCCGATTTCGTTGGAAAATTTTGGTTTTTCCGCCATAAACTGAATCAGCCGAGAAAACCCGAGATCTTACTTGAAATCTCCGCCAGAAATTGACTCAGAACTTATATAACTTACATATATTATGAGCTTTTCGGAGGCTTCACATGGGCTTTTTGCAGCTTTTATCTCCATAGGAGTGTCTGGCGGGCATTTTAAAAGGTCCCGTAACTTCTAAATTAGCCCTTAAAATCGATGTCGAGACATTTTAGCCATCCAAAAACCTAGACTATAAACGCATTGTTAGTTTAAACAAGCGCTGCACCACCCATTTAGAAAAAGGAAAGGATGACGTTAATCGTTAGTACCGTACCGTCAAGTAAAACTTTGCCCGTTGGTGCCGTACCTTCTCATAAAACAGTATTCGTCGGTACACTATATCCGCAATCAGAAAATCTTATCAGCACCGCGCCAAGGTAACTTTACCGGATTACTTTTTTACTGCTAACCATAACAATTTCTACCGCTGAGGCGACTTTACGACGACCTTTGAAAGAAAAAAAGAAAAAAAAATCGCTGGTGAAACGTCATTCTTATGCCTAAAAATTGTCATATCGGTGATGAATTGTTATGCAAGGTAACAAGCAAACGCCATTTATGGTGATCTTTTTGTATTATCTGGAGAAATTGCATTGTTTCATTTTCATTCTGACCAGTTCGCCTTCAATATTATGGTAGGCAATGTGAATGTCTTAGGAGCGGTAATAGTTGCTTGCAGTAATATGGTCACGTTCATTTATATCAAATATTATATCGGTGAATTAATCGTGCATTGTTTCGCGTTCATTCAGACCAGTTCGCCTTCAATATTAAAGTAGGCAATGAGAGCGACTTAGGAGCGGTAATAGTTGCTTGCAGTAATGTGGCCACGTTCATCTATTCTAAAATAAAAACATCACGATGATGTAGTTGTATCGATATCGGTAAGTGCAACATGTAAACATAGCTTCAAAAGTCAATTGAGTAATCTGAGGGAGCGGGTTTTTTGTGATGGATTTTTGATACTTACGAGTACAAAATGGCAATGAAGGGTGAAATGAATCTTCTAATTTTCAGATTTTCCAACACAAGTCCTAAAATTTTGTTTGAGGTTATATTCTATTGTTTTGAACAAAACGATACATCGAACCACTATTGAATACTATCCATTGGGAAGTCTCTCTTCAAGATTAATTTTCTAACTGAAACGACTGATGGTGGAGTTAGTTACTTTTTACGTATGATTGAAAAAATAAATTTAAATTAGGTCTGAGACGCACGGTCTCAATTACGAGCCCATTTTTTTTTATCCTCGGAGGTCCGTTCCATCGTGAACGGAACGTCACGCCGAGCGAGGCTGGAAGAAAAGTTAGGAGCGGAGTGGAGCGGCGCGGCGCAGCGAAAGCCAGCCGGACGTATTTCGTCGAGATTTTGCCGCGGAGCACCCATTCCTGAATAAGTTGAGCCGAGTTTGAGCTTAGCCAACAATAAAACCGTTAGAGGCAAACGATGCGATCCAGGTGCCTTGCTTATTATGCCCCGCGATCTTGTTTGTTTTAGCGCGGCCGAGCAGGAAGCTTCGAGCGAAAGAAATATTTGATAGCTTCGCCATTCGGCCGCCGCCGCCACCGCCCGCCCGTCAAACCAGGCCATGCCATACAAATCACTCCGGGACTCCGGGTAGTTCCGTCATAATACAAAAACAAGCGCAAAGTTCTAATGTCTAGGTACCAGAGAGCTCCTCACCGGCCAGCGGGGTTTTCGAGTGAAAATTATAAATTCTTTTGTAGTACCTACCAGTGCACTGAAAAAAAAAGTTCGGTCGTGTGTACCAACATTCCGTGTTCCATATCATCGCAAGTAATTCGATTCGTCAAACTAAATATTCGGTTCGTCAAACTAAATTCTCGGTTTGTCAAACCGAACTTTCGGTTCGTGTAATCGAACTTGGTAAAGTGAACTGACGAACTACATTTGGTCATACATGCCGAACGTTCGGTCACACGAACCGAAAGTTCAGTTTGACAAACCGAATATTTGGGATGATATGAAACACCGAACATTCGGGGTTCACAGGACAGTTTTTTCAATGTAACCTTAAAAGAGAAAGATTTTAGTAATCGTCTGATGGAAATGGATCGTATTCGATACATCAAACAGGTGTGATTGTATCGATATCGATATCGATTGGTTGAACATTTGAACATGTAACTTTAAAAGTCAATTGAGTAATCTGAGGGAACGGGTTTTTTTTTGTGATAGATTTTTGATATACTTATGAGTACAACATGGCAAGGAAGGGTGAAATTGTTAGGGATTTTCTCATTTTCAGCTTTTCCAACACAATTCCTAAAATTGTGTTTGAAGTTATGTTCTATGGTTTTGGAGGGTTGGCTATTGCGGATTGGATATAGTCAAAGTTCAAACCAAAAAATAACTACCTAAATAAATAAATTAATAAAATGAGAGGGTCAATAAATGCGACCTATCATTTTTTTAAAAAAATTGTGTCAATTGCGCCCCCTAGGCTAAAGAGTCGATTTGAAAATGAATTTTGATACAACTTTCACCTTGGGCAAGACTTCGATTTTCTCGGGTGTTTCACTGTTACAAGGCCAATCCTTACATGTCAGTCATTTCCGTGGACGAGTTTTGAGATCCAACCGTGCAGTGACGGCGGGAAGTTCAAATAAAATATATCCCTTATGAGATCATTCTGAGATAAGGCAATGCTACACCATATAGGACACGGTCAGGCGGGGGAGTGGATCCCAAAAATAATGCGCTGTGACAGGCCTACGTGGATTGGTCTTGCCATGGCGGCAAGCCGCAATCAACCAATCACAGCTGCCCTCCCGCGCTCCTTGCAGCAGTCGCGGCTTTATAAACCCGACGGTGATCTTCGTGTCCTGTTCATGATCAAAAATTAATTTTCAACTTTAAAATTCCTTGAGAAAGAGCCACTTTTCCTCAGAGCGTGCATGCCAAACGTGCCGCTACTGCAAATAGCTACTTCCAACTGTATCCAGTTTCATCAATTATGTCCATCTCTTGTGCAAACAATGTAGTCTTCTTCAGGCTCACGGCCAGACATCTATTAGCAGTCTTATCGCGGTGGAAGCCGCAAAAACCAGACAAGTTGTCTGTTGAAAAGCGAGTGGACGCATCAATAGCCCAGTATCATACGCGTTGTGAGAGCCGGTTAAAAAACCCGAAAACAGAACCTGCCACTCTGGCCAACGGCCGGATTGGTGCCCTGAATAAACAGGCCGGTGTTGAATGGAGGTGTTTGGTCAGCATCGAATGCGCTCGGCAGGGGGTCCGCCCGCCCGGGCCCGGCCTCCGGGCAATTCGAACTAATCGGATTGGGAGCCTGAAAGCTGCGTGGACAACGTGACGCATCAGCGGGCGTGAAGCCTCGAGATCGGAGACCGGAAACGCGGATGAATGGAAAGCGGCTCTGGTAGCAATCAAATTCGAGAATGATATCATGAGTGTTGAACCCAGACGGAAGGTCATTCAATGACCTTAACTCAGGTCAGTATGCTCCCATTCATAAAAAATGTCACTCCGTCTCCAGCACGCCGCTGAGTGTCACGTCGCGGCGCTTCGCCGCTCATTCATACTCGCTCTCGCGCTCCCTCTCTCTCTTTCTCTCCCCCCCTCCCCCACGTTGACACCACCTCTCTTTCTCTCTCCCTCCCCCGCGTTGACACCGCCTCTCCTAACCTCACAGTCCTACCAGTGCGCTCCGGATTTTCAGCACTCGTACACAAATCGTCAACCGTCACACAATTAAAAATGGACCGTTTACTCGAATTTAAACTCGGTAGTTAATAAAGTTGTAAGGCATACGACTACCGACCGGGGTGACAGGGCTCCGAACAGTAGTGAATGACACACCGGGCAGGAGTGAAATTCACTCAAGAGAAATATGATCGCGTGAGAAGAGTGAAAGCAACCACATTGGCATAGTTCATTGTACTCCGAGTGACTTGAACCACGCGCTAATTTAACTCACACCAAATGGGGCGAATGAATTAGGAGTAGTTAAGCGAAAAGAATACCAAGATTTTTAACAATGCTCTGATCACTCATGTGCTCAAAATTTGAGGCAAACCCGAGATAAAAATCCTTCGCGCTTAATCTGTAGATTCGGGTCACTGAAATTGAAGCATATGAAAGGAATTCGTGTATACTCCTTTCATGGAAGTCAAAATTGATTTTATGGGTGAAAGTGTAAAATTCAACGCTAGTCGTATTTGTCCCAAAAAAGTGTATCAGTGATAACTTAATAGTGATAATATTGAAAAAAAAAAATTAAAAATAAAATAGAAAATGTACAGCGAAAATGAAAAAAATAACAATAAGCAATGTAGTAGAATTGCCCGGTAGTGAGATGCGTTCACCCTCCGAAAGTAGCATTCCATCGAAAACTGAATTCAAAAAAATTACACCCCCCTTTAGGTAACATATTCGACTAAAACCGATAAAATACTCTTGCTGCTGCAAGCAGCAAAAGTATTTAGAGTATTACACCAGCGGGGGAGGGGTGCATAAGACGCGTTTACTCGTGTTGAACACATTTTTTGGGAAAGCCCTGTCAACACTACTAGCAAAAGCTCACGGAACTTTGCGCGAAAGTCAAGTTTCGTAAACCTACCTCTAATGGACAAGGCCTTCCATTCATAAGAAATGAACGAAAAAATTTTGAAAGAACAAACACAAAATTTGGTTTAATGATTTTAACTTCCGCCGCCGCGCCGCGCCGACCGCACCGTGTTTGGTGCAATGCGTGAAGTATTCACGCAGTCTAGTAGGAGCTATGCGTTTCACGCTGACCGCACTGTTTTTGGCGCAATGCGTGAAGTATTCATGCATTCTTGTAGGCGCTATCCGTTTCACGCTGACCACAATAACCGCACTGTGTTTGATGCAATGCGTGAAGTATTCGTGCAGTCTTGTAGGCGCTAATATGTGTTACATGCCGACTGCCGCGCCGAGGGCTTCTCTTTTTCATCTCAAGTCCTCGTCATCATTTCTCCCTAAGTCGCGCCGTTCCAGGCCAACTTGTGTGTTCGGTTTCTTTCTTAACTCGACTAATTAAAGGTGCTGTCTCTTGTATCACTGAGAGACGACAAAATTAAAAATTACTATACTCTCCGGAAATGAGAGATTTTGCAGCCTTTTCTCGTTTGTAATTTTTTTTCTAAATCCGATTTTTTTATACACCTTCATTTGAAAAAATTGCAAAATTTGCCGCCGCCTAGATTTGCCGCCATGGGCCGCGGCCCATGTGGCCACCCCCTTAATCCGGCCCTGGGACACGTTTAATGTGGTAAAAATAACAGCGCATAAGAGACAAATTATCAGTTATGTTTTGCCTCAAATTCTAGTGTCAAAGCTGGTCGAACATGGAAAAAATCAGCATAAGTCAGATCGGTCTTTGAGAACATTAAATATCGTTCAACAACTATGTCACTCTTGTTTCAGTTGTGTCCTCATTTGCTTGTACATCGCGTCATTATGAACTTGTTATAATGATTCAGTACGTAAAAAAAATTATATGGGTCGAGTGTCCAAACCCACTTCAGCACTCCGCCATTTCCTCGGCGCCTCAGAGGTTCGGATCTACTGAACGAATGAGGCTGATTTAAGTTAGAGTGAGGAAACTTTTAATGCGTTCACCGTTTTGTGCGTGTACTCCTGACGATGAAACATAAATTGCAATCTTTGATTTGTTACCCTGTCGAGCGGACACGGAAAGGATCTCAGGTAATGACATGATTTGGGTGATACGATATGAGAGGACCGAGGCTTGTTGTCCTACAAACGGGATATCGTAAAACAAGGGCCTAATCCGATGAGGGAAAACGGGAAGCGGGAGGTTATGGTACAAGAACGGTGATATAAAGCGGGGGCATGCACCTGCACACCTGCCAACGCTGCCCGGCGAGTGAGGTCGTAACACAGCGGCACCGGCTCCTTCAAAGTCCGATTGTGATCGGCGGTCGGCGGCCGCTTTGCTGTGCAAGTTTGCACGGTCACCTCGCTAAACATTGACCACATGACCACCGACCATCAACATCGTCCATCAACCGTCAACCATCTCCAGCACTTGGAGTGCCAGTGCCCAGTGCTGGACATGCGAGCGCATCACGTCATCCCAGACCATCTTCGACACAAAGGTCAACAGCACCTCTCTCCACATTCCTTCACTCTCTGCGGCCGCCGCTCTGCGCCGCGCCGGCCGCACTCTCGGCCGCCACCACCCCTTCTCACTCCAGTTCTACCAGAGGCTTTTGATCGCGTTTCAGTGATCCCTCATTAGCGCGCCACCGTCTTCGGGCGGATCGAGTTTAAACGGAAGTAACCGAGTTTTTTTGGCAAACGAGGTGTGTGCTTTGTTATACTTGATCGGAAGAACTCCACGAGTATCATGTGCAATTGGTTCCCATCTCTCAACTGAGTCCAAGAATGGAAAATCTAAATGGGAACCAACACATCTAGGCTCCTTTCTCTGAATTGTTCCGACTCGTTTTTCATTCAGGAAATAAGATCCAACTTATTGAAAATAAGAAGAAATATAAAAAAAAGGATGGGGATTTTTGCAACAAAGTTAACTGTCATGGTCAGGAACAAACAAGGAAAGTTCAGAGACGGGTCCAGCAATTCGGCAACACTGCGTTTCCTCCATTTAAACCTGTGTTGGATAATCGATATTTTTGGGGCACCAGTCCCCCTGAGAATCGATATAAATTTCCATAGGTTTAAGTAGAAAAAAAACAGTATTGCCAATGACGCTCACAATTGTGAGTGCCAGTTGTCGAGTTAGGAAATAGCAACGGAATTTTGCAAGTTCTTAAGAACATGAATGCATGGATGGATTACAGTGGCGAAGCGAGAATGATCGATTATCGACATTTTCTCACTTGATGCTATGCCAAAGAATTGATCATTAAGGTATTCGTTGCGAACACCCTGTTTATCGATCCTTCTCCAAATGATTAAATGGCAGATCAATCGATACATCGCAAAACACGCCACGCCACTGGTAGATTCGTATAGCCTTTACAGGGGGCCGATTAATGAAATTGATCGACAAAGCAATAGACAAAGAAGACAGAAAGAATATGGAGGATTGGAGGGGTCATATTGGTAGAATAAGCGGGTGGTTGCAGTGGACGAAGGACATAGGGTAGGTATAATAGACCAACTAACGGCAACCCACGAGAGACCCGACAGTTAGTCCATCATTTACCCCTTTAGTCTATAAGAACCAATCAGAAGACGCACTCATACGACAGTATGTTGGAGTTTTTAGCCAACGTGCGTTAAAAATTCAGCATAAAGCTGAAAATCGTTCGAGCACAGTTCTCCCTCAAAGAGATGTGCTGTTTGGAGCAAAACTAGTTACGTCCATTCAGGAAGGCAACTACAGACGCGTTTCGGCCTTGTTGCATGGGCCAATCCTCAGTGCAGTGCAGTATAACATACTGTAATATTGAAGTTGACTGTAGAGTTTTAAGAAAATCCAGTAAGTTTTGAGAATACTGATAAAGTGTGAACTTTTTCAAAGCAGTGTAAAATAATTATTATTCGGTTTTGGATAAAAGACCCTGGCCAATCCAGCTTTAGTGCTGGTGTGATATAAAAATTAAAAACACGAAAATAATAATTAAGAAAGAAATCATTAAAAATACACTGAAAAAAAAAAAAAACTCCGGCCGTGGGAGCCGCAATTACGGGCTATATAGAGATACCGTCCGTTCCGGGCTCAAAGACCGGAAATTCCGGCTGCTGGAGCCGTAGCTTCGGCCTCTGAACCCGGAGCAATCGAAGTTACGGCTTCAGCAGCCGGAATTTCCGGCCTTTGAGCCCGGAACGGACGGTATCTCTATACAGCCCGTAATTTAGGCTCCCACGGCCGGAGTTTTTTTTTTTCAGTGTAATTAAATAAAAAATAATTTAATAAAATGTAATATAAAACAATTTTGATTCGCTATCCCACGGAGGAAACCTCCGTACGCTGTCGCACTTGCTTCTCGAACGATAGCTCGGGGTATCTTAGGACCAAGTGTTGCTCAAAAACCGGCAGGCCAAAAGCTCCCGTCTGTCTTGGTCCTTGGAGAGAGGCACGGCGAGAGCGGGCCGGCTGTTACCTACCAACACCCGTTATACCTATACCTATGATCGTTTTCATAGTAGCTATGCGCTTCGCCTCAAGTGTGCGTCATATCGGGGTCGAAATGTATGCGATCCAACGTCAACGATTTTCAGGTCAAGAAATGAGCACATTGAAGAAGGGATTTGCGAAGATTATCGAAAAAGCAAGGGTTACTTGGCGGCAAATAATTTTCTTACAGGGACGTGCCTTTGTGAGTTTGTGAGCTCTGAGCACCAGTTACAAAGAAGTTTTTCGGTAAAGGATATATGACGGTAAATGAGTGTAAATTACCTTTTCAGATATGTTAGATCGCACATTCAGTCCCACATATCATGAACGATTAGCATGAGGCTGTTGAGGAATATTGCAGAGTACTGTCCAAGTATCCAAACATAAAGAAAAATTAGCTAAATTATTTAAACAAACTTCATTCATGCAATTTTGAAGTGTAAAAATAAACTAAACGCAAAGTACGAGATTTGTTTCGACTGCGTCATTTCAGTTGCCTCACAGCGTTCAAAAGTAGAATTCTATCCATGTGCAATATTCATTCGAGACGAAGTTTTGATATTATTTTAAACATTACTCAGTCCATTCTTGTATATGGATACCTGATGATAGAATGTCGCTAAATTGCTGGTTTTACTTTAAAGGAAAAAAATTGGCAAAACTATTGCGCCAAGAGACACACTACTTGAATCGGAGAATGCTACGGAGAATTTTGGGTACTTTTAACTGAAAATGTCACTAATTTTGCATCTGACCCCGTGCAAAAATCAGTAAAATTTTTGACAGAACTGCACGGGTACATTTTTTTAAACCATAAAAATTTTTGAGTCATTTTAGCAACCGCGGAATGGAGTTACGTTCTTTCGTCCGAATTAGCGGACCCAGCAATCTGGCAACATTATCTTTCGTCCATTAAAACCCATGGAAATATATCGATTCTTGGAGGGGCCAGGTGCTCCGACAAGAAGCGATTATTTAGCATAGGTTTAAATGGAGAAAAACCGGTGTTGCCGAATCGCTGGATCCGCCTCTGTTCGTCCGAAAGACGACGAAAACGCCGCTCGGATACGGACGGCGCGAAGCTCCCGGGGAGAAAGAAACGATCGATGAAAATCCATTGTAACTACAGGGGTAACACTTATTGCAGGAGCTGGCGCTCCTGAATGTTACTACGTTTATGTAAGTTCTCTCTGGGCAGACTGGAATGCCGTCTCCAGCGACGGCGCGGTGATGCACTGCGCACCGCACATCTTCTCCTCCTGGTAGCGCAACCCCATTGCTCTCTTCCGACTCCGACCCGTCGCCGCGCCGGTCGCTGACTCCCGCCGCTCCGGTTGCGGTTCGCTGGTCAGCCCGTGTCGACGATCGCCCGCCGATCTTTAATTCATGGGCATATTTTTTATATGTATATTAATAACACATTTCATCCCGCTCGTGCGCCGCGCACGACATCCACTCTCCTCCTCCCCTCCCCCCCTCGGGGGGAGAGGAAGAGGAGGGAGCCCCTTCATATTTTTCCTAACTCTTATATTTAAGGATCGAGGAAAACTTAATCAGGAATCAGGAGCACCGAGAAAGTGACACTCCGCTAACGTCAGCTACGTGCGAGAAATCAAGATATTTCCCCGATGCGGGGCTATAAATAAGCGTGCACCTGACGGTGGAGGTGGGTAGTCGGCAGCATGAAAGGGGAAGGAGTGAATGCTCTTTCTAGACGTATAATATATGAGGCGGTTGAAGCCAGAGGGGTATCATAATTGCACTTTGCAACGCTGCAGAGTTTCGCCCGACGAACTTTTTCTCGCGTCATTGACAAGTGCGTGTATAATGCTATCAATTGCCGTGGATTCTTCTCCGAGTAAGTAGAGAACTCGCAAAATAAAGAAATAAAAAAAAAAATGAGAATAATATTTGCAACCTGAAGAAATGAATTTACAAGTTAAACTCTGCAACGTTGCAATGCACTTGAGCTCTTCTTTCCAAAACCCTTTCTAATGAGCTGGATACTGGATAGATACCTGGTACTGACCAAGCATTGGCACTGTTTAATGTTATACTGCACAACAGGAATGACTCTCATACATGCAATCTGATTTCATTGTTCGACAAACCGAAGAGATACTTCGACACCAGAACAGCAGTTGGCTCTAAGAAGATTTTTAGTGTTGATTCTAAAATAAGCCTCTGTTTTTCTCCATCAAGCTAAGTTTTTAGGATAAATCGATCTTTTTATAGTGGACAAATTGATTTTACGAGAACCCTCTACATGATAAGAAAAAGACGATGGTCTTTTCAAATTGATAAGAAAATATTCCTTACGCGTTGTATCCTATCTATCCTGTCCGTCGCGTCGGTTGTCTGTCGCCTTTACCGGTTATCAAATGAATGGATTGATGTTGCAGGGTGGGTAGTGGGCGTGGCGAATCTGAGCGATCAATCATCATTCAATTTTATTCAAAATTGATAATATGACAATACTCTTGCTAACCTGCGATGTATCTTAAATTAAAAAGAGGAAATCTTCAGACTTGAACATGAAAATTGTATATCATTCTCGTCAGGCTTTACCTGAACGTTGATGAACGCCAAAATAAACGAATAGAAAGTAAAATAAAACTCTTCGCAATCTTTTGTTATGAATGGTTCTCATTGGAAAGAAAACAAGGAATACGGAAGCTGATTATTGATTGGAATTCAAAGCAAGTACAATGCACCATAATCTGTGAATGTGAACAAAGCGGCACTATCAACTTTTGACTGTAATCCGTTGAGTTACGCCAACGAGGTTGATTGAGACTGCGCTCCCCGTCTGTGATCTGTCTTGATGGACGTATTTCTGCCAAACGGACTATGTGTATTATGACGTGAGCCCTGTTATGCATATATTCTCACAGGTCTCAGGGCTCGTGTCTTAATGCACGTAGTTCCGTTTGGCGGAAATACGTACAGATGAGGATGATGATTCAAGCGATATGGAGAAATGTTTCGCTTCCGGAAGATCTTGTAAATGTGAGTGACTTTCTGCATTCCCCTCAGAGAATTTTCTGAGCACTCTTTCCGTAATTCAATGTAGCCAAAGTCGCAACTTTAAACAGTCGCTTTCATTGCAAATCGCGTTTTTTGCTGATCGATGTTACAGGCTACAGGCAAAGCACAAATATCTGAAAATGTGTTTTGCCACTTATAAAGTTGCTCCAGCTTGATGATGGAAGATTACACAGTAAGCAGTAACCTGTCTATTATAGATACGTAAAAGAAGAAGTATATAGTATCGATTCCAATATCTGAAGCGATCGCTATTACTTGAAAATATACGATGGTTATCTAATAATGTATATCCCGATAATTTTCTCGTGAACCAAAATGTCTAGAAAAAACTAATTGTATATCGTTTACCTAATGCAGTATCCTCACTGCTTCAACTATTTACATTACACCCAAGATTTTTAGAATTTGATCAAAATGCAGAGGTCTCTGCAAATAATTTAATATAGTGCTGAAAAGTAGGCGTACAGACAAACGGGAGTTGTTTGACGCATGGACATTATTATTTAAAAATTTGATCATACTGAACCACACACGAGAGATCGCCAAGATGGCACGATGCAGGAATCACTTCAGAGACTTTAACGCAGCGTCAGAAAAGTAGACGTACCGACAAATGGGAGTTGTTTGACGCATGGACATTATTATTTAAAAATTTGATCATACTGAACCACACACGAGAGATCGCCAAGATGGCACGATGCAGGAATCACTTCAGAGACTTTAACGCAGCGGTAGAAAAGTAAGCGTACCGACAAATGCGACCTGCTTGACGCATGCGGAGACCTCACTATCTACAAATTGAGCACAATGTTGAGCAGTTGAGCCACATTAGAGATGTGTAAATCTTTACTGGCACACATAGTGATTTTGTTTGTTACTTCAGTTAATTGGCCAAAAACGCGCTTTACAATGAGTGCGACTTGGAATGGGTGCGATTGTGGTAAAGTGACGAGGGGGAGGATGTGTAAAAACTTTTTGGGGTGGGATAGTGCTAATCGTGTAAAGACGTGCAAATAAGTGTGACCGTGGAAAAATTTCCAGACTTTTAGCGGCAAGTCTTTAAGCCTCGAGTGCCAAATCGATCGGCGAAAATTGCGGTTTGGGATACGATTGATAACACTTGAAAATAAGGTCACATTGGAATACAAGACCTCAGGAAATCAAAATTGTTCGTCGGAGTTTTTCATGGGCTTAAGTTCCGTGGGTGAAGTTTGGTGAATTAGTTCGGAAGGACAGCGGATATATTTCCACAGATAGCCAAATTACTCATTTGATGATTATTATAATCTTAGGATCGAAAACAGTACTTTTAACACGTGTATCGAGTACATGGAAACATTGCTCTTGGGAGATGCTACGCTGAATACTTATCTCGTCCCATAAATGCTCATAAACAGAGGCTACACGTAACCTGAAACATTCGTGACACTTGAAGAAACCATAAAAATCAGTTGGTAATTCAAGGTCGTTCATGACATCAGAAAATTTTGGGGGAACTTCCGACAAGGTCTTTTCTTGATTGTCTATAAAACACTGGCTGGAAATTGAGACAAGTTTTAGTTATTTTGTAAATTTGTGATTGAATACTTAGGCCCGTCCGGTAAGTAAACTTTCTACAACATACACCTGAAGTTTAGCGACCGAAACACAATTTACCAGAAATATGTTAAAATGATCGTGTGTTTCAAAAGACGTTCGTCGATGGAGCCCTTCTGGAAGAATGTTTCATATTCAAATGTAGAGTTAGCACAAAAAATTTAATTGCTGTTACTCAGAATACTTATTGAGCTTCCTTTGCGGTTTTTTCATAATTTTTCTTCTGATACGGGGAATCATAGAAAAATAGATTTAAGAGTTAGAAAATCCTCCGCTTCGTGAAGCCATGTATCAGGCGGTATTTTCCATTTAAACAATGTATTTTAGCAGATTAGGTCATTTTCTTGTACCCTTTCAGATGCTTGTTCATTTCAGTAGTCCAGGTATTTTCTTGTGCTCACTCAGTAGTTTCTTCTAGAGTTTCTTACAAGTCATGACATTCACAAAATTGCAGACACCTGCAAATTCTCCATTGTGCTTTTGAGTCGCCCACTAAACGGGTTAAAACGAGTTTACAGTTAATAATAAGATCGGTGCGGTTAAGGCAAACAGAATGGAATATTTTCCACAAGGTCCTTTTCCCATAGGAGCGAGCTGTTAGGGAGGGAGGGGAGCTCCTTACGGCAGAGTGCTTCAAATCCGTCAAAATATACAGGTCGAGCAAACTAGGTTCAAACTAGCACCAAGGTTCTCCGACGAACCCGTGGTTCTCAGTCACGAAGCCGGTGGGTCAAATTCGTGGCTACTCCCTTGATTAGCCCGTATACGAATCAAGGAATTTAAAACGGCCAACATTTTATGACTCGAGAGCAGACTTTACCTCAGCAACGCGGAAGAGAGATGATCGAGCTTGGGGAGGGGGAAGGGGAGGAGGAGGGGGGGGGAGTTGTTGGTCGTATCTCACAGATCGTCTGAGTCCCGGTTTCTCAACTTGCTGTTTATGACTTTGGATCCTCGGGTCTCTCTTTCGGAGGAGAGCCAGGGCCAGCCGCAGCGCGGGTAACTCGAAAGTATTGGACCCATATAATGCCCTCCTTTGACCAACACGTTCTTACTTTTTGCTTTATGTGTGTCATCTAGTCATCTAGCTCAAGCTCAATATTTTATTCTGTAGCTCATCCATTATTTTTCATCATCGTGTAGATCGTATTCGATATACATCAATCGGGCGAGATTGTATCGATATCGATTGGTTCAAAACATAAACATAGCCTCAAAAGCCATTTGAGTAATCTGACGGAACGGGTTTTTTGTGATAGATTTTTGATTTGTATGCAATTCGTACGAGTGCTAATTGGCAAAGAGTAGTGGAATTGCTACGAAATTTCTCATTTTCAGCTTTACTGACTTACTTATATCCTAAAAATTTGGATTGAGGTTAAGTTCTATTGTTTATTGAACCAAACGATACATCGAACCACTATCGAATACGATCCATTATCACTTTCGATACCCGGAGCGGACGGTTCGCTCGAGAAAAAATATGGCAGTATCCCATTCATTATGATGATGAAAAGGAAAAATGTATTCCAGGAAAAAATCTCACACGCGAATTTGGAAAAAATATTGAGTTAGACAATGCTAATCACAGTACCGCAAGTAGAGTCTTTGTGGCGAATGACGACTTAGAGAGAATAAGAAGAAATGCTGTTGTTTTGTTTAAGCAGGGGGAAAAAGCCCAGAAGTGTCATTCCCGCGATTCGAATTTGGGACCAATCCCGCGTATGCGGACAGGTTTATTTGGTAGCCGGCAGTCAGGTTTGCCTAGAGTAGAGCCTAACCTAAATAAAGAAAAACAAGCAGAAAAATCCAACATGAATATGTTGGAAAAGCGTGCCGAATAACTGAAATGTTGGACACATACCTACTATTTTCACGTCTTTGTTATTTGCATCAATTGGTACTTTTTGCTAAATTTGGGAGAAAATATTGATTCATGAACGTTGAATGTAAATTGATTTTAAAGATTCCGTCCAATTATCTTGATTTTAAGCTGATATGCGGCATTTCGCACGACCGTGATTTGGGCGAACTGCCGTGCATCGAAATCGCGTTGAGTTAATCTCTTTGGATTTCGAACTGTAACTTCTCTCCTATTCGGCCGATTTTTACAAATGAGGTCTCTTTTTATTTACTTTAACGGAAAGTAAGGAAAAACTCGCATAGACGGAAAACAATTTTTGTGAAAATTTGGTGGATCCTGGCGTCACGGTGAATGGTTAATCGGGCGTGGAAGATAATAGGTTCGACGAGGCGACCCTCTCCTCGCCGTCTTTTATTGCCTTTCTCGAAACCTGACACCCAAAGCTATATCGGGAGATAACTGCAGTGGTTTGAGTGGATATCTGCAGGGGCCACGGTTAGTACATGGTATAAAGAGTCACGAGGCTCATCACAGATTGCACTTGCAGTGCAAGACGCTCATTGGCTAAACAGTTTTGGCGGGAAAGAAGGTTCTAGAGTTGAGTCCTCCGAGCGTAAGAAAGCTTCTATGAGGTTTTTGTCAAATGAAATAATACGGTTTTAACAGGAAAATGTTCTCAAGGGTTCCCAATTAGCAGTTCATTCGGTTTTTTGGTAAGAGACCATCAGGGCTTGACAGTATAATGGTTCAAAGACAAGAAAACGGGTCCGAGGAAAAAAATATTTGGACGGCCCGTTGAATAGCATTGGTTGATCGGTGTGCTGTACTATGGTACATCCGAGTGATTTCAAAAAGCGAGCCCTACTGGCACGCTTAAAAATTGCGAACTGAAATAAACCTTTCTTGCGTAAGATTTTGATTGATTCAAAACTTTTATTTTTGAAAAATATAGAGGGAAACGGAGACAAAGGCTTGAAAACTATTGAATCATGCAATTGAAAAAGTTAGCAAAATTGTTTGTTCACTCAGGTTAGTTATTCTTACTCCTCTGCCTGTGCAAACTTGGTCTGCGGTGACTTGGAAGAACTGCCCGTAGACGCGGGAAACTTAAAATGCGTGTTACAAACTACACAGATTATGAGCGCTATAGAGAATGAATTTCATACTTGTTTGACGTGCCCGGCGTTATTTTGGTGCGATTTTATCCGTAAAGAATATACTTATTTGGCTATATCTCTTGCGAGCGACATACCCATTGCTGCCCTGTTCCTATTTCTATTCGTCATGATTGTCATGAGTACTCATAATTATGATAAACAAAAGGAAAATTAACCGTAGATCTTAATTCAGAACTCAGTTTTTAGCGGTGAAAATTGGTCTCAGACTTCCTGGCTTTCAGTGCAACAGACCCAATCTTCAAAACCTCTAAGGTCACTTCCTCACGTTTGAGGAACTGTGTCTAGAAGAATGAAGACGGTTCGGACAGAGTTACGTAATTCATGAGAGGTTCGGCCGCTGGCGTCCCTGGGATAAAAAGTCGAATCTCTTGAATTCAGTTTAATACTCTCCGAACGGCTTTTGAAATTTTAACGACCCATTTAAAGAAAGAGCCCGTTACGAGCGAACGGTACAGATGAAGCCCCTCTCAGCTGTAAAAGTCGGACAAAAATGTGGGAGTTGCAATCGAGGGAATTACTTACAATTTTTTTCCTCCGCCGGGATCGACTCAACATACTCGACGGAGAGGGCCTCGCCGAGGGGGAGGGGGAAATCTGCAAACGGGACATCATGGATAACCAGTAATGGTCTAACGGTCACCGCTCTGGACTCAAAATTAGTAAGGCCGCCAAATTAATCGAGACAATACGCATTTTCCGTTAGATCTGGTTCCGGGAGGGAGGAAATCTGGCGCTGCCGCGGAGATGCAAACGCGAAAAAATGGCCACATTTGTGGGAAGAAGCTGTGGCTATCTCGCGGGAAGCTTCAACGTCCTCGCATGAATTATTCCCGCTGCGCCGAGCCGGGAGGATCGATGCAAGCTCTCCGGATCTGCCCAGAAGGCGGTACTTATACTTAACGATGAATTTTAATTCCTACGTTAATGCGGAGACACAATGGTCCGTTGCGCAACGCACGCAGACGCAACTTGACCGAGAACTTGAGACCAGTCGCCTTTCCAAAGAATCGCCTCCTCCATCCTCTCAATATTGACCTCGCTAAGTTTCGTGTAACATATCGATTTCATGCTAAGTTTGGTAAACAGAAAAGAGATAAAAAGCTACGTTTTGTTTTTTTTAATTAATCTTCCGGGAATAGCACACTATTGGCTTTTTTTTTTTTTTTTTTTTTTTTTTTTTTTTTTTTTTACGTGGAACTGTGCCTTCTTTTCCTCCTCAGAGGGGAAAGGGCAAGCTCGGCAGTCTCTACTTAGCTAACTTTAACTTAAAATTAGATCTGATTTTAGTATCGATCTCTCGAGCGTTTGGGCCGATTTTAACACATAGAAATCAACACACGAATGATCCCTTTGAGGGGAGGTATCGTCTTAACTTAGGCAGAGAAAATTCACGTGAAAATTTTTTAATACTGGTAGAGCAGTACTCACATTTAAGTAGATGAATGTACGGAAATAATTATTCTTGCTGCTGAAGATGAAAGCTCTGAAAAGAGAGAAGTAAAAAAATTTGAGAGTCAGATGAAACGGGGAAATGCGTTGTTCTCGTTTTAAAATTGCGTAACTAAAAAACATTCATTTTCAATTTTTGCATTATACTTTCTTCACTAAGAGATAAGAGAAACGCTCAATCTATTGTCACTTCTTTAAATTTCAAGTTATAATGTTCCGGTTTGAACCGTTGATCACCATCTTTAGGAGAAAACATCTTAAAGGGTATTACCCCTTCCTCCCACCCCACAAGAATATTCTGGAAGAAGGCACACCCCATGAATACAGACATTATCAAAGAGAGGCCCCTCTCCGCTATTGTGACACGTGTTAAAAGCGCGTAAAAAAGGAACGTTTTGGAACTTTTTGCAGGTCTCCTTCACAGTTTCAAAATGACGGAAAAATAGAACTTTTTCTGGGGAGGAACTTCCAGTTTTTGTCAAAAAGTTTCTTTTTCACTGTCTTTCCCAAATAAGTTTCTTTCAATGATAGTCGTCGAGCCCCCAAAACTATATTTTGCTTACAGACAACCTCAGCCGAATGATATCTATTTAATTGGAAATGACATGAAAGAAAAACTTTCTGAGGAAAACTGGAGGTTCTAACCTATCGCCAATTGACAAAGGTATAGTAGCTCATTACACATGTTCAAAATTTTGACTGCGGTTGCCATTATGATACGGTAGTAGATGATGATTTGCAATTCGTCACATATTTTGTTTTTTTATTTAATGCTCATTTGAACGACGTTTCTCAAACGGAAGTCAGCATTTGGTATTGCCGATATTTTTGGGGCGCGTCTCTCCCTTGGACCCCCCCCCCCCCCCCACGGAGGATCGGGGATTCGCAACCCTACTTTAAGTCCCCGCTGCCCTCGATATGGTGAACAAAATTTAAGACCGTGCCAGTTTCACTCTTTTCTTTTCTTTCTCCCTTTTCTTCTCATGCCGCGCGCTATGAAGAGAAAATAATTTTACTTCTGTTTTACAATTATATGCTCTTTATATACTCCTAGAAATTATTTTGGCCCTCCCAAAAATTTACCTTTCAAGGACATGCGGGAGTTAGAGAGGGTAAATCGCGAATTTGATATAAACACAGATAAAGATTGACAGCGCTGTTGTTAGTTGTGCTTCATTTCGGATTCTTTTAACAATATCGCTGATGGTAAGAAACGTTCAGCATTGAAAACTGAAAATCAATATTTTTGTTGCCAAGACGGGGTTGTCTCTATACTAAACATTTTCAGCCCCCATGGTATTAAGGTCATTTGCTTTACTCCATCACATATTCTGAAAAGAATGCTCTTGTTCTGTTTTTTTTTTTTTTTTTTTTTTTTTTTTTTTTTTTTTTTTTTTATTATTATTATTTTCCTTTATTCTAGTAAGTATGTCACAAGAAACGCAAGGAATTTTTTCAATCCCTCCTCCTCCCCTTCTGAACCCAAAACTATGCGGGACAGCATGTTCCCCATTGGCAATGACCTCATTTTTCGTGCACTCCTGTGTCCTCTCAAGATTCAAGTTTCCATTAAAATTATTGTTGAATATAATACAGGTAAATAAATTGTAATATGGTTCCTTTGCAATGTGCAGCTTAAAATGAGGGGCCTGGAGGACAAGGCTCCTAAGTGCAGTTTTTGAAAAAAAAAAATGAGATATTCTTGGACTCAACTAAAACTAGTTTGAATGAAAGTATATTCTGTGAAAAATTCACAACTAAAATCCAACTTTAAAGCATCAAAAAGTAAATTTAAACTTCCGTTTTGCCGTAAGGCTCCATGTAATTTTGAAACTTAAAACACGTACTTCTTGAAATAGCAAAAATTGCACTTATGCGGCTTGTCCTTCAAGCTCTTAAAATGATGTATTTTTAGTTGTATCTCGCGGGTTATTCATTTAAATTTTTCTTGTGTTGCACACATTTTTGGTGCAAAATAAGTTTGAAAGTAATGTTTTACTTTAAAAAATAAAGTCAGTTTGATTTTCCTTCACATTAAGTACAGTGAATAAAATACCCTTTTAGCACTAGGAACTCAATCAAACTTGAAACTTAGCGCATTTTAAGTTTAATGTGGATAAAGAGAGTCGAGTTGAATGATCAGTACGCGTTGGTTCCACAGGGAAACACATACATCTCATATGATTTTTTCATATTACAGCAAAATAAGAAAACCCAGTTTAATTCTTAATAAGATATCAAGAAAACGAAGGATTAAGTGTATGCTTGAGAATATCATAAAAATGCAACAGTTTTTAATACGGTTAACATCACAAAGTCAAAAATAAGATGATATCATCAAAATGAATCATTTCTTAAAAAATACCTCATTTTTTAACGAGCAGCAATATACTTACTTCCAGCAGTACCATCACTCTAATTTTTGTGGTACGGGAAGTAAACTGATTGTTCATATTATACACGTCGTGAATGCCCTTTGGACCATCGAGAGACTAATACAGGTGCCTCGTTAGTGGACAAAAGTTCAAACGTAAGAAGAACAAGAGTCTGTTAGGTCATTTTACGCAGAAAAGAGGTAACGAATACTTTTTTTGATACATTTACAACGAATAGGCGGCGGCGGCCTCTAGCGGCCCTTATTCTGGTTAAGAGTTCTATGCGTGAAACTTTCCTGATCAAAAATTGTATGCTCTACAAATTTTAAGGTGAACACTTTTTATAAAATGCATTTAGAACGAGTTGCAGAGTAGAATTTGAATTTTGGACTGAACAATTGGCATTTTTTTTTAGGAATGGCCGCACTTACGAAGAATCGTTGGTCGGAAATAAAAAAGTCCGCTTCAGTGCTAAAATTGTATAACCGCATATCAAACATAAATCATCCACCGCAATTTTTACATGGTATAAACCGTATCTATGTATGTATTTACCCTATTTTATGAATGTATAAGCCTTTTTTATCTAACTGACGGACTTTTTACACAAATACATTTTGGTCTCCGGAAAAAAGATGAGCCTCAATATCTGAGTATTTAGGTAGTTAGTCAATTTTTTCATTATTATTAGCGATACCTATTCATCACCTTAGGAGAACACTCATTCAGATTGGATGTCATATGTGTATAATTTTTCTTTTGCGCGCTATGCAGCCAATTCGGATAAAATTGACATTTTCCTTTTTTTCTGCAAAGACTGAATTTTTAAAGAGGCTCGTTTGTGAGATGGGCATGTTGGGAATCCAGAATAGATTTTCTTGGATATCTCATGATTTTAGTTTTATACAGAATTTATTCCTCCACTAAAATCTATTTTTTTTAGAAAGGGCGAGTGTTGTAGGCGGGGAGGTCGAAAGTACAAGAATTCTTGGGGAGCTACCTTTAAAAATACTAGGGGCGCTAGCTAATGAACAGTTTGACGCATGACACCTACAACAAGTCATCCTTCTTAAATTCTGTCATTTGATCTTAATGTTTGAATTGAATTCCCTTTCGTTTCCAAATACTTTTCAATATGTATAAAAAATTATAGAGTTAAAAAATACGTCAAGTTTGCAAAGGTCTTCGACCAAAATGAGGTGTAGATCAGGGAAGACGTTTTTAATATAATTTATTTAACGCTGAATCCCAAAATACCACTTGTTTTTACCATCTAGTAAGAGTTTTTGTAAAGTCAAAGATTTCACGGTGAAATTGGTTTTACCAGGTGACAGATGCATGCGCTGCGAAAAAAACGTAGGGTTTCTTCATATTCAGCAGTCAGAAAGTTGGATTACATTGATGGTATGCTTAGGAACTTTTTCTCTTTCCTTGACAAGAGAGTCTCCTTGGTCAAAAGACAGAATTGTAACCAGTATAAAACTTATCCGTTTCATTAACGTCTAAAAAGGAAGGTAAACATATTTATCTGTGCATATCTCACATTACTGTGCTTTTCATAAGTGGTTTCTGTCGCTGAGGTTGAACATGACCTCAAATTTGTTCTGCAATCCACGATATTTTGGGAGAATCGAATTTCCCAATAATGATTTTTTTCAGCTTAGAATATTTTTTTTTTAAAAAAATACGATTTTTTCACCAAGAAAAAAGTTCTAAAATAATGAAAATCTGAGTTGATTTTCGTCTTAATTAGCAAAATATACTAATGAATGGTCCCATTAGACGCAAAACAAACGAATAAGACTTATATTGGTTAACTAGGCGGGAATGAATTCCGGGATTGGGCTTTTCTGCAATGAATCTTTGACCAAGGAAAAATTCTCGTCAAAAAAATCAAAAAAAAATCTTACGTGTAATTGGCTGTTAAATCTGAAAATATGGAATCTGTTTTTTCCTAACATGCATGAGTTTCGCGGGAGATGCTCATGTAATTGGAAAAAACTAGCGTCAGTTTCTTTCAGAGCTTAAAATATCCTCAAAAGTATTTTTCCTAATCTTTGGTTGGTTGGTAGATACGTTTATTTGGTGCTTCGAACAATTTAGCTATTCCTTGTTTTAAAAGCATTTGTGCCCCTGTGCTTGTCCGTAGGTAGGTACAGAATTCAAATTTGACTATGGAGTTTACGTTGGAATTTAAAACTTAATTTTACATAATCAATCAGGATATGTAATAAGGAAATCAAAATAAGTGCAGAAATAATATGATATTGCTCGATATTATGAATCGAACTTTCCGCGACCCAAAAAGCTCAAACGAAAAATTTTTAGAAGCAGGATTCCCCAATTGAAATATTTGTTACCAATACGAAATTTACGAATAATCAAATAAACGTCAAATACAATACACTGAATCCATGGATAATGACCAGGCTAAAAAGATAACAAATAAATAACCTCATAGAATTCAAGCACACGGTTACGCCCCTCTCTCCGATTTCCTAATTATTGTGCGGATCATGGATAAATTCAATGTAAACAAAAAGTGAGGGGCTTGACGGGCAAGGCACATTAGTTGAGTTTTCGCTATTTCGAGGAAAAGCGTTTAAGGTTTCTTAATCATATAAAGCCTTATAGCGGAAAGAAAGTTTAAACTCACATTTTGATGCTCAAAAATTGGAATTTATCAGTGAATTTTTCACAGAATTAATTTCAAACTTACATTTACTTGAAATCACTAATATCTCAACTTTTTCGAAAACTGCACTTACGCGCCTTGTCCTCCAGGCCCCTCAAATAAAGATGTATATAAACTAGAATTCAAAATAATACTTACGTTTTGTGAATCCAAGAATCTAGAACATGAACAGACGAACTTGAAAATCATACAATTTTTGAGAACTTCAAGCACACCGGTTAAATCGAGAACTGCTAGGGGAACGAATTCCAAAAGTACGCACGAAAATTCGAGAGCAAAATTCGAAAAGCCGGAAGTGGAGACTGAAGCTAGGATTGGCACGCGCACAGAGGCATCACCTTTTTCGGATATGTAAGAACTCTAAATGAGCGGCGATAGTGAACTTGAAACGAAAGTCAGGGGAGCGACGGACACGGGCCTGCAATGCATAGCAGAAGAGAACATGTGACCGGGGAAGCGAGGAATCGGGAGGAGTCCGGAACACCAGCTCGAGGAGGACGGAGACGCAGAGACGGTTCCACACACGATTTGGCGAGGCTCAGGACGGGCAGTATACAAGTGACTCACGGCCGACAAGACCGAGATACTTTAAATACTCGGGAGGAGGGAAAGAGGGGCACAGCGATGACGGACCCCATCCCGGGAGATGAGGAGAATCATCAGTAGGGTCATCATAAGAAGACGGCACTTTACCGGTGGATTTCCTCTCCAGGAATCAATCCCGCATTCCCCAGAGTCTTGACCACCAATCAATAGATCCTACTTCCTACGAAATTAGTTACATTTTTTTCGTCTCATCCCTCTCCCGTTCTTTCGTACTGTCATCTTTTAGAAATTAAAAAAAAAAAATTCAAGCCAGTTTAAGTGAAATTGGGTGAAATAATAAAACTCAAACAAAATTTTATGTGTCATTATCAATCCCGCATTCCCGAGAGCCTTGACCATCAATCAAAGATCCTACTTCCTACTAAATTAGTTAAAAATTTTCGTCTCATCCCTCTCCCGTTTTTTCGTACTGCCATTCTTAAAAAATCAAAATATCAAGCCAGATTAAGTGAAATTTTGTAGGTTATGGAGTGAAATAATAAAACTCAAACAAATTTTCATGTGTCATCATCAATCCCGCGTTCCCGAGAGTCTTGACCATCAATCAAGGATCCTACTTCCTAGGAAATTACTTAAATTTTTTTCGTCTCCTCATCCCTCTCCCGTTCTTCCGCACTGTCATTCTTAAGAAATCAAAATTTCAAGCCAAATTGAGTGAAATTTTGTACGTTGACATCATAAAACTCAAACAAAATTTCATGTGTCATCATCAATCCCGCATTCCAAAGAGTGTTGACCATCCATCAAAGATCGTGCTTCCCACGAAATCAGTTACATTTTTTTCGTCTCGTCCTTCTCCCGTTCTTTCGTTACTGTCATCTACAAGAAATAAAAAATAAATGAAAGTTTCAAGCCAGTTTAAGTGAAATTTGGTAGGTTCTGGGGTGAAATAATACAACTCAAACAAAATTTCGTGTGACATTTCCATGTTCGGAGTCGACTTTTCGCCGCCCGGAGACAAGTATAGAACTGTTCCACCCCTGTGATGGTTGTGGCAGGAGTAGTTTCTGAAGCAAGGAAGGTCTGCGAGTCATTTCAAATTTAGGAGCTCAAAAGACATAATAATCATACCTATTCCACAAGCTCAGGATGTTTTAGTTTGCCTGTTAGTCTCAGAACTGTGTTGAGTAACTTATGGAACGGGTCAGAGACTTAAACGCAAAGATAGAAAAGCAAACGAAACATCAGGAGGATGCTCTGAGAATCGTACCACCTGGAAAAAAATTCAGAAAATGAAGCACAAAATTCGATTATCTCGGATTTGGATATTATGAGAAAACCTTCATAATATTCTGAGATGGAAATGCCAAATATTGGATGGAAATTATCCAGAGATTAACTCCAGTCCTTTCCGATCAGGACCTGAGAGGCCGGTTCCAAGTCCAATCTTCTATAATTTGGCTTGATTCAATTTGGGGACCTTTATTTCATGAATAGCTCTAAAAAAACATCACAGAGTGCATATTCATTATACATTTCAAAGACGAAAGATAAAGATTTTGGGCCTTAGGAACCATTTATTTACACCTATCCCAATGATTCTCAGGCCGGACCCCCCAGGCCTGCATTTGCATTCCCTCTGATTTGTTCTAATTTGAAGATCATTCCTGTCAAATCTACAATTGGAAGATCACAAAATCAGGAGACCCTAGCAAAATTTGACCCTCGGACCCTTACGAGTAGGTCCCAGGTTATAGCCTTACCAAAATAGAGTACGCGACACTCCTCACGTTTTCATAGGAATGCGTCGGATATCCTGCCTGAGGAGTTGACTGCTATAATTTACTGTGATAAAGCGCTTGTCGCATCGTTTAATACTCTGAGCACGGGTACTATAGACTCTACAATCAATGAAGTGGCAAAAATACGCTCGCCTCTTAATGCAGGTATATTATTCAAAGTTTTACAGCACCTCTCCCAACACTGGAAAAAAGACACATTGGATCTTGAGTCCAGACTCTTAAAAACATCGACAAGAAAAAGTACTCTTGATTCAATCAGAATCAAGCTTAAATCAAGAACCAAGCCTCTTAATTTAAGCGGATTTAGTTTTGATTCAAGCAAAAATCCGATTGAATCAAGAGTATTTTTTCTTGTCAATGTTTTCAAGAGTCTGGACTCTAGATCCAAGTGTTTTTTTGTTTCCAGTGAATATACGGAATTAATCTAATCTCCAAATTCATAGGTGGAGTTGTCACGGGATCTAAGGTTCTGCCTTCAATTAAAATTACAACCAGCTATAGTTCCAGGTCTAAAAGCCGACGAAACAGATCAAGGAAAAGTTCCTTCCTCTGGAATATTGACTGGACTTATTGGTATTTGTCTTGACGTCCCAAGAGTCTCTTTCAGTGGGTAAGTCATGCTAGGATTTTCCACGACCTGGTGACTTTCGAATCCATGCAAGGGCAACCGTCTATCTTGCCCTCACTTGACCTTTACGTGTTGTTACCTCACTTTTTAGCCGGAGATTGCATAATGTACGTTTTCCTTCACTTGTGCTTATAAGAATAAAACTGCCCGTGCGGTTTTCAGCATGAATCAATTAAAGAAGAAAAAAAGGATGATGAGGAGAGGAAAAAAAGCAAATAAATACACTGAAATGTTCAAGGAATATCATGAAATTGGTCATGTCAAAACCTTACAAATCACATCTGGGTAACTGAAATTCGACTTTGGAAAGATGAGGATGTTTTGACCTTAATCAATCTCAATTCATTAAAGCGAGAAATGATTATTGTTTTTTTGTAAGAAACGACATCGCGATGCTATAAGATCATAGAATTTTAAAGGAAAATAACAGATTTATGGCGCCATCGTGGGAAAGGAGGCTGTACCCCCACCTGTACCTCAACGCCAATTCTTGAAAACTTCAGTATTCTTTCTTCTCGGTGCGAAGTAAGCTCTACGTGTAAGAAAATTTCAAGGAACGATATTGATTTATTCTTTTTCAAATAAAAAAAAAAATAGGAGCGGAGATTTTTAAACACCGCAAACGAGAAACGTGGTCTGGTAGTTTCACCGTCCATATGTAAGAGACTCCCGAGGACAACTGACTCGGAGTTTTTGCAAAATTCTGCCGGTAATCTGCGTACAGGGTGTTTCTGTGTGTTCGTAATGAAACGAGAGGGTGAAGTAATGGAAGCTAAGAATGACAGGGCCGGATTTACCTACTTGCCGCCCATGGGCCGCTAGTATTTTTCCGCCCCCTTCTCATTCGTTTTGAAACATCAATGAAAACCATCAAAATGAACGTGCTAGCGGGGGAGGGGTGGATAAGACGCGTTTACTGGTGTTGAACACATTTTTTGGGAAAGCCCTGTCAACACTACTAGCAAAAGTTCATGGAACTTTGCGCGAAAGTTAAGTTTCGTAAACCTATCTGTGTGTGGACAAGGCCTTCCATTCATAAGAAATGAACGAAAAAATTATGAAGGAACAAACATAAATGTGGATTAATGATTTTAACTTCTGCCGCCGCGCCTCGCAGACCGCACTGTGTTTGACGCAATGCGTGAAGTATTCACGCAGTCTTGTAGGCGCTATGCGTCTCACGCTGATCGCACTGTGTTTGCCGCAATGCGTGAGGTATTCATGCATTCTTGTAGGCGCTATCCGTTTCACGCTGACCGCAGTGACCGCACCGCGTTTGATGCAATGCGTGAAGTATTCGTGCAGTCTTGTAGGCGCTAATATGTGTTACATGCCGATCGCCGCGCCGAGGGCTTCTCCTTTTCATCTCAAGTCCTCGTCACCATTTCTCTCTAGGTATGTCGCGCCGTTCCAGGCCAAATTGCGTGTTTGGTTTCTCTCTTAACTCGACTAATTAAAGTTACTGCCTCTTGCATCACTGAAAGACGACAAAAGTAGAAATTACTATACTCTCAGAAAATTAGAGATTTTGTCGCTTTTTCTCGTTTGTAATTTTTTTTTCTAAATTCGATTTTTGTTATACCTACATTTAAAAAAATTGTAAAATTTGCCGCCCCCTATAGATTTGCGGCCATGGGCCGCGGCCCATGTGGCCACCCCTTAATCCGGCCCTGAAGAATGATATTGTGCGCGGCAACGAAACCAATTAATCAGTTTGGTACGGGCATGTGCGCCGTGCGGATGATCGCTTGTCAAAATAAGTGTTCGATTAGGTTCCTCTCTGAAGAAAGCGGCGTGGATGGTGTCATTTTCCAGATGACTTTTTGAAATATGTGTTCTGTAGGGAGGCAAAAGCGCTCTAGTGAGCTGATTTAGGTTGTTTTAAATGTATTTTATGAATATTTACAAAAGAGAATGTGACTTATTCATATTGAGGACAGTGTCGGTTTGGCTCGATCATTCTTGGGGTTGCCAATACATCTTCGGTACCCCTTCATCTCGGATAGGAGCCTCCTCTACCTAACCTAAACTCCTCTCTTGTGGAGGTTTTTCAAGTTTTGGGGGCCCCTGCAAGAAACCTACCGGGGCCCTTTGAGCCACCCGTCAAAATTTCTGGGGTACCGATGCACCGTGGTACCCCTGACTAGACCGCCCCTGATTGAGGGTCAGTGAGAGCAAGAGAGATAGGTAACCCGCGAAAGGACCCAGGGTCACTCCAAAACTACCCTGATGACCATCCATGGAAGCATCAGCGGCCTCCCTCGAGTCTCATCACGTGATGATAAAAGAGCCCTCAGATGGACTCTGAAAATAGATATTTAACTCATTGAGCAGCCGGCTAGGTTGACTTATAGCAGTCAGCACGTCTGCCTTTAGACCAATTGATCCCGGGTTCAAATCCCGCGGTGATGGCGACAAATTTTCAAGGAACTAACAAGTGGATCTGTAGAGATAGACTTCACTCGGAATCCCTGAAAATTTGAACGCCTGAAGCATTTGCCCCAGGCCCCTACCCTGACCCGATGCTCATTATTCAAGGTTGCAGAATCCTCAAATGGATTAAAAACCTCGAATAACTTAAAAAAAAAAGGAAAAACTTATTGAGCAATTCCATTCTCTATTATTCTCATCTTGGGTTTTCTTGTGCAATTCGTCTAAGGCTTTGGCATAATACCTAAAAAGGAGAAGTTCATAGTGATAAAAAGGAGGTGTTTGCATTTCGGGCATCTTGGATTTTTTTTGATGACGTAGGTCGGTTAGGACGACTTTTATCATTGATTTTCTTGGAAATGGTGTAGTTCCTAGAAAAAATCAATTCTTCATAACATGTTTAAAATCATATCATGAGTTGATTCAAGCAGAAAAGTCGGTCGTTATGATCCATATTTCATACTTCGAATTCCGGATTTTGCCTGAGTGCCTGCACCGACCTACGCCATGGGGTGAACAATCCTCAAGATGCAAACACCTACTTTTTGTTCTCTATGGTATAAGTCGATAGTTGAAAGCAGCGAGGGTGAGGGCGACACGTTGGAGTAGAGTGCGGCGCTGGGGGATTCGGTCGGGTGGAGACACGTAATCGTCATGCAGCGGGCAATTACGTCATTGTGCGGCGGCGGCGGGCGGACTTGACTTTCCCCGGTGCTCTCGGTCACTGCATCCCGCGTTCGCAATGAATGGCAGAATGATGAGCAATGAACCAGGAGCAGGAGCTGGAGCAGGAGCGTCGGGCCGGTCGTGACATTCACCTTGATTCCACTCTGACACTCACTCGGTGTCGGCCACTCCGGCTCATAACACTTACCGCACTTCGCACTCCCTTTGAGTCATCGACTTCTCCACTCCCCCGCCTCCTCCCGCTTCCTGTGTCCGCGCACACATTTCGTCGCCCCTCTGTTGCACTGAAAAAAAAAAAACACATTGGATCTAGAGTCCAGACTCTTGAAAATATGACAAGAAAAAATACTCTTGATGTAATCAGATTTAAGCTTAAATTAAAAGGAGATCCGCTCAAATTAAGAGGCTTGGTTCTTGGTTTAAGCAAAAACCCGATTGAATCAAGAGTATTTTTTCTTGTCGACGTTTTTAAGAGTCTGGACTCTAGATCCAAAGTGTGTTTTTTTCCAGTGTGAGGTGTATCTTGATTCCCGCATGAGCTCCAGAAAGCATGGCTTTATATGTGAATCAGGGCTTACTTGGAAATCGAGATACGTCCTTACGTCAGAAGAGCGACGAGTTGGACGTATTTATGCTAAAAGGAACTATGTGCATGGATTTCCGTGAAACATAGTTCCTTTTAGCATAAATACGTCCAAATCGTCGCCCCTCTGTTAAGGCGCATCTTGACTCCCGCATGAGCTCCAGAAAGCATGGCTTTATATTATCTGAATCAGGGCTTACTTGGAAATCGAGATACGCTCTTACGCCAGAGGAGCGACGATTTGGACGTATCTATGCTAAAAGGTACTATAAGCATAGGGATTGCGTGTGACATAGTTCCTTTTAGCATAAATACGTCTATTTTGTCGTCTCCCGACGGAGGAACGTAACTCCAGTCCAAGTTTGCCAAATGACTTGAACAACTGAAGGGCTTGGAAGACAAGGCGCATAAGTGCAGTTTTTGAAAAAAATGGACATATTAATGATTTTAAATAAAACTAGTCTTAATGCATATTCTGGAAAAAAATGTGCCGCCAAATTTCGATTTTTTAGCATCAAGAAGTCAGTTTGAACTTTCTTTCCGCCATAAGGATCCATGTGATTTCGGAACTGCTAACGCGTATTTTCTCGAAATAGCAAAAACTGCACTTATGCGCCTTGTCTTCCAACCTCCTCAATTGCTTTATTTTACAAAAGTGTACATGAGCAATTTTTATCCAAAATTTGTATGATTTTTGTATGAAATCTGAGGAAAAATCAGTGAAATTTTCAATTGGGAATACCCAAGATTCTCCTTGTTAATAAGCGATAAACGCGGGGAAATTTGGCTGCATTGAAATAAACGTTCTTTCGTGCGGGAAACGGAATTTTTGCAAATCGGAATTTTTCCGGAAATCGGAATTATTTCGGAACCTTTTGATAAAATAAAATGACAGCACTGGCAGTGACGCGGATCAGAAAAATGACAAAAATTATATATCTGCGAGGAAACCCGTAAATGGCGGCATTGCCAATAAGCCATTGCGCCTGGGCAGGCACCACATATTATGATGTACCATAGGACCCGCCGCCGAACGGGAGCAATAACCGCGAACGCCGAGAACGGTTAGTAATTAGTTTCTGAGCTTTAGAGGGTCACTCCCGTTGATCCTATTTGTGACGTCAGAATGATGCCGCTTATGGGAAAATAATTGATTTTTCTCGACCATCTGGCAACTGCGTCATCGAGTCGGTGAAGTAAGTATTAACAATGAACTGCGATTTAAATAACAGATAACAGCGTCCGAGTTCCTCAACCTGCTCTCTGAAATCTTCAAATTATACTTTGGCCCCTGCAATTAGGACGTAATCATACATGTTTCCATATTATCTCAGAGTTGAGGGGGGGTCTTGATTTGTCATTAAAATGACTCCTGCATAGATTCCGCTCATAGATTCTCGTTCTTGACTTTTTGAATGGCATTGGCATCAGTGCTGCCGTTGTGAAATTAAAATGTAAAGAATTTTTATCTCTTGGCGCTATCCAAAGGTAACGTCTGGAGCCATTCTTGAACAGTTAACGCTCCCTGGGCTGGAGAATCTAAACCTGCGTTGAGCATCAGGGTGGGGAGGGAGGGGGAATAAAAACAGACCGAAATATCAGGGAGGCAAAACTCAAAAAAAGGAAACCAAGTCACCGGGTCCGGGACATTTTTTTTTTATTTTTTTCTTTAATTTTACCCAAAGTGTTCGTCGCCTTTTTTTCATGTATTTGTACCTGGGAGATTTGTTTGAAATCATTCAAGGGCGGCTCATTCCGATATTCTTCAGGGAAAATAGAGGAATATTGAGCACACACTGATAACAATGCTTGCTATTAGAATGCGTGAGTTCCTTCCTTCACGAAACCAGAGACCCCAAAAACTCATTTATTTATTAAACGTAATACTAGAGGTCATTTTGCTTCTTCCTATCGGAGATACGCAAAATTATACGCGTCTTGGATCCTCTATGTTTTCAGTCATTCTTTGTCGAGACAGGGTCAATGACACTGGAATAAACTTTCTCAAATATTCGAACTAATTTTTCCCCTCGTGAGTTCAAAAGCTCTCTCATTTTATCAATTTCAATTTTTTCATCCGATGATTATCAAATCCATACCACGCCAGCTTTTTAAGGCGGTGCAATAAGAAATAGGGTTTCCCGCCTAAAAATGGTGAGTAGGACTGCTCAATTTTGGCCGACTTCATCTTGCGTAACACTATCTTCTTGAAACTTGGATATTAGTACTTCCAGCTTTTGAACATAAGCTATAGGTAAATTTTTACAAATATGGAGCATTTCATGGCTAGAAGGTTTAGTGCTTTTGGCTAGGTCAAATGGTAGCTATATGCTTTTAATTGGCGATAGCTCTGCTTTAAAACGGATCCAGCAATAGAGAATTTGCACGCAAATTCTCTAATTTGCATAATTTGAATTGCATTTGCATTGTTTATTGCTTCATCTGAAAGTGTCTAAAGAGCTCATTTCGCAGTATTTTTTATAATTTTTTTTTGGCTGTGGGAAATAGTATAAAAATAGATTTAAAAGTGAGAAAATGCGCCGCATAGTGACTTCATCTGACGGCATTTCTCATTTAAACGTATGTATTTTAGCAGATTAGGTTATTTTGTCATATTTTCTCCAATAATCGTCCAATTTAAAAACCAAGGATATCCTCGTACCTACTCAGTTTCCCTAGCAGTATTTTAAAATTAAATTCACAAAATATAAGACACCTGCAAATTCTATATTGAAATCATACCTGAGTATAAAATTTTTTGAGGTTCGTTTCTACAGGTGAGCGGTTTTTATACTCCTCTCTTCGAACGAACGTAATTGCCGGTGATCAAAAACAACTATCCGCACGAACGTGGTAAAATTGAAAAATTATCTGCCATTAAGATAATTTTTTAAGATCTGTCACGTCGGTCGTAAAGATAACGCCAAGTGAAATTTTAGCTGTGACAATAACGCCGAATGAAACTTTAGCTATGACGACAAAACTACCTTCGCCACCTTTTGTGTCACGCCCTCGTTGTGGAAACATTACGCTGGCAACTTGAAACAACGCCACCGAGGCGCATTGTGCACTCCTTTTCAAGGGCAAGACGAGTTAAAACGCCTTCAATTTTGCCTACACGCAACACGCACATCCATAAAGGACGAATAGTTGTATCAAGGCGCTGACTCAACAGGAACGAGTTTCACAAATCTGTGTCGAGCCCCATTATGGAAAAAAAATAAGCTGAGAATGCAAAAAAGGGAAAATATATTTTGAACAAAAAACTGGTCGTTAAATTTAATCCTTACATTGCGCAAAGTGGCGGAATAAAACTTCAAACTTTTTTTTCTTGCTTCAGAATTGATGGTTCTCGATGCTTTTTTGTTAAAGTGTGTCCAATTACGTCTGAAAAATAGTTATATTATTAATTTGACTTGTTTTGTTAATCGTCAAAAATGTCAAAATGGGTCACGTATCCCTATATTCTAACTTTTAAATCATGTCAACTTCTCCAAAGTGAAAGTGCGCAAAAATAATGGAGAAACACATCGACGTATGTGCGTTACGGGGTGCATTTTTTCTCCTTGAACTGTAGTATACCTAATTAATTCTCGAAGGAAAAATGAGAGGACTTGATTCCTTAGCAATGTGTTCTTCTGTTCTGGTAGTTGAAAATTCCCAGTCATATTATACTGTTTTGAACGATGACCGCACCACTATCTGATCAAGGAATTGTGCGGAGTTTTCGTCATCGGTCTTTAACTTTTTAAGAAAATTCGATGAAAATTTTGAGCAAATATGTCTAAAAATGTAATCCCTTGAAAATTTAAGTAAGTGTAAGAGAATGTTTAGATAGACGGCAAAGGAGAGAGATCCGTATCTCTAGTTTTCGTCCCCTAAGAAATCAAGCGCCCTATTTTCGAGCCTAATGCGCTACTTTGAGATATTCAGTGTTAAGATTGGCTCAAACTACCCCTGACGAACCCCTCTCCCTTTCCACGGTCTTCATTTCGAACTCATACTTTTATTAAAGCCTCAAGAAGAGATGAATAATATTATAATTAAGAGGAGAATATTAATTTTCAACATCAAATTTTGATTTTTTTTCCTGTTACTTAAGGCTCATACTCCGAAGGTTGTCATAATGGCAAATATCACATAATTTATTGTTCAACTTTTGTTCTTACCGATAACATAAATTAACTTCTGAAATGCTGAGACCGGCTTTTTCCAGAATGCACATGCCGCGTCGCATCATTACATCTTAATATTACCACCTGGAGGCCCCATATTCCTCTAATGACTTCTTTGTACGAGCGCGAGAGGAAGGAAAACAGAACGCAGAGTGGTAGATATTTTTGAGATTAAGGGCCTTTTTGACCAACGCCATGAAAATAGTCGCAACGAATAAATTTCCCAGCGGATGACGGCAATGCCGCGCTGATTATTGCTTTCTTCGCAGATTCTGTAAAATGTGATCTCTATTGGCAATCCTGCATAGCTGCATAATCTGGTTATTGGGTGCTGCCTTCAGGCGGGAATGGATTACCTTCTATATATAGAATACAATCAAATTTGCATATTCTATTTGTAGAAAAGTTGGTCTGCGCCGGTGAGGCCTCTCTATGTCACGCACGCTTGCTTGTAAATTTATGAGCGTATCTTGAGCTTGTATCATAACGTGCATTCTTCCGTGGGTGAGTAATAGACAATTCAACAGAAGAACAGAAATAAAAGCTACGGAGAGGATTTTGGTAGGAGATTGGTTCAAAATCCTATCTAAACATGTGAAAATCTTCTGACAGACTGATACATAGATAGGTAGATTGATAGACTGATGCAGCAATGCGGTGTACACTAACGATACGAGGAAGGTATTTTGGATAATTGTTAGAATATTTCATTGAGAGAACACGTATCAAAACGTTTCCTGACCGGGCCAGGTATTTTTCAATAAGTCAAGTTCATGAAATCAGAAGGCATTTTTCACCGGTTTTCAACGCACATGTCTTATAAATTATCTAGAACAACGGCTGGATGCTTGTTAGATTTTCATCACTCATTGAAAAATGAACGATCCGGATCATTCAATTTGAATGAGTTTTTCGTCAGCTCATTCAAATTTGAATGATCCAGATCGTTCACTTGATCATTGAATTTTAATGCGCCCGAATGAGCTTGAATGATCCTGATCATTGAATTTCAATGAGCTTGAATGATCCTGATCATTGAATTTCAATGAGCTTGAATGATCCGGATCATTGGATTTGAACGAGCTTGAATGATCCGGATCATTGGATTTCAACGAGCTTGAATGATCCGGATCATTGGATTTGAACGAGCTTGAATGATCCGGATCATTGGATTTCAACGAGCTTGAATGATCCGGATCATTGGATTTCAACGAGCTTGAATGATCCGGATCATTGGATTTCAACGAGCTTGAATGATCCGATCATTGATTCCAACGAGCTTGAATGATCCTGATCGTTGAATTTCAACGAGCTTGAATGATCCTGATCGTTGAATTTCAACGAGCTTGAATGATCCTGATCGTTGAATTTCAACGAGCTTGAATGATCCTGATCGTTGAATTTCAACGAGCTTGAATGATCCTGATCGTTGAATCCCAACTATAGCTTGAATGATCCTGATCGTTGAATCCCAGCCAGCTTGAATTCTCCTGATCGTTGATTTCCAGTGAGTCAAGGTCTCGGTCTGATGAGAATCTATTATAAAAAGATTGTAAATAGTATAGAAGCAAAAGTACATGGATATCCATTCTCACTTCGCAGTTTTTTTTCAACAGAAAAATGAAGGGGAAAAACCAAAAAAACATATGATGATAGGGAAAGTTAAAAAAACACAGACTCACCAGAAGTTTATCCAATTCCTCCTGAAGTAAGCTCATCCTCCGCCCTATTACAGCAACAGTGTGAATGTAGGTACTACAATAAAAGTAGTTTGAAGGTGAAAATTTTTGCTACAAACCATCTCCCACACGCTGTCAAGAATTCAAACCACACAACAGTCATTGTGGGAGAGGCTCGTAGCTTTGCCGCCGAGTTGCAGAGCTGCTGCGGGGATTCTTTCCATCGACAACTGAAAAATTTAACTAAAATGGAACATATTAAATTAACAGCATAACCAGAAAAATGTTGAATTGAAGAATTAACCGCGCGTTTAGAATTGCATAAGCGATGTCGCTGTTTTACTCTGATTTAAAAGAAAGAAACAAGCAAAAATTACATTGGGATACAGGGGTATAAAATTGGCTTTGTCTCTGAAATAATTAATTTACCTTAGATTGTGCTTTGAAGTGAAATAAGGCAATAGTACTTACAATTTTGTGCTTGCGTGTTTGTTCAAATGAAGCGTTATCGATGGAGAAAATATTGAAGTAAAATTGTGTCCTCGGAACACAAAGCAGTGCATTTGATGGCTGGAGCACAACTCACGGGTATAAGGTAAGTTTATACTGATAACTTGTTAAACAGTCCAGCGAAAAAACAATAAATACATAGAATTTAAAGCAACACAGACGAAAAATCTGAGCGGCAACACGCTAATGATACGCAGGCAGCAAGACTGATCAGACCAAGAGGCAAGGTTTAAAAGGACTTTCAAGACGTAAACTTCATCATAGTATCCTCAGCCCCACTTTAGACGGAGCCAATTCCAAGTTGCAAAATTAAGTCCAACTTTTTTACTCGGGCGTTGAAGTCTCTTAATTTAAGCGGATTTCGTGTTGATTCAAGCAAAAAACCGATTGAATCAAGAGTATTGTTTCTTGTCAATGTTTTCAAGAGTCTGGACTCTAGATCCAATGTGTTTTTTTCCAGTTTGTGTTCATATGGAGCTCCATTAACTTTGATTGAACCGGGAAAAAAATGGTAGTGAACCTATCGGTAAAATCGTCCATTTAAAGTTCGCCTTCAATTTGCCGCATAGGCAACAAACCAACCTGGGAGCGCGATTAGTTATCTCCCTGACAAACACACGTTTATTCCGATACTTCCCTCTGGTATTTCATACGCCCACTCGCATTAGTAGGACACGAAAACGATTGCGCAGTTTGTCGTAAGTAGTCCAATCTGGAGCAGAGACTCGCATCCTCACCAACGATTTAACATCAGTGGCGTGGCGTGCTTTGCGATATATCGATTGATCTACCATTTAAACCTATGGTAAAATATCGATTATTAAGATGTTCGTTGCGAACGCCCTGTTTATCGATCATTTTCCGTAGGTTTAAATGGTAAATCAATCTATATATCGCAAAGCACGCCACGCCACTGTTTGATATAGAAAAAAAGTGTAATATCAACGCAGGCTGGCATTGGTGCAGCTAATGAATACATCAGCATGGCCTTGTCGGGGTCAAGGACACCCAGCATTCCTCCAGAGTTATCGCGTATTTTTTCTCTACCTTTCCACAATTTTTTCTTCTTAAATGTTTAATACTCGGGTCGTTTATTGCTTGCTCAGCTTTCAGCTCTATCACCGTAATTTCCTTCTCATTAGAAGATGGGCGAGAGAGGAAGAAAAGGCGAGAGAAAAAACATAGAAATGAGGCGGAGTGAGATTCTGATCTTCACAAGGTGTCCGTTTTCTTACTCACCTTAAGCTGTGTAATGACCTGAGCTACACTCCGTCTACCTGCAGATCTGCAATAGTCTATAATTGCACGGAAGGTGCGTAGTTTCTGGGCAAGTGACTGTTTCAGTCCTGATGAAAATGATCGACAGGGACTCACGTTGCACACAATATGGTGAGGCAAGGGGAGAGTTGGGGTGGGGGGGGGGGGGTGGATGTGTCTTTCAAGTCGAAGCGTACACGGGAGCCTAACACAGTAATTAACGGTGGAGCAGAGGCGATTCCAGCAAGCTGGCAACAACGCTGTTAATACTTCATTTAAATCCATTGAATAAGTCGATTTTAGGTGAGACAGGCTGCCTCACTTGGAATCGATTGTTTTACATATATTTAAATGGAGTGAAAACAGTGTTGCCAACTTGCATGAATCGCCACCGCGGTGGAGACTTCAACGCCCGAGTAAAAAAGTTGGACTTCATTTTGCAACTTGGAATTTGCTCCGTCTAAAGCGGGGCTGAGGATACTATGATGAAGTTTACGTCCTGACGGTCCGTTTAAACTTTGTCTGATGAAAATCTAATAAGTATCCAGCCGTTGTTCTAGATAATTTATGAGAAATGTGCGTTGAAAACCGGTGAAAAATGCCTCCTGATTTCATGAACTTGGCGTATTGAAAAATACCTGGCCCGGTCAGGAAACGTTTTGATACGTGTTCTCTCAATGACATATTCTAACAATTATCCAAAATACCTTCTTCGTATCGTTAGTGTACACTGCATTGAGGACCAAATATAGATTTTTTTTTTCGATCAGCGATTTAATTAATCAATTAGGTAATCATCCTGCAAAGAAGAGATTACGGTATTCTCTGAGAGAATTTTTGGTGTCTTGCGGGTGAGGAGCCCGTGTCAAGTAGTATAATCAACAAGCAATATTGGTCGACTTTAACGTGGCCTGTTTGGCTATGGCCGTGGTATACTCTGCGGAATGGTCCCTCATAAAGGGACCCCAGACACACCACGCGGAGTCTGACACACTAAATATAAGTCAATTAATCAAAGGTCTTCCGATTCGATTGTTAAAATTTCGATTAACTGTTAAGTCGATTATATAATACGATTTCTCGAAAATTAAAAACTTCCTGGTTTCTAGGACGAATCTCTTAAGATCAGCACAATACCTCTGAAAATTTCAGCCTATAGTCCGCAAAAGTACGTATCTTTTTTATGGAAAAACAGGATTTCGAAAGAAATGGGAATAAATCGACCAAACTTTGCTTTATAATCAACGGAAATATTCAGCTCACGTGATTTTTGACTCTCACAATCAGTTCTGTGCTCTCAGACTGTGATCAGCACAAATGCTAATCCACACCTGGGAACCCTGAGCAGGGGCATCTCAGGGCATTGAAAGGGTATTATTCCCTGTTATTTTGAAAAGTTATACTACGACTTCAAAATATACCCATTGCTCGATTGAATAATCGATTAATTTTGATTCGATTCTTAATCGACTACTGAATTTTCGAATGTCCAAATATTGGATGAATCGATTAATTTACTAATCGGAAAACTAAGGCCTAAATCCGTATCAAGGGCGCTAAGTGTACCGTTAAATCACCAGATAAAACAGGCCATCCCGGTTGCAGAGCCGAGGCTCTGCCTACTTGGAGCCCGGTCCAGCGTTATGCACCGCAATTCCATCCACTTTCTGTGATTCAAGACCATCCAGGTAAGCAACGACAAGCATCGCTTCGATCAGCGTGTTCGTAAGTGCAGTGCGCGCCAGCAAATTGTTGTTAGCCACAGGTAGCGAAGTCATGTATCCGGCCCTGGATATGTTTATCCACATGTTTACTCTTCGGTATGCACTTCATGAATCAGGTCATGTTCCTCCGCCATTTTGGAAATCTTGGAATCAATCTTGGCATTATATTCACACATGGTAGTTGCTTTCAAAATAGAAGGATAGGAATTCGGCTTAAGTAAATTCGTAAAAAGGTTGCCAAGCAACGGATTCATGCAACTTGCTTTGCGAGGATATTTTGTCAAAAGAAGTTTATCTGCAATTTTGAGAAAAGGGCAATTAAAGGCGGTTTTGAAAATAATTCGCACCTTAAGGAGGCTGCTTCAAAATTGATTTTAAAAAAATGAAATAAACAAAATCATAAAGACGAATAGAGGAAAAAATAAAAATAATGGGGGAAAATAAAAACTAAAAAGGAAGTACTTCCGCAAATGCAATTGCTTCAAAATTTTACGCTGAACACTCATATGACAAAACATTTTCGATAAGACGTCCCTAGGTGTTCAAGGGCATCCTCACGTGATAGAAAGCGACTAAGCATCTTGAGATACGAAAATTATCTCTGCGGAGCGTCAAGAAGTTACTACGGGCATATATTTGAGCTCTTCGCCGTAGTTATAATTTGGATTGCATTTTGCAAAAAGGAACCAAGAACATTCAATGTTGCTCGGATTGAGCGCGGTGGCGGATCGCGGGCATGGTGACATGCCTCACCCCCCCCCCCCCCCGGGGGGGGGGGCAAGTAAATAGGGGTTAAAGGGGAAAAGGAGAAACAAAGTGTCCCTAAAAATTACTGAAATGTTTCAAAATAGAACTATAAAACCAAAATTTACTAAATCAACGGTCACTCAGTACCGTAAAAATAAAATAGTCCATACACTAAAATAAAATTACCCTAATGAAAGTATTATTCGTCAATTTTCAACTTTCAAATAATGCGCAAACCTGGCATTGGATTATAATTGGACTACTATTTTGCAATTGGGAACTACCCATTTCTGGCTCATCCGTAAAAATATCTTTGTGCATAGGGAAATTAATGGTACATACGTTATTTCTAAACTAAGCTAGAATTAATAGTTCCTAATTGCAAAATGTAGGTGGTCAAATTGCAATTAATTACATTTTGCAAATTGAAACTACGATTTCTGACTCATCCGTACAAACACGCACCTGCATGAGGAAACTGGTGGCACATACGTTGTTTCTAAACTTAGCCATGTATCGTAGTTCTAATAATTGCAAAATGTGGTCCGTTTGAAAAAGTTTACTAAATTTTATAAAAATAATTACATATTATTAAAAATAGTTTACTAAATTTGAAGCGAATGAATTTTTAGGAGGTCAATTTTCCCGCGCCGTCGTCAGCGCGCGAATTGTGATATCGATAACTGTGGATCCCAATTAAGTGGCATTTTTCAACGGAAAAATCGCGATATATTGCGATTTTATCGGCGATAAAATCGCTAGGATCATCAATATCTGAGCGATTATCCTCGATCTTGTTGCAATGAAATCGCGATTTTACTGCCCGGCAATTCATCGCGATATTATCGAAACAAAAATCGCGATATATGCCGATTTAATCTCGATTTTATCGACGAAAATTGATCGCGATTTTATCGAACAAAAAATTGCGATGCATATATCCCTCCTTAGCCGCCTTTTTTGCCGTGCGAGTGAACAATAACGCTGATTACTATATACTACGAAACCTGGTTCAAAATCAAGTCAGCAGGGTTTTCCAACGCAGGGATCCGTAAGCTCGTGCCACGCCTCGAGAAGTGATTGACACTTCAAGGTGATAACGTAGAAAAGTAACTATTGAGGTACAATAAACATCAATTACGTTTTCCGACTATAAATCATAAATCGTTAATTTTCATGTCAAAATCGACGTTGCTTTCCCATTTTTTCATCACAATGGACCACTAGACAAGGTACGAATTTAAGCAATCTGATACATGTTTCTTAACCAGAATTTCACGTAGAACACGATTCACACTATGAAAATTACCGAAATCAACTTCTAACGAAGATATTAACGTTTTTATTTCGCACTGATTACGAGGAATTTGAACTGCCCGCTCACAAGAAACTCGAAGCTCTACGTGAGTCAAATCGCCCACTACAACGGTTTCAGCAAGCTTCTCAATCGAGCAATGTTCATTTTCCACCATGTGTTGTTCAAACTATTGGTAATTTGCTATAGCTGAGCCAAAGTGTCAAGATTGAAGTTGAAGATTTTTACATCGCAGAGACTGTCATGATAAACCCAGATAAGATATAATATTTTTCTTGAAGGGAGGCCATCAGGAGTCATGTCTTTGCCTTGAGTACAGGCTAAATTTGACATAGACAAGCCAGGGATTGCCAACCATCAATTTATTTAAAATTGCTGGATGATCACTGTCTGCTATGAGCTTCATGACTGGTATTGCCATGCGAACCTCAGTGTTCAAAAAATGCAGGTTTCTCGTTTTTTAGGTTTTTTTAATTTTTCTTTGTTATACCAATTGATGAAGGTGCTATCCAGCCCGGAAGTGTCTCAAGCTTTTTTACATTTTTTCAGCCTTAAATTCTCAATATGTTTCCGTTCTTGGTACATATTTTGGACCACTCAAATCTTCATTGCCATGTACCTATAGAATAAGAACCAATAAAAACCTCAGCAGATAACAATATCGATAAATGCACGCAAATAGTTGCATATAGTTAACTATATGCAACTAACTAAACTATAACTATGCAAATAACTATATATTATAACTATATATATATATATATATATATATATATATATATATATATATATATATAGTACTTTTTTTATGACCCACATTTTTCAACTCAGGGCTTCAGGATCGATGCTCCTTGAGCGAAAATTCCGGAAAATTACGAGGTCGTACCGTCTGCAATAGGTAGATATTTCTTCGAAATCTACCTAAAATTGAAAGAATAAACATAAATGTGGTTTAATAATTTTAACTTCCGCCGCCATGCCCATACAGTGTTTGGCGCAATGCGTGAAGTATTCATGTAGTCTTGTAGGCACTGTTCGTTTCACGCCGCGCCGACCGCTGTTGACCGTACTGTGTTTGACGCAATGCGTGAAGTATTCATGCAGTCTCGTAGGCGCTAATATGTGTTACATGCCGACCGCCGCGTCGAGGGCTTCTCCTTTTCATCTCAAGTTCTCGTCATCATTTTTCATTTCTCTTTGCGCCGCGCCGCTCCAGGCCAAATTACGTGTTTGGTTTCTCTCTTAACTCAACTAATTAAAGGTGCGCAGTCTTTTGTATCACCAAAATACGACAAAATTAGAAATTAATGAAAATGAACTGTCAGGAAATGAGAGATTTTGTCACCTTTTCTTGTTTGTATTTTTTTCTGAATCCGATTTTTTTGTACCTGCATATAAAAAAAATGCAAAATTTGCCGCCCCCTAATTTTGCCGCCATGGGCCGCAGCCCATGTGGCCACCCCCTTAATCCGGCCCTGCAGCTCCTGAGCATTCATTCGCTATATAGATTTCATGACTACAGCTCAAATGAAAGCTGTATCACACATTCAACGGTTAGATCGGATTTTGTCTAACATTAATAAGTAGTCGCAGAGAAAAACTGAAATGCGCAAGACTTTCCAGACAACGATCGTAAGTGGAATTTCACGATCATAACAAATATTTTGGGAAATCTGAAAACTAGATGGGACATGATTTTTGAGTATAAAAGCTAATTAATTGATTAGCTTGAGGATTTTCCTTATAGATAGAATTGCACACTAGCTATTATTCTTCCTTCCAACGAAAAAAAAACCCCCTTCTGTTGAGGTAGTACTATTGATTGAGGAGAATAAATATAACAATGAATTGTGAAAAGCCACAACTAACTTTTATTTGTATGTAAAAGGTATCATAGTCTTAATGAGAGGTATAAATTATAAAAAAATGAGACCTTCCTTTAGCTAAAAAATCTTTAACTAAATTAAACATTTTCTTTTTACGTCAAATTACTTACAGCCAATTTTTATACTTAGGACACTGTGAAAGAGACATGCTTGCTTAAAGATGCTGACTGTTACTGATTTCTAAACTAAAAAATTTTAAAAATAAAAAGAACTCGACTACAGCTTTTCTTCCATTTTTGAAACTTAACAATACAGTGATTAAAAGTATTTTTGAAATCAATTGATACCGATTAATCATATCTGTAAAATGAAGTCATTCTGATAATAATGAGTAAAAAGAGGATGCAGAGCAGAGATAAGTGCAATATTACTTTAAAATACAAACTCTGCCTTTGGAATTCAAAGACAAGAGGGATCCGTCTAAAAATTGATATTTAATTAGATGAAATCACTCGCAAAAATGGCAGGATAAAGTTGTAGCAGTAACCAATCACCATCCAGTGGCAGCAGTGCGTCTTGTGCTGGATGGTGATTGGCTACAGGCAAAAAGTGAATTTGCAGGTATTAAAACCATCACAAGATAGACATTGACAGTCTAATGAAATAAGTTGCTTTAAAATTAATTAAAAAAGGAAACTGTAGAAAATAGCTACCGGTTGAAAAAGAAAATTATCAACAAAACAAGAGAGAGGGTTACCATTACTTAAAAAAGAAGAAACAAATACAGACAACTATTTGAATAAATTGAATCAATTGACTAAAATTACCAAAATCTATGATAGGAGCGTGCATTTATCGATATTGTTATCTGCTGAGGTTTTTATTGGTTCTTATTCTATAGGTACATGGCAATGAAGATTTGAGTGGTCCAAAATATGTACCAGAACGGAAACATATTGAGAATTTAAGGCTGAAAAATGTAAAAAGCTTGAGACATTTCCGGGCTGGATAGCACCTTCATCAATTGGTATAACAAAGAAAAATTAAAAAAACCTAAAAAACGAGAAACCTGCATTTTTTGAACACTGAGGTTCGCATGGCAATACCAGTCATGAAGCTCATAGCAGACAGTGATCATCCAGCAATTTAAATAAATTGATGGTTGGCAATCCCTGGCTTGTCTATGTCAAATTTAGCCTGTACTCAAGGCAAGACATGACTCCTGATGGCCTCCCTTCAAGATGCAAAAGAAGATAACCAGAGCGACGAATTATAAAGGAATGAATGTAACTACCACCTACAAATCATACAGTCAAAATATGGATGTAAAATTTTGCGATTTATGATTTCAAGGTGGTGCTTATAATCAATCTTTGATGATTTGTCATTCTAATGATATCCTTTTAAATCTAACAGAAACTTTCTTCTAAAGTCATGCATTGTTCACAAAATGAATTGTGAACAACTTGTCTCCCACTTTTACTGTTGTTTTCTATTCTTGTACAGCCATGCATGTTATAGGTTTGTCACCGTAAGTTTGTGATTTTAATTTTAAGTAAATACCTTCAGGTGTTAAAGTTTTGTAATAATGTTAAAGTAATTTAAGATAGGCTTCCTCATGGAAATGTATGTACAATATATGCATAATAATTCCTCCCTTCTATCAATCAGTTCAAGATTTGCAAATCAGAGTAAAATTACTGAAACTTGAGAGGTCGTTTGAAAGATAAAAGTCTAAGTCGCCATCATAAAATTAATTCCTTCTCGTTTAGTTGAGTTTACTTAACCTAAGTTGTTAGAGTGTATCTTTTTCTTGCAGTTCAAAGGGGTATATTCAAAAGCAGAAATCCCCCTCCCCCTTGCTGTTCACCAATTTAAAGTATGTTATTCCGTACTCAATATCGACCAGTTATAAGTTATATGGCATGCAATAGGATTTACAATAGATGAACATTTCTGGGCCTATAAAAATTTCTGTCAATGTTGCAGTGTTGCCAATTTTCAAGCTTGGGGGGGGGGGGGGCACATGGACAATAATTTGTTTTGGGCCTTAGTATTTTAATATACATGGAAAGAAATTAAATGTTGATTTAGCATTTATACTGTTAAAAAGATGTCGGACAAGTTTCAAATGCTGATTTTACATTTTAACAAATGCTAACGTAACTACGCCCACTGCAAAACGTACAAATTAAAATGTTATGTTAGCATTTTTGTATTGTAAAATCAGCATTTGAAACTTGTCGGACATCTTTTTAACAGTATAAATGCTCAGATCAACATTTAATTTTTTTCCGTGTAACAAGCATATCCTTTCGTGAGGAATACCATGCTAAAAATTGATCAACATGCAGGAGGTAGAAAATGTTGCCGGTTTTGAATACACCCCTTTGGAGACTACACTAATGATGGAATTAAGGAAAAAAACGATGCTCAAGATCGAACATGGATTATACAACTTAAAATAATACTTATATGTTTAACTTCACCTCAGCTTTACTCTTAAGACCGATATCAAGGGATTTTCACAATTGTTTAAGAATTTCTTATATAAACAGAGTTACATGAGAAATCTTGGCGATAGATCATGGTATTTCATTAGGAAAATTGATACCCATTTAACAATGAGTAATTGAGGGGGGGGGGGAGAAAAAATAAAAAGGAGAGGTAATAATCCTATCAGTCCTTAACTCATACCTACGAAAAAATGGAACGAGAATAGGAATTCATCATTAAAAATACATGCAATAGACAGGATCCCTCTGAGAGAATGATCGCTAATTTTTTCTAGCATCTGATTCTCTTATTTGAGTTCTTAAAAACCCTGCAAATTTAAACCTGAAAAGAGGCTCTGTAGTTGATCAATCCAGTTTCGATGATTCCTGCTTCATAAGTGGCTGAGCCAGGACTTAGAGCTGACCATACTTGAACAACTAGTGACACAATGACAGGCTATCCGAGGCCAGCCCATTGCACAAAATCAGGAACTGTGCGGACAGGCATGTCTCTGCAAAGAGCTTTCACTCTTAGATGCCTGTCATCAGTTAGCAGAACCACATTGCGGTGAATTTTCCTTGGTTGTCCTGGAGCAAAACAAAATTCACAAATTGGAACTGCTTGTTAGGATTCTATAGGAGACATTTATCACTTATTAGCTTTAAAAACAAATCCATTAAAAAAAAACAACCAATTACTCTCCCCTCTCCCCCAAGAAAGAACCCCAGAGGAGATAAGAAAATTTGAGTTTGCATGAATCACCACTGATGACGCTAGTTTGTGATTGCTACTCACAGGTATTGTCATTGGCTCTTGCCCCCTCTCATTAAGATACCTAATTACAGCTTTAAAAAATAATTTTCTTGCATACATATCACAATATATACCACCTTATGCATTTGGTCCTGGGAAACAGTAAGTTGCTGCTGCCTTAATTATCTATTTTTGATGCTTGAGCCCTTTCCTAAATAAAAAAGTTTAAACGTTTCATAAACTAATCAGTTTTCTTTTAATTTGGCAGAGGAATGAGTTTTTGGATTTGAATATTTTTTGCATGTCTACCCATGGATACTCTGTACACTGAAATCCTGGTCCAAGTTTATTATTTCAAAGACACAGATAACCATTTCCATTTTCTGTTAATCAAAGATGCTCCCTAATCCAAGAGTAAACATGCCCTCACCCAAGAATACTCTTGTTAAGATAACGATTAAAATAAAATGCGCACAAGTTTTCAGAAAAAGTTCGGTCAACTTACCTTCTTTAGATTCTTCAGCAGGTTTATTCTTGCACAGAATAATGCAAGTTTCCAAAATTTTGTCGTCATTCTTCAACCCCTGAGAAAATAAAATAAATAAAAATCATGAAATTAATGTGATTACCGGAGAAATATGGAAAAAAAAATTATTTGTAAAAACAAACAAGACAATTTAACATGAAAAAACGATTAGAGGTCAGTGGATTGTGAGTAGCAGAAGTTGCTTGGTCTAGACTATGAGATTAGAAATGGAAAAGACAACTTTGGAATAAGCCTTGCTTGTAGACTGGGAAAACCATACTTAATTTTTTTCATATCCTTTCCAAAAATCTCTTCCAAAAATTTTGCAGTATTTGACTTTCTCGTTGTTGTTGCTTTTTATATTTATTTTTTTTTTTATTTTTTTTTTTTTTTTTTTTTTTTTATCAAAACTAAAGCAAAAGGACCCTCAAAGCCTTGACCTTATCAATCATCATCAGGAATCATCTTAAGAAATGATCCCAGCTAAAAAACATGATTTGACTGCAAAAAATCAAAATTGATTTGGGGGACTAAGTTTAACATACATTGATTTATCGTCTTTATCTATTTCAGTTTTTACAAACTTAGCCAGAAAGTGGTTCATTTAATTCTATGGTTCAACTTTATACTATGGCTTTGTACTTATTTGTATCCTTATTGCGCCATTATTTACTTTCCCAGTCTTTATTTGTTGTTAAAGTCCTATCTTAATTATTAAAAACCTGACAAATCTGCCGTGATAGCGAAGAGAGCAGTAAGTGCATACTGGGATGAACCTCGAGACACATAAAAGCATAAGCTAATCATGGCTCCTACAGAAATGTACTTACTGCTCTCTTCCCTGTCACAGCAGAAATAATAGCCTGTTTACACAGCAATACCTAACAAACAAATAATAATACAGAAAATCATTACCAAAAGAGAAAGACCTGAACAAAAACATATTTTATTACACTTTTAACGACTCAATAATTTTTTTTCTGAAGTTATGAGGCCCATAGGTATAACTGATTATACTTCCATCGGATACAAAGAGGCTAAGAAGTTTTTCTCCTTAGGTGTTGGGAAGTAGACAAACATACAGAAAGGTGTAACTTACTTCCACGCCATCTTCTTCTTCTGAGAAATTAGAGGCATGGTGAATGATAGCACCTTTGGTTGTCACGCACTTGACCGCACGTGTAGACTGACTGCAGAGGAACTCTAGAGCTTCTTTGGCAGACTCGGCTACTTCTGCACTTTTCTTGATTCCGCGTGATAAGCCCTGAAGCTCATTTTTAACTGAAACACGATTGACAAACATTCATCAGAAAACTTTCAATGACTTTAATAATTGTAATACAAGAAGATGACCACTCTAACAAAATTAAGCTTTTCCACATTTGACATGTAACACAAAATAAGGTGGCCCTATCTACAGTTCTCTGCTACAAAGCAACAAACTTTATAAGGGTTATTATTCTATACCTTGAGAAAAACAAAGTAGTCTGTAAAACAAATGAAAAATATGCAATATGCATCAACAACACTTCAAAGGCAACGGTGACAGATTTTGCTCCTGGTGCAGTTATAGAGTTGACATCTTAAGCGCAGTTCTAAGAAAACGACTTGGTATGAGTACATAGGAGAAAACAGCAGCAGAGATTACTACACAGCTATCTTTGATGGGCGGAGGTCCTACAAAAACTTAGCTACATGTAGCAGTATCCCCACGCCAGGATTTTGGACCGCTTAAGGTGTCTTAACATGTAAAACTATAATTAGCTACATTTTGATAATGTGGACAAAATGATGCTGAGGGTAAATTGAAACTAATGACTAATGAGTTGTGGAAAATGCAGTTTCTTCAATTTCTTCCGGTTTTCAGTGATGACAACAATAATGTTATCATCATCCTTGTCACTCGGAATAAGAGGAAATCGAAGAAACTGTTTTTTCTAAGACTCTAATCAGTCATGCTTATTGTCTACTGTTTTCCTGAGAGTAGAACACATACAAGGCTGACAAATGAGACATACACAAGGGCCCATATGAGGGTTGGGTGCCTTTCAAAACTTGCCCTTGCTCTCCACTTAGACCCCTCACAATGCCTTGTCATGGAGAATTTCACTCTTTCTGCCTGCTTCCAGATGGAGCACGATTCATGGTGGACATGGGTCATTCTGGGCTGGGGTGGATCCTGCGGAGGGTTTACTCAGTGGGCACTATTTCTCTATCTTGGGGTGGGGTCTGGGGGTGCCTCCTAACATGGCTGAGACTGGCTCCTTCAGGTCAGAGTGAGTGGCTTGAGTTGGGTTTTAGGGCTGCCTTAGCATGGAAGTTTTTCAAAAACTGGAAAAGGAGATGAAAGGTTTTGGAAACTTCAATTGGATTACTTTCTATTTTTGTATATTTTTCCTTTTAGTTATCTACGTCCTGTGTGGTACAATAATTCTCCGTAAATGGCATGAAATTGCTTGTTTGATTCATGATAGACGGATTTTTTTTTAAAACCGTCCCCAGTCCTAAGATTGAACTAGATATTGAAGTCATAAGAATGCCTCAATCACGCAAATCTTCTTGCTCCTGAATAAACCTATTAGGAGTTACCTAAAAATGAGTTCAGATAATTTTTTAAAACGAAACTAACATCAATTTTTGTAGATTCCTCTCTTTAATATACTCACCAATCAAAGGCACCATTAACGAATATAATGTCTCGTTTGTGTCAGTGGTCACTTCAGAAATGGATCTCAAATACGGTAGGTAATCGATGAAACAATTTGTATCAGGAACTAAGTACTTTGGTTTCACTTCCATTTCTACGCTATAGGAACATTGCTCCAGAATAGCCTGAAAAAAAATGTTAAAAATTTAAAAATGAACAGGCTAATAAAAAGCTCGGAAAACATAATTTTCATTCAATATCTTAAATATTCAACTGAAGCAAAATATTACAGCCTAATAAAGGCCAGGGGCGAGGGGAACGGCGTATGACAGAGGACTCTTCACAATTGGAACGGTTTTAGAAAAAAGTTGTACAAAGTGTGATAAACTCTGAAGACTCTGAATTTCATAATCTCAAAACCTTTCTTTAGAATAGAGAGACAGTACAGTTGCTGCACCTGAAATTCATGGTGTCCTCTGATAAAAACTTAAAACCATGAAAATCAGTAATACAGTGACACATTAATCAGGAAAAAAAATGGAGGGAGAGAGGTTTCAAAATAAATAAATGGTTTGAAATGTTACTGTCCTCAGGTGGACATCTGTCTAAAATTGAAAATTACAATTATTATTGTAAAATTGACTGTTTATGATACGAAAAATTGACAGAGTTCACCCAAAATATGACAAAAATATTTTATCAATATGGGAATCAATTGCCACCCAGGGAACGAAATATTTCAACATTTTTGTTTTTAAGATGCACCCCAGGGCCCCCTAAGTCTCTATAGGGTCTCCAAAGTTCCCAAATTCATCTTTTACTCAGACTTTTTTCGAACCATTTTAGTGTAACATTTGCTTGTTATTTCAGCAGATTGAAACTGTAGTATAGAGCAGTGTAAAAAGATAAAAGTTACTTACATTCACTTGTTGTTCGTAGCGCTCCTTCTTTTGATGAGCTTTTTCAAGAAGCTTTTTCTGCCTTAAAAGATTCCGGGTTTCTTTTGTAGGTGAATTTTTCTCCAAATTATCATCATCATAATTTTCAGACTCAACATCAACTTCTCCAATTAGAATTGCATCACAGTCTTCTTCTTCACTCATACTTTCAGTGCACAGCTCTGTATCACTCTGCAGCATAGAGAGAGGAAATAAAAATGAGATTTCAGTTGGAAAATAAAACAGAATGAAACAATTTGATGCTGTACCTGCTAAAATATATGCCTATAAAATGGAAATTTGAAGATTGGAGAATATGATTTTAAGGTAAAAAAAATTACATTTGCTCTTATATTATACAGAGACACTTAATAAAATGTTGAATTGCATTGAGAATATGTAATGGGAAATTAAGCGATATGGATTTTGCAAAATAAAGGCCATATACATACTTCCAAATTTTTCAGCAGTCTCAAGTGCCTCAGCATTTCAGTTGTTACTTGAAATTTTGGGGCGCTGAGTTGGTAACTGAGTGGCTGTAAGGTTAATATACAGCAGATTACATGATAAAAAGCTGGCGGCAATTAACTTACAAGGAGTAAACCACTGAGGGAGAAATCACTCAGGAAAAACCAGATGACACGTCATTATTATTTTCACTGCAAGGAAGATAATAAACCCATGATATTGATATTTTAGCCTATTTCTTTATTCATCACAGGCTGCAAAAGTTGTCTGATGTTTGTAACATGCTTGTTGATAGGAGGGAAGTTTGAAGGTTTTCTTTTAATCCACTTAGATTTTCAGGTCAATAATTTATTGATATCATGTGTGTACTGTACATTAACTTCATCAAATGTACATTATTTATGGATATATGGGCAAGAAAAAGAATCAACTACATCTTGTAAGTCTATCGAATAATGTTATTGAAGTGTGTTACTTAACAGCATATTTTGTGTCATTAAAATTACCTGGTCTCGAGAAGAGGTGGCAGCTTCAACAACTGAAATGTATTCTGAATGACCTGAGTCATTTTTCTGTAATTTCAGCACTGGAGGCTCTAGACCACGCAAATATATAGTGGTGAAGAATAATATTCTATCTACACGATGATGCATCTGAGCTGTATCCTAAAAATACAAATATTAAAGCTGAATTATTATTTCCATCGGATGTTGAATGACAGACTAATGTGTTACTGCATGCGATAATTTAATTTTTCTTCCAAGTTGGGGCAGTTTGTAACACTGATTTTAGACCAACTTAATATATTGTTAAGAGGGATAGGAGAAGGAGGAGATAACTTGCATTCAATTCCAAAGACAGTGCAAATATTTTAAAAAAAATTGAAAAGAAATAAAAAGTTGGCACGTTTATAAAATCTGGATTTAATTGTTGATGCTTTTCAGATTTTCTTCTGCATGTTCAGAATACTGAAGACAGTTGAGGAGAAAAAGGTATAGTCTGAGAGCCTGATGACGTTTTGTGACAAATTCGCGACACCAGTTTTGGCCACTTAAATCTGAACTGACTCGGAAAATGGTTGTCTGCTACGTGTTGGCACACGCTATGACATGGACAACAACCATTTTCCATGTCAGAGCATGTAAGGCTATCAATTTAAGTGATTTAAACTTGTGTTCCAAGTTTGTTACAAAATGTAGTCGGGCTCTTGTACTAGTAGTTCTTTACTTAAACATGGGAAAGCTGTCAGATGGCACTTGCTTATACATATTTTCAATTCCTCAGAGAATTAAAGAGGTGCTGCGGCAAAGCACAGGGGTGCTACTGGGATCCTTCTGAAAGTAAATTAGTAGCCAATTTGCCTAAAATTGCAGTCAGCACAGCAATTATTTCAACATATTTCCAAAGAAAGATATGTACTTGAAACTAGACCTTCTATACATCTTCCTTAGGGTGAAAGCAATGAGATTCCATCGACTTACATTTTGTCAACTAAGGGAAAAGAGCCAAGACTTTGAACCTGGAAACTTTTTTTAGCTTCCTGACTGAGACATTCAATTTTAAGCATTTGCTGGGCTGAGCAATTTTTCCGATGGATTTATCGATAGACCTATCTGAGCCTCTTCAACCTAACCTGACACCTATGCAAAAAAGAAAGAGTTGAGAAAAGTTTGATCTACCTGACCACCAGCAGTTTACTTTTTTCTTATTTGTTTGTCTTTTTCGTTTAACTTGATATTCTCAAAATTACTTACCAGATCCCCTGATTTAGATGTGTAGACAGAACCTTTGGATGGAAAAGGTGAAATTAGAGGAGAAAATCCAGACAGTAAGGAATCTTCAGGAAGTAATACCGGCACAAAATCTACAAACAAAACATTCCCATGAGTAAATAAGCTGATGGAGAGAGGACAAATTCTCTATGATGGTACGATTCTTTTTGGTTTCCATTTTATTCAAAACAGGTGGAACCACTTAATATTCCTTTGTATTTGACTAACAGTTTCGATTTCTACTTTTATTTTCCTCTTGATTTTTTAGCAGAATTTGCCTCAATAGGGCTTATGGGTTTGAAACATAAGGTGATTGCAAAGCTTTGCAGTTTTGCAGGAAAATTAGACAAACAAGTCTTACAAACAGATTTGTTTGAGGTCATTACTGTAAACGCTTATACATTTAGCAGGTCTCACCTCACTCTGCAATTACTGGTTACCTACTGAACATTCGCTGAAACCAAACATGCTGAGAACATTACCAAATTCAAATTGAGGAAAATCATAATAAAATTCTGATTCTTTCAACATCCGAGCTTCCACAACAGTTCAGTCAGCGATGATCTCAGATTTCCCTGCTTTAATCCCAATTTCAGATCTTTGAGGAGCTTGTGACCCCGTGATTCACTCACGATTTTAAATCAATGATGAAATTAGCATTGTCAGATAAATGAAAAAAGGAAAAATTGATTCACCTTCCGGTTGTTTCTCAGCAACTATCAGTTCCGAATTTTCAAATTCCATCTTCTCACAGTAGTTTGCTAAAGATGCTAAACGGTTCCAACAGTCAGCTGACACAGGGCTGCAAAATTAGGCGAAGTATGAGAGTTAGGTGATCACTGAAGTTATTTTGAGGTAACTCTCAACGGAACCTACTACACTGCATAATCATAATCTAACTTGGTTTTATGCAAATAAAATAAATAAGTTTGCAGTAAAAATAGCCGATATTGTCATTTCTTAAATTCACTGTGGCTTTCTATCCACTGCTTCAAATTTCACGTTCTATGAACAATTTTTTAGAGGAGGATTTATTCTATAGTAAAACCCTAAGCCAAACTGTCTATGTCCTAAGGGCATGAAAATGCAAACTTTTGAAACTTTAATACGATTTTCTCAAAGCTTAAAAACTGGATTTTTGATTTGTTACAGATAAGGCACAAATTGTTACAGGTTTTGAATGCTTCCTTCTATTCCTTTCATTCTTCTTTGGCTGGTTCTGTACAATGATTCATTTTGAGTATGGAAAGTAGTGCCTAGTACTTTTGAGACAATGAATTGATGAACACACTTTCACACATAAAAAGAAGATTCCCCCTTCTCGAATCAGACAAGTTTTCGCTGCAATCGGAAGGGAAAAAAGTCCAATAAAAGCAAGGGGGCCAGAGAGCAAGGCAAGAATGTTAGCAAAAACTTACCCGACAAGATAATCACAGCATGAGGGAGGAGGGTTCCAAACTTTTTCATGATACATTAGCCAATCGCACCATACCTAATAAGACATAAAGTTGTGAAATTAATACACATTCCAAGTAAAAATAAATTGTCCATTTGATTAAAGGTTCAGTGAGACAAGCAAAGTAGTCCAACAGGACTTGGATGAGGAAAAAATTATAATTTTTTAGGTTGCTAGAAATTTGTCTCCAATTTGAGGTACCAAAATAATTGAAGAAGAGAAAAAATTAGAGATGGATACTTACTTTGATTGCAGGCAATAAAATTTCGAGATCTGAGCCAACAAAATTTTGGTGAGGCTGAGGTCCTTTCCCTTCCACAAAGAACTGGTCCTTCAGCAACTGGATGGTTCGTTCTAAAATTATGTTGAACATTTGCAATGATACTAACAAGGCTGATTCTTGTTGAACAGTCCTAACCTCAAGCTCATCTCCAAGTTGTTTATCTACAAAAAAAAAAAAAAATGAAAATTTGACATGAATTGTGGTAACTTTCAGACTTTATTTGGGCAAAAAAAAAAAAAAGAAAAGAAAAGAAAAGAAAAAAAGAAGAAAAAAAGGTTACAAATAATGGTGAAATATTGAACCACTTCCAGGATTCTCTTTTTCTTTTTTTCCTGCCCTTACTTCTTGAGTTTTGACACGAAAAACTCCTGTCTTTACTTTAATCTTTTACTCTTAATCCCACATTTGAATAAAACTTCCTCTTTGATTTTCTTCCTTTAAATTGCACTCACTTCTGCTAAACGCTTACACATTCAATTCCCTGACTTTGGTGTGTTTGTTTGAATCTATCAGAGGATTAATTGGGCCCTGATCTTTAAGAATTCGTCTGATGTCTAATATAATTTCCGGCCATCTGTTGATAATCCTTTTAGGAAACTGTGGTTTCTATATATTTTTGGTTCAGTTATGGTGGTTTGGTTTCCCTGGCTTCCCCTGACTTTTCCTGGTTACCACAGACTTCCTGATTTTCCCAGGTTTCCAGACTGCTGACAACCCTGACTGAAGTACCTGAAGAAAAATGATAAAAGAAAAATTACCTTTCAATTGTGTGTTAACAATTGCAAACATATTTAATGCTAATAATTGAAGGAGCCGGGTAACATTTAAGGCCATTGGGGAATGTTGTAATAAAGCTCTAAATTCGCGCAACATCTGGTGAGCAGCATCCTGGAATGTCTCCATTCTGAAATGCAATGAATGAGGAAAAAGCATTAATTAAAAAAATGCAGATAAAATGCATGGAAATGGATGATGATGAGGCAGATAATTTTTTGGGTAGTGTTCAATACAAAACAGAGGAATATTTTTTTAGATAGTGTGAATGATGGATAATGGCACTGGGTACGTAGAGTCGTAATTTAAATGGGAGAAGCGGCGCCACTTTTAAGCATTTTCCAGGTCCCAAATTCTGAGACTCTTGTGTCACGCCGGGTTACTTTTCCGATACATAATCGATTGTTTTTGAGACACGGGGACCCCACCATCTGATGTAAACAAAGAGGATAAGAATGACTACGTATTCTAAATTGCCATTTTGGTGACTGAACCTCAGCGCACACTCTGAACTCGTCGACTAGAACATGGCGCCAGCTTTTTCATTTACATAACGACTCTATGTACTCTGTGGATAATAGATGAAGCAGGCAGGTCTGTTTACTTTCATACAGGAGAGAATGATGGGAAGGCACACAGCAGGGGTGCAAAAATCTCTTGACCACGCGACAGGGTGGGTGGCAATTGGTCACGTGCAAGAATGGGTTTTAAAAATAGGAAGGTTGCAGAAAACATGTTTTTCAAGCAATAACAAGGTTTTTGCAAAATCATGGCATTTTAAACATACAGAGCCATGAAAAGGTCATCACATCATAATGTCTGAGGGAAAGGGGGGTGCGGGGTTTTTAAAATACGAAGGCCAATTTGGAAAATGAGGAGGAGAGAAACTTTCTGCATTCCAGGCATAAAAGCATGGATACAACAACATGGATACGAGAAAGAAAATTGAAATTTTAAAAATCAAAATTTTCTGTATATTTGGGAAAAAGTTGAAGATCCTGCATGGCAATGGAAAATATCCTCACGAATTTATTTGTGCACATATTTTGCAGAATAATGAGCTAGATCTGAGAACAATTTCTGGTTTCTAAAAGATGTCTATTTCTTATGTTGTTTCCCATAAGGGTGAAAAGGTTGACAACCAGGTCTCTGATTGGCTGGGCTGTCAAAGAGCAGAAAAGTCCAGCTGCCAGTCATTTGTTATTAAAAGCAGGTTCTCATTTTCTCTTAGGATTGGATCAGCCAAAAATTGGGTTAGATCAAGTATTGAGGAACAATGAAAATAAAAAGAAGAAGCTGCCTTACAAAAATGTGTTAGCTTTGTCATACATACTGTATATTGTTGATGCACTCTATCGGCAAATGACAGGCAGGATAAAAACAATGATGATAAATAAAGGCTACATAAAGGTTACGATTTGTTAAATGAAGGTAATGGGATAAATTTCATGGAGGTGTAGGATTCGAAAAATCATCGGTGAATACTTACCCAACTTTATTGAAGAGTTTTCCTTGAATGTGTAAAAAGCTAACACCAAATCTTTTATTGACCTAGAAGTATAAAACAAACAGAATCCAATTATTAGCTTTTTCTGCCAAGAAAAAATTATAATAAAGTCATGGTTGATGATTATGAAATAATGAGGAGTGATCATCAATGTATCAATCTGCCAGAATACACAAATAAATTCTATGAAGGCACCCTATATTAGAGCACTAAATGTATTGGTAGCAAAAAACGCTACTTCTTGATGCCATGGCTTAAATTAGTTTGTGCATTTTTTCCAAATTGAGGGCGCAAACAATGAAAAATAATCGTTCTTTGCAGGCTACATTCTCCCAAAGAATTAACTTTAAAACATAAAAATCCGAAAATACAGAGAAGTAAAAATCTAAAATACAAGCCTACAATCCAAGGCTGCCCTTTTGGAAAAATACCATGTTGAAAATTGCTCTCCTCCATATGTATCCTTCCACCAGAAAACACTAATCTACACACATATCTCTGTCACATATCACATATCTCTGTCTGTATATAATCTCTGTCACCACAGAGCTTTTAGAAATCCACTACCCTGCCCGCCTTAACTCAACCGCAGCCAGTATGATGTAGTATATTGGCTTCTCTCATAGAAAATGAATTGCATTTAAACTTCCTGCTGCCAATGTGCAAGTGGGTCTCAGAACTCGGTCACAGGGATGACTGATCAGTGTGGATTGATCTCACCGCCAGTCTACTATCCCATGCTGGGCTGCACCTGTCCCTCTGCTTTGAGATTCCCTTTCATAGGCCATTACATCCTAGATTTCCACCTCGTAACAGCTCTGTCCACTTTTTGTGTATATATCGTAAAACATATTAAATTTGAGAGCAATGTTGTTAATGTGTTCAACTTTTTTCTTTAAAATTCTAAAAAATTAGGAGATCCTTATCAAAAGCATTCAAAACCTAGTAGGTTCTCAGAATTTGCCTATTTGCGATGAATACTTGGGACGGGTAATAAACGTACCTCTATGTGAGAAAGTAGAGAGAGCTCTTCATCCTCGGAATCCTCTTTAGTTGTAAGAGTCATTTTCTTTCTTGTGCCATCATCTGGACGAATCCAAATCTCACGACGTTTTTTATTACTATCATGAAAGCTCTCCTTTTCCTTTGCCTTATCTTTATTCTTTTTTAATCTGTCTTCCATCCGTTTTTTCTCAAGAGACTCGTACTTCTTTCTGTTATTGTCAAATAGAGACAGGAGACTTTCCTTTGCAGACTGAATCGGGTTTGAGGCCATCAAGCTGCGCATATAATAGTAAACTGCATCTATTTTCCTCTTGGAGCAAAATGCGATTAGGGCTAATTGGTTGTACGGTTTCCCATTTTTCGGATTCATTTCCCGGGCTTTCAGATACCAACTCCTAGCTGATCCATAGTTTGAAGTTTCATTCACTTGCTCTTTGTACCTAGCCAAATCACCAAGGAAGATGAAAAGCTTCTGAGCAGAAATTAGTGCGATTGAGGTTAATCCTGTTACTTTTTCAGCAGTATTAATGGGTGTATCAAATTTAATTTGATATGTTTCTTCGAGCCTGCTCAAGAGCCTCTTGAAATATTCAGTTCCCTGAAACATGAAACATGCATTAAACACAATATTTGGCTAAAGCTGTAATGGTATTTAAGAAATAAAAAATAGAATAGTCATGCTCACCCTCTTGGTTTCATTCATCTTGGTTGCAATCAAACCCAAAATTTTGTATTTCTAGGTAAAGCCTGTGCAAATTTGCTAATCAACGCACAAGAGCACTTGCTCCTACATTTCAAAAATTCAATATCCAAGAAACACACTAAACAATCTCATGGATCTATAAATTTAAAGGAGACTATTGAGCAAAGAAAATTTCTCTATGGCTCTTGGCCTATTGACTAATGATGTAATTTAACCTTAGGACACTTGAAATTAGTACTCGATTTTCCTTTAAATACCCCCCATCACACTGCTTCCAGAATGCATTGGGAGGCCATAGTGTGGTGCTACCTGCCAAAAAGCACTAATTTTTGACAGGTGCCGGACGGCTCTGCACCATCCATTCCGCATGTGGCGGCTCCTCATTGCGGGTTAAAGTCAATGGATTATAGGATTAGGAGGTGAGCATTTTCATAGTTTCACTGACAAGGTGTATGCAACCTTAGAAAATGGAATGTCATGCATTTTCCTGGAGAGGAAAAAAATGGACATCAATTGTTCTGCAAGAGCCTATCCAATTATAAGAGCCTCTTCCTTTAAAGTTATAAAGCAGGAGCAGCCGCACCGTATAGTTCAAAGCAAGGCAGCTCAGATGGTAAAAGGAGGATTATCATGGGCGTCATACCTGTTCAATCAATTGCATTAAGTACGTGCGAACACTATCTTTCTGTTCTGGGTTATCTAGCATAAGTTTGCGGAGGAGCTCAATCAAATTATGATAGGCCACTTTCCATATGTGACATTCAATGTTTTCTGCTTCACAAAATTTCAAATCATGGACAAGTAATGCTTCTAGTGCAAGTTCAAAGAAATTCCTGAAACAGAAGAAGAAAGTAACACAAAATGTAGTAGGTTTTTGCTGTCATCAAGCATTCTTTAGATTTTTTCAGTTCATAAGAAGACAAGGTAGAAGAAGAAGACGAGGAGGAGGAGAAGGAAGAAGAGGAAGAAAATAAAATAACATGTATTAGGGTTTTGCTGTTATCCAGCATTCTTTAGATTTTTGCAGTTCATTAGAAGAAGAGGAAGAGGAGGGGGAGGAGGAGGAGTAGGAGGATAAAGAGGAGGAGGGAGAAGTAGAAGAAGTAGGAGAAGACGAAGAGGAAGAAAAAGAAGAGAGGAAACAGTTTTAAGAAGTAATCAAAATTACATTTCACGACTTTTCCTCTTCTTTACATCCTGAAGGGACTACAAAACCACATGTATCTCTTTTATTTGGAAAAAAATTACAAGTGATTGAAAATGAATATATCAACTTTCTAAACATCTATCAATATCTGATGAATCAATCAATTTTTGATTCACTAGAGACCTGTAAGTTTATTCATTTCAATTGAATAATTAGGATTGTGCTTATTATTATCTTTTTACCAATTTTGGTCATAAACATTTTTTGCCAATAAGGATATTGAAACCATTGCAATGAGTCTCTGGACAAAGTATGAACAAGCACTGCGCCGTATGTTTTCTCTTCAAAATTTTAACAGGGAAACAAACCGCCCATCCAGAAGTTTGGAAATCAACTCTTAAGAGTTGTTTAGACAAAACATGATTGTTGACAATTGACTTTAGTCAAATGGGAAAATTAAAAATGATGTCAGTATAGAATTTAACGTCTATTTGATCTGTATTAAAAAAACTTGTTTCATCTTGTTCGGGAGTTGATTGCCATACTTCTCGTTGTTTGAATCGTTTTCTACTTAAGATTTTGAAAAAAAAATGTGATTTTGTTCTCTAGTTCAGGCCTAGTAAAGTGGCGAATTTGTATTTACATCTGATTATGTCATCACTGTATCAGAGCAGATCACTGTATCAGAGCAGATCACTGAATCAGATCAGATCACTGTATCAGAGCAGATCACTGAATCAGATCAGATCACTCTATCAGATCAGATAACTACATACATGAGATGAGATTTTCACTAGATTTATGCTTCCTAGTGATTTATCATTCATGGATTAATTTTTTTAATCATTCTTTCTCAGAAAAAATAAATTGTATGAAGAATATAAATTGAGGGCTTCTGATGCACAGAGGGCGAAGAGATACTTAATTTTAGTTCAATGAAAAGAGACATCGTGGTAAATAAAATACGCTAGACTAAACCAATGAATCTGTTTGGAGAGAGCATCCAAGGAGTGACCAGGAGTTAAATAGTAACATTCTAAAGATATAGGGTGCATAAATTAGGCGAAAATTACATTCATACCTCAGCTCAGCTATTCTTGACCAGTGTTGAATAAGATTTGAAGAACACAACCATTGCAGTTCAAGATCACCACGACAAATGTCCAACAAAAGAGACTGATCTTTTGCTGACTTGAAACTGTAAAAAGAAAAGGCAATTTGTTGACGTAGATGTATGCTATGAGAGGGACATGATGAATGAAACACCGAACTCATCTGAAAGACAGGCACAATCTTAGGAGTGAATGATGGTTTTAACTGGCTTTTCACAGACTAAACTGGCTTTGAACAAGGGAAACTGTAAGTACAAAGCTGCCGCCTCTGATTGAGTGTTCAGTTATTTTATTTTATATACTTATTTATTTTTCATTTTCTTGTTTTTTAAGATCTCTTTTATACTTATCTGTTTATAAATAAACAACAATACTTACTGTAAAATAGAAAAAAAGAGATAGAAAATCTTACCTTTCCGAATGCGGATCGTACCAAGAGGGTCTTGACGAGCTTGCAGATGAGGCAGAATCTGCTCCGCCAGACTGAGGGGCATAAGGAGTTCCCCTGTCAGGAAACGAAACATTCAAAGACCGTTCTGAACGTCCAGGCCGCAAATGAGCTAAAGGCACGTAAATTGGTTTACCTGGATTATTAGGATCGAACAGAGTCTTTTGTTGCCCTGAACTTGAGGATGTCTCTGGATGAGAGAGAGAGGGGTTCTTTGCTGCTCTTGACATGGATGTTTCAGCTGGTAGAACAAGAATACCACCTATTGAGGGGCACTTCGGGGTATTTACAGGTTCTCTATGAATTGATCCATCTTCCCGGTTGCTATCCTTTGGATGGTTTTCATCTCTTGACCTAGGTTCAAAGTCTGGTTTGGAATCAGACATACTATCATTACGAGCCCGCCAATTTTCAGGATCTCGGTCAAGCCTCTCTCTGTCTCTGTCTCTTTGCTTATCGATTCCTCTTTTCGAGCTTCTGTTGCGGTTCCTTCTGTTGCCACCACGGTCCTTATCACGATCTCGATTGAATGGTCTCTCATTGTTCCAGCTTCCAGTACTGTCTTTTCGCCGATTTCTATCCATACCCATTGGTTTAGAAGACCGTCCCCAATCCATCCTCTCTTCATTTTGCGTGAAGCGACCATCTTGTCGGAAACTTGAAGCGTTTGAGTCTCGTCTTCTACTTAGGTCTCGTTCTTGACTTCCACTAAAGGGAAGAAAAAAATGTTAGGAGAAAATTGAAAATAGAAAGCAGTACTTATTTCCTGTTTCTTACTTGTCCTACATGAAAAATTCCTTCGAAGAATTTCCCTTAAACTTGGTGAATGATAAAATTCCTATCTCAAAATGATCATTCAAAACTAAAACCATTTTCCAAAATTTACAGGATTGAGAATGCTGACTAAAATGACATTTGAATCCACACAAAGTGCCTTAGTTTAGCTCAATGTGAGAGATGGACAGATGTATTATCTTATCTTAGAACTCATGAAATTACTGGAGTAAAATGTAACCACGATTTTAAAAAATGCTTAGTGAGGTCTTCTCTTTGCATAGAAAACTCTCTGTTAATCTAAGGGGGTTAAAAAAAAAAAAAAGAAGAAGAACAAAATTTGATATGAACTAATATCTCATTCAATAATTTATGGAAATTTATTCTTTCTGAGCTGAAATCTCTTTTTCGGTCTATAAAAGAGCCCTGCACTCATTTAAAACCTTAAAATCGGATTTTGAGGGGTATCTTATCAGCCCTTGACTTCAAAATGGGACATCTTACAGAGGTTTGCTGGAGAAGAATAGACAGTGTTTGACGCAGAGAAAAGTGAAAAGATTACTTTGAAATTTACAAAGTAACACATTTATCCCTTCAAAAGAACAGGCGTTACATTCAAATATGGTCAAAGATTTAAGGAGTCCAGAGAGGCAGCAAAGCTGCATCCTAGTACAATTAGCTCGTCGCAACAGCTCTCTTACGCTATGGGGCAGCAGAATCCTAAAGACAAGGCAGGCGCATCTTAGCTAGTTGTCTATTTTTCACAATTATATTTTTTTTCTTTTTGAGTAGGAATCCTATGATTTCTGATGGGAATCAATGGGAAGAAGTACGTTAATTCCTGATATTTTGACATTCAGACATGAATTTTATGCAGTTTTCATGGGCAAATGGCAGATCCATAAAAATTCGGTTTTAGGGTTGAAATGGACCACTAGACAAGGTACAAACTAAAGGATTCTGTTACGTGTTTCTTAACCAAAATTTCACGCAGAACACAATTCGTGCAACAAACATGACTGAAGCCAACTCCTAACAAAGATATTTACGTTTTTATTTCACATTGGTTACAAGGAATTTGAATTGCCCACTCACAAGGAACTCAAAGCTCTACGTGAGTCAAATCACTACAACGGTTTCAGCAATCTTCTCAATCGAGCAATCTTCATTTCCCACCAAGAGTTGTTCAAACTATTAGCAATTTGCTATGGCTGAGCCAAAGCGTCAAGATTGAGGTTGCCAGATTTTTATATTACAGAGACTGTCATGATAAATGTTTAGTGCGCGATGTGAATCATGTAGAGCTATGAGTTTTCATGAGCGGGTGATTTGAATTCACGCATCAAGAATTATTGAATATCTTCGTAAGGAGTTGATTTCGGTAATTTTCGTTAAGCGCATCGTGTTCTACGTGAAATTTTGGTTAAGAAGCATGTATCAGAATGCTGAAATTCGTACCTTGTCTAGTGGTCCATTGTGCATAGGGTCCTTTTTTAGGCATTAGAAAAGATTTCTGCCTAGGGAACACCAATTTTCGAAATTAGGATTATTTTTCAAACACTTTAGAGTGATCTTTAAGGTTAACTTATAATTTATCAGCTGCAGTACGGCTTACCTTTTTTTTCGACGCCTTCGATTCCTGTCAGAGTGCCTATCCGCAGGAGCACGAACTGCTTCACGTGGACCTGGCTCTTCATTCCTCTGGACAGGCTCACTAAATTCATCATCATCATTTTCTACAGCATCCGCCCAGTTCTGGGAAAAAAAGCATAATTTAAAGAGAACTGATATTACATACCCTAAAATCTTCATGATTAGTAAACATAATTCTAATTGAGTACTGTTTAAACTTCCAGTTATTCATGGGTAACTTTCAATTTTAAATGCATTTTTTGGAGTCAAAAATCGTCTGGTATCAATTTTAATGAGCTAATCAGCAGGCAAAATTAATACGACTTGCTTGAGGTAAGTATGGTCATCTGACAGATGTAAAGAAATACTATCTTTAATAGAATGAATAGCAAAATCAGATGAATCCAGTACCTATTGCTAATACTTGCACACAAAATTAAATAATAATGATAGTAAAAAAAAGAGATTGAAAAACCTATGACGACTTCGGGCTGTATTCAAGAATTTTTTTCTCCTTCACCATTACATTAATTTGAATACCTAGGTTGCAAAGAAGTTAAAACTTCTTAACTAAGTAAACTGAGTAACAAAAACGCCACAAAATATGACCCTTCATTATCTTGAAATGTGAATTTACAGAATGATCCACGGTAGAACCACTAGACTGCAGGAGCATGTTTTATGAGTAAAAATGAGACATTTTTCTTTGATACAATTTTTCTCAAAAAGCCCTCTGAAGGGGCCATGAACTATTACCTCTTATAACTCAATTATCCAACAAGACCAATAAGCTGTAACTACAGGTTGCACCCTACTTGCATATAGTTGCTTCAGTATTCACTGACTTCTTTAACAATTCAATTACAGGCAAAGGTCAACAGTGAGCTTTACAGCTGGGCTAAATGTTTTCCAGCGACAGCTCATAGTAGTAAAAATATTTGTGAGTATTAAATGGAACAACTTACCATAGAGAAGGGATCTCCGACTGATTTTGCAATTGAATCTTCTTCATCATTATCTTCCTCTTCATCTGATGAGTCCTCTCTTTTGCCATTGACAATGGGTTTTTCAGAATGGTCTGAGCTGAAAGAATCGCGACTAACAGTGTTTGTTTGATAGTCAATGGAGCTTGTGTCTGATTGACTAGGCAGTCTCCTGTCTCTTCGGTTATCAGAACTTTCATCTGGATACTCCCGGTTTCTTTCCGTACGATTATGAGAGTCGTAGTTTTTCCAGGAATCATTTGAATGATATGCTTTACTTTGAATATTGGTTCGAACGTTACTCGATGAAAGCTCTGGAATTTCAGAACTAGTAGGACGATCATTTGTGAATTTATGATCAGGGCCATTCATATGGTGAAAACTTTTTCCCCGCGATTTGGAATTTTGTTGATTGTGAGGAAGTCCCCAACTGTTAGAACCTCGAGGTTGGGAATAATGACTAGGCTGATTATGAGTGGGTGTAAGGTTGGTGGAAGGCGGGGGAAGAGAGGCTGAATTAGCTGGATAGTTATCACGTCTACTGGAGTAAGTCGCACTTGATCCATCCCATTTATGTTCTGAATTGGTGCCAATGAAATCCATATTTTGATTAAGATTTTTCAAACGATTTTCTTCCATAGCTTTTCTCAAGAACCGAGGTGCAGTGAAAGTGGATTTAGGGGTTTTTTGATGCATTGGAGGTTTGTTTGACATTCGATCACGCATAGGTCTTTCATGAGAGGAACTTTGGGACATCACTGAAGAGGATGCATCATGAGAGGATGGCATGTCGTATGCTGGATGGAAATCAGGAGCAGATTTATTTTCCAAAGGCCTCACAGCATTTGATGATACATTGTTAAGCGGTTGCCTCCTGTCCAAATTTCTTCCTCTTCCACGTGGAAAGTCTCTTACTGTAGCAAACTCCCAACCTGTGCGTGAGGGACCTCTGTCCTTTGAAGGGTTTCGATCATGAGGAAGGTTATGTTCCTGCACTGGATTCCAATTCTGCAGTGGAGGAGCAGTATTTTTATTGAAAGAAAAGGATTCACCCCCATGGTCAGGTCTTGGACTAGGATTATAAGTATTACTTGTTTCAAGATATCTACCTTTTTCAAGGAATGAGTTAGCTTCAGGAGGAATAGTGTGGTCAGTTCTTACCAGTCTTTCGGTTGAAAGGGCTTGCATAGAAGAAGCATGCCTCATGATTGAAATATTCTTTTCAATTGGCCCGTGACGTTCTTTGGGGTCAAAGATGCCTTCAGTTTGAAGAGGACGAAGATCAGGGTTGGATCCTTGGACAGAGTGAAAACCTTGGCCTCTTATTTGTCCATCATCAACAGGCGGCGATCTCCTACCTTGCATTGGACGCCCTCTATCATTGAATGCATAGCCCATTTCTGGTACATTCTCAGGCAATTTCATAGAATTTTGAACCCTGTCTTGTATTCCAGAGAGATTAGACAAGTTACTTGGAGGTATCTTTCTATCACTGCCAAACCTTTTTTCAGGGTATGGTCTACTGTCATTGGCTAACCCTTTATTACTGTGAGATTCTTCAGGACGTTCAACATTTTTATCAGAGTTAGAGCCTGCACTGGGTCCATGATTTCGACTAAGCGCTGATTCTTGTTCTCGAGCAGAACCCCTATCATGACCAAAGCCTCTATCATGACTGGCTCTGTCGTTACCGAAGCCTCTGTCATGACCAGAGCCTCTGTCATGACCAGAGCCTCTGTCATGGCCGGAGCTTCTATCATGACCGGAACCTCTATCGTGACCGGAGCCTCTATCGTGACCAGAGCCTCTATCGTGACCAGGACCTCTATTGTGACCAGAACCCTTCTCTTGCTCAGAAACTCTATAGTTACCCGGATATTTTTCAGGACCAGAGCCTCTGTCATTGAATGAACCTGAGCGATGGTTACGATTCCTTCGATAAGGGTTCCCACCTTCATAACTTGTGGCTTTGCTTGGTAAAGGTCTTCTCTCATCAGAAAATTTTGTTGAATGAGACCAAAATTCACCTCGTTGTGCGGCAGCCTCTGAATTCAATTGATTTCTATTCACATTAGCTCCAGACGAATGTTGCTGAAAAGATCTTGGATCAGATGTCTGTCTTGAATTTTTCTGGACATCCATTTCTTGATTTTGGGCACCAAGGTGGCTAAAATCGCTTGATGCTTGAGTAATATAATTGCTTGAAGTATTTGTACTATTTGTTGCAGGATTGTTAACATTTTGGGGTTTATTGCAAGGTTCATAAGTGTTCACAGTTTGAGGCAATTTATTGGCAGAAAAAGAGGAGGAAGGTCTTGAGTTTTCATCAGAACTTATGCGGGAAAAATTACGGTCACAACCTTCACCAAAAGGCTTATTTGGATGAGAATCGTCGCTTCCTTTGAAATTAATTTTCACCGGTATATCTTCATTTTCTTTGCTGAATTTTTGACTTTGTGTTCGTTTTCTATCTTGTTCATTGTATGTTCTGCCAAAATTTTTATTGGTTTCATTTCTGACATTACTGTGTTTATACTTAGATGATTTTGGAAAAGATCTATTATTTTTTCCAAAGTCACTTTGAGTGTCCTTATGCGACTCATTAAGTTGCTCGTGGATGTTAGAAGCTCGAACAGGTTTTGGGACCGAATAGATCTGGGAATCCGGTTTCCTGTTCTTTTGTTTTCCATCAAAGGTTCTGTCTTCAGTGTCCGATCGCGGCTCTTTTGAAGCTGGTGGTTCACTTTTATTGCCGGGAAATGTATTAAGAGATTTTTTGCTTCCAAAATCCTTTGAATTAGAAAAATTTCGACTATTGGTTATTTTGGGTGCACTTTTATCGAGGTTAGTCTTCTTATCTTTATGAGTCGACTGCGAGACATCATCTTTCTTCCCTCCTTGCAATCGAGTACTATTGTTGTTTGGAACTTTATCTTCTTTCTGACCTTCAGACTTTTGGTTTTTCTTGCTAATTTTGTTGTTTTGTGTCTGTTGAACGGGAGCTTCTTCATCACAATTTTCAGTTTTCTTCAAAGGTCCACTTCCTGGTGTGTAAATTGCTCTTTCCTTTTGGGAACGGCGGCGATTGCCTTTGGATGAGATCTCATCAGATTCTGGAAAAAAAAGTACCATCGATCAGTATTGAGAATATGGAAAAAAGGAAAAAAAATATGGCAAGTGAAAGTCAAACAAAGGAGGGTTTTTATGTACCTATAAGTGGTGCAGTTGCTTGCAATCATGACAAAGTGATTATGACTACTACTATGAGAAAAATAAACAAAACTGCTTATAAATTTACATTAAATTAGACAAGGTAAAAGCTGCATTTGCTAGTACTTTACTTTCTGGTCCAAAACGGTTTCTTTGACTATAGTCCCAATAAGTGAACCAGAAATTTCAATAGATCTTCGGCCATCATCTGGTTCCAGTGAAACTCTGCAGCCTACAGTCCAGGTGTATATAAGTCTCCTAAAGCTTGACGGTGATACACGTACTTATATGAGTAAGGATTTGTGTATGTTGAAATGAAAATTCAATTTCGACATTCCTCAATATTTTTGAACAGCCTTAACTCAAGGTGGTGTTTCCAGTGGCCGCTAAGGAACTAAAATCGGTAGGATCAATTTATATTAAGTAAAGTTATTTGCTGTTTTTTGGTCCCAGAATTAAAATACATTAATACTAAATTGAAAAGTTCATCCTAACTTTTTCTGAGGAGAAAATCCAATATGGCAAACAAATGTAAATTCTTACAAGTCAAAAAGGTGTAAGGGCTTGGGAGCTCATTTTAGAGAAAACTCCTCAACGAGCATCATCATGTTTTGGGGAAATTTAACAGGAGACACAATATGTAAACCACAAATCCTTGTGATAAGCAAGAACTCCATTGTAACCAACTCAGCAGCTAAGTTCCATTAGATTCATAAGAGATTTTCTGTTGGTGGTAGCATAATGAATTTGTTGAAAGGAACATGTTACTGTCTCAGTCATAGACGCTGTGTATCCAGGTGATTCACACAAATCGACATGAGTAGGTGATTTTCATGTTAATGCAATGGGTTTTCTATGCTCAGACTTATTTAGTTGTTGCACCATTTTACATACTTAGCTATCTAAAAGTTCCGATGAAATGATAGTAACATCTTGTTTTACTTACCATGCTAGAATAGGAAGAGCCTAACTCAAATTAATGAATTTCCAACTTCAATCTGATCATCATGATATTTTAAGAATTGATAGAAATACTTACACTTCCTGAGTCCGAAACACCCAAAATTATAGGAATCAGATGGTAAGAGGGAAGAGGCAGGGAGGCAAAGGTGTAAATTTGAAAAATGGTTTTTTTTTCACAGTTTATTGTTCCCTGTACCAACTAGAATTACTTAGGTAGTAACTGGATGTTCCATTTGGAAGCTCAACCTCTTATTTTCAAACTGAGTTTGCCGATGCACTATTAATTGAATATGTTTTGCATTGAGTTGTCTGAACTTAGATAGTTTTAAAAACAGTAGGTATCAAGGGAGTTGATGGTTGAAATGTATTGTAGTTGTAGGACCTACAGCTCTGTCTTTTACGTGGTAAATACTGATGGTGAAATCTCCGCTAAATTCATTCAATATTCCTAAGGATTTTCGCTTCGGGGACAGCTTCAATGAGAGAAATGCTCCTTGACGTCATGAAAATCAGCAGCAGAGGAATAGGCTGTTTGATAAGAGGTTTGCAAAACGATTAGAGATAGCAAATGCTGTTGCAGTCTGTCAGCAAAGAGCGCTTCTTGTACAGAAAAATGATTTTCCAGTTATCAGAACTAATTAAATTGACGCAAGGTAAAAAAGTGCAGATGGTCAACTTTGCTATCAGTGGGCCCATGTGAAAATTGGAAGAAGAACTAACTTGCTTGTAGAATGGTAGGCGGCTCACTGACGGGAATACTGTTGATTTCACTGATAAAAGCCAGAACAGTGCAAAATGGATACAGCAAAGGTTAGTTTGCTGGAGAGAAAAGTCAAAACAATGCGGAGTAGCTTGCTTCTAAGATGCCGTTACCACTCCGAAGAATTGCCGAAGCCGTAACTTCTGTTTCACAGCAAGAGTGGGGGTGCCCAAAACAAAGGAGTTATGAAATTTAATGGTTCTACAATCAGGCTAAAAGTAAATAATCTAAATTTTAAACATAAAAAACTAAACCCATCAGTGCATTGGAGGCGATGCTTCAATTCAGAATACTTAACCTACACTCAGTTCCAAACACTCACCTGAAAGTTTCTCGAATTGAGAAAATAGACTGTCGTGAAGCTCTGCCATCAAAATGCACTAAACCAACTAAACTGAGTGAACTTTAAAGTTTAAATAAGTCATTTTAAGACTCAAAAATTTACTTAAACATGAATGTTAGAGCTGTTGTATCTTTTTATCTTTCATGGGCAAGGTATGCATGCGTATAGACACATGATACGAGGAGTCCTCAGATGAAGTGGGTACTCGCACGATCTTTCTTACGACAGAGAACAATAGGATTGTCAGCTAACCAATGGAAGCCTCGGATTTTACCCACCTACGTCACAATGTAAACAAATCGGAAACTGCCACTATCATTATTTGTTTATTTTGTCTATTTATTCTATGCCAAGGAGCAGTGTGCAATGAAATGATTGTAGAGTATGATTAAGTTCACTTCTTTTTTTAAAATTATATTCTGTATCCTCACCATTGTTTTCGGTATGTATGCCTTTACCTAATCTCTTCTCCACAATATAAAGCTCGATTTGGTTGCCCACATGTATGCTGTCAAGATTTGACTGAAAAGTTCTCTTATCAGCTCTGAGTTGGCACCTGCGATACAAAATGCAAATTTAAGATTTTACCAAGCAATGAATTCAATGCTATGGAGCAGTTGGTTGACCAAATTTATGCTGTCAAGATATGACTAAAAAGTTCTCTTATCAGCTCTGAGTTGGCACCTGCGATACAAAATGCAAATTTAAGGTTTTACCAAGCAATGAATTCAATGCTACGGAGCAGCGCAATGAAATGATTGTAGAGTATGGATAAGTTATATTCTTTTTCTAAAATTATATTCTGTTTCCTCACCTTAGTTTCAGGTATGTTTGCCTTTACCTAATCTCTTCTCCACAATATAATGCTCAATTTGGTTGCCCAAATGTATGCTATCAAGATTTGACTGAAAAGTTCTCTTATAGCCTCAGCTCTGAGTTAGCACTTGCAATTCAAAATGCAAATTTCAGATTTTACCAAACAATGAACGATTTTATCACATTATAAAGATAATTGCACGGTTAGCGACAAAGTACGGTTCTTCTCCCAATGATCTGTAATTTTCGTACCGGCAGCTTATGTAGGGAGGCTCTCGCAATCATAAGTTGCTGTCTTATGCTGACGCACTCCCAGAAAGCACATTTTAGGTGAGTTTATCTGTGCACAGATCGAGCAGTCATCAGTTAGCTACTGTCATATGCCCATTCTCCTAGTGTCTCTTGATCCGAATGTTCAAGTGATAACAGCTCCAGATGTCTAGGTCTGTTATGTATACGTCAGCTCAAGTGAAAACAAGAATATCTATATAGGCACAAGTCTCTGAAGAAAAACGGTTGAAAATCACGTTAGATGTATCGGCAAAATGTTCAGTAGACCCGTTTCAGCTTAAGAAATCTACAAATTTTTCAGCCTTTTGTATCAGATGTAAAGGTAGGTGCGTTTGTGATAGACAACGGGCCTCAACGAAAACTACACGTCGAGGGTGTTGCGAGTTTGACGGTCGTTCTTGAGCCTCCATTGTACAGCGCTTTTTACCAAGTAAAGTGTCATGGCGGTTCAATGCTCACCGCAACAGCTCAGCACCTTTTGCGGCTGGTGAATGGAGCATTGAGCGGTGAAGAGGTAAACAAAGTCTTGTAGCAGTACTTAGGCCTCAGTTGGACAACGGGGAACTCTTCACCGAAATAATCTCCGTTGTCTATCATGAACGTTTCTCACCAACGGTTCGAATATCAGTAGGCAGACGGATTGTCAATCACATAATTTCAAGTGCGTCTCGTGAGTATCCTACACTCGTATGTTATTTAACCATAAAATAGCAAATGAGGCATTTTAAAGCAAAGAGTGCAAGTCCATTTTGCTGATATTGAATACGAAACAATGTTACTTAGCGCTGTGGGGCTCATCAGCAAAATGGACTTCACTTCAGACTATAAAAATAATAATTATTAAACCGCTATAAAAGCGGCTTAATGTATGTATGTATTTTATAAATCACTAAATTTCACTGCACTTACTTACTCATCATTTTGATTTCCACTGTTTTTCAGTCTTTGCACTTTACCAAAATTGGATAAAGAATGCCACTCAGCACCTCGGCCAGCAACCATCCTCTTACGCAATGGAAAGCGGTGGTGATGCACGCAGTGACGTTATTCAGACTCTCAGTGCTAAAGTGAAGGAAGTGGTAAATTATTCTGCATCCATCATGGGAGAGCTAGATGCGGCTAAAGATAAGATTAAGTTCCTCGAACAGAAAATTGAAACTATGAACCAACGAATCCCGAAAAAATTTCCAACTGTTAAATTCAAGAACTACAGGACAAAAAAGAGAATTCTTGTAAGTTTTATTTAGCACCTATTATCCATACAGGGTATCTTAGATCCTCTGCATATCACAAGAAAAAATACCCACCAAGGACAATGAAAGCCAACTTTACGTTAATAGTCAAATCATAATAAATGCACACACAAATTCACTAATCTGAGCTAAGCTTAGAAAAAAATTCGGGGAAATCCAACTTTAGACCCCGAATACTTCCCTCATCTTGTGACTCACCCTCAAAACTGAGCCTCAGTCTTACATTTATTTTATTAAACTGTAAAATTCACCACAAAGAAATTTGTTTTGCGTATTTAAAATTTGTGACCTATTTTAAGGACAAAAATGCCCTTATGGGTATAAATCCTTTGCAAAGTATAATAATAGCTGGGCCACTAGGGATGCTGGTAGAAGGAGGGATTTTTTTTACTGGAAATTTTTCTGCTTTCTTGCTGCCTCTGTATTTTTTTTTTTTTTTTTTTAAATTACGTAGGTTAATAAATATCACTTCCAATTTAGTTACGGGCGCCATTAGTCGCGCGAGGGAAGGAATTCCTGGAACGAATCTCCTGCGAACTTTAGGCGCGCTTAGAGCTGTAATATAATGATTTTCCAAGTAATTTCATTATTCGTCTCTCTTCATCTTTTGTCTCAATTTTAGATCTTGACTGATTTCAGGTAACTGGAGGTGCAGGGTTTGTTGGATCTCACCTTGTTGACCGTCTCATGCTGGCTGGTCATGAAGTCATTGTTGTCGACAATTTTTTCACAGGCCGCAAACGAAATGTTGAACAGTGGATAGGCCATGCCAATTTTGAATTGATTCACCAAGACATTGTGAATCCGCTGTTCATCGAAGTTGATGAAATTTACCATCTTGCCTCCCCTGCCTCTCCGCCTCATTACATGTTCAATCCAGTTAAAACAATCAAGACCAATACAATCGGAACAATTAATATGTTGGGTAAGCCTCTTTTTTAGGGATGCTCCTCATCATTACCTTCAAAATCAATCCATTTGCAATTTGTTACCAACCTCATATTTTAGGTATGAATAATAAATTCTCCGCTTACTTAGGTGCAATGTGAGGAATGCTTGCCTTTGTGAAGATAACTTTGAACTAGTTTTAATGATGGATCGTCTTTGAATAAAGAAATCATTTACTTGAAATCAAGTAAGAAAGAGTGAAGTTTGCAAAATTTGCAGCAGATCAGTTTAGCTGATAAAATACTCTTGTCAGGAGGTTCCACCAGCAATTGAAGCTGCTTTGGAAACAATCATACACATTATTACCAATTTGCCAGTGGTTTTGAGTGTAGATTAAACTCTCAAAATTTCTGCTTGACTCAATTTTTGTAAGTGATGGAATGAATTTTGCTAATGCATTCATCGTGATGTTTGAGCTATGTTCAATCAGAGGTAACTCCTATTTTTGCTCTAGCTTTGAAACAGGCCCAACAACTGATGTTCCGTTAAATAATACTCAAGTGAAACAAGTTCTATCAATTTTCCCTAACAATTAATTTTTCGGCTCCGCTTCCTTCTTCCAAAGGTAAATCAAATAATTCTGCTCTTTATTTCAGGTTTAGCGAAAAGAGGCACAGCAAGGATACTGATAGCAAGCACTTCAGAAATTTATGGAGATCCTCAAAAACATCCTCAAGAAGAAACATACTGGGGCTATGTGAATCCCATTGGTTAGTACTACTGTTCCATCTTTTAGATTTGAGTTTGTCCCCTATTTTAACTTATCAGTACAGGGTGTCTAGCATCAGGATTTTCCTGATTCTATCAGGATTTAATTCCGATATCACCAGGATTTGAGGAAAAACTGGACGTAAAATCAGGATTTGAGTAAAGTCGACCGTCCGATCAGATTTTTTTATTAAGCTATTTTTGTGAAGTTACATTTGCCTAATTTCCTCCGCAAAAGATCAGGATTTGGAAAAATTAAGAAATCAGGATTTAGCAGTCAAAAATCAGGATTTCCCAAAATGAAAAAAAAACTAAAGACCCTGAGTAATCCTCGTTTTTGGCAAGTCCTTGTTAACGAAAGAATAACTTTATCATCGTACAGAATTAGTAACTTTGGAAAGTTTATCTATATCTGGAAAGAACTCCTGAGAAAGTAAGGTGAAAATAAGAAAAAGAGGAGAAATAAGGAAGGTTTGAGAAGAACTTAGGAGGAAACTGAATCTTAGGACCAAAAAATGCTCTCAGTATCTCTGGTAAAGCTCCAGCCTCACAGGATAACATTTTTCCTATTTTAAAGACAGAATTCCCAAGCATTCCTAAATTTATATGCCTCTGATTTTCAGCATCTTTAATTTTTAGTGTTGCTCATTTCATGTTTGTTTATTTTTAGGGCCTCGAGCTTGTTATGATGAAGGAAAGCGAGTTTCTGAAACACTGAGTTATGCATATGCTAAACAAGAGCAAGTAGATGTTCGTGTTGCAAGAATTTTTAACACCTATGGTCCAAGAATGCACATGAATGATGGGCGCGTTGTTTCTAATTTTATTTTACAAGCTCTTCAAAACGAGACCCTGACTGTAAGTAACTTAATTTATGGGTGTGGAAAATGCATGATCTTGCAATCCTAAGATTGTATAATAGTTATCAATCAATAGAAAAATCTTTAAGAGAGGGAGAACAGTATTGTGAAATCAGTGCCAAAAATCCTACTAGGAAAAATTAACGCAATCCTCTCAAGTATACAGAAGGCTCTTCAAGCATAACATGTAAAGAAATATAACACATCAAGAAAATTTTTGGAAGGAAACAAGGAAGAGGAAGAAATCCTTGTCCTCTTGAAGCTTTTGTAAAAATTAGGCTTTTTTGAGAAGTAGATAAGTGAGAAGGTAATGGATCGCATGAAATGTTATACCATTCAGAGCTATCTGCATCCCTAGTTTATTGTTTGCAGTAAGATTTGTCCACATATTGCTTAAATATGTTGCTGACTATCTTGTAGTGGATATTTTTATCCAAACATTTTTTCCGTAGTAGTTTATGTTTCGTCGAGTGAATCTTGAGAAGAAACATCACAATGAATCACCTTATCAAAAGAATGTGTTAAATGTATTGAGTCTCATCATATACTGCCTCTAAGTTTCTTCAAATAAGTGTAATATGGTGGTAATTCAGATTTAAATTTCATTTCTCAGATTTATGGTCATGGAAATCAAACCCGATCATTTCAATATGTAAGTGATTTAGTTGATGGTCTCATTGCCTTAATGGAAGCCAACTACACCCAACCTGTCAATTTGGGCAACCCAAATGAACATACGATACAAGGTGAATATTTTTCTACTACAATCCAATTTTCATTTGAATCATCTTAATTTTTTCATTCCTATTTATTTTATTTTTTTTTTTTTTTTCATTTTTCCATAATTTTTTTTGTTTCTCTCATAATGTCAGGCCTAGACCTGAGACATTGTGATGAGCCCTAAATGGACTCAAAGATAGTGAGTACATACATCATTCTAAAAGAATGTTTGGAACAAAAAGATCTCAATTTTTTTATTACAGAAACAGATTTCAAAGTCAAAAAAATACCCTGACCATTTGAAAGTGTCAGACAATAGCAAGTGCTTCCCCTCCTCCATGTTTGCCTCCAACAGGAGATTTTGGGGGGCTAAAAATAATAGTATTGAATTTCTTTGTTTTAAATCAGATGGGAAACCTATGTTGATTCCAAAGCCTTATGTTAAGGCTTTGAGTTATTTACAGTCAGTAGGTAGGCCATCTGGGTCACACCGTTGATATGCATTTGTTCATCTCTCCGACCATAAAGCACCTACGTATTTTTTTCATTCGCTCAGGAATCTACTAAAAATATTCTCCATGTTCCTGAATAAGGTACCTTTATATTTTCATGGAGATAGGTATCTCAAAAAGATGGGAAGATATTAGTTTCTTGCTATGCTGTAACATTGATTTTTTATGTATTTCCGAGCCATCTATATGCAAATATGCATTATATCTTTGTTTGCTATGATATTGAATAGTTTGTTAATGCCACATATAAAAGGCTCATATTTTCTAGAATGACTTAGCTGAAAAAAATTCTTGCACGAGTTATTTAGTTGTAAAACGATGGTTTGCCTTTTATCTCTTCTTAGATAATGCCTACAATTTAACTAGTACCACAGTTGGTCACACAATCTTTCATGATTACTGAAAAATTAGTTGATAAAATCTAATTAAAGCTGTAAATTAAAAAGTAAAAAGAAATAATTGAAGGTGGGAACATTCTGTGTGAGAAGGAAAAAAATAAAACTCAATTTTAATCCTTTGTCAAATTTTCTCTGCTATTTCCAGAATTTGCTGAGATAATCAGACATTTAGTCGGAAGTAAGAATGACATAAAACAAATCAAAGCTGTGGAGGATGATCCTCAAAGGAGAAAGCCTGATATCACACGCGCTAATAAATATCTTCACTGGAAACCTAAGGTAAAATCCTTTCAGAAAGGGCCCCACACACTCCTTATGGGAAAGTGTACCATGATCGAATTTTAATTCTTTTATTCCATTCAATTCACCTCAAAACGCTGATCAAAAGTCATCATTGCGCCAGAAAATCAGGGAAATTCCAGCACTGAGTGGCAGTCTTATTTCGGATTCCGGACGTCTTTTTGCTTGACCATCCAAATCAGTTTCGTGAGGAGCATAAGAACTGGAAAGTTGGAGAAAAACAGTGTACTATGTCAAATGGACAAAAGCGGGAGGGAGATAGCCCCAGAGCAGGTAGGAACAGATAAGAAGACAGAAACAGGCTATGTTTTTCCTCATTTACATGAGACCTGTTCTCGAATGCCTCGTTCTTTTTGACTCTTTATTGCTGAATAATTGAAACTTTGCGGGCACATTGTGCAAAAACGGTGCATTGTAGAAAGTTGGTGCAATGATGATTTTTTATCAGCATCTTTAGGTGAGTTGAATGCAGTAAAAAAATTAAAAAATCGATCGTGGTGCACTTTCCCATAAAGAGTGTGCAGGGTCCTTTTGTCCTTGCAAATGTTTAACCATGTTTGTTCAACTTCTTTAGTATTCTAGTGGCAGTACAAGCAAATTTTTCTGAGACCCTCGAATTTTGGGTGAAGGAAGCCCATCATGTGAGTGTTTTCAATAATGTCACCAAGCACAATGGTATTCCAATAAGTGGAATCACTATTTTAGGAGTACAGAAACGTCCGGGTTGTGTGAAATGCCCAACTTTCAAGAGCGGGAATAGTGAGGGAGCCCCTTTGAGAATGGCAAAAATCAGAGAACCCCGTCATTTTTTGAAATGTCTGTTTTATGTCCTTTGACTAGTGGCAATGTCCAGTTTTTTTTATTGTTTTGCTATAAGGAGGTTTTTTTTTTAACCTTGGCATTAAACTAGTCCTCGATCATGTCATGTACTAAGTTTCTCAAATCTGCATAAGAAACTTGTATGTTTATGAGCATTCTGTTTCAAAAGATACAGTACATCAAAGATCTAATTTAATCAAGATGACACAACTTAAGAACCAAGTGCAGCATCTTAAATGGCCCCCACTTTTCTCAGCTAATGTAATATGGAGGCAGGTCTGAAGTGAACATCAGTTCATGAGTCTATGCCATTACCAATCATTATTTTACTTTCTGTTTAAAATACTCAAGAGTTGATTAGATTTCTTATGTAAGGAGACTCTTGCCATGTCTGTGCTGCTCTCTGATTGTTTCATAAGTTTTCGGCTCTCCAGGATGTTTACCATCTGTAAAAAGCGGAAAATATCCGGAAAATTGGTAATGAATCAGAAAGTTCTGAATGCTTCAAACATTTTATTTAATTCCTGTCAATTCATCCGTGCAAAAAAATCAGGAAATTTCATTTAAAATATCAGGAAAATCCAAAATGAAATTTTAGTAGAGTTTCTGCTCTGCTGGCTCTAGTGGACCAATCTAAACAAACCCAATCAAGAGGAATTTGTATGATCGGGTGAGGTTTGAATGAAAATTACAAACAAGTGTAATGTTTTGCAAAAATATCCATCAAAGTTTGCTCAAGGTCGGAAATTTAAAAATTCATATAATGTTTAGTACTATGGCAATCTTGTTTGTTTATCATACTCCACAACTAGGTGCAGAGAGGCTATAATAAAAGCCTTAAACTCACTGACCAATCAGAGATTGGCCTTTTTTTTTATATAGTAAAAGGATTGAGATGGCAGTACTCTCCCTGCATAAGTACTCTAGTTTTGATGGTATTATTTCATATTATTTGGATCATTTTTACCATTGACAGCCTCAACGCTCTTCACATGTCATTTTATTTCTAACAAAAAGTGTCATTCCTTTTTAAAGGTCTCTTTAGAAGATGGACTTCAAAAGACAATTGCATACTTCAGAGACGAGTTGAGAATATCTTTGAAAGGACAATCTTTTTCAAACTCTGCGTGGATTGATAATGTAAATGACAGGATACCTCATAGATGAACTGACATACCTTTGCGGAGAAATCGAATTATTGTGATGTATGTTTTTGCACTATACGTCCTATTTTTATTGATTGTTTACCAATTTACTGTTGTTAGTTTTTATTTTGTAATAATTCTAAATAAGTTTTTACAATTTATCGTTTCTGTTTGAAGTCCTCAATGGACTACTCAACAGAGTGAAAATTTCAAGACATGTGTTCTAATCAAAATTTATTATAGAAATTGTTAAATTTGTTAGAGATTTAAAATATTGACTCATAAGTGTGCAATTAGTATCATTTTTAACGGTAGAATCAGTCGATTCAAACTTTGTGCCGGAAAAAACAATCCAGCTGTTTTGACATATCTGTCAGCACTTACTCTGCTTCACTTAAATCATGAGTAATGATGCAGGTGTCACTTTCATTGCATACGATTAAAACACTGCTATGACCCATGGAAGGAAGATTTCAACCGTCAAGTGTTGCCCTTTTGTTGTGAAATTGTACGTTTAAATTTAGCTTTTTGCACGTCAGTTTTGAAACATTGCACAAGTTAGTTCACAAACACAGTTTGCTAATTGTTTTCTAGTTGTACCCTTAATTGAAAGAAATTCGTTATTCTTGCCCACCAGAACGTTACTACTTTTGATAAATTTAGTTATTTTGACCTCACTGCAGTCAAAACGATTCTTAGTGAAGTAAAAAAATTTGAAACTTGGTTAATGAAGGATAGGGATTAGAGATACGAAAGATAAACACTTTATAAGAGGGTAAGAAGTAGCGTGTGATATTTATTTTAAGGTAACATTTTTTCTCATCTCCCCAATTTGGCGTTTGATTCCATAAATTGTGTCATTTATCAAGTATGTCACTGAATGTCAGATTTTTTACTCCCTTCTGTCACCAACGTTGACAAGACATTACAAAAAGCAGAAGAAATTTCGCATACCTAATCTCTTACATTTATCCAGAAAAGCCAAACTCTCAGTCAGATATTCAGAAAAAGTCTTACTTTTCTGCCTTCCACCATATGTGTAGCTAAAGTTAGCACACTGAAAAAACGTGTTGTCTTTAACACACACGGAAATCAATGAAGTAAATTGATGACCACCTTAAATTTTCATTCATCAGCTTTATTCGGAAATATTAATATGTCCGTTGTATTTTTGGCGGTGTAAAACACCCAGGGAAAAAAATTGATCGAATCGGATGACTGTCAGCGGCTGAAATAAAAATATGACAACCTTTACTCTCCCTAATGTACCAAATTGTTCACTTTCCCTGGAAGAAGTTAGAATGAAACCCTTAACACGAGTCAGATTTTTCGAATTTGAGTTTTATTGGTTCCTTACCAAAATTTAAGACATAAAAATTACAAGGTCTTGCAAAAGTTGCTTTCAAAGTTTTTTGTTTTTTTTTTCTAGAAAATATGAATTATAAAATGAAAAATCTGTGTAGTACCTCGGATTTATTTTGACCTAGATTTTCGAAAATATACTATTAGACAGGGTGGAATTTAAACTTCTTTAAGATGTGATTCCTCGTCAAAATATTACGCAAAACAAGTTAAATGCATCAAAAAATAAAAAAAAGAGTCAAAAATGAAAAATTGAGGTCTATAGATTACAGTAGAATCCTTCAATTCAAACCTCTCCTCGCCGAAAAAAAAAAAGTAATAATAATATCAATGTAGGTCAATTTTCTCATGGAAAACAATCTTGTCATTTAGCAAATAAACAGCTTTTAATTTTACACATTTTTTTACCTTCTCTAATTAATTGAAATTGTGGATTTGTCAAGAAAAACTTAGCTTATCGAGAGGAAAACTTAGTTTGTAAATCATGCTGATATTAATTCAGTACCCGATTTGATTTGAGTAAACTCAGGGCTTTTTGTGTGTGAGAAGGTTGAATTGATATCCAGAAAAAACACTATTTTTTTTAAAATTATAAGTTGAATTAGAACTTTTCTATTATACCCACCGTATTTTACAGAAAATTAGGAGCTATTGTGATGTTTGTATTGTACCCTATTTAGTGATCTGTTGACAACCATAAGGTCTCCTGTAATGGTATAGAAGCTGTGTGAAGAGGCAGACTAAAATAAATCGTTATATTTTCATTTTGATTCACGAAATTGAAAATAAAACCAGATAGAGCCGCTTAAGCAACTTCATAAGGAGAGTTGGCCACTTGTACTTTTTTAGCATACAAAAATTGTGCTATCATTTTGTTATTCGTCAAGTGCCAGAGTACGGAGTATTCTCTCTGTTCTAGTTTGAGGTTTCCTTAGAGCTCTTACAGCCAAAAAAACACTCGTATTTCTCTTTTAAGGTTTCAGAAAATTTTATGTCAAAAGAATAATGCAGATGAACTGTTAGTTACCCACCTTCTCTCTCTGGATTACTAAAATTCATGCCTCCCTACTTGCGAGCACGTTAAATTACATAGCCTCGTAGTTTTTTCTATCAAATATTCGCTTTCTTAATCAGTATATTTTATGATAATTTGGTTAAATTCTTTTTAGAAAGAATTCAACAACCATGTGAAGTAGCAATCTTGCTTGCTGGTTTATGATTGTTAGAGCGCCATGAAGCCCAATTTTATACAGTCAATCGAAAAGGGGTATCCAAGTGACCATAGCTCTCCATGAGTGTGCTGCAGCAACTCGTAAAAAGTGACAATGTCTAACTATAATCTGATCTTAAAACTTCTCTCATAATCATTCATTCACTGTGTAATAAACCTTGTTTTTGTAAATGTTTCTTACTGCTGTCCTAAAATCTTTACTCTGAATTTTAAAATTTCAAGCAGCTTTTTGAAAAATCTGATACAATTATATTTTACATTCATTTTATTTGTGGTTTTTTTTTTTTTTTTTTTTTTTTTTTTTTTTTTTTACCATTGGATCCTCTGTTGCTATATCCAGATGTATCTCCATGGAGAGAAAAAGAATCCTAGATATATTTTATCCTTATTATAATTTTCTCTCCTATTTATAGAGTGCAATTCTTGATAGGTACATAGAATTTTATCATCAGAATTTCAAGTTCTCTAAATAGATCTTTGCACGAGCTTCTGTTCCCTAAGCTTAGGTATTATTTTTCGGTATTTTATTTCAAATGGGTTGAGCAACGCAGTCATGTTTGCTGCCTATCCCCCCAAAAATTCTATGTATTTATCATAGAGTTGACAAAAATACAAGTGGATCAGCTGTTTCTGCAAAAAGTAGTTTCCTGTAACCCACGATTCACTGCTCCAGTAACCCCTTAAGATGGGCGGGACACGAATTCTTTGTAAAGTAGAGGGGGGGGGGGACCGGGCTCCAGAACAAAGCTGGTAGCGTCGCTTCCTTTATTCTTCAGGTAGCGCAAGTTTTAGAAGGTGAATGATATTTCTCCTTCCCTCTCTTCTTACGTCTAATCCTCCATCGCTGCATAGTGGATCGAGTCCATCAGAGAGGCCGGACAAGACATTTTTTACTTAAGGTGATTCGTCAAGCTCAAATGACGTGGTAGAATTGGCATGTGATATATCGCATCGACTAGGTCAAAAATCTCGGCAGATTTTGAATTGTTAGCAAGAAAAAAGACGGTAGCCCCTGCATACAAGCCTAAAGAATCATTCTAAACCCAAAAATTGGCATAATTCAGATAAATGAAAGCAGAATAGTGTTAGGAAAAAAACCTCGCAATTTATTCAGCTATCGATTTCTGCATCGATTGCGAGGTTTTTTTCCTAACACTATTCTGCTTTCATTTCCCTGAATTATGCCGATTTTTGGGTTTAGAATGATTCTTTAGGCTAATATGCAAGGGCTATCATACTTTTCTTAGCTAAATAAATATTCAAATGCTGCCAAGATTTTTGACACAATCGATGCAATGTATCACATGCCAGTTCGACCACGTCATTTGAGCTTGACGAATCACCTTAAACGGGCCCCCAACCGAGAGCAGGGACCCTGAAAACGTATTAGCACACCAAGAAATTTTAAAGCAGACCGACACTGAGAAGGAAATAAGTTATATTTTATGTATTTTTTTTTTTTTTTTTTTTTTAATCATTCTAAATAGGAGTAACCTATAGCGAGTGTGTACAAACTTAATAATGACAGTAAGAAGTTGAAAAAGCTGACTCCACGAGTTTAATTGCGCCGAATACGGTACGGTCGGCCCAGAATGCATATTAGCGCCTACGAGACCGTAGGAATACTTCACGCATTGCGCCAAACAGTGCGGTCGGCACGCGACGCATATTAGCGCCTACAAGACTGTAAGAATACCTCTAGCATTGCGCGTTCACGACTGTGCGCGGTTTTAATCGTTGAAAATTCGTAATTTCTCTGTGCCGCATATACTTCGATAGTACTTGTCACATGTAATGGTTCCTCTAACGACGGCCATTGAGCCACAGAGAGCTGATGGTGTTTCGGGTTAAAATCACGCCTGTTAAAGCTGTTATAGCATGCATAGCATCAGTGCGCGGCTCGACTTTCATCATAACTTTGATTAACACCGTGTTTTCTTAGGCTTCTTTTTCTTCCTATATTTTTTTTTCATTTTTTCGTGTTAATTTCTTCTCGTGTTATTTTTTTTTTTTTACCTCGTCAGCATTGACTCAATACTGTTGTTTGATATATTGAAGGTATCAGTGTTATATTCTGCTGACGCGGTATACCTTTTAACCGACAATCTTAATATCATACTGCATTAGTGTTGGTGATATCATGTCAACATCCAGCAATATGTATCAGTATTGACATAAGATTCTGTGCTATGTGGGTTACGGGCTCATTCTGTGCAAGAATATGAGGTCTCATTTAACTTTATACCTACGTGCCAATCTCGAGAAAAGCGGGGCTGAAAAGTGACTTTTTGACAACATGGTATCTACTTGATAACAACATTGTACAGTCTCCCTAAATTGCCTCGCACCACTTTGATCATGGTTCCACAAAAATTTAAGCCGCAAACTACTGAAGAGGAGGATTTACCGGATTCTCATCACTCTAGATAAGAGAACAATATTTTGAAAATAATTTGCGCCATTGTCTTGAGATCACAGCAACGCTATCTTTGTTTTAATTACCTTTCATTTCCTGTAAACACTAGTTGAAAGCCAGTCGTGTGCACCTGTGATTTTCATACATTTTACAGCTTTTTTTTAGTTCTAGCTGTTCTCTCTTTCATACGTATCCATTTTTCAATTAATTTGACCTGTGAGGCAGGAAAATATGGGTAAGAGTAATAGAATTTCTGCTCGGCAAAACAGAACATTCCAGAAACATGGCGCTACTTCTCTTGTTATACTGGTGATCTGTATTGTGATTGCGTGCGTGTGGTACTACTCACACGAACCTATTCCTGCTGTCGAGAAAACTCTCCGATTTGTGAGCATTGTAAGTACGTATACAAACGTTAAAATTTGCCGCAAATTACTTCATCCCGTGTGTTCTTGATCGAAAATGAGATTTATAATGTTATACATCACCCTCTGGATTTTTTGGGTCTCGAAGCCATTTCACGCGCTGTGAGCCGTGAAACTTTCATGATTATTTTATCTGCTTCTCCTCCCTAGGTTGATCATAACAGACTGGGGTGACGAAATTCTTTCTCGACTACCTAATGTGAAACCTAATTCCCGTGTATGCAACTACACAAGTACCAGTCAGGGGCGGACTGGCCATGGGGGCGGGGAGGCGATCGCCCCCTAACAATTTTCCGCGGAGGTCCCGAAAGGGCCCCCGCGGCGAATTTTTTTCGAGTCATCGTTTTTTTCCCGTAATGTTGTAATTTTCTTATCCTTTTAAATCACTTAAAGGCCCCGAATTCCTTGAAAATTTGTCTCTAAGAGACATGGAAGGTCACCAGAAGCACTTGTGATGAAGGGACCCCCGATGAATTCTGAGAATGGGTTATTTTGAAGTTCAAGTACTGTAGAATCCAACTCCAATAATGCCTACGTGTTTAAAAAGTGTGGAATTTTCAAAATTTACCGGGGGAGGGCTCCCGGACCTTCATAGAGGGGCCCCCGAACGACAGGAGGGGCCCTTACATTCAGAAAATTACTACATAAACTTAAAATTACATTTACATTTAGGCCTCCTCCTAACTTTTTGACAACCGGTCCGCCCCTGTGTGCCGCTACTGCATTTTTGACCAATAAGGCCGTAGTTTAAGGGCGCTAAAGCCAGGATTGTATTTCGCAAACAGATAATTATTGCAGAATAATTAAAAATTAAGAAGCAGGAATAATTTAACTAAATAATAAAAGGATATCAAATCGACATTGTAATAATGCAAACAAATTTGGAAAGTCTTGTCATGTAAATACAGAAGATTCGAGACCGCCTTCAATTGAGGCGTGATACCTCACACGTTCCGGAGAGTTTAAATAGTTGTATCCCTGCGCCTTAGTAAGGCGATGGAAGCTAATTATTGAAGTAGTGTCCCCGCGTCGTTTTTCGAGTTTTCCTGTGCCGCTACTATAGTTTCGACCGTTAGGGCCGTAGTTTAAGGGCGCTGAAGCCAGGGTTGTATTTCGCAAATGGATAGTTTTTGCAGAATAAATAAAAATTAAGCAGTAGGAGTAATTTTACTAAATAATAAATGGAACTCAAATCGCCAAAATAATGCAAACTTTGGAGAATCTTGTCATGTAAATACATAAGATTCGTAAACGCCTTCAATTGAAGCGTGATACCTCACGCTTTCCGGGGAGTTCAAATAGTTGTATCCCTGCGCCTTAGCAAGGCGATGGAAGTTTAGCATTGAAGTAGCGTACCGGTTTGGTTTTTCGGCTTTCCTATGCCGCTACTGCAGTTTCAACCGTTAAGGCCGGAGTTTAAGGGCGCTAAAGCCGGGATTATACTTCGCAAAAAGATAATGTTTGCAGAATAATTAAAAATTAAGAAGCAGGAATAATTTAACTAAATAATAAACGGATCTCAAATCGACAATATAATGCAAACACATTTGGAAAGTCTCGTCATGAAAAAACAGAAGATTCGAAAACGCCTTCAACTGAGGCGTGATACCTCACGCGTTCCGGAGAGTTCAAATAGTTGTATCCCTGCGCCTTAGCAAGGCGATGGAAGTTTAATATTGAAGTAGGGTCCTCGCGTTGTTTTTCGGTTTTCCTGTGCTGCTACTGTAGTTTCAACCGTTAAGGCCGTAGTTTAAGGGCGCTGAAGCCAGGATTGTATTTCGCAAAAAGATAATTTTTGCATAATAATTAAAAATTTAGAAGCAGGAATAATTTAACTAAATAATTAAAGGAACTCAAATCTACAATAAAATGCAAAAAACTAACGTAGTTTAATGGCGCTAAAGCCGGGGTTGTATTTCGCAAATGGATAGTGTTTGCAGAATACTTATAAAATAAAGAGCAGGGTAATTTAACTAAATAATAAAAGGAACTCAAATCTACAATATAATGAAAAGAAATCGGAAAATCTCGTCATGTAAATACAGAAGATTCGTAAACGCCTTCAATTGAAGCGTGATACCTCACGCTTTCCGGGGAGTTCAAATAGTTGTATCCCTGCGCCTTAGCAAGGCGATGGAAGTTTTATATTGAAGTCGGGTCCTCGCGTTGTTTTTCGGTTTTCCTGTACCGCTACGACAGTTTCGACCGTTAAGGCCGGAGTTTAAGGGCGCTAAAGCCAGGGTTGTATTTCGCAAATGGATAGGTTTTGCAGAATAATTAAAAATTAAACGGGAGGAGTAATTTAACTAAATAATAAAAGGAACTCATATCGACAATATAATGCAAAAAAAAAATTTGGAAAATCTCGTCATGTACCTAAATACAGAAGATTCGAGAACGTCTTCAATTGAGGTGTGATGATACCTCACGCGTTCCGGTTTTTCGGCTTTCCAGTTCCGGTGCCTCCCTAGGTTGATCATAACAGACTGGGGTGACGAAATTCTTTCTCGACTACCTAATGTGAAACCTAATTCCCGTGTTTGCAACTGCACAAGTAGCAGTAGACTGGCTAATAGTGTGACTGGCCCCAAACTATGCGTATTTTCGAAAGTTCTTTATAAATTTCTGCGTAAAAGATAAATCACTCTTGATAAGCCACTGAGTATTTTTCTTACCTCAGTACCAACCAAAGAACGTTATCGGTTTTTTACAAACTGCTAACACCACCCTCAATACGCCTTGACAACATGTATCAGTTCTCTTTCGTTATAATTTGTCATATTTGTTTTTAGGTGTTTTCATTAACGAGATCGTGTCAAATATGAACAGAAAAATAGATGCAACGAAAAATTTCGAGCGTCTGTTACATTTATATCCTGTTTCTGATCGGGTCATTGTACGTTTATGGAAGGGTCTGAACATCTCCCAAGAAATCACGAACAAGCCCAATTATGGAGCGGCTCTTTTCATTGAACTACATGAAATCAACAACAAATATCGCGTAAAAGTAAGTTAGAGAGATTTAATTTTGTCCTCCTCGTAGTAAAATCTGCGATAATAATCCAAAATAGCATTGTACCTTTAATTTATACACTGAAAAAAAAAAAACTCCGACCAGGAAGCCGTATCACGGGCTACATAGACATACCGTCTGCGTTCCGCGCGTAGAGGCTGAAAGTTTCGGGCGTAGCACCCGGAACTTCCGGCCTCTGAGCCCAGAACGGGCGGTATGTCTACTTAGCCCGCAACTTTTTTCAGTGTACTAAGAATAAATCTTCAAGTCATACCGCTCGGATATCTTCGTCCATTTTATGTTCCACAGTTGCATTTCTCATATCCTGTTGTGAAAAATTTTCCGCTGATATCAATTCGCAACTTTCAAGCAGATCATGATTGCATGCCCGTTAATTAAAATTGTTCTTGCAGAGCCTGTGGCATTCCCAAAGTGACTGTAGCGTCGAGATAAGAGTCAATCTAGGACGTGCCCTGAAAAATTGGCAGTAGAATCTGTGTTCCAAAATACCATAGACCTACAGCCGGCTGTAAGATTTCCAATAGCTTCTAAAGCCGGCTACACAATTTCTTATAGTCTTTTATAGCCGATGGCGATTAAGCAACAGCCGGGCGATAAAGTGTATGCTAAACGTTACTAATTACGGATGTTAGGACTTAGTGAGTTTTTGGAATACTGCTCTCTTTTTGGGCCGTAGTATCTTAATTTATTTTGCGAGGAAAGCTCCGTACTTTTGATGGATGCCTGCCATTACTAATATATTAGAGCGCCTTCAGTTTCGTATGATACTGTGCAATACCTCTGGTGTGAAATAGTTGCTTCAAGCGCCGTGGCAGGCGGCCAGCCAGCGCGAAACACGCATTGGCGCCTACAAACCTAACAGGGATACTTCACGCATTGCGCAATGCGTGAAGTAACCCTGTTAGGTTTGTAGGCGCCAGTGCGTTGCCGCTCCGCTTTGTATTAGGCTCTAATATTTAATCTGGCGGAGTCAGCGTTATTCAACTCATGATTTTGAAATGTTTGTACATCCTGTATGGATTATTCTCATTTTAATTGATGAAAAAAAATATGTACTAAAGGAAAATATAATGTGTCTTTTGTAAATATTAAGGTGGTTTTGTATCAAACTTAATGATTTCCAAAGCATACGAATTTCTACACAAATTCTTATAGCCTTTTATAATCGATGGCGATAAAGTGTAAAGCCCGGTGATAGGAACTATAGCCCGGCTGCATAATTTTTTATCGCTTCGTATAGCCCGGCCGTATGATTTTCTCCGCATTCTACAGCCAGCTATATGATTTTCTGTAGCCTTCTTTAGCCGGCTATAGGTAAGAATTCCTATAGTATTTTGAAACGCAGCTCTTATCGCCAATTTTTACCAGGGTGCTAAATGTTCTTCATCAATGGATATATAGAGGAAATTTAATGATAAAATTGTATGAAGGCTTATTTATATTCGTCTCTCGTGCAAATTCTTCTATTACATTCATCACGCAAAATTCATGTCTTAGAATAAGATCTCCATTTTCTGTCCCTCTTTTTACGCAAGCCCAAAATGAACTGGGCAGACTTTTTGCCCAGTCAGATTCGCTTAATTTTGTTGGGCTGATAGCGCTCCACCAAAAATTTGAGCCTGTAATATTTGTGTACCTAACATGCTATAATTTTTTTACTATGGATAGGTGATGATATTTTCAAAATAAGAATGTTCTTTCATTTACACAAATTTTACAGATTTTACACAAGGAGGGAACCCTAGATGATAAATTAAGAACGTTGAAGACTCGAGGCTGTGAGGACAGCCATAATTTAGGTGAGGACGAAATGTGCGATCTGGAAGTCTTTTCATCGGCGTTGGAATCCATTATCATTACCGACTTTGATGAGGCTTGCAAAAACACGAGATAAATTCCAAGAATTTTCTGAGCCCCTCTTATTGTCGTATGAAAAAGGGATGTTTGAATGATTTTTGTGCGGTAAGGATATTCTTGAGAATGTGTGCACTCGTACCTATATTTCGTGTGATTTAGGTAGAATGAACAAAATACAGTTTTTATCTAACTTCCTGTGTGTACTTTCTTCCATGTACCTATTTTCAAGAGCGTAACTAAGTTTTGGATTCAATGAGTCCTACCATGACTAAGTTTTACATTCAATGAGGCCTACCATGACTTTTGATTGAAAATTAAAATAAGTACACATATCTACGCAGGAACTTTTAACAAAAAACACGTTCCTCCTAACAAGTTTTCAAATCCCAATTGAATCGTGTCGTGCAAAAACCGCTAATGTCCATTCTTTCAGCTTCCATTTTTTTATGTTGATAATCCTTTTCAAGAGTTGATACAATCATGAGAGTGGTGCCAATATTTGTTTTGGGATGCGGATAACCCAAAATCAAGTATTAAAATACCACTTTCATGGTTGCATTTAACTCTAAAAAGTATTATTAACTAAAAAAAATTCTAGACTAGAAAAATGGACATTAGTGGTTTTCGCACAACACGATTCAATTTTGAGCTTACGGATAAAAATTGAGAGCACGATAATTATAGATAGCGTCAGCTACCTAGGTAATCAAAACTGTACAGCATAAAATGGAATGTTAGGTCAGGCTTTTTTGAGCTACTCTTACAAAAGAATTTTGATAAAAAATGAGAACAAAACAAGCACTTAAGATATTGGCATACGATTTTACGAAAGTGAAGAACATGCATCTGGATCGATAGCCTCTATGATTACCAAGGTGCAATGAGAGCTTATAGTTATAAATCAGAACTCACGGTCAAGTTTATTTATTCTCAGGATTTGAGTTTTTTCTAAGAGGTTTACATGATGTTTAAGCGTGAGTACAAGCATTTTCTACGTAGATGAACAAAGCATTTCTGGGGATCCGTTAATCTAGTGATCTATAATCTAATGTATCCTACTCACATTGTGAAATGATCAATTCAATTTTTCTATCCATTATTTTCTTCCTCCTTGCGTAATCTACGTATATAGCATAGGCCCCTCACTTCATACTCAAGCAGTGCCGCGAGTTTCTGCATAAATGTATGTATGTATGTATCTATATAGATTTCGGTATTCCTGATCGCAGATGCACACGATTTCGTGCTGATTATCGAGTATTGTTCCTGTTCCTGTCTGTGTTTCTTCTTCTTACTTGATTTTTGGTCATCCACATGTGTACTTTTCCTTTTTTTATGCTTGTTCGTGTTTTGCATGAGATGAATTTGACACATTTGTTGATTTATCACGCGCAAAAATTTGAATTGATAACCTAGACTTATCGGGGGAATATTTCTATTTTAATGAAAAAAAGGTAAAAAATATCACGTTTTGAATTGAAATTCTTTCCGCCCAACCGAGACAAAATGGGTGTCCTTAAAGTAACATTCTTTGGCAATCCGCGGTGCACCTTTGTTGCGTTAGTTCTGATGGCTTCCATCGTGACCGCCTGTGTGGGGCTATTCTTACTCAAGAGTACCCCAAAAGCTGAGCCAACTCTTCGGTTTGTGAGCATCGTAAGTACCTGTATTTGCAATGACATAACTCTGCGCAGTAGCGTGGCGTTAATTATCGATTATTATCGGTATTCCCCCATTTGAAGCTGTACTAAAGAATTGATCATAAAGGTGTTCGCTGCGAACACCCTATTTATCGATCCTTTTCCATAGGTTTAAATGGCAGATTAATCGATATATCGCAAAACACGCCACGCCACTGACTCTGCGGCCTCGTTGTGGGAAATTTAGTCGCTATGAGCGCCGTCAATTTCACATATCCATCAAACTCTCCACGACTCATTTATGCAGATTTTTTTGGGGGAGAAAAAATTATTTTTGAAGACTTATGGTTGTGGTAAGCTGTATTCACTCCTTCGTCCCTTTACACTAAGTCCCTTTGCACGCCTCCTTGTTCGCATTTATAATAATAAATAATTTGATAAATTTGGTTATAAATAATTTGATACAAAGTATAAATGGAAGAATAAGAATTAACTCTACATCAATGGTTAAAAATACTGTAGAGAGGAAATAAAAGTGAAGTGAATTGAAAATGGTAATTGTGGGTACCTCATTAAATCCATCCCATAAGTCAAAAGTTGAATATCTACTTATCTCGGTTATCAATACATTTAGGTAGCATCAATGGCTGAATTTAAGCATTTTTACTGGGCGGTTTTTTGCTTTGATGTTGTGGATTTTCCTCCTAGATATCATGGACTTGAGGTTTAATGGCAAGTAAATGATGCTCAATCTCATCTCAGGTATGTATACAGCCTTCATTTAAGGTTTCCTCTTCAGTTTTCACAAGCATCCTTTCAGATGATTTCTGACTGATTATTTTGTAATGTGAAATGTAAACACAAGAGCGTCTGGCGATTTTCTCCTCTAAGGAAATCGTTCGGAAAGATTCCTATTTAAGTAATATCCCTTGAGCTGGCGCAGCCTCATTTTATTTACAGGACGTACTTGTGCCAAAAGGAACGAGATACTGATGGAAAAGGAGGAGTGTGCTCGTTAGTTGAGGGGCGTAATAATGAATGGGAATCATAAAACGCCAGTGACGATGACGGCAGCGTCGACGAAGGTAAACTGCCGTATAAGCCTTTAGGCGTTGCCTAATTTTCTTTAATAGATAACGAATATATGGAAAAATTATGAATACTTTTTTCAAATTTTTCAGATTGCCCGCAATTTAATCTAATATATCTGAAAATTTTAAGGTGAAATACGTAAAATTTTCCTCAAAAATACATGTTTTATCCGAGGAAATCTGGAAACTCCCGAATGTTCATGGGGCGTTCTTCCCTAGCATAGCAGCATAAGCCTTGTCCATAACGCTCTTGTCACATGCCCACGGCTCATGAGTTAGCATATTTTGGTGCTTAGTTCCTTTTGATTTAATGTCAAAACTCACTTTTCCATTTTTCCAGAAGGGATCACGCCCACCATCACATTGCTTCTTGCGGAGCTGGCACGAGCAAGCCCCATCTTTCCCATGCGTCTCTAGTTCCTTTTAGCATAAATACGTCCACTTTCACAAAATCCCACTCCATGTCAGAAAGGTTGTACGATCACCGAATTTGCTAAAATCAAGTGCGAATCATAGTCTCTGCGATTGCAGCATTTTTCTTTGAAAAAAATGAAACATGGAGATAGAGGTACTTACATGAGGCATTTTGAGAGCCCGCTTCGCACAATTAATCGTTTTTTTCTTTCTTTTCTTTCTTTGGCCAATAATATGATAAGTCTAAAATGGCATTTATATTTACAAAACAGATTCATCGCCACGGAGAAAGAGCCCCGTTGATACCTTTTTCCTTCGATCCTCACGAAGAAGCACCATCTTGGCCAGAGGGGCTAGGAGCTTTGTTACAGGTACTTACATACACAAAAGGTATTTTACATACTCTTCAGTTTAACGAGCTCGGAAAAGTGTAATAATTGTGACATTACGCAAAGATAGGTCTATGGGGCCGTTTTCTTAGTCAACCTCTTAAATTAAAAGTTTCCTTCATCGTTGCAATCTTAATGGCTAGGAGAGGCATAAAAAAGAGATAATAAATGTACGATATTACAGAAAGAGTTTGCCTACATCAATATGCTTGCATTAACTTAGAACATACTCGATCAATTCACTTGGGTGCAGGGGTGCAGAAGACGCGTTAACTCGTGTTGGACACGTTTTTTGCGAAAGCCTTGTCAACCTACTAGGAAAAGTTCACGGACCTTTGCGCGAAAGTTAAGTCCAGTAAACCTATCTCTGTGTGGACAAGGCCTTCCATTTATGAGTATTGAACGAAAAAATTATGAAAGAACAAACATAATTAATGTGGTTCAATAATTTTAACTTCCGCCGCCGCGCCGCGTTGACCGCACTGTAATTGGCGCAATGCGTGAAGTATTCACGCAGTCTTGTAGGCGCTATGCGTTTCACGCTGACCACAATAACCGCACTGTGTTTGATGCAATGCGTGAAGTATTCGTGCAGTCTTGTAGGCGCTAATATGTGTTACATCCGATTGCCGCGCCGAGGGCTTCTCCTTTTCATCTCAAGTCCTCGTCATCATTTCTCCCTAAGTCGCGCCGTTCCAGGCCAAATTGTGTATTTGGTTTCTCTCTTAACTCGACTAATTAAAGGTGCTGTCTCTTGTATTACTGAAAGACGACAAAATTAGAAATTACTATACTCTCAGGAAATGAGAGATTTTGTCGCATTTTCTCGTTTGTAATTTTTTTTCTAAATCCAATTTTTTGTATACCTACATTTAAAAAAATTGCGAAATTTGCCGCCCCCTAGATTTGCCGCCATGGGCCTCGACCCATGTGGCCACCCCCTTAATCCGGCCCTGTTGTTACATGTAATAACTGATCTGCCCACATACAATGCTTATCATCGCTTGTGTAGTTCACTCCTTGACGAGCAACTCAGTGGCAAAAAAAATAATAGATATACAGGTACAAGACGTTCGGTATAACGTATACACATCCAAGATGAAATAGTGAGCTATTCTACATTTTTTCAGACCAACGGCTACAACCCGTGAACCATTGAGAACAATTACCCAAATGCACCCCCCAAAAAAACAACAAAAAAAAAAAAAACTTTGCCTCACGATATTTTCATGGAATTAGGCTTCCTCAGAGTAAGAGAAGGTTTATGAATTTCCCTTTTACCTCTGATTAACTATGATTTTCGTTAGACTTGATTGATTTTTTTTTTTTTTTTTTTTTTTTTTTTTTTTTTTTATTAAATCAGGACCTTGTAAATCTAAAATTCCCTGCAACCTTTCATGTTCTGATAATGTACCTGGCGTTCGTTACAGAAAGGGAAAGAGACCATGTACGAACTAGGGCGCTTTCTCCGACACCGATATGACGGATTTGTTTCATCTACTTACAAAGCAAGAGAGATCTCTATGGTCTCAGCCGAGATAGACCGATGCATAATGAGCGCCCAACTCGTATTGGCTGGACTCTACCCTCCCGTTGGAATCCAAGTTTGGAATCCAGACATTCCGTGGCAGCCAATTCCAGTACACACTATTCCTACGTCGTGCGATGACGTAAGTATTTCAGAGCCTTTATTTTACAATTCATGAGACGGGGCCATCTCTAAATAACGCTAGAATTCTATAGATGGAGAGGAGGACCACGGGGTGCCTGTCAAGTAACTGACTAGGGAGGAGGGGAAAAATGTAGGGTTTGAGGTTGAATGTCGCGAAGTGTCGCCATAATCGGCACCTAAACCCATGTTTAAGGCTAGTATTAGACCCAAACAAAGACCGGAAATGACTAAAATACCAAATCATTATGTATTCTGTAAGATATAAAACTTTAATGAGGAATAGATACAAATTTTTAGGAGCAGCCCGAGACGATGATAACAGTGGAACAACAAAGATGAAAAAAACGGGAAACAAGGCTAAAAATACACAATTATGAAACCCGAGACGTTTCGACTCAACACTGAGTCATTTTCAGTCGGAAACAATAAAAAATTTTTAAAAGAAAAACGCTAAAACCTGAGCTCTACATGGTGGGGCCGGGATCTGAGAGAAAAAAAAAAAAAGAAAATTGATAACAAACAAGACACATCGATGCCAGCACCAGTAACCGAAAATGACCGATACGCTAGTTCACGATCCACACACAGATGGCAGCACTAACCAGTGAAACAATTAAGTTCAAGGAAAAGCCAATAGGTGCCGCTGGGGCGTCAACCTAAACCTGACTTTTTAAAAAGTGAGTGGTATATTGCACTAAGCCCGCTGATGTCAGTGCGGTTATTACACACAGAATCCCCATGTTTGAGGATTTCGATCATTTCCAGGACCAGTCTGGGAAACAACTTCTCTTCCTTACATAAAATTACCACCTTATCAAAATCGAACCGGTGACCAAATTCTGTTTGGTGCCTCTTGAGTGCTGTTAACTCACTATTGTCATATTTATGACCACCAAGCCTCTTCCTTAGAAGTTGCTTGGTCTGACCGATGTAACTGATGTCGCAATTTCCACAAGGAATTTTATAGACCAAACCCGATTCCTGCAGAATCGGATTTTTAGCCTTCACCCTAGACATCAGGAACTCAAGATTGTTGTATTTGGTGTTAACCACATGGTACCCGAACAATTTTAAAATCGATGACAAATTTTCCGAAAGGAAGGGAACGTATGGAAGGCATACAATTTTGTCGAGATCCCGTTCTTTGGTAGTTTTATCCTGCCCCCCTCTCTTATTAAAACTACTAAGTACCTGGCGGAAAATCTTTGCTATCAAATTGGGTGGATAACAATTTTCAACCAACAGATTCTTTCCAATCTGGATCATCTCATGCCGATATGAAACATGAGAGAGACCAATTATGCGCCGTGCTAAATTAGATGCAACGTTTTTCTTTACATTCATGGGTTGAACAGATAAAAAATTAACATAACGACCAGACGCCGTTGGTTTCTGATACCACTTACATCTAATCTCGCTATTCACCCTTATTAAAGTCATATCCAAAAAATTGAGGCAGTTGTTATTCTCAATTTCAAGGGTAAATTTTATGGCGGGATTTAAACTGTTGAAAAATTCAAGAATAGCATGCGTATCTTCTTTTTTTACACAAGAAAAAATATCATCGACATACCGCTTGTACATGCGGATTTCGATGGGAGATAAACTCAAAGCAGTACTTTCGATGCGCTCCATGGATATGTTAGCCATGACAGCCGAAAGGCTACCTTCCGAAAGGCTACTCTTGAGTTCCTGATGTCTAGGGTGAAGGCTAAAAATCCGATTCTGCAGGAATCGGGTTTGGTCTATAAAATTCCTTGTGGAAATTGCGACATCAGTTACATCGGTCAGACCAAGCAACTTCTAAGGAAGAGGCTTGGTGGTCATAAATATGACAATAGTGAGTTAACAGCACTCAAAAGGCACCAAACAGAATTTGGTCACCGGTTCGATTTTGATAAGGTGGTAGTTTTATGTAAGGAAGAGAAGTTGTTTCCCAGACTGGTCCTGGAAATGATCGAAATCCTCAAACATGGGGATTCTGTGTGTAATAACCGCACTGACATCAGCGGGCTTAGTGCAATATACCACTCACTTTTTAAAAAGTCAGGTTTAGGTTGACGCCCCAGCGGCACCTATTGGCTTTTCCTTGAACTTAATTGTTTCACTGGTTAGTGCTGCCATCTGTGTGTGGATCGTGAACCAGCGTATCGGTCATTTTCGGTTACTGCATAGAGAAAAAAAAGGAGGTGTTTGCATTTCGGGCATCTTGGAGTATTTTGATGACTTGATGACGTAGGTGGGTACAGCTGGGTACAGGGACGTCCCCTTCACACTGTACCCACCTACGTCATCAAGTCATCAAAAAATTCCAAGATGCCCGAAATGCAAACACCTCCTTTTTTTTCTCTATGCGGTTACTGGTGCTGGCATCGATGTGTCTTGTTTGTTATCAATTTTCTTTTTTTTTTTTTTTCTCTCAGATCCCGGCCCCACCATGTAGAGCTCAGGTTTTAGCGTTTTTCTTTTATAAATTTTTTATTGTTTCCGACTGAAAATGACTCAGTGTTGAGTCGAAACGTCTCGGGTTTCATAATTGTGTATTTTTAGCCTTGTTTCCCGTTTTTTTCATCTTTGTTGTTCCACTGTTTAATGAGGAATAAATCATGGAGTTCACAAAAATTTAGGGTGGGCCAAAAAATGGCCATTGTCGACACCTCGTCTTCAGGAATCGATGGCATGCTTTACAGAAAATTAAAGATCTCCGTAACAGGATGATTTATTGTAGAAAAATTGACTGAGCCATCCTTTGGTTAAACCGTTAGCTGTTCATGTAACAATATTATTATTATGTATTTTTGTTTTTTGTTGCTAGTGATGACAACTAACTTTGTATTATACATTCTATTCTCAGATACTACGAGTATACAAAAAATGCATTCTATTATCGAAAGAGAGGAAGAAGCGGATCGAACGAGTTATTAGGCACATCTTTAAATACTACGAAACTTTTCTCAAGGGCCTTTCACAAAAAGTCGGTCAAGAAATAGTGGATTACGCAGGGATGTATGCCATCCAAGATAATCTTCAGGCCATGGTAAGTTCAATATTATCGTTTTATACTCAAAATTACAAAAAAAAAAAAAAAAAAAAAAAAAAAAAAAAAAAAAAATATTGATAATTACATTAGTCTGGAGTGTCTCTATCATATTGGACCCCACTTCAAAATGGACACATTTTTGGAAATCGATCGCATGGACAGAACTTTTCTTACTGATATCAAGAGGCAACGTCGGCTTATAACCAGAGCTGGAGCGTTTTACCGCAGGATTCTATAGGAGACAAAACTACGGGAAAAGTGTCTCATCACAAAATGAGGACAACAAATTTTCCTCCAGTGTAATTTTTCTTCCTGATCTCAACTCTATTTTTGTCAATGTGTAATCGGCGCTGAAGCATTTTACAACAGTAAGGATGTTTACATCCTTACTGTTGTAAAATGCTAAATCCTAATGTCCTTAATGTTGGTAGCGATCGCATATACATGACCAAAAAATGCGATATTTTTAAAATTAGACAGACTTTTTTTTCTCCAATGCAAAAATACCTAATGATCCGATGAAACTTAACTACCGACGCTGTAATTTTCGCGCAAAATCAAATCATGGCTCCCACAATCATTCGATGTGATCTGAACTGCTGAAATATTTCTGATGGATGATTACTTGACGCTGGAACTTTCTCGCCCAATCAGAGAGTATTTCCTGCGATCAGGTGATTTAATTGGAAATGGTAAATATTTTGGGTGAATACCTATTCACTTGACGTGGTGTCTATCACTCGCAATCAGAGAGTGTTTCCGACGATTAGCTAATGTAACCGGAAATTATGAATGTTTCCGGTTAATTGTCACGTGGCGCTGTATACATTCGCGCACGATCATAGCGTGTTTATGGCAATCAAATGATGCAATCGGGAATGTTGTGTACTTCCGGTAAATATTCCTTTGACTTTCCGTTTTTAGTGCAACGTTATTAACAATCGTTGGAAAAAGTTGTCGGTTTCGTTTTGAAATGAGACTGTTTCACGGCATCTCTGATATATTTTGAGTCCTGCAGCTTTAAAACGTCCCAGCTGCAACAAAGCCCGGAGCAGGTTTTGAGATCAGGAAGGAAATGTCTGTTGATTTTCAAAAATGTTTCCATTTTACGGTGGGTTCAAAATGGTAGCAACCTCCCGCTCTCGGACCACAAACGCTCTGACAAAAGTTTTAATTATTATTTATTAGTTGTTTTTTAGTTGAAGTGTTGTAAGTACTTAACAACTCCGATTCATACAATTTAAATGACACTTTTCTGCTGTAAACACTTGTAGAAGCGAATTTTAAATACTTTAAAGCATCTTCAAAATCCTAATTCACTGGAGGTAACATGACTTTGAGTCTTATGTCATGGTAGAAATTTAAAACATGAAAAAAAAACACATAAACGATAAAAAACAACTCTTTCGTTAACTCGTCATCTATTTCGAATGTCGAAGTATCACGAATCAAGGATTACAGTTGGGCCACAATTTGCAATGAAGAATCTGGCTCATTTAATAGAAGCACCTATCTACAGAGGATGACTCATGACACTTACGTTGTTTCTACAATGAGTCAGAAATACTAGTTCCCCGTCGAAAAAAATGAAATCTACTTCTCCTGGGTACATCCTGGGTATCCGTTTTACATTGTTTGGCTACAATTTTTTTTTCTTAACTGTTTATTTATTAATTTGCTTTTGGCTAGGAAACGCTTCAATTACCATTACCTGATTGGGCTGATGAAATCGTTCGGGAAAAGTTGAATTCTATCGTGGGGTCATTTTTTACAGAGTTTCGCACACCAACCATGATTAAGCTAGAATCAGGTAAAAACTCAATTACGGTATGTTGTTTAAGAGTGGTATACGAGAGTAAACCACCGTAAGACATATTTTTGGGTCAAAATTTAAAAGTCATTGACAGCTGAGAAACTAGCGTCTGTAATTTGCGTGAACTGATCAGTTAGTTTATAGTTCTATAGCTTAACCTCCAGCTCCTGCTCAGGAATAACCAAAATCAACGTAAATGTCAAAGGGCTCTGTTGTCTGCTCCGGGTTTACAATAAGCTTTCGGCAAATAATTGGCGTTAGCTCAATCATTTTTCTACCTCCTGTAATACATATAAAAATTATAAACCGTGTTAAAGATCAGAGGTAGCACAAGCAGGGGCGACGCGCGCTTTGCGATGTATCTGTCGCAGGCAATTAGTTAAATCAGGCATTTAGTCAAATGCCTAGGCAAATAGTCAAGAAACGTAAGAAACTAACGAAGTTTACTATTTGCCTAGGCATTTGACTAAATGCCTAGGCGCTTGATTAAATGCCTAGGCATTTTATTAAATGCCTGAGCATTTGACAAAATGCCGAGAGGTGATCAGGCACATAGTCAAATGAACGGACCGGGGCCAGAGAGTATTCTGACCGGGGCTGAGCGGAGTGAGCATCCATTTGTCAACAGTGTTTTTGCGGACGCGACTTATCACCTGTGGCAGTGACTGTCTGACTGATAACTGTGGATGATCCGTATGAGCAATGAAATATTTGGTTGAAAATGAAAAACTTGCAGAACAAAGGGAATGAAGAAAGAAAACGCTCTAGGGATTCAAATGAGCCGGAACCATCGGATGCACCTGTAGAAAAAGCTGCTAGATTGGAAGATGACATAAATGATGTCCCTTGCTGTAACTGTCAGACAGGTGGTAAAACTGAACAGTGTTCGACATGTCCTAATGTCTGCCATGCACAATGTGGGCAAACTACCCTCGAAGACGGGCAAACATCCCCTACCTTCCTTTGTAACTTATGCCAGAATGAAATAGTAATTCGTCAGACACGTTCTGAAACTCATGAAAGGCAAAAAGATGCAGCAGCTGGCATGGCAGAATCAAGTAAAAAACTGTTTGATGATTTACAAATAGAAGACAAAGTTATTTTAGCCGTCCCAAAAGTCGATAGAGGGCCTCTTGATCATCAGAATGTACAAGGTTTCGTAACAGATATTCGTAACGGAGTTTACCAAGTCGGAACTATTGGTGGAATCATAAAAAATTGGTGCGCCAGACCTGACCTTCGACGAATCGACTGTGTTGATTTCGACTTTTCACAAATTCCGCGAGAAAAATTCATGAAGGTGTTATGAAGTCTTCCTGTAAGTCAAGCAAAAAACAATGTGGTACTCGACGTTGTCTATGCTTCAAGAACAAAGTCAAATGCTCCTCAAGATGCCACCATCAGCTTAGTTGCTCCAACAAATGACTTCGGTGAGTAAATTGTTCGTATTAATTGCTAATTTGAATATTTGCCTGATTTTTAACGAGTTTCACTATTTCCCTAAAGGCCATACGGCATTTAGTCAAATGCCTAGGCTCTTTATCAAATGCCTAGGCACTTTATCAACTGCCTAGGCGAATAGCCAAAGTGGGTTTTCGGTAAAATTTGACTATTTGCCTAGGCATTTGACTAAATGCCTGATTTGACTAATTGCCTGCGACATGTCTGTAATTTGCGTGAACTGATCAGTTAGTTTATAGTTCTATAGCTTAACCTCCAGCTCCTGCTCAGGAATAACCAAAATCAACGTAAATGTCAAAGGGCTCTGTTGTCTGCTCCGGGTTTACAATAAGCTTTCGGCAAATAATTGGCGTTAGCTCAATCATTTTTCTACCTCCTGTAATACATATAAAAATTATAAACCGTGTTAAAGATCAGAGGTAGCACAAGCAGGGGCGACGCGCGCTTTGCGATGTATCGATTGATCTACCATTTGAACCTATGAAAAAAGGTCGATTATCAGGGCGTTCGCAACGAAAGCCATAATAATCTATTCTTTACCATACCTTCAAATGGGATAATATCGATAGTCAATTGTCACGCCTCGCCACTGCAGACATCGATTTTTTTAATCGATGCTCAACATAAAACAGTACGGTTGCTTAGGCAAAAACGCCATAAAGATAATGTTTTGCCACTTGTGGAGGTCAAACTAGATAATATTTTAAGCGTTTTGTTCAGGGGATAATTTTAGATAATCTTGATGCGTTTGCCGTAGATATTTTAAGTGACATTTTGATAAGGATGCGCTCTTAACGTCACTATAAAATGGCCCTTTCTGTGAAATCCCTCTATCTGTTTGCGCTGTCAGATACCTACAGTGAAAGGTCTTGCAAGTTAGCATCACTGCATGCTTTTCTTCCAATCGAATCCGTCGTGAAGAATCGATTTTATGTGGGACAGCCTTTTTGATTTTTTACTCTTAATATGCTTTGCAGGGGTTTTTATAAATGAGATCCTATCAAACATGAAACAAAAAGCAAACGACTCGAGTACCTTCGAGCGTCGTATGAACGTATACTCGGCATCTGATCGGGTGATGCTGAATCTTTGGCAAGGAATGAATATAACAAAAAGAATCTCCGGAGTTCCACCATGTGGAGCTGCGTTGATCATTGAACTGCACGAAATCGACTCTGAATACCGAGTCAAAGTAAGTTTAATGACTTTTATACGCACACTGTCTATACGAAGCGTAAGAACTAATATCGTATAATGCAAAGCATGCTTATTAATTTAACTAAAGTTTGGTGGTTTATAACCTACATGCGCAGTTAAAGGCAAGCACCGCGTCACAGTCGATCTACATAGTACTGACAGTTTCGTGCATTTTGCTGTGTAAGCTCACGGAAAATTGGACGCATTTCTATCAAACGGAACAATGTGCATTATGACGTGAGCCCTGTTATGCACATATTCTTATGGGTCTTAGGGCTCATGTCTTAATGCACATAGTTCCGTTTGGCAGAAATACGTCCAATTGTCTAGTCCCAGTTTTTATTGCGTGCTTTTAAATACTGGTGGTACAGTACAATTTTGAGTTGTTATTGACATTTTATAATTCAAATTTGGTAGAAGCCATCACTGAAAAACGTAAAAATTGTCTAAAAGCCCATGCGGCCTCTGTGAGCTGATAATTGAAATTGATTGAGAAAGCAATAGACAAAAAATACAAAGCGGAAATAAAGCAATCTTATTGGTTAAAACTGGTGTTTTTATGGTGCGGGGGAAAAAATGATGGACTGACAAAAGGGTCCCTCGTAGGTTGCTGTTACTATGAGTCTATAGGTATTACTTACCTCATTTGTAGGGCTCGGAGGACAAGTGAGATAAGTCCAGTTTTTGAAAAAAATTGAAATATTAATTATTTAAATTAAAACTAGTCCTTAAATATATTCCAAGAAAAAATCACCCCTAAAATCCAATTTTTAAGCATCAAAAAGTGCGTTTGAACAGTCTCTCCAGGTAATGTAATTTTGAAGCTTTTAACACGTTTTTCTTGAAATATAAAAAACTGTACTTATTCCAATTGTCCTCTAGGCCCCTTAATTGTCCATTGAAACCACCCACTTCCATCAACAAGATAGCTCCATTTTCGCTTCGCTTTTGTTGTTTATAGATTTGCCTATCAATTTCAATAATCAACCCGCTGGAAGGACAGGACTTTTCAAACATAAATTCTGTGAACTCATTAGAACTAACCAATCTGGACCTCATCTTTTCTCGAAGTAGGTCACCTACGTGTCCTCTATGTATTCGTAAAATATTTGTCTTGCGAATTGCTTAACGCCATATCTTTCTGACGATTGCAGATCTTGTACAAAAATGGAGATTTAAATGAAAATTTGGAAGTATTGAAAATAGGAAGCTGTCAACGTACTCCGGTTTCATCAAAAGACGAAATGTGCGACCTCAAAGAGATTTCGGAGGCTCTAGAACCTGCCATTATCACCGACTTCGATGGGGCTTGTGAGAACTCCAAATAGCAAATATGTGTGTAAGTCGCTTTTATGGCGCGCTAGGGCGCTCTGCGACGCCTACTCGCCACAGGAATGTGTCACGGTAGAGATCCTCCAGAAGCTGCCATCTCTCCTTCTCTTGACGGATGCCCTCTATCCACCACCTAGCTGGACGCCCTCTCCAGCGCTTACCTGGAGGGACGGTTTCAGGACAGTCCGTCAACGAATTTTCGTCCGCGCGCCTGTTTTTTCCAGTTGTTTACGTCTATGTCGACGCGTAAAATAAGCAACGGTGACTTGGTCCAAGCGATACAGTATAGTCCGTATGTTAAATTATACCGACAATATCGAAATGAGAAAATTGAGAGTAGGTGTGGTGTCGTGGTAACTCAATGTTTAAATGAAATGTTACTTTCATCTTTCGACTCATCTTTTCATATTATCATCGGTGAATACTTTGTTTTATTTACAACCTTAAAATTTTTCCTTTAAAATATACCTTTTATATACTTTTTTTTTAAATGAAAATATTACTTCATTTTAAGAGCATTTACTTTTTTTAAACGTGACAAATATTTGTAAAACCTTTGTCAAGCGATGGCATCGATATTAATCTCAATGAGCTGTAGTTATGTGTTGAAAGAAACTTTACAAAAATGAGTAGAGGAGAAAAAATCAAGAAGCACGCAATCCCTGGTTTTGACCCATTTGTGCATCGATCTTTTAGAGTCAAACACGTCCAATTTTAAGCGTTTGGTTGCGCGTACATGCACCACGCTACAACACAGTAAAAGCACAATATATAAAAGAAAAATTCAAGTGCTTTGGAAATCATTAAATATGACGCGGAACCTCTTTAATATTTATATTTTATTATATTAATACTTATATTATTATTATATTTTCCATCAATACATATTTTTCCCCATTAATTTAAATGAGTAGTAGTAGTAAAATAATTTTATTTTAAAGCGGTGCTTTAGCATCTAAGGCCATTTACACCTCTAAAGAGGGCAGTAACAATAATAAATTTACATGGAAATATCAGTAAAAATACAAAAGGGTTGAGGGGAAAGGTTAAATTTTGAGATTAGTGGAGCGCATAAATTCAAAAAGTTTCACAGGATGAGTATTCAGAAGTAAATTTTTAAGAGAGGGTAAGGGGTAGGGAAAAAAACGTTTTCGGATATCTTTATAAAGTGGGCAACTTATAAGAACGTGATCTACCGTTAAGGGGGAATTTGGACAAGAAGTGCAAGCAGGACGGTTTGATTGGGTCATCAAATAGCTATGGGAAAAATTTGTGTGACCAATTCTCAGTCTAGTTTGGACTACTTGTTGAAGTCGAGTCAAATGAAAGTTTTCGGATGAAGGTGAAGTAGGCAATGCAGGGGGGCATTTAGCATTGGTGAAATGCTGCCACTCAGTAACCCAATGGTGGAGAATTTTTCCTTTTATATCTAGAAACAGATCTTTAGAGGTAACCGATCCCTTCGAGAAGGGGCCAATTGAAAGGCTAGACTCCCTAGCTGCAGAATCTACTCGAACATTACCCGGAATATTAACGTGTCCTGGGCACCAACAAAACAGGATAGAGAAATTTTTAGATATAAGGGTGAAGACTAGATTCTGGATCTGGGTAAGGATTGGGTGAGGATTATTGGGGTTACCTAAAGCACTTAATACACTATATGAATCTGAACAAATAATTGATTGTTTACAATCTGTATTATGGACATAATTTAAGGCTTTGGAGATAGCTAGAGCCTCAGCTGTAAAAATAGATGTGACTGGTGATAATTTAAAAGAGTATATTTCGTTCAGATCGCAACTGAAAGCACATGCAGTAGAATTAACAGTTTTAGATCCATCTGTATAGAATGGCTTATGCTCAGCATGAGAATTTAAATGAGAATAATCCATGCAAAGTGTGCAAACATTTCAAAATCATAAATGGAAAAACACTGACTCAGCGAGTTTAAATATTAGAGCCTAACACAGAGCGGAGCAGCGTGCTGCCAGCGCAAAACGAGCATTGGCGCCTACAAACCTAACGGGGATACTTCACGCATTGCGCCATGCGTGAAGTATCCCTGTTAGGTTTGAAGGCGCCTATGCGCGTGTCGCGTCGGTCGCCCTGACCCGCCCCCCCGATGCGCCGCGGCGCGGCGCATCAGGCAACTGTTCCACAACAGAGGTGTTGCACAGTATCATACGAAATTGAAGCAGCTCTAACATATTTTGAATGACAGGCATCCTTTAAGAGCACGGAGCTTTCCTCGCAAAATAAATCAATCTACGGTAGCACAAAAAGAGAGCGGTGTCCAAGAACTCACTATGTCCTAGCTCCTAACTTTTAAATTGGTACATTGCGTTTTCGAATGAAGTGCCGTTAAAAGTCTGTGAACCGTTGTGTGCCGTCAAGAAGATTTTATTTTGAACCAAAGAATAAAATAGCTGAATGAAAGCCGATTTCTGCTTGATGTAAGTGACTTTTATTTTTATATAAGCATCTTGTCTTCTTGAAACAAGCATTATTTTCTGTGTTGATTCATAAGGAAATCTTCTCGGCGGTAAATTTGAGCATATTTCTGCTTTTTCCTCTGATGAAGCTCAAAAATTATCGTCAATCGTTTGAATACAGATACTAGGACTTAGTAAGTTTTTCGACGACTGCTTTCTTTTTGCCGTCGTCTCTCGATTTATTTTGCGAGGGAGCTTCGTGCTTTTGAAAGATGCCATCAATCATGATACGTTGGGATGCCTCCAATCTCGTATGATACTATTCAACACCTCTGTGGCTAAATCATAGAGTACATAGAGTCGTAATGTAAATGGGAGAGCTGGCGCCAAGTTCTGCGCGACGAGTTCCGAGCCCGGCATGCACCGAGCTTCGGTCACTTTTTTGATACATGTTCGATCCAATATGGCAGTGTGGAATACATGGTAATTCCTATCTTCTTTGCTTATATTGGATGGCCAGGTACTCGTGTATCGAAAATGAGTCTGGAAAATGTGTTCGCTCAACGCTCACTCGCCAAGGCGGATAAACAAATAAGGTCGCATTTCGCACCATCTTGATCACACACAGTATCGAGTACATTCTGATTGCGTAGCAAAGCATGTATCCAGTGTGCGTCACTAGCCTCTAAAATAACGGCTCAACTCGTGATGTGAATATCTTTCTTTATCCACCTTGCTCACTCTCTGCAAACTTCTTACGAAAGGTGCGATTCTCACCAATGTTAGCCTAACATTAGGGTGTGCTTATAGAGTAACTTATCAGACTGCTGCGCCACCTCTACTCGTTTAAAGTGAAGGCGTACTTTTGCTATATCAGTGAGTCAAATGGCGGGAAAAATTCACGGTTATGACTTTCCATCATTTGATGGGACTGAAACCCCACTAGAATAAGTTTTTAAATATAGGGTGGGTCCCTGTTAATGCTACATCTCTGTAGGTTTATCAATGTGCAAATGATGGCATATGCTCCTGTGACAGTGCTAAGAAATTAAAAAAACATACAAAATATTTTTAGCACATGGGAAATTGCGTGTATCGGAAAAAGTGCGTGGAGTCACCATGGTGTAAGTAGTAAAAACTGGCAATGGTGGCAAAAGTGAATGTGCTGCATTGAAATTGTATCGACTTACGTGACGAGCTTAAAAATGCAGAGTCCAAAAACTTTCAATCCGGATCAAGACGCCGTGGAAAATTGACTACTTATAACGTGAACTCTGCCGTGCTTAAAAAGAACGCCGTATAAGCCATCAGGCGTTGCCAAAATTCCTTCGATAGATACGAGTTTTGAGGAAAAGGGTATCCCGGGATAAGGATGTCAAAATGCCCTTGTGAACGGATTTTTATTTTAACCATTTTAAGTCATCAAGGGTGTCCTAAAACTTAGGTTTTGGGGAATTTTAGCCCCCCAACCCCCTCGCGCCCCCCCTCAGACCCCCAAAAACCGCTTTTTGGGGCTATTTTTGACTATGCTAACGTCTTTTCCTCATAACTTTCGTAATTTTCGGTAGAATTGAACCAAAATTTGTCAGAATCTACATCAATTAGCTTAGTTTTTGTAGAAAAAAATTCATTATCATCGGATAATATTTTAGCTTCTAAAAGACTTCGTAAAATTTTAAAAAAAAATCATTTTTTTCCTTTTTTTCGCGCTAGGTGACGTATGGAAACGAGGACACAAACAAAAATTGCCTCTAGTCTTACGTTATACATCCAATAAGATACAGAAAAAATTTCGTGTTGATCGGAGTGGTGCGCCATACTTAAAAACGCAATTTTCTAACCTCAAAACGGCCAAAATGCCACCATAGCCTCCTTTGATGACTAGGCGTGGAGAAATATGTAGAGAGAAACATCCGGTTTTATCGTCTCACCTCTTAAGTGATCCACTTAAGTACCTTGAGCCAAAATTTCGAGTTGATCAGAGTGGTGCGCAACACCCAAGCACGCAATTTTCTAACCTCAAAACGGTCTAATTGCCCATTTCGGCACCCATTATCACTCAGTGTCAAAAAATAAGAAGAGGGACATCCGGTTTTATCATCTCACCTCTTAAGAGATCCACTTAAGTACGTCGAGCCAAAATTTCGAGTTGATCAGAGTGGTGCGCAACACCCAAGCACGCAATTTTCTGACCTCAAAACGGCCAAATTGCCCATTTCGGCTGATTTCGGCACCCATTATCACTCCGTGTCAAAAAATAAGAAGAGGGACATCCGATATTATTGTCCTACCTCATAAATTAGACACTTAAGTACATTTAGCCGAAATTTCGTGTCGATCAGAGTGGTGCGCAACACCCAAGCACGCAATTTTCTGACCTCAAAACGGCCAAATTGCCCATTTCGGCTGATTTCGGCACCCATTATCACTCCGTGTCAAAAAATAAGAAGAGGGACATCCGATATTATTGACCTACCTCATAGATTAGACACTTAAGTACATTTAGCTAAAATTATGTGTCGATCAGAGTGGTGCGCGACACCGGAACACGCCGTTTTCTAACCTGAAACCTCCCAAAATTCCCATTTCGGCATTCATTATCACTGTATGTCAGCGACGAGCCCGCTTGAAAAGTGCATGATGCACATTTCAAAGTTCATTTTAGCACCCTACCGCGTAGCAGACCCGATCACTCAACGAAACCTCTGAACTCCCAGGAATTATATGACAGTAGGGAGGCTCGCTCATCCCCCACGTAGAAGCGTTCCCTCCTCCAAACTTCAATAATAGGTACCTACGTAGTAGTGCACTGAGTACTGGCAAATTCTAGTAACTAAATTAACAAGAAAACGGCGTGTTCCGGTGTTGCGCACCACTCTGATCGACACGAAATTTCGGCTAAATGTACTTAAGTGTCTAATTTATGAGGTAGGACAATAATATCGGATGTCCCTCTTCTTATTTTTTGACACGGAGTGATAATGGGTGCCGAAATCAGCCGAAATGGGCAATTTGGCCGTTTTGAGGTCAGAAAATTGCGTGCTTGGGTGTTGCGCACCACTCTGATCAACTCGAAATTTTGGCTCGACGTACTTAAGTGGATCACTTAAGAGGTGAGATGATAAAACCGGATGTCCCTCTTCTTATTTTTTGACACTGAGTGATAATGGGTGCCGAAATGGGCAATTAGACCGTTTTGAGGTTAGAAAATTGCGTGCTTGGGTGTTGCGCACCACTCTGATCAACTCGAAATTTTGGCTCAAGGTACTTAAGTGGATCACTTAAGAGGTGAGACGATAAAACCGGATGTTTCTCTCTACATATTTCTCCACGCCTAGTCATCAAAGGAGGCTATGGTGGCATTTTGGCCGTTTTGAGGTTAGAAAATTGCGTTTTTAAGTATGGCGCACCACTCCGATCAACACGAAATTTTTTCTGTATCTTATTGGATGTATAACGTAAGACTAGAGGCAATTTTTGTTTGTGTCCTCGTTTCCATACGTCACCTAGCGCGAAAAAAGGAAAAAAAATGATTTTTTTTTAAAATTTTACGAAGTTTTTTAGAAGCTAAAATATTATCCGATGATAATGAATTTTTTTCTACAAAAACTAAGCTAATTGATGTAGATTCTGACAAATTTTGGTTCAATTCTACCGAAAATTACGAAAGTTATGAGGAAAAGACGTTAGCATAGTCAAAAATAGCCCCAAAAAGCGGTTTTTGGGGGTCTGAGGGGGGGCGGAGGGGGTTGGGGGGCTAAAATTCCCCAAAACCTAAGTTTTAGGACACCCTTGATGACTTAAAATGGTTAAAATAAAAATCCGTTCACAAGGGCATTTTGACATCCTTATCCCGGATACCCTTTGAGAAAGGTTGTCTTTCGATTACTGGGAGGATTTCGTTCGTAATTACTATTAAAAAAGTTTGAAAATTTCAAGAAAAATACATATATTCATAGCTTTCAACAAAAATAAATTTTTTCAGAGAGGAAATTTGGCAACATCCGAATGCTCATACTGCATTTTTACTTAACAAGGCGGAACTCCTCACCAACTCACCAACCGTTTTCATTCATGAGCAGGTGACTTTGAATGTTTTTTCTTTCAACATATGATTTCACTTCCGCGTGGATGCTCGCTCTGAAAAATGTGAGGCTATGTTTTTGTTTCATTAAATTTTTCTCAAAATGAGTAATTTTCGTCTTGAATAATTATCCTTGAAAAATTGTTTTGTTACCCACCAATACATTTAAGTTTGTAAAATCTGTTAAATTATGGCGTGTTAAGTGTATTAATGTACAACTGTTCCGTGCGAGAATTTTTCCATTCGATCTCAAAGTTGTTCCTGTAGACATAACCTTACAGTGAAGCAGCGCAATCATCATGTGAGTAAAAGTCTTACGTAATTTGTGTATCTTTCAAACATCATCAAAGTAGCTTCTTACTTTTTATTTATTTTTTTAGGTTACTGATGCAATGAGATGAACTTAGTGATTTTGAAGTTTTATATTTGTTCAAAGCTTAAGATCAAAACGGGAAATCAAGAACTTACATACACTTTATAAGAAAATATTCCACATATTTAAAGTAACAAGTAACAAACTCAATCCTCCTCGTTAAGGCTTGAAAAGTATCTGCTAGAGAATAATGGATTTCTCAAAGAAAGAAAGAAAAAAAAAACGAAGTAACATTTCTCGTCTCAAATGTAAAAGTTAGAAGAGTTTCATATTTAAACTACGAAGCTACAGAGGATCCGCCGCATAATTTCGATCAGCATTATTCTTCTCGCATTTTAATTATTATTATCGCAGCATCATTCAGTTGCGCGTGCATTAAAGCTGTACACAATTAATGATAAATAATAATCCTCTACATTTTGATTTTTTTTTGTCAAATATTGGAGATGTATTAATTCACCTTTACTCTGATTCGTATTGACAGAATATTGATAGAATATGAAATTCCAAGCAAATTATTTGTCAGGAAGGTGAGTCGAATGCAAACGATGCCGGAGGTTTGGATCCCAAGGGACAAGCAAAGATGAGGGGGGATCGATTGAATTTTGAGGACACTCCGTTGAAAAGTCGCTCCAATGCAACCTACAGAAACAAACGTATTACGAGCTTGGTAAGTGTGCTCCTCTTGGATAAACGTTCAGAAGAATTCCATGACTAAGATCAAATCATTATTAGACATAAGAAGGTATTCCTTTGACAGTCCCTTCCTCGGAGATCCATTCAGTTTAATATTTTCATCAACGGAGGTTGAGGGAGGTAAAAATTCCGTCAATTAGCAGATATAGTATTGATGAAAATATGGTAAAATTTGACTGCTCTACCTCATGAATAGTTTTTTATACGGGACAGCAATATTTTTCCGTTGCATAAACCAAAAAATGTACCACAAAGAAAATTTAATGACGTACTTTGAAAAAATTGAATGCAACTGTGGACCCACCTTAAAAGTTGGAGAAACCGTAATAATATGAGCTGAAAAAAAGTTACGAGCTGTATAGTCATTTCGGGCTCAGAAGCTGAAAGTTCCGGGTATTGGAGCTGTCGGCTGATCTGGGCTGTGGGCGAAGCAAGATGTGCTGCACCTGGAACTTTCGGCCTCTGAGCCTGGAACGGACGGTATGTCTGTGTAAGGAGCTCGTAAGTATGGCTTTTACAGCTGGATTTTTCTTATTTTCAGTGTGGTATTCTTCAATGTCTCCATTGGCAAATCATTTAAATTTCCTTTGAGTGACCCATTCAGTTGTCCTTTATCTGATATAAATTGTTATGCGTTTCCTTAATTTTCCTCTAATTACAATGTGATACTGAATGCCCCCCTTTGCAATTTATTTGGCATTTATTCGTTTTTATTTAGTAGATTGGGAATCCACAGCCATCTATAGATGCGTGTTTATTATAAAGATTTACCGTCCGTTAACATCAGAGGGATTTTTGGCACACCCATGCTCCAGGCTTTTCAAATATAACAGGGATAAAAACCGATTATAATCTGTTTCTGCAGATCCACTCATCAGCTCCGTGAAAAGACGTCACTACTAGGATTCGAATCCGGGGTTTATGGTCCTATAGTCAGACGCGCTGACCACTAGACCAGCTTGCCGGCTCTCCCGCTTTCCCCCTTTAGGAAGTCCAAGTCCGCTGTCCAAGTATTGACGTTAAATTAAATGATAACTAAACTGAGTAATTATTATAAAAAACGATAACCAAGTACCGTGTATACACTGGAAAAAAAACAAACGAAAAAACTTCTGTCATCGACGCTACCGAATGAGTGAGTTGTTCAACAAAAGTGTAATTATCCGGAAAAATTCCCATTTTTTTAGGAACAATTCGTCCAGCAGATACCACCGTCACTCCTGCGCAAGGCCTCTTCACAAAAGCCCGCACTGCGGCAGGATGAGATGAACTTAGATGTAAGAACCGAAAATAGTCGGGGCGATGCCAGAGGTGGAAATGGTACACTGTTCCTGCAAGGCCTCTCGAGCCTGAAAGCTAATTTGAAGAACAGATCACAGCTTACGGAGAAACCAGTATCAGGCAGTGTATGTAAGTTATCGTTAATACGTAAAATTTAAAAAAAGAAAAAATTAATCAAGTTAAATGAGAGTAATCCATGCAGCGTGTGCAAAAACTTAATATGGTAGTAACCAGTTGGAAACGCTGACCATACGAGTTCAACTAATTGCGCCGAATTCAGTCCGGTCGGCGCGGAGCACATATTGGCGCCTACACGACTGAGGGAATACTGCCCGCATTGCGCCTAACACATATCAGCGCCAACAAGGCTGTAGAAATACTTCACGCATTGCGCATTCACTACGGTGCCTGCTTTAGTCATGGAAGATTCGTAATTTGTCAATTCTCGGTGCCGAACCTACCAAGGCGCACTATTTCCGACCAATGCACAGTGCATACCGAGAGCCAGCAAGCTTAGGATCACGAGGGATCTACTACAGATTTTGCACCCCTGGAGGGTACCTTAATCTTTTGATTCATTGATGTCGGAGTTAGTTCGTCTTTCTCTGATCGACTTTCGTTACAACGAGAATCTCTGTACAGCGAAGAAATCATCCGGTCCCTTGAGTTCCCGATAAAGAGAGAGATTACTACACAAAATATTGTCTTATCCTGTTGATTGATGTATATATTTTTGGAAAAATAATAATGTGCGTTTTTAATTTTGAGTCAATATAGATGTTGAAAAAAGATATTCGTAAGCTCCCGATTTTTTGGCCTACTAGCTTCCAGTTTCAGCTGTCATTGCTATATAGACAACACACTGTTTGGATCCAAAGAAATAAAAATACTCGGTACTTATCTGAAAATAAAAGGCTAAAAATTGTATTTAAGGTGATTAATCATGTTGACACTTGAAAAAATTGTTCAAATTTTAGAATATAAGTTATAGCTGAGAGGGAACGTTAAATTTAGTCAAATTATCTGGTTCTGTTAAAGTGCCAATCAGACTATTGTTAGGTTTATCTGCCCTAATCTTCTTATAACAATTCTGTGACAGTAAAGTGTCCTCTATCCTCCTCCGGTGTGCTCATTGTCAGTGAAGGAAATCAAAAGAGAAAAAAAGATGACACCGCGCGACTCTCATATCCTAAGAGGAGAATACATGAAAGAAAAAATGCCGGCGAAAAAATCACAACATCGAAAAGCACTTCTAGTATGGTAAGTGGTTGAAGTAAATTTTATGGTAAGTGGTTGAAATAAATTTCAAGGGACTGCTTTCGATGGCGTTTTATGATTCTTTTGATGATTGTGGGTACTTTTGATAATGATTATCGTAACCAAAAATTGATATCAACAATATATCACAACGCCGCACTCCCGATCTTAACCTTTCCATTCTCCTAAGCGCAAGAATAAAATCCCTGAAAAAGACAGGTATGCGTTTGAAGGGGTGGCAGTTGGAGGTTGGAGGGGTTTAACTTAATGCATGTTTGTTAGTTCTATTTGAACTTTCAAGAGGCCAACTGTAAATTTTCTTTTAAAGTTTTGTGTGAATTTTCTCCTGACTTTGACAAACGTTTCCTTAACTTTTGGAGGCGGAACAGTTATTCGTTGATGGGTTCAAAATTAAGTTGCCAGTTGCCAGCTGAAACTTAGAAACGCTACGACGCAATTAAGCCCCTATAGCTGTCACTCCATCATTGACATGAGCTCACGAAAGCGTATGGTTATTGTTTCTTTAAGATAAAGAATTCTCTCCAGCACCGCTACAATTTCCCACTTCTTTCAGGTTACCTCGTTATACTTATGGAATGTATCTCAGCGCGGTGCCGTAAGCTACAGTATACATATGTGTATCTCTAGAAAATAAAAATACAGGTCAATAGTAATAAAATATGTTATAGTCATGCTTTTGGCGTGAAATTTTTAGATATACTTCAGTGCATATTCAAAATTCAAAATTATTGTTTCTGAAGGTCAAGGAAATGCTGCCACCTTGCCCCCTCGTGACATCTGGAAGTCAAACAGGGAGTGTAAGAAGCAAGTCTTTTTCTCACTCTTGTCATCTTCCCGATCCGTCAGATGGCTCTGAAATAGATGCAATTTTAGCTGTAAGTCAACCAAGAAGTATTTTGTTGATATCTTTTAGATTTTACTCTACAGTCTCATAGCAGTAACACACACGACTCCTCTGCTTGCATCGTATTCCTGTAATCTACCTTCGTTGAATTTTGTACCCAAAGAGAATGGTACGCGTCTCATAGCTGTTTGACCTACAAATAGCAGAGGTTGCATAGCTTCAAAATGAAGGGGTTCCCAGTTTCTCCATTGATATTTTCTTGTTGAAGCTTATAGAGACTGATTATTAGGCCTACTCAATCCTGAGCTTAGACAATCATGGCGGAGTAGGTTGACATTTCTCGTAAAATTACGAGTAAAATTGATTAGACACGTGTATATTCGAAAAAATATATTTTTACTGTTTTACGTCGACTATTTGTAAGGAAAAATGCTAACAAGACGGATTTTAGCTACAGCAAACTTTTTAAGACTGGTGTTCATTCTCTCTGTCTATTAGTTAATCAAAAAGGTAACGCATAAGTTTAAAACTAATAATATAGAACGTTTAAGTTTGTGAATTTATATACAGTATTTCTAGTGCGAATGAACATTCTATCGATTTTTTACCGTATACGTTGGTCACCGTTTTTCAGAGGTTGTTGAAAGAGAAAGAGAAGCGACTCTTGATGGAAAACTGTGTGGAGGGGCTGAAGATTGGCGTCTCCTTGAATCAGCAGGAAGTCAAGTCTTTGATCCAGTCGAAGAAGAAAGCTTACACTGTGGCAAAGCTTCTCAAAAAAAAGTTTGAGAAAGCGCACACCACGAACAAAGAGGCACTGAAAAGGGTCAAAGCTTTAAAGGTAAATATCATGTGCCCTCACTGTTTGGAATATAGTTTAATCTGATGTCATAGAAATGGTATTTAGTATGTTGATGGATAAATTGCTTATGATCTTGCGGAAATTGCGGAGATAGGGTCTCTATTACCTACGGGCCGATTATTGAAAGCTTGATTAAGCAGCCCGATACGACATCGAATTGTAATATATTGCATGGACAAGATAGGGCTATGTCCTGTCGTATTGTATCCACATAGTTTCAATAATTGGGCCTCTGAGCGGTCAGTTAGCACAAGTAAAGCTACAAAACCCTATCATTAAATGCTCAAATCTCAAGAGATGAGGAGAAAGAAAGGAAGAGGGGGCGAGAGGGAGCGAGACGGGGAAGAAGGAGGAGGGGAGAGAGGGCGTAAGAGATAGGAGAAAAGAACGGAAAGGGGGAGAAACATAAATTAATGATAGAGAAGGAAATTAACATTTTCTAATAAAATAGAATTTTTGTCCTCACAGATAGAAAAGGCCGAGTTGGCCGAGAAGCTGAAATCCAAGGAGGAGAGACTGATTACTCTGGAGAATGAGGTTTCGCAGCTACGCACGACCGGTCAGATCTCCTCCATGTCCTCAGCGGTGTTCAAAATCAGGGAAAAGAACCTACTTCAAGTGAGCCGTGAAAACGAGAAACTCAGCAAGGCAAATATTGACCAGTCAAAGGAGCTCTCTGAAGAGAGGCAGAAGAAGAAAGAGGCAGAGCTGAGATTAGCTGAAGCAATGAGAGAGGTCAAACAGTTGAAGGCCGAGCTTGAAAAGAAGACAGATGAGCTCGAAGCCGCCAGAGTGGAAGACAATGACAGGCATGTTTAGATATTTTTAAAGCTTTCCGAGTTTCAAGAAAACCAATATTTGATTTGCGGTTAATATAAACTCAGTGGATCAAGGCGCCATCTGAAAAGGGCAGAGCGCCAACTTTTCAGTGCTGATATTTCCTTAAGGAAATTTTATAAAATTTCATTTCTGAAAAAATCCACCCATTGGCGAATCAAGCGACTCAATCAACCCCCCCCCCCCCCCCCAGTTCGCCTGTATATAAGCCGAAAGGGAACAAAAGGGAAGAGATGAAGGAACGGAGGAAAATAGAAGGTAGGAGTGTAGGACGCATTTGGACGTATTTCTATCAAACGGAACTATGTGCATTCAGACATGGGCCCTGAGACCCATAAGAATACTTGCATAACAGGGCTCACGTCATAATGCACATAGTTCCGTTTGACAAAAATATACGTCCGTTTGGTATTTACTCATGACATAATTGACTCAAACTGTATGGTAAATGCTGTAAAATTTCGACAATTTTCTAGGGGGAGCCCCCCGGGCCCCGCATTGCCCACCTCCTTTTTAAATGTCTAGATCTGTCTATGGATCCATCCATCCCTCCAAGTTTCGGCTGAAACAGTGCCTTTTCAAAACTTCTCTTCGGGGAAATAGAAACTTCGTTGCATTAAAAAAAAAAAAAAAAAAAAAAAAAATTATAATGTAGTATCACATAGTGCCTTGTAAAATAACAACTCAATTGAGGGAAAGGCTACAACAATACGAAAGATAAATTAAAAAACCCCGGAGCGTTTTGAAATATATGACGATTTCATTTTTCACCATAAAAAGGGCGAAAAAATGAGTAGCCGATTCGCTGTTACTCCAACACCGAGATTGGTCGCATGCTGTAAAAGTCACTGTCAATTACTTACTTACATATGAGTGACTTTGAGTTCAGGAAATCGCGGTATTTCTGCAAAAAATCAAAGCTAACGAGATATTTCTATGCTTTTAACATGGGCCTAGAATTCATCTTCACGTCGAGTCTCAAGAAAGAAGTCTAAACCTTTAGCCTAAACATAATTCATTATCGATCGAGTCTTCGTCGATTTTTAATTTCTTCTCAATCGTCATTTCTATGTTTCGCGGACGTAGAGATACGAACTCCAAAATCCTAGAATCAGCTAAAGACCGAGAGGCTGGACTCAAGAGAAGGATCAATATTCTGACGGCTCTCGAATCCAGGCAGAGGACGACCGTGAGTGAACTGAAAGGCAAGCTGGAAGAAATGCAAGAAGTGAGCTCAGAAATGTAAGTTAAGGTGCATGGTCATAACATCGGATATTAAGTGTAAATAAATGGGGGGGGGGGATATTGCAAAAAAACTCATAGTTTTAATATGTATAAGGTCAGTAAGATGTTTTATTGAGAAAACGCTAGTTGTAAGCTTATCCCTTGCGCATTTATCCAGTCATGGGAAGATGAAAGATACAAAATGCATGTACCTATGCATTTCATATAAGACCCGAAAAATACTTACCGCAAGGTCTGTCTTGGTAGCTGAAGAAAATGAAAATGGTTAAACACACATAAGTAGAAATTAATGTGATTTAAACGAGCTTTTGGGTTAGTTTATTTCCTCTTTAAAATAAAATTACAAAATCATTTACTTTGAAATCTCATAACTTATTCCGAGTGTTAGCCTACTTCTTCCTCATCCTCTGGTCCTCGGTACTTTCATTTTAAATATAGTTAACGAGCTTATGATTATTTAGACGAATTTCTGTCAAACGGAACTAAGCGCCATCGGGGTAGGAAGGTAGAGTGGGGCTTGGATTGGCGGCGGAACCGGGCGTCGGGCTCATTCGTTCCCATACTTGCAATGCTTTTCCATGGCGCTTAGTTCCGTTTCACAGAAATACGTCCATTTAATTAATATGAACAAAAATATTCTACTCTCTTCAAAGTTCCATTATTTGTTCTGATAATCAGTCTAAAATATTGTAATCATCGTGCAAATAGTATAACGAAGAGGAATAGAAAATTCCGTGTACAACCAGCATATCCTTCCTAGAGCAGAGTGGGAAAAAACGAATTTTTCCACCCTCGTATTAACTGGTTCGCTTTTGGATTAATATTTTGTTTTCTATATCATGCTAATTCTGCTGTCATTTCAGGAGAGCAAAGTTTGAGGGTGAAATAGCCCGTTTGCAGGAAGAAATAAACATGCACAAGGATGCCCTTAAAGAGGAGAGGACAGAGAGGGAGAAACTGAAAACTCTCGCAGCTGAATACAATAAGATAATCAAATGCCGTAATGATAGAATCTCGGAGTTATCGAAATTGATTGAGGACCAGGAACAAACTATAGAAACGCAGAGGCAACAAAGAGGAAAAGAGGTTAGCTGTCAGACATACTTCAATAAAACATAAGATTTATTTTATTTTTCAGTTAATTGCAGGATTTACCCTAGCCTGAAAACCTAGGATAAACCATCGTATGACATTTGGACAATAGCTTAAGTGCTTAAGTCACGAATCACTGAAAAAATCACTAAAATCACATCACTAAGTGAAATAGACGGTAAAAATGAAAGTACAAGAATAATACTCTCAAAAGAGTTTGATGCGAAAACGGCTTTTTTCGCCCCCTCCCCCTTGGAATTTCTTCAAACTTTGTCTATTGATTACTCATACTTGAGCGCTTCTTTCCCCAAATTTTCAGACTCAAAACATTTGGGGGGCGCTGGGGGGGGGGGGAGTCAAAACCTATGAACTTCGATATCTCTCGAGCGGAGAAAGATATTGCGGTTCATAGGTTTTGATTTCCATCCCCCTAGCGCCCCCTCAAATTTTTTGGGTGTCTGAAATTTGGGAAAAGAAGCGCTCAAGTACGAGTAATCAATAGACAAAGTTTGAAGAAATTCCAGGGGGGAGGGGGCGGAAAAGCCGTTTTTGTATCAAGCTCTTTGATATTGAACTATTTGCCTAGGCATTCGCTGTTATGCCTGATTTGATTATTATTTGACCACGACATCTACGCATTAACTGAAATCTTATGACAGGAGCACCTGACCCGGGAGGTGGAGGAAGAGAATACGATGCTGCGTGAGCGGATAGACAAGGAGCTGACACCGCAGCTTAATGACTTGCAACAGACGGTGGAAGAGCTGAGGAAGGCGAAAGAACTCGCTGAGACGGCTGTCCAGGAATCTCGCACCGAAAAAACGGTTTGTCCAAACTGCTCCAGCGCGACTCAACACACCCGCTTCAGGTTCCTCCCCTTTCACAACACCAGATCTCTCTAGGGGCACAATTTCTGCTGTGCTGAGGAAGAACGCCGTATGAGCCTTCAGACGTTGTCACGTTTCCTCCGATAAAAATCGAATTTACTGGGGAAATTGCGAATATTATTTTCCAAAATTTTCAGAAAATTTCGTGCGCAAATTAATCGAAAACATCTGAAAATTTCAAGGAAAAATATGCATGAATGTTGTTAAAAATACATGTTTTATCAAGTGAAATTTGGCAACTCTCGAATGTTCATACGGCGATCTTCCTTAGTACGGCAGAATAAGTCACGCATGAGCGTGAAAAGGGTGGTTTCGTGCGCCCCATACTCAGAGATGGAAAATTTCATTAAATATATTCGCTTGAAATTCCACGAAATTTCATGAAATGGACCACCAGACAGGGTTCTGAACTAGAATTCAACGTCACATGTATTCTCTTCAAAATCTTTCTTAGAAAACGAATCACACAACGAGAGTTTTAGAAATCAACTCCTAAACAAGATATTAGCAAATATTTTTAACACAGGTCAAATGTACGTATTTATGCTAAAAGGAACTACGTGCAAGTGGAAAAATGCGGTGTGCTCGTGGTGAGCTGGATTAAAAACAATGTAAAAGTGGATACGGTCCCTTATGAGAAATGGAGAAGGGGGATTTGACATTAAATCAAAAGGAACTGTGCGCTAACTTGTGAGCCGTGGACATGTGACATGAGCGTTGTGGACAGGGCTTATGAGTTGAAGCCGAGCGAGAACGACGAAGGAGACGGTTTCGTTGCCGTTGACGTCACTTAAGCTTTTAAATTTCCATTCATTCTTATGGCCCGAGCACTAACGAGGATACCCCATCTTTCCACTTACACATAGTTCCAATTAGCATAAATAAGTCCAAATGGAAGTTGCTGTTTTTGAAATTTTCAATATTTCTTTTATTTATTTACTGTTCAATGTAATTCTAATACAATTTGTCTCGCCCTATCATTTCGCAACGACGACTTGTTGTAAATGCCATGAATTCGCATAATTCACCAGGACAAGAGGAAGAAATTGAAGGAGTTCTGGCGTTTTTAGTATCAGTGCCTTGATACAAGATACAACTATTCGTGCCCAAGGGATGTCCGTGTTGCATGCTCAAAAAATTGAAGGCGTTTTAGTTTTTTAATCTCAACGGCTCTACGCTTGGCTGGCTGTTCTTGCCCTGGGGAATTTTGTAATGCATTCTTAGTTGCTTGGACCGTAACGACCTGTGAATTCGAGTGATCCGTGTATTACTGCAGCAGCATTGCCATGTAGTGCAATATTCAGAAACTTTTTCGGCAATGATTAATCAGAATTGACATTTGCGATAATTGCGCGGAAACTTTTCGGTAGGATTTGTTGTAAAAACGTTATGTAGTCTGGAGAAACGGTTAACGACCCGTAAATCTTTGAAATGCCATGTTTTCCGCAATATATTCAGTACTTTTTGGCCGTTTATAGACGAGGTGGTTTTTTTTTTTTTTTTTTTTTTTTTTTTTTTTTTTTTTTTTTTTTTCATTCATTTGTTCAAATTTTTGAAGTCCTCTTTTCCCAAACGGGTGTCTGAAATTAACAATTATTTTAGATGCGGTAAGAATTTTAGCAATGCAATTGAGTAAGGCAAGTGTTAAGTTTAGACATAAATGCTGTTTCATGCCGAGAATGATTGATGAGCAACTTATTGAGCATAAACTCGGACGTATTTCTATCAAACGGAACGGCTTCATGACATTCTGTCAACGATTTTTTGTCCGCGCACCTTTTTTGTCCAGTAGTTTACGCTCACACGTAAAATGAGCAATGGTGACTTGGTTCAAGCGTTATATTTTAGTCGGTATGTAAAATTATATTGACAATATGGAAATGAGAAATTGAGAGAGACGGAAGTATTGTTATGGTGCTCATTTTCTAAATGAAATGTTAATACTTTCTCCTTTTGAATCATCTTCTTAAATTGTCATAGGTGAATATTTGGTTTTATTTCTATCCTTAAAATATTCGGTAAACAATATACCTTATATGTGTATAGGTATACTTTTTTTTTATTTTTTTAATTTTTTCTTTACAAAATTATTACTTCATTTCGAAAACATTTATATTTTTAAAACGTGACAAATATTTGTAAAACCTTTTCCGAGCGACATTAATCTCAATAAGTCGCAGTTGTGCTGACAGAAACTGCAAAAACGAATAAAAGAGGGGAAAAAACCAAGAAGCACGCAATCTTCAGTTTTAACCCATTTGTACATCGATCTTTTAGAGTCAAATACGTCAAATTTTGAGCGTTTGGTTGCGCGTACACCTCGCTGCAGCACAATAAAAGCACAAAATATAAAAGAAAAAAGTAAAGTGCTTTGGAAATCATTAAATTTGACACGGAACCACCAATATTTAAAAAATACACATTATATTATTATTCTCCTTTGATAAATTGATACACATTTTATTCCCATCAATTTAAATGAGATTAATCAATGCAGAGTGTGCAAACATTTCAAAATCATGAGTTAAAAAACGCTGACTATGCGAGTATAAGTATTAAAGCCTAACAGAGGGGAGCGGCGCGGCGTGCTGCTACTGCTGCTAGCGCGAGAGGCTCACTGGCGCCTACAAACCTAAGTGGATACTTCACGCATTGCACAGTGCTTGAAGTATCCACTTGGGTTTGTAGGCGCTAATGCGCCTTTTGCGCTGGCAGCACGCCCGCCGCGCCGTGCGGCGACGCCTGAAGCGACTATTTCACAACAGAGGTGTTGCACAGTATTATACTAAATTGAACGTATTAAGAATGCCAGGCATCCTTTAAAAGTACAGATCTTTCCTCGCAAAATAAATCAAGATACTTATCGTACACTGGAAAAATCTAAGAGCCTTTAGCTGAGGCAAATATAGAGGTTCATCCGGTTCAGGTATAACAAGGTGGGAAAATCTTGAAAGATAATTAAGTCCTGTTACACCAAAGAGGTGTAGAGAGTTTTAGTGAATTTTGTCTCATGGAGTTGACGCTCCCACATTTTTACCAAAACTCTCAGCTATCTATTATTCTGCGTTGGACCAAACAGACAAAACAAAAAAACAAGCAAACCCTCAGACATTATACATTTTCATCCAAAAACGTCGAGAGCAATTGTCGTTTGTATTTACATGTGGGCCAATTAACGTTGGGTCTCAACTGGCACGTGAACCAAAACAACCGTGCCGAAAAAACGCGTGGATGTAAATTACTGGAAAAACAGGTGCGCGGACAATAAATCGTTGACGAAATGTCATATAACCGAACACAAATTGCATACATATTATATCTGGATAATATACACTGATATTTGGCTCTACACAATATGACTGAATCTTGTTTACAGGAATTTATTAAGTTCAGAAGATGACGACAGCACTCCTAATCACATGATTGGTGACCACAAAAGTATTTACCCGCAAATCGATGACTTCGCGGCGATTCTCAATCAGCGGAAACAGTTGCACAAAGACCTGGAGAGCATGAAACAAGAGAAGAACCAATTTTACTGCGATTTGAAGGTGCAGAAATTATTTTCGTATTAAAACGTCAATTCTTAATGTTATTTGAGGGGTAAATGTATATTTCAGGCCATTCAGATGATTAGTGAATGAAGACATTAGTATAGAAGAAGGTAGTGACTAACAAGTCGACAATAATAAGTCTACTTCAATGGAAAGGATACCAAAAAAACCTTGATTTTCGAAAACTTCTGAAATTTCGAAACAGTTAAACAAACTACTTGAACGCTTACGAATGCTGCTTTACCAGGAAAATGTTAAAATATCATCTTTAAAGTTTAAAGTCAAAGTGACTCGTCAGAGCAATTTTATGGATCCCCCTCTCTTGCCAGTGTTTTGAATTACGACTTTGATAAAAAGGACCTACTTTTAAACATTTTTCTCCATTTGGAAAACAAGCGGTCGGTTTGTTGTAAAATACATTTTCTATCTCTCATAAAGAAAAATATTCGTTCCAAATTTATAGTTTTACTAAATTGCGAGAGTTTTATTTGTTAAATGCTGATTGAGAAAATGTCAATTTTGCTGCATGCAAAATTTTTCTTTTTTTAATGAAAGAAAAAATTGAAAACTTGGTTCATTCCATTTAAATGCCGAAAAACAATTTTTAAAAAAAAGGACGGAAATGCACATTTAATTCCCTCTCAACCCCATTGATAAATTAATTCATTGGAAATATTTAATTCTACAGTGATGCTAATGGAGTCATTTCGAGCAACTAACGTGCAGACCCTCGTCTCGTTTCGAAGAAAAATTTGATTCTCTTCTATTAAGCTCAATCCTCTTCCTTTCTTAGTAGTAATGGTCAGTGAATTGTAAGTAATGATTGTTGTATCATGGTATTTTGCAGGAGCTCCAACGAGAAAACAACGATATGTTGCGACGCATCAACGAATTATCGGAAGAATTGGTAAACGCAAGAGAACAAGCCGCATTGCTCCCTCATAGAGAGAGCAAACTTTCTCATTTGGAAGAGCGGGTAAATCAATGGTTAAAGTTTCAATTTTTCTGTTTTAATTCTTCTAAAAAAGAACCTAGAAAAATCATCAGAGGCATTACCTGAGGTCAAAATTAGAACATACAGAGGGGAACTTTTATGTTTTAAAAACCGCGTATATGTATAGTTATGCGGGATAAGTCCGATTAAAAAAATAGCATGTAGTTTGAATTGATATCTTCAAGTCATTTGATTGAAGAAGCAATTAATTCTAGTGCCTGGTCTACTAAAGATGTCTGCCTCGTAATGTTAAATACGCCATGAAAACTCGATTTGCTCTCAATTGCGTGAAGCGCTTCATTAAATTATACTTAACTTCTTTTTCAGCTGCGAAACAGTGAAAAGGAGTGGAGGGAGAAGTGGGAAAAAGTGAAGCAAGAAAAGGAGGATGCTATTGAGACTGCAAAGTATGTATAGGGTAATTAAAAACCGTGAATTAATTATAAATCAATTAAGTTTAAGTAAAGATGGTATGAGTAAAAGTTATTTCAGTCAGTTTGACTCGCGGCTCTCCTGTCATGTTAAACAGGTAGCTCGGTTCGATTTGTATATTTACACAGTATAAAGTGAGATCTGTAAATTTTAGCCATTTTGTGTTTTTCTAAAGGGGTAAAATTTCCCAGTTTATTCCGGTATTTTTTTCGGACAAATTTATTATTATTTCAATTCTATGCACATTTTTTTTTTTTTGGTCCGGGAATGAGAAATATTTTCCTTTGATCTGATTTCATCATCCGTTTCTTTGACCTCTGAAAAGTCTTGTCAAAGTCTTGTCAATCATGGCAAAGGGCTTTTGTGGGCATGTTACTGCATCTCTCATGGATACTTTCGTTGTACCTAGTTTTTCTGATAGAAAATTTTGTTCGTCCCTTTTCGTTGGATTTCGTGAAAATTCTTTTAAATCGAATCTAATTATGGCGGATCTCAATCAAAATGCTATTTTTACAATTTTTAGTTTAGAAACTGGACTTAACCAAGTGAGGTATGAGTATTTGAGCTTAAGGTCCAAAACCATTTACTACAAGCCTTTTTCAGCAGGATAAGAATTTGTCACCTTCTTAATAATAACTAAATTCTTCTGACCCCTTTGATTTCCTTTAATGAGCACCTGGCGACCTGGCGTCTTTCTATCCTAGCTATTAAAGGGCGGTCATTTTAGACCTCGATATAGTTTTTAAAAATTTTGGAAAATGTGGTCTCGAACCGTCAAGCCAAAAGATTTTTTACTACGCTACTGATGCAAGTGATTCATCTGACATTATTTTTTGACAGGAGTGTAACCGATAAGCTGGTCAGTTGCGTGGCAAGTTATCAATATGAAATGGCGAATTTAAAGAAAGTTCAGTGCATGCTTGTTGGATTGTTAAATCAAAAGGACGCAATGCTTGCTGTTTTCGATCAGAAATTGACGGTTGGTATCTGCAAAACATTTACCTACTTGCAAACGGCTCTTTTCCCCTCATACAAATTAGCCAATCAAGTAGTATTCCAACTGTATAACATAAGAGAATTAGTTAAGTGATTTTTTCTTGTATTACTTACATAATCACATTTTTCGCTGTATAAATCTACTCGAGTTAAATTGCACACCAAAAGTTGCTGTAACAGCCTTTGCGGTATGAAAGTAGGTATGACATTCTCAATCTTGGCGTATCGGCTCAGATCTTGCCTACATTTTAAACAACTCAGGAACATAGTTTGATTACGAGGCCTGTGAAAACCGTTAGAGGGCGTGATATTTTTAATCACGTAAACTAGAGTGTGAAAAACCAGCAAAATCAAGTTTCTTGTGCAAATTCAACTTTTTATAGCTAGTGCTAAATAAAGACGTCGATATCTTGATTGGGAGTGAATTCCAGTATTTGCTGCTTGAATCGTGTTTTACGTAAAATTTTGAGGGAGAATCTATATCAAAACTGAATACTTAAATTCGTACCATGTTCAGTGATCCATTGTCCGGACCCCACCTAGATCCACACTGGATCACAAAACTTAAGTACAACGCAACACTTAATATTAATTGTTATTTTTTTTTGTTTCCGGATATTTTAATACTTTTTATTCTTTTCTCAATGCTAGGATGAAAATTCGCTGAGCTATGATGAAGACACAAACTTGAGATCCTGGCCTCCGGTTCAAAACAAGCCGTACCATCAACATCGATAGTTGACCGAAACATGAGCATCTACGCTAAAGAAACTTACTGAATTCTTTTATCGTGAATAAATTATAATTTGCCACTTATTGTTCTATGCTCTTTATTCCTCATTAAATTCATTTCAGACCTCATTCACATGATTTTTACTGAACATTTTTGAATGGATAAGGAGAGTTCACAGTTAACTTTAAAGAAAAACTGATATTCTTATGTTTTAACTGCTCGTGATTTATTTTTTTACGAAACAACAGAAAAAGGGATAGTGTTAAACCAAATAGAAATTATAATGAAAATTATGTCAATCAGAACAAAAGTACTATTCACCCCCAAAAAATCTAATTACAATAAGCGAATTTATCGATCTCTCGAATGAGGTATTCACCAAGCTGCTTTTTTTCGGCGACTGCCAAATCAGCGCAGTTTCACGAGGAGGAAGGCATGGTGCATTAACCGCTCGTAAATAAACGGAGGAAAGTTAGTTCGATTTTAGGTTATTCTTATCATTTTTTAATGAGAGAAATCCAAACAGAGTGTGCAAAAACTTAACAATGGTAGTGACAAGTTGGAAACGCTGACTCCGCGAGCTAAGCTAATCGCGCCGAATACAGCGGGGTCGGTGAGGAACGCATATTAGCGCCTACAAGACTGCAGAAATACTTCACGCATTGCGTGTTCGCGTGTTCACCGCGGTGCGAGCTTTTAATCGTTGAAATTCGCGATTTCTCGGTGACGGACATACCGCGCCGCACCATTTCCGACCAGTGCACACCGCAGCCTGCAAACCTTGGATCGAGGGATCGTAGAGATTTTGCGCCTCTAGATGGTAGTAGTCTGTTAAGCCATTTATGTTGGAGTTCGTCTGTCTTTTTCTGGTCGACTATCATTACAACGAGAACCTCTCTAAAGCGAGAGAATCGACCGGTCCTTTGAGTTCTCGTCATGAAGAGAGATTATTGTACCCAGACTCATAGCAATATAACTTTTAAAACGGGAATTCATGTTCAAGAGGCATGTCACTTTTCTTTGCTAGTGCCTACAATTTCAATGTTGGCAAAATGCGCGTCATTGATTCAGCCATGTAGTGGTGCAAATTCGGTACCCATCGTGAGTCGAGACTTGAGAGACCATCTAATAAAATAAAGCCATCAGCTTTTGTTGTCATGTTCTCATCCGTAATCATGCGGGCCGCTCATATCAGATTAAATGGTGTAACGAAACAATGCGTTGTGAAAACAGCGACTCGAAGAAAAAACTCGATTGATTATTCTTCGTTCAGATTTGTTTTTCTTGCTTTAATTAAGGAACTTATTTTTAATGAAGTTACAAAGTTAAGTTATGTGGAAATCACAATTTTGCAGCCGATGCCTCGTTGCAAAGTTTTTGTTTTCATTTTTCCTTTTTATGCAAACAGCACACGGACTCAGGCCACGTAATTTAACGCGTGAGGAAAGGGACTCAGCGATCTTAAAATTTCGAATAATTCCTGATATCATAAAGAAACTGCCCGAGCACCATATCCACGTAAGATTTTTCACATGTAAAATGGTTATGAGTTTTTTTCTTTTAAAAAAATATATTTATCTATTGTTAAATGAACAACTTAAGTAACAGAAATTTTAAAACTCTTCAAGAAACTAAATTTAAAAATTTAAAATTGCCTAGTCCCCGACGTAAATAGCCTAGATGCTGATCGTCGTTAAATAAAATTAACTAACTAACTAACTAACTAACTAACTAACTATTTAATCGACTAATTTATAATTTAGCACTTTTTAGAAATTTTCCCAATACTTCTCGGTTAGTTAAATAATGTTTCCTCTTTTTTACTGAAATCTTCTAGCGCTAATTAATACCTTTATTAAAAAGTCTTAAAGACATGAACAATGATACGACCTCGGAAAATGATGTAGCTTTGTTCGAAATAATCGCTCAGTCGATAATTTACAGCTCGAAAATATTTAACCGGAGCAAGCTCTCCAGCACGATGAATGTCATTCATGTTTTTCTCGCACGTTTGGGCAAAATTTCAAAAATGACATGCTGCTACCTTGCATATTAAATACCAACACTTAAATATTATTAAATATATTCTTCTATACCTCTACTTTGCTATTTTTTTATATTTATTAATTCAACATATATTTAAGTGCTGTTTCATTAGTTCACGAGTGAGAAAATACACAGACATACCTTAATTCATTACAGGTAGAATTCTTAAAAGAATATATTCCCATGTATGGGAACCGATTGGAGGCCCACAAACTGGTTCATGCGCCGGTCAAAATTCGATGGCCTTTCAGTTTTCGAAAATATTATACCTTGATTATGATAGGTAAGAACATAGCCATCCATTAATGTTGGTTTCATTTCTGAATAATGATTTATGGTGGTATTTTGTGTAAAAATAAGAAAAACTGTTTTAAAATATTTTAAAAAATATTTTAAGAAAAGAAAACATATCAATACGAAGACTCTCCTGTCTATGCCTAATCCAGCAATTCTCTTCGCTTTTTGTTACTAGGTCCTTGGGTAGGAAAAGACACCTTGCAAGAGAAGAATCAGTTAGAAGATTGGTATTAATGAACTCATCATGTGTTTTGAATACACATATGTTTTTTATGCAAAAGATATCTGTGAGGAGCATGACGGTGCTTTAAGAATCAAGTAGTCGTTGAAAGTTCTGTACATGGTAAACTCTCGCAACACAAATCTTGGGAGAATAAATTGAAGTGTGGGAGCATAACAATTTTGCAAAACGCAGAGAGCAGAAACTACAATGCTAGTTTTCCGTGCAGTTAAACTTTGATCTGAATTCTTCGCATTTACGATTCAAATTAATTATGTAAAATGCAGCATTCCGCAAAATCGGCAGTTAATCATTAGTTTCCAAAGTAAAGCCTTTGCATATAAAATGCTTAGCTCTCCATTTAACCTAGTCAGTCGAATATAAATCACCCTTAATTGGAAAAAAAATGAAGTTCACAGTATTTTCAAGCTGAAAAATGGGTGTGTCTTCTTCTGTCAAAAAGTTACAACCGAGAAATATTATTCAGTTTTACTGAGAAAAAAAACTCTGGCTTGTAGAATCTACTATTCTCCGTACTAATGGACTAGGTATACACGGACAGACCGTCCATTCCGGGCTCACAGGCTGAAAGTTCCGGGTGTAGCATTTATTGCTCCGACCCTTGAATCCGAAACAATTGAAACTGCGGCTCGAGAACCTGAGACTTTCGGCCTGTGAGCCCTGAATATAGATAGTATGTCCTTACAGCCCATAATTTTCAACGAATAAAACTTTAATTCTATTTTCTCAGTTTCATTTTGATATTGGCCGATTTGTTCATTTATATTTAACTTTATCTAATCACTTCAATTCGAAACCTTGAGCTTAAATTCAGTTAGCTTTTGTTTCTAACATATATTTCTTTACTACAACCAGATCCAGACGTCCCGTCAGCTCGAAATCCAAAAAAAAGAGCACATTTACAATGGTTGGTTGTAAATATTAAGGCAAATTGGGTTCTGATAGCTCAAGAACTTGCTAAATACGTGAGAGCAGACCCAGGAGAGGGCACAGGTCAGTGAGGGTAAAGAAATGTACTGCTGAATCTTAACATTCACTTTGATTTAATTTGATTAAAATCAACGCACGTGTGTGAAGACATCAATCATGATAGGAGATATGCTGTTTGACGATGCTTGGATTTTGACAGCACATACCAAATCCATCCAAATGAAACTTCACGTAGGTAAAAGAGACCTCAATATTGCTAGGATTATAAATACAATCTCCCATAAATTATTTAATCATACCTATATATTATTTCTTTACAATGAAAGAGGTAAAAACAAAGAAAATATGAAACGTACGAGCTAATTCTCCGAGCAATTACCTTGTTTACCTTTGTTTTTATTGACGTATGAATAAATTGTCTTTTTTTAAATCATTTAAACTTCATGTCGGTATGAAAGAAGTTAAAACAGTCTTAGACATATTGCAATTTTTTGGGGTTTTTTTTCTCGCAAAATGCAATTTAATCAAGAAAATTTCATTAAGCTAAAATACTTTCATTTAAATTATCTTGCATGCAGAAATGAAAAATTTAACATCGACTTTTTGGATTGCGGATCTCTTTTTTCTCTTTATCCCATCGTCTTGATGGCTGAAATGGTGAAACATTGAGTACTAGCCTATTTTCTAATATCAAACCGATAGCATCTTATTATTTTTCAATTATTAAACTCGAGCGCATATGATGTTTTCAGGTTTTCATCGGATTGTGTTTTTCGTTTTCGAACAACCAAATGGCATTATGAAATTCAGTGAAACCAATTACAATAATGCGTAAGTAGACAATTCATCCTTTTTCAAGCGTAGGTAACTTTTTTTTTACCGTCAGTAGATTTTGTCTCTAACGAACTTGACATCAACTAAAACATTAGGCCGTATGTGACATCCCATTGACTCTTATATGTAGATGTACGGAATTACCCATATAATCAAACCGTCCATTAAACATTCACGCCAGTGGTGTCAGTAGCCATGTTTGTAGACGAGCAACTCGTCAAGTTTGAAATTGGGGGGGTGACTTTTTTTTTTTTTTTTTTTTTTTTTTTTTTTTTTTTAAATGGGCACTTTTACCGTGAATCCGCCAAAGCGTTACCTGTTTTCCCTCGTAGATATTCTCCTCTCCACCGATGTTTCCTTATTTTCTGCACCCCCCCCCCCCCGTTCTCCTGTTCCCCCGTATTCTTCGTTTCTCCTCCCCCCCATTTCCTTTTCTCCCCGATCTTTCATTCCCCCCATATTTTGTTCTACCCCCCTCACCTGTTCCTCGCCCCCCCCATTTCCTTTTCGCCTCTATCCTTCATTCCCCCATATTTTGTTCTCTCCCCCCTATTCTTCGTTTATTCCCCCCCTCATTTCCTTTTCTCCCCGATCCTTCATTCCCCCCATATTTTGTTCTCTCCCCTCCCAGTTTCCTTTTCTTCCCTATCCTTCATTCCCCCATATTTTGTTCTCCCCCCCCCCCAGTTTCCTTTTCTCCCCTATCCCTCATTCCCCCCATATTTTGTTCTCTCTCCGCCCCTCGTTTTCCTGTTCCCCCCTCTATTCTTTTTCTCTTCCCCCATTTTCCTTTTCTCCCGATCCTTCATCCCCCCATATTTTGCTCTCTCCCCCCGCTTTTCTTTCTTTCTCTCCTTTACGATTTTCTTATCCCTTCATCTTTCTTGCCCTTTTGTTTTATTTTTATTTTTTTCAAGGGGGCATTTACATGCAAGACACTGCTACTGTTAGTTCTAATCGTAAGCATCATTTTCTGGATTTTAAAAGGAAAGCTCATTTAATGTCAAGAAAAATAATAATGTTACTACACGTAGCTCACGAAAGGTTGAGGGGACCTTTAGTCGAGGTAAGGGGGGCTCAGTTGTGGCAGGGGGAGCTCAGTCGAGTTAGGATCGAACTTGCTTACGGGGAGGGAGCAGCCTAGTCAAATTTATGTTAGATGAAGACCATGAAATAGCTTCTGATAAAATTTAAGGAGGGTGTCGTCGGTAAGGATTGGAAAGGGATAGCCTAAAGTTGGGGGGGGGGAGGATTTATTCAAAATAAAAAGAGAAACTTCCGGCATCGTTAATGGGAGATTTTAATGAACCTTTGAGGGGACCCTTTTAATTCCACGAATGAAATAATTTTTTACTTATTTATTTTTTGTAATGGAAATAAAATTGCTCAATGTATCTGTATGGGAGAAGGCATCCATAAATATTCATCCTTACCTAATTTTTTTTTTAAAAAAAAAAAATATATATATTTACACCGAAAACTACGCAAATTTCTGCAGTGGAATCGAGACAAAACTGCTGACTATAGCCTCAATTGCTTCTAGAGAGCATCAAATTTTCAAAATTTTCCGGGGAGGGCCCCCCGGACCCCCCGTCGGGGAGGGGCCGCCCCCTGGAACTTCGCGGCTGTTTAAGGGGGGGGGGTGAAAAGTAATGAAATAGGGGGGGAACTCGTCAAGTACCTAGGGGGGAGTGACACCACTGATTCACGCAAGCGTTTTCTGAATGCAAAAAAGGGATGAAGAGTGGCAAACTTATAAAGAGCCTAAGGACAGCGAGGAGATTTATAGACAAATTTGTTACACATCATACAGACCGGATCAAAATGATTTAACTCTAATTTTTGGCTGCAATTAGAATCATTGGAATTTTGACGTTGACAGTGGCTGCGGTTGATAGGTATATAGCCATAATTCTTTAGAGTATGGGACACTTATTGTTAGGGCCAATAGTGCAAAGCTATTGACGTAAAGGGTAACACGAATGAAATGACTCAGCTCAGGTCAAGAATATATTCTGCAGACAAAATGGTCTTATAGCTTTAAAGTGATGATATTTTTTGACTCTCTCGTGATACGACCATTAAGATGGGCATTTTACAAGGGAAAAGGTGGATGATAAATTTATTAATTCGAGGTATATATTGACTGTATGTTTTCAATTGACCGCAGGAAGGATTCTGACTGTCGATTCCATTTCTCGGTGGAAAACTTTGTCCGAAAGTACAACTTGAGTGATCCGCACGCCGTTAATTTTTTCATAACCAGGTGGAAACTCATACCTACCACCAGGGCCCATTTGATCCAATGATAAACTTAGATCAAGAAGATGGACCTTGGGATGGTGCATGATGAATTGCAGAATCAATGAGAGGTGGGGACAGCTGTATGCCAACGCCTTTGTAAATTTTTGAAAACAATTCATTTAAAAGTACAAACTTTCAGATTTGATGCAGAGATTAGATCAGTTACGGTTGAATACATCCTCAAGATCATGAAAAAGTATTTATACTGAAAAGAATGATCTTGCATGCAAGCCATCTAGACGCAACTGCCCGCTCTCGCCCCAACGGGGAAAGCGCCAATCCCCAACAAATGCGCGTACAGAGAGAGAGGGGGGGGGAGGAGGTTGGCCGGTATATTGTAAATATTCTGTCACTTAGCATTATGTACGGATTAATTGTAGAATATGCATGTAATATTCTCGATAATGTACAAATGAATATAAAGTCCAGCAAATGAAATTTTTGGGGAAAATTTGGGGAATTTTTTTTTTTGGATTTCCTCAAGTTGAGATGTACTCGAGTTTCTAAGTTATGCATCATATATGAATAATTAAAAAATGCATGTTTGCCCCACAACACATTTTAAAAGACGTAAAACTTCAAGTCATTTTTCACTCTAAGACAGGTTTCTTCGAAGTTACATGGTGTACATATTGAAGTATTCGGACCCTTCAGACAACACTATGGTATGAACAATTAGGAAGCAGTCAATTTTTATTTGTTATCGTACTATTGTGATAAGGTTTTATATTTTGTTTTTTATTGTTAATTTAGATACATCCTTAAACTCCTGTTGCATAAGGAAGTGTAATTAGCCACCTTGTAGAGTCCAAATCATTTTTTGTCTCTGATTCTCGTTATTGTTATTTGTAGTTTATAGCGTTTCTAAGCTTTCAGAGTATTTTATTTTTTGTTTTCTCATTTTTTTCAAAGAATTAAAGTCTTCTTAGTAAAATACTAATGTTTATCTATCTCCTCCTCTCTCATAATTTACCTCAAAATGTGATTATTTCAGACACTTCAATAACTCAAAATATAGGCGATTCGGAGGATATACTAATAGGCGAATTTTAGATACAGTTTCGAAGACAATAGACACAATCCCATAATGAGCATATCAATCACAAATAAAAAATCAGAAAAAGCTAAAGCTGTAAGCTATCAGAATAACTAAGTTAAAGTCTACGCTTTGTCAGGACTCATAATCTAAATTAGATTATCTAGATTATCTAATTAGATTAATCTAAATTAGATTATGAACAAGATAGACATTATTGGAGTAAAATACGAATGTGGGTCAATTCGAATACCCCACCTGCTGTATGTGACCTTTGTGGCTTTTTAAATGCAAACTAGGCGAGAAAATTGCAAGAAAAGTTTTATCTCTGTGAATCCTTGTTCAAATTTAAAAATTATGGGTGATAGAAAGGATTATTTAGTACTTGCAGTGTAATTATTGCTGTATAGATGCCGAGTTTAGAAATTTTTTTTAAATGCACCGATTAAAACATTTGGGCCGGCAAATGAATAGGTAAAAAAATATGTTAATAAGCCTATTTTGTGTTTTACTTTAAGTAACTCAAGTGCTGTAGGATATTAAATTATATGATATTTGATACACTTGTGGAATTGCAAAGTGCGTGCAGATGTGAAAGGAGATGTAAAAGGAAGCAATGCGTAGAGCTATTTCGAAGAGCTTCGAGAAAGCTTCATACCGAAACACAATTTCAAAGATGAAATTCATGCCACGCACTTATTTAGAAAAATATTTCAGATTCATTCTTTTTAATCTAAGTAATATTAAAATATTTCTGACTTGTGGGGAGCTATGTTTTCAAGCCTCCTCTTTCCCAGCTCTCTTTGATCCGCCCGTGATTATAGTAACAGCTTCCGATCAAACTCAATTTGTGGGAATTTTTTCTCAAATATATTGGAAAGATATCAACCATTGAAATGCCTTTTGCACATACCCACTCGATGGCATAGCCCTGGTAAAAATTGGCAGTAGAATGTGTGCTCCAAAATACTATAGACCTAAAGCCGACTGTAAGATTTGCAATAGCTTCTACAGCCGGCAACACGATTTCTTATAGCCTTTTATAGCCGATGGCAATTAAGCAACAGCCAGACGATAAAGTTTATGCTAAACGTTACTAAATACGGATACTAGGACTTAGTTAGTTTTTGGACTACCGCTCTCTTTTTTTGCCGTAGTATCTTCATTTATTTTGCGAGGAGAGCTCCGTCCTTTTGAAGGATGCCTGTCATTCATAATACGTTGGAGCGCCGTCAATCTCTTATGATACTGTGCAATACCTCTGGTGTGAAATAGTTGCTTTAGACGCCGTGGCACGCTGCGGCGCGGCGGGCGGGCAGAGAGCGCAAAACGCGCGTTGGCGCCTACAAACCTAACAGATACTTCACGCATTGCGCAATGCGTGAAGTATCCCTGTTAGGTTGGTAGGCGCCAGTGCGTCGCCGCTCCCTTTGTGTTAGGCTCCAATATTCAATCTCGCGGAGTCAATGTTTTTCAACTCATGATTTTGAAATGTTTGCACACTCTGTATGGACTATTCTCATTTTAATTGATGAAAAAAAACGAATCATACCGCTTACAGTCATGGCTTTTCATTTGTGAACCACCGCTAGCGCTATCTGCTGGACAATTTGGAGTGCTAAGTTCCTCCCCACCCGTTTTGATATGCCAGTGATCATAGTTATGAGGCGTCTTGTCCAAAGTCAACTGAATACGTATTCTGTAGATTTTTGTTAACATACCAAAAAAAAAAAAAAAAAAAAAAAAAAAAAAAAAAAAAAATCCAAGTCTTGATAAAAGCTTTACATCGTTCAAGGACCTATTCAAATTGAATTCGATACATATTCCCAGGAAAGCAGTTTCAACGGAGCCTTTGATTTATAATGAGCTGCGGGTGGACACAGACAGTTTGGATCTCCATTCAAATTTTGCTGGCTTGCTCCATCGTCGACGCGATACGGATTGCATCCACAAGTACCCGAATTCCAACAGCGTTCAGCAAGAGGATTTACGACATCTTGACCTATCATAAAATCATACCCGATTCTAGACTATTCTCCGTTCGATATGCTAACGGTACAGTTTTATCCGTCGTAAATATTTGTGTGTGTAGGGCCGTTTGTTTTTTGGGGGTGAGAATATAGTCATTGGCAGTGGCGTGGCGTGCTTTGCGATACATCGTCTGATTGGCCATTTAAACCTAGGGGAAAGGATCGATAAACAGGGTGTTCGCTTACCATAGCTACAAATGGAGAAATATCGATAGTCGACCATTCACGCCTCGCCATTACTGGTCAATGGAGGATCTACTTTTTATTGGCTTAGCCATTTGAACCATGAAGCTTTTAAGAACCGGAAATTAAAGAGACAAGAGACCCTTCACTGGCCTCTTGACAGGTGAAAGCTTTTACCTTCGGGTATTCAACACTATGGGTAATTATAAGAGAGCAGCAGTCATTTTATACGTATGATGAGCTTCATGTGACATCAAAAAGCGATCAAGTTTCCCAAACTTTGGCTTGTTTGCAAAACGTAATTTCCACCACGTTGTTGACCATCGACCAGCTACTAGGTCGATGGTCGATGGTAACAGTTGAATTTTGAAGTTCCGAAAGTACAAGCTTCCACCATTGCAAAGATACCAGTGGAGGGTCTCTTGTCTCTAGGAAAATATGGCGGACGTTCAGTTTTTGTATGAAATCAGATAATCAATAAAAATAGGACGGACCGACAGTTATTGCGTGCACGTGTCATTTCATTTTGTCCTATACCATAGAAAAGGATCAAGTAGGGCGCCGCGCGCCGTCACACATATTCTACTTCATTTCAGTTCCGAATATTCGGCCTTAATATACAAAAATTTGAATTTTATTTGAACCAAGTGCTCTTTTTTTTACAGGTTAGATATTTAAACGGCTTAGCGCCAAGCCTTGGTAATATTTTCGTTGCAGAAGACGTGCAATACGCACCTTACTTTGTGGGGTGGCCTTGTATTCGGAACCGAACGTATACTCTCATTATGATAGGTAAAGAAATCTCTATCAATACATATGAATAATATCTAGTATTTCTTTTACTTCATACTTTAAAAGAGATCTTTTATTTTATTGGGAACAACAGTCGCAAATTGGACGTATTTCTGCCAAATGGAACTATAGACGAGTAGAGAAGATGGGGTGTTAAAGATGGTGAGAAGAAACAACGTTAAAGTGGGCGTGATTCCCTTTGGAGAAACGGAAAAGCGAATTTTACATTCTGTCAAACAAATCTATGTGCGAAAACTGAATGTTGTACTCATGAGCCATGGGCATGTGACAAGAGCGTTCAGGACAGGGCTCATGAGTTAAAAAACTCCCGAGGGCGACCGCGCGTCGGCGGCTTCGTCGCTGCTGACGTCACTGGCGCTTTATAATTCCAATTCATTCTTACGGCCTTCGACTATAGAGCACACCCCTTTTTTTTCCAACCTGTCTCTGGTTCCGTTTGGCAGAAGTACGTCCGATTGGAACGGTTGGCGTGAACTACTTTGAGTAACCTAACTCAATATTTCTTGTTTTAAAGAGGATCATTCAGGAAGGGACTACAATGCGTGAAAAAGCACTACTATTCCTGACTAATTTCGGAAATAACGCACGTATCATTCCCTTAATTACGTGAGATGAACGCCACTCCATGAATCCAGATACCCATATGCACCTATAGCCGAGCCAGAAATATTCTTTTTTGCACGATGCAGTCCAAATGATACCTGCGCAAATTAAATCTTTCCAACCTACCTATAGTAGAACAATTTAAGATTGTCTCGGACTCTTAACATCAATCGTAAAAAAATTTGATTTGGTATGATTCACTACAGGTGACCGCCAAAACTTTTGATTTTGAATGTGTAAGTTTACGCATTAGTCGGTCGCTTAGGACAAAGCTTCAATGCTTTTGCCATGACATTATCAACTAGATGTCCGAATCAATTTCGAACTTTAAACAAGAAAAAAAAATCTGTCTGCATTCTACTCTAGCAGAACAGGCCCATTGACGAAGTTAATACCGAAGTTCATGTTCCTAGATCCTGATGTGCCATCCCGAGACAATCCAACGCATCGAGAATATCGCCACTGGCTTATTGTCAATATTCGTGGTCCAAATCTTTTCTCCGGTAGTGTAATTACAAAATACAGAGGACCAAAACTGCGACCAGGCTCAGGTTTGAACTCTTTTAGTTCCATTTCTGATAAAAAATTGTAACTTTTTTCACTCAATCAATGCCCGCTTCGACACGAATAATCCCCATTTACTTTTTCAAATTGTTCAAAGTGCGTTTGCAAATGCTCGCACACAAAATCAAAATATTTGGAAGTGCCTCTTCATTTACAGTGATTGATATGAGATATTCATGTGTTTTAAAAACTTCAAAAATAAAAAACGACTGCATATGAAACAAAACACAATGTACCTCAGGCATGCTGTTCTGCGTAAAATGTTTAGGATCTAAGCTGTCTTCATTTCAGCTACTGCTGCTTTTATTAATTTGTCATCTGGGGTGCTATGCCACTACGGCAACTACGTCCACCGTTATGATGGTAACATAGCGACATCGACGAAGAATGTATAAGCTAACCGTGTGATGTGATTTTTCCCGTTTGCACGTTTACATTTCTCTAAATGGCATAACATTTTTCGTAAAAAAAAAAAAAAAAAAAAACCGAAAGACAATGAGCACTTACGACTCTTTTAGGTTCTCGGTTAGGTGGGCATGTATCGTGCTTATCAGAGGAAATAACTAAGCTTTCAGGCAAACTAGAGAGTATTTGATAGTTGCTTTGAAAAACTCAAAGTAGATCACTGCGATACTCGTTCCTTTCTCTACATTGATTCGCCGATCGGAAATCGGGGAGCGATCAGATAATAACCAAGCTTTTGGCTCCTTTTTTCCGAGTTAATCTGGTTCTATGCATTATTAGGAGAGAAGTCCATTAAAAATTTGGAAAAATAAGTTCTCGCAGCAAAGACTCTCTTTTGTCAGATATAAACAAGTACAGCTTTTGCGATTTATTAAAATTTTGTAAAGAAGATTTTTCAACAGGAGAAACAAGTAAGACATTCTCGAACAAACAGATCCTTGCTTTCCAAAAAACTTGGTCTCTTTCCGCTGAACTCTATCCACACATGAGCTGTATGTAGTAAAAAGTAGAGCAAGTGCTTGGACGGTTAATGCAGTTATTGTTTTGGGAATAATTGATCTGACAAATCTTTCATTTCACGTTTACTCCATTCCAGGTTCTCACCGGTACATATTCCTCATATACAAACAACCGCACGTGCACGTAGATTTCTCTGATGCGTTTGCAGAATATCACGAGTAAGTATAAATTGATTTTTTTCATACAAACAATTTTCAATTCATTTGAGGAATTTATTGGCCCAGCCTGACTAAAGTTTACTCACAGCGTAAACAAAAAATATTAACTCTTTTTGTTTACGCTGTAAGTAAAATCTTCAGTCAGGCGGTGTACGCTTCTTACATGGATATAATTTCAAGAGAATTAAGATTGTGGGTTGATTCCACATGAGGTCCAGAGGTATGGCGCACAGTGGGTCAAATCAATGAGAGGGATCGGACAAAATTTGGAAACTTTAAAAGCTTATAACTCCGTTCATACAAAACTTCGAGGTCTTGAAAGTGTCCTGCATTGGTTTCATCGAGAAATTTCTTTCAGAAACACGATTTAATACTTAAAATGTGACGAATTAAACATAGAAATTTGCAGTTTTAGTTAAAAATTTCATGTCCAATCTCTCTGCTTGACTCGATCCACCGTGTGGCGGTGGAGTTCAAGCCGCGAAAGCAATATGCTTTAAGAGTTAGGTACTCTTATAATTTTATATATTATGTAGTAATGTAAAAGTATTCAAAATATTGAATAACTGGATTTTAAAAAATACTCAAAAATTCTTCTCTGAAGTTTTCAAAAATATACTTTCAATTTCGGAAAGGAGATTTTTCACACAGTGACTTGGATGGCCTTGGCGTTACACTTAACACTAACAAGAGTTTGAAAAATGCACGTTCCTAAGATTGTGACGTTGTAAATTTTTTAAAACATTGTATTGTTTTGAAAGAAAACTACGTAAAAATTGTCCTTACAATAATCTCTGATTTCTTTTCTGCCTTGTACGTAGGTAATATTCAAAAAATTTCAGACAATCATTGACCTAGCTAAAGTTTTATTTCTAAAAAAACATTGTAGAGACCTGTAAATTTTGGAAAATTGCGACGAGAAGTGTGTTCAAAATTTTCAAATTGAATATCATAGAATTAATTATCATAGTATTTAAGCAACAGACTATTACTTTAATTATTATTTGGAAAAAAAAAGTTTATCGGACAATATCGTCGTCTAGTTTATATAAGATTTATCAAAAACAAAAAACGTAAGCATTCTGAGTAAGATGGAGTCGTAGTATGTTTTTTCCTTTTAGTTTCTTACTCTTTGTTGTCTTTTCCTTCCAGCACCAAGAATGAAAATCGATATAATTTTTCCACCGCAAAATTCGTCAAGACGTATAATCTAGGTAATCCAGTAGCAATCAATTTCTTTAGGTGCTTGGATGATGCCACTTGATATACTATGAGGAACTGCCGTAGCGTATCTGCGACGCTTAGGGCTCAGTAGCAAGACTTATCATGAGCTGAAGTAGAACTGTGCCGAACTATCTACTAAACAGGAATCGTTGGCACGACGAACAAACTTGATTATACTCAATCTAGTAATAATTAAGGCAAGAGATTCATTGTAACCGATAAAAGATGAGAAAGATCCAAGAGATGATTACAATATATTTCTTGAAAGAGTTCTATTCATACTCGTTGCTGCTTCTTTTTAAAATATTTCTCGTCGATTCAATTACTCGGTTTAGAAATTAATTGAAAGTTAGAGTCCACAACAAATGGGGCCACGCCCTTTTAGAGTGGGACGAAAGATCCGCCCTGTTGAATCTTGTAATCCCTTTTAATGCTACACTGAAGATGTATACGTGATCCTCTGCCGCACTCTAAAAGTGCCCTGACTTATTTGGTCCCTGCTAAAAATGTTCCGTGTGGATGATTTCCATGAAGTTGATTTCCATGAAAAAATGACACGGAAAAATGGAACAGGAAATATTTCCATGTGGCTGATTTCCGTGTGACTGATTTCCATGTGGCTTATTTCCATGAAAATTTTTCATGGAAACGAAATCATTTCCGTGAAAATTTTTCATGGAAACGAAATCATTTCCGTGACAATTTTTCATGGAAAGAAACCATTTGCATAAAAATGATCACAAGAAGGTTTCAGTACCATCCAAATTGCTCACGGAAATTAAATAAATCTTAGAATCAAGACAAAGGAGACAAGCGTCCCAATGGGAGCACATGATATTTGGACCATGCAGACATGCTCAGTAAAATAGAAAATGAACAAACAACACTCACCAACTCGCTCAAGTCTGTATCCACTGGGTCAGAAAAATCCACTTGAAGACAATGAATCCAAATTTCCGATTAGAACTGGTGCAGGTACGAAGGAACTTTTGAAAACACGATGAGTGCATTGTAAAAATATCTAAAGCACTCTTTAACGTAAGAGAAAAATTAGCACCATGATTTAATAGCTGATCGATACAGAACACCACTCTCAGAAAAGCACTGACACAACACGATTTTTCAGTTTAGTTTTAGAGGAGAAAGCATTTTTCAAAAGATGCGACATCATAGATCCACAGCTTAAATAATTTCACGATTTACTACGATCATTGATGATATTAAGGTAGCCATCGATTCTCTACCCGACGTTCCTTCCACACATGACAGGAAACATCTACAGGCATAGAGCAAATGGCACTGAGCAGCAATGTACATCTGATAAGGCAAGCTCCTGGAAGTGTCGATCTGCAAAAATACAAAGCGGGAGACAGATCATCAAATTGATCTACCTATGGTTAATGGCCGTCCTTGGAGACAGACAATAAACTACGTAACAATATATCAACCACCTTTTGATAACAGAACGAATTTAAAATGAGAGCAAGACCCTTCCTTATGGAGGGAGGGCCAAGAAACATTTAAAAACGGAACATTTTACAACTTACAGGTCTGAGCCACTGAATATAATACATTCCACCAGTCAATAAAATTTTAAATTTTGAATGTTGATGGATAACCTGATTGCCAGTATACATTGAGTTGAAACCAGTTGAAACATCTGATACGTAGAGCGGTTCATTCTTATAGAGGCTTCCGAAGTAGTTCCAGATAGGTACTTTAAAATTAGACACCGGTCAAATGTAGTACAAGAGAGGAAATGGGTGCAACAAAACTTTAATTGTCCTTGATTCTTTTGAAGACACAAGAAAATGCAGGCAGTATGAGGATGTTCCAACAGACTACCTATAATAGCACTCGCCTGCAAGAGTTGGGAAGTTTCTACTTGTGATGAAGTCGCGGATAATAAGATTTGCACTTAGAGAGTGCAACAGAAGATCCACCATCTTGATTCTGGTCTTTCCCTTCAATGCTAAATAGATGAAAGATTATCTCCCTTCCCACGGAAGGAGTGGATAGATTTATTAGACGTAGACTCTTCGATCAACTTCGTAACCACGGTTAGGAATAGCACATGGTAGTAAATGCATTCGCAAACCAAGAGAATAGAATTCACAATTACCTCGCTCGTTAGAACATATCGACTGAATCGTAAATCGGCAAAGAAAATTAAACTCGAGTTACTTGATCAGTATAGCTTGACATGACAAATGTGTAATGTAAGTACAAGGTGACAGGCTCATACTTAGGTGTGTCCGTCGTCAAGAAGTGAGAAGTGAGAGATAATTTACCTGTGTTCGATGAAACTGAGTATAGTCAAGTAGACGCCGATAATACAATCGATTCTTCGTTAAGAATCATGAAAAGTAGATCAAATTAAGTTTTGTTCTCCCAGTGATCAACTGGAGAGAACTTTCCTTTCACTCTGGGCTATTTAATCAATGTAAAATCTCGAAAAATCTCGATCGCTAGTGAGATTCTCCTCTGTTCTCTTGTAAAAAATCGCTTGAAAAAGCGATTTTTTGTATGTGTGAGTGCGCTCCCATAAGATCTGATGTAACCGCTTATTGTATTAGTGTGTATTTTTACAGGGGTTTTTCGAGACTACCGATAGTCGCTGTTCGATACGTCGATACGTCGATTCAATTCTAAACCTACCAACCCTTTTCCTACAAAATACCCTGTTCCTTCTGAGTTTCCTTAACTTTGCCTTCTTTAACTCCGTTTCTAAATAAACTGTATTAATTATCTGAAGTTCTTTATATCTTAAAGCTTCAATTTCCAATATGAATTTCCTAACTTTTTCACCATTTTCCTTATAAAACAAAATCAATTTACGTATGTACTTTTTACCCTTGTGTTTAGCGCTTGTTTCATTTGTGCGTCAGCTTTGATACAATGGCGGATTGTTTACGTTCATTTTATAGTTGAGCATTTTCCAATTTTTTCCTTTAAATCTCTTCGAAAAAGTCCCAAAATGACTTAGCACTCTTTAAATAAGTAATTCACCCCTTCAACTTAACATTGATGGTACTTTGGATGGTTCCACCTTTTGCAGTGAGAGAAACTGAATTGCCGAGTTTTTGAGCTGGCTATGGCTGGCTCCTTGGTTTGTCCGTGTCCTTCGGTTTGATTTGTGATTTGTGCAACTTCCTTAATGGATAATCTTACTTATCAAATACTCTTTGACTGTGCGTGGAGTGTAATTTTGTCTTGAGTCTTGACAGCATTAGCACCATGTGAATCAAAATTTCAATCAACTCCATTTTTGCCGCAGGTAGGGATCCTTTAGCTATCCTACCGCTATCAGAGTGCTGTCGAGAAACTAATCACAACTGTCGGTATGTTCTGTTGAGCAGTTATGTAAATATAAAACGGTTGTATTTGTTAGTCAATTTCTTTTGTATGTGAACAATAACTGAATGTCCAGAATTCCAAACATCTGACTGTATCTCAAGTATATGTCGGAAATATTTATCAAGGTCAGAGTTTGTGAATCCTTGCAGCAGTTAATGAATTTCCCCTAAGTAACAACTTCGCTCAACAAAGTTTGGTAAGTAAGTACAGCTCAGATCCACCATCGTACACATATAATTACATATTAGTTTAAACTCAGTGCGAGTAATGTTTTGAGGGTAAAGTGTTCTCTATTCTCCAACATTTATTAGCAGGGGTGCGAATTGCCCCCGGAATTGCGCGGAGGCTGAGAGATACTTGTTATTTTTCTAGATTTTTCAGATTTGCAATTTTTGTGGAATACTTACTGTGACTTTGGCACACATTCTAAATTTAACAAGAAATTCCACAAAAGTTTGATCAGCGCGTTGTGCTGACCTTCTTGCGAGAACCTAGCCCGAAGCTGAAAATTGCAGAGGCATGAAACAATGTTCACTTTGGTTTGTGAGATTTTCTTATAAACTTGGCATCCTCATATTTGTCCGACTTTTACCAAAATAATCTTGAAATTATCTCTCCCATCACCACATAGCAACAAAATTAGCATAAACATTCTTGATAAGAGGTGGCATAGTATCCAGAGACCCCTGAGAGTTTTGTATTAAATACTAATGATGCTCCTCTGGCAGAATTAAAAATTGACCATTCTAAACTACATACTCATATCAACAGCTCTTGCTGACAACAACCTGCTACCTTCATCAACTTAATCTGAAGTTTAGAATAATAGATAAGCCGCCAACTAATGTACTATCATTTCCATGCAAACAGTCAACCTTGTATTTATTGAGGAATGATAAATACAGTTTTTACTATGCCTTAAAGTTCTTACCATAATTCTTACCATTTGGAGTCAGGAAATAAAAATAATTGCTTCATTGTTTGCATTTTTATTGGCCAACTAAGTTCACAGTGGAACTTTCGTCTACTTGGTGTTAATGAAGGTAAATATTTATTCTTCTCTTATTTGGATGAGAATTACCTAGGTACATCAAATAGGTATGACATACTGTGACATTGGGTGCCGCTACTAGGTACTCTACTTATATTTCAACGATACTGGAAAAATTCATAACTCAGGTAAGGGCGTTATCTTGCAAGCTACAGAGCTAGTAATTAGTCATATTTCGATCCTTTGAGATTCTTTCATCATTCAGAAATAAAAAACTAAATTCAGCTGGAACAGGCACATTTCTAGGAAGGAATGTGACGGATCATTTATATCTAATTTATATCTCATCGTCATCTCATTTATCAAACAATGCTTCTCGTCCTCATCTTGTTCTAATCTTGTTGAGAGCAGGCGAAGATTTGAAATGCGCGCTACAGATTCGGTAGTCGCCTGCAAAAGTGGTACCCGCCTGACGTCACAAAACTTCAAGATGGCAACAAAAATCAAACGGGACAATAATCAAAGAAAAGGACTGTGGTGGTTACAAAGGAATACCTAAATGATCATTCATTTTTTCGAACCCTTATAATTTAAAAAAATTAATTTGAAGTGAAGTACGTATTTGGAGACTTTACACTTTACTGGGAGAACATCCAATGCCCAGCATGAGCATTGGAAACGTCATTCGTGAACTCAAAATGACCGACTTGTTCATTTTGAAATTCACGGCATGGCATGGCTAGGCTGGCTGGGTGGATTGAATTGAACAATGGTCCGGATCCGGAGTTCCGAGTGCGAGTTGGACATCGAACAGTTGGACGAGGGACCATTCCGCGGTTCCGCCTTTTGCCTTTTTATCGAGGTTGCGTATGAAAATGAGTGAAAATCAGCCGCTATAATGATTATAGAAAGCCAGTTTTTGTATTTTAATCCTTTTGAAAACATTTGCCTGATAATTATTTAGATAATAAATACAACCCTGGAAGTATCGGCAAGGAACGATTATTCCAGGAACTAGGAACATCTTCACAAAAGTTAGGTTATATTTATCAATTTACCTCTCACCCACATCACCACATCACCTCAAGTAAGTAATTTAATGAATAATTTTTCACTTTCACACCTTTCACAAAAGAATCAAGGACAATTAAAGTTTTGTTGCACCCATTTCCTCTCTTGTACTACATTTGACCGGTGTCTAATTTTAAAGTACCTATCTGGAACTACTTCGGAAGCCTCTATAAGAATGAACCGCTCTACGTATCAGATGTTTCAACTGGTTTCAACTCAATGTATACTGGCAATCAGGTTATCCATCAACATTCAAAATTTAAAATTTTATTGACTGGTGGAATGTATTATATTCAGTGGCTCAGACCTGTAAGTTGTAAAATGTTCCGTTTTTAAATGTTTCTTGGCCGCTCTCATTTTAAATTCGTTCTGTTATCAAAAGGTGGTTGATATATTGTTACGTAGTTTATTGTCTGTCTCCAAGGACGGCCATTAACCATAGGTAGATCAATTTGATGATCTGTCTCCCGCTTTGTATTTTTGCAGATCGACACTTCCAGGAGCTTGCCTTATCAGATGTACATTGCTGCTCAGTGCCATTTGCTCTATGCCTGTAGATGTTTCCTGTCATGTGTGGAAGGAACGTCGGGTAGAGAATCGATGGCTACCTTAATATCATCAATGATCGTAGTAAATCGTGAAATTATTTAAGCTGTGAATCTATGATGTCGCATCTTTTGAAAAATGCTTTCTCCTCTAAAACTGAACTGAAAAATCGTGTTGTGTCAGTGCTTTTCTGAGAGTGGTGTTCTGTATTGATCAGCTATTAAATCATGGTGCTAATTTTTCTCTTACGTTAAAGAGTGCTTTAGATATTTTTACAATGCACTCATCGTGTTTTCAAAAGTTCCTTCGTACCTGCACCAGTTCTAATCGGAAATTTGGATTCATTGTCTTCAAGTGGATTTTTCTGACCCAGTGGATTACAGACTTGAGCGAGTTGGTGAGTGTTGTTTGTTCATTTTCTATTTTATTGAGTATGTCTGCATGACAGATGTCATCCATTATTACTTTGCATGATGCATATTTAGCTGAAAGATTCTCTTTACACATGCCTAGTGGAAGATACATGTGGGTTTGGAACTGCTAACATGCGAACTTTGAAAAACTACGCTGCTATGATATAGAAAATCCTACAAGTCCAAGAAGGTCTATGCGCTGATATCAATTACATACTGACATATACCCGTCAAACAAGTTCCCATGGCTGTCATAGATGGCCTGCCCACAAAGTATGTCTGAAAGGGTGGCCCTAATTTTCTTCAGGGAGCTTTGAGTACACCATGTACTTTTTAAGATTATTGTGCTTATTATTGCTTTCACTTGAGTGTAGATGTAAGTACATACTAAGCTTTTATCCATCATACATTTTGGCACATTTCTTTAATTATTGAGCTTCATAAAATTTCAGGTACTTGATTTTCAGGGGCTGAGATCGAAATCATATCATTAAAAAAAATTGGTTCCAGCAATTCTTTTCAAATTCTTTACAAAAAAATTTAGAGGATTTAATAACTGAAGATAAAAACATAACATGCTAAACACTACCTTCTGATGAAAAAGTACTTAAGTGATGACCAAAATTGAGACTTTTTTCGATCACCCTGATATGGGGATCTTCTTCACCTCCTTTCTAAACATACGCCTGAGAAGAAAAAATTTGACTGCTAATGCAACCCGCAACAATGATCGTATAGCTCTTCTTTCGGTTTTTTTCCTTTTTCCCTTCATTCCCCCCCCCCCCCCCTTCCAAAACTTGAGATTTTTCCTTTTCATGTCATAATGAGCCCATAGCACAGAAGTTTTCAAAAATGATTGGAATTCACGAAATTTCATTTTATGAAGTTACATATAAAATCTTGCATCTCTGGTTTGAACCGTATACCGAGTATAATTCCTTGGCGCGCACCTTGCGGAGCGCCTTCAACATCGTAGTTATGCTTCAAACGCGACACTCACGCTCCGATGTGTAATTTTCGCATGTTGCGCATGTCGGAGCGTATGTCCAATTTAGAATTGCCCAAAAATTGAAAGATTTTAAAGCCGCGAAATTCATGTTTAAATCCGCAATTTTTATTTCCATGCCGAACTGAGAAGGGGATTTTCAATTCCATGAAGGCTTGATGGAAATGACTTGGTTTCCGTGTGAGTTGCATGGAAGTGCTATGAGTTCCATGTCGAGCTCACAAGGAAATATTTTCATTTCCATGAAGACTTGATGGAAATGACTTGGTTTCCGTGTGAGTTGCATGGAAACGTTATGATTTCCATGTCGAGCTCACAAGGAAATGTTTTCATTTCCATGACGGCTTGATGGAAATGACTTGGTTTCCATGTGAGTTTCATGGAAACGTTATGATTTCCATGTCGAAGGACATGGAAGTCAGACGATTTCCATGAAATCACATGGAAATCGGGTCATTTCCACGTGAATCCACATGGAACATTTTTAGCAGGGGTGTAAACTTCGAGAGAGAAAAAAGTACGCTGCTGCAATGAACAGGTATATAACTAAATTTGTTTTGATGCCTCTAAAATTTGTACAATTCTTATATGCGACAAATCAATTTTGAACCGAAGAAATAATGTATTAATGACGACATTCTTAATAGGTATACAGGAGGACCATGTAAGTTGGATGAGAACTTTATTCATTCCTACCTCGCTTATTACTTAAATGAAAAACCGCTTAACGTCAATTCTTTAAAACTTCAGTGATTTTTTTCCTCTGTACAAAAATAAATTTTTTGAAAACTTCGAGATAAGATGCTGGTTTATTCTCCCTCCTCAAAAAAATCACATGAGAACGAAGATTTAAAGACATCGCAAACGAAATATGTGGGTTGGGAGTTCCTCCGTTGATATTGCTTTCCTATTCATTACCTATAACGCTGTGGCATCTGCAATTTACAGTCGATAAGTTGCTGATAGAGGAAGGAAGAAAGAAATTGATCGATTGTATGACAGTTGATGTACATGAAACACATATAAAGGTGAGAGAGCGCCAGTAGGCCGATCATTGAATTTTCCGCTCGTTTACTCGAAATGACAAGACCAAGGTGAATAATGTACCGACGCAGTTTTATGGTTTCTCGGTCACTTGCTCTCTTTGTTCTGCCTTGTCGAGCTAAATAATCGACAAGCTGAAGGCACCTCCTCATTAACTGGTATCTGGTTCATAATCAAACCAGCTAAATGCACGATAAATAGCAGAGCACGTGACCGAGAAAGCGACGTGGTTATAACCAATCACATAACTCCATTTCACCTCAGTCCTGTCCGGTCCAGTTATCGAACACAACATTCCAATAATCGACCTGCTTGTTTCATTAATTGTTGAACTCTCTAAAAATCAGTTTGCACCCAACTATAAAAGGGATGATCGGTTCCGACGACAGGAAGTTCGCCAATTCTCGTCACTATTACCGGACTCCGAGGCTCTCCGTCGCTATCCAATTGGGACTTGGCGATCTGATAAACTATATCCATCCCTCGAACGACCTGCAATGGATGTAAAAACCACTCTTGTTATCCAATTATTTTAGAGGAGCAGCTAAATTTAACATAAACAGATACGAGGGGCAATTAATGTGTGGAGGATCACACTGGGGAAAAAGCACTTTGGATCTAGAGTCCAGACTCTTAAAAACATCGACAAGAAAAAATACTCTTGATTCAATCGGATTTTTGCTTAAATCAAGAACCAAGCCTCTTAATTTGAGCGGATTTCCTTTTGATGTAAGCAAACATCTGATTGAATCAAGAGTATTTCTTCTTGTCAATGTTTTCAAGAGTCTGGACTCTAGATCCAGTAAGTTTTTTTTCCAGTGCATCTCAAGAGCAAGCATATCGTTTTGCTGCAATTTCAAAAATCCTACATGAAATCAAAACCAGTAAAAAATGCTTCGATGCTCATATTCAAGTTCTCTAACAAGCCTAGTGCAGCGTCAGAAAAATCGTATCTTGTCAACCCATCTCTGCACTTAACACGCCGAAAAAATAAAACCCGAAGATAGTATCCTGCAATCTGAATTTCAATAATACAGGCAATAAATCTATGGGGGAGCAGTGAACGCGAATATTGATGTACTGAAAGAACACACATTTATCTCGCTCAATGAGCTTTGATAAACCCAATGCATCATGCATAAACCTAATGGCAGACAGGATTCGCCTTCAATTTCGTGCATAGGCTATCAGCATACCGAGGAGCACGAATAGTTACGTCCGGGAATGCACAGTTATCCCGGCTCAGAGCTCTGACTACGAATGTGTGATGTGTGATTCTGTTTGTAGATATCATCCTCTTGAATTTCATATCGATTTTCGCGTATGGGTTACAAACCGTTTGTGTGAGTTTCGAAAAACTTTCACCATTTCCCAGAGAATAAGAATGATTGGGTTCATTCTTGAGCCAAAAAAAGGACAAAGAGATGGTTCCATTGTGTTTTAGCAAAACCGTGCTTTTCTCATGGCAGAATAGCATGTTAAATTGTTAAAAGAGCTTTTCCTGGAGCGTATTTTTTTTTCAAAGTCCAAGCTTAAACCATCAAAACTCCGGTTCCTTCTTTTTTTCTTTTTTTTCTTTTTGTTGGACACCAAATATTTGCAGAAACCGTCTCTAAACTTGGTCATCAATAATTTTGGTTGGAGTTTTTTGATCAAGATCTCTTTTCCTCGTGGACGGGCGAATGAGGCATTTGATTCAGCGAGTTCTATTAAACCTGAAGGGAATTCTGAATGAAAAAGTAGTGATTGGGTTTCATAGAATCAAAAAGGAAGTTAAATCAAGTTATTATTTTTTGTATCGCTAATAGGTATGTCATATTATTTGTAAAGGACACGTGCGAAATAAAAAAAAAAAAAGCTGACAACAAACCTTGCCGAACGCAACGTTAACTCCATCGTACGATGGACAAGCCTTTAGAGTTATGAAAAACTGACACCCATTCGTGTTTGGGCCTGAAACAAAAGCACTGCTCAAGAAGAAGAAGAAGAAGAAAAAGAAGAAGAAGAAGAAGAAGATAGCAGTCAAGAGGCCCTGACCCTAAAGCTGGTACCACGGCCTGGATGAGATATGGCGGGCCTAACAGGAACTATGTTCCACGCAATCATGCAAATAGTTCCTTTTGGCATAAATACTTTAAACTATGTTATAGCATATGAAAGTATCTCTAGTATGTACGTATACCTACACTGGGAGCTACACACGTAAAAATAATAATAATAATCATAAATCAATTAAAAAAAATTACTGAGTTCCTCATGCGATTCTTCCCCGTCGTAGGTGACGCGGCTCTTCTGAAAATGTCAATACCCAGAATACTTCGCCAGCAGATTAATCTGCTTCCAATAATGAGCGAAAAAATGTCTCTTTAATTTCTACGTCTCGTCGGAATTAAGTCGATGACTACCGTGCGGGAAGTCAATGAGAAAATTTGGGTGAAAAATTTTCAAACCCAAAAAATATTTTTCCTTCTATTTCAAAAATCCTGAGATACTCAAGAGGAAGCATTTTCGTCCTCAGAGAGAGGATCATGCATCACTACCAGTTTACGTCTTATTCTTTCCACTTGAGTTAAACTCTTAAGATAAAATTAAAAGAGAAGAAAGAAAAAACTTATCAGAAATTGTATCTGTGCTCACCATGGTTGACCATGCTAACTATCCCGGGTTCAGAATGTTTGATGAGAAAATTTTCGTCTTCAAACAATCGTTTCCAGATACTTGTATGTCCAGAGCCGTCGTCATTTATAACATCTCCTCCTGCATACAATAAATCAATTATTTGCATTATTTTTAGTTACCCACAACATAATACAGTTTGGACGTTACGTTATTTCAATTCATTTTGGACTTTTTGTTTCTGAATTCTATTTTTGTTTTATTCAAGCGATAAATTTAAAGCTCTGTGTTTTGTTTGTAAGTATCTTGTTTTTAGTTTCGACAGGCAGGTTTTTGAGGGCGAAAGGCTGTGCCGCTTAGTGGATCGAGTTAAGAGGAGAGGTCGAACAAAGTTTGGAAACTTTAAAACGTTTATAACTCCGTTTATACAAAATTTTGAGATTTTAAAAGTGGTTTCATTGGTTTTCTCGTGAAATTTTCCATCTGAAGCTCCCCTCAAAAGTTAAAATGTGCCGAAATAAACGTCAAAATCTGCAGTTTTATTCAAATATTTCATGTCCGACCGCTCTAATTAACTCAATCCTCTGTAGGTATGCCGTCAGAAGGAATCTGACTGCATAGCGCAGTTAGGAGAAAGCAACCTTTAAAATGTAAGGATTTAAGAATACCTATAATTTTGACTCCAGGTACGACTTTGTGAAATCTGGATCTCATGTATGATAGATCAGTATCATTTATGCCCATCAATGCTATCATTCGGAAGTTGGTTACGGTTTTCGGGACCACATCACCGTAGAGCCCGAAGATGATGTTTCCAAGCTCTTTACCCTGTTGCTCGATCTCAAAATATAACTTGTGCGTGATGTTGAATTGTGAATTGGGGCTGACGGTTGTGCCCTCATAATTCCCAGTAACGACGGCAGTCTGTGAACACCGATTCAACGTATTTCGACGTATTAGGTGTAGTGTTAGACTCTTACAACACATATAGATAAGGCTAAAAAAAGAAGATCGAATTGATTTTCACGGGAAAGGTTTGTATCTAAGCTACACATCACACAAAATTAGCCCCTCGGGTTCACAGCTCCACCAATTTTATCCCAGCGTGTACTCGGTCATGTGCGGAATTAGGAATTTTTGTGGGAGGTCTAGAGGAACACCTCATCAAGGGAGGTCTCTATGGGGGGGGGGGGGGGGTTACTAAAAATACTCCATTCAGAGGGATCTGTGAAACTCCTCTATTTCCGAAGGACGGTTGGGGGTTTATTTACCTCTTGAGGGAGGTCTGCGGGGCCTGTCTCTGGAAATTTTGGAAAAAATTAAATCATCTCAGGTGCAATTTTATGCTGGTTCGCCGAAAATTGATCAATTTATATCTTTTAAGATGAAAGATGAACCTAACGCACTTACTAAAAAAAATTCCTCACATTTTTTGGAAGTATCCGGGTAGACTTCTCGGGGTCTTAATTGCAAATTTCTATGTAGTAAGCCCAAACCTCCCCTTCCTGATTCCGCGTATGTGCTAGGCGAGTTTTCGACAACGAGCCTTATTCATATATATACTTTTGCTATTAGGCCGTATGGGGGACTGTACTCAGTACTGTCACAGGTTTAGCAAGCCTGCGGACCCCAGCTGGTAGCCCCTGCCTTAAAGGGGGGTGGAGATGGTCACCGGCTTCATGGCGTATGAACCACTCATCAGAGGGGCAGACAGGGCTCATAGCTGTGGTGAAAGCAGCCTGTCTAGGAGACGCGGTACTCCAAAATCAAACCCTGGTCCTCCAGGTTGGGGGTTGGGGCATCGGGCTAACTCCCCGATACCCGAAAAAAACTTAATGTTAAAAAGCCTAATAAAGATAGCCTCGGTGATAATGGAAAAAAACTGATTTTGCGACACAAACTACGGAAAAGGACAATGGTTTTTGGGACATGGAATGTACAGGGCATTTCTAATAAATTGACAGAGGTTGTATCGGAGGTAAAAAAGTATAATGTAGATGTCGCCATGTTAACAGAAACGAAAAAGAAAGGCACAGGATCAGAAAACTTAGGATGTTATGATCTGTTCTATAGTGGTGTCAGTAAAGATCAACGCGCACAGCAAGGAGTCGCCATACTTATCCGGAAAAGTTTGCGTCCGTCTATAACTACTTGGGAAGCAGTAGACCAGCGGATCATCAGAATGCATCTTACACTGCATGGTCACAAGGTGGCCCTGTTAGGAGTATATGGTGTGAATGATGATGCTCCCGTCAATCTAAAGGATCAGTTCTTTGAGCAACTCAACGACGAGGTTCTGAGGGTTGGAAGGACAAGGGAGGTCATTATCATGGGAGATTTGAATGGTAGAACCGGACGAAGGAATGGTTCTAAAGTTGTTGGACCTTTCGGTGAAGAGGCGATGAATGACAACGGTGCACGCATCATTGATATGTGTGAACAAAACGAGTTGAAAATACTGAACGGATTCTACCAACATCGAGATATCCATAAGTACACGTGGGTTCAGCAAACTCGGGGGCTGAAGTCAATCATCGACTACGCGGTCACCAGGCAAACGAGTACCATGAAGGTTCAACAAGTAAGAGTTTGCCGGGGGTTCTCCTGTGGTAGTGATCACCATTTTCTCAAGGCGGAGATTGCATTTCCGGTTAAGTATGGGCTGCAGAGGAATACCTTGCAACATCAGAAGTGCCAGCCACAAGGAACGAAGATCGAACAAGTGCACTACAACATCGATAGCTTACAGCATGAAAGCGTGAAAGTGCTCTACAGGAAGCGGCTGGATGAGAAACTGGGAGTAGAAACTTTCGATACTGCAGAAGAGTTGTACCAGTTCATCAAAAGTTGCATACATTCAGCTGCGAAGGAAGCCCTGGGTATGTGTAATGAGAGCAAGGATGTACAGAAACCCTACTGGTGGGACAAAGAGGTAGAGGAGGTAATTGAAGAAAAGCGTAGGAAGTACCATGACTATCTGGCTTCTAGGACTGCAGACACCCCGCGGCGCGTATAGGAAAGCCCAGGCGAGGGTTCGTCTTTTAATCACCAGGAAGAAAAACGAGTCTTGGGAGACCAACTGCTCAAGGATTGACACATACCTGGGGGGAAGGAAGAGTGCTGAGAGCTGGAAGCTGATCAAAGGCCTAAGAAGGGACATGAAACGGGACATTATATCTCCGATAACAATCTCACAGCTTGACGAACATTTTAATAAATTATTGACGGAAGGACGACCAGAGTTTCAAACGGGGAATGCTGAAAATATAGTCGGGGATCACTCAATGGAAATTCGAGTTGAGAAGGTGGTCAAAGCAATCAGGGAATTGATGAATGGAAGAGCTCCTGGGCCAGGAAACATTCCAGCCGAGTTAATTAAATGTGGGACTGGCAAGTTTGTTAACCATCTCAGGGATTTGCTGCAGAAGTGCATTGACGGTGATGACATCCCGAAAGAATGGAAAGAGGCCTGGATAACAGCGTCGCATAAAAAAGGAAGGAAGGATGACTGTGGGAACTACAGAGGGTTAGCGGTGACAGGAACGATAAGTAAAATTTATGGAAAAGTGTTGAAAGCGAAGATCGAAGAGGAGTGGACCCCGTTCGAGGCGGAGGAGCAAGCAGGTTTTAGGGCTGGTCGGTCTACCGCTGATCATCTGTTCTGTGTTACCCAGTTAACCGAAAAGAAGAGAATTGTTGGCCAGGAGCTTCATTTAGTGTTTTTGGATATTGAAAAGGCTTATGATAGTATTCCTCTTGTGAAACTCTGGGAAGTCCTAGAAGAAACTGGTTTTAGTAAAGGACTTATTGGGGCAGTCAAGCAGTTTTATCGGGGGGCTTTTGCTAGAATTAAGTGCCAAGGAGGGCTTTCAGACGGTTTTTTTGTCACCAAGGGCTTAAGCAGGGATGTTGTCTGTCACCGACGCTGTTTAAGATATATCTAGAGCACGTTCTGAAGGAATGGAAAAGAAAGTGTGCCGGCATGGGCGTCCCTTTGAATGACCAGGAAACACTGTTCACGCTATGCTTTGCTGACGACCAGGTAGTCATAAGTCAAGATCACGATGACGCGGAGTATATGACCCGGAAGTTGGTGGAGGAGTACCGCAAATGGGGCCTCGAGGTTAGTGTCCGTAAGACAAAAAAGATGTCAGTCGGAGGTGCTCAGCAAAGCATAGTCCTGGAGGATGGTCAACATATAGAAAGTTGCGAACAATACAAGTACCTGGGGGTGAACCTGACTTCGGATGGGAAGCTGGATCAGGCCATTCGGGACCGTAATCTTCTAGGAAGGAAAGCCATCGCCATGCTTAATGGGATCCTTTGGGACCAAAGGATTTCCAAAGACAACAAGAAGAGGATTTATAACTCGGTTGTCAAGCCTATTATCACCTATGGCAGTGAAGTGTGGCAGTTGAAGAAGCGGACCCAAGAAATGCTCAAGGCGACCGAGATGGATTTCTGGCGAAGATCGGCTGGAATCTCGAGGAGAGAACGTGTCAGGAATGAACGTGTCCGAGAGATAATGGGCGTTGAGGGGACGATTGTGCACGATATCATGACCAAGCAATTGGTATGGTATGGGCATGTGCAGAGAATGGCTGATACCAGGTTGCCGAAGAAGGTGTTGGAGTGGGTCCCCCCAGGTAGGCGACGGAGAGGGCGTCCAGCCAAACGGTGGGTAGAGGGCATCCGTGAAGAGATGGAGAGATGCCAGCTTCCGGAGGATCTCTACCATGGCAGATTCCTGTGGAGAATAGGCGTCGCAGAGCGCCCTAGCGCGCCGTAAAAGCGGCTCATACATACACACATACTTTTGCTAAAATTTTAACGCACATGGTAAAGGTATATTCTGTGCATCGGTACATACATCCTGAAGTAGTCATTAGAGCTAAATGTAATTGTAAAAAAAAATAAAGTCTTGTTGAGTTTAAAGAATAGAATGTAAATAGTTATTGATAATCGTAACTTCAATACCTACGTAATTAAAATTGACAAAATTCTCCAAGTAGTACGGTAGGGACATATTGCAAGGGATATTATTGGGAAATGGTGGTCTTTGGCAACGGTTTGGTTTGAGGCAACGTTACTTTTGAGATAATGAGTGGCGTTTATTACTCCCAGTTATATCGCACTTTTGACATTTGTAAGTGATACTTCAGAGGGATTTTGATATACTTTACTAAAAGCCTAACAATGTTGGACGCAATATTGCCCGGCGCTAGGGACCAAAAAAAGGCATACAAATTATTGTAACATAGCGGATTCTAACGTTCAGGTATGAAAAAGCTTCAGCACTGATTTTTGCTAATATATTAATACAATATCCCCTGGCAGCATTATTTTTTATCTCATAAGTAATATTGCCTCAACGTTGCCGGGACACCCTCAACCAAAAATTATTTCCAAGATTTGCGGGCTTTTGACGCTGCATTGAAGAAGTGTATGGGTATGTTAGACATTTGCTTTCAGATAAATCCCAAATAAAGCTCGTTCCAAATGATTAAAAAAAGTAGGAAATATCTCATGAGAATTGTCGATGTAAGTCTTTAGATTTATTAGTTAGGTCTGTGCTCACATGAATCAGTATATACACATAACAGCATCCAATCGCGTTAACTCTCCACTTCATCTTGACCATACTTCAGTAAAGTTTACATCACTGAAACTGCACTTATTTATGATGCGAAAAAGTTACATCGAATGAAACCTACAAAGTCTATGCGTGGCATATTTTTCCACATCAGAATTGATGTCAGAGATAAGTTTTATATAGTGTGTTGTTGCCAGATTCCGGTTTCTGTGTTTCCTGTTTTGATAATTATTGCGGCATTGGCGCGGCACCTTTAGAATTTTTAGCAGTTTGTCAACCAGGGCCGGATTTACCTACTTGCCGCCGATGGGCCGCCTGTATTTTGCCGCCCCTTTCTCATTCGTTTTGAAACATCAATAAAAACCTTCAAGTGAACGTACCGGAGGAAAAGGGGTGCATAAGACGCGTTTACTCATGTTGGACACATTTTTTGCGAAAGTCCTTTCAACATTACCAGCAAAAGTTCACGGAACTTTGCGGGAAGTTAAGTTCCGTAAACCTACCTCTGTGTGGACAAGGCCTTCCATTCAAAAGATTTTTTTTTTTTTTTTTTTTTTTTTTTTTTTTTTTTTTAATTGTAAATTAACAATTGAACAAATTTACATATACATTTCTAGACGGCTTTAGTCTTTGACAAATTTGTTTTTAACATGAAATAATCAATATAACTATAGTTTCACTAAGAAATTAAGACGCTGAAGATTTTACTTATTTTACTAACATTCATAAGAAATGAACGAAAAAAGTATGAAAGAACAAACATAAATGTGGTATAATAATTTTAACTTCCGCCGCCGAGCCAAGCTGCCCGCACTGTTTTTGACGCAATGCGTGAAGTATTCATGCAGTCTTGTAGGCGCTAATATGTGTTACATACCGACCGCCGCGCGGAGGGCTTCTCCTTTCCATCTCAAATCTTCGTCATCAATACTCTCTGCGCTGCGCCGCGCCGCACTATGGTCCACAGACTGGATTTAACGGAACTTTATTCGAAAATGCACTGCACCGTTATAAAAGGTGTTGGATCTTATGTTTTTTGGGTCGCTGATTTCATTTTACACCTTAGTTTAACAAAATGGTAACATCCTGACCGAGAAACTTAACTTCAAATGTGATTTCTGGCGCTTTTAAGACAGAGGATTTTTTCCACCCTATTTTGACATGTATAAAAACAATAACAAAAGTGTCTCTCGGTCGAGATCACATAATTCTCATGTATTTTTAGGCGGTTAATCCGAATATGACCTCCGTCTTGGTCCATCGCCCTTAAATTTTCCGGAAAAAGCCGATTTTACCCGGAAAAAATGGACATTTTTAGTGTTTTTGCGACCGTTGACCTCTGCAACATGTAGGTAAAATTTTTTCCAGGTACTAAATAGTACTATTTCGATGTATTTTGATCTACTGAGTCCGAAAATGATCTTTGTTTTTTCTTATCACCTCTCACTTTTCCGAAAAAGCGACTTTTTCCCGGAAAAATGAGCAAATTTGACGTATTTTTGTCATAATTGCAATTCATGTTGATAAATTATACTGGACCCGTGGTAAAGCGATTCTGTCAAGTATATTAAGCTGCTAAATCCGAATATGACATAGGTCTTGGTTTATCACCCTCCAGTTCTCCGATAATGCCGATTTTTCCGCGCCTTTTGAGTAAAACCTTTCCCGGACTCTTGTGTTAAAAATACGGTTTAAAATTGATTTCTATGTTTAATGAATCGATTCTTATGTATTTTGACTTGCTAAGCCCAAATATGACATTAGATTTTTCCTATCACCCCTCATTGTCCCGGAAAATTCAATTTTCCTCGGAGAACGAGCTTTTTTGGTATTTTTGCGCCAATTTTCCTATTCTATGGAGTTGTAGCGATTTTCCAAGTTCCTCTTTAGGTGTTCTCTGACGTCTTAAGAAAGATTCAACCGGAGTTCAACCTCAACTTGCTTCTTACAACCCCCCGTTTTCCTCAGAATACGGAAAATCGTCGCAAAAATACCAAAAAAGCTCGTTCTCCGAGGAAAATTGAATTTTCCGGGATAATGAGGGGTGATAGGAAAAATCTAAGGTCATATTTGGGTTTAGCAAGTCAAAATACATAAGAACCGATATATCAAACATCGAAATCAATTTTAAACCGTATTTTTAACACACTTAGAGTCCGGGAAAGGTTTTACCAAAAGGCGCGGAAAAATCGGCATTATCGGAGAACTGGAGGGTGATAAACCAAAACCTATGTCATATTCGGATTTAGCAGCTTAATATACATGACAGAATCTCTTTATCACGGGTCCAGTATAATTTATCAACATGAATTGCAATTATGACAAAAATATGTCAAAATTGCTAATTTTCCCGGGAAAAAGTCGCTTTTTCGGGAAAGTGAGAGGTGATAAGAAAAAACAAAGGTCATTTTTGGACTCAGTAGATCAAAATATATCGGAATACTTTTATTTTGTACCTAGAAAAAATTTAACAGTCGCAAAAACGCCAAAAATACATGGAATATTCCACATTTTGATGTACGGAGGTGCACTCCGAAAAAAATTGATTTCGACGTTAGGCGCAAAAAGGCGCAATTTAAATTGGCATCATTTTAAACTTAAGGATATGTTGAACAAGATTTCTCAATCCGCAAAGCATTAACTAGAATTAAAAAAAGTTAGAGCTTCCTAAAAATTACGAATTTCACTGATTTCTAGCATTTTTTGGCGTATGTTTGGAGCGTTCAAAAGCATACAAATTTCGGTTCAAAATTAATGAAACGGGGTGAAAAGGAAGTCACTTGCCATCAGGTGGATCCATGTTGCCCAAAAATGTACATAGATGAGGCGTAACTCGGTAAAATAAACACCCTGTAACGCAGCACCGAATGCGGCTCACAATCAGCTAATGAAGACCTGTCGCGCGCTCTGTTGTTAGGGTCCGTCACAATCTTATAAATCATTATTAGTCGATGAAAACTTAGGTGACGATCCATGAGAGTATGTACTATAAAACTGTAGTGCCAAACTTTAATTTTTTCCACCCTCAAAATTTGACTAAAGTTCCGTTAAATAGGGTCTGTGGACCATAGTGCGCCGCGCCGCTCCAAGCCAAATTGCGTGTTTGGTTCCTATCTTAACTCGAATAATTAAAGGTGCTGTCTCTTGTATCAGCGAAAGATGACAAAATTAGAAATTACTATTCCCTCAGGAAACGAGAGATTTTGTCGCTTTTTCTCGTTTGTAATGTTTTTCCTAAAAGTTTGCAAAATTTGCCGCCATGTGCCGCGGTCTATGTGGACACCCTCTAAATCCGGTCATGTTGTCAACAGTCTATTTCATTTAACCTCCTATGATCACACGAAGACCAGTTAAGAAACGCCCTGCTCGACGGGTCTACATTCATCATGTAATTTGAAAACAAGTCACGGTATGTGATCATTGAAATCGAACGTCGGTAAACACGGATCCTCATCACAATGTTTCAAAATTCCCTAATTTTATTTAAAGATTATTACTTACTTAACATTATTCCCGCAAATTTTTTGAGAATATTCATATAAGAGCAAAGATAAATCGCATATCTCTCAACGTGATCCCGGAATTCAACCACCAATAAGCCAGCCACTTAGCAAGAGGACAGATGCGACCGCGGCCCGCCGCAGCCGTGACGCGATGTTGATAATAACGCCTGGATACAAAACAACTATTCGTGCTCCGTGGATGTCCATGTTGCATATGCGAAAAAATGAAGGCGTTTTAATTTCTATCACCCAGGCTCGAAGTCGTCCTGTAATTTTATCCAGGAGGCTGGTTCATAAATGATATCAAATAATTTTCTCACATTGTTTACCCTTTCTCATTTGTCAGGTATCTACCAAGCACCTCTGCGCCTCCTTTAAGAAGGCGTCTGGTTGAGCAAATTTCTAAATTTTTGACAGTATTTATCAATATCTTTACTACTATTAAACTAATAGGATACCTGCTCTTGAGTGGACTTAGAAAAAAATTATAGAAATTCCGTGTTATAAAACGACGATTGGCGCCGTTCTTTAAAATATTAATATGTGACAGAAAATGTTTAACCTCACAAACCCTGTTTCTAGTTTCATAGTTTTCTAGATTAACCGTCGGTTGGAAAACCAGGTAGTTTTAGGTTGCGCAGAGATATGCGCGGAGAAATAACGTAGAGGAACTGTCGTTGTTGTTTGGAAAAAGGGGGGTTTATAAGATCAAGAGGTCAGGGGTCCTTAAATACACAAATACACGTTCAATTGAAATAAATCAGCCTCTCGATGAGGAAGTGGGGGTATCAGCACTGAAGCATATTGTAAGTAATTTTATCTGTACATTAATTATCGTTGTCAGCGTTATCTATCCAGAATTGATTTGATGTGAGCAAAATGAGGCAATCCATCGAGTAGGTAGGTAATTGAAAGTGTATGTGCTCTGCTGCATGTTACAAGAGTAATAATTTCACGCGTGTTTTTCTTTTATTTCAGTAATTAATCGGCATAAGTGAAAGTCAATGTAATGAAATGATAATTATAATTGTGTACATCTGAGATCGTTTATAAAATGAAGACTTGGATTTTTCAGTAACTGAAACTCGGCCGGATTGCAGTATCCTCCTACTTCCATTTAAGACCATTCATTTTCACTGATTCCTTGTAAACCGGTAAGTTTGACAGTGGACTCGGTCAAATGTTATTTAATAAAAACTTATTGATTTCACAAATCATTGGCATATTCAATAAACGTCATTTTTGTACTTATTTATTATTTTTTTTTTCTTAAACCACATTTGAATTCATTATATTCTAACATACTGGGCGACATAGCCGATCCCTAATTTTAGCATTTTCTATTTTTTGTATAGGTTAGTATATAATCCTTCACGATTATGGAATATTTCATAAAGAATTAGATTTTATGCGAAAAATAAAAATATACTTCAATTTTAATGACTTAATACTTCAATTTTTAAACTGATTGGCAATTTAAATTTAAGAGGGGATGGAAGGAAACACAACAGTCTAAGAGCATTTGCTCTCCTCTTCCGTAGAAATGTTGGACATGATGACGGGTAAATTTGTCTCAATTTTTCTACAATCGTGATGAAAATTATAGAAATTTTAGAGGATACAAACCGTAATCAATGTGCTGAAATGAATGAGGAATGCTCTCTCCCGTGACCTTATAGGTTCAATTGATTTATACGCCTCATACTATTTTATCATTTACCCAAAACAATAACCAAATATTGCGTAAAAATTCCTTTTTCCAGTCACAATGCCGGTCGATCTTTACTTCTTTCCTTCAAGTGCACCTTGCAGAGCTGTTTCACTCGCCGCAAAACTGATCGGTGTGGACCTTAACATCAAAAACATTAACCTAAATACGAGGGATCATCTGACACCAGAATTCCTCAAAGTATGTCGATGGTAATATTTATTTCCTTTCGATAGACCTAATGATACATAGCGATTGAACTATAGTAAAGAGATTAGTACTTTTCAACGTAATCAACCAATTTGGTAAATTCAATGTAAAAATATTGAAATATTTTCCAGCAAATGTTAATTTTAGCGTAAAAAATCATGTTCTGCACCCCATGTTCTAATATATACAATTTTTATGCTTTTTTATTTTAGATGAACCCTCAGCACACAGTTCCAACAATAAATGATAATGGATTCTTCCTTTTTGAGAGGTTTGTACAGGCCTACTGTTTTAGAAAGATACTATTTTAGAACTAGTTACTCATGCAATTAATTCAGTTGTCCCCTCAGAGATATCAGTAGATCATGCTTAAAGTAGCCACCCAGGAGAACGTTTGTAATTGCTTTTTCTTGAACTGGAAAAATTTTGGAGCGAAACGAGGATCTCAAATTGTGATTCGTAAAAGTTTATTACTGCGAAATCTCTCTATCACCTGAGGATTCTTCGGAAAATTGAAGTTTTCTCATCAGAGAGCAAAATTTCCCGGAAAATGGAAGTAAGTTGGAAAAAAGTTGGAACACCTAAGAATTCAAATATTCAAAAAAAAAAAAAAAAAAAAAAAAAATTCCAGCAGACATCTACATATAGATACATTTCCCCCTAATTTCTAGACGTAAAAGAGGATAAGATCCTTATTAGCTGGAAAAACGGGAGAAATAATCAGGTAGACCTTGGATACTTCTGCGTATTTTTGGCTGCTAGATCCAAAAATTACATCCATTTTATGTAAGTTTTTAACAGTGCTTAGGGAACATTCCGTTTTTAAAGGAAAATCTCGATTTTTTGGAAGATCTTTGTGATTTAGGGGAATACAGATGGCATTTTCAGATACAGAATTGACTAATCAGCATAATTCTGCCAATGATTATGTTCGTTCAAAGATCCGACGATTTTTATTTTATTCAGGGAGAATTGGAAAAATTCAACTAGTAACTTGACTACATACGTACATTATCTAATTTCCTCATAGTTTTACTTAAATATTCAACAGAAAGCTGGAGGGCAACATTTTGATTCTAAATATAGCGGATATTTTCTTCTCACTCCAGAGGAAAGTCACAGAAACTTTCAAGGCTCCTTTTTCTTCCGTTCTCTATTAAGACAAAAAAAAATAAATAATGGGAGAAAATGAGGCAACATGAAATGCAGTATGCAGTTAGGGTGATTCTGGTTAAATTTATAACCAATTATGATTCTCGTTGCCCCTAAAATGGCGTGAATCACACCCGTTTTTGAATTACGATGAATGACGTTCCTATGCGAATTAAAAAGAATAGAATAATACAGTGGTTATTACTTAATTTTACTAAGATATGTGTCATTTCCATGTTTAGCCGCGCCATCATAATGTATTTGTTTAACAAATATGGGAAAGACGATTCATTGTACCCAAAAGATGCTCAGAAACGTGCAATCGTGGACCAAATGTTATGTTTCGATATGGGCACTCTCTTCCAAAGATTTGCGGCTTATTATGTACGTAAAGAGAAAAATTCTCCAAATTTCTTCCTTCTAATTTTTTTTAAATTTATTGGTATTCAGCAAATTAAAAAAACCTGTTACGCACTGTTCAGTCAGCTCTTGCTGGTACTTTGGCGTGAAAAACGAAAATGTGACAAAACTTACAATAAAAGCATGTTCCATGTAGTGACGCAGGAGTATACTGCCGTGCTAAGGAAAAACGCCGTAAAAACCTTCAGGCGTTGCCAAATTTCCATTAATAAAATACGAATTCCCTGCAGATAAACTTATTAATATTTGTCTTCCATTTTTTCAGATAATGTTGTTCGCAATATTTCACCTAAAGTTCCTGAAAATTTCAAGGAAAAATATTCATAACTATATCCTCAAAAGGAAACATTTTATCGAAGGAAATTTGGCAGCTCTCAAATGTTCATACGGCGTTCTTCCTAAGCACGGCAGTATAGCGAATTTTCGATTTTTGGCTATGTAACAGGGGCAGGGTCCAAAAGGGTACTTTTCAAAGGATGTCATAAAGCGCTAATGAGAAGAAGGAACCAGAGAGGCTCTTAATTACATTAATTGCAATTTTCGCTCCGAAGTCTCACACAACCAATAACTTACAAAAAAGTCTTACTTTATTAGTGGTTGCATGTTTTACATCGAAACGGTCAGAAAATGTTCGTCAAATCACAAAGTAAAATTGCAAAACAATTTGAACACATTTTGAACCGTTCTTAAATAAATACCTAACATAATTCTCATTGGAAACTTTGCAACTTTGCAATGCAACGAAGCCTCTCTCTATGGCTCTTACCTTTTCAATAGTGTCCTCCTTCTAAATTTCTATCATTGCGTAACGATGTCTCCTCTTCGCAACGGAAAATCACTTAAACCTAGTTACTTTGAAACTTTCACAAACTTTTACCTGTTATGCAGCGACCAGTGATCTACGAGGGAGTTCCCTTTGACCCGGAAAAATTGAAAAAAGTCGAAGAGGCCATCGAATTTTTCGAAAAAATGTTGGAAGTGAGAGGTGGTCCTTTTGCCGCCGGGAGCACCATCACCTTGGCTGACGCAGCTTTGATTGCATCCATCTCATCAATTGATGTACGTATTTTCACTGTAATAGTATTAATAGTATCAAAATTTAAGTCAGTAAACTGTTTCTTCTTTATAAAGATAAAATTTATTTCCGTTAGGCACTCTCTTAAAACATTTTCAATCAATTATCTGTTATCAATCGTGTAATTGAGCGTAGGTAAATAATATCACCAACGTACCATTTAGTTTTATTTTTCGGCCGAAAGGTGACGATTTGTTGAATTGAGGGCCTTATATTCCTCGTGGACGGTTTTGAGGAGTTATCTCATGGTGATTTTTGTTGCAGGCAATTGGAGCAGTTGACTTGAGCAAATACCAAAACGTCAATAATTGGTTCAGCAGATGCAAATCAGCAATACCTGATTACGAGGGCACTAACGGCGGAGGCATTGCCGCTTTCAGACAACGCGTGCGACGTGGAGCGTCAAAATAATTACTAAAAATAATCTAAAAATAAAGACCATGAATAAAATATTATGATTGTCGATGTTTCTGTTCAATCCAATTTTAACACACGAGCCTCAATCGTGCATAGCAGGACAGGGCAGGATTTAGAGTTATTCAGCCCCTGAGCGCAACGCCATGCGATGCTTTGAATACGAGTCGTGTGACTATCTCCTTAAATGAATTGCTGACCATTTTCATATATGCAGCTTTGTGTCTCGTGAGTCTAGTAAAAATTCGTGAAAATTTCATAAAATTAGATTTTTTCCGCCTTCCGGTCGACGAAAGCTCCACCAAACCGCGCTCAGCGCTAATTAACCGTTGCGGTTATAGGACATTTCGTTAACGATTTTTTGTCCGCGCACCTGTTTTTTCCAGTAGTTTACGTCCACGCGTTTTTTCGGAAGGGGAGTTTTGGTCCACTTACCACTTGAGACCCAAAGTTAATTATTGGTCCACATGTAAGTACAAACGACAATTGCTTACGACGTTTTTGCATGAAAATGTTTAATGTCTTGGAAGAATGAGGGTTTGCTTGTTTTGTTTTTGTTTTTTTTTGTTTGCTCCAACGGAGAAAATATATAATAGAGATTTTTAATAAAAATGAGGGAGCGTCATTTCCATGAGAGAAAATTCACTAAAACTCTCTACACCTCCTTGGTGCAACAGGACTTAATTAGGTATCTTTCAAGAAAATCCCATCTATACTATAAGCTCCGAGACCTCCTAATTTTGCGTAACTGGTAACGCTTAGTTCCAGCGTTTTACCGGGCCGATTTTCATGATTTTTGCGGCTATCGACGGGCAATTGTCTCTAGATTAGCCAACTCTTTTCAGATTTTCAAAATATGAACCAGGTTTTTTTATATTACGTGGTAAAATTGCGAATTCTCCCATTTAAACAATGTAAATTTATACTTTTTGTCATAGTTCGTTTGAGCGTTCTACCGGGCCGATTTCCATGATTTTTGCGTAAATCGACAGGTAATTGGCCCTAGATGAGCCCGCTCTCATTAGATTTTGGAGATAGGACCCAGGTTTTTTTAAAATCACGTTATAAAAGTGAGTGAATTTACAGAATGCTCCGGGACTGCTACCGCTATGCGCGAGAGGATGCGCAGTGGTCGAAGAGGTTGCGCAGTGGATGTGTAGCCTGCGCATCAGCTCTATCCTTATCTACGCAAGATTCGCTATTCGAATCTCTAGATGAGCGGTGGCCGAGTCGTCTAAGACGTCGAATGCGGTCTCTTGGAACATTGTGTGAGTTCGACTCCCAATTTTTGATTTTTTCAATCATTACTTGATTTTCATTGTTCGTTGTTTTACTGCAATATTCATCAAGGAGTCATTCCAGAACGCGTCCTTTCGACTTCAAAAAAAATTTTTTTTTCTTTATTCATCAAAACCAAAAATTATTTCATTCTAAAAGTAAAGTATACCTCATATCGTATTTTTTTAGGGGAAAAATAAAACTAACACTAATTGGAGGGTAAAAATAGGGGCCGCCAAGCGGCCCGTTGATGGCGCGGAGCGCCTTCAGGGGGTTGGGCCGCGTAGCGGCCAGGGGGCGTAGCCCCCTCGAATTTTTCTATACCTGAACTGGAAAACATTTTGATTTGCCTCAGCTAAAGGATCTCATATTGTTCCTGTGCATGATGACTTTGCTTCGGCACTGGTTTGCCGCAGCGCTTCGAGCTACTATTTCGCCACGGAGGTGTTGCACAGTATCATATGATATCGAAGGCACCCCAACATATCATAATTGACGGCATCTTTCAAAAGCACGAAGTTCCCTCGCAAATTAAATGGAGTGACGACAACAAAAAGAGAGCGGTAGTCGAAAAACTTACTGTCCTAGTATCTGTATAACGTATGGTATGATTTTTAACTTCATTAGAGGAACAAGTGACCTAATTTAAGGAGAAATATCCTCAAATTTACCGCCGAAAAGATTTCCTTATGAGTTAATAAAGAAAATAATGTTTTCTTAAATAAGAAGAGAAGATGCTTCATAAAAAGGAAAGTCACTTACATCAAGCAGAAACCGCTTTTGTTCACCTATTTTATTATTCTTGATTCAAAATAAAATCTTCTTGACGGCATACTCAAGAATGTTCCTTTATCTCTCTTATCTCGATTTATTTTGCAAGGAAAGTTCCGTACTCATAAAGAATGCCTGTCATTCTTATTGTTGGTATGTTGGGGTGCCTTCAATTTCGTATCATACTGTACAACACCTCTGTTGTGAAATAGTGAAGCGCCGTGGCACGTGGCACTCTGCGGCGCGGCCAGCCAGCACGGAACGCGCATTGTCGCCTACAAACCTAAGGGATACCTCAAGCATTGCGCAATACGTGAAGTATCTGCTTAGGTTTGTAGGCGCCAGTGCGCGTTTCGTGCTGGCAGCACGTCGCATCACTCCGCTTTATGCTAGGGCCTATTATTTAAACTCGCGGAAACAGCGTTTTTCAACTCATGATTTTTATATTTTTGCACACTCTGCATGGATTACTTTAATTTACATTGAAAAAAAAAATATATATATGTATGAAAGGAAAATTTAATGTGTGTTTTGTAAATATTAAGGTGTTTCCTTGTCGTATTCAATGATTTTCACAGCACATTAATTTTTTCTTTTATACTTTGTACTTTTAATGTGCTGCAGCGTGGTGTGAGCGCAACCAAACGCTCAAAATAGGACGTATTTGACTCTGGTACAAATGGGCTAAAACCGAAGATTGCGTGCTTCTCGGGTTTTCCCTCTTTTATTCATTTGTGCATAGTTTCTTTCGACACAACCACTGCTCATTGACTTAAATATCGATGTCATCGCTTGGAAAAGGTTTTTCAAATATTTGCCACACTGGAAAAAAAACCTGCTTGGACCAATGCAATGGTGCATTGACTCAAGAGTCCAGGTGCATTAAAAGCGGCGACAAGAAACATGCTTCTTGGATCTAGCATCCGAAAGTTGTTGAACCAAGAAACTGGTTTCTTAATTTAAAATTCCATCGTTTCTTGGATCAAGATTTCTGTTTTCTTAGATCAGGATTTCCAAAAATTGGTCAGGAGCGCACTCTACTTGTGAAGAGTACAAGTGTTCTGTTCACACATCATCAACTATTTAGTGGTTTATTCAGTACATACAGGTATTACACAAGTTAATTAGAGAGACAAGAGACATATATTAATCAATTTGACTTAACAATCGAGAGATGTTGCGGCGTAAAATCTCGAGCGGACCTGTGGAGATTCGGACCCACGGCGCGCGGCGACTGGATTCACAGCCGAGCGCTCTACCAACTGAGCTATAGCTGCTGTTGAAGAGCGAGGTCGAAATATCCCTACAAACCCTTCTACGAGCGACTAGTAGTTATGCAGCTTGTTCTTCGTCCTCGCTACTTCATTCAGAGCACTTAAACCTTTTCGAAACTAAAACTTTCTAAGTTTCATCCGTAAAGTTATTTTTCAGCCCTCGTATTTTGTCCTTTAAAATACCTAGAAAGTATGAATTATATAAAGCTACTGTACCGAGATTTCAACAGATTCAATCCTGTCGCGTAACGTCACAGCATTATAGATGAAATTTCAGGTTTTAGGGGGTATTTATCGACGGACTTACTTGAAACTTTCTGACCGGGGTACTTTTCGACGGGAAACTCGAATTTTTGGTCAGATTTTCAAAATTTCAAAATCCAAGATGGCGGCCGTGGCCTAAAATGCTAAGGCAGCTCCTGTTCGCTCGATTTTCGTGAAACTCGGTTTCCGGGGGTGAGTAGAATCAAATAAGTTTTGCTCTTGGAGCCATCGTTTTTTAAAAAAGTGACTTTAGTTATTTCAAGACTTCAGGATGTTTTCTGAAGTCATCATACTCTTGGAAAGTCGATTTTAATAGTGGTCAATCTTCTTTTTCAACAGAAAAAATTTTTTGGCCTCTTTTATCGCTGGAAGTTAAGTTTTTTTGTCCGTACCGTAGACCACTTAAACAGACTTGTTTTTCTATCAATACGTGCGATAATAATACCGTTTTAAGTTTTTTTGCACTCGATGAGATATATTCTTGTAGAAGAATAAAAAAAAATTTCCTTCAAAGTTTTTACTTCCAAAATTTAGCACCCAAATTGCTCTAAAGTCCGATTTATAGAATTTTGCGCCATCATTTTTCTCCCATAAAAAACCGGAAATGTAATTATACGATTAATTTTAATTAATTTCTTTAGAACTAACTTAGAAGATGTGGTAGACAACTTTTTCAAAGAATTTCTACAGGTTGCTCTTTTTAAAGCTACAAATTGTACAATTTTTTACTGGTCTACGGTACAGGACAATAACGTTACGGTGCGGACAAACGGGCTGCGGTAGTGCGGTAAGGACGAAGAGGCATTCGTAAATATTACTGTATGCAAGGGCCGAATTATAAAGAACTGAAATTCATTGGGGAATAAACTGCTAAGTTATAGCATAGCTCATAAGTGCCACTTTTATAAATAATTACAGGCAATAAAGGTAAAAAGAGTAAGTAAATCAGTTTTTCAAAAATAATGAACTGCTTTTATTTTAAAGTAAACGCATTAAATAATTAGGGACAAATCTTAGAAGCTGAGTTCTTAAAACAAGCTTGACAACGTTAGAACGTTTTAGGTGCACTTTTACAAAATAAGAAAGAAAACAAAAAGGTAAATTTATCGAAAATGTGGTCACAAATCACCTTAAATAAATATTTAAAGGACAATAAGAAAAAAATAAGTTAGATATTAACGAATAAATATTAAACGAATAAATTGCTATGAACTTCAGACGAAAAAGAGGACTCAAAGTTCTAAAAGAAAAAATGAAAAAAATAAAAAGATGCCGATCCTTATGCGATTATCGAAAAAAAAGCCTCCTTCTTCTAAGTCGCGTCGTACTAAAAAAAAATACGTCTCTCTTTTTTTTTAAATTCCAAATTTTGGTGATAGATAAAATAAAGTAAAGTGGGATGATCTATCAAACAGCGCACCGATTTTTGGATGACTTTCGCATTTTGTCCGTACTTACCGTAGACCCGGCCGCATCGCGCGTCAGCTACGGGCTACGGTACGGACGGCTACGGTGCGGACAAATCATGTGATTATTGGCAAAGGTGCTCGGGCATATTCACGCATGTGGTTGAAATTCTGGATTTGAGGTTCAGATATCAGAGCGTATCAAAAATACCAAAATTCGAGAGTTTGAAGTGATTTATGCATTAAAAAGGTAGGTATACGGTAAGGACATCCTAGATGGTCGTTAAACCTAGAAACTCATAAAAAACGGTCAAAATTTACTGTTTCATTGCGGTTTTTTTTCCTCTGCTCGACATCAGCGTGTGATAGTCACGATAACACAAAAAAAGTAAACAAAGTTCATAAGTGCTGCAGTGTGACGGACGAAATGATGCTGAAAAAAGGGGGCTACGGTACAGGACGCGAATTCCGCAGACAAGGCTGCATGAGGCAAAGACGGTCAATATTTTCACTTATTTGGATGAATATAACTGAAAATAATAAGTTAGGAACAAATTGAGTGTGAATTTACAGCAGAAGTGGAAGTATTTAGATGCAAGATGATGGTTATGAAGCGTTAAAGTTGCGCACTTGAGTCGCAGACAGGCTACGGTACAGGACATTTCAGCTGTTTAGGGCCAAAATTCTGATATTAAATGGCAAAAACTGCCTAAAGCGATGTTGGGACCTGATTAAGCGTAAAATTTTGAACAAATTTAAAAAAAAGAAAGGTCAGATTTTTCCATTTTGAAGGGCTAAAAAGTTGGCAGACATGGTAGAGCAAAACTTATTTGATTCTACTCGGGTACTTTTCGACGGGAAACCCGAATTTTTGGTCAGATTTTCAAAATTTCAAAATCCAAGATGGCGGCCGTGGCCTAAAATGCTAAGTCAGCTCCTGTTTGTTCGATTTTCGTGAAACTCGGTATCCGTGGGTACTTTACGACGGGAAACTCGTATTTTTGGTCAGCTTTTCAAAATTTCAAAATCCATAATGGCGGCCGTGGCCTAAAATGTTAAGTCGGCTCCTGTTCGCTCGATTTTCGTGTAACTCGGTATCCGGGGGTATTTTTCAAAGGGGAACTCGAATTTTTGGTCAGATTTTCAAAATTTAAAAATCCAAGATGGCGGCCGTGGCCAAAGATAACATTTTCGCCACTATTCATCACTTCGTTCTCACAGTAATTCTTTAAATGTGGACTCATACATCTTAAGTTAAGAAAAGCTGAACTATTAAACCGAACCCTCCTCCCCTCCAAGTGGTTGATTTACGAAACGTAAAGGGTTGATTCAAGAAATCTGAAAGCTTGATTCAAGAAACCTGAAAACTTCATTCAAGAAACCTGAGGCTCTTGGAAGGAGTTAAGAGTTAATCTTGAGTTAAGATTCAGAACTCTTCTTTTAAGAAACCAAGTTTCTTGCATTGAGAGTCCGGGTGCTGGCATCTTAATCCAAGAGTCCGTTTTCTTAACTCAAGTGTCAAGTCTCTTGGTTCAATGCAATATCGGCTTGGATCAAGAGAAAAATTTCCAAGAGTGCACATAATCTTCTTTTAAGATTTCATTTTTTTTCCAGTGCACGTTTTAAAAATGTAAATGTTTTTAAAATAAAGTAATATTTTCATTTAAAAAAAGTATTTATGAGGTTTATTTTTTATCAAAAATGTTAAGGATGGAAATAAAACCAAATATTCACCATAACAATTTAAAAAGATTGATCAAAAGAAGGAAATAACATTTCATTTAAAAAATGAGTTACCACAACAACTCTTCTGTCTCTCTGAATTTTCTCATTTCATTATTGTCGATATAATTTTACTTACGGACTAAAATATGAAACTTGGACCAAGTCACTTTATTTCACGCGTGGACGTAAGTTACTGGACAAAACCGGTGTGCGGACAAAAAATCGTTGACGGAATGCCCTGAAACCGCCGTTGCACTTGCGCGCATTGGAAAAGCTGCGCGGGTAACGAAAATTAATGCAGCATTTTTTTCGTGTTTTTGAATGCAAGTCGTGCATCACAACTTGAGATGAATTTTCCATAGGTTTCATGAGCGTATGTCTTCCGTAAACCTTACGAAAAATTTCATATTTTCCCGCTTTTCGGTCAACGAGTGTACCACCAATCGTGCAGCATGCACTAACCGCGCTCAAAGCTGATTGGCCGTTGCACTTAGCGGGCGGCGAACGGCGGGCAAAGATGGCGGGAAATCTAACTATTCACTTGTACCATCTTGACTAGAGTCCCTTTATACTGAGAGTCAAGACAATTCGGCTCATGGATGTCACAAACGGGAATAAAGATTACAGAAATTGAACGTTTTTTGTTAATCTTTGATCGGCCCATTCTCAAATGCCTTTCTCCGTTCCTCCTCTCATTCCGTTTGTTCCTTGCCGAACCCGTAATTCCCTGGTCCATTCCAGTTTATAATCTTTGCGATTGGTGAAAATGTAATCTTTATTCCCGTTTGTGACACTGTGGCGGCCCTAAAATACGGGAACCAATCAGAAATGGATTCAAATTGTCTTGACTCTCAGTATAAAGGGACTCTAATCTTGACGTATTTTTCGTCAAAAGGCGGCAAATTCCAGTTGGATCAGGTGGGATAGGTAAATAATATTCACAATCAGTAAAATTATTTTTTTTACCACCGATAGTTTTTGATAAAACTTAATGCTCAATAATATAACCATTTCTTTTTCTTTTACGGGTAAGTTTCCCCTCTCAGAAATATAGTGGCATTTACTAAACATAGATTGGTACCTCTTCTATGTTTACATTCGTGTGAAGTCGGATCAGAGAGTCGGATAGTTGTGAGGTTAGAAAATTAAAAAACATCTGGTCGTGATTTCGGAAAATGCAATCTCGCCGAGTTTTCTTCTATACTACAATTTCATCAGTGTAATTTTCCTTCAGTTTCAGTATATTCTATTTCCGTCATAATCCATTGTCCTCTCATCAACGTTCTTCACCCGTAAGTGTTAATCCAGTGAAGTTTAGGTACGAACTTCGGAAAGGCATGAGCTGCTTACCGAAGAAGTACTCATTTAAGTGGTTGAACTGATATGAATGATTGGTCTATGATTTTATATCGACCAAGTAGCATTAATTAGCTGCTTTTCCAGGATTATTTTAATATTGTTGACCTTGAACAAACTTGAACCAATCTTTGCCAATCTAAGCGAAATATCTGCGTCTGTATGTTGGGTTAAATTGTGCAACTTCATAATCTCCTTGCAAGCACAAAACTCGACCACCATCGCGTTTATTTTCTGCCACTAGATCAGCAGTGTCAATTATTTTCAGATTTTGGAAGTTCTTGTAAGTACTTCAGGCTCTTATGTTGCGTTTGTGAATGTCCGGATGAATTTGGGTCAGAATGATCCAAGACGAACAGCACATTCATGTTTCATACATTAGTAATTCAGTCTAAAGCAAGAGAGAGAAGTAGTTTTCAGCATAAATTGTACCCTGCCAACAATTCAAAGTTGAAAAAAGTGTTTTAACATAAAATTCCCGTCATATTTTGCTCAAAGAGCTTATCCATGATAGATATTGAGTGTAATATATCGACGGTGTAAGTCGGCAATCACATAACTTGTTTGCGGTGTCTGAAAATCTCTACCTCTTTGTTATTTTTTTCAAGGAGAACAAATTGATATCTGTCCTTGAAGTTTATGCAGAATTTTCTTCGCACAGAGAAGAAAAATCACGGCTGGTTTAAAGAATTGGGTTTGAGTAGTTTTCCGTTTAAAAAATAAAGTATGACAAAATCTGCGACGTCACAAAATGAGTTATGTGATTGCTGACTTACACCATCGATATGTATACAGTAATGTACAACTGTAATGTGTACATATTAAAATAATGTACACTTGATAATAGAAGAAAATATGATGGACTTCGATGCCGTTAGTTCTGAATCACTCTTAAATGATGACCTTCATGGTCTGAGTTTCTATGGCTAAATGGCAAAACCATGTATGGGAAATCAGCAACGTCCCAAAATTGTCGAGGTTACTGTTTCAAGACAGTGACAATATTCTTAACTGACCTACTTATCATTATTCTGTTTTTTAATATCGTACCTTTGCATGTTTGTTCTAGGTCCAATTTCAGTCATGGCCAAAATATTCACTCCAACTAATCAGATACGCCTCACAAATGTTGCTGTTGTTCGAATGAAAAAGTGTGGGAAAAGATTTGAAATCGCTTGTTATCGAAACAAAGTAGTGTCTTGGAGGAACAATGTGTAAGTTACCAATTGAGGTTTTTTCTTCAACTACCAACTATATTTTATTTGAAAGAAAAAAAATCCCTTTCATATCTTGTCACCGTGTTTTGTAGGTATGCATAATTTGAATCAAAAGATTCTTGTGTCGCTCATTCTTGGGTTGATTTTGGCAGTTTGAAATATGTTCAATGTGTTCTGCGTAGAATTTTGATGGGGGAAAATACCTTGTGTAGCTTTAGGTTTTACCATATCTAGTTGTGCATTATTCCGTACCATGGGAAAAATGCTTCCAATAATTCCTCTAATTTTTCTTTTCAATCTTTTTACCCATAAGTGAAAACTGAAAAAATAAATGCCATCCTTCAAAACTGTGGCATGGCAAATTTTGTCCAGCCTCCAGTGGCAAAATCGTGAATCCTCCCTTAAATCGGATGAATAATTGACATTTTATTTACCAGATCTAATTAGGTAGGTACAATATGAATGTCTAGTTTTCAATTATTACCAGTATCGGACTCTTGTTGTTTTTCTCTCTAATTTAAAACATACATCATGTTTCAGAGAGAAAGATCTTGATGAAGTCTTGCAAACTCACACGGTGTTCACTAATGTTTCTAAAGGACAAGTCGCAAAGAAAGAGGATTTGGTCAAAGTCTTTGGTACAGATAATGCGACAGATATTTGCAAGGAAATTTTAGCCAAAGGGGAGCTTCAAGTTTCAGATAAAGAGCGATCCTCACATATCGACTCTTTATTCAAAGATATTGCCACAACAGTTGCAGGTAAGTGGATGGGTTATTTTTTTGTCAGTCTCACAGTTTCTGAACATTTTGTATTACTAATGGGCTTAGTTTACCCTAGTAGCCCCTGACAATAATTTTGATCCACAAAAATTACCTATCAAAGAGGAGAAACATTTCCCACATCCTGAATTCGATGGTGACAATTTTTGAGGCCAAAAATTCTGTAGTTCAGCAAGTAGTTCAATTGTGTTTAAAGATTGACAGTATTATTCAATCACCAACAATAAGATCATTTATCCTCAAATTTCTGGCTCATCTTTTAAGAACTGCTAGCTGATAATTGAAATTGATAGACAAAGGGAAAATGAAGCGATTCTATCTGTGTTTGCAATAGACAAAAGAGGTAAGTCGTGACCCCATAGTTAGTCCATTATTTTCTCCCTAGTCTATAAGAACCACCCCGCTCAACCCTTAGGATAGCTTGATTTTTCCTTCGTTCTCTTTGTCAATTGCTTATCTATCGATTTCAAAAGGCAAAGAGGAAAGGAGATGGGTTTTAAAATAAGTGAATTTAAGAATAGCAGGCATTTTCTCCCAAGTCACTATAACCCTTAAGAATTATAGTAGGTTAAATCATTGAATCATACTTTCATCATACTTTATGTTTTAAATATTTCAGAAAGATGTATCAATCCAGACACAAATAGAATGTACCCCGTAACAATGATAGAAAAAGCAATGAAGGACTGTCACATTTCTGTCAAACCTAACAAAAATGCTAAGCAACAGGTAAATTATCTAGTCTTTTGTTTGTGATGTGAATGAGACTTTATTTTATCTCTCTCTTTGATTTAACTAGCTGAATTTTTATTTAATAAAGTGTATTATTTTCTTGGGTGAGGCTATTTAAGCCTCACTTCTTCAATTTTTGAATTTTCAAAATTGCTTTAAATAAATATCTCCTGAGTTAGATCAGAGTTTCTCAACTGCCTTTGAAAATAATCTTGAATTTTTCCACTCAAATAGCTCAGGACCATGTTTTCAAGTCTTAGGAATGTATGCCATGACCATTCGTGATAAGTTAATTAAATTAGTGAAACAAAGTGTTCAAAGAAAAATAAAATAAAATTAAAGCAACTCTGTATTTTGTGTATTTTCCTGTCATACATAATAAATGTGTTTCTCTTTAGTTTTATAAGTTTTTGAAACAATGATCATTTTCTCATCTTCATTTCTTCAATTTTCATTTCTCATGGAATCAAATTTTCTTGCTTTTCTGCTTTTCTGAACTCTAAAAAACCAATTTCACCAGCAAGTGTACATCAATTATATTTTATAGACAACAAAGAAAGAATGAGCTTTACTCTCTATTGGTTATTTCAGGCGCTGGAAGTCATCTCACAGCTCAAGACAGTGATACCAATTGAAAGAGCCCAGATGAGGGTCAGAGTTACTCTTTCAGGAAAAGAAGCGAAAAAATTGAGAGAAAAAATGACTCAATTAATTTCAAAAGTAGAAAGTGAAGAGTGGTCAGATGGCACCCTAAACATGGTAAGTCACTTCAGTTTTCATCGAATCCCTCTTTTCATTTGCCTCCTGTGTCGAAGATCAAAGGTGTCCTTAGAATCAATACAGTTTGATAGAGCAAAACACAGTGGCAATATTTCTTTTTGGTACGCATTTTAACTTTTTTGGACATGCTGCTGCTTTTGGGCTGCCTTTTTCAATGTTTGAGTAGCGTAGCAAGAAGCTGAGAAAAAGTAGCTTTGGGCTGAAGGCATTCTCTAAAAATCTGGGAAGGACTAAAATCACACAAGCCAAGAATTTTCCTTTCTCAGGAATGAGATCCACAACAACCGAGAACGCCAGAATTTCCGGTTTGATTGGAGGTTTGAGGCCAATCATTTCTAAGTTTACCTTTAGTCCAAAATGAGAAATGATCATGTCACAGGTACTGCATTACCTGTAACCTTAAGTTTCTTAACTTCCAAATTTTCCTTTAAATTTCTACCTTTTTCATTCAAATTCAATCTAGTCATTAAGGATGGCTGGATTTTATCCGCTTTTCATCTTCTCGTCTCTATCATCCGGCCATCACCCATAAAATTAATGACTAGACTTGCAACTGATAGCTCCACTGATTATAGCCAGCCAATCACGTAGAAACTTGCTGTCTCGCTACTGTGACATCATCAAGTTTATAAAAGCGTGTGCTGCCCGTTTCTCATGGCCCATTCCATCCCTGACCTGTATGTACATACGTTACGCCCTCAAGCTCTTCTGGCATATTTTAGCTATAAGTGTGACTATCTTTGTAAAATTGTATCTTTTTCTAAATTCGTTCAACATACAAACTTGTCAGCCCTTTAACTCTCTTGTTCAATTTCTGCTCTCCCACATTCATCGCTATTTCTAGAGCGCGTACTTAGGATCATTTAGATGTTTTCAGTCCATCTAAAACTCAACCAATCGTCAAACGTGACACGGTACCTCGACCGATCTCCAGTGCGTGACAGATTGTCTCTAAGTTTACTTGAAGTCCAAGTCAAAGCAGCATTTTTGGGCAAATTTATCTAACAAAAGAATTCCAATTGCCTTTTTGACTCCTAAATTTTGAAAAATTTGACCCGCCGAAGAGGGTACTATTTACTTTTGACACCAGCTATTTTGTTTTTAATTTTAGGTTTGCCTTATTGATCCCGGACACTTCAGAGAAATTGATGAAATTGCGAGAGTTGAAACACGCGGACAAGGTACCCTTGAATTAGTCAACTTAAAGGAAATGCAAGAAGGTGAAGAAGAGTTTTGAAATTTGAATGTTCACCACAACCCTCAACCTTCGGAGGATTTCAAGGTCAACAAAAAATGCTTCTTTGTTTGCTGAAATTTATCCAATGATGTTGTTTTAGTGCCTGTGTCTGTAACAGCAAAACAGCAGTCATCATGTATTTTGTTGTCTCGGATTGCTGAATCTTTGGTTTCATGTGATGGAAGAATTAAGCATACTTCATATCTTAAGATGAGCTCAAAGAGAGATTTTTAATTTCAATTAAATTGATTAATTCGTAGTCTCTGCTGCCTGCACTGACAGCAATTTTTCAATGTTATCCATTTGTGCAAAAGAGCCTCTGAAGTTTTAGACAACTACCTAAAATTCAACACAGAAGCTCGAGAGGAAACAAATCGAATGTCTCATGATCCGTTTTGTTAAACGATGCAAAAAACTTCTGGGAAACAGTTATTAGCTTCAAATGATTTTTTTCTGCTTTATGAGGGAAGTATTTATTTACAAATTAATTTTATCAAGCTTTTGGTGGATCTTACAGTTCGTAATTGTTGATATCATACCTATACTCTGGAATCTGCTCATTTTTGGAGGTGAGAGCTCAATTCTCTGAATCCAGATATTAAGAAGTCGCTATTTTTATATTTTTAGTAACCCTTTTCTCACCATTTACATCTGTTACTACAGCTTCCTCTTTTTTTTCTTTCTTTCTTTTTTTTTCACTATACTTATCTTCAAATAAATCAATGCCTATTAATTCTTAGTGGATCTGATAGTTGGTTTTCATTGGTATTAAAAAAAATAACAAAGTTACAAGAATTCAAATTTTATTTTTTGGTCAAATTGCGTTTACAGAAAATTTTTGGATCACATTGAGTATTAATCTGAGGTAATAACAAAGAACTTTTTCTTGAGAACATTAGTAGCATTGTCGTAAGAGATTTGAATTCGTGGCTATGGTGTACTCTTTTTTTACTACAGCCTCTCAGCTGCAATTTTTAGTGTCCATGGCAGTTTGTTGAGCCTTCTTAGACTTGGAATGATACCCTAGAAGAACCTTGATCTATTTTGAACAGAAAAATATGTTGCCTCTAAAACAGTAGAAACACATTAAAAAAATAATATCATCTCTTTCCTGTAATCTTTTGGCATAGATGTAACTTTTTAAATAGCCAAAACAAGTGATGACCATTATTGCTTGTGTTCAGGAATTGTGAAACATGTTAGTGTCGTGGAAAACTAACCGGCTCTTCCATTTCAGTTACCCACAGAGTATTTAATTATTTAATTTTAATTATTGATTAATTATTTAAGTATTTAATGCCATTCATTACCACTGGCATTAATGCTTCTTTCATGCAAATGAAATGGAAAGGCCAGTTGGTTTTCTGCGACTTTGAAAACAATTTGAAAATCTTAAAATCAATCAAGTCTTCGGTTCCGAACGAGGAAATCTCTGTTCGGATAAAGTTAGCTCTTTCAGCACATAAAGTGCTAAGTCATTTACAGGCCTGTTCTTCTAGTTAAATCTGAAATTCTCTCTGAACAGCTCTCTATCTGCTCTTTCCAAAAAACCCCCTCCACCGCAAGCAGTAGATGGTACACATAACTGTAATCCCGGTGATTCCTGCTCCTCTTCTTCAAATGCTCCACCCTGAATCACCCCATGATCAGGGGTACCCTCATCGCATCTCTTCGTATGCTGCAACATATTTTTACCTTGTATTATGTTGTTCAATCTAATGTAATCCTGTGATCTTCGACGTAATCTTTAAATATTCTTCTAAGTTTTGTTACTCACATTTGTATTATATTTCTTTGAATAAATGAGGAATCAATTTAAAAAAAGAAAGAAAGTCGTTTCAGTCAATTTTTTTTTTTGGGGGGGGGGGGGGGGGGAGTCTACAAATTAATAACACAATTTTGTAGACAATACTCTGTTCCCAAGAAAAAGTAATATTAGTCCTTTTTAGTTGACTTTCATTGAAATAAATAAAAAAAAAAAAAGCGCTACTTCATAGAATATTTTTATCACACACAAACTGTAAAAAGAAATGTGATGGAAACACTAAATAAATACAAGGAGACAAAATTTATTGGGACCGGGGGAAGGGGGGGGGGGTCAGCACACAATTGCCGGGTGCTCAATAACTTTTTAAAAGTCTAATTAATGTAGATCAGACCAAAAATCAGTCAATTTTAGCAACAGTATGATAAAAAAATTCCCCCACTTCTTCCTGTACTTTGAACTTAATTTAATGCCGATTAAATTATCCATATTTTCTAGTAGGTATCTGACATGTAGGACCACACCGCAAATGCTAAAAAACTGATGTCCAGACAGTAAATGTCAACTATAAAAAACTCAAAACTTTAAAAAGCAAGATTTTAAAAAAAATTACATTCGTGCAATTGAAGAGCTGGGTGCAGGCACAGTATTTCTCTATTACAGTATCTCAGAATCTCTACAAGCATCGCATCTCTTATGAAAAAAGTAAATACACTTTATTTCCTTGAATCGTTTATCATACATTCGGTATGATTTTATAATGCTTAAGAGAAAATTACGAGAAAAGCGCCCATTATTTTCCTCTCAAAAATATAACAAATTAGCAGAGAAGATTCTGAAATACTGCAATCAGGAGCCCTCTCTGCACCCAGCGCCTCAATAGTAAGATCGCAAGATCCAACTTTTGGAATTTCAATATTGCAGGAGCACTTGATGATATTTCTAAATATTTCTTGGTACATCGTTGATTTTTTCAAACCAATAGGTACATTTTCTACTTAATTCTTGGATGAAACAACTTCTGAAAAATCTAGGATTTTTTTTCAGTGATGAAGACTCAGCCAGTTGCAGTCCTAAATTACCTTCTCGAGCCTTCCTCTCTCAGCCAGATGTCATAAGAATCTTAATGATCTTTGGGGGCAGATACCCTGTCCCAGTGATGTGCCCCTATAATCCAAAAAATTGGATCCTGAGTGCCGATAACCACACCCTGTATAAGTCTTTGTCAGTGGCAAAAATGGAAGCGGCGTGAACAAGATCGTGACCTAGGTTTAAGTAATATTTTTACATTATTGATAGGAAGAAGGTATGAACATTTCCTAAAGCAATGAGGCAGAAAAACCATCCAAAATTACAAACTGAAATACCATTCAAAATGTCAATTGAAGAAAAAACTCAAAATAGACCGATGAAACATTTTTTGTACTATGCAGGGTGCAGTAGAATAACAATGCTGCCTCTCTCAAGAGGAAATGAACAGTTTTAATCATAATTGAAAGCCAGAAACCATGAGCATAAGGAGAAAAATTTTGCTGTAGGGAGGAGGAGGAACCAAGGGCTCATTTACCTTTTACTGAAGTTTACTCCGCCGTATTAAGGAAGAACGCGTATAAACCCTCAGGCATTGCTGAGTGTCCCTAGATAAAACACGAATTTCCTGGTCAACTTATGAATATTTTTCTTCCAATTTTTCAGATAATTTCGCTTGCAATTCCACCGAAAAGTCCTGAAAATTTTAAGGGAAAATATTCATGAGTTTCCTCGAAAATGAACATTTTATCGAAGGAAATGTGGCATTTCTTGAATGTTCATACAGTGTTCTTCCTTAGCACAGCAGCATGGTACTGAGCGTCTGCATACAATGACAATATTTCTGCAGTTAACCATTCCAGTTATGTCTATGCCATAAAGAGCTAATTGGCAAACCTCTCTCTTCCTCAAATATGTAATGAAGGTCCTTTTGAAAAAGTAAAAGGTGCATGCAGCGCGAGACCTAGTAGAAAATGTGAGTGAAAAAAAGAGAAGTAATGAAAAAGAAAAAGATGCAAATGCATTGAGAAGAATAAAGTTTCTTGCTCTCATGTAATTTTTACCTTATTTTTCTTGAGCAGAGCGTATGAGAGAAAGGTTAATACAGTTGTCGTTTCTAGATTGTAACTAAGAATTTTTCTGCTATGTGAGTCATGCAAGTCCCAGAAGACCAACACCATATAAAACTAGCAGCCATAGGATTATCGAAACATATGATATTTTCGTTTTAAAATCGTCATGACCTCGCACAAAGGTGCATCATGCCACCAATAGTTCTTGCTTTAAAGAGGTGAGGTATGATGACTGTCCTCAATGGAATAAATGATTTTTATCCTAATTTTCAAAATGGTTTTCACCTGTTTTCACGTGGAGGAAAGAAACCAAAGATTAGTGTTAGATTAAAAATGGAAACACTGCTTTTTGTGAAAATTAAAGAGTTAACATGAGCAATTTCCTATGTTATCGGTACGTTAAAAAAAGAAATGAAATATGCTCTCATTTTAATTCTAGCCGAAAGCAAGTTTGAGAGCCCTGGTTTCATGCTTGTAATCGTAATTTGCAAGACCAATCTACACAGGTCAGTCATTCCTGAAGGTGAGTTTTGGAACTCTACTGCGCAGTGACATAGAACTAGCTATTTCCAATGTGACATCACACTGGCTTCAGCCGAGTGAAAGCCGGGAAGGGGAGTGGATTACAAAAAGATACCCGATGTGTGGATTGGTCTTGGTAATTTGGAATGTAAGTGAACACATTAGTTTTATAAATTTCCTCTTGACCAAATACACAATGGATTCTCTACTGCCGTATGGTTTTTTCAAAAAGTCCTCTTAAAATTAAAAAGAAGCTATTTGACTAACCTTATGGCCTTAATCGCATATAATTCGGAAGATTAGAACATTCAAACGATGAATTTTCCATGAAAGAAGCCCCCCAGGTTTAATCACTACTGTCATGCAAGCGTAACAACCACTGCTTTCTTTGTACTGGGAAAATAATTCCCATTAGCAGTGCTATGGCAAAATCTCGAGCAAACATCACCCCACCTGTAAATGATCAACAATGGCTGGGCCATCATTTGACAGGACAGTCAGAGCAACAAAGATAAATTCACAACAAATCTAACAAGTATAGTTATATTGAACAAAAAAAAAAAAAATTAATGATAATGAGAAACAGCCGATGGTGATCCATTATCATGGACCATTCTTCGAGCACCATTCCATAACCAGCGGATGACATGCTCTACTTTGTGCCACAACCAAGCTGAGGACTCTCTGCGGCACAAAGATTGGCAGAAATGACGAGCATAGTCTGTAAACATATCAGTCAAGGAACATACGGTCACCGAATTACACAATGATCTGAGATATTATATTTTCATATTCTCATAAAAAAACAAAGGTGCCAATCTACAATGGATCGGTTGCGCTGGTCATAGAATCGTGTTCTGAAGTTTGATTCTTGTAGATCAGCTAAAATAATAAGATCTGTCCAAACAGCAACTGTCTACGTTCAATATTAACTAAGGTTTCTCCCTTTGAAGTCGGGTTCATGACGTCATCCACTGCAGTAGTGACACCCTTTGTTTCTTCCACCTTACGTTCATCCGAGTTTCACGTGAATAATCAGTGCAAGTGCGCATCACACTAACTGATAAAAGCAAGGTGGGAAAAACCAAGTAGGTCACTAATGCGATTGATGATGACAAAATTCCGACTTTTCAAAGAGCGATATCTTGGTTAATATTGAGCCTAGAAAGTTGCTGGTTGGACAGATTTAATTATTTTTAGCTAATCTACAAGAATCAAGCATCAAAAGACGATTCTGTGACCAGTTGGCCTTCAACTGACCTATTAGACAAATCTGAAATTTAGGGTGGAAAGCAGTTGACCGACAGCTGTAGCCCCAACTAAAGTACTTCAGAGTAGAGTGTGCAGTCCAAGCGGCAGTCACTATGAGTGAAAATATGAATAGGGTCTGTCTCTCTTATAGTTTCTTAGATGCGAGACATGTAAACTTACTTTTTGGAAGACCCTTGTAGTACCGTCGTGGAACAATTTACTGTACTCTCTTTTCAAAACATACTGAGAAACATACGCATATAATTTTTTCTTCACTTCAATGCCTATTCTGCCTATTATTTTGGTGATGATTACTGTACGAAAAAGGATATAATACACCCCAGGGTGGGTGGCCTCCATTGATGTACAAAACATAAGTAAATCCATCCTTGAATTTGTTTCCGATGAAATAGTAAAATGGCACAAATGAATGTAATCTGAAACAAAATTGAATGAAAAATTACACATAATGGACAAAATAGTGTAAACATCAATTTCTGTTCTCAGTCAATCAATTCGAATTTGGTTTCAAAACTTAATGTGTTTTCAAGAATATTTGTTTTGCTCTTAGTTTTAAAATAAAAACATTCCATCTCAACTGCAACCGCAAATCTCGTTTGCTGTGTTTAAAAATCTCTGTTCTTATTTTATAGTTTTAAATGAGAACAAATTGCCATCATTTCCGGTAGTTTTCGCTGAATTTTCTTTGCACAGAGAAGAAAAATGACGGCAGTTTTTAAGAGCTGCCATTGAGTAGTTTTCCATCAAAGAAACAAAGTATGATAGGAAGTCTGCAACGTAGCAACCCAAGATACGTAGTTATGGATTTATGCCTTCGATTCGTTTCCTTTTTTGAGTTTAAACAGCACAGTTCATAAAATTGTTCTTCAAATTTCAATAGAACCCAGTTAATAAACTCATCGGAATACACTAGAAATGTGTTATCTTGTACGTTGGGAACTGTTCAAATCCATCTTAAGGACCATTTCTGCCTTCACTGAATGTGCCATACAGTGAACAGGGTATTACACTGGGTCATTGCTACAGGCAGAGACGCTCCTTAAAAAAAAACAGGCTACTGAGTAAGAGAAAGTGCTAAATGTGAATCCTTATTGAAACAAATAATCGTCAATGTTACTGAGAAATTATTTCTTTTCTTTCTTCTTTACCACCTTTGTCACATGGATTTGGTTGAACATTTTGACCATTTAAGGATTCAAGAACCAAATCTTTAACATATAATTTTGAGATTCATGTAATTTGAAACTTTTAGAGCTTCCTTCCCTGACACTGGTGCCTGCAGAGCTATCAAATTTTCATACTAAATGGAATAAATTTTAACAGAAAAACATGTTTTTTCATGCACATCCAGAAATTGCAATCCTTAAAGCTTCAAGGTTCCTAAAAATCTATGCAGTCCGCAAAATAGCTGAATAGAAGTATTTTTTGTTTTTGAAAAAAAGTAGGAGGGGACTAAATTTACCTGAAGTGTCGTTGTTCATAAAATTGGATGGCAGCAGAATTAGTGGTGAGGACATGCAGGAACACTGCTTTACAGGAACTATTCTCCGCTGTTGTCAGGTGAGAGATGAGATTGTCCAAGAGTAAAGAGGCAACGCCATTGCGTCGATGATCAGGACTCACACCCAAACTTAATATATATCCCACTTGAGTGTAAGATTCCATTGAGGCGGATAGAATATCTTGATCCTGAAAAAATGATTTTAAAACATAGGTAATTATGTCATTGTTCATTTTCATTGGATCTCAATTTTATTGCAACAAGTTAAAGTTTAAAAAAAAAATTAGCATAGGTAATCATACAGGCTACATGAATTGAGTCTAGCTTAGTTGATCAAAAATACCTTACAAGACAATTAATTGTTCCCAAAAATCGGCTATCTACCACAAAAAAACACTAATCTGACTGTAAGAGGAGAGAAAATAAAAACGTTAAAGGAGAAAATAATTAAAAATAAAATTTTCTAAAATGAAATGGATCAGGTGCAAATCCATCATTTGATTCAAAATATCTCAGTAATATGGATATTGCTTTAAAGTAAAATTAATACCGCTTCAGACTTACTTCTTCATTTAATTTAACATACGGCTTGATTTCTGCTACAATTAAACCAATTATGACACCATCATACACTGCTGCAAGGGAATAAAACCTAGGGTTGGAGGTGATGTCCAGATACCATGAATATGGATAGTAAATGGGAAAACAAGTTTGGCACAGAGCTTGGACCTGTAAACAATTCAGTGAAATAAGTTGGATACACTTTTGTAGATATACTTATGCACCCAAGAGAGAGCAGCATGTTTTAAAATCAAATGGAACTATTGATTGATTTGGGCAGTTTCGTTAAGTACAAGAGGAATCTTATAAGATAAGTATTATCTCCTGTTCAGTTTTGGATATTTTTACTGAATACAATCCAGATGAAAAAATAAGAAGCAATTTTTTAACAGAACAGTTTGATCCCTTGATATATTATTCTGTCTTAATTATTTACATAGGCATCAGCTCTGTCCATAGCAATTTTTTAATATAGCAATTTTTAAAAGTAGTTAAATGCCTTACTTATAAGACTCCAGCTGCCATTGGAATCTTTGAGAGCAAAAAGTTTGACTAAACAAACTCAAAAACACTATTTTCTCACAAAGGCATTGAAATTGGAAACAATCAACTATCGTATTCTCTTCCAATGGGAAAAACTAAAAGACAGAGATAAAATTTTTCAAGACTTAAAAAATATAAAATGTCTCCCCCCCCCCCCCCCCCCTACAATATAACTTCATTATTACATAAACCCTCGTTAAGAAAATATAAAATAATAAATAACTTCCTAACTACCAATAACATATCCCTCTAAAGGTCCTATCCCATTACTACTAAATTTCCACTAATCCAACCCAGTAATTCATACAACCCGACTAATCCCTACCAAACAACTTGTCCTGATTGTTCACTTGAATGTTCTCCATGGCTCAGTCAATTATTTTCTTACTAGTGGCTATGTTGAGCCTCTTAGCGTGAAGCTGGTGTAGGGGACTCTTACCTTACTAAATACCCACCCAACTCTCTAAAAACCTTAAAAAAATCTTACTACACACTCTTATTCTTTAAACCCCTTGTACCATTAATATAACCTCCTCTGTCTATAGATGGCTGTAGATTCCTATCTTAACAATATAAAGGAATAAAAGCCAAAAAAAAACTCAAAAAAAAAAAAAAAAAAAAACTATCGTATTCCACATAGAATTTTGATGAGGGGACATGTGTTGCAAAGTTAATTATCTTGCTGTGTCTAGTGGTCTGTTAGCAAAAATTGGAATAACAACGTTCCAGCTTTAAAAAAATGTAAGTAGTTTGAAATTAAAAAGCAATCAAGCTGGAAAAAGAATCAGTGCATGATGAACCCTGCTTAAATTTACATTATGAAAACTAATGATTGGCATTTTGGTCTGGTTATCAAAAAAGGAAGGGAAATAATCAAGTACCTCTTCGATGTCATTGTGGCATAAAAATCGTAACTGCAGATTAGATTGACTGCACAATGGAACTGATTTTTTCATACAAGGCTTGTGGTCATTACTCGTGTCGGTAGCGTACCTAGTAAGGAGCAAAATAAATAATTATGACTGCAAAAGAATTATGATTGCCAAGATTTGCAAAGATTTGCAAGTATATTAATCGTAAAATACAAAAAGCGTTTTTCATTCATTTGTGATATTCTGCGCTTCCTGTCATGATTTACTTTTGGTGGGAGGGACCATTCAATAGATTTTATTGATGACTTCTTCTGGGATTCGTTTTCATTGTTGAGGGTTATAGGTACTTTACAAATTTCAAGTAGTGAAGTTGACTCTTTTCCTCTAGGGAAAATAAAATGAGAGGATAAATTTCAAACATAGTTGAAGATGTATAGTTTGTAAATTAAGCCATCGTTGTATTGATTTTGACTTAAAAATTGAACTCCATTCTTCTCCAATAAAATCAAAAGTTTGGCATTTAAATTTTTTTACAAGGTAAAGTTCATCAGGCTACTAAAACAAAAATTAGGTATGCTGTCATTTAATATAAATGAGGTCAGCCTCATCAGTAGTACATTTCAATAATAATCTTCATGGTTTCTGTTCAAAGGCAAACTTGTGTCAGAACATATTCAAAACTTGAAAATTCGTACTACTGTCACTGTCATGATAAGTCAGTATCATGAAAAATGAGAGACAGTAGGGCCGGTTGACAAGTATAAATTGAAACACAAAGCAAAATGTTTTCACTTCAAAATTTTACAAGAAAAAAAAATCACATAATAGGATTTATCTAGTAATCAACTTCTAAAGAAGATGTACTATTGAAGATAAAAATTAATCATGGTTAAATGGCATAAATACAAATGACGTCACTTGTATAAACTAACTTCTATTCCATCTGTAGGGTTGAAAAAACTTGTGAGTGCTTTGTTCAGGAGTTGATTTCGGAACTTTCTGGTATGCGAATTGTTTTTAATGTAAGATTTTGAAGGGAAGACAAACGCCGGTTTTTTTCTAGTTCAGGTCGGCAGGAGGTTGTCTTAGAGTATTATTCTGTTTAGATAATATCCTGTTTATCTTATTTTGGTGCTTTCAGTATAATAAGATTTGATCCCAAATCAATAACTTCTTGAGACCCTATCTAAGTTCAGACTTTCAAATTGGAAATTGAGTCATTAGAAAATGACTCGATGAATGCGCAGACTTCACGCTTTTGACCCTTCAAGAGACTTGAGCTTGTGAAGAATCTCATTGACATATAATCCGTATAAAATCTACAGCTATTAGATGCAGCTGTGTGATAAAACTGGATTCAAAGCAGCAAACGACAATGTAAAAAGCTTTGAAATTTTCATACTCACCAACTAAATGAATCCATGAAAATTGATTTTGGCCACCAAAGTGGCATAACCTAGAAAAGGAATTGACATGACGATAACGAGAAGCTTGGAAGAAACATTTATCCTCCAGAGGTTTTACTCACGCTCCTACATAAAATCGGTTATTGAGAAAAGGCTAAGCTGGGTAGTAATTAAAAAATAAAAGGAAGTCACTGAGTATTCAGTAAGAACAATTTTTGATAAGAATGTTTACCAATACAAGTTGTTATCATTGAAATGAAATTCGGGAGTGTTGGTCGATGTGCTCATCGGAGAGCTCACCGTTGATCATTTTTAGGTTAGGGTTGATAATAATGTAAACAAAAGTTTGACAGCTAGAGACTCACGTGGATTTAAAAAAATGGATTAAATAGTCGCCCTCTCCCTTAAAATATCATCTTGTGGAAACTCTGAGTGAAAATAATTAATGAAAAGTCTTCATCATCTCCAGCTGAGATATTTTGAGTTTTTTTTATGCAATTGTGGAAATTTTTTTATGAAAGTCGTCAATATTTGTTATTATCCTTAAAAACTTATTGGTAAGTCTCTCGGAGGAATTCACCCCTTAAATATGTGTTATGTCTTCTCTCTATTGGTTTTAGCAAGTAAGTAAGGCAAGTTTAGAGCAAACCCCAGAAAGGAGGAAAGATATTTTGAATGAAATGCATTTTAACTCTCTTCTGAACTTCAGAAAGCAAATATGCACAGTAGTAGCTGGGGAGGTCCTCTTTTCCTTGCGCATAAATTTCTTATGTGCTGTTACACCGGTGTGCTGAAGAAGAATGCTGTTTGAACATGCAAAGGTCCTTTATTTTCCATTTATTCAATGTCTGTTTTCGAAGAAACTTATGAATATTTTCTCGTGAAATTTTCAGATAACTTTCATCAAAGTGCGAATTAACTTTTCCAGAAGACTGACTAAAAAGTATTCACAGGTTTCCCAGAAAATTCATATTTTTTTTAAGGCAACTAATTGAAATACTTCCCCAAAATTCTTTGACTTTCTTTAACTCATGAAAAAATTCACAGAAAAGTTCACTCAAAAAAAGTTGTTACTTAGCTGTTTTTTTGTGAGAGAATGAAACGTGGGTGATGATTTGAAAAACTGTAATTTGAGGCATACTTATATGCAATGTAGACGGGCATTTGTGGAGTACAGTATAGTTACAGCATTGAACTATGCCATCATTTTCAGATTTGGTATTATGACTTTAACCCACCATCAATTCAATCAGCCATGTATTCTGAAATTTAACTGCTCTGTGATTCCACAACTGAAGCTGTTGATGCAGTAATCATTAATGTTGCTTTAATAATATAAAGAATCACTGATTTAATTTTAAATTTTTATAATATTCATAATATTTTTCTATTTATTAGGTCATAATATTATATTTTAGGTCATAATATTTTTCTATTTTTACCAATTGTTTTTTAAGTTGAATCTTGTATTATCTTTTCCTTGTTTCCTCCTTTAGACTTTCAATAATTTTGATCATTTATGTGTATGCATTATTTCAGTGAAGCCATCAAGATGTCTGACACTTATAAATTTCATCCCTCTGCAAATAGAGTAAGAGCGTGTGCACATCTATTCCTCAAACCCCATCACTATTTGCCCGGCCTAAATTTGCACAAAGAAGGGACAGAGACATTTAGCAGTTCTGAGAAAGATTTACTTACATTCTCCAAACCCTTTCCTTTCAAATCATCGTACCCAGTACCACTTTTACCTCCAAATAGCATTGGAATTCCAGGTATGTATTCATGAGCTCACATTTAATTAAGTTCATAGGGTGTATGTCAACTTTTTTCTCCCATAATATCTATTCTCTTCAAATATTTTCCCACCAATTGAACGTATTTCTTACTAATGCGTTCTTTGAAGTAATGGGTAATCTCCAGTTGCATTAATTAGCTGCAAAAATTTAAACCTCCGAGAATAAAACGAAGCAAGCAAAATCTTAATGATTATGAAGAGAAAGAGTGGAAAGTCTTGTCTCCACTGGGCGTTTCACGGAATTTTTCCCAGGGAAAAATCTCCCTTGCAAAGTTGGGAGAAACATTGCGTCAGTCAATACTAATCACAGTACCTATCAAGTAGAGTCCTTGTGAAATATGAGAGAAACTCGGAGAAAAGAAGAAATTTTGTTGTTTTGCCAATGTAACAGGGAGAAAGCCCAAAAGTTTCATTCCTGCAAGTCGAACTTGGAACAAATCCTAAGAAACATCCTGTGGGGACAAGGCCTAAGGTTTGGAAATTACTCGATCCTTATGACTCTTGATAAGTGCAGTATGATGTTTTAGTTTAAAGGTAATTTTTACCGGTGAAATTCAAGTATTTTTGCAAAAATGTCAAACCTTGAAAATGATCTACAGAATAGACAACAGCAGAGTCTTTCTTCTCTGTGCTGCTCCAATTTTACCCCGGTTAAGGCATTATCACTTGTACTGATAGAGCTCCTCCTCCAAGTTTTTATAACTTTTTGGTTAAAATGGTCACAAGAGATTCCATTATTTTGGATTATTATTTAACCATCCATCATTTGATCGCCTGATACCACAACAATGACTGTTAGAAGCATTTTCGTACATTTAGGGCTTCAAACAATATCATTATTTCATCCACATCAGTAAAAATTTTACATCAAATGAATAATGCGTCATAACCATTCAAAGCCTCCAAAATCCAGAAATTTTATCACGGTTTTTTTCCTATGTCTGGCCATTATCTGAATTAAATTTTGGTGTATTGTAATTATCCATAACCGGTTTTCAATTCAAGGAACTGCCCATCAGTTCTACTTGTATTTCTTAAATGTTATGTGCCGGTTGTAGTCAATATTAGTTTTAAAGAGATTGTCCAAGTTTCAAAGCAATTTACTCTCATTTCAATTCCCTGTGCTATATTTTTGTTCCACTTTACAGTTCAGGAAATAAGTTAACTGTTGTGTGTCAATCTTTGTTGCAGCTGTAAACAAGTTTGACTTGTCTCTAGCTTTAATTAGAGAAAAATATATCAGGGGAAAAAAGCTCAAAAAAGTAAAACACAGCTGCAGATCTAGATATAAAAAAGATGGTAAGTTACTTCCTAGAGTCACCAAATCCAGAACAATTACTAGTGTGTTACCGAGCTAGTAATGCGTACCTGTATTTTTCATTTCTCTACTTACGTCATGGATAATAATCAAGATTGCAAATTTTTTGTCGATAGTATATTTATTCGGCGGAAACAACAGGATTTATACTTGTTCACTGTTGAGAGAAGAATATGCATAAACAATTAAATTCAAAAGTGATAACTTTCCTTTGAAAATTAATTTTCGTACTATTCAAATTCTAGAATGTAAAAATAATCTGATCTTGTTACAATAACATACACTTAATTGAGAAAATTTTTCGGAAAAGTATCCAGCAAACTTTAGGCATTATGCCCTACTTTATAAATTTCACCTGTTCTAAGCTTTTATTTTTCTGAGGGTTTTATGCGTGGTTGTGCTCTATTTCCAGATGTTTATAAGGCCATGGTCGATAGAATGCCCCTTGATTCCAACTTGGACGATGATTTGAGTGGAGTCTTACCAGTCAATATAGCGAAACTTGCTTTGCTTTACGAAGATGACCCTGATCCTTATTTCAAAGGAGTAAGCATTCATCTACTTTCATATCTGTGGTCATCATTGTAACTCTTTATCCAACAACTGTTCAAAAAAGGTCTCCTTTCAATGTTCTCCTAAATTCGTACTTGTTTTTCGAGTTCCAAGAGCAAGGTACTTTTTGTTCCCTTAAAAATAGATAATTACAAAAATCCAGCTTTGTTCACTTATAAGGAAGTATAAACATTCCCTCTGAATTCATGGCTGAATTTGTTGAAAGTGCTTCAAATTTAAGAATATATTACACACATTTTATTCAAGTTGCCCTCTTCTTTTGAAGTTGAAGGCAGTTTTTGAACCAAAACTTTTATCTTATCCCGCTCCTATTCATCTTCTCATTGTTTTTAACAAGCCTTCTTCATTTCGTTGAATATTTACAGAAATATAACTGGTACTATGGTGGAACATTGTCAGTTCAAAAAAACAAAAACATGGAATTTGTCACAATCTCAGCTGCCGGGAAAGCTTTAGATGAACTTCGTAAGTTTTTTGTTTTCTTTTGCCTTTTTCTCTTTTTCCTTCTTATTTGGACATGTTTTTGGCGTTTGTCTCTATTATCCTGAATTAAATCTAGAATTAAATCTCATTACAACAGGGATGTAGAATTTTCTAAGCTTCCATTTTTTCACGCGCCTGCCTGCTGGTATCCCATATTTTTTCCATCAGTTTTTCACAAAATTTTCCACCAGCTTCAAAATGTGTGACCTTTTCCTCCTTTTTTTTCTCTGACTCTAGACTTTCAACTCTTCAGTATTTTCCCTCCTTTCTCCCCCATTTTAAGGGTCTTGTTGTCAATATACTTATTGGAATTTCCAAGTAAGGAATTTTTCAAAATTGTACCGATGAAAAATGAAATGGTGTCGTGAGAAATTGTGCAGATGGGCTGGAAACAAAATATGATGTCTAATTTAAATTTTCATCTGTCTTCGTCAGATCAAATCATATTTTAAACATCTACCAAATGAAAGTGTAATTGACGGAACTGTATTTAAGCCCACTTGTAAATCACTTTAACCCTAAAATTTTAAAAAGTTATTGTTGCATAAATATATTGTTGTTTCTTTATTATGCTTTGGTTATGACCATTTGTAATGGTCTTTTTCATTGTCTTCTATCATTACTTAATAAATTGATTAAATTATGAAGAACCTTTAAAAAGAGAGTATTCATTTAATGATTGAATAGATCATGCTGCAAGTTTAGTACTTAGTTTTGATAGTTACCAAAAGTTTCCATGAGGTGTGTAATTTTTTTCTTAATTTGATTTCAGATATGAAAACTTTCAATCCTTGTGAAAAATTAAAATGTGAAACATTCGTACTATCAGATCAAATGATGAAAGGGTCACCTATCTATGAAGTGTCTAAACTAAGGAAGAAAAGTAAGTTAAATGTTGATAATCAATCTTTTCAAAATTGTAACCTCAGCCATAAGGGTCTTACTGCAAACGTCAGAGATAGATCACCAGATTATCTTGTAAACAGTTCAGGGGTACAATTTTTTACATGCGCCTGATCTTAAAAATATCTAAGTATTGGATCCTTTGTATTTGTTCGGTTCACCTAAGTGGAAAATGAGGAAAACAAAGTGAAAGCATTTATTTTGATTGGAGTGTTCCAAAACTTCTGCTCTTATTTTATTATTTTTTTAAAAATGCGTTTATATTAAACTTTTAGAGTTTAACAGAAATCATGCAAAATCTTTTTCATCAAAAGAGTTGAGTTTTCTGCATTCAAATAGAAATGGCAAGAAGGTTGCTACATAGTGAATCGAGGTTCTATATTCACCATTTGAATGTGTAGTAGGAGTTGAAAGCTAGAGGAAGCTTATGAGTCCTGATTTTTTAAAAATCCATCTTAATAGAAGTCCCTTGACCAACGAGTCCTTATGTGTGTTGTGAGTGTGACATTACAAAAATTGACAGACAGTGCTTCACTGTGAACAAAGGGCATTACCTCCAATTTTTCTTTTTTCCCCCTCAAAATAAGGAACAGTGGATAAAATACCTATTTTGTAAGCTATTTATCAGAAATTCAAAGGAGATTATACGTTGTTAGACTCTACATCAGACTGACCTCAAAAACATTTCAGCTTTTTTACAGGAGTTCCCAAGAACTTTGATTTTAATAATTCTAAGTTTTTTCCTCTCTTTGCAGAATTCTTGTCTATTCGTCAAAGAAATAGGTGTGCTTTTTTGAAGTTATTGAAATCCGAAAACTCCATGAAAACCTTACTGTGTCTCGACAGTAAAGTGCCTTTTGTTGGTGTTGATACTTCTCCATTTTCAAAAAGTGAAGTTTGTATGATCAAAGCAAATAGGATCTTCCAAGTCTGGGATGTCGAAGGTTCAGTGAAGTAAGATATCGCATATATATATTCTGTTTATAATATATTCTGTTAAAGCCCATTTCCAGAAGAAAAAGTTCTCTTTTGACCAGGAAATTATTGCCATTCCTCTATGGTTATTTAGCATTTTGAAGCTCACGATTTATTTCATTAAAACAGAATACAAACTTATTTTCACGGTATATTTGGGTAACTAGGCGTTTGAAATTTGTTTTATTCTCCAGTGTTCATTGCCAAAATTCCAGTCCCAGCATATTATATTGTGTCTAATTAATTATTGTACTTAAGCACTACTTCCTTTAGGGCTCTTTCTATGGGGGCTTCAGATCACAGATTTTTTCCTTTTTTTTTCATTTTTTACCACAATACTAAGCAGTAGTAAAACTATGTTTCTCTTGCAAAAAACGAAAACGCAAAGAAAAGAAAATGAGAAATCACAGTTGTATTTGTGGATAAACTCCAAAAACTAGCAGAGCTCTACATTCTTATCATTGTATCTTGTTTCGAGCAACTCTCCTTGCCTACCTATTTTATATGTCCACCCTTTGAAATAAGTATCTATGTAGGGCGGTATGTATTAATTTTTTCATTTTCATTATTTCTATAGAGAGCCGAAATTAAAAGGTCAATTACCAACCAAAGTGCACTACGCGGATAATTGGTGCAATTTCCGCTATGGCAGTCAACCCAATGAAGTTTTAGCCGCTGATAGAATCAACACTTTCCTTTATGATCTCAGGGTAATGTACTGCCAAACATTTAACAATCGCTGCCTAGTAGATTTTTTGCACCAATTCAAAAATCTGTTTTACCCATTAGTTGATCCATTTTGTTGGATCAGTTCGGTTTTCCACCAAAAAATATGAATTTTCCTTAAAGATTGGACTTTCACAAGGAAAATTCAATTTTTCAGAAATCTTTGCTTGATAGGGGAAAACGAAGGTAACTCTCAGATTCAGCAGCAAAACACATGTGAAAACATGTAATGCATGTTTAGAAAATCTTCTTCATTGTTCTTAATATTGAGATTATCTGGTCAAATGCCCTCTTCTGTGGACATACCACCATGTAAATTTTACTTAATCGTTTTGCATCAGAGAGTGTGAGGAAATATTTTTATTTTTTATAGAGGTCAAGTGGTGGGGCACTCCTCTCCTAAATTTTACCTGCCGCAACTAAAAATGACCTCAGTTTTTTGTCCAGCATTTTCGAAAAATTAAGTTTTGAGAAGAAGTTCTTGGAGCTAGAAAATAGCTTTTTTTGTGAACTAGATTTGTTTAAAGTATGGTAGGCGCTGGAATAGAACTGAAGTCATCAGATATCTGAGAAAATATTCGTCCTGATCCTCTCCAATGCTAAACAATCAAGTAAGCATTACATGGTGGTAATGGGCAGAAGAGGGTATTTGATTGAAAAACCTCAATACGAGGAACAGAGGAGAAAATTTGTAAGGCATGCAATGCATATCTCTCTACATATTTTTGATTGCTGAGTCAGAAAAAGAAGTGACCTTAATTTTCCTTTACCTTGCCCAGATTTTTCAAAAAATTCCAAGTAGAATCTATTTCTGAAGATTAACTTGTTTGTTCAGCAGAGCCCGAATCAGGACTCAAGAGTCGGGTACAAGACTTATTGATCTATAATAGATGCGCCTACATCTAGGTCGGCTTGCCATAACTCAAAACCACTCTGCAAAAATTTTAAAAAATATGTCTGATTTTTTTTATTTTTCAGGCTTCTCTGAGCCATGTTTTATCTGAGCCGTCAGCAGAATTATGGTTTTTGGAAGAGAAGAGGAAACAACCCTTATTCTCAATTTTTTTCAGACATATTCAAGAATTTGCTTAATTGTAAATAGGTGTTTTCTCAAAGAAACCCTAAATTTATTTGATTTTGTTTCAGATGGATTTAACTAAACCTGCAAACCAGTGGAATCCTTGGAAACAAAGCGAACTTTGCGAAGAAATCTCCTTGCTACGCTTAAGTGCAGTCAGTCCAGTTCACTGCTATGTTGGCACTTCTCATCAAATATTTTCTCTTGACTTAAGATCCTCATTTTGTCAGAGATGGACTCATATGTTACGAACTGCTCCATATATTGCAACTTCTGTTCGAAGAGATGACATGTAAGTCATGCTTAATAATCAAATTTATAGATGGGAATTGTAAGGAAATGGATTATCTGTTTTTCTAATTAATGATTTTTATCTATACCCTTGTTTAACCCTTTATTGCATAGCGTTGCATGAAAGCAACAAATGGTTTTTAGCTTTATTTCTATGCCGGAGTATTAAATTGAATTAAAGCAACAAATGATTTTTTGGGAGCATCATCAGTCTGATCTCCTAACTTTAAAAGAAACTACAAAGATCGATTCCAACTGACTCTATTGCCGAACAAATACTGTGCAAAGTAGATTTTCTGTCCAAAGTCAACGATTCGCTCATGCAACAAAGGGTTAAAATTCATTACATTTTAAAATATATTATCACGGAACAATATTTATTATTGACCTCTCAGTATAAGTCCCGAAATTGCTGCGAGTCCAAAAATTCTTGCTCGCATAATATTTGTCAGAAGGGAATGGAAAGAAAAAAAATACTTACAAGATGAAAGAATATTCAATAGTATGGAGTGTTATAAAATTTTTTCTTAGTGTATGATTCAAGATTTAGGGAAAACTTGGGGTTCAGTCCATTTTGATGAACACAATCTTACGACTCAAAAATCTCCGTAAGAATTCAAGGATTTCACTTGGTGTTTTTTATTTGATAATTTTAATTAAAAGAGAATCGAAAAAGAAACTTGGTGTTTGGACTGATCTGATTTTTTGCCAATCTATAATTTGAATTCATGAAAACACAATGCTGTGACCGGCACAACTGACCCATTTCAGCAGTGAAATAATGTAAGGTGAGTTCAAGAAAGAAGAAGACGACAAGAACAAAACCAAGATCTTTACTGTATCATAAACTCTTCGAGGAAACAATGATTTTACCATTCACCAAAAAAGCATGTCATCTTTTCACCTTTTGATGTAACCTGATAGAATTCATAAGCTGATCTTAACCATTAATATGTTTTCCCAGTTGAGGATAAAATTACTAACTTTTTTGGAAAATGCGCAAAATAGATTAGTCCTCAAAAGTTTTTCCCTCTTTCCTGTCATTTATTTCAAGTTGTATTTTCTTGTTTTTAGGGAATTATTACTATTCTGTAGCCAACATACACCCAGAGTAGAATGTATTATCAACGACTGGACGTCTGTTGAGGTCCCAGTTTCTCGTGTTTTTCCTAGATTCTCCCCTCCATCACAGATGTGTATCAAGAGGCAAAACTATCCAATATTTGTAACCATCCAATTGTTGAATGCAGGTAATAGGAAAATTTCAAGATATTAATTTTGCTTCTATGTTTATCACCTGAGTGCTTTATGGATCTTAAAAATTATGATGCTTTGTGAATAATTAATCTATCAAATGAATACTTTACACCTATTCATCTGTCTGCATGTGTTTAAAAATTCCTCAGTCAAAGAATGTCAAACTGAATAAGCTTTCTTATTTTTATATGATATCTTCATTCCTATGCCTGATGATGTTTCACCATAGGAATCTTGATTATTTTTGTAGGCACTGCCAGGAATGTTTAGTGCTGAGGCAAAATATCCTTTTTTTGTTTTGTTTTTTGTATTCTGTCATTTTAAATTACACACTATCTCTGATTTTTGACAAGTAACTTCAGTATCATTTAAATTATATACTGTTGCTGTGGAATTTCCAAGTTTTAGAATTTTAGAGGTGAACTTTGCAAGTGAAGGTATTTAAAATTTTCTTGAATTCTTTCTGCACTAAGTGGTGTTTTAAGAAGAGCCCAAATCAAATCTCAGCAGCATACCTCGAAGACATAACTTCAGATTGCTGAGATAGTCAATGACTCAGAGCTGTTTTGCTCTTAAAAAAGCGATGGTATTTTTGTTCCTGTTTTTTTTTTTTAATTTATTTATTTTTTTTTATTTTTTTTTTTGTCTCTCCAGTCAAATACCCAAATTATTTTTTTCATTTCTGTTGCAGGTTTGACAGCTGTTTAACAGGACTGGCATCAGTGAAGAATGAAAATGATTTCGCCTTACTCAGTAACACCTCATCAGGTGATATTTTTTATCAAACCTTAAGTTTCTCAGAAGAACCTGACCAATCCAAACCAACATTGAATAAAGTGGAATTGAAGACGTTGAAACAGTTTGAGAAGAAATGCGTCAGAAAATTCAATATGGAAAAGAAGACTTTACATGTTACCAGTGATTTTGCAGATTTTCATGAGGTTGCTGAAAGTAAGTATGTATATCACCTCAGTGGTATTTTGGCATCCTTTTTCTAGAGAATCCTTGAAACTTCATTGTCTGGTAGCTGAAACGCATAGTGATACTGGCAGTCGGATGTTTTCCATTGAAAGATGAAAGACAACATACATGAACTGATATGGCCCAGTTTGGTAACATCTAGTTGCTTGTCCCTTTTTATTATTCATACAGTGAGACATAGCTGATCCCAATAATAGTGTTTTCTCAGATTGTAGTCAGGAAACCAGTGAGTTCTATGACTAATGTTGTGCTTAGCAATGAAGATTTGAATGAATCTAGAATTCAACTTCCATTTCTACCTCTGCACTTACTGCATGCACGCATGAGCCCATGGAGCCAATAATTCTAAGTGTTTTCATGAGATTTTTTCTGATGATTGCACCAGTCAAAATGATTGGTGAACTACTGTAGTGAATGTGCAAAATACTGTTTTTGTCAGTTTTTCCCTGTTATGCCGTATTTTTTCTTTCTGTTAATAAGTGTTCAGGGAGCATTCATAAATTACGGAATGCACTTTTTTGGCATTTTTCACCCTCCCTGTCTCTCATATAACTTTTTTATGATGTAGGTCCCCATCCTTTAACACATTAGAAAAACAAAATGGTGCAATCTTTTCCTAACAGCAACAGCGTTACGTAATTTATGAACGGTTCAGACAAATTTAAATTATTTCTTTTGTACTTACTCTTGTTTATTATTTCTTACTTTCTTAAAAATAGAGTTAAAGATGGGGGAACCGGAGGCAGAAGAAGTAATAAAACCCACTGTGGAGCACTGTGCAGGTTGGCAAATACCGAAGGATTTTCTTGAGAGCTGTAAAGATTATCTAGCCCCAAGACTATTAGAAACGTGGGACATCAAGGACCTTCCTGACTGGTCTATTGAGCCAACTCCAGGTGATGCCAAAATTATTGCACATTATTAAAAATTAAGTAGGTATTTTTTGATGGCATAACTAAGCCTGTAGGCTGAGATGTTAATGCAAAGCAGCATTAAAGAGCGTATGTATGTATAGGCCGCTTTTACGGCGCACTAGGGGAGTATTAAAGAGTGTTCTTGAATTAAACCCAGCCTGAAAAAAAATGCCACTAATATATTAACTCAAAAGATTGTCAAAGTTGTATGTTTGATTCATTTTGAGTTTTTAGGGATTCTGCATTAAGTAAAATCAGGAGATTGACGATCAGGACGATGACTTGCAAGCTCCAAAATTTTTCAGGTATCCAGGGTGGTGTTGTGGAGTATGGAGATCATAGAGTGTTTTACATATCAATTCCTTTGATTAAGGATTCTCTGTGAAAGTTTTGTTCTATCAGTGTGAGGGAAACTGGAAAATTGAAAGATTAGAGAGGTTTTTCTGGGAAGGCTGTAGCGATCCAAAAACAAGAATCTTAAAACTCACATAAATCAAACTGTTTCTTACGATTCCATACGAATTCAAACGTTAAAGGTTCTTTACTTCCAAATTAATATACGTCTTAAAATGTACACCTGTTATTATGACTGAGTGTTTCTCAGTTGTAGCATCATTCTGACCTTTTGAGTTGATGATTTTATTATTATTTCATTCAATTACAACGCCAATCTTAAATTTAAAATCAATCTTGATATCTGTTGAAATGGTGTGTTGTAACCATTGTTATATTTAAACATCTTCTATATATTGCCAAATGTTATCAAGGAAAGATAGTCACTTATGATGTTGACTATTCAAACCTGTTTCACTCTCACTAAGCATCATCAACTGAATGGTTAATTGTGATGATTGTACATATCACTTCCAATGCAAGGGATCTGTCAAAATAAACATAAAAGCAAAACAAATAAGTAAAATACAACAAACCATTATTATTTTATTTACTTTGGTATGTTATATTTTCGTCGTTCTGTTTTGTTTTATGTTCATTTTGACAAACCTTTAAACATGTAAAAAGTGATGAGTGACAATTTGACAATATCCACAAATTTCTCCATAACCATTATTTCTCATTCAATTTTGATTTCAGGTAAGGAACTAGAGGTGACAAGCTCATGGCCAAAGAAACTTCCCATCCAACATAAAAGAAGTATAAGAATCCAAAAAGAGAAAATGAACAAAGCAGATAAACTTTTCAGGAAGGTAGGAGAGGATGCAAATACTGAAATGCCAGGTATTGGAGATTTGACTAAAAACGTAGAGAACCCCACTGAAAAAGAAAGTGAAAACCAAAATAATGAGAGTGATAACTCTGCAATTGGAGATTCGACTAAGAAGGTAGAGACATTCACTGAAAAAGAAAGTGAAAATCAAAATAATGAGAGTGATAACTCTGCAACTGGAGATTTGACTAAAAAGGTAGAGAAACTCACTGAAAGAGAAAGCGAAAATCAAAATAATAACAGTGATATGTCTGCAACTATCACCAAAAAAAATAATAAATCTAAAAGGGTATCATTTCATTGTAATGAAGTAGATGAAAGTTTTGACAAGGCCACTGTGATTTCTAAAATACTGGAAGAAGTCAGAAGAAGTATGGAAAATGGGTCGCAAGGAAAGAAGAAAACAAAGAGAAAAGAAAACAAAAAAAATTATACAAATATTGAAGTCTCAGGCAAAGCGAGGAAAGCAGAAGGAACATTTTGCCAAAATTGCGGAGTCAGAAGATAAAGAGGCAACAACATCGTATGCAGAAGAAAGAAAACGCCCTGAGAAGATTGAAAATGCTACGCAAATACAGAAATCTGTCGAAAACCTTAACAAAGGAAGACGGAAAGAGAAGAAAATTAAGCAAGACCAAAGTTGTATGAATCAAGAGAAATGTACACAAAGAGAGAATGGGGCAATATCGATGACCTCTGATTTAGATCAAGTGATACTTGATGGAGTAAACCTAATAACTCACTCACAAGGAACAGATATGATGATTACTGAGAAAGAGAAAAAAGAGAAAAAGAGACCGAAGAAAAAAGAGAGATACATCAATTCAAATAACGATACTGGAAAGGAAATTGTCGTAGAAGACACTAGAAATAATGATTTACAAAGAATTGGAAAGGCTGGCTTGGAGCAAAAAGAGCTTAAAAATTTAGACAGAACTTCTGAAATGTCTGGACTCCCATATCAAGAAATACCTAATCGCCATGAAAGTGCCTCCGAAGAATTAGTTTTACCAAGACTGGAAAACTTTGATGGTCAAAGCTCGTTAAGCCAGAAGTCAGGTACCCAAAGGTCTGACCAGTCTCTTAATGAACAGAACAATTGTAATCAGTTAAATGTTGTATCTGCAAAACAAAAAGCCGAGAAAGAGATTAGAAAAAAAGAAAGAAAAGAGAAAAAGAAGAAGAAAAATAAAAAAGAGGAAAGGGAAAGTTGTCTCTCAAGTGGCACAGACTCAAAAGACTGCGAAACAGATCCAAAAGAATTCAAAAGTACTGAACATTCCCAAATATCAATAGCATCTAGTCCAAAGTTGGTTGAGGAAACTGTAAGTGTTTCCAAAAACACAAGCATACCCACCTGTGGGACTTCACCCATGCATAGAGAGCCCTCTCAAAAATTAGAAGTTGGAAGTGGTGAATTGCTCCTACCTCCTCCTGCTCGCGCTGTAGAAAGTTTGCAACAGTCACCTAGTAAACAAGAGCAAATCAAAATACAATCACCATGTGGTAATCACCAAAGTTTCAACGCAGATGCGATCTGTCACCGGCAAATGGACCATTTTGTCAGCAGTACAGGGGTTTCCTCCATTCCTAATCACAGCAGGGTCTCCCCTGATATATTCGAAACTACCTACATAATACCTGACAGGATAACAGATCCCTCTGCTCATGACAGCTCTACTACCTCAGGTTTTGAAACTGATGATACAAGCAAAAAAAGAAAAAAACGCTCCAAAAAATTGAAAAAATCACCTGAAGCAACCCCTGTATCCTCTGGAAGTGAATCACAAAAAAGCCATTGTCAGAGTGCAGAAACTAGTATTTCTCTGTTGAAAAACGTTGAAACAGTTTTGTCACCTGATGCAAAAGCTGTTCATAAGGAGTCCTCCTCTGTAGATGAACCAATCCCTGAACTATCTTCAAACAATCTTTCGGAAACTCACCATTCTGAAAAATCAGAAATCACTGCAAATGACAGTTTCCTTGATCAAAATTCCCAACTTGATTTCATGTTGCCTGCAGCCACAAGCACACAAACCGTTTCAGCAAACAAAAACATGCTGGAAGATTTTGGCCTCTCAATGCAGACATCTTTTCACTCTCAAAATTTAGGAGCTTTCGGAAATAAATTCAAATCTCATGGTGGCCTGAGTGAATTTGATTACTCATATGATGATGATCCGTCCATGCAATTGTCTGACTCTAGCTTGACGAGGAAAAGAAAAGCTTCAATCCCTGAAAAATCTCCGAAGAAGAATTTACGATTATCACAGACTTACACTCCCGGTTTTTAAAAGTGACAGCTGAAACATCGCTCTTTTGTTACCAAGTAATGAAAATTTATTTTTTGCTCAATTTTTCAGTGGTTGATTTTTTAAAATTTGCATACTGTTTTATATTGTGCAAATATGTTTATTTTTGTATCCAAGACCCTAATTTTATGCAAGAGATTACTGTATAGTTTTAATTTCCAACTGTGATTGCCTAGCTGAAGAAATCCTTTTTAAGATTTTATCCTTTGATTTTTTTTTGTAATAAATTATTCAATTTGTTTTTGAATTGATATAGATTTTTTTAAACAATTTTGGTCCTTTGTTTAGTTGCTCGAAAACTCGTTTTTAATTGGAGTTACACTCACTACAAAAATGCGTTCTATGTTGAAAACTGACACAGCGGCTTATGACAAGAATGACCTTCAACCTCATACCTGTGAACAGTAAGCAAATTTTTACCAATTTGAGAAATCAGGGGAATACCGTGTGACAGCTCTATTGCCTGCAGCGTATTTTGCAAGTTTAAAAACCCTGTATCTTGGGCCTAGAGTCAGATATCATTTCTAATATTTTTACACCTATATATCTCTGACTAATTATATCTAGAATGAAAATAATTCGACTTTCCTAAAATCGTTGGTTCTTCAGCTTTTAACTACAGACATTTTAAAGGGGGAAAATGAGCTCCAATATTCAATTTTTTGTAAGTATAACTGAAGTTTGCGCAGAAAGTAAACAAATACATTGTGCTCTTTGTTTTGAGGTTCTTTCTGGTTCTTTCTTCATTTATTCTTATCACAGATAGGTACACATACACACTAAGACAAAACCAAGTTGACAGTTACAGACTGACAGATTTCTTTGGAGTGAAGTACCTACCTAATGCAAAGCTCATAATAATTTTCATTATAGCTTCTATCGTTAATAATTGAAGTGTACTTAGTGCCTAATTATGTTATTTGTGATATTTTTGTGATTTCGAAGAAAGGAGGTTTGAATTGAAAGAGGCACGTGGGACCTCATTGAGTGACTAAAATCTCTGCAATTACTTACCTAGTGTTGTGCAACTAAAAATTGTGTCATGACTTTCAAATTTTTTCAACATTGCTTGTAAACTAACTCCTGTCTGGAAAATCGATACCTAACTTTATTAAAAGTGCCTCTTAAAGTGCTGTGCTCATGCATTTAATTCTGCTGTTACCATACTGATCAGACCCGGTGTCCCAAAAACTTAGAGTTTCACTCTGTTAAAAATTATTTCTAAGTTTCATACTTAAAGGCACTTACCTATTACGATATCCCTAAATTTGTTACTTTAGGTCTATTTCGTGTCATGATCAGGGCCGAATTTACCTACTTGCCGCCCATGGGCCGCCTGTATTTTGCCGCCCCCTTCTCATTCGTTTTGAAACATCAATAAAAACCATCAAGTGAACGTGCCGGAGGAAAAGGGGTGCATAAGACGCGTTTACTCATGTTGGACACATTTTTTGCGAAAGTCCTGTCAACATTACCAGCAAAAGTTCACGGAACTTTGCGCGAAAGTTAGGTTCCGTAAACCTATCTCTGTGTGGACAAGTCCTTTCATTTTTAAGAAATTAACGACAAAATTATGAAAGAACAAACATAAATGTGGTTTAATAATTTTAACTTCGCCGCCGCGCTGACCGCTCATGTATTTGGCGCAATGTGTGAAGTATTCCTACAGTCTTGTAGGCGCTATGCGTTTCACGCCGTCCGCTGCCGAGCGCACTGTGTTTGACGCAATGCGTGAGGTATTCATGTAGTCTTGTAGGCGCTATGCGTTTCACGTTCACGCTGACCACCTACACTTTGTTTGACGCAATGCGCGAAGTATTCATTCAGTCTTGTAGGCGCTATGCGTTTCACGCTGACTGCACTTAGTTTGTAATTTTGTTTTTCTGAATCTGATTTTTTCTTATAGGTACCTACATTTAAAAAAATTGCAAAATTTTGCCCATGGGCCGCGGCCCATGTCCGGCCCACCCCCCCTGTAACCCCGGACCTGGTCGTGATCGTTCTGAGGATTTTAAATATCCCCTTGCCTGCCAAATCGTGCCTAAAAGCAGCGACCCGATTTTTGGAACTAAGTCGGCCCGACACGATAAGACATAGTCCTGTCTGAACTGTGCATTACATCGCAATTCGATGTCTTATCGGACCTGCTTCAAACTTTCAATAATTGACCCGCAGGGTAACAACCTCATAGGTAATAGTTATGGTCTAGACCCAGCCCCTCCTCCGTCTTCTGACCCAACATTTTTCACCACAAGGTTACTTTATGTGATGTTAGCGACTTTTTTTAAACACTTCTTCTCCCCTCCCCCTCCCTCCTTTTCTGGAACAATTTCTTATCTGAGGCCCCCTTCTCCTGGAAAAACTTCTGGTTACACGCTCGTTCGAATCGAATCGACATTGATAGAGCGAGAGGAGATTTGATACAACTATTCGAACTCTCATGAACGCGAATTGCATACGTGCCTGATTGAAGGCGACTGAGTTTAAGGTACTAGTCCTGAGGGTGAAACGTCATTTCCTATTTTTGTCTTCTTTTTTTGAATGCCTACTCTCTAAACAAATTGGTTTCTTAGACTTTGATTTCCAAGGCAAGGAGGTGCCCAACTTAATTTCAGTCATCTCGGCTGTCAAGGAAAAATCGCGCAAGAAATCCACTTTAAATTGTACTTTTTGGAACTTCATATCTCAGAACTGGCGCCGCACCGCGGTAGACAGTGCTACCGAACTGTCTAAAACACAAAATCGTTTCTACAGTACCGATAACCCTATTTCTCCAATAATGAAAGTTAGTAGGTATACATTCTTGCTCTTGTACTATGAATTTGAAATGCAGGCTCCCAAGGACAGAACTATATAGGCATTTTTTATCACGAGGATATAGATGCGCACAGCCTCATTCAAGGCGGTTTTGGGAGGCACAGAGAGACACTCCACTGAAAGGAAAATTAAGAATCCTCAAAGAAGAAAAGAAAATTAGAGATGAAGAAAAGAGAAAGAAGAAGAACATAAAAGAGAAGTAATTTGACACATTAGTAATCCTATCAAAAAAGATAATAGAACATGATTTTTTATTCTCTCTGAAATCGATGCTGATCGGTTCACGTTTATCCTGTTTCGATCGATTATTCTTGTCGATTTCTCAATTCGGAACCAAATTCAGACTCAACCTTTATATGACGGAAAGGCACCATAAGATAATTTGAACGAGTTGACGCAAATTTATAACGAAAGTTATTGTGTCTACAAAAAATTTTCTGACAGAGACCGTCCGACTATTGTATGGGGACTGTAGCCCAATGTGCCGTCTTAACATGGACCTGCTGACATGAACCTGAAAAAAAAAGAAAGAAAGAATCGAGTAACAATACAGCCGAAGACAGGAGAGACGTATTCGGGCCTCTTTTTTAAACTTTTCTCCCGACGACTAGCGACACCTGATTGGCAGCAGCACATAGCGGAGCATTACGAGTTCAAGCCTCGCGTCAACGCGCCTTCAATTTTTCAGACGCAGCACGGACGTCCATCAAGCACGAATAGTTGTATCTCTGCGCCGTAGTCAACGCGCATCCGTTCCCTCGCTCTATTTTAAGACTTTAATGAATGCTTCACACATGTTCATTGGTCTCATTCACCAGTCATCCGAATGTTTCTGGACCTATGTTAGCTATTACAGCCTCCATTCACCCATGTGGTTCATCATGGCTAGAATTTCTACTGTGTCCAATTTTGAAGCTATGCATTTTCTTTCCTTTTCTTTTTTTGTGCCGCTATATTATAGTCAATAAAATGATTTTACTTATTTTGATATTTGAAACATGTCTGAGAGCCTTTGATTTCCTTGATTAAGAACGCTAAATCGTCTCCCTTTCAGAAAACTATAAGCGAGAAAAATGTTCAATGCCTCAAAGCTACTTTTACGACAGAAAGATACCATTTTTTCACGTAATGGCGATTTCAAGAATAAGTTTGCACCTTATTTAATTGAATGTCTGTTAGTTGAGTGAAATGTATTTGTCATGTATTACAGTTTGATAAACCAGCATGTTTCAATTTTTCGAAATTATTCAGTTTTCGGCTACTATCATAATGAAATTAGATCAAATACAGAGCTATTACACGATTTTTACTACAATGATGTGCGAACTCAGGTCATGCTTTAATAAAAAACCAATGTGCAAGAGGATGTCTGCATTTATTTAAAAAAAAATTAAAAAAATGTTACCTTACCATGTTGAGGTAAAATTTTTATAAATATAAACATCTTCTTGCACATTGCTTTTTTACTAAAGCATGACCTGAGTTTGCATACCAATCATGGTAGTGAAAATCGGCAAATAGTTCCGTAGGTATTTGATTTGATTCCAATTTTTCTCATTCTACCCTTCAAAATCTTGACCCAAGGACACAGAACCTGAATTCGGCAAACCAAGCACCCCCCCCCCCCCCAATTAGTTTTTTAGCATTGTAGTAGGCTCAGTCGTTTCTGGGATTTATTTCCGGTTTATAGTTCCTGTACTTCCGCGTTCATCACTAGTATAGTCAACGCGCATCCTTTCCCTCGCTCTACTCTAAGACTTCGATGAATTCTGTACGTATTTTTATTGGTCTCATTCAAAGTTATCCGAATGTTTCTGGACCTCTTTTAGCTGTTACAGCCTCTATTCACCCATGTGGTTCATCATAGCTAGAATTTCTAATTTATCCAATTTTGAAGCTATGCATTTACTTTCCTTTTCTTTTTTTCTTTTTTTGGTGACGCTACATTATATTCAATAAAATGCTTTTATTTATTTTGATATTTGAAGCAAGTTTGAGGCCTTTAATTTCTTTGTTTAAGGACGCTAAATCGTCTTTCTTTTCGAAAATTATAATCGAGAAAAATTTGGTTTCTCTTCTTATTCTGCCATCTGTCAGAGGGGCGCGTTTTCGGCGCGCCAAGGGGGCGCATCTCCCAATGGAAGATTGGCCTCATGGCCAGCTCGAGCCTGCGAGTCCTACAAGATCGAGGAAGGAGACGTAATTTACGGAGATGGTATAAAAATAGTTCCCTGGAAACCACCAATTCCATCAGTGGCGTAAACCCGTGTCGTGTCATGTGGAAAAACGCCTCACTAATACTCGGACCTTGTTAAATTACCCTCGATATAATGTTGGAAAGTATGATTAGGTATAATCCTTGAAAACATTTTAGATATATTCGATTGAATCACAGCACAGAGTTCTGTGGCATATTAAAGGGAAAAGATTCACAAGGATTTCCGGAAATTCCTAATTTGTCGAGATTTTGCATCGTCATCTGAAATCACTTCGCAGCGTTCTTTTCAGCATGGTAGTTTATACTGCCGTGCTAAGTGAAAACACCGTATGAGCATTCAAATGTTGCCAAATTTCCTCTCAGAAAGTATTTATTTTTGAAAAAAAATGATGAATATTTTTCTTCACGATCTTCAGACATTTTAGATCAAATTACAAACGAAATCCTTCCAAAATTCGGAAGAGAAATATCCGCAAATTTCCTGAAAACTCGTGATTTTTTTAAAGGAAACTAGGCAACGCCGGATGGTTCATACGGCGTTTTTCCTTTAGCACGCGCAGTTCGCCGGCACGACGACAACGGCGACGCGCCTCAGTAGGAGGTGAGAGGCCGAAATGCAGATGCACCGTGTGGGAGGCCGAAGTTCACTTCCCGTGCCTCCCACTCGCCGATTGCGATTGCGGGACACGAGCCGCAGATGGCGCCTCCGTCGCGGCGCGCGCCCCGCCGAGTGACTCAATATCCGCGCTCAGTTGTTTACGTTTGCGTTCGCGAATCGCGCGGCTCCAGTGCAGAGAGGCCGCGGCCTCCCTCATGGCCAAGTTCCTCGTCCGCTGCAAGAAACGCACCCCGGCGAGTCCCAGCGAGCCCTCCAAGCCCCTCGTCCCGGAGAGCGGCAAGGATGTGGACCTCACCGAGGAGACCCAGGAGAAGAGACCCCACTCGGGACCCCCGCCCGAGGTCTCCCGATTCTCCAGGATCCTCCACCTGGACCACCCCATCGCCGAGCTCTTCAGTTATTCGGGTAGTGCGCTGAATTTGTTGGACTTCAGGCCCGGGGCCTTCCTCTCCAAGCGCTTCGGCGGTCGCAAGAATCGTGGCAACGATCTGCGCCGCAGTAATAGTTTCAAGTTCGAAAGGTTCGAAAGGAAGGATAACGCCGACTCCCCTGGAGGATACGGATCTTGCACGCTGCAAAAGCAGGTAAAATTCACCCCCAGTTTCCTCCTTTCGTCCGCATGGACCGCATGACAGCATGAGTGCGTGGCCGGAAATCTTTTTTAGGGAGGGCTAACAACCCGTTTTACCCGTCAGGGGGTACCGTCGATGATCGGCTACTATACGATCTCTTTAGGGGGAAGGGGGGAAGCAACAGCTTCCAGGTGGGCTAGGATCCCGAGACACCTAGCCGACACATGCAAAGATGAGCTTCTCTGGAATAAGTACATGGCGACTGTCATCCTTGAGAGGCTCAAAATTGCTATAGGTATACATCTCAATTTTTTAAATTACCCCCTAGGAGGTCCCCAAGAAGATCCACCTTTAAAGTGGGGGTGTCCCACCCCCGATCCCTCTTGATGAGATGTTTTCGCATGTTCCCCGTCTGCCTTCGATGAAGTACTCTTCGGTGCCTCCTCTACAAAAATTCCTAGTTCTGCCGGCGTTTATACGCATCTTGATCAGTAATTCGGCGGACCTAGGGGTTGTCTGCACAATACGCAAGGTATATATACTCGTAAGGCAACCCTAAACCTTTCATAAGGGATACTTTTTATGGGAGACAATTCCGTCTTCCTGAAGCCCCTCTTTCCAACTTATGAGGAAAATGTGAGAAACTTAAGGAACCCGCGCTTTTTCATCTCTCTGAAATGAGGGGTAGTTTAAGACTCCCCCTCTTCCCTTGAATGCGCTGTGCAATTAATAACTAGCCGCTTGGCCCATCTTTGCACCGCTGAGGAAGTTTAAGTGACATCAACAAAAAGTGGTTCTGAGTTTTATTTTATTTATTTTTTTTTATTTTTTTTATATTTTATTTTTTTCTGCCCAGATGATTTTTTTGACTCTGGTAGAACGCAATTTGGAACTATAAATCGTCAAGTCCGCTTAAAATTGAACTGCTGCTTGATTTATTAATTACTTATCAGATTTTAACCGCAATAGTTTATCTATACCAAGAAATGATGGACTTGATGCAACAACGAACCAGCAGATGCACATCAGCTCCAAAGTCATACGTCTTCATTATTAATTTTTATCTTCATAAAATGTGCAGGCAACATGGCCAGGAAGGTATCGCTTCAGACAGAGCCGAGTCGTAGCCAAAGTCAAGTTACGCGGCTGGCGATTCCACTTTCTTCCCCGTGCGTGGGAGGTTGGGCGTTCCCAATCGACAGAAAAGGAGGATGCGGGAACCACTTCAAAACTCTTGAGCAACTCACACTTCTAGAATCCAATTTGAAAAAGTTCACGGAGAGAATATGACCCCCACCAAAGTAAGCGAAAGAACGATAGAATTCCGAAAATCTGATTCAAAAGGTGATACCTAGGTCGAGAAGAAGAAAGATATGGAATGCCCTACCAGGCAGAGAATCGTCACAGGAAATCAGTCAATTTCTGATGAGTCTGCGAGTTTTTAAGCTTTCAAAATAATCCCTTACTGTTCTTGTAGTTATTATAAAACGATGAACGTATTTTACGCAAACTAAATGATACGCACTCCTTCATGCAGCTAAAAAATAATCATCGGAACAATGAGAGATCGAACCTCCTAAAAATTACCTTTTTGGCGGGAATATTGGATTTCAGATTTTGGGTGGTTCAAACTGCCCCCATGTTTGCAGGTAAAAAAGGAGGGGAAAAGCGCGAAATGTGGGGGAAGGGGGGGGCTGGAGGCTCATAATGTGGATCTGATATAGGGTTTCCTTCGACGAGGAAAATCAGAAACCTGAAATCCTAAGCAAGACAGTGACCCTGTTTTGTGAAATTTCAAAATTCGTGCAGAGAAATGTAGATACTTAAATGAAATAAAGCTGTACTTCATCCAACAAAATCGCCCAGAAAAAAATCTTGAGTCCTTTAATATTGTGGACGAAATTGAAGCGCTGGGTGCAGAAAGGGCATTTGCGGTTTCTCAGGATCTCCGTTAACGTTTCATCCGCACTGTAATTATACAGCAAATGCATTGAATTCGTTAAAACTTTTACCGAATTTTCTTTGCGATTTTACGATGCTGAAAGCTAGGTACTGAAAATTTTAAGAAATTCACCTAACAGTTTCTTCTCTAAAATATAAATCAGCAGTGATAATTTTGAGACACCGCAACCGAGAAATGCTCTTTCTGCACCAAACGCCTCAATCGTCGACCGATCCGATCCCGTGTCGCGTCTCCATCTCTAGCTTTATCTACACAGGCTGAACGAAAACAGAATCAATCGTTTTTCTAGGATGGTGGAAACTTCACTCATATTTTGCACAGAGCCTATTATTTGAAGAGCGGTTGTTTGAGTTTGATTGGTGGATCGCTCGATGAATTTTCTCGGCAGGAGCAGCTGACGGGTGCACGCTTTTATTTACAAAGATTGCACATGCGCCCGCGCATGCACTGGACGCCACTTTGTCTCCTATTGATAACATGTTGCGCCAACCCGACATACCAGCACTGCACCGCGAATCGTTTTCACCTCTGGATTCGCCACTTGGCCAGTTGCAGTGGTTTTATTTATTTACCGTCGTATTTCGAGCGGTTAGTGGGTGTCAGTTTATGAATCCTGCAGTGAGACTCAAGCATTTCAATCCTATAAGCACTAGGATGGAACAAGCGGATGAGAATTAAAAAGAGGAAATAGGACAAGATGAGAGAGAAGTGAGGAACATCTAGATCGAGTACGGTAGAGAGGAACCAAGTTTTTTCGGAAACAGTGGATTTGCTCATGAGTTGCCTGGGAAAACTCTATACAAATGCTCCACTATATGCACAATATGGTCCTTTTTCTGGATCGATTTGGCTATCTTTGCATTCAATAGATGAAGACCAAGTCTTAATTAATTTTTTTTTTTCATTTACAAATTTGACTTTTTGGTCATGAATAAAATTAAACGTCATGAACTTTTTCGTCATGTGCGGCTCATTAAAATTACAGATTTGAAATGCATACCTATCTCTATGAGAAACAAAAGGAAAATCCTACAATATGCAAACTCCTTCCTATTAATAAAACAAAAAAAAAAAAAAAAACTTGATTAAATTGCGATAGGCATGATCCAGCTGCACCCGACGAAGCTAAAGCTTTAAAAGCAGCATCCAGATGACATCAACCAAAATCAGCCTTACCCAGCGCCGGATTTAGGATGGTGGGGGCCCCGAGGCGAACTGTTGGTTCCCCCCCCCCCCCCCCCCCAGCTATAAGTTTAGCTGTTATAATGTTTGGTCATACCCAATGATACCCAAGACCCAACCCTCAATTCACCCACTGGAGGAAAGGTCTGAAGGGTATGAAATACCCCCCCCCCCCCCCACAGCACGGAGGAGAGTCTGCGGAGCATCCCCAAAGGGAAGTACCATAATCCCAATGCCTCCGCCCATTCAAATATGTCTCCTCTTCAAAAAATCATGAAACATTTTTAAACGCTCGCTCCTCTCAGTTTTTGATCGATTTAAACTCTTTGAACCAGTCAAAACTTTGGCTGGATCTTTCATGTGTCTTAATTAAGAGAAAACAGAACCGCAATTTATCAGTCTTAAAGTGTGAATTCATCTTCAGTGTGAAATGTAACTCCTACCGCAAAAGGAAACTTGAAACAATGATCCTATTCTTTTTAGAAACCTACGAGTAGGCACGTAGAAAATGAGAGTGCAAAAAAATGAAAATCGGAAACTTTCGACTTATTCCACGTTCACTCTGCCCTGCTGAGGAAGAACGCCGTATGTACATTCGAGAATTGCCAGATTTCCTTCGATAAAATTTTTATTTTTTAGGTAAGTTATGAATATTTTTCCTTGGAATTTTTAGCAACTGTAGATGAAATTGCAAACAAAATTATCTGAAAAATAGAAGGAAAAATAGTCATATGTTTGCCAAGAAATTCGTGTATTATTAAAGGAAATTTGACAACGCCTAAAGGTTCATACGGCGTTTTTCCCTAGCACGGCAGCATTCTCGTAAGCGTGCCGAGAAATAGACACGGACAGTTCATCTAGCGCCGGTCAACGGTTCGAGATCGAAGGCTCCGCTGCGGCGAGTTAATACCCTAAAATTATAGCCGCATTATACAACATAGCGCACAGGTAGGTATAATAAATCAGCAGACGATTTACGTCGCCGCGGGGTTCCACACCGCGCTGCAGAACCGCGTATCTGCGTGGAGATCGCCTTCAACTTGAGTGGCTCTCGCTTTGCTGAGCAGAATAGCTGCCCACCTTGCAAATTGAGCTGTGTTATGACACCGTTGCGTTTCACTCTCCCAGCGAGCCATATTTGAATCGCTCAGCAATCGCGATTCCTTCGATTTTCAATCTGGACTTGCCGTCGCTCTTACCATTTTTTCATTCCCGAAAGTAATTTCAGTGGTGGAATAAAATAATTTCCACTCAGGGCTCTCAAATCTCCAAATTCGTTGTCAACACGGGACTCAGGAGAAGCAGAAGCTAAGAAATATCTCTGGTAAGAGTGGTGTTGAACAGTTTTTTCCATCTCATGTGATTTGTCTTGTCTATAGTTCCAAGTGCAATATACTACTTGTAAAATATTAGGAAAAATCTGTTTGAAAGGCATGGCCGGATTCACCTACTTGCCGCCCACGGGCCGCCTGTATTTTGCCGCCCTCCTCTCATTCATTTTGAAATATCAATAAAAACCATCAAGTGAACGTGCCGGAGGGAGAAGGGTGCATAAGACGCGTTCACTCGTGTTGGACACATTTTTTGCGTAAGCCCTGTCAACACTACTAGCTAAAGTTCACGGAACTTCGCGCGAAAGTTTAGTTCCGTAAACCTATCTCTGTGGGGACAATGCCTTTCATTTGTAAGAAATGAACTAAAAAATTAAGAAAGAACAAACATAAATGTGGTTTAATAATTTTAACTTCCGCCGCCGCGCCGTGCCGCGCTGACCACACTGTGTTTGTCGCAATGCGTGAAGTATTCATGTAGTCTTGTAGGCACTGTGCGTTTCACGCCGCGCCGACCGCTGCTGTTGACCGTGCTGTGTTTGACGCAATGCGTGAAGTATTCATGCAGTCTCGTAGGCGCTAATATGTGTTACATGCCGACCGCCGCGTCGAGGGCTTCTCCTTTTCATCTCTAGTCCTCGTCATCATTTCTCATTGCGCCGCGCCGCGCCGCTCCAGGCCAAATTACGTGTTTGGTAACTAATTAAAGGTGCGCAGTCTTTTGTATCACCGAAATACGACAAAATTAGAAATTAATGAACTCTCGGGAAATGAGAGATTTTGTCACCTTTCCTTATTTTTAATTTTTTTCTAAATCCGATTTATTTGTACCTGCATTTAAAAAAATTGCAAAATTTGCCGCCCCCTAATTTTGCCGTTATGGGCCACGGCCCATGTGGCCACCCCCTTAATCCGGCCCTGTTGAAAGGAGGTTTATGCGCCGTCTTGATGTCTTTCATATAATCTTCGGTAATTAAGAGCAACTTGAAACATACGAGCGTCATCGAGCATTCGGATCTTGGAAAAAAGGTAGATCATTTGATCTCACTCGACAGAGACTGAACTATCTTGGCGGTGTATGCATACACGTGTAATAAAAGAACTAAAAAAAAAACGGCTCAGTGCTCATGACTAATTAGGTAGTGGGTCAAAAAATGGCGTAACCGAATTTTGGTTAAGTGCGCATCAGTGTCTAGTCCTGCGTGGGTAGGGAGGGTACCTACCTTAGATATATGAGAGACTTGGAGGACAATGTGCATATGTGCAAGTTTTTTAAATAATTGAGATATTAATGATTTCAAGTAAAACTAGTCTTAGGTAATGCATATTCTGTGAAAAAGTCGCTCCCTAATTCCAATGTTTAAGCATCAAAAAGTCAGTGTGAACTTTCTTTTCGCCATAAGGATCCATGTAATTTCGAAACTTCAAGCATACCTATATTTCTCAATATAGCAAAAACTCCACTTATGCGCCTTGTCCTCCAAGCCCCTCATATGTAATTTAATCTGACCCACCTCTCAAGACACTATATCGTATTTTCCGGGAAGAAAATTTTAAACGCTGAAATGAAATTCAGTTGATTGCATCGATGAAAAAGAAAGAGAGAGAAGGAAAAAAACAGACCCTGTCAGTCCGAGTCTTTTTTGAAGCGGATCCTTTTCAATGAACGAGAGCTTTCATTTTTTTAAGTTGGTGGCATCGCAATCATGAAAAGAGCGACCGAGCATCAGACGGAGCCTCATCCTGCATTAATCGTGTCATGATTAATGACTCGTACCGCAAGGATGACCTTAAGTCGCGATTAAAGAAGACAACAGTGACACAATTATCAGAGAGCCTTTTGCGCCTCTCAAGAGCAATACGAGTCCCTCGCCCCAAACCCCCCCCCCTCCCACCTACCGAAAAAAATTGCGAGGGAGGAGGCGGTTTCGGTTGAGCGTCCACGGCCCGCAACGCGGAGGCCACCCGTGTCAAATCTTGCGCAAAAAAAACCGTGTCTAGGTCTGCCGCTAACAGAGGCTAGAATTTTGAGAGGATCGGTTGCTCTCTCCATTAGATGTCGCTCCAAAATCACGATGAGTGCTTTGGTAGGACTCCGAATTCTCTTCTTACTAAAAAGTAGATCGAAGATGGAAGATTACGTACAGATCGAAGAAAATGCTCATTTATACTGAAAAACCGTGTCTAGGTCTGCCGCTAACAGAGGCTAGAATTTTGATAGGATCGGTTGCTCTCTCCATTAGATGTCGCTCCAAAATCACGATGAGTGCTTTGGTAGGACTCCGAATTCTCTTCTTACTAAAAAGTAGATCGAAGATGGAAGATTACGTACAGATCGAAGAAAATGCTCATTTATACTGTCTCGCTCCTCAAGGGTAGAGGAAGTATTGTCATCCCCCGAGAAAAAAAAAGATGAAATTTCATCATTTTTTAACTTCTTCAAAAATTTTACCAAAGCAATGGCGTGGTTTGATACAGACGAGTCACGCCGGGTCTGAAATGGCCCTTTTAGCAAACTCCAATCTTTAGGGGAATTGCAATTCCTGAATAAACTGCGATGAGTGTGGAAACGAAGTATAACTTCATTTTCGGTTCCAGCAGTAAGAAATAAGTGGATGGAGGCCCCGTCAGACATCCAAATAAAGAAAAAAAAATTTAAAAAAAGTTTCCTCCTTTCAGACTAAAAACGCCCGGATCAGTCATGTACGGGTCTCATTGGATTTTATGTGGGGTTCTCAGAGTTTATACAATTGAGGAGCTTTCCGGGAAAAGGGCACATAGCAAAAAATTGCGTTTGAGAGAAATGCATTTGAAGTTTTGATGGCCACTGTCAGTGACTTTCGTTCGAAATCGGGAGTCCAAGCTGCGATGAAAGGTACCATCAGTGGCCAGAAATTAATGATGGAAACTTAAAATGCATTTTTTGCAAACGCTATTTTTTGCCATGTGTGCCCTTTTTCCGGAAAACTCCTCAATTAGAGATTGCACTTGAAAATGAAGGTCCGATTAAACGCATAAGTGCATGTTCAAAGTATATTATTGGTGTTGGGAAAAGAGGAATGATGCGCAAAATTTCCTAGGTAGAGAGTGACTACCACTGAACTCGCCCGTGGTGATTTTTTCAGTGATTACCCACGAGGAACACTTGTTTTCTGTGCTCTATTCGCTACTTACAATGAGGTCCATCAGAGGTGCTGTGCTTGGAGATATGACGTCACCAGGTGTCTAATGGTCTGGCGAAGCTTCTCGGCTGCTTCTGCTTCGCAGCACACCTGGTTTCGGCGCTTTATTTGCGTTTAGAGATGGCAGCCCTGGCAAGGGCAGAGGCGTGCGAATACAATCAAATGTGCTGACACGCTAAATAGGCGCTCGTCGCGCAGTCGTAGCACAGCGCTGCCCACTGCAGGTGAGGTATCCACAGGTACACCTCGCGCCCTGTTGCCATGCGTGTTACCCATTAATTAAAAATAAAAAAAATTCAAACTCTGACCGCATGAAGAGTATCTGCTTAGTGAGAGTATGGACATGAGAAGATCCATTATTTATCGTTTCAATAATCTAATGCATAATAGAGCTCGTTGGGTCCAATAGTATGGCCGCCGTGACCTGTAGGTGATGCCAAGTGATGCGTAGTGAGATTTTTTCTGAAAATATCACAGAGAAATTTACTCACGTGACATACCTAACGAAAACCCGTGACTTAAGTCCCTTTATACCCAGAGTTAAGACATCTCGATCATCAGCTGGCCTGGGCTGGCCATGGTGTCACAAAAGTGTGCACCCCAACGAACGATATTGAGGGATAAGTGTAAGGAATCCTGTGATGTCTGTCATCCAAAAACAACAACATCAACAAAACCTAACCAAATAAATTGCAATAAAATACAATTATATTGATTTTTGAATAATTTGGTAATCTTTTTTCATTTTGATGCGATAAAAATAACAATCCATTCTTGATAAACCACAATTTGGTTATATTTTCATTATTTTTGTTCGCATTCGAGGCACCGCCATCTCGGTATGCACTCATTTGTGACTCCATGAGCGAGAACCAATCGGAATTGGATTTTTTTTAGGCCACTTTCAGCCCAACCAAAAGTGAGATGTCGTAACTCTGGGTATAAAGCGTATAAAGGGACTCAACCCGTCACTGAAGTCACGGGTTTAAATGCTTCTTAAAAAATTATTTAGGAATCGCTCACCTCATATTTATCTTTCTCATTTGCTATCGTGTCCAAAACGAATTAACCGACGGCAAGCGTCTGACTGTTATATGGTAGACGATACCACTATTCGAGCATGTGGGAGCTCGTGTTGCCTACACTCAAAATTGAAGGCAATCTGGCATGACGTAAAGATAATACCTCCTTCCGAAAACTCTTATTCGTGTGAACTAGTGATCCTTCCATTGTGCGACGATACCACTATTCGACCACGCAGAAGCTCGTGGTACCTACACTAAAAATTGAAGGCGAACTGATATGACTGTTAAGGTAACCTCTTGCAGTTGAGGAAATAGCTATTTTATGAGTGTGCTCCGAGTCTCTCCTCATCTTCTTTCTCTTTTCTTCATTTTTCGTTGTTTCTCCTCATTCTTCTTATTATTTTTCTTCCTTCCCCGTATTCTTTTTCATTTCACTTCTCATTTCATCTCCTTTTCGGACGTAGAATAAAAAAATGAAGAAGAAGAAGAACAACAACAACAGTTCAATGGAAAACACCTCAGGAGCAGCACTTACGTTATTGACCGTATACAGAGGGTAAACGGTAAACGAGCTTGAACTTAAATTCGAACTCAACCTTCATAAATACGTAGGATACCATTAAAGATAGTTCTTAGAAGTGCGAAGAAGTGCAATTTAAAGTTATCGTACTCACAACGAAATTGCTGTCAGAGACCATCTGGCTACTGCTACTATGGGTGATTAGGCGACTTTACTTTGTTTGGAAACTAATGTTGTGCTTTACATTCCGCAAAATTTTCTCAAACTCGACCTCTAATCGAGCAAAGTTGTCAACAAAAGGAGCAGATGATAACCGTTAAAGTTTGACAACAACCCCCTCCCATCCAGATTTGTTGACTTTTTTCTGGGTCCTCAGTGTCTCAATGGAGCCAAATTTCATAATAAGTTCATCTGCAGCGGACTTTTGGGCCCGAACCCTGATCTGCCACAAGCTGGTCCCTCTTTCCCCCTCCCCCTAAAAAATACGAGGGATATTTCTAAGTGAGAGTCACATCTTCTATCTTTGTAATTGTAATTGGGGGAAGTTTTTGGTTAGAACAGCTCAAAATTATTGCTCCTGAGACAACTCAATTTGTCAAAATTCATTCAGGAAGACCCCCTGGACCCCTTGGACCCCCTCTTTGAAGCTAGGGGAACCCTTCGTGCCCTTCTTTAAAGATTCTGGCTCCCTTAGGAAAAGTTTCCCTGTTCAGCCCATGGAAATCAATTTCGTAAAATGTTTTCCCGCGGCTACAAAGATGGCACAAAGAGACTGATCAATAATCGTGGCTTGGCTTTTTTAAGATTAGCAATGGTAAGACTTGGCAACAAGAACCGAAAACTCGGTAAAATCTGTCATTCGCATCGCAATGGAAGCGTTTGAAAATAAATCGCCGGTCAGCGACAATTGAACGGCCTAATTGATCGTGGTCGTATGAGTAACGAAATTCATATGAAGTTCATGCCTTTTTTTAAGAGAGGCATTCAATTGCAACTGGTCTCTAGAGAAGTTCGATCGAAAAGCCAACACTGAACTCACACGATGATTTAATCGATTATTGATTTTTGTGTCAATCACGTTTTCATACTTCCGGTAGATACACATTTTCCTGAAATGTGAGCCGTGTCTTATTGTGAGGCCTCGGGTAAGCGCGCGCTCGAAGCTTCAGAAATTTGATCCCAAATAAAAACTGTGAACCAAAAAAGCTTTACAATTACGAATAGTGCGCATAAAATCAATGGTGTTTGTATATTATTAACGAGAATATGTCGAGTAAAACGCAAATTATATCAACATAAACAAGTTCCGATTCCGTAAATATGTTGGTTCCTTGGTAAAAAAAAATGAGTACATTAATTAATCGGTAAATTCCTCCCCACCTAATACTGACAGGCGACATAAAAGTTTATAGCCCTACCTTAAAATATGGAAAATTACGTGTAAAAAAATCACGTAAAATAAACCAATGCTTTCCGAATAAAGTTTTAATGAAAAGAAGTTGCTACCTGCAGACTTCTATCACTCGGCTCACTTGAAACGGGTAGATTGGAAAAGATACATTTTTCATCATTTCTGGAATTTTTGAAAAGGATGTAATCATGACACCAGTGTTTTATGAGAGAACTCAAGGATCAATATAGCTTGTACCAATGAAATTAGTGGTTAATAAACGAAAGCGCGCGGCGTGTGAGTTTATGGAATTTTTATCAAATGCCGAAATTTTGGAAGTACGAGTATTTACAAACAGAACTGTAGATAAAATACCAATAGCACGTCTTTAACTGTACGCCTCTCATGCTGAAACTAAAAAAAAATTCCCTGATATTTATTTTTTCACATATTACCTGATATATATTTGTATGAAATTTGCAGAAAATTTACGTAAGTTGGGACGAAGGTATCACGCGAAATTTTCTTCAAAGGAATCATGATCGGCCGTCCTTTAAAATACCCGTTAAAATTGTGATCATTGTGACTGATTTTATTCCCTCATGCTCTACTCATTCACCGGGACTTAGAGGTCAGCCTACACTGAGGGGAAAAAAACGTTCGGTCGTAACGTACCTAGTGCGGTGTTCCATATCGGCCTTTCACTTCGCTTCATGGAACCATGCTCAATTTTGGAAACCGCAACTATTTCTACAGTTTTTGAATTTTGGAAGTTCGATTTCATGAACCCCGAGCGTCCTTTAACATGAATCGCGAAAAATGACCCTCATTTCTCAGGTCATATTACCTTTTTTTAGGTAAGAGATAAGAGACCCTCCACTGGCCCCTTGGCAACGAGTGGAAGCTTTTACTTTTGGGGTTTCACCACTTCCTTACGGAAAATTATAAGGAAGCAACAGTCATGTACTTGGTGAATGATGAGCTCCGGGTGATGTAATGAGCCAATCAAGTTTCCCAAACTTTGGTTTGTTGGCAAAACAAAATTCTCAACACGTAATTGTTGACCATCCACTAGTAGGTAGGTTAACAGGTGAACATTGGAGTCCCCAAAGTAAAAGCTTCCGCACCATTGTCAAGATACCGCAGTGGAGGGTCTCTTGTCTCTGGTTCCATATCTGCCGTTCACTTCTCTTCGTGGAGCCATGTTCTCGATTTGGTAACCAAAACTATTTCTGCAGTTTTTGAAATTTGAAAGTTCGGTTACATGTCTTTTTACACGATTCGTGAAAAACGGCCTTAGGTCATATGACCGAATTATTTTACTAAGTGTACTCACGATCTTCTACTATGCCACATTCTCCATCGTGGTTATAAAAGTTTTGGCAGAGAATGAGCGACAACGTCTGTGAGGGACCAAAAAACTAGTTATGAATGGAGCGTGGAGTTGGAAGCTGGATGCGTGAGCTGATGCTGGAGCTGGTGACTGGGAGTCGGTGGCGACGGGCAACTAGTTCCCTCTCGAGCTCCTTTTAAGGCGATTGGACCCTCTCCAAATGTCCCGTGAACATTGGGACACTTTGACCGCACACCGTTGCCAAATTTCGCACTGAGCCCGCAAAGTATCCTGTGAGTCCACCATGCTCGTAGAAAAAATTTTGGCTCCAGGACCGAGATTCAGTTCATGTGGAACATCAAAGTTTTCGTCGCGGGTCGCCCAAGTCTGCCCCGGCAGTCCATCCTTAAAAATTTTGATCGCAGTCAACCAACCGGGTTGGGTGATCCCCAACCAAATCGATGGGTGATTTTCCACCTTGGAATAGTGTACATAAGACAATTTTTGACTTTTATTATTTTATTATTAGTTTAGTAAATGTGACAACCTTTAACTCAACACCAAGGAACAGCGACAAGTGGAACTTGCTAGGTGGAATTAAAACCATTTACGAATATTTGGGTCCTATGCCCGACGTATGGAGGTTCTTGGTGAAAGAGGGTACTACTACCAATTCGTCATATAATGTCAGTGTTTTTTCTCCAGTTTTTTCTTCCCCCTTTCGCCTGTGTGTGTTTTGTGCCTGAGGTCACTGTAATTTTACCAGGTGGCCCAGACTGTCCATGACACGAGCGCACCAATAAACAGTTGATAATCACTGAAAGGCATATGTATGTGCCGCAACAGCCTAGATGAGATGTCGTCCTGTCTCCCCCCCCCCCCCCCCCGAAAAAATCCCTAGTTTCGCCCATGCTCCTTTAGAATGCGGAGTTCTGTATTGCAATGAATTATTTTTACCTCACTCTCTCGAAAGCTTCAGCGCAACACTAGATTATCGTGATTGCGATGGGAAGTCGCACCCACAAGGCTATCCAACACCTAACTACGTGATACAGTTTTGCATCACACTAGGATTTTTGACAGTGCCGAATTCCGCGAGAGAAACATCTCCCGGTTCAAAAGTCATGGAAAATACAAGCCGACAGTGGCAGAAAATATAACCTCACCGAACGGAATTCGAAGTGAGGTTATCATCAAGTCGGCTGTTGTGCATTAATTGGCGCTTCATGAGCTTGTGGCTTATGAAAGTGTAATTTTAGGCGCATTGTTTTTGGAGGGGGAAGCAGACAGGTTTTCCTTCTTCCTCTCATCCTCCGGAAAAAAAAAAAAAACGTTGGCACCATTTCGCGGATTTGTGCAACGTAGCGCACGGTTACGCTTGGCTGCTTTTTAATCAAAACGCACCGCGTTGTTGCTAATTTGAGTAGGAAATGGAATTGGACAGCCGAACTTTCACCTTCACGTGGAACAAACAATTTTCCCGGCTCTTTCAAACGAAAAATTTTGTAGTTTTCCGACATAATTGTATGCAATACATCTTATAACTAAGCGCGAGTAGGACTCTAACCAGATCATGTGCGCCAGTGGCGTGGCGTGAAATGCGATGTATCGATTGTTATGACATTTAAACCTATGGTAAATAATCGATTATTAAGGTGTTTGCTGCGAACACCCTGTCTATCGATCCTTTTCCATAGGTTTAAATGACATAACAAACATAACAATGGCATAACAATCGATACATCGCAATTCACGCCACGCCACTGATGTGCGCGTACGCGCGAACTCTAATTCGCACAAATTAAAAATGTATACGTCCTTTTATGATCTTTGAGCATGGAGCAATGAGACCGAATGTACATCAAAATGAATGAAACACACACCAAAAGAGGTTCCAGTAAAGTACATAACGTTTTCCCTCGAACTATCGAAGTATTTCGATGCGGGTAGGTAATTATTAGTCACGTGAAGAAGAAGAAGAAAAATAATATCAGCGGTTACTAAGACTTAATTTTGGTTCACATGGAACAACAAAGCTTTCAGTTTATGTAACCAAATGTATATCGGTCATAAAATCGAGCTCAGTCTCAGAAAACCAACGTTTTTAGTAATGTAGGATTTCACGCAGAAAAAATTGATGAATGAGAGGTTAAAAAAATTTTTAATCAAGATGCAAATGCTTGCAAATGACATTAATCAAATGATAAAACACAAGTGATGTCGTTTGTTTGTTCCATCAAATCCACGTGGTCAACAAGATTAGCTCTTGCTAACATCTCTCTCAAGGAATGATCTCACTTGGAAACCGGTGAACCGTTTTTCTTGTGAAACTTTGAAGTGGAAACATTAGGTGTTTCAATCCATGTGCCCTGTCAGATTTGATCAGTTGCCGTACATGTATTCATTTTCCTCTGATAAATTGTCATTAAAAAATGCCAGAACACTCTCCTTTCATTGTCTTTCATTTGCGTTGATGATGCTCACACAAAACTTAGGAGACAAGTTGGAAAGTATTTAAGGAGGGGTCTGAAATGGGTATTTTATGAGAGAGCTACTCAGATTCAACTTCACTCGTACGACTCGGATCCATAGCCGGGAGCTGCTAAAAAACTGGAGATAGAAAAAGTTACAGGTCACAAAATCGGCTTATGCCAAAAATAGAAGATAAATTGGATCAACAGTATCCAAGTCCACGCAATAAATGTTTGGCTATAGCTTCATATCATAATAAAAAAAAACCAGATATGCGTTTTTATATGAAATTAGTACGCTAATTTTGACCATTTTACGTAATACTTAATCGTTTTTATGAGAGTTTGATGTGAATTTATCTTCTTAGATTATCTAAAAATTTATTACTGCAATCCTCATTACGAGAATTGACTAATTCCTCGCATTGAAAACAAGAGTTCCGTGTCAATATGACGAAAGATCTATAGCACCTTCTGAAATATTGCAAAGAAAAACAGAAATAAAAGTTTAATCTAGCTCAAATTGTTCAGAGAGTATCAAAAGTCGTATGTTTTCTGCCGGAACCTGCAATCCTTTCTAAAATGTATTTTCAACAAGGTACCTACCATGGGGGGGGGGGGGGGGTTAGTTTAAAAAGTCCTCTATAGATCCTAGGCCTCACAGTCAGGCTCCTTCAGGCTTTGTTCAAATTGTTTACTTCAAATTATCCTCATCATAAAACACAGAAAGCTCATACCATCACAATCTGGGAGGATAGTCTATAGTCTTATCGGAAAGTTATGCAATTTATTCGTGGAAAGTAAATAGTTGTACGTGTCAAATACACTTTTTGTCGGACTTCACGGTGAATTGCCACAACATACGGGTGGATGAAAGCAGTTTGATATCATTTGACCTATTTTGGGGTCAAACATAACACGTCTGACAAATTACTCACTTTGTGTTAGTACTCAAAAGTCAGGTAGCATTTATGTTGTATAAGGTATTCGAGTGTATTTATTTTCTATGTTTGTAGTAATGATGATATCCATCAATAGATTCGCACGCCTTTAATTGGTTCACGATCAAAGCATGAAACGAACGGAAACATGAGTGTATGAACATCAAAAATGAGTGTACTTGTACTTTTTGGGTATATAGATAACTATGTTTGCTCCGCTGGAGGTTTGTCGCCCAGGCGGAAAAATTGAAGGCGACCCTCAAAATACCTTTACGGTGGAGAAGTATCTGCAATTTTTCTCGTGCCAATTTTTCGTGAAGTGGATATTTTCTTTCTTCCTTCCTTCCTTCCTTTCTTTTTCAACACCTCTTTATTCATTAATTTATTTATGTATTTACTTGAGCAGGAAAAACGCGCCAATGCGTTCAACACGGCCTACGAGAAATTTTGAATTAAAAACGTGTAATGTAATGCTTAGCTTATACTATTGACTTCAATCGCTTCGACATGGCGACAGTGTGGCATGCCGGCAAGTCATTCATGCGAAACAGTCATCGTCTCAATTTTGGGTAGTGTCTAAAAAGGGAACCAATTGATATCACTTGCGCTGCAAAATTTCTTCGCACAATTTATTTTTTTACAAGAGAGTGGCTACGCTAGTTTTCTTGCAATTATGAGAGAATCTCCTTAGTACCCTATAAAAAATAATCTGGAGTTGTCGAGAGAATTTGTACAATTGTTTCCTTCCAAGAACAATATAATTTCCCACGAGATTTGACACCTGCTAATGTCACTTGGTTCCGCCAATATCGGTCGCTGCTCTAGGAAGCTACAAAAGAGAATTCCGAAGTTCCGAACAAAATTAATTTAAGTGCGGAATTGACTGAATCACCAAATATATAGGCCCATCTGTGAAACGACTTCTATAACTTATCCCCTCCTTACTATGTTGCTCGACATAATGGGCGGTAGAGAAAAATAGAAATCTACATGAACATTGTGCAAATAAATTGTTTTATATCGGGTCCCTAAGGAGTGTTCTTTGGCACCAACAGGCTCTGTTGTGTATGTAACCGTCCAGGGAAAAAGGATTGTGTGTGACAGTGTTTAATTAGTCGAGTTAAGAGAGAAACCAAACACAAAATTTAGCCTGGAACGGCGCGACTTAGGGAGAAATGATGACGAAGACTTGAGATGAAGAGGAGAAGCCCTCGCCTCGGCGCGGCAATCGACATGTAACACATATTAGCGCCTACAAGACTGCACGAATACTTCACGCATTGCGCCAAACACAGTACGAACAGCGTGAAACGCATAGCGCCTACAAGACTGCCTGAATACTTCTTGCATTGCGCCAAACACGGTGCGGTCGGCGCGGCGCGGCGCGGCGGCGGAAGTTAAAATGATTGATCCACATTTATGTTTGTTCTTCCATAATTTTTTCGTTCATTTCGTATAAATGGAAGGCCTTGTCCACACAGAGTTACGTTTACGGAACTTAACTTTCGCGCCAAGTTTCGTGAACTTTTGCTAGGAGTGTTGACAGGGCTTCCCCAAAAAATGTGTTCAACACGAGTAAACGCGTCTTATGCACCCCTCCCCCACTGGCACGTTCACTCGATGATTTTTATCGAGTTTCAAAACGAATGAGAAGGAGGCGGCAAAATACAGGCGGCCCATGGGCGGCAAGTAGGAAAATCCGGCCCTGATATAAGGCTAGGTTAGTTTCGCCCAAAAAGTTCCCAAGCATTATAGTTTTCTGCAAAAAAAGAAAGAAATAAAAACACGAGAGGGAGTAGTCAATGTGGAGAGCAGTTAAGCTTTTTATGGTCAAAGTCATCATGTTGTCATTCACACACGTTGCGCGTAGTTTTGTCGTGGTGTCGTGCACGAGGCCGAAATCTACGATTTATTTGGGACATGAGCAACATTTTACGAGGTGTATGTTAGTTTGCATTTGCGAAGAACAGTAGCTTTGTTTAGCCTTGGATGAGTTTTTTTTTCATACAAGGAGAATAATTTGAAAATTAAATTCGCTAGAATGGAGATCCCTCGAGCGAGGTCACTGTTGATACTGCACTCAGATAAGAAAAGTTTCACCGCGATGACCGCATGAGCACATCGTAATTCACCGCTTTATCGCAAGTTTGTGTGATGCTACCTCATCAGCTTTTTCTGATTCCAGGAAGCTTTTTATTTTCCTGGAAAATGAGGGACTTCAGCGTTTTAAGTGGATCCTTCGAGGAAAATACACAATTTTTGTTTTACTTCGATTTATTCGTCCAGTTTATAGAGCAAAAAAAGCTACCTAGTCCGAGAAAAATAATCCTCGGTAAATATAAATGTTTATCTGTTCTGGGTAAAGAAGAAAATATAAATTAATTAATCAATTACAAATAAAATATGCAAAAAACCGTTTATTTATTTTTAGTAAATCAAAATCAGTCAGATATTTTTCATCCATGAACGCAAAAAAAAAAAAATCATATTCATATTCACCTACAAAAATTTTTAAATTGTTTTGTGGGTGAAAAATTTTCGAGTGATGATACTAATGTTTTCTCCGCACCACTTCCCAACATCAAAGGTGATTTAACCGTCCAACTTTTGCTTCAACTTCAACCAGATTTTAAAAATAAAATTGCGCCGCTGTTCCATGCATGTCAATAAAGCCATATACCTAACTCAAAGGAAAGAGTGAAGTTAACTTTTTTCAACCCGAAAACGAAGATCTCACGGGTAAAAATGTCGTATGTGGGATCCTTTTGGTGGTCATCAACAGTGTTACATTTTGTTTAAATCCTCCACAGCGTTTTTGCTAGTGTTATTTCGTATAAGTGCCCCAGTTTTTTCATTCCTTTTTATTTGAAGGGTTTAAATACCGTCTTAAATCTACCAGCTACCCAATTTAATGTCAGCGCTTCGAATATGTGTACTTTGTAATTGTTTAAATGTCACAGTCTCGCAAAGGAAGAGGAGAGATCGTTATTTTAGTTCACGTCGCTACCCACATAAAATAACCGAACATTTAATTTGCATTAAGTCGCACTGAGTCCGTGGAATATCGGGTCACAGCCCGCGAGGGTTTAGCTATTTTAATACCCGACCGGTCAGAAGGCACACGTAAGGACACATACAAAACATTCACACATGAATAAAGTTCCAGATTTCAGATGGTAGATACGTACCTACAAACAGAATTTCATACGTACACTACACGCTACGGTGACAACTTTGCGGTCAAGGTTTAGGGAAATAATGCTTTTTCGCGCCGCATTGTATTCTCTCCAACAAAAGCAACTGACATGAATATACTCGGTTGAAATTCTTCCGTCTTTTCGCGCTCAAGCACGGAGCAACATCATGTTGTGACAGCCCATGGTTACCAAAAGCTTGACTGATATCGTGTAATGGAGATGTTGCATGTGTGAGGAATTTGCGATTTGACTGTTGTTTCTTATGTAAAAGTTCGCGAGAAACACGATGGTGCCACTGGTTTTCTCTGAAATCAACTCTCAAGCTCAAAAAAAGCCCTCAAGTTGAGGCCAAAATGGAGGGGATATCCCACCCTACCCTGAGAGTCCACGTCTACATCAAAACAAACTCTCCATGCAAAGATAGGGAGCAAATACATTAGTAGGGTTGCCGTGTTTTCAGTTTTGGAGTCCCCAAATAAAGTGGCAGCCCTGCCAACGTATTTGCTCCCTATCTTTGCATGGAGAGTTTGTCTTGACGTAGACGTGGACTCTCAGGGTAGGGTGGGATATCTCCTCCATTTTGGCCTCAACTTGAGAGCTTTTTTTGAGCTTGGGAGTTGATTTCAGAGAAAACCAGTGGCACCATCGTATTTCTCGCGAACTTTTACATACGAAACAATAGTCAAATCGCAAATTCCTCACACATGCAACATCTCCATTGGGTCCAATCGTTTTGTAGGTCGGTCAATTCTGGAGCGATTTGATACGGAAGGTGCCCAGGTTTCAGGATTTTGAGACTCGCCGTCTGCTTTTGTCAAGAGAGGGTACAACTGATGTGTTCTAGATGTTTAAGCGCTCAGTTGAGGCTTTAAATTTTCCCTGCAAACATTGAACATTTCTAAATCTCTATTGTCGTTGTCATAGTTTTACGCGTCGAAATATCGCATCTTCATTATAGCAGTTTTATCAAACGTGTCTCGAACAAGTGATAATCTAACCCTGACAACTATCTTCGATGTCTTATGGAGCCATGGTGTTACGAACGGGAATCTGAAAGTCCGCCTATTATTTCTTATGTGAGCGGGGCCGAGAGTAGCAATGCGCCTTCATTTCTTTACATAGGCAAATACACCTTCTCCAGTGTTGATATGGTTGCATGCTTTATAGGTTGAACGCAAATCAAACTGGACATAATTAAGTACAGCGTGTTTCGAAGAATTTCTTTATTAACTTTTTCGATAGGACTTACCTTTCTCTTTCAATTATGCTTTCGAGCGATGAAGCTCTGACGGAACGTTTTCTTCCCTTAAATGTCAAGTGTCCGTGCGACTCGTGAGTCCTGAAAGTTGAGGAAGAAAACAGAAAACGTATATCATACTTTTAACACAGATTTAAACCTGTAAATGATTTTTTTTTCACTATGTCTATGCCTTATAATTATCTTAACACTTGCTGGAGACTTGATTGAATCAGTTTTAAACATATAGACATGGAAAGAAAACTGAGATTGAGGAATTTTTTTAAAACAATTTTCACGTATGAGTTCACCGTCCTCGACGGCCTCTGTTGGCGTTGGGACGAAACCTGGAATATGTCCACCATTGATGTTTCTAACAACCGGCTTCTGGGGGCGTCTATCCTTGATGCCGGTCAAAATTCTATGCATTTGCATCGAAATCCGAACTCGAATGCAGTGTCGCTCATCCGCGCCACCGCACCAGACCGCATCCAGAGATGCAAAATTTAATGATATTTCATCAAATAAAATTTCGGTGAATTCTATTCTGTGGAAATTAACAGAATTTCGTCAAAAGAAATTAAACCCAAATTTTAAATGAAATTAATGCAGTATTCGAATTTTTTTTCACGGGCTTAGAAGTCCACAAAATACCGGCATTTTTGAAACGTAAACACAACATTTTGAAAAAAATATTTAAGAATGTAATGAATCGAACTTCAACAATGAGTTATCAACGATTATTTGTTGCAGCAGCCCCGGAAATTGCATGATGGCCGAAACCTTGCAGAAAGAGGAAACATCTCTCAAAATAGAGCCTTTTTAGTACCGTTTTGGATAATTGAGGATTTTATCGGGATATTACTAAGATCAATCCTTTTGAAGATAAATGCCTCAGATTCAAGTTTCAAGTTCAGACTAAGTTGAGACATGGTTTTGACGATACGCAATATATTGTTTGGTATTTAAATATGTCTGATTGTTTACTTGAATTATAAATTTTGCATTACTGTGTCGACAAAATTACCTTCAAACTCAATCTAAAAGAATGTATAGAATTTCCAGGTGTCTGAAATTTGATAAATTTCGTGTTCCAATGGAAACTACAGAGTTAACTAAGCACAAGTATAGCCTTGGTTCATAAATCGCACACTAATTGGAGGAGATATATGACAAAATGATATAATCTGCCAGATATATATTTGTTTAAATGCAATGAGAGGATTGCATATTTTGCATTTACATATTTTGGGCTGATTAAATTGTTACCTATATTTGTTTAAATCGGTAATGCCGCCAGACGACGTCACTAGGCGGTGCATTTTTTCAATTTTAAATGAATTTTTATACAATATCATGAAATCACTGCGAAATTAGCACTTTTAGACAAAGCAATAAAAACTTTGCTTGCAAAGTTGCCATTATTATAATGAAGACATTTCTCATCACGAGGTTCCATTTTGATCACATTTTGATCAATTTTTTAAATGCTCGAAAAAACGGCCGCATTGTGGACAGCTCTTTCATGCAATCTCTGAAGACCATCGCATCACAGCGATTCGATCGCACGCTTACAGCCGTAGCAAACGCTTGCACTGCACCTTCACTTACTTGCACGCCGCGCTGTGCTGCTTTACTCATTGAATGTCCACTTTCTCGTCTGCTGTGGTCGTCCTTTTTCCAGGTCCGACGGCAACCATGTCCCGCCCATCCACGCGTCCAGGACCAAGGACCTCACTGTCCCCTCATCCGTGTCATTAATCTGATAAAAAAGGCCTTATCTCGCAGCCCGCTTCATCAGTTTAATGCTCAAACGGGCTAAGGCCTCGTCACATCCGGAATCTAATGACTCAATAATTTCAGAGATGTTGCACGTTCGAAAGGATCTCATGAAACACCGTGTGGCCGTGTGGCCCTTCCTATCGCTCATGAAGCAAAAAGCTCCGTACAATACTTATCTATCACAACGACATTCCACGATAATCATTTTAATAATACACGGAAATAAGTGCAAACAAATTGACTGCGAAATTCCTAGAGGCCGCATCTCGGTTTCGGTATTTCAGAAGCCTCTTCTATCTCATGTTTAATATGGGAGGTATCAACTTCTTCCCAGAAATTTGTGCGGGATATTGTTCACACCAAGGAGAAAAATCATAGAATTTTTACCACCCATGCCCTCTCCTCCCTTTAAAAATTCATTGAATTCTTACATAGTAATATAGGTTTGTATCACCTTTTACATTTCCATATGGGTCGAAAAACCTACCCCAAGAAGCAGTGATCGAGATAAATTGCGTTTTGATCGGAGTTTGTATCGCGATTTTATGGACGTCGATTTATTGCAATAGTATCGAATTAAAAATTGCGGTTCTATCACAAAAATTTGCAATTAAATCGCGATTTTATCGACGGCGATTTATCGCAATCTTATCAAACGAAAAATCGTGATAAATTGAAATTGAATTTCGATTTTATCGAACGCGATTTTACAGAGATAAAATTGCGAAAAGATATACAGGATGATCGCTCATATGTTGATGATCCCAGCGATTTTATCGCCATAAAGTCGTAAGAAAAATCGTGACTTAATTTTAAAATATCGCGATTTTTCCGTTGACAAATGTTACTTGGGACCTTCATACTCTTTCTGACTGTTTCGTGACGTTCCATCACTGGTAATTTTGGCACTGTAGCTTGAAACTTAATTGTTTTCAATTACAAATTCATGTACCTAATACTGGCAACGCAGAAAATATTAACTTCTCTTTTATATAGGGTCAAACTAATGGTTGAGTCATAGTCTGATGAATAAACAGCTAATTTTGAGATTTTCATGTTTTCGCTTCATCCAAATATTGAAAGAGTCTAATCGACCACCATGAGACTCGCTAATTACTCTTCAAATGATTCTCCCATTAAGAGATAAACAACGAAGCAACGGTAAAGTACAACACATTCCTACCCTTTTCCACCCGGGAACCTCCTTTAATTAGTAAAATAGTGGATGAGACGAGATATTTTTAGAGGTTTATCAGTCCTTACCATCTTTTTTGCTGGTGACACGCGAGAAACTTAGCTTATTACCCACGTAAGTCACCGAATGTATTATTTTTAGTGCAAGGGGAGCATCCGACTTACGCCAAAAAAGCTATTTTTTTTTTCTTTTGAAAACTGATTGAAAACTTTTCTGCCCTCTCAATAGTCAACTCAAATTTATTTCCCGGCGACATTCTTACTGCCCATTCTCAATGCCCATTCTAATGATCGATTATCGATGTACCCATTTGAGGCTGTGGTGAAGAATCGATTTTGGAGGTGTTCGTTACGAACACCCTGTTTATCGATCCTTTACCATAGGTTCAAATGGCAGATCAATCGATATATCTCAAAGCACGCCACTGCACTGGTGATAAGATTTGATGCAGGAGGTTGCCTGCTCGAAACAGTGAGTGCGGTGCTTTCTGCATCTATACGTTTGAAAAACATTGCTTCCACACTACACTTTACAGAAGTGAATGAATATATTTGTAATATTATGTCTTTTTTATCTATTATCAATAATATAATAGAACGCGGAGTCAACATATGTATCATGTAGTGTCAGGCGAGATTTGTGGACAGATAAGACCTTGAACACTGCTGCTTGCTGCACTTGTGGATGTTTTCTGGCCTACTTTGAGAATTGAAGGCAAAATAGCAAGCTGCGTAACTTCTTTGCAACAAATGCCTCCACTGAATGTTCAGTCAGAAATTGGCAAAAAAATGTTAGCGGCTAGAAGCACGACAAATAAACGCTCGGACTTTCTCGGATCAAATTCTCCTTAATGGATTATAAATTTTTGAGTTTTGTGGATACTTTTCCTTGAAAATTCCAGATAATTTTTCCTGGAACTTAATCAACATAATTTCAGGACGAAATATTCATAACTTTTTTCAGAAATAATTATTTTATACCGGGAGGAAGTTGACTTTAGAACGTCCATACTGCGTTCTTCCTTAGCACGGCTGTATTATAATAATTGGTTTTTCACAGAGGCATTTAGGTACTTTTTCTCTTTTACTGTTTATCCGTTTCTCTTCCTACTACTTTACAACTACGAACTCTACTTTCACTTCTATTCTTCCTCTTCTCTAAATCCTCAATGTGTGTTACCTGTTACCATGGCCGGATTCACCTACTTACCGCCCATGGGCCGCCTGTATTTTGCCGCCCCCTTCTCATTCGTTTTTAAACTCGATAAAAACCATCAAATGAACGTGTCAGCGGGGGAAGGGTGCATAAGACGCATTTACTCATGCTGAACACATTTTTTGGGAAAGCCCTGTCAACACTACTAGCAAAAGTTCACGAAACTTGGCGCGAAAGTTAAGTTCCGTAAACGTAACTCTGTGTGGACAGGGCCTTCCATTTATACGAAATGAACGAAAAAATTATGAAAGAACAAACATAAATGTGGATCAATCATTTTAACTTCCGCCGCCGCGCCGCGCAGACCGCACCGTGTTTGGCGCAATGCGTGAAGTATTCACGCAGTCTTGTGGGCGCTATGCGTTTCGCGCTGACCACACTGTGTTTGGCGCAATGCGTGAAGTATTCATGCATTCTTATAGGCGCTATCCGTTTCACGCTGACCGCAATGACCGCACTGTGTTTGATGCTCGCCGCGCCGAGGACTTCTCCTTTTCATCTCAAGTCATCGTCATCATTTCTCTCTAAGTCGCGCCGTTCCAGGCCAAATTTCGTGTTTGGTCTCTCTCTTAACTCGACTTATTGAAGAAGCTGTTTCTTTTATTACTAAGAGACGACAAAATTAGAAACTATTATACTCTCAGGAAATGAGAGATTTTGTCGTCTTTTCTCGTTTGCAATTTTGTTTTTACAAATCCGATTTTTTTATACCTACACTTTAAAAAATTGCAAATTTTTGCCGCCCCTTAGAATTGCCGGCCACCCCCTTAATCCGGCCCTGCCTGTCACCGTCTTTTTTTTTTTTTTTTTTTTTTTTTTTTTTTTTTTTTTTTTTTTTTTTTTTAGAAAAGTTAGTTATTTTGATAATTTACCACCAAGGTTTAAATAGCCAATATAGCTAAGGCGCCGCTCAAAAATATACTTATTTTACATGCTGGTACTGCAACTACGTCCTTTTCTTTCAGTTTTCTCCCGCAGCTTTTCCTTCTTTTCCCCTTTTCTCTCAAGGAGGAGGCATTCTACCTCTGTATGGCAACAACGGAACGAACGCAGGAGCTCACTCAAATTGACATGGATTGCTATTTGACGCGCGGTTGAGGCACTCGGCGAGAGTCTAGTTCTGCCGTGCTAAGTAAAAACAACATATGAGCGTTAGAAAATTGCCAAATTTCCCCTCGGAAAGTATTTACTTTAGAAGAAAGTTATGAATATTTTTACTTAAAATTTTCAGACTTTTTAGATCAAATCACGGACAAGATCCTCTAACAAATCAGGAAAAAAATATTCACAAATTTTTCCGGAAATGCTTGAACTGTCGAAGGAAATTCGGTAACGCCTGATGGCTTATACGGCGTTCTTCCATAGCACGGCAGAGTTGATGACATTGATCTTGAGCTATCTGCATTTGAATCTGGAATGACCTTTTTTCGCTGGTTGTTCCCTACCGTTTCAACCATAAGCGCGCGGCACCAAGTACAGACCACGAGACCGAAATTGACATAATCATGCCTTGTCGACGTCCTACGCGCGGGCAGTTATGATTTATCGCCGCTCACCGGTTGTCTCCGACAAGAAACACGTTCCTTTGGGCTCATTTTCGGTTTGCTAATTTCCTCAGCAACGGCGCACGGTGGGTCGAGTAACGAGAGAGGTCGGACAAAATTTGGAAACTTCAAAAGCTTATAATTCCGTGCTTACACAACTTTGAGGTCTTAAAAGTGGTTTCATTGGTTTCCTCGTGAAATTTACTTTCAGAAACATCCCTTAAATTTAAAATGTGCCGAAATAAACATCAAAATTTGCAGTTTTAGTCAAAAATGTCATGTCCGCCCTCTCTAATTAACTCGACCCACTGTGCGGCACTTCGATCCTCGTTGCCAACTCTAACTGGGATGCCTTTAATGAATAAACATCATGTGAGTAGTCGCTACATCAAGGTAAAACCAGTTGATACGGCGTGTTTAAGCATTTATCATAATAGCATCTCCAACCCTAATATAATATTATAACCCTTATACCTATAATATACCTATAATATTATAACCCTTTTATAATATACCTACAATATTATAACCCTTTTATAATATTTTACAATGAAAATTTCTGGCATGATATATCATTATTCATTTATTTGTGACAACGTTGGATAATAGAATGATACCCCATGCGCAGCCTCCTTCGGACTAAATATAATTCAAACCTATCCTTAATAAGTGGGTTGTTTTTTAATTCGCACGATGGATGTAGCGTGGGTTGATCCCCCCTGTTTCATCACGTACAAGGAAGACACTAAGTTAAGCCAACACGAAAAGTGGATAGCTTTTTTTAAATAATTTATTACGATATTTGTTACTAGTTACTAAGGAAAAATATCGTGAAAAATTTCAGACATCGAAATAGACGGTAGGTAAACATTTCAGACACTTTTCTTCTACTTAAAGCAAAGAAATCGTGGTCATTTTGAATACCGCAACCGGCATAAATACTCATTTTCACTCTACCAGCGCTCATTATTGTTAACCAAAAAAAAAGAGTATGTAAGAGTAGGGAAGGAAGTTTGCAGCGATTCGAGGACATTTGAATGACTCCAGTGGCGTGGCGCGTGCCTTGCGATAAATCGATTGTTATGCCATTTAAACCTATGGAAAAAGATCGATAAACAGGGTGTTCGCAGCGAACACCTTAATAATCGATTCTTTACCATAGGTTTAAATGGCAGAACAATCGATACATCGCAATTCACGCCACGCCACCGAATGACTCTTGAAGAAATGCGGCAGCGCTGGTGCCTTCAATAATTTTATTACCAAATCTTGACCGGTGTTGTCTACCTCATGGGGAAAGAAACTTCAAGTTGGTTTCAGTGGTCCAATATGGATGGCCCTAATCTGCTCACCGGCCAGTGGAGAATGTTAATCGATCAGAGCGCTAAAGGACGTAATGTTTATATTCGATCAAAATCCTGTGGAATTCTAGCACAAATCTAACTCTTAATTCCTGGCTAGTTTTTTTTACAGATTATTCGCCAAGTTCGATGTTTTACAGAATTAAGTGCTTTATTGCGTAATTTCTAAAGTTCCCACGAACATCGATGAGTTCAATGTTGGTTGACTTCTGTACGTTCAGCAAGCAAGTGGGACGTAATATGTGTAGTGCATCCAGCTCATAGAATGTGTGGCTGAGCGAGCATCACTAACGCCTTCATTCCTGAGTGATACATCAAGCGCGCTCTTATATTCTTCGGTGCGTCTAGCTCTGGTCTAGTTTCGGAGCTACAGTGTAAAAGTTAGTTCCTTTCTACCACACTCGTTTAAAATCGGGTCAGTGAAATCGTTTCGTTTTGTATCTGAACGTATATATTCAGTCCAATTTCTTCTGGAAAACTTTGGTTTTCCTCTGGAGCGTGATAAGGAAAACTTAGATTTTACGTCGTGTCGGCTAACATCTCAACACGGTGATTTTTTGGAAAGGTTTTGTCTTTTAGTAACATGTTTTGGAACCATATTCTCCAGAGCGGTCAGTGTGGTTACGCTAAATGTGGAACAAGGATTGTTTATGTATTTATTTACTTTTTTGAGTGGGTGTACTGGAGCAAGTACCCAACCGAAAGGGGTCTAGAAACACCCCCTTCTCATCGGCGAGGTAATCCATGGTGCTCTTCGAACAAATTGTAAAAAGTATCGAGACATTTCAGTAATAATAACTTTTAAGCTATTCTTATGGACAAATTCAGAGAAATAAAATTTCAAACGTGTTTTGCAAAATTGCTCACATAATCTAAGGAGAGCCAAGTAGATCCTAAGGGGCGCCAGGCCACCCCTACCTACCTCCTCCCTCATAAGTCGATGACAAAAAGTGATTATGAAAATTATGTTACGTCATAATCTCGCGATAAGGTGGCGGTTAAGATAGTCAAGCGTTGAAGCAGATTTTCGCAGCGCACTGTGCAGAAAATCGTTTCATCATTTTCCACGCCGACGGTGACTGGAGAGTCCCATAAATCCTACTAGCGCTCGCTGTCAGAGTTGCGTATCCGTCCATCTCTCCTCTGCCTGGAGTCGAGTCATTCTTGCTAATCCACAATCTCGGTGTGAATCACTTCCGCATGTCTGCGGATTTGCAACTTCTCCTCGCTATCTAGCGACATCCATAGATCAAACTCGGAGAGAATTTACACGAATATCAACATGCTAATTGATTCTCTTTATCGGCAATAGCTGTTTCTTGCCGTGACTGAATGAGGGGTTGAGGAATATGCAATTTAAAGCGACTTTTTCGTAATTTTGAGTAATTTTTAAGGCGAGCATCTTAGCAAGGGAATCACTGCTTCCCCTATCGTCTTTCACTAGATAATAGTGTAAAGGTAATTATTTTTCAAGCGCTAATAATCTAAAACATATCGCAAAAAAAAGTCAAATTTAAAAAAAAATCGAAATTTTAGTTTTTTCGCCTGAACTACGAAGTACAACCCTCCCCTCCCCCAGAAGTGAGGAATTTATAGCCTAATAGCGCAAATTGATAGTGCCGAGACTCACCCTAAAAGCCCAAATCCTCAAATATAGGAACACTTAAGAAGAAACTCACATATGATTTTTTGTCAACAGCCTTTGCTAGGATTTTATGTGAGGAACTTTAGGCCGGCCTCAAGGATTGTTCTTGAAAAGTTTCGCTCTTAAACGTCATAAGTATTTTTTTAAAAGGTGAAAAAAATCCAAACATTTTTCGCTTATTTTTTTCTAAAGGAATGTTAACGTATATATATTAAAGCCTGAGATTCCAACGGAATCTACCTAGGCATTTGATAAAATGCCTGATTTGACTATTTGCCTGCGACATATACACACATATAAGATAAATTTCACTGTTTGAGCCGAATGAATCAGGCCATTTAAATTAGCTCAGTCAAATGTTAAAGGAAACTCAATCTGGAAAACTCGGGCGGCATCTCTCCCTCCGGTAACACAGCAGCATAGGAGGGCGCGATAAGGGTGGCGCGGCGTGTTATAAGGGGCGAAACCCCGAGCGGACCCATTCACGGAAGTGGTCGGTGCGGCCATACCGATGCCGGATGGATGCTTTGTCGCGGCGGCTCATCAGCTGATGCAGCGCCGCGCCGCGACGCTCTTTTCGCGACAGGCTACATTGCGGCCGGCCACGCTCCGGATATCGATTTTCCAACCCCTAGCGCGCCACCCCCCGTGCTCCGGTGACGTCACCCGGGGTCCTCGCGCATGTGCACCCGTCCCCGCTCCAACGCGCAATTCCTCATCCGATGTTGTCGAATTGACGCGAGATCCCTTTATCTCACAACCCTCCTGCGCGGCTCGGCGTTACGGCGATAAACCGAAGAAAAAATTGTAAACACGAAAATAATAATTATTTATTTTGGATATCAATCCATTCATTGTCAGTAGTATAATATAAGAAAATCATGAGCAAGAATTATCAACATTATTTTTAAACAAATTGTTTCGAAAAGAGAAAACAGAATTTTGGGGTTTCCTACGTTTTTACATGTACAATCATACATTCAAAATTTTCAGTGATTTTTTGAAGAAAAAAAAATCCGATTTCATCAATTCATACTTTTTTTTAACTTTATTTTGTCTGATGATGATTGGATCGATCCTCGAGACGTGTCCAAAATAAAGAACTTTCATTCAAAGTAGGCGTGTTGTGGTGTATCGGTATATTGTTCTTTTCAAAAATTCAAGTACATGCAAAATGCACTTGAAATGCAGTTTTGGGGTAACGAAAAAAATCGTCCGTATGTAATGGCTGAAATATGCAGCCTCCTGAAGACTTTCAATAGACTACTCAAAATACTTACTTCTAGATAAGACTCAAAATTTCACCCGATGAGTGATACTTGCAACGGGAAGTTCGGAAATGAAGTCCTTGGCAAAATATTAACACTAACCCCGTGGAATGCACACCGTACAAATGACGTCATGTGTACTTTGATCAATTGGCTGATGTTAGTATTTTCTTTATTGTTAGTTTTTCCAAAATCTTATTGCGTGAATTATTTTCTGAGTAAAATTTTGGAGAGAAAACATTTAATAAGGCGCTTCAGCTTCGCCAAAAAAAAAAAGTGCTGTGATTCCATTCAATATATTTCAAATTTTCCCCTACAAAAAAACACTCTGATATGAGAAAACCAACAGGCACTCGTCCCACATATTTTCAGAATGACCGTGACCTACCATCAGAAATTCCGACCTAGGGGAAGAAGAACGATGGTGATGAAGTTTTCGCGTAGTAGGCATTTCAGTATGTGTGGGACTGAATCGCAGAATCTGAAATGGAGTTGAGGTGTTTTCCCCGCAGACAGCTGCATTTCCCGAGCTTTGGGGCGTCTTGAGCGTGGCGCGTGAAATTGGATCGTTTACCGGTATGGAGCGTCAACTGCGCTTCCATTCAAGGCTCGCACGCATGTCTCCTTCGCTTCACTTTGTCTCATGTGCTTCTCTCACGGGTAGCCTCCAATCCTTTGAGTATTCCTTGTTTCTTTCACACCGCGCTCAGTGTTTTCCTCAGTGCTTTTCGAGAAGAAGAAAAATCCCAAGTTTACTTCGAACAATGGACCTTTGGTTCACCTGCGCCCTTTGACTCTCGATTTTTTTAACCACGACGCCAACTTGGAGAGGCATCGAAACCCCTCAGGAGCGTCATTCAGGTTGCTCGTAGGTGAGTGCGATTCCATTCCTCGATGAGACACAACGCGCTATCATTTAAGTTGTAAGAGATTATGTTTGTAGACTGCTCGATCTTCCTTTCATCCAAGATCTTCTGTTAAAAATCATACTGTGAAACGACGTATTCGTAGCAGCTATGTTGTCTAACAGACATGCTAGCACGTTTTTCGATGTAATAGCAGCTTTCATCGTTGTAGGTGCTAAATGAATTCAAAAATACTGTCGAAACTTGAAAAATTTCTCACTAGGGCCTTCAAAATGCTTTAATTCCACCATTCTGAAGCTTTTGTCCTGGTGTTTTGCGGATTTTAAACGGTGGCTTCAGAGGTTATGTTTTTCAAGCGCACCTACACTACAAAGTGGCGACTTCATTAACTATTGAATAACACATGCTTTCAAAAAGATTCAGAAACGATTGAAAAATACATACTCTCAACGAGATTTAGCAACAATTGAAAAACATGCTTGCAGAAAGATATAATTTTTGGTTTTTTTTTTTGACGATGATGAATGTTTTAAATGAACCATCTGACACCATGCTAATAAGACCCCGATTATTGTTTTTTATGTTTTGATGAGTTTCTCCTTTTTTTGCACACACGGGTATTTGCAGAAGTATAAAATTTAGGTTTGGATCAAGAATAAGGTTTTTTTAATATTAAAGTTACCCATTTTCTTAAATTCCGTGACATGTTGGTAAAATAAAGGTCCATTCGAGTTTTCTATGTATTTCAAATTGAAAGTACAGTTTTTTTAATTTTTTGATTCTTTATTTCATTTTATCTTTATTTTTTATTTTTTAGAGACGCACCTAACTGTTTGATTTTGGGGAGAAGTACGATGAAATCATTAAAAAATCTACAAAGCAAAATGAAAGGACACTAGCTTAATGAGAAAAATTGGCGAACCCCTTGTGGTCGGATCTGAACGTTTAGATCATAATATGTAAGTGATAAGGTCTTGAAGTAAAGTAATACATGAGATTACCGTATCTTATCAGATACCCTTAAAAACCGGTATTCCATCCATCAAAGGACAATTTTTACAGCATTGAGGCCGATTTTTTCAGCGCCAGCAATAATATTCGCGCACGTCCTTCTAATGACTATTTTTTCAATGTGACTCAAGTCTCATATAGGTTATTTAACATAGGTGTCGATATGTTCACCTATCCACATTCTAGCCTCTCTGACCACAAAGGCTATTTTTTTCATACAAAACTTTTCCTGTAACTTTTTTCCATGCTTTTGCTCTTACTATCATCATCATTACCATTCGTACTTCTCTCTAATGCGAATATGCAAACACACCCGCCCTCGACTTCCTCATTTTATATGAACATGAGATTGCGACACTTTCTGTGTGAAATCAAAACTCTTTTAGCTGTCTACACTTTGGTTTTTCCACCCGCTACAGCTAGGAGTGTTACGTATTCCTCTGAAAGGGCTCAATCGTAAATTCAATCCACCCCATGTATGGACGTATTTTTGCTAAAAGCAAGTATGTGAATAGATTTGCGTGCTTAATGGGCCAATTTTTTTTGTTACTTGCTCGATAGGTGTTCTCTTCACCCTGAATACTTCCATTCCTCATAGATTTTTGTTCGAATAAAAGAAACATAAAAATCAACAGTCAGATTTTTGAGCTTCTAATTATAACCGGAATACAAGGATGGAAGGACGACTGATTTCATAACACGTTTCAGACGTGACTATTTTGCGAAATTGAAAAAATATATTTTAGAGTGATTTATTAAACATAATATGAACGCAAACTGGGAATGTCACTTCAAGTTCACACTAGGCCGGCCGTCAGCCGTTCCGTGCTATGAGAATCCCTACAATAAAAAACGACACCGGTCCGTTGTTTTTATATAATGTCGTCGCTTATTGTTCGTTTTATGGCTTATCCACGGAAACTGCATTCAAGGTGGACTTTAGGAGTGTAAACTTTTTTATCCGTCTCGAAAGTATTTTTTTACCCCTTATTTCCCCATAAAGTCAAGGATAAAAGTAAAGACAGTTTTTCGAGAGTCTTCAAAAAAATTCGTATTTATACTAGAAGGAATGGCTTTTGGCGACGGTTACAATGTTAACATTATACTAAAATTTCGTATTGTTTGATCCTATTCCCTTCGCCCGCCCTAAAAAAAACTCGCAAATAATATCAATAAGAAATGAAATTTTCTTCATAAGAGCGGTGTTAACCCGCAAAAAGAGTTCCTTTCGCACTCAGTAAAAGCAAATACCACTGAGGAAAAATAATAGATTCCACGTTGCAATCATATCACTTGAGTTTTTTGGGGGCAAAATAAGGCCCAAACGAGAATGCACCCCGGATCACACTCCGAGATTTTTGACGATACACGATTGGCGGTTCAGTCTCTCAACATGTATCTCATCCGTAAACCTAACTAATTGGATTGCATTTTACAAGAAGGAACCAAGAGCCAATGTCACCAAGATTGTGCAACATTTTTTTACCTTGCATATCATCCTGCATACCTTGCAATACTGATCATCTAAATAAGTTTTATCTCCCAATAAACTATGAATTCAAGACAAAAATTACCTTTGTAAATTTAATATTTTTCATGATTTCAGTATACTTTAGTGCAAAAAATTTAAGTTGCACAATCCTAGCAATATTGGAATGTTTTTGGTTCCTTTTTACAAAATGCAATCCAATCGTCCTCCATCACATATAAAAATACCTATAAGCTGAAAATCGATTGACGAGTGATTGGCTGAGACTCGATTCGACTTCGGAATGCAATTACCTATTATTGTCACCCATGGGCCGCCTATATTCCTCGGCCTCTTATCTATTAGGATTAAATACACGATTTTGCTGCCACTAAAGTTCGGAAAAGAGGTTTTTTTTTCTTACTTTCTTTTTTTTTCATGTGATTGTATCTTGCGGCGTTATTTTTCCGCCTCTCACAAGTTGCTAACGCAAGGGATGGGCCCTGGGGCCCATGCCTGAACCCACCTTTAATTTAAGTCCGGAGGGATTCCATTCCGTCGTAAGTTTCACTGAGGACAAAACGTTATCTTCGTCCGTTACAGGTTCAGTTGGTTTTAAGGTTTTGTTGAAATGATATCGACTCAAAACTGAACCTTCCTTTGATCCACGCGCCCACAAGGTCGTAGAACGGTCTTCATCGTGAGTTCCGACCATCAGATCTTAATGAATGGTCGAGGATATGTTGTATTTTACAAATATTGACCTCGGTAAATCTCAGTCACTGGATGGCCATTTGCGTGGCGAAATGTGAATGTTTGTGTATTTTATGGGAATTTTATGGACCTGCACGAAACCTCATTGCTCGAGTCCATCTGTGAGCCATGCTCAGAACACGATGGACCAATTAAGTAGTTAAATAATCAAGCTTTTGTCAGTGTGTGGATGCTCTTATGGTGTTAAAAAAATCCGTTAGAATAAATGCGAGTACGCGTGTTAATTTTTTGTGGCAATTAAAGACGACCTGATGTTAGAGAGCGAATATTTAATTTGCTGCGGTTTATCATCCCATTTAACTGACCTAAGATTAATATGGCCGTTTCCCTTGGTCCTCCGGAACCATATGACTTTGGGGATCCTTTCTATTGTTTCCGATAGCATTGAAACAGATACCACTGAACCATAGTGAATTAACATTACAACAATACCACTTTTACCTTAAGGAAAGGGGAAAAAATAGATTGTTCTGCACCAATCATATGGTTGATTTCGATGCAGGTAACCCGACTGGTGCTGTAAACCGATAGATTTGTCGTCTTATACAACTAAATTCGTACATTCCAACTATATTTGGAGGGTGGTTGGTGTGAAACACCAATTATGATGGTTTACAGAACCAAGTGAAGAAAGCCGGGCAGGAACACTGTTTCTGTCATGGTTCACGGTGCAGGCAGCCGAAGCTCTTTGTCATAGGGACCAAACTCCGGTTCGGGTAACTAAAACTAAAGTTTTTGCTAGGTACTCTAAGGCTTGTACTTTTTCACCGAAGACTTCGGCCATCTGGACTGAAGTTTGCTTGAAAACGTTAGGGTTCCGTGTGATCTGAAGTCCAGTTCTTGTAATAACAATACTTTTCTCTTAGTTGACAAAAAGTTCCTTCTCATCCAAGAAATTGAAATATTTGACGGGATGAGTTTTTACCACCACATACAGTGAGCTAAATTATTGAAATTGATAGACAAAGCTATAGACAAAGAAAACATAGGGAGTATGGAGCGATCTATCGGGTGAAATGGGTGATTCTTATAGACTAAGGGAATAAACGATGGACTAACTACAGGGTCTCTCGTGGGTTGGCTTTAGTTAGTCTATTACCTACCTCCTTTGTCCATTGTGACCACCCGCTTCCACCAATAGGATCCATCTATATCCCTTTTGTCTTTGTGTATAGCTTTGTCTATCAATTCCAATAATCGGCCTGCCGGAGTCCGCACCACTCCTAACGAATAAAATCTCCTTCTGTATATTTCAGGTTTAGTTGAGAAATGCGTCGTGGTTCTCGAAATCGATTGGTTGAAGCTCCCTGTCGCGTGTTTGGCTTTTCCTCGTACGCATTTCAGCGCGTTGACGGGGGAAGAAGACGGGCGGTAGTCAGGTGGTTATTGGTGAGCTGTGGATTACTAGGTCATCGATAAGGGTCCCTCCGAAACGACTGAAGTTGTGTGATAATGGAATGAGCCCTGCTATGCCGGCCGGTAGCCTTACTGCCGTGCTAAGGAAAAACGCCGTATGAGCCTTCAGGCGTTGCCAAATTTCTCCTGTCCAATCATTAATTTTCAGGAAAAGTTTTGAATATTTGTCTACCAATTTCTCAGAGAAGTTTATTTGTAATTTGATTTAAAACTTTTGAAAATTCCAAGGAAAAATATTCATAATTTTCCTCAAAAATAAACAATTTATAGAAGGGAATATGGCAACTCTCGAAGGTTCATACGGCGTTTTTTCTTAGCACGACAGAATACGACGAAGGTGGCGCCTAATTTTCACTTTAATAAATTATGTGCGTGACGAGGGGAAACTCGTATCGAACCTGGCCAGCTTTTGCCGTCTTGAGTTAAAGAAATGCGGCAAGTCAAGGTGTTGAGCGCACTGCGTTGTCAAAACATAATGTCATGACTACAGGCAATCGTGTGTCGGAGTGCCTTAATAGGGACAGTATGAATACCTATGAAGAGGATTTTTGGACACACGGTCCCACGGAGAATATTCGGAGCCAGAAAAATGGAAGCGCTTCTAGATAGAAAGCGGTTTTGTGTACAATCTGTGACGATTATTACTTGCTCTACCTTATTCAGGGGCAAAATAACCCCCCAGTCCCTCTTATTAAAAAAAAAAAAAAAAAAAAAAAAAAAAAAAAAAAAAAAAAGGAAAGAGAAATCAACTATGGGAAACAACAAGGACAAATTATAAACGGCAAAACTTTTACTCTCCTCAATATTTTGAATTAAGATTTCGTCCTTTGGTTTCTTCTAATTCCTATCCGAAGTTCGTCAGATAAATTTTTCTGTTTCGAATCTTTTTCAAGTGAAACTGATGAATCAGAAACAACAAGTCACAACACGGCCGAACCGGGAGAATGAGGTTTGAAGTTTGATTCTTCTAGAAGCCCAATGTCTAATGAATAAGTATTATAATTTGATCAATAATATAATTCTATGCTTCTTTATACAATAAAAATACTTAGTGCCTCCCGATTTTGAATTTTTGACAGGAAAAAATTCAAAATCACTTAAGCCCTAAACTAATCCCCATTCATGTTTTTTGAAATATGTTTTGTGTATCTATTTTATTTAATCCATACCATTTTGAATCTACCAAACAGCCTCTGTTGATGACGGCTTGTCGATCAAAGAATCTCAAAAGTTTGAACGGTTGCATGCTCCATGATTGAAGGCACTTTGAAGGCGATCATTTTAAGTTAAACACTCACATCGCACGATTACAGCTGTCGTGCATAACTTGAAGGGTTTCGTTCTGATCTAATTCCTCCCACTTCCCTATCTACCCTGACATGCTTGAAAAACCCCTTTTCCACTGTTTTAATGTGCATGAAGATTAACATAGTTTATCCAGCAATATTGTTGGATAACGTTCGAGCGCGCCTTCAAAACGCGGCGATACCACTGGTGAGAGTGCGGATTAAGAATTGGCTTCCAGAAACCTCAGCGTGATTTCTGGAGTCGTTGATACATTACGTAACGTTTCCGGGGGAAGAGTAGGTTTCAACCTGTGTGCTGATGCGTTATAAAGACTACCATGACAAGAAGGTTAATTTGAATTAATCCGAGGTTTCGATGAAAAAATTCTAAAATGAAGTAAAAATATATTCGGTTTGATAAAAATTCAGATTCATTTTATTTGATTTTAATTTTAATCAACCAAACTACCAACGTTTGACTTATTGACTCCCACATACGATTGTATTCAATAACTATTTTTCTCAGTGTAGGCAAAGACCTGAGTCAATCTTACGCATGAAAAATAATGTGTGGCCCGTTTTCAATCGGGAAACTTTCCAAATGAAACATACAAAGGCTTGCTTTACAGGTATGTCTTGTACTTGCTCCTGCTAGCCTAATGTTATCATAACAAATAATTTAATTTTCTTTGTTTCAGATATCACTTTGCGATGATTACTGTCTTCCTGTTGATTTTGTAAATAAAAGACGACCAGTCAGCCTTGGAGCTCATCATTTTTCTAGTCCCGATGGAGAGAGAGTAAGTTTTGATCTATTGATTGTTCAAATTTCAAGAGGGATAGAGTACATTTATAGAGAAAGTGTGAACTCCAGGTTACAGACCATGCAGATCCAAAAGAAATTGGCAGAGACTCTTGGTGGGGAAGGGTCATGCTGCATTTTTTGCTACCTTTGCCACAATAAAGATCTAGCTTAAGAAGATTCTTTTTATGGAATGTACAAACGTAATCTATACAGAGTGTCAGAAACATTCTGTTGTTGCAATTTTGTGAATTAATGATCCCTCTCAACTAGGGTGCTCAAATCAGTAATATCATTAAGTAGTGGCGTGCGCAAAATGATTAATAACTGATTGATATGAATGGTTGATCAAAGGATCAGAAAATTCAGTGACGGGTGCAAAATATTCTGACTGTTTTTTTATTTTAATAGTTATTTTTTTAAAAAAGGAAACCCGTAATCAGTCTTAATATTTACAAACCCATTTTCACTCCCACCACTTATGAACAATCCGAGCCAGATGTCGTCAAAGAAGTCGGTAGTTATATACATTTTGTGATTTAGCCATTACTTTTTTTGAGTGGGTACTTTCAAATCGGTTTCTTTCGTAATGAAAAAGTTGCTAAATTCTCCTCTTACACTCGCCGATTTTATAAACATTCGTGAATGGTCAAGATTGTATCCGAGATTTTAATGCCGTCGCGGCTTGGGTATCACTCGTAAATCATAGATTTTTGCAAAATTCTAAATTCAAGCCACAAAGAGTCCAGTGAAGGAAAATTTAATTCTAAAGTTTGTGGAACATAATTTTGACATTCTCTCAGTTTATTGATGCGGTTTGTCAGCTTTCAATTCTCAATGAATTATTTTTAAATACACTAAAATAATTATGACTCGCGTTTTTGCCTTATTGCTAATATTACTTTCAATTTTTCCAGGTCGAAGTAATCGAAAATTACTCTGATCCAAGAGATTCCAAAGCATACTTGCAGCCGGGTGAAGAGGCGTCAGCCAAATTATATTCTAGTCCTGATTCAAAGTATAGTCAACCCTGTGAAGGTAAAGAAAACACTAATTAACTAAACGTCAAAGTCTTTGCATGTCCGATAACCAGCGTTTACGTATCTGTCATATCGATCGGAGGGATGAAGAGGAAAGGGAGAGAAGGACAAGGAGTGAGAGAGATGTGAAAAACTTTCAAGGTTAAGCAATGAAAGCGAATTTCTCTCGGAAAATACAACGACCCCGTTTAATGAAAACTTAAATTGAATAACCTCCTTTGAATAACAGGGTATTTTCTTGCTCTCCATGAGATTACTTAAAGCCACCTTTAAACTTTTTGTGAGAGCCATGCCAGAATTTTCGTTTGTCGTGTCAGAGACTGCTGCCGGCAATCAGCTGGTGCGACCAAAAATGCAGAATATTTCCGGTGAAGATTCTCTTGATGCTGTGTACTTTCGCTGTGTAATCAGAAAGTGTTTCCAATCAACAGATCGTCGGAAACACTCCCTGATTGCGCTTCAGGGTACGCACTTTCAAGGGAATACTTACTGGAAGTATTTAGCATTACCAGTTACATCAGCTGATCGCCGGAAACATTTTGTAGTTACACTTCCTAATTAAGTAAATAAATAGATTTATTTGTCAAAACTTGCATTGAGAAAGGCAAATAAATGGGTCAATCAAGATTATAATTAAAATTAAGATTAATTCTAATAATTGGACGTATTTCTGCTAAAAGGAACTATGTGGAAGTAGAAAGATGGGGTGTGCTCGTGAAAGCTGGATAAGAAACAATGTAAAAGTGGATATAGTTCCTTTTGAGAAAATTGAAACACGAGATTTTCAATTAAACCAAAAGGAACTGAGCGCTAACTAGTGAGCCGTGGGCATGTGACAAGAGCCTTGTGGACAGGGCTCATTAGTTAAAGAGTCCCGCCACTGATCTCCCCGTCGTGGCTCCCGTCGTACGTTGCCGCTGACGTCACTGGCGCTTTCAAATTCCTGTTCATTCTTATTGCCCGAACACTAACGAGCACATCCCACCTTTCCACTTGCACACAGTTCCATTTCGCATAAATACGTCCAATTGAGGAACACAGAAAGATGTATTCGTCAAAGTAGGCAGTTGTTCCACTTAGAGAAGTTAACTTCTCCGTACCAGGTTTCTAATGGAGTAAAGGTATTTCTCAATGAAGGAGTTGGAGATCCCTTTTGAGAATGTTCGACATTTTTTATCCTCGTCCATTTCAAGTTCCTGAAGGGATTTGCGTCACAATTTCAGAGAGATTACGAGCCCTCGAGAGTGCGGGAGGGAGGAAGGCGGAGGATGGGAGTTCGGCGGCTTGGGCTGGGACGCCGTACTACTACGCGGACATCCACAAGATCCGATCCTCGAAGACGGAATCGGCGCGTCGGCAGGCGAGCTTGGGGAAGAGCGTGAGCTTGGACACAGCAGACGATGCCTGGATGCCGACCCGGGAGCCGAGGAGGACTCCGGCAGTGAGCTCAGGCGCCTTGCCCGACTCCCGACGCAACACGCTCTACATCCCGGAGCGCGCCTCCTTGGAGGAGTCGTTGGGCAGCGAGCTCGCCTCTGATGAGGACCTGGTCGCCGGCTGCCAAGCCTATGACTGGGACTCGCCCACGCGAATCCTCGACGAGCTCGATCTAGACGAGATGTCGCAAAAGAGACATGTCTACGAGACCGCCTTCGACTCGCAAGTCAGCAGGTGAGCACTTTCATTCTTCATCTTCAGAGAGGCAACTACACTCTGCAGGCTCATTTTTGAAATTGATCGACAAAGCTATAGACAAAGAAGACAAATTGGTATGGATCGCTCCTACTAATTGAAATGAGTGGTTCTTATATGGATTGCATTTTGCAAAAAGGAACCACTAGCATTGCAATAATGCTGAGACTGTGCAACTTCATATTTTGCAATAAAATTGCGGAAATCGTGAAAAACTATGAAATTTAGATGATAATTTTTGTCTTAAATTTACAGTTTTTAGCGAGTAAAATAGAAACTATTAATGGATAATCGGGTTTTTCCTCCAAGACGAAAGAAGTTGCACAATCTTAGCAACATTGCAATGCTAGTGTTTCCTTTTTGCAAAATGCATATACTAATATGCATAATACTATATCCATATACTAAGGGGGTAAAAAATGTACTAACTATAGGGTCTCTCGTGGGTTGGCTTTAGTTAATCTAATACCTACCTCCTTTGTCCATCGTAACAACCCGCTCTCACCGATAGGATCCCTTCCTATTCTTTTTGTCTTCTTTATCTAAAGCTTTGCATATCAATTTCAACAATTAGCCCATTGAAGTAGTAAACCAGAATACATTTTAATGCCTTTAATGCCATAAACTCTGTTCTACCACGGGGAACAGGTTAAAGGAAACCGGAAGTTAAAAATTTCCCAAATTTCTTCTCCTGAAGCATTTGTTTTCTAGATAAATTTTGCAAATCCCTCTGTAAAACAGAGACACTCAGAGTGCGAATAAAATTATCTACAGATAAAATGCGGAGAGAAGAATTCAGGCAGTTTTCCTGGAAACTCGTTTTTATGGGAAAAAATGTTGCGTGGCGCAGCATCTCCAATAGACCTTGCAGAGTTCTCTCCTGCAGCTACATTGTTGAATCGATATCAAATGACCTTGATCGATGTAAGGCATTGCTAAGATAAAGATTTTTCGATCAGGATCATTCGATAAAGATTCAACGAACGACCCATAGTCTTTTGTTCCAAACTGATTTGAACCATATTGCTCTACAAGCTAAAAATATTAATTTACATACATATCAAGCCGCTACCTCAGCGCACTAGAGCGCTCCGCGACTCCGAATCGACATCGGAATCGATCCTCCCACAAATCATCGGGCATTAAAAATATTAATTTCCCACTCTTAATATTTTCCAGATCCGATGAAGACTCGGAGATCCAACGGGTGGCGAGCAGTTCGTTCCTGCAAGGGACACTGGGCTCCCGCTCGAGCGAGAGCCTCCGTCGCTTCCGGCCAATCGTCTCCTCGGAGTCGGCCGAGTTCTTCCGACCCAACGTCTGCCGGTCGCTGGCCAAGAGACGCCCGATCCCGACGACGGCGCCCAAGGCCACCATCGAGGACCTCAACGACGACCTGGACGCCCTCGGCATCGACGACCGACTCCAGCCCCAGCCCCAAGCGCAACCCCAACCCTCGTCGAGCACGCCCCGCGAGACCCAGACTCCGCCGTCCACCACCCCGCTGCCGCCCAAGTTCCACTCCCTCCACTCCATAGCCACCGCCCAGAGCTCCCCGAGCATCCGCCAAGACTTGTCCCTCTCGGCCAGCTGCACCAACTTCAAGAAGGACGCGAACGCGCCGGGAGTGCCGAAGCCGCATCCGCGCTCCACCCGGCGTCCTTTCCCTAGCTCAACCAAAGTCCTGGAGATCAAGTCGCGGCCGGAGCTCAAGTACTCGAGCACCGAGTCGGTGACGTGCAGCAGCAGCGGGGGCAGCCTCGAGTCGATCCGGAGCTCGACGAGCGAGGACAACCGGAGCACGACGTCGACCGGGAGCCACATGTCCAGCAGCATCAGCTCCAACAGCTCCGAGTCGGCGATCCAGAGCTCCAGCTCCAGCTACCACTGCCCGATCACGCTGTCCAAGTTCTTCCACCAGCAGAACAAGCTCCACATCCTCTCGCCGATCTCGGACAAGTCGTCGCAGGAGCCGTCCGAGCGCTCGTCCGAGGACAACCGGGCGGCCTCGCAGAGGAACTCCCCCGAGGACCTGCTCGACGTCGTGGAGGCCGAGGCCGGGGAGACCCTCCAGAAAGACACCAAAAGTGCCAAAAAGCGGGCGCCGTTCAAGAAGAACCTGCCCCACCTGAATTTCTCGCAGACGTTGAGCCTGGACTCGGACTCCGGGGGTGGCGGGACGAACCAGAACTCGGACTCCGGGATCTCCATCGAGTACTCCAAGTCGAAGACGGGGTCCGAGGCTCACCCGGATTTCCTGGATCTCCCGTTCGACATGCCCAAGCTCCGGCGGAAGCGGTTGCAGATGCAGCAGAGCCTTGGCGTCCAGGACACCTCGAGCAGTGCTACCTCCGTAGATATTAAGGATCTTCCGTTCGATATGCCCAAGCTCAAGCGACGGCTTCGCAACTCCATTCCGGCCCAAACTATGCCATCCAATAACGTATCACTTGCGTCCTCCTGTAACAGTGTTCAAGAGACCGATCCCAAAGCCTTTGTCAGTAAGTTCGCAAACAGAATTTTACTTTTTTAATTTTTTCAGCTTAGAACTGTGGAAAGAAGACCTGATAGTATTTAAGGTGAAAACATCAACAATTGACAGATCAATTTGTTTTAGCTCTAGCCTGTCAGTAGAAGGTGTGGTAGAATTTGAAGAGTAAAAATTTAAAATACCATCATATGTTCCTTAGATTGAGTACCCAACCGTTACTCTCATAAATATATTGTTCTCAAAAATCTCAGCTCATTACTAAAATGAAGACAAACATCTGAAGATATAGAAAGTTCAAAGAGAGGAGGGCATTTACAATTTATCATGTTGAATAACGCACTATGCACAATCTTGATTCTCAGGGCATTTTGAATCTTCATTTTTCATTTACCAGGCAGCTTTACATGGAATCGATTGTTGTGCATAAATTTGAGTGAAGGGAAACTGTGTAGATAACTTGCAAGTATCGCCACTGGACAGGCGATTTTTCATTAGCATGACAAACAGACGATGATTTTGATGCCCTTCTCGGTGTTGAGAAAAACTAAAACCAATAAATACCCATTGCAAAATGTGGCTATCGCTGCTTATGACTATACTCGGATTATGTAATTTCACATTAGTAAGAATTAGGATGAGGGGATTTTGCCACTAATCTTATTTTTTTTATCTTCATTTTACAGGTCGAACTCAACTGACGTTAAATTTCGGCACGGGTGTCAAGAAAGACCCAAAATCCTTAGATTTAAATTTGAAATTGGGAGAGATCAATTCTACAAGTCTGGCCGGCGAAAGCTTTGATGTGACGTTACCTCTTGAAAGACAATCGTGAGTTTTCAAAATTTCTAAAAGTTTATACATGAATTGCCGTGCGTGTGCCTGCGTTTCAAAATACCATAGGAATTCTTATAGCCGACTGAAGTAGGCGATAGAAAATCATATAGCTGGCTGTAGGAAGTGGAAAAAATCATACGGCCGGGCTACATGAAGCGATAAAAAATTATACAGCCGGGCTATAGTTCCTATCGCCGGGCTTTACAGTTTATCGCCTGGCTGTTGCTTTTTCGCCATCGGCTATAAAATGCTATAAAAAATTGTGTAGAAATTCGTGTGCTTTGTGAATCCTTAAGTTTGTACGGAATCACCTTAATATTTACAAAACGCACATTATATTTTCCTTTACTACATATTTTTTTTCATCAATTACAATGAGAATAATCCATACAGAGTGTGCAAAAATTTCAAAGTCATGAGTTGAATAACGCTGACTCCGCCAGATTAAATATTAGAGCCTAACACAAAGCCGAACGGCGGCGCAATGGCGCCTACAAACCTAACAGGGATACTTCACGCATTGCGCAATGCGTGAAGTATCCCTGTTAGGTTTGTAGGCGCCAGTGCGCGTACCGCGCTCTCTGCCCGCCCGCCGCGCCGCGCGCCGTAGCGTGCCACGGCGTCTGAAGCAACTATTTGGCGTCGAACAGTGTTCGAAACTCACATAGGTGCCAATGAACGTTTCGCGCTGGCTGCCCGCCCGCCGCGCCGCGCAGGAGTTTACCATGGCGCTTGAAGCAGCAATTTCACACGAGAGGTATTGCACAGTATCATACGAAATTGAAGGCGCTCCAACATATTAGGAATGGCAGGCATCCTTCAAAAGTACGGAGCTTTCCTCGCAAAATAAATCAAGATACCACGGCCCAAAAAGAGAGCGGTAGTCCAAAAACTCACCAAGTCCTAGCATCCGTAATTAGTAACGTTTAGCATACACTTTATCGCCAGGCTGTTGCTTCATCGCCATCGGCTATAAAAGGCTGTAAGAAATTGTGTTGCGGGCTACCGAAGTTATTGAAATCTTACAGCCGGCTGTAGGTCTATGGTATTTTGGAACACAGATTCTACTGCCAATTTTTACCAGGGTGTATACAATTCAAAATTCGCACTGTTTTAATTTTATATTAAACTTGCACAGGCATAGTCAACAGGTATATGCATTCGAAGAAAACGTTTGAAACACAACTCATATTCCCCAAAAAACAGAGATTATCAAAGAGTTGCTTTCAATCGTGGTAATTGGCGTGGAGAAAAAGATCGGCCTTTTCTCTAATGTAAAACTAGCAGTGGCAAGGCATAAATGATCGATTATCGATATTTCCCCATTTGAAGCTATATTACATTCATTTTATTATTAAACACATTCCATACACAATGATGCATTTTTTAAATACGTGATTTTATGGTGGTTTTCCAGTTGGTATCATGGCAGTATAACGCGAGTGGAGGCAGAAAACATTCTTCGCAATGCAGCGGAGGGCAGTTATTTGGTGCGGAATAGCGAATCATCAAGACTTGATTATTCGCTATCTTTGAAGTAAGTACAACACACAATATCTCCATATAGTTTTTTTCTGAAAAAAATAGCCAAATTGAAATGCTTGAAATGCTTTTACGAACCTTGCTTACAACAAAAACCCTTAACTTTACGAGTACACACAGTTGACGTATGAAAAAGTAATTCTTAGCTGGAAACGGTGCTAGCAGCTTTTTTTAAGCGCACTGTCGGTTGTTTTTTGAAGAGATGAAGAAGAAAAAAGTTAAACGAATCGAATCCCTGCTGAATTCAAGAGCTTTAGCGAGAATATTTCCTGATCTGCAAACCAGAGAGAGAATCAAACTCACGATATGAGACTAACTTTTATGTGTCGTTGTATTTCAGGAGTGCTAGAGGTTTCATGCACATGCGTATCCAGAGGGACAAGGAATCGAATCAGTTCATCCTCGGCCATTTTAGCAATCTCTTCGTCAACGTTCCTTCTATGATTCACCATTACTCACTGAATCGGATCCCAATTCGAGGTGCCGAACACATGCGATTACTTCACCCATTGCCGGAACAGCTCCTGTAAAATCCCCTATGGACCAACTCGCGTCATCATTACCCGTCCATGGATCGTGTGTATAACACATCGCAGCCGCACTAACTTCAGTCTGATATTTTACCGAACGTGAAGGTCGGGAGGGCAGTAAGGAGACTGATCAAAATTCGATTCAAATCAGCCGGATCGTGCGCGTCTTTCTATGAGCCGAGATTTTAAAGAGATTCGTCAAGGTTTCTGAAGTGGTCGAACGGGCACGCGATATATCGCATTATTTAAGTAAAAAATCTCAGCAGATTTTCAATGCTTATAAACCAAAAAAATAAGGACGGTAATCCCTGCGCATGAGCCTCAATAATCATATCCAAAACCAAAAAATTTGGCTAAATTCTGAGTTATGAAAGTAGAATCCTGCGGGCTGATTGTTGAAATTGATAGACAAAGCGATAGACAAAGAAGACATAGGGAGTATGGAGCGATCCTATTGGTTGAAATGGGTGGTTGTTATAGACTAAAGGGCTAAATGATAGACTAACAATGGGGTCTCTCAGTCGTGGGTTACCGTTAGTTAGTATATCACCTACCTCCTATTTCCATTACAGCCACCCGCTCACACCAATAGGATACCTCCATATCCCTTTTAACCATTTGAACAGTTTGTTTTATGCCCACCAACTATGACGCCACAAAATGTGTGTTAATTTGATTACAGATAAGCTCTTGTCACACGATCAAACCTTGTTATCAATTATCGAGGACAAACGCTGTGATTGGTCAAAGCTTTCGAATAAGCCAATCACAACACCTGATCTTGATATTTTGATCGCTAGATTTCATCGTGTGCAATTAGATATACCGTACCGTATCTCAGCCTCCCGTTGTGTGACTGCACTGTTTTACTACACCCGCCGAATCTTGTCGGGAGCCATCTAAAATATTCTCTAATTTGCCGACTTTCACTGCGGGACAATAATCGCGTCATCCGCTTAATTATCCAATTCGATGCACTCTGTAGCATCCAGCAATTTGGGAACACCGGATTCCCTCCATTTAGACCTTACGTTAAATAATCGATTATTGTCGGAACACCTGGCCAAGAATCGATTTCTTCTCCATAGGTTTAAAGGGAGAAGAACAATGTTGACAATTTGCTGCATCCGCCAGTGGCAAGCAAAAACCAAATATACTGCTCGCTGTATACGTCTTTTTGTCCATCAAAGTTGCGATTTGTGCCTTCGTGTTAGTACTCGTTTTATAGAGCAACAAACTTACTGTTTAGTGCCAAGGGAAATTGTCAGAAAAATGTAAAAGGTGCGTGCCGTTCTAAAGTAGTGTGCAATAGATTTTAGTTTAAGAAACACATATCCATTTGATACGTTTGTAGAATGTAGACGGTTTGTATTGAAACTTTTAGTAGAGATCAATGAGTAGTGAAACGTGTATGTTTTTGGCCATTTATACCAAGTTATTTTTTAAGTCCAACTTAGTTGTTTTAAATCATACTGAGCTAAATTAAGAAACAATAGTCACGCTGAGCCTTATATTCACGCATAAGTGTTTAAAGATTTGAGAAAATATTATCTGGAGCTCGTCAAACAGTGACCTTGAAATTTATTAAATACTGTTTTTAAAGAAAATGAAGAAAGGAAAAAACTCCTGCCAAACTATTTTCGTGCAATCTTAGGTCTAAAAGTTCATGTCACGAGACCATCAATACCATTGTACCATAGTTAAGATTAATACTGGAGGTGTTTGAAACTTCAAGCATGAAAACGATATGAAAGCAGATTTGTATGACAAGGAGCAACGCCGATTTTCATGCGGCTCCTTATTCTGAAAATTTAAGCAATTTTTGGAATCTTGCGATATCTTTAAGTAGGATTACCAACAGCTATCGAACCAAAATGAGAGTTCATTTTAAGAATGCGCCCTGAGGTGTGTAAATTGTCAAGTAAAAATCGGCGCGGGAAGAAATACTTTCACTGCGGACCCTGTATCTAGGAGATTTTTAAGCCTCTGAGTAAGTTAACAATACGTAAAAACAATGCGGTTGTAAGTTTGAAAGTTTAGGTGTATGCGGTTATCAGAAGAGGAGTAGACGTCCTGAAAACACTCCAAAAAGATTACGAATATACTCAAAATGGACCTAGTTGTTACATTAATTACACTCTCGAATGGTAGTTCTCAATTGAATCCAAATTGTTTAGTCGCAGGCAAACAGTTAAATAAGGCAATATGCTAACTGCCTATGCAGTTGGTCAACTTTTAAAGACTCACAAAATTTTGCTTGATTGTGATGAGGCATCCTAAATTTTTTAGTATCCTGATTGAAAACAGTGGCGGGGCTTTCTTTGAGATAAATCAATGGATTAGCCATTTAAACCTTGAGGAAAGGATAAATAAAGAAGATGTTCGCAATAAACATCTTAAAAATCGATTCTTTAACATAGCTTCAAATGGAAAAATATTGATAATCGATCATTCACGTCTTGCCACTGATTCGAAAAAGTAATCAATGATTTTTTTTCCAAAAAATGTACCGTTCAAGAAGTTCCACATTACACAAACTGACAGTATGTTGGAGATTTTTGCCAACGTATGCGTTGAAAATTCAGCATAAAGTTGAAAATCTCAATACAGAGGGAAAAAGCTCGTTCGAGCAAAAACTCCTACATACTAAGTTCCATTGTCATATGTCATATATAAACGACATAAAGTACTGAGCAATTCTGATGCAACTGATCTTTTAAGCATCTTTTACGTTTTTCAAATTCATCAATAAAAATGTAAATATTTTTATAAGTACACTCGGATCATTATTTTATTAAGAAAAAAAATCGGAAAAAATCAGATTTTCATTAGAGAAAATGACAGACTACCTGCGTAGGCAGTGGACTGCATTCCTGCGACGGACGTTTACGACTACTAGATGCATCTTCCCAAAATGATTCGTGCGATTGGCCATACTAAAAGTTTGCCTAATTTTAAGCGAATTTTGAAAATTGTTCGATTACCTACGTGTACAACATTCTTCTTTAACAGTCATGCATGCTAAAAGTGTCTTAATTAAGTAGATCGCCATCAAAGTGTATCTTTTTCCCTCCATACTGTTTGTTAATCCCTAACAGAACCGTCTATATGCCGTCTCTAATTTAATGACAGTAAACATAAAACTGAGCTTTGTACCTCATACTTCAACACGAAGATGAACCTTAGGTCATTTTTTCTCTGAAAAATGGGTGAAGTGTTCTCTTGAGGATACTTTTTTAGCGATCGAGCCCAAGTTATTCATGAACCTGACACAGCAAAGTTCCAAGCTAATTATCTGTGTTTTATTTCCCAAACGTAAGCAACACGTTGATATGTGCTTTTAATGAGTTTTTCAACGAATAATGTATGTGGTGAAGACAAATAAGAAAACTTGCGAAAGCAACACCACCCTCAAGACGTCATCTATAGAAATGACGGGAGGTGAATGATTACGACTTTAAAAGCTCGATTATACAAACATTTTACCACGATGCGTGGCATCAAGGATGCCACGATATTAATTCCATCAAGAAGTAGAAAGCGAAATACCTATTCAATATTCTTGGTAATATTGGATACATTTCGTCTTTTACTGACGATCTCGTGACGTCATGACTGAAATGTAAAAATAAAATAAACCGGTGTTTTGCTGATGTAAGTATTCACTAATTTCTCAATAGATGCTTTTTTGCAAATATTTCACATGACTCATGGAAATGGTCCCATTTCTATGAGACAATTTTAGTTCTCAAACAAAGAAGATTGATAAAATTTTGATCATGTTTTGATTGAGTTGACTTATGGATCTGATCTTCGGTAAAAAATAAAACCAAGTATATGTTTTTAAGAAGTCATACTTCGAACTATAATAATTTTTTACAGGTACGAAATAGTGACCAAACAGTGATAGTTACCAGTTTTTGTAAATTTGTATTTTGTGCAAGTCATTTGTGAAACTTTATGTAGTTGTTGTTGTTCATTTTATGTTCGTTAAAAAAAGGCAAAAATAAATTTAAAGTATATCATTCATAAACTAATGTTGTTTCACATTATTATCCTAATGGCGTTCTTAAGAAACATGTTGCATTTCAAGAAGATAAAACTCATAAAGAGTTGCTTTTTAAAATATTTTGCCCGACCAGAGCGTTTGAATTGGTTTCGACCTCGAATCACTACTAATCTACCTACCATTAAACTTCACTCAACTTGTATCTGCGAAATAATAGCTTGGCACACCTTATGGGTTGGCAGGACATTCGCTTTTGAGGTAGAAGCGAGAAGCCCTAACAGAAAGCATACCTAAGTACGATGGGAAATTGTCGCTGTAGGTATACGTTCACTAAGAATCTTCCTCAATTTAGCAATAGTCATTGTTGACAAGATAATAAAATCAGTAACAATTACCATTACAGTTATAAGCTCTGTTACTTAACTCCTATTTGTGATTACATAGATAAATGCACACTATGACAGCTCCAGAACATGGATATAAAATAGTACAGGAAAAGACGGGGACGAGTCTGAAAAAAAAATAATTTACAAAGCACGGGACGTTTCAACCGGTCGCCCACTCATTATATCAAACGTCGAGAAAGAAAAATTTAAAACACCTAAAAAAACAAAAGCTAAAAAACAATGCTACCGGTCCCTGCTTATGGCAGCGAGAAGATAAGGATCCTCGCCTTTTCCTATCCTATTCGTGACTGTATACACATAATTTATTTTTAACGACAGAACCTTGCCTCTCAAAAAGCTCTCGTACGGTACATACCGACACAAAAGCAAAATTACATGTAGTTGTTCATTATTGCAGATTTTAAATCCATCCGGTAATATGCTGATAATTCAAAATTTTTATTCGTGATGTAAATATAAATATTTGATGATAATTTAAAACTTCCAACCACTGCCCGTACGCATTGAAGTTCTTCCTGCAAAAATCATACTTAAGTATATCCCGGTATTCACAGTAATTCCACAAACAAATGTCAACAGAATCTTTGACGTCAAAAACATGTTTGTAGGTACTTCGAAATGCAATTGTGAGAATAATATTTCAGTGTTGTAAAATGTACAGAGGGGTGTATTTAACAATGTAAAAAAAAACATCACAAAAAAAAGAAACGCGGGGAGAGGCTGAGGGGAAAAAATTAAACAATGAACACACACACGGGACGTTTTCCAGGTTTGATCATCCGAAACAAAAAAAAGGAATCAATTCTTAAAACCTTAACAATATACCGATCACAATTCTTTTTCAATTTATACCAATCACACTTTAACAATCTAATGGTTACAATAACTAGCCCGTCAGATTTCTCGGTAGTTTCATACACCTAATGAATGCAGCCCTTCAATTTTTTGTTTTGTTTTTTTTGCATGAACTGTTAAAGTCCAAAATTAGTGAAGAAAGTACGGGTTTTTGAGTGAAGTTAGGCAATGCGGCTTACTTCAATGACGACTGAAGGGAAAAAAAACTTTCCAATGAAAGTGATGCAAGCGGTACAACTGCACTCAAAACACGGCTAAATTACCGAGCATTTCTTAAAGACTCAACACGGAGGATCATACAGGTGTTTCTGGAAAATGCAGCTGGGATCGTGAAAACGGGCTAAAATAAAAGTCAACTTTTTCCATCGCGTGCTAGTCCCGGCGGTAAATGCGCACTATTCGCATGTGTTTCCGAATGTTATAAATTTGAGTCCCCACCAGCCCCGTCCCCAATTATGTGCCCGTGATGGAACGTAAGCAGAATCTGCACAGGTACATTTTTAGCCTCTCTTTCGCTTTTGTAGATTAGTCAGAGTACCACTCTCGGTACGGAATACTCAATTTTTAACGCTGTGGAGTTTACACATATTCTATCATCTGGAAGCATTCCTTCGTCCATTTTCCAGTGTTTTCATTCTTAAACCCATGATACTTTATAACTGACTCATCTCACAAAGGCAACGATTAAAGGTACTGTGAACTTGAGTTGCTTTATGGGTACAGATTTCAACCGCGGTGTGGCTTCAGGCATTTTCAATCAATTCAGAGCTTTTTCGTTGATCAAATCAAAAGCTAATTTTTTTCCCTATGCGTTTCATTTATGTATACTTTACAGTTCTGACCAGGGTATATTCACGATTGAAACGTGGCAAAAATCCTTTAAAACTGTGTTCTCCCGCAAGTGACTTAACATAGCTCAGAGGTTATCTTTCTGGATAACAACGGCTGCAGGAGTATGTCATTGACTTACCATATGTCTTTGCATGGACATTCAACATTGAATAACATTTCAAAGTCGGATACAGATTCGAATATCTTTTATTTTGTTTTCTTTTTCTTATTCTGAAGAGCTGCGGACCACGTGACCCTGTAATAGTACACATGTAGGTAACAATTCTATTTTGAGAATCAACTTAAGGATTAAAAACCTTGAGTGTAGGAATACATCACAGAAAAAGGACCAACACCCCCGTGCTTGTATCCGATTTGCGATAGGAGGAGAAAATTATAGTGAGTTAAGAAAAAAAATGTCATTCGGAGGTCCGAACACAGAACCCTTTAATCAGTGGCCAGTCGCAGTGAGCTTTAAGTTGTAGGATGTTAGGGCTTGCCCATGGGTAGAAAGATTATTGCGCGCTCTTATGGATAGTCACAATTCCGTCAAATGCATTTAGATTTTATAGGGATGCTAGTGTCACAAAGCTATTAATTCCTCAGTAAAGACGGTGAGTGCAAAAAAGCGTATCTAGTTTGCGGTGTTCCAAAATCTACGCTCTCATTATATTTTTTCCAAAGAGAACGAATTAGCAACGTCGCTCGAAATTTTTGAAGAATATTCCTAAGACGGAGAGGAAAAATCAGGGAAGTTTTCAAAAAATGATGTCAAGCTTTTTCCATTCGAAAATGAATGATAACAGTCAAGTGCGCAACGTCGCAAACCGAGATACGCATTTTTGTAGTTTCACCGTTGATGTCCTTCGTGCAACACATACTTAAAAAAGCACCCGCACACTAATTATATTTTAAACAAATTTAATACAAAAAATACTTGGAGTAGGACCAAGTGGCTTTTAAACATCGCTTGTAAATAAAGGGCAGTTGGTCTTCCATTAGAGAGTATAAGACCCCTTAGTTGTCGCCAGTAAAACATTTTGAACCAGTGTGACCATCTAATTTGCTTACTCCTAATTTCACGTGCGGATAAAGGGCACGCAACACAGCAAACTATATGTGTGCTGGATGAATTTAGTTAAAGCTCTATAATTTTTCATACGGTATATGTATATTTGCTATGTTGCGGACTTCATCTTGAAATGGAGATACTAATTGCATACTTATTTTATTTCTTAAATGAGCCAAAAATAGAATTTCTGTGCTGCAAAATTTTCTTCACATGAGGATACCACTATTGAGACTTTCGTGGGTCCGTTTTTGCCTATTTCATGAATTGAAGGAGAAATAGTGCCTTGTTGTGATCCTCACAAACAGAAACAACTATTCTAACTCCCTCGGTTCTATGTTGTCCAATTTCATTGTATGGAGGCGACATGGCTAACTCTTTAATAGTTTAGTATAACGCCGATTTTATTGTCGTTATTGCAAGTATACCTTGGAACTTGCCTTTAGCATCAAAACATATGAGACCCAAAAGCAGGAATTTAAAAATTATATCCAGACCCTTTCCTGTAGAGAGAAGGAAGAGGTGCTACAGAACATACCCCCACTAAATAAACAATTAGTTGAGTTCGTTCTTTCTCTCTCCTCCTAGAATTTCCGTTCGCTTAACTCTGCCTCCCGTTGCATCGTTTTCTTGCGAGAAACCCATGTTATCCCCCGTATCTTAATACGTTATATTTTACATTACATCCGGGGATTTCCAGGGCCGGATTTACCTACATGCCGCCCATGGGATGGGCCGCCTGTATTTTTCCGCCCCCTTCTCATTTGTTTTGAAACATCAATAGATCGTAATCGACAGTGGTCCGATGTATCGTTTGGTTCAAAACAATAGAACATATCCCCAAACAAAAAATTTAGGATTTAATTTGGAAAAGCTGAAAATGAGAAAATTCCTAACAATTTCACTTTTCATTGCCATTTGATACTCGAGAGAATAAAAATTCGATCACATAAGACCCGTTACCTCAGATTTCTAAATTGACTTTTGAGGCTGTGGTTACATATCGAACCAATCGATATCAATATAATCTCACCTGTGTGATCTGTCGAATACGATCTATAAAAACCATCAAATGAGCGAGCCGGTGGAGGATGTATAAGACGCGTTTACTCGTGTTGGGCACATTTTTTGTAAAATCCCTGTCTACACTAACAAAAGTTCAGTTCCGTAAAAACATCCCTGTTTGGACAAGGCCTTCCATTTATAAAAAAAGGACGAAAAAATTATGAAAGAACAAACATAAATGTGGTTAAAAATTTTAACTTCCACCGCCGCGCCGACCGCACTGTGTTGGCGCAATGCATGAGGTATTCATGCAGTCTTGTAGGCGCTATGCTTTTCACGCTGACCGCGCTGTGTTTAAAGCAATGTGTGAAGTATTCATGCCGTCTTGTAGGCGCTATGCGTTTCGGGCCAACGGCTGCTGACCGCAGTGTGCTTGACGCAATGCGTGAAGTATTCATGTAGTCTTGTAGGCGCTATGCGTTTCGGGCCAACGGCTGCTGACCGCAGTGTGCTTGACGCAATGCGTGAAGTATTCATGTAGTCTTGTAGGCGCTATGCGTTTCGGGCCAACGGCTGCTGACCGCAGTGTGTTTGACGCAATGCGTGAAGTATTCATGCAGTCTTGTAGGCGCTATGTGTTTCATGCCGACCGCCGCGCCGCTCCGTTCTAGGTCAAACTGCGTATTTGGTTTCTCTCCTTACTCGACTAATTAAAGGTGTTGTCTCTCGTATCACTGAAAGACGACAAAATTAGAATTTACTATACTTTTACTCTCAGGAAATGAGGAATTTTGTCGCCTTTTCTCGTTTGTAATTTATTTTCTGAATCAGATTGTTTTCTCTCCTTTTTTGATACCTACATTCAAAAAGATTGCAAAATTTGCCGGCCCTAAATTTTGCCGTCATGGGCTGCGGCCCATGTGGCCATCCCCTTAATCCGGCCCTGGGGATTTCCTAACAACTCCATACTGCACAACACCATCATAACATCAAGTGTCTATTATTGTTTCTTCACAATTTCCAAGAAGTTCTCTCGCTCAGCTACGTATAATAGCGACATCCAAGATTCGCCGAGCTTTAGAAGCAGGGTGATCCGAAAGTCCCGCACTACCAGCACCAGGCATCTTTGTGTAACTTTTGAACAAATTGAGATAAAAACTCGAAATTTTGTGATTGATCCTCGGTCAAAGGAAACGACTTACGCAATCCCCCAAAATTTTAAAGGAACCACCCCCAAAAGGGGTCAGACCCCTGGGGGTGATGCGGGACTTTAGGATCATTCAATATGAGATTTGGCTAAAGGATTTACTTGCAACAGTTGACTATGTGCTTCCTAAGATTATGATGAAAATCGTGTACTGAAAAGCGTGCACCGAATAAAATCTGCTAAGACTATTCAAGCTATCATGTAATTTTAGTACAATTCAAGGTGATGAAAGCTAATAAAGCCTCACATTATTTTGAATTATCTGCAATTCTGCATGCAACGCTTGCCTTGTTTTGACACTAAAAGCGCCTCAATGACGCCTAAGATGGCTGCATGAGCCAATCAGAAATGGATCCTTCAGTTGCGATACTCCCCTTTTAAAAGTCCATTAGATCGGTGGAGTTTGTTGGCTGGGACGTCGCGCGTCGCGTCGCCGCGCCGCTTTGTTGCGTCATCAGTTCAGGGCAGGTTAAAGCCGCGGTTCCACAGATCGTATTCGATACATCGAACAGGTGAGACCGTATCGATATCGATTGGTTCAACATGTAAACATAGCCTCAAAGTTTTTTTTTTTTTTTTTTTTTTTTTTTTTTTTTTTTTTTTTTTTATTGAGAGTTTAGTGGCTTCTATTCCTTTAGAAATTTACAGCCATCTATAGGCACTATTTATTGTCCGAAGACATCAGGGAGTTTGGAAGATATCCATGCTCGGGCTTACAAATTTTCACGGATTAAGGCCGAGCGAATTCTGCTTACAGATCCACTTAGCCTCAAAGTTAATTTAGAAATCTGAGATAACGAGTCTTTTGGGATCGAATTTCTATTCTTTCGAGTACCAAATGACAATAAAAAGTGAAATTGTCAGGAATTTTCTCATTTTCAGCTTTCCCAGATTAAATCCTGAAATTTGTGTTTGAAGTAATGTTGTATTGTTTTGAACCAAACGATACATAGACCACTATCGAATACGATCTATGATTTTGCACTTGTTCGATACAAGAGCCTTGTTATTGGGATATTTAAACTCATATGGCTACCTGCCGTGCGCCGCGATGCATGTCGCTCAGTGCTCCCTCTCCCGGAACTAGTACCGAATTCCGGAACTTTCAAAATTCCCAAAATGTTCCGGATCTTTTGCATTTTCCGGAAATTTCTCGGAGCTTTTGGAAAAATCTCAAAAAATCTCGGACTTTTGACGGTCATGGAGAGGGAGAAATTGGAACAAAAAAGTTCCGAATCCCGGAATTTTTGACGGACGCGGAATGGGAGCACATCTGTCACCTCCTTGTCGCGGGTTATTTGTGGAAGCGTGGCTTGAGGCGCGGTGTTTTGCAGTGATCGGCGAGTGGAGTGAGCAGCTGGAAGACGGCATCGGCAGGCGTCATCCACGACGCGGTTCGTCACGCACGGGCAGCCGATGACGTCCTCGTGCGAATTTCGGCGCGTGCGTGAGGACCCATTGTGCCCGGCAAAACAACCGGCAAAGCTCCGTCCCGCAGCCGACGAATTCGCCACATCTTCCGGGAAAGGGCCCCCGTATTTTCTTGCCGGCACCCACGGCGCCTGCACGCCAAGCTTTCGGGTGAAGGACCTCGATCCTATAACATAGTCAACAAATTAAAATACAGCAAAAGCTCCCCGAATTGCACCTCCGTGAAGACGATAACGCGCATGCGTGGAAGTGGTGCCTTCCGTACTGCTGTGCTAAGGAGAACGCCGTATGAACTTTCAGACGTTGCCATATCTCCTTCAATAAAAACCGAATTTTTTTAGAAAATTGTGAATATTTTTCCTCAAATTCAGACAATGGGCCTGTTGCATGCAAGAGATACAGCCGTGCGAATAAACTTTTTAGTGGTTAAATGACACGAAAATTACGATGCTCACATTAAAAAAGTCTGAAATACACTCCTCACTGCGCAATTTGCGTTGTCAGGAACGCGCTTTTTCAAATTTCCCGCGTCTGGGGGCAGTTTTCTAACGGAAACAATTAACGGCAACTCGCGGCTATTTCCGGTCAACTAAAACTGACAACATAACCTAAAAATCGGAGCTCGTGATATCGTGAAATGAAATGTAGAAGGATTGCGTTGGATATTTAAAAGTTGATCGATTTGGTTACTGCATAAAGCGTATATGGACCACTATAAGAGATCACGTTGGGTTTGTAAACAAACTGAAGGAAAAAATTAACAACAACAACAACGACTCGACATCTTCCGGAAATCACCGAGCCCGCCGTTTGCTCGTTTCCGGTGATTAGAAAACTGCCCCCAGACGCGGGAAATTTGAAAAACCGCATTCCTAACAACGCAAATTGCGCAGTAAGGGTGTATTTCAGACTTTTTTGATGTGACCACCGTAATTTTTGGGCCTGTTGCATGCAAGAGATACAGCCGTGCGAATAAACTTTTTAGTGGTTAAATGACACGAAAATTACGATGCTCACATTAAAAAAGTCTGAAATACACTCCTCACTGCGCAATTTGCGTTGTCAGGAACGCGCTTTTTCAAATTTCCCGCGTCTGGGGGCAGTTTTCTAACGGAAACAATTAACGGCAACTCGCGGCTATTTCCGGTCAACTAAAACTGACAACATAACCTAAAAATCGGAGCTCGTGATATCGTGAAATGAAATGTAGAAGGATTGCGTTGGATATTTAAAAGTTGATCGATTTGGTTACTGCATAAAGCGTATATGGACCACTATAAGAGATCACGTTGGGTTTGTAAACAAACTGAAGGAAAAAATAACAACAACAACAACGACTCGACATCTTCCGGAAATCACCGAGCCCGCCGTTTGCTCGTTTCCGGTGATTAGAAAACTGCCCCCAGACGCGGGAAATTTGAAAAACCGCATTCCTAACAACGCAAATTGCGCAGTAAGGAGTGTATTTCAGACTTTTTTGATGTGACCACCGTAATTTTTGTGTCATTTAACCTCTGAAAAGTCTATTCGCGCGGCTGTATCTCTTGCATGCAACAGGCCCATTTTGTTCGCGTTTTTATCTGAAATATCTGAAAATATCAAATAAAAATATGAATAACTCTTCTCAAAATACTTAATCTATCCGGAGAAATTTGGCAACTCACGAATGTTCATACGGCGTTCTCCTTTAGCACGGCAGCGTGCTCATGTGGAATAATGGCCAACGAATCATGCCCAACGAGTATGGCGGAGGTGAGGGACTCCCATCCCTAACTAAAAACAGCTGTAAAAATAATAGTATGATTTGTCAAAGTACGTAAATAAGAAAACTAAAAGACATATTTCAACATTGAATTTTTATAAATGTCGGGAAGGTCACTAAACCCCCAGCCTGGAAAATTGGCGTTTTTTTATTCTCCAAAACGGGCTAATTTTGCCGTGTAATTTGGTTTTGGTTTTCCTTAAGTTGGCATTGCGAGCCTGCATGCATTAAGCTTTCGCTCCTAGCTTATTCTTTCATCACAACCACAACAATGATGGATAACGAACTTCACAGCAAGCAAGCGGAAATTTTTCTGTGATATCTTGTGAGCTTGCTGAAAGCTTACCTGTCCCGCGTAAAAATTGTGGAACAGTACCTTTACTACATAATTTCAGTATCCTCATAGAAAAGTTTGCCGCAAACTTTCGGCGGGGCTCCGTGGAAGTGCTCTGAAATCTTGTAGCAAAGTTAAAGACTCATGTTGCTGCAAGCGTTATGGCAAAAATTGTGGAACAACTTTTCGGCAAGCTCAGGGCAAACGCATACTGCAAGATTTCATGAAATTTTAAATGAGCAAATATCAATCCTGTTGCAAGCTTGTTTGCCGTGTGAGTGGAGAAAGTAAACAAATACTTAAGCTCAAAACTATCCTGTATTTATTTATTTTTTTTTTCAAAACGTAAGCTTATTCTTAATTTAACTCCATTCCGAAAAAGTGGAGAGACTACACTCCACTCCGTCCCACGCTAAGCACCTTCTGTTACCGTCTTCATCGTCAGTTGGGTGACACCCTCCATTCATGCATGTGCGGGGGCTGAATTTTCATGAATGAAACAGCTGAGTCTCCTTGTGAAGAGTAATCTCCTGATAAAATTGAGAGACAAATCGATATTTGATAACAAGTATGAGGTGTAGGTTTATTTTTCTTTTTTTTTTCAGAGTATCACTGTCGCAAAGTTATTTTTGGCGCGTGCTTAACGGTGACCCATGGATGTTTCATGGGGTCCCACCACTTCACTTTTAAGTGGGTGTATTTTTATGATATTTGTATCATGGGATCCCAATTGCGATTGCAAATTTTCCACATTTTGCAGTTAGGATACGGTCTACTGGATCACTCCCTACTGATCTTGTGCAGTGCTTCACTAAAAATTACTTAACCGGAATATTTTCTATGTGTAATTCACAAATGTCTGCTCATTAAGACAACTGTGTAATTTCTATGCTTGTGTGTGTTACAACCGTGTGAGAAAAGTTCGCGCAAAAGCAAAGATCCACTCTTTGTAATTAGGGTTACGAGTTAATCCAGTTTTCCAGGGGGTGTTCTGCTAGACGACTGTCAAGTGGTCACGAGCGAAGGACCCATGAGCTCACTAATTTTTCAGTTGCGGTTTTAAAAATTAGATTCCCAATCGTAGTCAGTATCAAAAAATATTGGAAAACAGATCCGCGAGCAGAGTTTCTTTTAGAATGATAATAACCATTTATTTAAATGTGGGAGTGAGTGTATCGCATTGAAGGTGTAGGAGAGAAAACTTTCCTCTGGAGGAGACGGTTTCGGTTAAGGTAATGTGATCCGCAGACATTTCATTAATACCTAAGTTTGATAGCATGGCTAATTTCTACTATCAAAATCGTTTAGCTTTTCGATCAGTTTACTTTGAATCTTACTTAAATCGCATAGTCTGAATGCACCGTGAAAACTTTTAACATCGTGGAAAGATTACTTTGATTGAAAATTTAGCTAATGGTTCAGTTTGAATTTCAGAATTTTGATTCCAAGGGTGTTTTGATAAGGAGTTTTTGTGTGCATGACTTCATTTTAGTGCATTATCTACGGCCGAATATTCAATAAAAAAATATGAGGTCTGCTTCTGAATTGAAAAATAATAGAAATAACATTTTCTCATTTGTTCATTTTCTTTTCTCTCTCAATTGGAATTGAATTATTTAAGTATCGAATTTTCGCCGTTTTATTTCAGCTTATTTTGGACAGGAATTTAGTGTGAACTTCCAGAAGCGTAAATTTTATCGTCTCAAATTATTTCCAAAAGCCCCTCTTCTTTAACTACTGTCAGCACAATTAATGAATTAAGAGTATTGAGGACGAAAAATGTATATGATTTTAGAAAAATAACTGTCCCAGCTGAAAAATTATCCGCAGAACTTTATGGGTGAAATTCCAAAAGCGCAACCTCCAAAAATCTGATCGAGAATTTGTCGTAAGGACATCTTTGCGTCCCTCCTCAACGGGTTCTGCACTGATCCCAGGTTGATGCATATTTCTGATGACGTACTTCTTTTTAACTCTTTCGCAAAAACATATATGTCTGGATAGGTTCTCGAAAATGTTTTCTTAACGTGTCCTCAGGTCAGGAAGTACAGGGCCGCAGCCCACATTTCAGAAGGGGAACGTTGTAATATCTGTTAACAATCAAATTATTTTTCGGAAAATAGACAATGTTACGATAAAAATCAGTAATATTTTACTTCATCGACGCAAGGGGAGAGGCTGGAATCAAAGTGAGGTGTGAGAGAAACAAGCAAAGCAACGGACACCAAGCGAATTTTATCACAACGCATGGATACAACTATTCGAGCTCCCCGGATGTCCGTGTTGCATAAGCAAAGAGTTGAAGGCGTTTCCACTCTGCGCGTACTCACCATTCACCCTGGCATCGGGTTGTACCAATGAATTTTAAATGACAGAGCGCCCTCAATTCTTCATTTAAACTACTAATATATCCACTACACAATTTTTATCGCCACATTGTCAATTAGCTAAAAAATGCATGTATTGTTTTTTTTATAATACGTTGCCGGTCCTCGAGATCGCAAACACTTTTAAGCACCTGAGCATGCTTTGTAGAGCATTCTTTGACCTACATGAATGAGGTATCCTTGTTTAATTTTTTTTTCCTTTCGGAAAAATACTTTTAACGTTTTAGGTGCGAACTTTTTCGAGAACAATCCTCGAGGCCGGCCTAAAGTTCCTCGCATAAACTCCTCGGTTAAGGCGAGGCCAAAAATCATGTATAAGTGTTTCTTTTTAAGTTTTCCTTTCTTTGGGGATTTGCGCTCTTGGAGTGAGTCGCGACACTCTCTTTGCGCTATTAGCCATGAATTCCTCACCTCTGCACTTAGCGCTTTCAGTTAACCTCCACCTTATGACAAAAATGAACTTTATTCATTGAGATAAACAAGTGAGCTGGAAAGCGCATCACTTCTCCATGTTATTCTCGGAGACTGGTTCAATTAAATTACTAAAATATCGATTCGTTTTTATAAAAAAATTGGCTCGGCTCTCTCTCTCTCTTTTGTGTTATCTTTTAAATTATTAACACTTGGAAAATAATTACCTCTATATTTTATTTTGAAAAAAAAAGAGGAATCAGAGCTTCCTTTGCTTTCAGGGACTCTATGTCACTGTGCGCGGCCACTGTTTAAAATAGATAATGAGTTAGTCAATTTTAGTTTGCAAGCGGAAAATAAATGACGGTAGGAAGTGAATAAACCGGTTAACAGTTGAAAAATTATATATTTTGTTCAAAAGTTTAGAGGAAGTAAGGTAAAGTACTCAGAAATCATCTTTATATTCACTACGGGGCTAGAATACACCTTCCTCTGTTGCTCCCTCTCCTCCCAGTGATCTGATTCAGGCTAAAACTATTGTTAAAAAAATAGTATATCTCGCAAAATTTTGCAGCTACATTTTTGTGTACGTGCTTGGGACTATCTTTGATTAAACTAGCCGTTCCTCTGAAAAAGGGCGTGAGGCAGGCTCACGCCTTTTTTCCCCCACCGCCTCACATAGATTACTTTTAGAATCAAACTTTTAAGATCAAGAGGGCACAAGGGCCGTTTCTTTACGCAACTGAGATACTTGCACCGATAAATAGTTCCTTTGAAGTCACATTCATAGAGAAAGTTAAAAAAATTGCAACAATACAATTTTGGAGATTTGGAGGGAAATTTACCCCTCAAAGAAAGTTTGATAATTTTGAAAAAATAGAAAAACTGGACTTCCTAAGCAAAGGTATTTAATAGAATTGTTTAATTTTCCCCCTGTCACAGGTCACACTAACCAGTGTTTCGAAAATAAATTTCCCAAAGTTGCAACTCTAAACTTTTACGCTCAAAAGGGGGCACATCTTGACGGGATTTATGAAGATGAAAAAAGCTGGGTGCAATGAAGAACAAATCCATTTTTCCTTTTAGAAGATCTGCGTTATAATGACTAATGACCTTAGCTATTGAAATTTTCAAGTTCAATCGCACAAAAGCTATGCTATAATTTAAAGGTTAGGTAAACAAAACTCATCGTGCCAAAAAAAAAAAAAAAAAAAAAAAAAAAAAAAAAAAAAAAAAAGTAAAATAAAATAAATGTTAACATTTTTGTAATTCTCTGTGATTGCCTAAAGGTTACCTCGTGCCCTCTCTCATCTCACATGATTTGAGTGCTGCACTGTGCTTTTTTCTCTTCCTTTTTTCTGTGAAAATCGATTTTTTTGTGAGCACAATATTTGCAAAAAGGTATTGTGACGAGTTGAAAGTGATTTTGGAAACTGGTGATGTTTTAGATTGTACGTTTATGATCGGGCAGGATGATTATTTTGGTGACCATTCTCCTTTCGTATTTTGTTAGAGGAAGCGTCCAAGATAATATCGGCCCTTACCACGAGAACGAGGGAACAGAAGAACATTTCACCCACGAGTGGGTCATCTCGACTAAGGGTGGATCGGATGCGGCGAAAAAAATTGCACAAGACTTGGGCTATCGTTACGTCGGAGATGTAAGTCCTTGCGTTGTCACTCTTCGAGTTGTTACAAGATTTGCATATCTTTCAGTAAATATGTTTACAATTTAAGTAAAAAAATGCCAAAAAAACTTGAAAATCGAGGAAAAGATAATCCGAGTAAATTTGTCAAAACTCAGACATAAAATTTTTCCAGTGAGAAGATCAGGGCAACCTCTCACATTCGGCTGCAGTGCTTTTAATCTAGTTTCGGACAAAAAAAAAATGCCAATGAATGCCTTGAAATAAGAGATTTACGGCAACTAGAATTAGTTATCATAACAGAGAAGTTTAAGAACCCATGTATTGCCAACCTCAAATTTTCTGTAGATTCCAACTTCAAAAACACGTGCCTTGATTATGATGTTTGAAAATTTAGAAAACAAGACGGTATATCCTAGTGTGATGATCCCAATTTAGAATTTTTTAAGCACTCATTGTGCCATCGTTAATTCCATTATGCAGCAAGACGATGACTGCAATTGGTCTCAGATTGCCTAAAGTGGGTTTCATGAAATATATCAGAATAATAGAAGGAGACAATTCCGTATTTTAACGCAGCAAATCCTCGCTCTTGAGTTGTTCTTTGCTGGTTCGAACAAGAAGACACTTGTTAAGTTTAAAACAAGACTAAATGGATTAATTGACTTAAAATACCTTCACATGAAAATCACGTAACTCAATTTCACATTCACCCCCCATTGGTCTGCCAGCCCGGCCACGCAGTAAAAATAAAATCCGAGGGTGGCTCCATGTCTCGTATTGTTTCCCTTTAAGGACGTAATTGAAAAAGATTGCAAGACAATTACGTAATTAACATCCCTGGGTGTCATCCAATTAAAGTTTACTTTCTCACTATCGCCACATAGCTTTTGTGTATAGTTTTTCTCTCTCTGAGGAAATGATCTTTATGCTACTAACGATACGGTGGAAGTTTAAAATTGAAATCATACTATGTGAAAATTCTTATTTCATATTAATCATCCACAAAGACCACATGCATTTAGTCTTTTCTTTCAGAGGAGATCCTCTCTCCTTAGATTAGTAGTGTATTCATTGACGATTTTTGACCCAGTAATGAAAGCACAAATGATTAAAAGGGCACAAATCCATATTTTGTCGAAACCGAAATAAGTAGATACAACGCCAAAAATTGATTTTCAAAGCTGCGTCCTGATGAAAACTAAAAGATTAAATTTTGAGGTTTATAGAGAGGAGAAGGAACGCGCGCCTAAACTTTTAAAAATTTTCACCGGAGAAGGTGATAAAAATTATTTAGGTACTCGAAATCGCACAAAAAGCTACTCATCACCACAATCCAGGAGGCTGAGGCACAGCACAGAGGTCAAGTCGTCGACCACAAAATTGGCCAATCAGATAAAAGGAAGTTCAGACCTGAGGACACTAGCACTAAACTCAAGCTGTAATTTAAGCCTTTAATCAAAAAACCTCATCGTGCTGGAACAAAGCTCAAGTTTTTTGCAGTTTTCTGAAAGTTCGAAAAATGTTTTAATGCCCTTTTGATCTTGCAAGTCTTAATTGTAATTGATCACTTTTCTTTTGTCCTTTTCAGATACCGGGTGAAAAAGACAGTTATTACATTCTAGAAAAGCTAGATCATCCGACGAAATCCCCAACTGAAAGCGCGAATCTGACACAGCAACTTAACTTGCTTGACAATGTAAGTTGATGTCCTGGAAACCATATTCAAAGCCCTAGCACATAATTGATTAAATCCGCATGCACAACTTTCTCGGTGTTCTGATTTCTCAAGGCATACTTAGCATAATGGGGACGGCAATGCCACCGAACTTTCAATTAATACCTATCCATGTCTGTACATTGTTATAAACCACAATTTTCTCGCTTTGAATATTATCACCAATATCCTCCACCCAACCTTCGATTAATTCCTAGTTTATTTATGTCTGATAACTGCTGAAAAAATAGGCAGATCAACAAGGTCAAAAATTGATATCCTTTTTACAGCGTTTCAAAATGTACCACTTTGTTGTTGTTAAATTTTTAATTGCACCAAAGATTTTGAGCTTAAAAGTATACGTATGTTAGTGGTTGCTTTCAGGTTGAATGGGCCGAGCAGCAATGTTCAAAGAGATTGGTGAAACGGCAAGACCCTGCTCCTAGCTTTGATTTAGGACAAACAGAACATCAATTTTTGCAACACCGCAATCAGGATCTATCCGGGGAGAGCAAGTACGCGAACGTGTTCCATGATGAGTACTGGCCGAGACAATGGTACATGGTGAGGCAGATTTTATTATTACAAAGAAGCAGCAAAACATAAGGAATCATCATGAACCTTAAAAGCATAACAGTTAACTTGGTTTCACGATAGTTGTATCTCCCTTGCTCTGTGCGAACGATGACTTGTTTCGATTCCTGGACTTTAGATTCCAGAATTTCAACTTTACGTTAGTTACGCACTCGCAACTTAAACTTATCACGACGTAAGCATGCCGTGAAACATAGAATCGCTGATGCATGGAAAATTGCGCTGGCGTCATACTCGCGCCGAATTTTCGGTGCAATTATCGGTTTTTTGTTGCAGTTTCACGACAAGACCACGTGAATTTCCTATTAAGGAAACCAACTCTAAACCCATTCCTCGCGTGCTGGGTACCTTAATTTTCGTCAGAAATATATTTTTGAAAATATCATTTCTTTCAAGGACAAATTTTTACAAACGGAGAAAATAGGTTTTAAAAAAAGGAAAAATAAGGAAATTCGGCATAGAGGAGGAGGAGAATGAGGATTAGAAGTGGAATAAGAAGGAAATAGGAGGAAAGAAAAGTATAGTGGAAAGCAAAATTAGGGTGTTAACTCCTGTCAAAGTCAACGCTATGAGAACTAATGTCTCTCGTAAATTTGTGACTTTTGTCGTTCCATTGAATACCACGCCAAATCAAAATTTTAAAGAAAAATTCTGAAACTGCAGGTCTATATTTTGTACAGAAGGTACTTGGGCTCTAAAGATTGTCATACATGCATTTTCCCCCTTAAATTGAGCGTCAAAATGTGAACCTGACACCTTTCATATTCTCCGTCAATTCTACTTTATTATTATTTGTGTCTCTTTTTAGACGGGCAGAGAGACATGTAATTCTAAAAAGTACATCTTTATAAGTGCACGTAATTTTTTAATTATTTTCTGACTTTTCCAGCATGACTACCGATCCGATTCCGAGCAACCAATCACGGATTTAAATGTGGTACCAGTTTACTACCTGCATAGGGTTACTGGGCTCGGTGTGAATGTCATCGTTCCTGATGACGGTGTGGAGATAGGACATCCTGATTTGGCACCAAACCACGTAAGTTGAGCTATCAGCCAAAGCCATTTCATTCATCCTTTTTAGAAGAAGCAGTATGCTCATTACTTCTTGCACTTAATCTTTTTTTAATATATCAGTATAGATAAAAAGTCTATTTGCAGACTTACAATGGTATTCAAATAATATTGAATAATATTTTGAAAATCTTTAAAAAAATCAAATTGGATTGAGACTGATTCGATCCATTTATGATATATTGGAAGGGTTTGAAATTTTCTTATAAACAACCCATTGATTGAATTCACCAAACTGAAAAATAAACTTTCCTCAAAAATAAACATTTTATCAAAGGAAATTTGGCAACTCTCGGATGCTCATACGGTGTTTTTCCTGAGCAGTATAGTTGCCATTGGTAAATACTTGCCTTTCGTTGTGTGATTTTTAAGGATCCGGAGTTGAGTATAGACCTGAATGGAAATACGAGAGACCCCACGCCAAAGCACTGGTCCCGTCCGAATTATCATGGAACGCGTTGCGTTGGGGAGATCGTCATGACCGCCAACAACGATTTGTGCGGGGTTGGAGTCGCATTCCGTGCCAAATTTGGTGGTAAGTTGGCAAATTTTGAAAAATCAAGAGGATAACAACGTGACCGTGGTTATGCAGTTTTCTCGGAAAACTGATTTCTAATGAAAGTGCATTTTGTAAACATTTCATTTCGTTGCTCGTTTCTGTGTCGCAAAAATAGCGTGAGCCAAAAAGTGCAAATTTTCCGTGTAGTATAGTTCACCGACAAAAACAACCATTATTACGAATGTGAAGATTAGCCCCGGTGCACATGATCTCCATGGTTGTCAGATTTAGATGCAAATACTGCAGGATTTTTCATAATTTGGTTGCGTTTTGACAGCATGTAGGCTTCTCAGAATGCAGTGATGCATGCTCATCACGATTTCAGGTTCGAGCTGTAGCGTTTCACTCAGTCAAAAAAAGAAAAAAAACCAACACCACGCACTCAAAAGATAAAAGAATCCACCACGACAAACTCGATCAAACCTGCGATGAATCATGCAACTCAAATAGCTTTATTGAACTTGCATGAGTCAGGGTGCGAAATTGCTTTCTTAAATTTGAGTCTTACGCTACTTATAGTGTAGGCTTATTATACTGGTGCGTGAGATACAGTATCATTCTGTACCTTTCTAGGAGGAAAAAAAAAAAAAAAAAAAAAAAAAAAGAAAAAAAAGAAAGTAAGAACCGATCGAAAGTGTGAAACTAAACTTTGGGAAAGAATGAAACGGAGGCATCGGCGGATCCAGAAAATTGGCAACATTGTCTTTTCTTCATTTAAACATATAGAAATGTATCGATTTTTGGATGAGCCAGGTGCTCCGACAGTAATCGATTAGTTAGCATAAGTTTAAATTGAGGAAATCCTGGATCTGCCTCTGAATGGAGGTAATATTCGCACCACAACAGTTTCTATTTTCGATTACGGTATTCTAAGTTCTGTAAGGAATACAGTTAGGTGTACTTTTTCTTCTTTACATTTCAGGTTTTTTCCTTCAAAAAAAAAAGGAAAGATAAAAATGCAATAGCCACTAATTGGTACTTTCTATTATAATTCTATTAAAATTTTATTATCTTCTCTTATTCTATTTCCATCACATTTCGACTGATGTTTGAGGTTAGAGAGTGCTATAAACTACAGAGGGCCAAGTTTTTGGATAGGACTCTTTTACATGCAGAGAAACACCGCAATTCCGCGTAACTAACATAAACGCTCGTAAGTAAGCTAAAATAAATTTTGAATACTTGAATTTGAGAATTAACAGAAGATTATTCATCTAAAACCCGAATTATGACCGCTCGACTGTTTGGTCCTAATTTGCAGAATCATTGTTCAGAGACGATCCTTATGTGTAGGTATTAGAATGTTAGATGGACCGACAACGGACAAAGTCACGGGGGTGGCTCTTCAACACGCCCTGCACAAGGTGGACATTTTCAGCAATTCATGGGGACCATCAGACGACGGCAAGACTTGCGATCAATTAGGCCGTCTAACGAGAGAGGCCTTCATTAATGGTATCACTAAAGTGAGTGGAAATTTTTGCAATTTGCTTTTTCATGCAAGAATGCGACTCAATTTTTCATTTTTCTTCAATAAAATCTCCTTGCTAAAACCACCCGTTTACACGGATGCGATCACCATGCAAAACTAGTCTTTTCACATCGAAAAATTAAAAAAGAACACACCTTCTCTGTAGGAATTTCTTAACTTATATTTACTGGAAATCGTAGCTCGACTTCACCCCGAATCAAAGCACTAGCGTTCCCGTTATAAAAATTAAACAAGGTTGCCAGATTGGGCGATAAAATGTGGATAATTTTAAGGATTTTAATGGGGGAAATACCAATTTTAGCACTGACTGGCAACAATGGAAATAATTTAGGTTACGTTTCTGGAAACTACGTAAGTGCTACCCGTGATGATGTTTGTTGAATAAAGGGCAAGGCCACCTTCGGATACAGTGCTCTGAACCGACCTACAGTGCGGTAGGTATATTGCATGCACCACGGTGTTGGGTTTGATGTCATCTAATTGAACCTATTTAAACTTCGAAAGTCAATTTTCGATGAAATCCACGTGTAGTAGGGTGGTTTCACGATAACTGGAATAGTTTTGTCATCGTAACAGACAACCCACTTTTCGGTCATATTTTTATTTAGTAGAAATGATAATCACTCGAACTTTTTTGCATTAATCTACACAGAGTTACGTATTATAGAGCTTCCTGATGATTTATTGCTCTACTTCTCAATTAAAATGATGTAAATTCCGAAAATGTGCTGTCTATTATACGGTAAACAGTCAGCGTACCGGACAGCACATTTTCGTTCATTTATATATTAAAATTGAAAAGTAGAGCGATTATCTTTGAAAAGCGTTGCAACACGTAACCCTGTGTAGATTAATGCAAAAATATTCGAGTAATTATCATTACTACTAAAAATATGTCCGAAAAATGTGTTGTCTGTTACGGCGACAAAACTACTACAGTTATCGTGAAACCACACAGTAAGACTTTTTATAACATATTCGGTTGTCGTAGAGGGTCCTGCAGTGCCAGTAAAATGGTCGAGAAAAGCCCATCTATACAATGGATTCCCTCGTTTAAATAGTTCTGTTGAATCGCACGGAGAGAAGAGAGCCGTTGCGAGACCAACGGCAGGAGCATTGTAAGAACAACATTTATTGTAAATTCCAGGTTTTAACTTATTTCCTTGTCGTAGTTAAAAGGTTATTTATGCAGTTGGATCTCTTCAGCAAAGCTGCATATCGTAAAGTTACTATAGAGGCTCATTTGAAATCGGTACATCATTAGTTTTGTGTAGGAGAAGCCATTTTGCCGTGCCAAGGAAAAACACCGTATAAACCTCCAGGTGATGCCAAATTTCCTATGATAAAACAAGAATTCCCTGGTAAACCTATGAATATATTTCTTTCAAGAGAATTTTGTTCGTACATTGTTCGAAATTTCCAGAAAATTTCGAGGAAAAATATTCATAATTTTCCGTAAAAGTAAACATTTAATCGAAGGAAATTTGGCAACTCTCGAATGGTCATACGGTGTTCTTCCTTAGCACGGCAGCATTGCAGTTAAAATTTTCCAGGGAGGCTCCGAGTATCTAAAAAGGAGTAAGTAAGGATGTAGTCCACTCCAAGGTAATGCCTAATATTATTTGCGATGTTATTATACAAACATAAGATCTATTTACCCAAACTTATATTCTATGATGGCAGGGTCGGCAAGGAAAGGGCGTAATCTACGTATTCGCAGCTGGTAACGGAAAGGAAGTCGGGGACAACTGTGCGTGCGATGGTTACGTGGTCAACATCTACACTATCGCTGTGGCCAGTTGCGATTACCATGGACACGTGACCCATTACTCCGAGAGGTGCGCCGCGGTTATGGTCACCTCGTACTCTGGTGGAGGAGTCGGACAGAACGTCGTAAGTACAGACAGAATAAACGTTGAACTCGCCAGTATTATAATAATAATGCAATTACTCACGAGCATTCTGGCTTCCTTTTTGAAATTTCATGTCAGACGAGCATCCCCCCCCCCCCCATATGGGACTTCTTCAGTGCCGAAACTAAATGCTAAAATACTAAAAACACAAAAAAATTCATCGATTGTCCTAGCAAAATTGGAAAATCGACCGATTTGCGAGCTCGCACCGCACTAACATTTATTATTTAACATTATTTATCCTAATTGTTTCTTTCAAAAATGTGATACGAACTTTTGAAATATGCCCCATTCCGTGAGAACAATCGATGGACTTTTCAGTGTTTTTAGTGTATTAGCGTTAGTCACGGCACTGAAGAAGCCCCATATGGGGGGGGGGGGGGCGAAACGTGTGTCTGCCATTAATTTTTAAAAAGGAAGCCAGAATTCTCATGAGTAATTCCATTATTACAGATAGAATTTTTGAGAGGTCAGTGTTCCGTTACAAAGCCTCTGACGAATATTAGGCTGTACACCGGAAACATGTTAAATCGATTGAATAATAATCGAATCAATAGTAAATGGAATAATTGAATTAATGGATTTTCCATAATCAGCTTCAAAGCAACACGGGGATGTAATGTAAATGTCACAGGCAATTAGGAATCGGTGCTGATTTGCCACCAGCTTTTGAAAAATGTCAGCATATAGCAACCATTCGTGACGGCTCAATGAACGTCTTGTTGGTAAGGTTAAGGAACCTCAAAAGCACGAGCTCAGATTGGAGCGCCTTCATATTGCCTTGATACTCTTCGCTTCGCCACGCGGTTAGTTTAGTTGCCTATGCGATCCGAACCCAACTTAGGACACTAATTTCACTGCATGCGCACTTGAGTGAACCAACGACTGCTATGGGTAGATTGGATTGCTGGTAGATTGGATTTGCCTATATTAAATGGCCTTGATAGATAAAACCTCATTATTGCTCGAATGATATTTTCGATCAAGATCATTCGATCACATTTCAACAATAATTTAGGCGCTGGAAGATAGGAAGAGTGTGTATTTTGATTCACGGCAAAAACATTTGAACTTTCTTGACTTTTATTCACTTGAAAATTTCCTGTGTAACCATCATTCACTAGCATCTTGCAAATTATTGACGATCGCTACTTAGGTACCTTTAGCGCATGACCACTTGTCGGAAGCGCGTTCAACACCGGCTTGCTGCTCCCAAAATTGTACCGGGATTTTCGTCCAAGTCGTCTAATACAGGACATTTTTGGGAGTGCAAGCTGTGCCATCATCCGCATTTATGTGCAGTTGAGATATTTTTGAGTTCACCGATTTATTTATTTGCTCTAACTCTCGTTGGCTTGGTTGGACACTATATACGGACACGAAGTCTGAGCCTACGATTTTCTAAATACGAAATTTTCAACGTACTATGTCTGTTTCTCTTGTAAGCGGGGGAGGGGGGAAGTAGTGCAAAAGAAATTACATACGACCACAACATATCAAAAATTTTACCGCTGAAATCTACATTTTGCGGAGGTTCCTTCTATGATGTATAACGGTGCCTCGAATCACGTGTACACTATAAGTCTCTAGATCTCTGGAGAGAGCGAGTCACGCAGATGACTCAGTGATACAGGTGTTTCGAGGCGTTCAAATAATGGAGAAGGATCACGCTTGGTTATTCATCTGCAACCAAATTCCGTAGCAAAAGCGCAGCGACCGCCTTCATTTTGATGTATAGGCAAAAACCGCTCCTTCGAGTCGGAATAGTATCTTACTGTGTTGGTAGCACAATGACAGTTTTGTATGGTTGATAAGAGACTCTACGAAAGGCAGGTTTCTTCACTTTGAACCCATATTTTTAATCGATTCAAACGAAGGAGACCCAATGTTGCCAACTTGCCAAAATTGCCACTGTGATAGCAAGAAGTGGTAATTTCATTACTTTTATTAATTGGAGAAAAGTACACCATGAAATACTAAAATTAGCAGTCTAGGTAATCGAGGCTCTTCCGAATCTGTCATGGGAACAGAATTTCTGTTCAGTTCGGTTCGTAAGTTATACTAAGACTTCTGTTCTCTGTCGTGCACATGGATTACCTGAATTGAAGTTCGGTTACTATGACAGAGTTCTACAGTTACTTGGAACAATAACGTTGATGTGTCATATGAACCGAGTTTCGGTTAACCGAAGTTTTTTTTCCTCGTCACGATAGGAAAATATGTATAAGTGTAGCGTGACGGCGGGTAGTTTCTATCACTTTCTATATACGTATGTCTACTCAATGACGGTACAATCAGCGGTTGACATATTTTTGTGATTGCGATTGCCTAAGTGAGATCATGCAGGTATCTCTTGATTCTATGTCAGCAATATTCTAATGACGCAAAAAATTTTGTACGTGTCTCACGCAAGTTGGACACGTTTAGATATTTCTCTTTTTAATTAATTTTTTCAAGCCTTGTAAAAAATTGTCTGCTCTTTTCTAGGCCACAACGGACATTCATGGAGGATGCACCGTCTCCCATACGGGCACCTCTGCGGCAGCACCACTCATTGCCGGCGTAATTGCTCTTGCCCTGGAAATTAAGTACGTGCACCATCCTTTCCTTACTCTACTCTGTGAGAAAACTTTTGGTATTAGAGGGGAAAAAATACCAAATTCGTAAATTTCGAATCGGAAACGCCCTAAAAACTGTTGAAACTCACAAATCAAGATACTTTTCGGATATTTTATTTTTGTTACGTACACGCAACCACTTCACCATGCACGTATTGCACGTTGTGTAAATTTTTATTACTTTTTTTTAGTTAATGTTTGCAGGCAAGGTTATGAACTTACACAGTATTTAATTTTGCTTTCTTACATTCTCAGTCTTGTAAATGTTTCATTGTTTCACTCGGTACTTTGCACCAACACACACGAATTTTGAACTTTAAAAAGTTTGCACAAACTAATTTTGTTTTCAAACTTTTTTGGCGTAAATACTGAATGCATATTACTAAAGTAAGAAATTCTAAAAACGATCTCCTGATTGTTCTTCATCTTTGGTCTGAGAATTCAACATGTTTCGTTTTCATTCCACCAGTCCGAATCTGACGTGGAGAGACGTTCAGTACCTGTTTGCCTGGACGTCAGCTGTTTACCCTCTGGCAGAGAACCATGGTTGGTACCTGAATGCAGCCGGCTTTTACTACAGCCCTGACTTTGGATTTGGCCTGGCAGATGGTTACAACTTCGTCACTGCCGCCAAAACGTGGGTTAACGTGCCACCCAAGTCGGTTTGCGTCGTTCCGATTAGGATGGGCTACGGGTAAAGCTTTTTTTTTCTCATTTTATCCCTCAGTTATAATGCAGTGTTTTTTATCACAAGGAAAATCCTATGTTATCAACTATTTTTCATTCTTAAAGTAAGATATTTACACTCGAAGATCAATGGGACTGCATTTTACAATAAAGGACTACTACGACTCTGCCGTGCTAAGTTAAAACGCCGTATAAGCATTCAAATGTTGCCAAATTTCTTCTTTGAAAATATGTATTTCTGAGGAAAGTTATGAATATTTTTCCTTGAAATATTTAGAATTTTCAGATCAAATTTCGATCAAAATCCTTTGAAAAATCAGAGAAGAAATATTCACAAATTTTCCTGAAAATTCGTGTTTGTTAAAAGAATTTTGGCAACGCCTAGTGGCTTTTCCGGCGTTCTTACATAGCATGGCAGGGCTGGCTTTCGTCAATTAGGTGAAGCATCTACCTACATAGGGAAACCTATGGCACGTACGTTTTACTTAATAGGAGCTAGAAATAGTAATTTCTAATTGCAAAATATAATTCAATTGAAATTAAACATGTTTCAGTTAGCAGTTAATATAATGAGGAAAATAAAAGCACGCAGTTGTTTCTGCAGTTATTTTGCTTTAAATATCTTGTTATTCTTCTCCTCATAATTCAATTGGACAACACAAACAGAAACTACCTATTTTTGTTCATTTTAAAAACAATGCGAGTGCTATCGGCTTTTCCATGAGAATAGGTGTGCTCTCATGGATGAGCCTGGAATACCTCATTGCGTGATTTAGTTCAATTATCACTTACCTTTAGCAAGATGAAAAACAATGTTTTGCATATCTAGATAGTTGAGAAGGTCCCGAAAATTGTATTCGACGATCGAAAGGAGGTTTTAAGCTGAGAAGCAAAAAATGCATAGGCCTCACACATGCGCACAAATAATCAGTAGCCCCAAAATTTGAGGGTGCTTTATGACGAAAATAGGAGGAACATGTATCCCGATGTTCGGCGTTGCATATTTCCAATCATATCTTACTCTTTTAAACTTCCAGGTATCACCCTCAGTTCTCATAATTTTGCGTGATTTTCTTTGTCCCTCTAATGGTGTTCTCTAATATCATGTGAAAATGACCAGTTGATGTGTTAATTAGTTTAGAGATGGACATAAGGTTCTTTCTCCATGGACAGTCACATATTTCAGGAAAATATTCATATAGTATTATTTGTCTTGATTTCGCAATAAGAAAATACTACTTCAGGCTTATTTTAGACATGAATGAGTATAAAATTCACGGACTATGAATGAGTCAAGAATATTAGTGCTTTTCTGCAAAATGTAGTCCATTTATCGTGACTCATCATCGGTTACTGTCAATAAATGCCGAAAAATAAAACGAGCGATCAAACTGTATGATGCAATGGATGTACGTATATTATCCGACTTTATTCATAGATATCCTTTAGGAAATCCTAGTGGGCTGATTATTGAAATTGATAGACAGAGCGATAGACATAAACGACAGAAGGAAAATGGGGTGATCCTATCGATGGGAGCGAGTGCTTGAAATGGACAAAGGAGGTTAGTAATAGACTAACTAACGACAACCGACAGGAGACCGTATGGTTAGGCCATCATTTCCCCCTTAGTTTATGAAAACTACCCGTTTCAACCAATAGGATCGCTTCATACTTATTATGTCTTTCTGTCTATCGCTTTGTCTATCAATTTCAACAATCAGCCCGCGGTTTGCTCATTATTGTTTTCCAACCCGTTGTTTTTTACCTCTTTCAATTAGCGGGCACCAAAGAATCAGTCCAGACGAACCGATGAAATTGACCGTGAAGACGGATGCGTGCAAAGGAACAGCCAGTGAAATTAATTATTTGGAGCATGTGCAACTGGAGACCTACATCAAGTACTCAAGGCGCGGAGGATTGGAGATTACACTGGAGTCTCCTGCCGGTAAATATAACTACTATATGTACTTATAGAATATAAGTGAATATAGGTGAATATATTTACTTATTTGCACTGTAATCCCATTCTTTACTCGACGAATTAAACTGATCGGTCGATTCCAGAATGACCCATCTCCGCAAAACTAAGCTTTTAGAAAATAATAAACGCTGCGTTCAGGGCCGGATTTACCTACTTGCCGCCCATGGGCCGCTAGTATTTTGCCGCCCCCTTCTTATTCGTTTTGAAACATCAATGAAAACCATCAAATGAACGTGCCAGCGGGGGAGGGGTGCATTAGACGCGTTTACTGGTGTTGAACACATTTTTTGGCAAAGCCCTGTCAACACTACTAGCAAAAGTTCACGGAACTTTGCGCGAAAGTTAAGTTTCGTAAACCTAGTTCTGTGTGGACAAGGCCTCCCATCATAAGAAATGAACGAAAAAATTATGAAAGAACAAACATAAATGTGGATTAATGATTTTAACTTCCGCCGCCGCGCCTCGCAGACCGCACTGTGTTTGACGCAATGCGTGAAGTATTCACGCAGTCTTGTAGGCGCTATGCGTCTCCCGCTGATCGCACTGTTTGCCACAATGCGTGAGGTATTCATGCATTCTTGTAGGCGCTATCCGTTTCACGCTGTCCGAAATGACCGCACCGTGTTAGATGCAATGCGTGAAGTATTCATGCAGTCTTGTAGGCGCTAATATGTGTTACATGCCGATCGCCGCGCCGAGGGCTTCTCCTTTTCATCTCAAGTCCTCGTCATCATTTCTCTCTAGGTAAGTCGCGCCGTTCCACGCCAAATTGCGTGTTTGGTTTCTCTCTTAACTCGACAAATTAAAGGTGCTGCCTCTTGTATCACTGAAAGACGAAAAAAGTAGAAATTACTATACTCTCAGAAAATTAGAGATTTTGTCGCCTTTTCTCGTTTGTAATTTTTTTTTCTAAATCCGAATTTTTTATACCTACATTTAAAAAAATTGCAATATTTGCCGCCATTTTACTTAATCAAATCTGTCGAAGGGATGAGAATCAAAGAAGCTAGATTTCTTTGGAGCGTCTCATGTAAAAATATAAGTACCGTTTTATTTACTAAAGAATAATTGCATATTTATTTTGGAAGTTTTTTGTAAATTTTCTTTTTGATACTTAATTAAACTACTGACAATCTATACTGCGTTAATGATCTACTTAAAATATTGAAGAAATTCCTCTTGTAAAATTACGCAAGAGGATTTCTTGAATGGGTAAATAAGTGGCAACGAAAATTGAATCAGCGAGAACGAAAACACACCTAACACCAACAAATCTGTTCCTACTTGGACCTTTAAAGTTTCCTTCAATTACTTGTCTTTCGGCACCAAAACTTTTCCTCTTGGACTTACTTCTTCACCTACTGTGCAGTTTTGTATGTGTCTTCATTTTTTCAAGTTGGTGTGTTTTCGTTCTCACACTTTCAATTACTATTTCGACTTAAGAGGCTCGTTTACCCCTCATTGCTGAATAATTGGCACTTATTCAATGCACGCGTTTGAATGTTAATGTTTGTATGTTACAGGAACCAAGGCTCATATGTTAGAATCTCGGCCCAGAGATTACTCAGAAAAAGGATTCAAATACTGGACATTTACATCCCTGAAAACATGGGGTGAGAGTGCAAACGGAAACTGGACAATTGAAGTGTTTGACAGGGTAAATAACATTTTCATGAATAGTTCAGACTTTTGGCTTATATTTCCAACGGATCCTCTTTCAGACTTGAAGTAACAGATCGACGCTGTATCTTTAGAGCCTAAGATATGGATATATTTATTCATCGTGGTCGTAGGAGACCTGCTCTGCCGATGACTACCCTTACTTGAACCGCGTTTAACAGAAAGGAACCAAGCCACATCTGCTATTGCCAATTTTAACTGGGCAATTTAATTTTTTACGAGAAAACGTTTGTGCGGATCCCTTTGAAAATGTTAAGGAATTTGCTTCGTACTATGGAGAAAATTCACTGAAATTTGCACGAAAGTCCGCACAACTGTTTTCATGTAAAAAATTAGATTAGCCAATTAAATTTGGCAGTTGCTGATGTGGCTTGGTTCCTTTCTGTTTAACGCGGTCCACTTATAATTAAAACATCTACTTTTGCAATGCAAGGAATATCAGATTTCTTGTTATTGTTATAAGCTCAAAAAATTGATCTTTCCCAAGGGACACCATGTAGATGCGTTGTAAACGATGGTGACAGTCGGCAAAAGTATCTTCTCTGCATGCATATCGACGTGTGCGAAACCATGTATCTCTTTGTTAACGACATTGCAGATTTCCTGTTATACTTTATTACTTAGTAGGAGAACTATTTGACGTAATTTCTGAAAAACTGCCTTGACTTTTCCTCTCTCTCAACAGAATATTCAGTATAGGTTTTAAAGCTACAAAGATGGCTTGTTTCTCTTAGAAAAAGTAAAAACGAAGCGGCACTTTTGAAACACCGCGATGGAGATACGTGATTTCGCTCTAAAGTCATCGATATAATTATCTCTCAAGAGAAGATAATCTAAAGTAATTTTTTTTATTATCAAGTCTCCATTTTTAGGTGCTAGTTATAATTTACGATTGAACCCAACCTTGGTTTATCTTCAGTTCTATTAGTATTTTTTACATTAATTTTTCTCTACCTGTGATGTCTCTTCTAGTCTGGGATAGCAGCATCAGGAGTGATTACGGAACTAACTCTCTTCTTCCATGGAGTGAGGGAAGTGCCTCATATTTACAAGGATGGCCGACGACCGTATAAAAACTTCCAAACGTTAGACGAAAAAATTAGAGAGGCGAATAGAAGAGGCCCAAAGGTAAGATATTTTTCCTCAATATGCAAGCAACTTTTAGATAACAGCTTTCTTGGCACTTTTAAGTTGCATCGTAGTTCTCATTTGATTTTCTCTATTTATTTTACCTAAACGGGATCTTGAGTGACACACCGACGTCTAAAGTGAGACACCACGCATTTCCATTGCGGTATTTCAAAATCTCTTCTTCTACTTTACTTTTTTTTTTCAGAAAAATGAGCCAACATAGCGTGAAAAGATGCAACGTTTTTTCTTTTTTTTCAAAATAGTGACATACATATATAACAGGAAAACTGCGACAGCAGAAACACAGCTATTCGTGTTTTTGAAGTGTATCTTATATCCTATCGTCTTACCCAGTGGTCGGTGAAATATTTTTTCTCTCTTTTAATGTTGAGCACCAATGAGCACTATGAATATTATGGGTACAAAAAACTTCAGAATTTCAATTTCGGTTTTGAAGAATCATGCGCTGCTAGTCACGAAACCGTGAAATTTCATCGCGCAAATTATGATTTTTCTCCTCATATTTAATCTCAACGCATAGGGGGCGAGATCTGTCCATCAGTTGAATGCCTCTCTGATTGGTCACCCAGTTAAGTTCGGCCATGTGGACCAATAGCTGCAGAGTTCACATGAAGGCTCCATGAAGGAAAACATGAACCTCATGATAACCTGGATCGGAGTATCTACGTAGTCAAATTAATAATGGTGTCAACAGATATGATCGAAGCTATCAAAACGTCAATGCTCGTTAACTACAAAATACATTTGATATGACAGCTCGACCTATTTCAACCAATCACGTGGTAATTGGAATCTACGGAGATAGATAGACGACCAATCATAGAATAGTTGGGGTTCTTGCATTACTGTCATGTTGCCAAATTTAGTCAACCATCCCGGCTTCATTTGGTAATGCTCAAGAGATCATGCAGAGTTTTTATGAATAATACGTGGTGTGTTGTAATCTTAAATGCACCGATCACCGCAGGAATCACTGAGAGTGGTTTTAAGGGACCTTACTTGAATGAGACTGAAAAAAAACCGATAAAACCTCTAGTTTAAAAGAAAAAGGCTCAAAAACAACTCGCAAACTTAAAAAACAAAGAAAGGGCGATTAACTAAAATGCACACTCATCAAAAAGACCATATCCATCTTTTAAGTTGAATTAGTACGCAAAATAAGGCAGATAAATCATGCTGTGCGATGATTCTGAGAGCCTAGATGGTAATTCTTAAAGGACGGCCAGGGGCCACGGTCTCATATGAAAGACCCTTTTTGTCGACTGTAAAACAACAAATGTGTCGTGTTCGATGTTGCATTTTACTTTATCAAAAAAGAAAAAAACCAATATTATACCCGAAATTTCCCAAAATATTCTTTACTTACTACCGAAATGTATGGAGGTTATCAAGAAATGACGTTGAATATTTTCATTCTTCCTCTAATTCTTCTCCTTCTTCTTCTTAATCTTATTCTTAATTTTTTTCCTCTTGTTCTTATTCTTAGCCCTACTTTTATTCTTCTTATTCTTCTTTTCTTCTTCTCATTCTTCCTCTTATTCTTCTTCTTATTCTTCCTCTCATTCTTTTGAGTCTTATTCTTCTTGTTATTCTTCTTCTTATTACTTTTCCTCTTCTTCTCTTCTTCCTCTTATTCTTCTGAGTCTTATTCTTCTTCTTCTTCTTCTCTTCTTCATCTTCAAAGGGTTTTATAGGTTGTATTCAAGTTGAATGACTAACAGCCAACTTTAGGCAAGTTATGGTTTTGTAAAGGGACACAAAGGGTCTGCTTTACCTTGAAATAACTCTAGTTTACGGCTCTATACCTACACATGGAAGGTCATATTGGATCCAGGAAGCAATGTAGGTCGGGAAAGATAGGTGCAAGGGATGGGAAAATAACAAAAAGTGAAGATGAGAGGAGGGAATAAGATGGATGGTAAAGGGTAAACTTAGGAAGAAAAACTAAGGATGACCTGAAGTAACGTCGCCTAGCTTATGCGCACGGAGCTGCGGGCTGATTCTTGAAATTGATAGACAAAGCTACAGACGGAGAAGACATAAGGAGTATTGAGCGATCCTATTGGTTGAAACGGGTGGCTCTGATGGACGAAAGTGGAAAATTATAGACTGAGTGAGTGGTCTTTTGTCGGTTGCTATTACTTACCACCTTCGTCCATTGAAACCGTCCGCTGCAACCAATAGAATTGCTCTATTTTCTCTGTGCTTTCTTTGTCTATCGCTTTGTCCATCGATTTCAATAATCAGCTCGCAGCACGACCTATTTGCAGCGAGCGCACACACGAGACTGTGAATGTTTTCCATTAAAAAATGAAAGAAATTTTGGCGGGTCGCGAGCCAAAATAAGCGTTTTGGTGTTTCTCCATCGTTATGTTTTTAGCACTATCTTTGCAATGGGAATGAACAACTGGACGGGATGAGAAATATTAAACCTCCACAAAATGTTTTCTTCTCATCACAATTTCAAGCAGAACATATTTGACCGTATCAAAAATTCCCAAAAATACCTAACTCACAAGTAAAAATTTAATGGTTCTAGTTTACATTAGAGTCAGTCACTACAAACCTTTCGACAACTACTCGAAGGAGAGGTGGGTTCGCCCCCCCCCCTCTTCCCAGGACCCCCCTAGTTACCTATACCCATGGGTGCAAACGTGGTGAAATGGGGCCACACCATTGATCATAAATGATGCGATAGTGAGGAGATCCAAACTTCAAAATATCAACCGATGACACATGTTGCAAAACGGTGGAGCTCATACATGTAAGTCCGAATATAATTGATTCTTTTTGTAACTTCGGACGAAAGAAGCGGAAGAAGAAAAAGACGAAGAAGAAATGGGGAAAAAAGAAGAAGAGGAAGACTGCAAACTTATCAGAAAAAGAAGTTGACGCTCAGCTTGAAGACGGTAATTCCAATGATCTGCGATCTACATCACCACCGACAATAGCCGAGTACCTAGAGAGTAAGATTGATTCCCTTGTAACTAGCTGTATGAAATTTTTGCGTTTTGAATAATAATCATAAAAACCAACACAGTGTATATGATGGGTCTGTAATTCTTTGTCTACAGATCTTCAATGCCCTGAACCGTGGTCCATCACCTAGTGTAAGACCTGCTATGGACTTTTTCTCTGGTCTCGCTGGTATATTCTCGTCCCTCTAATCGACTGTTTGCCAAGCGGAACTTTCTGTTGTAGACTTTTATTATAATTTCTTCGGATGGAAGGAGAGCATTTTGTCCTCATAACACGCTGTACTCGTAATTGATCATTCGAAACGTGCACTAAATGAGGCTCTTGTCAATTATCAATTTAACATACACTGGTTCTTTTTTCTTTTCTTTCAGTCCGACAATCATTATTGGTTTTGCAATTCGTAATTAAATTTTTTCGTTTTAATTGAGTAATTTCCCGCTAGAATACGTCGGATCCGATGTGTCAAAATTTAATACAAGCATTGATACAGTGTTTATAAAGTTCTATGTGCTGCATGCCCCCAACGATGTACTAGATTCTGTGGTGAGCAAATTCTCAATGAAGTATGGGCCAGAGAATTAAAATTATCAATATGTAGTGAAAAAGTTGAATAATTCTTCAGGCGCAATGTAGAGAAAAACAGGGATTCCATTAATTGTGAAAGCTCGTAAATCTGGTGGAGATCCAATATTTAATCCAGTCTTGTGTCACCTATAAAACGCCTTTCATTCTTGATCCGTGGCTTAATGGGACTGAAATTTTCTGAAAATTTTTGATCAAAACAATTTCTCCCGCAAAATAGTTATCCAACAAATTAAGAGAGTTGTTGTGTACTGCTGACCCTGTTAGAAGAGGTAGAATGTCATCTTTGATGACAACATTTATACATCAATATAGAAAAAAAACTTCTAGAAAATTAAACTTTAATTTAATTAATATAATTGAATATCGTATATTATACTCCTTACCATGCACACTATGATCGATACGATTTCTCTCTCTCCTCCTCCCCTCTCCCACACCTCTCCTTTTTCTCCTCCCATTCCGGAAGTTTTCCGGGAAATAACTTTTGACGTTTGGCTCTCTTCATATAAATTTGAATGTTGAATTCCTTTTTTCTAGGATGGGAAATATAGACCACGTATCAGACGTTTGCGCTGTTTAATCATTTCCGCTTCCAATTTATTTTTTTGAAGGAGAACGAGTCAATAGCATTCCGCATATGTAGTTTTTACAGGGGTTTTTCGCCCAGGGAAAAAAAAATCTTTGTAAGTTTTCAAGAATTCACGTTGAGTAGTTTTCCTTTTAAAAAATGAAGTATGACAGGAAGTTTGCAACGTTGTAAACAAAGATACGTGGTCTCGCAGTTTTACCGTCGCTCGTCGCTATGTGTGCCAATAAGTTACTAGCTTGCAAATACTCGGATTTGCAATTCACTCGTCCAAGCATCTACGAAATTTTGCAAAAGACATGCCTAATCGTTATGCCACAGATTCGGAACAAAATGTATACAATGTACTCAAGTGTTGTTCAGAAGTTGAGGCAATGATGAAGCTCAAAATATATAGGACTAAAACTATGAGGATGCCAATTATTGAAGAGGTGAGATCCAGAGGGGCTTCATGCTTCATTGCATTGCAATGTTGCAAAGTTCTATATCGACGGTATAAGTCGGCAATCACATAACTCGGTTTGCGGCGTTGCAGACTTCCTGTCATACTTTATTTTTTAAACGAAAAATTACTCAGCGGCAATACTTTAAAATTGCCGTGATTTTTCTTCTCTGTGCGAAGAAAATTCTGCTAAAACTTCAACGAATGATCTCAATTTGTTCTCCTTTAAAAAAAATAACATAGAGGCGGAGATTTTCAGTTACCGCAAACGAGATATGTAATTGCGGATACGCCGTCGATATACTTTTGGTTAAGAACAACCAAAAATTATTCTAAGTCTTCTACTTTATTAAAAAGAATTCGTTTTCAAACTGCTCATAGTTGAGACTTTGCAACGTTGCGATGCAATTAAAGTTCTCTGGCTTCGACTTCTTCAATTCTATTATAGTCAAATATACAAGAGAAAAAACAAAAACAAAAACAAAAACAAAAAAAAGCAGAGGAGAGATTTGATTAAGAAGTTGTCAATGAATTACTCAAGACTTACTTTGGTGTAGAAGCAGGTATGAAAGTTAACGGTTAAAGTTTTTCTCCATGAACCAGAGTTTCACGGGTCGTTATCATACGAGATGGTTTCTTCCTGATGATTTCATGTAATCATGCCAAAATATGAGTACTTAGCTTCATTGCCTAAAAACTTAAAAGTCTTTATAAATCTAGAAAAGTTAGGTCCCGCCTATAGTAACTGCACTGAATTTGACCTACATTCACGTAAACTGGTCTCTTTCTTACATGAAATCGACAGGATTCTGCAGCTGAAAAGTTTAAACTGCTTACCTGCGGGATCACCTTTATCCAAGAAAAAATTGTCATTGGCTGCATTCCTAAACATTGAAATTTCAAATTTAAAAATAAAGTAAACTATTTTTTTTTTTCAGTTTGCGACCAAAAAGATGAATGAAAGAAATTCCAATTACATATACTTACTTTTGTTCGATTATTACCTCACATTTCTTCAATATATATTCTAACTGGAGAGTTCGTATCAAAAAATGAGTTGCAATAATTAAAATTTGAAATTTTTCAAAACAAAATATTAGTTACAATAAAAGTTGCGAAATGAAACCACTACAATAATTATTGTGAGTAGCATATAACTGGGTGAAATAAATGCTGGACTTTGTGGTGGGAGGGGGGGGGGGAGTTTTTCCATTGTCAGTAAATGGGGAAAATTACATGAAATTGAAACGTCAGAATGACTTCTTTCATAATTTCTTTTACTTAAAATAATTTTTAAAAAAAAATAAAATAAAAAAAGGGAAAAAACGAACTCGTCGCAACTAAAGACGCAACGAATAAAAGTTTTCATTTCAGCTTCAGTCCGCATTGTAGCCCTACAATAACTCGTTGCACCTTAAACTTTTAAACTAAGTCACAACCCGGAAGTCGGAAATAAATAGAAAAAATTAGTCATTCTCTATCTTGCCTAATCTAATTTAAAACTTAGCCTTCTACTACGGCTCGGAACAAAGACGTCGTTATCTCAACTGTCAGCGCGTCTTGATCTGTGATGGCGAAACCGTTCGTGGATCAGGTCAATCATTGCAAACTCAAAATGACAATTTTCCTTATTATGAAATATGAAACACAGTTAAGGAAATGGGCCAGTTGAACATAACAAGGTTTCCACATCGACAAAAAAAAACCACGTGTACAATGGCATTTTGCCAAAAATAAGGAAATTTACCGTGTAATTATGACCCAATTACGTGTTTTTATCACTTAATTATATGTATTTAACATTTCTCACTGAATAAAATACTAAACAGACTAGGCTTACTAGAATCGCTAACATGCTGAGAATTTATAAATTAATTCTACTGTATCAGTATGGCTTGTGCACGAAATGTCTGTTTTTTTTTATTTATTAATATTTTATTCATTTTTTTCATTGCAAACAACAGGTTATGACTCATCCTTTTTCTATGTTCCCTCTCCTATATTGGCAGTGGCCAGGCGTGAATAATCGATTCTCAATACTTTCCCATTTGAAGCTATGATAAGAAATCGATTATCAAGGTGTTCGTTGCGAACACTATGTTTATCAATCCTTTTCCGTAGGTTTAAATGACAGATCAATCGATACATCGCAAAGCAAGCCACGCCACTGTATTGAAGAATATGTAAGTCATTGTGAGACTCTCCTCGCATAATCAAAATTTGGCCCTTCTTTACCATTGGACATTGATTCAACAGGTGGTCGTTGTCAGGTTGACGCAATATCTCTATTCTGGATAAGGGTTGATTTGAGGGCTACGTTAGTCTGGCAATAATAAACCAATCGACGCATCGATGGTCAATAATTGAACCAATGTAAAAGAGTAACACATGATCTTGAGTTCAAAGTCTGCGCTGAAAATATATCGTGTCAGTTCATCACGAATATGTCATGAATGAGTCATAAATCAATTTGTGACACCTCATGTAAGTACTTGGACGCAATAATTACCATGCACCCTGGTGCAATGAAGTTATGTGCCTGACCTAACGCAGTCGTTAAAATAAGTCTATTCTGGCGTTGCATTCGGGGCCTAGGAACAAAGTTCTGATGAGGTTTTCTAGAGAACACGTGTACTTAAAACTGTCTAAAATTTGAATGCTGACCAGTTTTTCAATTTAAATTATTTCATTTTGACCGTGCAAAGACGACTTTTAGCTGTACACAATCATGTTTTTTTAAAGCAGGACATGAACATGTCAATTTCATGTATTTTTGAACATGGTATAGGTCCTCAGACCTACATCGATATTTTGCTCCATAAACCGGAAAAAGGTAGTGATAGTTGCATGTCAATTCGGAAACCCTTATACCTTTCACCTTGCCAAGGGGTAGAAGACCCTATTGCCGAAGATAATAGACAAGCAAGTATTAGTTTTAGTTGAACAATATTTTTACGATTCCATACGTTTCACATAGCAATCTGTAGGTATTGTTATGGAATTGTTGTGTGGCAATGTATTACAGCAATATCACTAGCTATCACTGAATAAAACTTTGCAACAATATTCTCCATTCATCGTCCTAATTATCATTCGGCAGTATTGACCAGAGAGAGATGACATCAATATGGAAAAGAACGTCTTGGTCAAAAAATACTATTTTGTAAGTTCCAACCTTAACTTTTAATGCAGAATTTACGAGCAATGAGCAATACTCCCAAGCTACTCCGAGGGCTATTAGGCACTTTCGCAAAAAATGCTCGAAAAATGTACTTAGAACTATGCTCTAGGAAGCACATAATTTCGAAGAAAAAACAATTATTTTTGTTTTAGGAATTTTAGGAATTTTATTTTCAAACGTTTCAAGATTTAAAAAAGATGTCTTAAAAGGTAGTTACACTTACTTTACATACTTATTCCCTCTTGTATAAATTTTACTTTAAAAAATACTCAAAATCAAATTAATTTGAAGGGTTATTTTAGGAGTTAAAATTTTAGAAATAACGAGTTTTTAATGTTTTTGTAACGTTAACTGATTTTGGGGTTGCTTTATCTCTCTCAAATAATGTTATTACAAGTTTGATGCAATATTCTCTTTCAATACTGCCGGAAATGTGGAGTGTTAACTTTCCATAGCATGAATTGATATTGGATCTTGGATTCTGGGGCACATACACATCCATGATAGTTTTTGCAAAAGCATAGACTTCCAATTTTTTTCCTCGAAATTTGAAAATTTTAGTAATTATTTTTCCAAAAACGAAAAAACAAATTGTAACACAATGCTACATGGGAAATTGCTATAATTGCTTTATGAAAAGGGTGCGTAAGCCTTGCGATGACGGAGCTACCTATGTACTTCCGAAAACAACGCGTGTTTCATCATGCATAGAGCGTAGGGGAGGGAGCATGATTTATTTGAGTTGACTTTTCGTGTGAACTAGCATTCGAAGGCGAATTATTATTGCGGCAAATGTTTTTAACGGGCGACGAGGGAAATCGTCACAAAATTCCAGCTGAGCAAACAGTGGCGATATTTTAACCCGCTATTGGCACCAGCTCTGCTACCCATTCATTGAAACCAGCGCCTCTCCAGACTCATCATGATCCCGTTTTCCGCTCAGGTAAGTCCGTCAAATAAAAACATAAACTTGAAACCCTCATCTTAGATTTTGAATTTTCACAATGCTCCACTCTAATTTATTTGTTTTTTATGAATAATTATTTTTTATTTTTTTTTCGAACGGGAAAATACCAAACTTATCGCTAGAAATCTATCTTTAAATAAAAAGGAAAAGTAATCGTCAAGGAATGACAGTGATTAGTTTTGCAATAAACAAATGAAGCATGATAGGGAGTTTGCAAAGTTGCGAATAGTGACACGTGATTTCCATGCCTGAGCATCATTTTTGTACTTAGGGTTAAGTTTCTTCCCTTTTCAAAATAAGATTAAAGAGAAACGATACGCGGTCTTAAAAACAAAACAGTTATTCGAGAATCGTACACATATCGAGATTATTTATTTATTCCCTGAAATTAAGTCAAATAAAATTATTATGAATCAGTAGCGCAATTGGAGAAGCGTGAGTAATTTTTCGCTTTTTACGTTCAAAATTCCATCCACTTAACAATATCTTGAGACTGAAATCAAGTCGGTAAATATACAACGAAAGTATGAGCAAAAACAATTCAAACCTATTATGTTCTTTCACACGAAAAAAATCTAGCGAACTTTGTTGGCAAAAATGCGTTCCATATTTCAAGCTAAGTTCACTCGTCGGTAATAAACAAAATCAAGTTCTGGAATATTCTTGCAATATTTTGTTATGAGTGTTATGACTGTTATGTGCGCTTAAGGCTTTGATGGAGGGTGATATAGTAAAAAATTAAATAAATCACGGAATAGGTAAAACAAGACGAATTTTCGCCATTCCAGCAAGAACTAGGCACTGGTCTATGGTCCTTGTGGATTCACTCAACACTTGCGGTACCTTAAGCTAATTACAGTAATGACATAACTGAGATTTCAACTTTTTCTGGCCTCTGAGGCAAAATCATTAAACTCTTTTTATCTTTATGTTACAACTAGTTGCTCTTATGTGGCTCTCTCGTACATTTAACATTGCCTTAAATGAAGCGTTAGGGATTCTTGTTCATCACAAAAAAAAAGAAAAAAAAAGTATTTAATTAAACATCCCAGCAATTGCGCAAACTTTGTTGAGATGTCACTCTTAAATTCTCCTCGAAAGTATGTTTTTGTAAAAATTCAATCAAATGGCATTTTCTAAGATTTTACTGTTGCAAAATTTTCAGACGGATTTGCAGAGTGACTTCCAAGGAAATCTTGGATTCTGGACTCTCTTGGCATGTATCATTACTTTTTTTCCATCGATGATCAACGGTGAATCAGCAATGGTAATAAATATATTCTAACTATAAAAATTTTACGCGAAAGTTAGTATAGTGTTTCTTGAATGGTATTAAAGCCATAATGTTTGATGAATAGCTCTGGACCACGTGAGAAAGTTTACACGGAACTTATTTTGAAAGAACAATATTTCTTTACGGGTGTATTTGAATCGTTCTGGGGCAGTGGTCGGGAATTTTGGCTGCACTATTTTTTACTTTTCAAAAATATTTACTTTTCAAGTATGAAAATGGAGCTATCGAAAGATCTGACATCGATTAGTTAGGAACGCATAATTTTGTTTCTTGCGTGTGTAGCAGAGAAGAAAGTAATAAGATTGATTTTAAGCGGACAAAATTGAATTTGTTACAATTAAAACCCGGATTTTCTTGTTTTGTTTTTCGTTTTTCCTTTCACCAAAATCTTGTATTCAAAGAAGTTAGAGGGCAAAACACTATTACCGGAGGCAACTCAGTGCACTTTCATGTGGGTAAAATTGCATCCTCACAAAATGAAGGCAATACCTTAAAATTAGAATAATTCCCGACGAGTGGCGAGAAACACATGCATTAGGCAAGCACTTGTGTAATTATTATAGTTCTTTCTAAGAATATTCATGTAATGCTCGGTTACAATAGAATTTCATTCGATGTTACCCCTCAAACAGAAATCATTTCCATAAAAGTTGATTCATCAACGAAACACCGATGGAATTTTTCGGAGGAAAGACATTAATGGAGATGGATTCAGTTAAACATTTTTTTATTTATTTCAGACTTGCCATCTTTCAACTTGCAGCTTAGTAATGTACTCACGAATCAAAATTTCATTTTCCTAGTTTCGGAATTAATATTCATTACGGGCAGATTTTCTTACGTAAGTTTTAAATTCCCGTCAAAGATCTTACTCTCAGAGTGAAATAAATTTTCTTGACTGTTACAAAAATATATATCTCAAGACTGATTTTGTTCTTTGCATAGTTGGCTGAACACGGATATCACCATTATACCAATGAATGGGTTGTAAGAATACCACAAGATAGTTTGGCATCCGAAATCAGCAACAAAAAAGGATTCACTTATGTAAATAGGGTAAGTTTCCGACATTGCGACATGTTTTAATATTGTTTTTATTTCACAACATAACAATCTGCTCGTGCACTAACTCTAGGAGGAAGGTTCCTGTATTGTAACGCAAATAGTTTGGTATAATAATTTGACCGACTCTACAATTTTGACTCCTCCATCGTCTATGAATATGCTTGTGCGATTCTTAAGATGTAACGAAACTGTGGTTATGATTACCTTGGCTTTTTCCTCGAGTTCTTTTTTTTAAATTAAACATGGCATTAAAAATCGGAACAATGCTTTCACTTAAAATTCCGGATTTGCACTGGTTAGTTTTCAACACATAACATAAAATTGAACTTATAAAACGCACTGCAAAACTGAAAAATCCTTCCTTCGATTAAGGTATTGAAACTCACGCGGTCAAAGACGACTACGATAATGGAGCTAAGATTTTCACGAACTATCAACAAACTTATATCCTTTGACATATCATACCTGGATTTCAACGGAAAAGCAAAAATAACGTGTTACACTGGCCTAAATGCTGGCTATGACTGATTTGTAAATAAATAAGTGCATTGCACTGTCAGCTGTCAGCCTGGTCCATCGACTATCTGTTGCTGTCACTCATCAAGATACGAGATGTAAACATGTAAGGCCCCTGACAACTGCCAACGACATCTCTCAGACGTGACCGGCAGTGAGAAGAGAGTGGTTAGCGATTAGTTTAATTTCGAACACTTTATAAAACTTACCTGTGGACTTTAACCTTTTTGTTTTTAAATGTCAGTCAAAATCGATTTTAATCGCTTTGTTAAACCCATCAGTCAGTGCGACATTATCACTGTGCAGACGTGAGACCGTCAACCATTTGAGAAGTTCCTTGGTCTTTGTCACCGTGCAGGTTAGCTTTTGCGTGTTAAGTTGTTAATGAAACAAAGGGATCGATGAAACAGACGTAGTCAAGCATGGAAGTAAAAACAGCCTTGGCAATCTTGTTGGTTAATCTATGGGCTATGTTTCTTTGCAGGGAACCAAGTGACATTCGCCGTAGCAAAATTCCTTTTTTTCTTTTTTTTAAAATTAATATATAAACAGAAAAATACGATCATACACAGATTTTCTTGAAAATGTGAGGTTCCTTGTTTTTTTCCTTCAAGAAAACTCCCTTAAAGTATTTCTATCCCTATGGAAACGTCGAGGAGTCATTAACAGTAGTTGCAAAATATTCAACACCTACTGATGATCTAATCTGTTAAAATCACACATTTTATACTCATTTCATTGAAACTTGCAGATAGAAGGTTTTGATGATATGCATTTATTCGTAAAAGAGAGTCAACCAAAAATGCAAAAAGTGCCGAGCCACCATTTGTCTGCGCACCTGGAGTCACACGAAGCAGTACGTAAGTAATGTGCTGGCTTTATTTTAATGAATCGTCTCTTGGGACTAATACCGTCTTACCAAGGAACTAGTGCTATTAAAGTGCATGATGCAACATTTTTAAGCAATTTAAAATTACAAATTTCAACACTGCACAGCAAACCCCCATATCGACAGGGCATCTGCCCTATCACGCAATACAAATTATTACATTCTGCCGCAGAGGTGCTGTGTGTCTAAATGGAACATTTATGAAAGGGTACATCCACTACTTTTTTACTTTTTGTTGCGCGGTGCCACGGAGAAAAGGGTGTTCCGTATTTAGCAATGGTATAACATCTAGAGAAATCAGAATTTTTCACTTTTTTTTTCATATAATTTTAAAGTAAGCACTCTTATTAAGGATCTAAAGCACTAATAAAAACATGCAACTCGTTTTTTTCATTCCTCTTCTAATTCTCGATTGTAAATGACGCTGTAGACACTCTACCCTGATTGCCATGAAATGCTGTGCGACTCCCAGACAGCAGGGCTGACTTAACCAGAGTATCAGGGTGCTGCAGCATCCGAGGCCTCCTGGAATGGGTTTTTTTCGATTATTAATTTTATTTTTTTTTCTCTGCGAGCAGTTACATCAAATTTTTGGGGGGTCCTTGAAGTATTGGGGATTTTGAAGAATTAAAGAGGTCCTGAAACTGAAATTTCAAGGATCATGAGACCCTTAAAGTTTAGGATTTAAGGCTTCAAAGTTAAGGCATTTGGGACTCTTTCTTTTCTTGGAATCGCAGACCGCTTTCAATTTACAAAGTATACAACTCGCAATGTGCAAGCTCTTGCCTGTCTGCGCAGTTTCTGAGCGCAAATCCGGCTCTGCCAGCTAGTGACTGCTCCAGAACATGTTTTCATAGCTGATGCCTTCGAAAATTAGGTAGCACTAGACATCCACCTAATAAATACAATTAGCCAATTACATGTCGGACAGCATGCATTAATCTATAGGGTTAAACATTATCAGATTGCCAAAGTAATTTCAATCATGTCAGCGGAATTCTAAACGCAAAAAGTTTCTTCAGTAGAACCAATGAGAATGTCTTGCCACCCTTCGTAACGAGGAATCCCCTCCTCTGTCAGAAAAAGTCTCTCATATTTCCGCGCTGCCTTTTTAACAGTTCTCGACACTCATTACGATCTATGATTCATGAACAAACTTCAAAACATTTGGAATAGCCTTATGCTTACTTAAGATTTTATGATTTTTCTCGTAATATTTGGTGCTAAACAAGATTTACTAAAGTAGAACAGTGGCGTGGCGTGAATTGCGATGAATCTATTGTAACGTCATTTAAACTTATGGTAAAGAATGGATTATTAAGGCGTTCGCTGGGAACACCCTGTTTATCGATCCTTTTCCATAGGTTTAAATGGCATGACAATCGATAAATCGCAAAGCACGCTACGTCATTGAAGTAGAAATCTTGGGATCTTCCAAGAGCCTCCGCGACACAATTGGACAATGAAGTGCCAACCAGCATGCGATAATGGAGAAGTTGACCTATGAGATTGCCAAAATATTTTCAATTATGTTATCAGGTGCTTTGGGCAGAGCAGCAAGTGGCAAAAGTGCGGCAGAGGCGAGGCCTTCTAAATCGGAGGGAGGGAATTCTTGCCCGCAGAGAGACGGACAGAAGTCGATACGAAGGAGTGTTCAACGATGAATATTGGAAACTCCAGTGGTACGAGGTATCTTGGCTTTCTCACTTACTTTACCCGAAATGTCTCTGAATTTTTGTGAAGAACTAGGGAAAAAGTGACTTTTTGCCGTCAGGAGGATTATTTCTTAAATTAAGCACAAACGCTAACGTCGAGAAGATTTCTGCTTGACGGGAACGATTTTCCTGGTATAAAGTGGCTTCTCCTCTTGATTCGGGAAAAATTTAATTTTGGCCACAAATTCAAGAATATTTTATGTCACTTCTTTCCAATTTGAAGGATATTTGATCTAGAGGAAGAATAGAATCATGGAATATGAAACTCGGCCGAGTTGTACATTGGATCCGATATTTCGAGCGAATGGTACACTTAGTGAGTTAAGAGGTCAAGTACCATAACACACGTCTCCTTCTCTAAATTTTCCAGAAAATGTTGTGGATACATCAGAAAATCAATAAAGGTTGCTTCACTCACTCAAGAATATATAAATAAAATTTTGGTTTGAGTCCTTTTAAAAGAAAAAATAAAACATAATGGGAGATTCTTAAACGTTGCAATGACGATACGCATTTTTCGGCTGTAGACATCGATTAGTTCCCTCAACGTCAGAAATTAAGGAATTTTTTATGATGCAAGTAGGTAAGAATTCGAAAATACTTATAGGTTTTTCTTTATTTTTCAGCAAGACTACAGGGCCAAAAATACAAAGTTTCCAACTTTGGACATGGGTTTGGTGCCAGTTTACACGGAACTCAACATCACGGGAAGAGGCGTCCGTGTCTGTGTCATAGATGACGGCCTTGAATATACGCACGATGACCTCAAAGATAACTTCGTGAGTAATCAAGTCAAACAATTGAATCGAGATTCAAATCTCCTTTGCTTGGAATTTTGGAGAAAAAAGTGGTGGCAAGTTTAATGAACTCAGGCTAACTGATGAGCGCCTTCATGTGTAACAAAAAAATTCTCAATTTTGAAAGATTTCTGATTCACTGTATGTTCACAGGATCCGGAAATCAGTTACAATCTGAACAACTCCACATTTGATGTCCTGCCCAGGTATGAAGATCCAATAAATGCCCACGGGACCCGTTGTGCGGGTGAAATTGCCATGAAAGCCAACAATTCCAAATGTGGAGTGGGTATAGCATTCAACGCTAAAGTTGGAGGTGCGTTCATAGACTTTCACACAGTAAGCTTAAAACCTTGATGGGAAAAACGCAGACAAGACCACCTACATGAAGGAGAAATTCCGAAAAACAGATGAGTCAAGTGCGAAAAAAAAAGATGAAAAATTAACGCTTGTTCGGGAATAACTTAGTTTTGAATGTTTGAAGAGTCCAGGCAGATAACTATAGAGCTATTTTGTGACACGCAGCACGGAAGAAGAGGATGTGATCGTTGGATGATACGGATATTTCTAGTTAACTGCGGTAGCACCCCTATAAATTAGGTCACTAACCCATATGTTGCGGTACTACTACAATTAATTTGAAATGCTCATATCATCTGAAAAATTGGGGCAGTACTGTAATTTTAAGGGCTAACCCCCAACAATACAATTTATCTCCCTTAAGCACTAATTGGACTTATTTCTACCGGACAGAACTATGTGCTGGTGGGAAAGATTGGGTGTGCTCGTTAGTTCTCGGGCGGTAAGAATGAATGGGAATTAAAAAGCGCCAGTGACGTCAGCGGCAACGAAGCCGTCTCCGTTGTCGCCCTCCCTCCGCTTCAACTCATGAGCCCTGTCTACGACGCTCTTTCGCCATGTCCACGGCTCACGAGTCCCGCATTTAGTTAGCACATAGTTCTTTTTGCTGAATATAAAATCCCGCTTTTCCATTTCACCAATAGGAATCACGCCCACTGACCACATGCACATGTTTCTTATCCACCTCGCCGCGAGCACATCCCATCTTCCCCAGCCGCACATAGTTTTGTTTGGTAGAAGTACGTCCAATTGTTCTTGAAACGTTCCATTCATATTAGGTAGGAACAAGGGTCACAACAATTGTGATGAATTAGAAACTTTAGGTATTTAGAGAATGGACTTGGTAGAGAAGTCCAGCTGCTGTCAGATATCACGTTCAGTCTAATTGACAGTTGCGGGAAAAATGGAAAGTTGCCTGGGGTTCACAAACGACTGTGCGTGTGACAGCAGCTCACGAAAAAGCACGTTTCCTGGACCTACATTATGTAATTCAAAAGCACCATAGTTGACAAAAACTAGTGAGCGAATTTCATATTTCATTCCTGGACTCTCTATCTTAATCGATCGAGGTAAGAATTATTCCCCAAACAAAATATACCTCTATCTGTCGCAGGCAATCAGCATACGTCGGCAATTTGCGAACGGTCCAAGTGTTTTTTTAGATAAAACACAGTAATCTCCATCAGCATCACGATGGACCGATGGGTGATGATGGTCTTCAAAATCATGATCTCGGCTTGGAGCGCCTTCAATTTTTGTGATACTCTAAGCTTTGTCACGGAGTTACTTTAGTTGCATGTATGTATATTCCGGACCTAACTATAACACCAAGAGTTTCACTCCGCGCTCTCTAAAGTGTACCTATTAATGCTATATTTTTACGGAGGAAAAAGTGTCTATTCAAATTGAAGACAAAATAATCAGTTCTCTGATCTGGTCCTTAATTTCTGAATACTATGATTTTCTAACTATTTACTTGTGACCTGAGAATTACCAGCAATTGCTAATTGCCTGCTGCATATCCCCCAAAAAATGGATTTGACATTTATTGCTTATAATACAAATAAATCATTGTTGAGTGGGACCTGATTTTTAGGAGGAACATAATTAGGCCAGAATAATAATAATTAAAAAGCATATTTTAGCATGTCCTAAGTTATTCTTTTAACCTACAGAAAAACTAGAGAAATCCGCTATCTCTTTGAGCTCTCTGAAAAGGTTCGTTTCCCCTTCATTTCAGGAATCAAACTGCTGGACGGACCAACGACCGATTTAATGGAAGCGAAAGCTATTCAATACGCCTTGGACAAGGTGGATATTTTCACGGGTTCTTGGGGTCCTCTGGATAACGGATTAGTCGTCGATGGTCCAGGAAAGCTGGCGAGCTTGGCTCTTGAGAATGGGATTCTTAAAGTGAGTGAAAAATCAAATTGGTCTAGTACTTTGCCTTAAACTTTAATAGTAACAATTTAGTTTGAATAATGAAGGGAACGTACTTGACTATCAGATTTTTAGAGAGAAAAAAAGATTTGTTCAGGACTCCCCCTTAAAATGCAGTAAAGTAAGGGCATTCTGGTTTAGTAATATTTCCCGTGAGTGTTGCTCAATTCTCTTCAAATATATCAAGCCTTGGATAGAAAAGACCCTGGTTGATTAGATCATAGGATCAACGAAAGGGAAAATAAGTACCTAAACTAAGCAGAAAGGAGAGATAACGGTGTGAAAGATAGATAAGAAAGGTAAAGTATAGGTGAGGTAGATGTGGAGCAGAGGAAGAAGAACAGATGGAAGAAATGTACCCTCATCTGAAATGTGTTAGAAGTCTTATGATCTAAGAATGAGGTTTTTATAACCTTTCAAGACAGACCTTTCAATGAAACATCGCAAAATTCTTTACAATGCGCGAGGGTATTAACCTTCGCAAATTTTGAGTCTCAACTTTAGGCAAGGCTAGGTTTGATGGCTTTCTCTTTTTGTGATGGTGTTTTCGTGAAGAATAATCCAATAATCTAATTTTTGTTTAAAAAATACATCCTATTATCAGAGTTTTTGCTTAATTTATACAGATGACGGGGATTTTCTTAATAGGGGTTTGTTCGTAAACAACTAATGTGTCAATATTTTGCAATATGTTAGGTTTTAGCATCCACTGATGCAGATAGCCTCTTTTGAAAAAGGTCTAAAACGGACTTGTTCCGTTTAATTGGTTCCACCGATTGGGGACCGTCCACAAGTGACGTCAGATACTTTCTTCCGATTTTCAGACTCATGTTAGACTCAGTCTACTCCTCCCGCCCTTCTTTGAAGGGGTTGGTCAAACAGCTCTAAATCTCCCTCTCCCCTGAATATCTGACGTCATTTATTAACGGCCCTTTTGGCTTTATTTTTCCTCCCAAAATAGGGACGGAAAGGCAGAGGAGCATTGTATTTCTTCGCCGGTGGAAACGGGAAAGTGAGTGACGACAACTGCGCCTGCGACGGCTACGCGAGTAGCATCTACACTATCACAGTGGCAAGCGCCACGGAACTTGGCAAGCCGACCTACTACTCTGAGAGATGTTCCGCGGTTATGGTCACGACCTACTCGGGAGGCAGCACAGGTCAAATCAAAATCGTAAGACCCACACATTTATGTTTGTCAACTTCATATCAGCACCATGTGAAATAATATGATCGAAACTAGAAACGTTCCGGGAAATTGTTAAGGTTTAGCACTTAAAATGCGGGTTTCGGTGGCACGTCATGTTTAAGCGAATTTTGGCACTATGTTAATGTTCAATTGTCTAGAAAAAAGAGGAAAAAAGATGATGTGGGAGAGCGAGGAGGATTTAATGAAGTTCGCGACATAAGTTTTACAAAAATGAGAAAAATTTAATTTTAGACGCGAGGAATGCACTTTTCACAGAAAATAGTTCAGAATTTAACACTGCGAGTTCAACTTAAAATCGCTCGAAAATGCGTGAGGAGCGTAGTGCGGGTTTTTGCGTCGATAAAATGGAAAAAGACGTAGGATCAAGTGAGACTCGAGTATTTAAAGAGAGCCTCACGCCACAAGTTATGCCACTCGTTAGGCTCTTTTTGATTGAAGGGTTTTGGTCTGGGTTGTCTCTAATCTTGGTGATCAAGTAATCATCATATTATTGATACTACTAGATATAGGAGTTGATGAGCTGAATTCGGAATGAAAAAGGGACTATAAGCTCGAAAACTAAATTACTAAAATGGACAAATATTTAAGGGGGAAAGAAGTGGAAAAATCGAGACTGAAAAACTATAGAGAATTGTTGACATCGCGCATGCAACGTTATAAAGGACAAAAAGCGATAAAAAAATGACAATTGAACGGTATAAATTTTGACGTAAGGACTGTTCGATATATTGACTTCATTTCAAATTAGTGAATATCAGGGGCAGATTCCGAAGGAGTCAGCATGATGACGTAATCATCTCCTCTCCCATAGTCACACCCAAGGGAAAACGGAAGACAGAGAAAATAAGAAACAGAAAAAGAAAGAAAAAAGTTGCAAACGAAGGGAATACATTTTATGAAAAAACAGGGATAGGCATAGTTCACAATATTTGTAGACCAAAACAACCATGAGTAAGCCTGATCATAAAATCAAAACTATTATCTTCTTACTGCTTACAATTACGCCCTCTGCTGTATATGCTACCTGTCTCATCCAAAACATGTAGTCTCAAAAAAATTGGTAAAATCTGTTAATCTGTACTAAACAATCGATTTTCAAATTCGTGAGCTGAAGTTGCTTAAAATTTCAATTTTGAGGGCTTCACTTTGCAGAGACATTTCGCAGCAGACTTCTCTAGACCCCCGTTCCTTAATATTAACCAATAGTTGTAACTCGATCTGCATTTGGATCTTTTATCAATGATGCCATGAAATTTATTTTTGAACATCAAGTTAATAGCGACTTGAACTCGCTTTTAAAAACGGTTTCTTTCTATCCTAATTCTTATTTTTACATTCATGCATAGGTCACCACGGACTTACATAATGATTGTACCGTATCACATACAGGAACATCAGCTGCAGCGCCTTTAGGAGCGGGAATAGCTGCGCTGCTTTTGGAGGCAAAGTATGAACTACTTACTATGATGAATAGTTCAGTTTCTACTTCATTAAACTCATAATCCTCTTATGTATATGGAACTTTAATTCACAAAATATACACGCATATCAATTTCATTTCACGGTAATATAGACGTTAATAATATCTGACGCATGAACGGAACGAGGAATCTACGTTAGGGAGCCCGCTTTTCCTCCCTCCCCCCACCCCCGCCCCGGAAGTGAAATACATTGATTCCTTCAGAAACTTTGAAGAATTTCCTAAAATTACTACATGACAGCTCAAAATCGCTCTTGAAATTTCTTGAGGTGGCCCTTGGAGATACCCCTTATAGCAACAAGAGTATCCCAAACCCCACTTGGTAAGGTTCCTTCCTATGCCCTCCAGATCTCCCTCCCTGAATTTCCCCTTTGTGCCCCTTAAAAACATTCCTTGAGCTGCCCTTGCTCTTTTTAATTCCAAATCCTTTTTCATAACAAAATTAAACATTTATAAATCAAACAACGTGTGTAACTGTAAGTATTCACCAGTGACCAATTGTTAATGTATTAGATCAGTAAATATTTTTTGCCTTTTTTTATTCCATGCAGCCCCCTGTTAACATGGAGGGATGTTCAACATTTGTTGGTTCACACCGTCGAAGTGGCTCCCATCGCAAATGACGTAGAGTGGCGACAAAACGCTGCTGGTTTCTGGTACAGCATAAACTTCGGTTTTGGCCTCATGAATGCATATCAGTTGATCAAGCAAGCAATGCAATGGACCACTGTCCCGCCAAAAACGATCTGCACAGTGCCTTTCTACTTAATGTAAGTAAATACTAGAAAAAAGGAATACCTCATTATTACTTGAAATGATACGCTCGATCAATTTTCATCGTACTTCAAGGTCAATATCCAGCTTCACAATCAATCCTGAACTTTTTCTAACACAATTGAAGAAAGGTGTAATTAGCACTCTTGCTTTAAATATGTCTTGTGAAGTACAGTGGAAAAAAAGTATCTTAGATCCAGAGTCAAGACTCAAAAAATTTTTCAAGGCAAAATACTCTTGAATCAATCGGATTTTTGCGTGGATCGAGAGCCAAGCCCCTTAATCCAAGTGGATTTTCTTTTGATTCAAGCAAAAATACGATTGAATTGTATTTTTTCTTGTCAATTTTTATAAATATATCTGGACTCTGGATCCAAGATATTTCTCTCTGGTATATGGCTGTTCGCGGAAAAAGAGACCTTGGTCCATTTTCCAGTAAGGCAACATTTTTGACATGTTGAGGCGGATAAATAGACTCTGAGGTTTCGACGGAAAACGCTCCCTAGTATCCTGAGAAATAAATTGCGAGTGAATCCGATCATTCCTTTGCCACGAGAAGACCATGTTAATCGTTTCATTCCGATGAGTTTGCGCCTCAAAAATGGTACTTTAAAGATTTAAAATTTCATTTTTACAAAATTCAATCGTTCATCAGTTTAAAACATCGATTTTTTCATTAAAATCAACCTTCAAAAAATCGATATTACAGTTCCGAACAGGGGCTAAAAATTCGATGCCTCAAAACAATCGATTTGAAATATTTATCCCTGTTGGCAACACTACTGGTCCCTCTAAGTTTTAGTTAGAAGATGGAACTTCGTTAAAAACTCAAAACCTCAATTAATTATTTAAAAAAGGTGCGTCCTTTTTTCAGTCATTCCATGCGACAGTTCTCACCGTCCGCGGATTTCATAACCTCCGTAAAAACGGACGCGTGCGGGATCCGCTTCGTGGAACATGTTCAACTGCGTTCGACTATCAACCACACTCGAAGAGGAGCCATCGAAATGTACCTCCAATCTCCTTCCGGTAAGAAATTTCCACCTATCTCGAGCGTTTTGGGGCCTTTTGAATGGTTACATAAACAGCGTTCTGGGGCCCATCTAAAAATGGACGTGTTTCCTACCAAAAACAACTCATCCATGTCAGGCCTAGGTCAACAATCCTTGTTTCGAAATTGCTTACTTGATATTTTTTCATGCCTATATACATGGCAATAGAGCAATTACAAAAAATCGTATCTTCAATAAAGAATTTGCACCCAAATATTTTATTGCTTCATCTGAGAGTGCCTAAAGATCTGATTTCGTGGTATTTTTATTATAATTTTTTCTCATTTGGTAATAAAAAAATAATTAAATTTGATTTAAACGTAAAACTTGCTCTGCTTAGTGACGTCACGTGGCGGCATTTTCCATTCAAACGCATGTATTTCAGCAGATTAGATGATTTTGTCATATCTTCTCCAATGAGTGTCAATTTATGAATCAAGGACATCCTCGTGTTCAATTACTCGGTAGTTTCCGCATAGACACGAAATTCATCACTTTTCAGACACCTGCAAACTCTGCCATGTGACGTAGCATCCAAATAACTATCAAACAGGTGTTTTTTCTTGGACAGGGGGGGGGGGGGTTAAAAAGTAAATAATACTTGATCGGAGATACATCGTTCGTAATAATTACAAACATTAAGTACATATTTCTAATATGCGGCCGTAATAATATTCAGAAGGATCCTCCATCGTAGGGGTATTTTTTTTCAAGAGAGAGATTTGCGATAATTTGGGTCAGAAAGAAGAAAGAATTTGATATTTCGACGAAAAATAATCTTTCGTGGCCGTAAGGGTACGTAAGTACCTTAAACCCTAAAAAAAATTAGAGCCTCTGAATTTTTTACTGCTCTCATCGTTATCCACGGAAGCAATCATTCTATCAGAAAATTGGGGGCTAATCTTTCTAGGTTGTGTATAATTTACCTACTACCTTGTGTCTTTCAGGGACGATAAGTAAATTACTGGAGGCTAGAGAGAGAGACCAGTCAAATCACGGTTTCCGCAACTGGCCATTCTTGACTCTAGAGTTTTGGGGAGAAAACCCAAGCGGCCTGTGGCGAGGGATGGTCAGAGATGTGGTAAATAACGAATTCATCTAAATAGATTTTAGTGCGCACTATAATAATTGTTGACTGAAAAAATGTAAAGCTCCCTCGTTGCACGGGTAGCAATAAATTGCGATTAATAACTGACAAAGTAAGTATTACTGCATCGGAGTGTTGCGTATGTTGCCTACCTAATATTTGAAGGGGCTTCTCTTACCGAAATTTACTGCAGTAACGTTAAAACAAGTTAAACCATTTTCTTCGAATTGCGAGTTGCCTACCTTTCTGATACAGTCATGAAACTCGTTTTATCGATCTTTGAATTTGGCATTTTTTGGACCAAATGATGTTAAAATATTGCACTTTCATGGTGCACTTTCACTTTCATGGTGGGGGGGGGTGCTCTCAGGAGTCTTCTCCAACCAGTTTCCACATGATCGAGGTCACGAGAAAAACATTACAGGCACCAAGTTTTACCTAAAAAATGTGTGAAATGTTTCCGTCGTTCATAGCTCTTTTGTTATTAGATATAAATAAATCGTGACTCATAATCGTTAAGGAGGTTGAATTTTGTAGAGCTGCAATTCTAGGTGAGGTGTTTTAGCATTTTAACGTCCGTGTCTTTTAACTTCGATCTTTACAGTCACATATTATGTGCTACCGTGCAGCCCTCAAAATGAGGTAAATATGAGCCGGATGTATACCATAAAAAAATACGTAATATAATATCAAAATTGCTTAAATGTTGACGGACCAATGTTCCTTGGCAATAAACTATCCCATACACTACTGCCGTGCTAAGAAAAAACGCCGTATGAGTCTTCAGGTGTTGTTAAATTTCCTTCGATGTAGTACAAAATTCCTGGAAAACTTTTGGATATTTTTCTACCAATTTTTCACAGGATTTTAATAACAATTTAATCTACAGTATCTGGAAAATTTCAAAGGAAAATATTCATAACTCTCCTGAAAAATTAATATTTCACTTTAGGAAACTTGGCAACTTTCAAATGCTCCTACGGCGTTTTTCCTTAGAACGGCAGAATATTGTCCTCTGCCCCTTCCAGGGTAGAATGTCTTGTGAAAATAAGTTCTGTCTAATGGTCATTAATTCCTACAGAGCTCTCAAGGGCATCATGACGGAGAGGTAGAATCGATGACACTGGTCATTCATGGAACAGTTGACGAGCCGGAGCATTACAAAAACGGACCTAGAAAATACGATCCATTCGATGTACCTGAGGATTACGACGAACCTGACGCGTACGAAGCGCTCAAGGCCGAGCAGGAACATGACGCTCAACAGAAACATCAATTCACGGATAAAATAAAGGTATATAGTGGTGGACTAATTACGCGGATGAGTAGTATTTAGCAAACCAGTCGTATTTCTAGATTGAGCTTTTTTAGGAAGCTCCTATTTGTTTTGCGGAAGAATTTGGGGCAAAACTTAGGGCATGAAAACTGCGTTTCCGGTGATTCTTCATACAAACATAAGAGTCGCTTTCACAGAGCGTCACAGAGCGCTTTCTGGCGCTTTGCGACGCCCAACCGCCACAAAATTCGGTCCTTCCACAACCCGTCAGGGAGTTGGCGTTCCCTCATTGTATCTAAAGAGTATAGTAATTCCTAATTTTGTCGTCTCTTAGTGATACAAGAGACAGTACCTTTATTTAGTCGAGTTAAGAGAGAAACCAAACACGCAATTTGGCCTGGAACGGCGCGACTTAAAGAGAAATGATAACGAGTACTTGAGATGATAAAGAGAAGCCCTCGGCGCGGGGATCGGCATGCAACACATATTAGCGCCTACAAGACTGCACGAATACCTCTCGCATTGCATCAAACACAGTGCGGTCAGCGTGAAACGCATAGCTCCTACAAGACTGCATGAATACTTCACGCATTGCATCCAACACAGTGCGTTCAGCAGTATGGTCGGCGTGAAACGCATAGACCTTACAAGACTGTCTGAATACTTCACGCTTTGCGCCAAACATGGAAGACCTTGTCCACACAGAGATAGGTTTAAGAAACTGAACTTTTGCTAGTAGTGATAGGGCTTTCCCGAAAAATGTGTTTGACACGAGTAAATGCGTCTTATGCACCCCTCCCCCGCTGGCACGTTCACTTGATGGTTTTTATCGAGTTTCAAAACGAATGAGAAGGGGGCGACAAAATACAGGCAGCCCATGGGCGGCAAGTAGGTGAATCCGGCCCTGAGGAGAATACCCCTTCCTCCCAAATTTTTGCAGATGAGAGTATATTGCTGGAGCGGACTAGCGGGGGGAGTGAGGGTGGGGGTCGAGGGGTTAAAGCGCGATCATCTACCTCTAAGCCATAGAAGAAAAGGGTCATTTTTGGTTTTTTGAGGTCTTGTATAGCTTTTCTTTGTATATTTTACAACTATTCTCAACTCTTAAAAGAGAGAAATGAAAATTAGCGCATTATTCTTACTTGTAAGGTAATTAGATCTTCTTAAGATTATTTTATTTTTAATTAATGAAATTAAATATTTTTTTCTTGTTTTGCAGATTCCAACACTGGAAGATGGCATCAAACTCCTGAATAATGGATTTAATTTTGCCAAAAATCTGATTTAGCAGAAGAAAACTGTACACTTCCCTCTTAAAAAGTCAGTTCTTTGGGACATCTTCAACTATTTCTTGCAACATTGGTCTCAAGTAAAAAAATCCCACCGTTTCATGAATTTGAAATCCACATAATACAGATTTATGATGAAACTACGAATCAAGTGTCTCGGTTTGCGAAGTTTTAGATTTCTTGTCACCTATGACTTTTTTCAGAGATAACTGATACTATATAATTATATCATTCGACAGAAATTAATTATGATTTCTCTCTGCACCCTTCCGAGACTATACTTTAAAAATTTTGGGCAAAAAATATCTGTTAATATTCCTTTGAGTAAAGGGAGAAGGAGCGGTAATATTGAAACACCGCAATCGAGATCCATGTTTTCGTATTTTCGCCATTAATACAGTACTAAAAAAATATATTATACATTTAAATTTTTAAAATTGTCATTTTTATCACACGTTTATTTGCCAAATTTCCGCTGGGCTTTAATTATGCAGTATCTGAAAATATCTCAAGATCACTTTCCAAATGAAGAGAGAAAAATTTCAGCGTGCTAAAATTTTCTGAATTTCTGCAGGCATCAAATAAACTTTGCTTGTTATGGCAAGTTTTTCTTTTCTTTCTTCGATTGTTTTGGACTTTTAAATGCATTTTACCTGCAAGTGGCAAGTGCTAGATCTACGTCACAGTCAACTATTTTTATTATTGGATGTCCTTAAAATTCATTTCAATTTTAAATTTTTCGTGGAAATGAACATTATAAACAGATCGTGAAAGTACACATGTTTAAGCTTGCCTACAGGTGTGTTTGCCCTAGCACTTACTTTAATAAAAGAAAAATGAAAAAAGAAAAAAGAAAAAAGAAGAGAAGAAAAAGAGGAAGGTAAGGAAAAGAGGAAGAAGAATCGTTTAAAGATGCCGAAAAATCATTCAGAAAACACAAAAAAAGTAGAAAAACACTCAATCCGAACAGATTATGCGTTTATTTTATTCATTAACGTCAATTGCAGGGTAAATTAAAGTATAAGTAGGGAACCAAGATTCGGGATGGAAAAAGTAATCATGAATAAAAAAATGAAGAAAATTCCTATTACAACTTAAACATTTCAGAGTTGAATATACAAAAATATACTATCAGAGTAATTGCTGATTTTTGATTCAGCTTTTAGCAGCGCGCGTGCGACACAAATTTTTTCAGAAACTAACGCAAAAAATTCACCTTAAATTTTTTGTACAAATAAATGGTGATTTAAGTTTTCCATTTTTGAACCTGTGCATAATTTAAAACAAAATACGGAACGTAGTCTTTTTTAGCTTCAACAGATGGTTCCCTATTTTAAAACATCCTAAAATAACTAGTGAGATCGAATCAAAGAATAGCTCTTTGCGGCGCGGCGTCAAATTCAAAATTATTGAAATAAAACTATACGTACATTTTAAAAGAGAAAAACCAATCCTTCTTTCATGATAGAATCTGATTCATTTTCTTTTCTTATCCTTTCTTTTTTGGAGAAAAAAATTAATTCCAACTTTTGACATTAGCTCGGTTTTCCAGCGATTATGAGGTATAACCTCTACTCTCAAAATAACACTAGCTCTGACTTAAATCTCCAATGAGCTTTTGCTAAATCTTGAGAACGAATGCAATAAAAAAAATAAATAAAAAAAAAAATAAAATCGGCATTACATCATTGATTACTTGTAGGACTACGAAAAGTTGTATATGATATTAAAGTTTTTCGATTGATTCACCGCGAATAGAAATTGTCTACAATGTGTTCTTACAAAGAGGGGAATAAGCACACGCAATTAGTAAGATAATTTTTCATCACTGAGAGCTTCCTTAAATCTTGTGTCTTTTACCCAATGGTTCTCTGTTACGTAAAATGGGTTACTTTAAAAAGCACAAAATAGTAATGCGTAACATTTTTTTCTTTACAACCTCAGAATTGCAGAAATGCATATTTTGAATTGGATCAAATTTTGCAATGGAGAGCAATATTTTCGGCCCATTTATAAGAAAACTATCTACGTAAGGAAACTAATGGTCTCTAAAATGAGGCAAAAATGATGAATCTCCTTTGCAAAATGAAGTCCAATCACGAAATAGTCGGGAATCAATTCCTATTGGAGCTTTTGTCCTGTGCACCTAACATTCATCAAATGGACGACGAGGAGCAGAGACCGCGAGGTTTTCTTTCTCCTTGATAACGGAAACAAAACTTTTGGACAGCACTGGAGAAGGGGGTGGGCTTCAAATTTTCCGAGGAGACCAAAACCGAAGGAGACCTGCCCAAAAGAGAATTTGGGGCTCTTCCTCACAAAGTAAGGTTCTAAAAGGCTAGGGGAGGCTCTACTCAAAAAGTTGTCGAATGATGCCCTAAATTTTCGTTAAGAAAACGCTCCTGCGAGGCCGTTTTGGCCAAAGTTTTGGGACGATCGCCACCTGGCCCCCAGGTTATTCTGTCTGGGGGGCAAAGGGTTTGCTCACGAGCGGTAGTTCGGCAGCTCGGATGATCAGAATCGAGTGTTGTCGGGCATTTTGACGAAATATGCGACTTTGTCAAGTGAGACTTTGTAGTTGTGGATCCAGCGGGAGCCCTTGCGGAGACTGCCGTCAATGCCGTCCTTCCAGACGCCGGCCGGGAGGTAAACCTCTTTCTCGTAGATACCGGGACTCAAGATCGGTGCCACGATCAGCTCCTCGCCGACCGAGAACTCGTCTTTCACCAGGTGGCACGCCGAATCGTTCGGGTCCAACATCCACAACGGCCGAATTAGAGGTGTCCCCGAATCCAGAGCTTCACTTACATATTTTTTCAGCAGGGGGTTTACCTGTAAGAAACATATCAAAAGGGAACCCAATTAATACAAATACATCTCTAATTAATAAATGCTCAACACCGTTCTATTGTATATGCTGTAGGCAGTTAGTGATCGCCGGCGGTATGCAAGTGTCTTACACGTTGTTTCGATAAATCGCAAAAATGCGCATCCGCATGATGAGGGTTTGATGGAAAATGATCTTCAATTGCACATGCTCGGCTTGGAGCGCCTTCATTTTTCGTGATACTCTACGCTTTGTCCCGGAGTTGGTTTAGTTGCTTGTGCGATCCAAACTTAACTAGCATCATAGTTTTCACTACATGTCCTCCTAAGTATGCCTGTTAGTGCTACCACCATGTTTTTAGGAGGGAAAAGTACCTATTCACATTGCAGGCTAATTACAACTCTAATCTTACTCCTTTATTTCTGAATATTATATTAAGCGCTCAGCCGATAGTTAAGCACTTTTTGATTTCGACTTGCCTCTAAGTACTAGTATACTAGTGCTAATGCGTTTAAATGGCTCACCAGCTCATCGATGTGTAGGCTTTTTGGGGGGTCCATTTTTAAAATAAATAAAGCTGTGAAAACTGTATTTAATGCTTTTAACGTAATGCGCAGGTAGTTTCGATCGTTTGTCTATAAGAAAATTTCTTAGCGGTAGAGTAATTCTTATCGAAATTGATCGTTGAACTCAAATGAAGCCTAAAAAAAACGCGCCTGATGAGCTCAACGGTGAGCTCATTTTCGGGAAACAAAAATACGCGTTTACGGTTTCCTTAGTAACCTTTGTTTGCTATCAGCTGATGTTTTATTTCCATTACCCAGCCAAGTCGACGGAGTTTATACTTCCTTTCTTCACTAAATACATTGACTAACACCTAAGCGCTTTTCTAATACGACGCAGTATTAGAACTTTCCCGCTTGTTTTTCTATTTCTTCACAAGTGCCTTGCAAAATGTCGGCGATTGCTAATTGTCTGCAACATATAAACTGAAAAACTTGAATTATGATGCTGAAATGTTTAGTGATCAATTTCTTGAACGTAGTAATATGTACCAGCAGTAATGGTTTACGTTCATTTTTAACAAGGGGGCACGCACATTGACCGCTCCGCGTCAACTCTCCGAAACGCTCGGCGCCTCTTATGTACATAGGTTTTCAATAGGGTTAAGATTCCTTTAGGTGCTTTTATAATGTTTATAAAAAAGAATATTACCGTCTGAGAGATCGCTGTCATTTATGCGTCCCGCTTAAAAATTGACAATTTGTTAAATATGGACCGATTTTTCCTCCCTGATCTCAAAATCTGGTGTCGGCCTAACCATGGAGCTGGGGCGGGGCATCCTACTGCGATAGAACGTCCCGGTGTATGATCCACATACAATTGATTAATATTAATCAAAAAATCTGTATGATTTCGTTAAGTATTTTACTACAGATATACGCACGGATTGGGTTCGAAGGCTCGTCAGAAGTTTTGCTAATTCTAGAACTTGCTCATCATACTCGCTCGGCAAATGAGCGTATCTTATCACAGGAAGAAATGTTGCGAGCTGAAGCCATCGGATGTACAGCTCCCTGTCTGGAAGCCCGTTGCTGCTCTCTGATTCGTGGCCCATCCCGGACAGAGAGTAGTCCAAACTGTTGTTCCCTGCAAACATGTCATTTTCAGTTAAGCCCTAGTCTGACATAAAATACCTCGATGACATTAAAGGAAAGAGTATGACCGCTTGAAGAAAGAATACTTATGAAGAGAGAGTATGGCCATCAGATTACAGAATACCTTTACAGAGGTAGAATGACCAGTAGAGGATCCATCCATGTTTGACTGGCTCTGCCATCTTAGGCTTCATTGACCCCTAGGAGATTAATATGGCGTACATCACATGCGGATGATTAAATAATGTTTGTATGATGCATACGTTGACGCATTAAAAAATCTAACCTAATCTAGTCTAATTTAATCTAATCCAATCCAATCTAATCTAATCTAATCTAGCAAAAACAAATAAAATGCCTGGGACGTATCGGCGTGGTTTCAACCACCTCCTCGACCAGGAAACAAAAATATAAATAGTTTGTTATCACAAATGAAATGTCTAAGGAGTTTTCATTTTGTATAATTTTGTTTCCTGGTTGAAGAGGGAAATGATACCACCTCGAAACGTCCGAGACGTTCTGTTTGTTTTTAGCCTGTGTTTTCCATTTTCTTAAGTTTTACTTCATTCAATTTTCGGACTATTTTTGTGTATCATTCTTATATAATCGCATACAAAAATATACACATAAATAAAGCACATATTTACAGTGTCGGTCTGACCCTAGTCAAATTCTTGGGGTGTTGATACGTTTTCGGGGGCCTCTCCTCTCGGGTGGGGCCCCACGAACAAACCCCGAAGTCCTCCAAGTTTCATCGTCAAGTCTTCAAGTTTATGGGGGCCCCCTGAGCCACCCGTTAGGATGTCCGGGGTGCAGAGACACTCTACCACCCATGGCCCCTAATCACATACATAGAAATTGAGGAAATAGAACCTACCTCTGTACGGAAGGGGCCTGTCGACGAGGTAGTCTCCCCCGACTGCACCAGGTATTAGGAATGAGTATCCGACGATGCCGTAAGTGAGAATTAGCGGAATCATGACTTGAAGGGACTCCCAGGTTGACGGCAGCGGAGGGAGCGAGACGAAAATCGGGGCCGGGGGACGGACGATGGCCCCGGACACTCCAAAGACTTGCACGCTCCCAACTACGGCACTGATGAATAGTCCTTTATAATGGTCTGGATTCGTCAGTTTTTTTGTAAATTTATAGTAATGCGGGATATCGTACGCTTTTCCTGCAAAAATTCAACAAAGTTATTGCTCTGACAATCATTTGAGTGCCAAATCAGATAAACTGACAATTTTAGCATAAACATAACATCCTAACCATAAACATCCGAAAACTCAATTTAAATGATCCGAAATTTTCGAGGTTATTTTCTTATTAAAAAGGAAAAAAATCAACAAGTCAATTCAAAATTTCCTCTGAATTTTCTATACCTATCGCAAATGTATTTTGGTGCACCCTTAAAGGGAACAACTTAAATCAATTGTCATGGGACACTCCATTTAGCAATGAAGATAGGTACCCGTCACTCGAGTGGCTAATGGTCATTGACTATATCGTTAGTTTATACTTAAATACTACCTTATTTACTTTATTACATGTAAATACATGCAAAAAAATTGATAGTTTGTAGTAGTTACGTCCTTTTTAGATAAAATTGTAAATTCATATGTATGCTTCGTCTTAACAGAAAAGATACTATTTCGAAAACGTAACGTAAAAGTGTAAGTCCGCAACCACGTTTCTCGTTTGCGATGTTTTACAATCTCCACTACTATTTTATTTTTTTAAAAGAAGAATAAATCGATATCATTCTTTGAAGTTTTCGCAGAATTTTCTTCGCACAGAGAAGAAAAAGCACGGCAGTTTTCAAGAATTACCGTTGAGTAGTTTTCTATTCAATAATTAAAGTATATGATAGGAGGTCTGCGAATGGAGTTATGCGAATTTATAGGTACAATTACTTTATTATCAACAGTTGATAAAATAAAAAGTTATAGCAGCTCCTACCTAAATCGAGATAAAATGAGTTGATTTGGTAATCTGCCACCAACTTTGACAGTTTACTCTTGAGCCATGGTATGGTGTTATTGTTTGTGATATCGATCATTCCGGCACTTCGCACCGAATTATATCGCGTCAGGGCTGGAATTTTTCGAGATGAATCTCCACCTCTTTCGGTTACCTGTTTGAAGTGAAGAGGAAAAAATCAACAATATTAAACGTCATTTTATCAGAATGATTACAAACATATTTTTAAAAAGTTTTGAATTGACAACAATCATTAAAAATAGAAATAAGAATTTTGGCAAATTGGTGATAGAAGAGTTCAGCTCATGAATGTATTCGAGGTCTAAACTGGTGCTTATAGGAATAAAAACGAATGCTGAATTTGCTTAACATTTTAGGAGTGTAGCAGGGCCGGATTTACCTACTTGCCGCCCATGGGCTGCCTGTATTTTGCCGCCCCCTTCTCATTCGTTTTGAAACATCAATAAAAACTATCAAGTGAACGTGCCGGAGGGGGAGGAGTGCATAAGACGCGTTTACTCGTGTTGGACACATTTTTCCGAAAGCCCTGTCAGCACTACTAGAAAAAGTTCACGGAACTTTGTATGAAAGTTAAGCTCCGTAAACCTACCTCTGTGTGGACATGGCCTTCCATTTATAAGAAATGAACGAACAAATTATGAAAGAACAAACATAAATTTGGTTTAATAATTTTAACTTCAGCCGCCGCGCCGCGCTGATCGCACTGTGTTTGACGTAATGTGTGAAGTATTCATGCAGTCTTGAAGGCGCTATGCGTTTCACGCCGCCGCCCGCGGCTGCTGACCGCAGCGACCGCACTGTCTTTGACGCAATGCGTGAAGTATTCATACAGTCTTGTAGGAGCTCATATGTGTGACATGCCGACCGCCGCGCCGAGGCGAGGGCTTCTCCTTTTTATTTCAAGTCCTCATTAACACTGCTCTCTGCGCCGCGCCACTCCAGGCCAAATTGCTTGTTTGGTTTCTCTCTTACCTCGACTTATTGAAGGTGCGGTCTCTTGTATCACCGAAAGATGACAAAATCATAAATTAATATACTCTCAGGAAATAAGAGATTTGTCGCCTTTTCTCGTTTGTAATTTTTTTTCTGAATCCGATTTTTCTAATATACCTACATTTAAAAAAAAATGCAAAGTTTGCCGCCCCCTATAAATTTGCCGCCATGGGCCGCGACCCATATGGCCAACCACTAAATCCGGCCCTACTAGAAATAATCCGCGGCTTATAGTTTTTCCAACCACGTCACCTTGAATTTTCCATGCACTCAATTTTGGGCTTCCTGCCGTACCGTAAGCCTAGTATTGGTAGGAATATTTTTCCTCTGCGAGTCCTACCAAATCATTAGTTATGTAAATGTGCACTGCTGATAAAAGGCACAGTGGTTTATCCATCACGGGGAGGTAAACATCTGTGAAAACTACACTTGACCGTTACTGAAGGCATTTGGATTAATTTTCATCCCAATTTAATATGTGCCAAGACCACTTACCACTTAAGCTATGTTGAAATTTTTGGTACACCTTAATGCGTCAAGTTAATTTCTATGCGCTTGAATATCCAAGATTTCGTACTAAATCAATCATCTAGCTAGGATCTGCAAATATGATACCGGATAAGACCTTCGACTTCACATTAATCCCAATTTCAACTGCGCGAGATCGCATTGGCAGTGTAAAGAGATAGAGAGCCTTTGTCTCGGAAGATTGGCACAAAATTTCTGTTTCAGGAGATATTTAACCGAAATCTTGAGGACAAATTACTAAAAATAAATATGCATGAAGAGATAATGAACTTGTGTCCTGCAGGAGAATTTTTGCTTCAGAAAGTTTTTAAATAATTCTAATGAGGAGTCCAAAAATGTCTACAGATCGTAAAAAATAAATTGACATATTTCAGGGAAATTGTTTGATTCATTGAATGGATTTAACATTCTTTCAATCGTCTCTTTGGCAATATACACCCCTTCATCCTTTCATCCATGTAATGAATCGATGTTCATTCTCACCAGATATCCTTTTTTTACTGCTTCGGCAAAGTTCGAGGATTCCGTGCTGATGAACGGCTGAATTGTTAGCACAATCCGAAACCCTCTCCGATGGATGATGTTGATCGTGTCTTTAATCGTGGGGAATCTGCTCGTGTCTAAAGTGAAGTCACCAACTTCAGACTGCCAGAATTCATTCAGCATAACGTGACCTGGCCATACGCAAAAATCAATGAAATATGTTGCGCAAATATTGTAAACAGGATATCATTAATCATTGCATTATCTAACGTTCCCCTGTAAATTTAATGCAATTCGTTTAGTTTTAGTTTTAAATCATAAAAAGATATACTCGTAGTAGTTACGATGTACTTAAATAAAATTCCTGCCAAAAAAAGAAGAAAAAAATATATCATTATACTATGCAGTCTCGGACCCCTAATTTTCATTTTTTGCCACAGTTCGTTTTTCCCGTCTACTAGGGCTGATTTGAATTACTTGTGCGGCTATTAATTCGGATTTTAAAGATATAACCCAGGTTTTAATATGATACGCGATAAAACTGGGAATTTTTCCATTTGAACAATGTAAAATTTCAATTTTGGTCACAGGTCATTTTAAAGCTATACCGGGCCGATTTTCATGATTTTTACGGCAATCGCACAGTTATATGAACTGAATAGTATGACCAATATGCAACACTGTATAAGTACTAACGGTTTACATAAACTAAACTTATTCCTCAGAGTAATGGTCCATACTTTATAAAATTACAAAAAATGTGATTGTTTTTCGTGCTTAGTTACCTTGCCTCAAAAATCCCAAGGCTATCACGTCTTCAGTATAGTTTACAACAGCGTTCTCTGTGAGTCGGTTTTTGTCTAGCGGCGTGATTTGCCACACTGGCTCCGTTATAAGTGAGTTGATGACCTCCACATCCGATTGAGTTAGCCCGTCCCATAGACTCTTCTCAGAAAGGCCAGAGTGAAGAGTCTTCATATTACTTGCTGTGCATAGAGTGTAATTCAGCTGCGGGAGTCCGGACAGTATGTACGCAAAATCGTCATGGCGAGCCTATATACAAAAAACGGCGAGGCTTAAATAACTACAGAGTCAGATCATTAATTGGACTACATTTTGCAATTTGGAATTATAAAGTCTAGCCCGGTTTAAAAACAACGTATGTGCCATTCGTTTCCCTATGCACATGAGCGTTTTTTCAAATGAGCCAGAATTTATAGTTCCAAATTGCAAAATGCAGTCCAATTGGCACGGTCCTTAAGTTTCACCGGTAGTGTAGCGTAGATTCTAGATTATTTTGGATTTGCGTTTAAAAAATAATCGTCTTTCGATTTCGAATGCTTCCTTGTAGCAGAGCGAAACGAAGAAGACAAAAAATGAAAACTAGTTTAAAACTTACGTATTTGCAATCGATTTCAAAATTGAGTGAAAACGCCTAACTAGATGCACACGGAGAAAACAACATGGTTTTTCTATGGTTACCACGTTAGTAATGTTACACGGGATTCTACGATAGTAGACCGTGAATTTTGATGGGCACGATAATATACAACCGTGTCCACCGTAATGGAACTGTGAGAAAGAAAATGTTACTGTCAGCACAGTTGTGCTACACTGAAATAAAAACTCCGGCCGTGGGAGCCGAAATTACGGGCTATATATATATAGACATACCGTCCGTTCCGGGCTCAAAGGCCGAAAATTCCGGTTGCTGGAGCCGTAGCTTCGGCCTCTAAACCCGCGGAGCAATCGAAGCTACGCCTCCAGCTGCCGGAATTTTCGGCCTTTGAGCCCGGAACGGACGGTATGTCTATACAGCCCATAATTGCGGCTCCCACGGCCGGAGTTTTTTTTTTTTTTTTTCAGTGTACTATTCTCAGATGTCTGACCCGAACTTCGGCAGCTGGACCTCAAGTTTTTAGATACGTGATGCGAAAACTTCAGAGATTCATGACCTCAACTTCGGGTCCCACGCACGAAGTTTTTTTCTCCGTGTATCACGCTAAACCTTTGACCCGGATCCATAGACCTACGGTGAAAGAAGGTGAGTACATACTTGAAGGCAGAGTCTGGATTCCTTGCCAGCATTGATGGAAACGTAGAGTGGGGTTTGGGGGTCGACGGTGATGGCGACTCCCCTGGAGTTGATGAAGTAGCGACGGAGGACGGAGCCCCAGCGGTGCCTCTCCACGTGCCCCGTGACGAAGGGTGACATCTCGACACGACCCAACTCAACCGGCCATGCCATGCCTAGCGTTCGACCACCACCGTACCTGTATCAATTTTAAAAGAAAATGTTGCTACATCACAATTTTCGCCGCAAATCATGTTCACATTGTCGCATACTGCCGTGATAAGGAAAAACACCGTATGAACATTCAAGAGTTGCCAAATTTCTCTTGCTAGGGCATGATTTTGACAACATTTATGCTTATTTTTCTTTACATTTTTCAGATATTTTATATTAAATTGCGCACAAAATTGTCTGAAAATTTTGGAAAATAATATTCACAATTTTCCCAGTAATTTCGGTTTTTCTTGGAGGGAGCTTGGCAACGTCTAAAGGCTCATACGGCGTTCTTCCTTAGGATCGAGTCAACGAGAGAAGTCGGACAAAATTTGGAAACTTTAAACGCTTATAACTCCGTTTATACAAAACTATGAGGTTCTTAAAGTGGTTTCATTGGTGTCCTCGTGAAATTTTCTGCAGTTAGCTACCCCGGATATTTAAAAGTTGGCTTAATCAACATAAAAATTTGCAGTTTTAGTCAAAAATTTTATGTCTGACCTCTATGATTGACTCGATCCACTGTGTGTCGTTCCTCTAACGAGAAAACTTAACTTCATTTCAACGTTGCAAATTCTATTTTTACCTGGAAACTGACGGGTATTTTTACCCGAAAATTTCATGGATTTTACTATGTTGTTGCATATTGCACGGTTTGTAAAATTTTATCGGCACTATACACAAATTACTACATATAGAGTGTGCATACACATACACATATAGTGCATAGAAAATAAGTAAGTAAGTAAGTGATATTAATCGGTTTTTCCAAAAAGTTTTAAGTAAAAAAAAAAGAAAAAAAAGAAAAAAAAATAACTATGTAGTAATTCATGGATTTTGTTTTGTTGATAAGGTACGATCAAAAATCTTCGAACTTTTGGACATGAATCGCACTATCGTATCCAAGTAAAAAATGAAAGTGTTTGAGTCAATTTCGCAATTTTGCACATGAATTAGATCCCCTCGTCCGGAAAAAGACGATATGCAAGCCTACAAGGTGGTTTCGAAACACAATTTTGGAACAATTTGATAGCCAATCGATCGATTGATGATTTTAAATTTTCATGAATTCCAAAAAGTTTCTTCACGCTGCTGGAAAAATCGACGTGTAAAGAACGCGATAATAAAAACCACCGATATGCTCCTGAATAAGTAACGCTTTTGCACCACCAGGTTAAGCTCTTGGGCATAAAATTGGCCATGAACAGGCTTTCCAAGCTCCAATCATAAAATTCAATCTGTCTGTTCTCTCCTAAATTTTACAATTTAAATTAACTTCTTTCACAAAACTGTGTCCATTAAAGGGAGCCGTGTATAGTGAGAACACCGATAAAGTACCATATGGTTACCATGAAGGAAAAAAAACTTAACCGGCCCGAGACGAAAACACAAAATAAACAACTTAAAATTGGACTCAGGCCATAAAAATAAAACATAAAAACGGGACTTTTTGCAGCTAAGAGAAGCGCATTTTCAACCGGAAACAAAAAGAAAAATCGAAAGAAGAACTAATTTACATTTATTAATTAACAGCGCTGATGCTCAGTAAATTTGGTTTTTTTTTGTAAAATTTTCTTTCTTATTTCCGGTTGAAACTACGCTTGTAATGGCTGCGCAACGCCCCAGTTGTTTAATTTGTTTTTTGGCCTTAATCTCATAATTTTAAGTTGTATACTTTGTGTCACCATTAACTCGTATGCTAACCGTAACCGTTTACCGTAAAGTTAATAGAGTACCGATAAAGTTACCAGTGCCCATATTTGCCTCCTTCCTCGTAACAATCGGTGGGATAGTAGTCTTTGGAGAGGCTGGACCACGAAATCTTGTAGCACCGCAGGTCCGGGCCATTTTCTTGATAATTCAAATACAATCGAGCTCTGTTCATCCATTCTTTACAAATCGAGCCGTCATTTCTCATGTGTTCAGGCAGGCAGTTGTACGGTCGCTCGCCCTCAGAAATGTCCACACCCAGGTACCCTAAAGCTATTTCTGAGCTTTGCTTGCTAAATACCCGTATATGTCGTTGTTCTTTATTGAACCTGAAGTCCTCAAAATATGCACGCTGAAATGAAAAATGAGTTCAAGATAAATAAAACGAGTCGTGGGCATGAATTTGAATAATTTGTGCACTTGTTATTCTTTAGAGGTCAATAAACCTTCAAATGTGGCCAATCATTTGAATTAGATTGATTGTGAGTTTAACAGGGAGAACCCAAGTAGCAGTGGCGAGACGTGAATCAGTGGCGTGACGCGCTTTGCGATGTATCGATTGATCTGTCACTTATACCTATGGAAAAGGATCGATAAACAGGGTGTTCGGACCGAACGCCTTAATAATCGATCTTTTTTCGTAGCTTCAAATGGGGAAATATCGATAATCGATCATTCACGCTTCACTACTGACGTGAATGATCGATTATCGATAGTTCCCCATTTGAAGCCATGGTAAAAATGCACACTCAATGGTATTTTAAAAAATTTTCAGCTCCTGCAGAGACACTGATCTTGAAATTCTCAGCATGTCTTCAAATACAGAATTTTTGGAATTTCAACATTTAAAAATATGAGAAACAATTAAAGAGGAAGAGACAAAAAGAGTTCGTAGGTTTGATGAGTTATTTTTCCAAATATAGTGAAAAATCGTGAGCTCTTCGCCATAAATTCACAAAATTTTGTAGACCGTCAAAATTTGAAAAAACGCCTGATTTCACTATTTGCCTGCGACAGAAACATTAACTGAATCTAAAACAGGTTCAAACTCTATGACATGAACTGCCGATAAGTTTTTTTATTCCTCACCTGTAAGACTTGCTGGTGATAAAATACATGGGCAAATCCGCACAAGAAAACTATGGCTAGGAACAAAAATGCGACGACTCCCCGCAACTCATACTCGCCTGAGGGCCGCCTTCGTTTGATACCTTTTGGAAAGGCCATCTGTGGGAAAAAAAGGGGGACAAAGTTTTACAAATATTAATATAGTTGGGCCAAGCTCAAAAGAAACGCCAAGTTCCATAAAATTTGAGCCCAGTAAAGGAGGTTTGAAGTTTCATTCCTCCGTGAGATTCGATTTTAAGGCCTCGAATGACTATTTCCACGCTTGAAGAAATTTTCGTTGCTTCGTATTTCTGAATAGGGTATTTACGACTAGTTGAATTCGAAACTGCTATTGACTCATTTTTTGCCAAAATGCAATTTGAGGAGTCTTTGTTGAACTCGGTATAGATATGCCCTGAGGCGAAGCAATTAATCTCAATGGATTGGTGATCATTACTAGTGCGATGGTGCTTAATTACGAAGATAATAATCGGATCGGTGAAATGACAATATTTTTTGCAGAGATAGAATAAAAGGTGAAATTCGCAATAGTCTATAAACAAATAATTGAATTAGTAAAATTATCAGTATTAGGCATGCGCATCTGACAAGTAAACTCAGATAAAAAGTTTATTACAGTATATCCGACCCACTTGGTCGATAAAGGTTGTTATCTTCGACATAAGAAATTAACTCATCTCTTCATTCTCTGAATTTAAATTATATTGTCCTGTTCTATGCCTAGGAGAAGGAGAGATCAATATCCATGATTTATCGTCACTGAATCATTTGAAACTCCAGTTTTCGAAGTTAATAAAGAATCGCCTCTGGGTATTTGATTTCTTTTTCTTATGATTTCTAAAAAAAATAGGAATGAGACACCAGGAGAGATTTGAAATTCAAATTGCTGCATTTGCTGTAGTTTGTGAAATGCAAATTTAAATAAAATATCAACCAAACTCATGTGCAAAAACCTCTCTACGTGTATTAAAAAATCGTTATAGACATGAGAGTTATATCTTTATGAATCCATCAAGTGCTGCTGATAGCTCAAAATTTTCCATTGTCATTAACTGTTTAAACACATGTTCAAATAGAGCATTTCTGCTAATACCTAATGCCGGTTACGTTTCCCTTCATCTAACAAAGCGTGGACGAATATTAACCAAACTCTTTGCTGGTACTCTCTACTAATATTGTCAGTTACGTACCTGTAAACCTCCTTTAGTCTCCACCGTGTGACACACTTAAACTTGTACTTAATAAACTTGAGCGTTATAAACTCCATTTCGAACTGATACTGAAATGTTACGGGTATGCTTGCAATTCTCACAAGCGTCTTGGAAAAACAATCTTCCTAAAGTATGCCAAAGAGCACAGCGCTCTTTCCACTTGCGAGACTTATCAAGATTCTTGTAGATAAGTGCCCTTAACCACTAATTTCGTTATTAGCATTCATCCGTGGAGCCCTACTTGCAGAATGAAGTACCCTCTTGAAAACGTTTAATTTCAGACAAGAGTACTTACAGCATTATCTACGATGGAATGAAATCTTTTAACATATCCTAAAATCATATCGCATTTGATGCTAACAAATTTCTATAAAGGGTGGAAAGTTTAGAATGTATTTAAATTTTACCGAGTTGCAATGGTTTTTGATATATAACTCCTCTTTCAACTCTAAAATTGCACCTATATAAACAATACTGTAATCCACGAGGTGCATACCTTGTTTGCCTACCTTTCGATTTTAAGGCGCCGAAGTGCACACTCTTGGCTGCATTGCTTGGGAATTATCCTGATTTGCTATTCGAGCCCCTTCCTTGACAAGAAGCGATTTAAATCTTATGTGAAAAGTGTTTTATAAGCAAATTGTATATCTTGCTGAATAGATTAGTTCCGCCGGTTGTGATAGCAGTGATCAAGGCTGATTGACACGGTACCAAATGTCCGGTTGGTGATAAAAATGGCTACAAACACTCCTGGTAAGTTATTTAATTAAGATTTAATCGTAAAAATTATTTTTTCAACTTCTAAACATTACTTTTGAGCACGTTTTTCGATGGTACTCTAATTTAATATTCTTCCCTCTTATTTAAACTTTAAAGACGTTTTTAAGAAAAACCAAAAATAACCTATTTTCCTGACAAGTGATAATGATTGCAAATTTCCTGTAGATTCTGAATTTTCAAGTCCCATCTGCGTCTGGCTGCGAATAATAAAGTTATATCGTTTTTTCTGTCTCAAGGTCTCGCTCTGAAAAACTCTGATTAGTCCAGGCGCCTGGTAAGTCTACCTGGAATTTTGGGTACACAGCGATTTTTTTGGCTTACTTTATGTTTTTGGGGTCGCTGAATCCGAATCTGAAGTTTCCTACCGCGTATATGGTGAGCATTTTCCGCCATTTTGAAAAAATGGCCTAAAAAGGCCTTTTTTTCGCGGTTTTTTTTTTTTATATAGCGGCTACGCATGAGAAAAAGTCCCGGATTTAGTTAATGTTTTGAATAGCTGAAATAATTTGGAAGAAAATGGTATATGAATATGCTAAGTATGCTCAAAAATTGAGGAACCTCGGATTTCGGAACTTTGGAACGCTTCGGAACTTGGCTGACCGCGGCGAGCCGGATCGCGCGTTGACGGGTGCGCCGCGAAAACGTGAATGGGCGCGATGTTCACGATGCTGGATCTTCCTCAATTTTTAAGCAAACCTAGCATATGTACACACCATTTTCTTTCAAATTATGTCAGCTATTCAAAACATTAACTCAATCCGGGACTTTTTCTCATGCGTAGCCGCTATATCAATAAAACCGCAAAAAAGGCCTTTTTAGGCCATTTTTTCAAAATGGCGGAATATGCTCACCAGATACGCGGTTGGAAACTTCAGATTCGGATTCAGCGACCCAAAAAACATATGTAGGTCAAAAAATCGCTGTGTACCCGAAATTCCAGGTAGCCTCATTTTTAGCTACCAGGCGCCTGGACTAGATCTCTTCGACTTGTGGACACGGGCATCGAAAAAGGAGTGCGTTACAACAATTGAGGGGAAACTCCGCAGAACTATTCGCAAACAAACGTGTCTCAGACGAAGATTTGACAAAATGTCGTGTATTTTTTATGGATTTTGTGTATTTTTTATGGATTTTGTGTTTTTTATGGATTTTTTGTTTTTATCTTTCTTTTTTCTCTTGTCTCTTGTGAAGTTTAAGTTTGCTGTAAATTTTCGGTGATGTTTTACTGTGCTGAATTTTTTATTTTTTGAAATGCCTTTTCCTTTTTATTAAAGACTTGTAATATGACCAAATCCAAGTGTTCGTCCTTTTTCTCATGCTGATCCTCGGAAACCTCATTATTTTATAGTGTATATTTGAATTTTTCAGCTTTCATTTCACGCAGCATTGAAATTGGGAATGAAAGAAGGCAACTGGGTAATGGAGTTATGTTTTGCTTGTTGAAACTTTCAAATTAGCATAATAAGAAGATCCTGTCCTACGGCGTTTCTACGTCCAATACTAACAGAGAGTCCTTTAAAGACAGAGTTATTCACACATTCTACCGTGTAAAATAGATTGCGATACCATGATTTCCTTCCTTCATTAACCATGAACTTTCCTCAACCCGTATAGAAGGCGCGTATACACTCAGATTGAAACCAATTTTGCATGCATTACATACAGAGAGATGTTTTCAAGCTAGATCTCCTCTAAGTATATAACAAGGTTGGTAACAAGTGCAACAGGTTATATCTGTCAAATATTGGCAAAACCCACTCTCTTCCAGTCAGAGTCACAGCCATTGCATTTATGTTACGGGTCGCGCATAGAGTACATAGAGTCGTAATGATTGGAAGAGCTGGGACCACTCTTAAGCAATTTCCAGGTCTCAAATTCGGTGACTCCTGTGTGACGCCGCACAGTGGGTCGAGTCTATTAGAGAGGTCGGACATGAAATTTTTGAAAGAAAACTGTGAATTTAGATGTTTATTTCGTCTTATTTTAAAGTTCAAGGGGTGCTACTAGAAGGAAATTTCACGAGGAAACCACAATAGAACCACTTTTAGAACCTCAAAGTTTGGCATAAACGGAACGCTTAGCGCTTATGAGCGTTTAGAGTTTCCAAATTCTATCCGACCTCTCCTATTGACTCAATCCACTGTGCGCCGGGTCACTTTTTCGATACATAATCGATTGTTTGCGATACACGGGGACTCGGCCTTCCGATATTAACGAAGAAGATAGGAATTACTACGTATTCCACACCACCATTTTGGATCGAACATGTATCGAAAAAGTGACCCACACACCAGACTCAGAACTCGTCGTCCAGGACATGGTCCCAGCTCTCCCATTCACATTACGATTCTATGTACTCTATGGGGTCGCGTCGCCCGGTCGCCATGGGACCCAGCGTCCATACTCTTCCCATGAGGTAACACAAATAGTAATAAATCAACGAGGCAAACAATGCCACAATAGATACTTACGGTAAGCTTTTCCTTGAGCAAACTTGAGATAGAGTTGAGGCTGGTGACGGAGTTGGCCCGACTGCTCTCGGAAAACTCGTCGAGATCATTGTCGTTGACGCTGGTCACCTTCGAGCGGGCTGGGACGATCACCGACTTTTTGCGGAGATTTCGCAACGGAACCCTGCAATCACCTAATGCCACTGATGAGCTGTGCCTCTTCCTAACATCTACTAACGATGCGACAAGATACTCGATATTCAAAATGCATGCTTCGTCATAACAGCACGTGCCATCGGCTGAAATCCACACACGAAAACAAAACAAACGGATACGTTGTAATCACCGTCCAGGCTCTCATGTTTCATCCCGCAAAAGAACTTTTTCAAAAGTTCATCGAAAAATGTCTCAATTTTGAAAGAAAATAGTGGGCATTGCGGGCGTACAGGGTGTCCACAAGTCCGGAATTTCCGGAAAGTCTGGAAATAGTACTGATTTTTTAAGGGCGGACCGGAAGTACTGAAAAAGTGCGGAAATTCCGCAAGAAGGTTTGGAATTTTTGTAATTTTTGTCGCAATTTGAGCGAAAAATTGAAATTTTTTAAATTTTTCGAATTTCGCCAAATGAAGGTACTCAAAAAAAACTGAATTTCTCTGTTGAGGAGGCACTGAATTTTTTGGGAATGTACTGAAACAGTACCGTAAAAGTACTGATTTTGGCCTTCCTGTTTTAATAGACACCCTGTCGTATTATTCCGCCCTGCACACTACATTCCCTCGCCTACTTTCTTTTAGGAGGAACAAATTCTGGCCAACTGGCGGAGTCTGCTAAGCTCATTTATGCGAGATCCGAAGTACTTCGTTACATTTCCCACCTTTTTTTCTATTTCTCAATTTTTCCTCTTTCCGCACATAATACTCAGAAATATAACGTTTATGGATCGAAATTTATTTACGAAGATGCCTGGAGATAAGAACGCCTATCCTGTGAAAAAGCTAATGTATTATATTATTAATGTTAGAAGGTAAAATGTATGTTACACCAAAGTTAGTCTATGTCTTCTAATTAGATCTTAAAACGATTGAGACCCATTTTAACGAAATTAAAATTATTTTTGTAAAGTTAGATTTTTAAAAAAGTAAAGAAGTTTAATTACCCATATTAAAAGTAAAAAGTAATTGATTCAAGACCAATATTCCGTTATCTCGACGCCTTTCCAAAGTTTCATCGGACTAAATAAATTTAAAGTAGCACAAAGAATATTATAATAAAAGAAAAAAAGATGTGGGTAATATGTTATTGTTAAATTGTTAGAGATTGTTCTAATATCGTCACCCACATTGACGCACCAAATTATTGAACATCCTTGTTAGTAGGATTAACTCTTATGCGTGAATGTGATTTCAATGTAGCCCGGTCGTGAGAGGCATCGCCTTTTTCAAAGCCTTTGAGGAAAGAAAATGTGCCCCGTTTCAAAATTTCAATATTTGGTTAGATTCCCCTCACTTTAATGATAAATTCAACATCTAATCTTGTTTAAGATGATACCGTTAGTATAATACGTTTTGGAGACCAAGCGATCAAGTTACGGCAATTTTTGGTGCTAATGGTCCCCCATTGGTCCCTGGTTGAGATGTAGGAGGTCATTACAACATATTCAAATTGTCTATTTTTGTGTGTGAAAATTTGCACTGCAATCATTTCATCCCCAAAAGTACATGGGCTTCTTTAAAGTTAGATCTATACGTATATAAGGCTCTGTCCGTTGCGTACGTTACGTTACTTACGTAACGCGCGAAACGACGTGAGTCTTTCGTCATTCATATGGAACAGTGAACATTCGGTATGAAATATGAGTCATTTTTCCCGTGATTTTTCTCGGTATCTTGACGTAACTTTTGGAGAAGCAAAAAAAGAATTGGAATCGAGTAGTGCAAGTGACAAGCGGATATGCTGTCTATTCAGTGTTTAACTTCTCCATGCGTTTAGCAAATTGCTGTGACCAACTCGTCAGATTGAAATGAATAATGTTACCTTGAATGTGAATAAATTAACACCTATGAATATCACGTTACGACTCGAATTGTACTTTTTAGGGGAAAAAAAGCTCGCATTATCACAGCAAAGCTGATTTGTGTGACTTTTCCCATACCGCCGTGCTAAGAAAACGTAACGTGGACATTGTGTATGTGTATGCGAATATTGTCACATGCATTCCCCCAGAAAAAATATTTATTTATGAGGAAACTTCTGAATTACTCTTCCTTAAATTTTAGATTAAATTGCGCTTAGAATTCTCCAAGAAATTGGAAAAAAATATTCACAAGTTTTTCTGAGAATATATATTTTCCATCAAAGAAAATTTAACAACGTCTACGGGCGTTTTCCTTGGCACGGATTTTTGGGGAAAATTTTGCCAGAGTATCCTTTGGAATCTTCTGTTAATATTTTTCTAATCGAATTTTGTTTTTGAAGCACCCAGAATTTCCGCAGTTATCCCAAACAAATCCGATAGGTAAATAAAATATCAACAATACGCTCCTAAAAATGCTCTGAAACAATTTCGTCGTGTGCAATTCATGCTTACAGATATACTTAAAAGCTTACATGCAGGAATGAAAAAAATTACGATGGTTTGAAGAGCATCACAGCTACATGTACATATATCGATCGACATTTCTAAAAAAATTAAGTTTTTAATTCTTTCACGCGGAACAGAATTTTCGCAAATTTTGTCTAAATGCGTTTTGCATGAAGAAAATATTCTCAAAATCACAAAAAATTCTCTAAGACTTATATTCATCCGTGATACTCTTCAAATACATAACCAAAAGATCATATGAAAAAAATTTGGAGGTACAATTCGCATTATCTAAAGCTTCCTCTGAGTGCATAGGCGAGGTAGACAAAAGAGAATCGTCCATAGACGAGCTATTAGTCACTTGATTTGTTTTAATTACTAAAACTTATACCTGAACAAAGCCAAATGCATGCAATCTTGTTAAAAGGCGGCACTTGTGAATGCATTAAACGAGATATTAGTGCCGCAGCGGTGAAAGAGGTAGGTAAACAAAAATATGACATGCGTCACATAATATTCGCAAAAAAATTATCTCTGAGTGGATATCCTCCTCTGACTTCCTAGAAGAAATGGTAATGTTGTCAAAGGAATTTTCGCAATTTTTATACGTAATAACATTCCTGAGCATGCTAATTTTAACAATGGCACACGATTCGCATCGATTTTTTTAGAGTTCTGATTGAGTTTGTGGAACAACCCTCCCATCGAGAATCTAACCCCGGTCAGGTCATTCATCGGTCAGTTTAGTTGAAATACTAACAATTTTTCCCAGTTCAAACACATTTTCTGAACGCAAAATTACATTTTTAAACGAATTAGAACAAACTAGATTCATTCATGTTTTTATTTTGAATTTTTGCCCACAAAGACAATTATGTGAGGATACTTATGTTATTTAAAGAGATCCCAGGTCAAGAAAGGCTAAGGCCTGATGGTAGCTACTGAAATGTCTGGCTACAAGTGCTGTCCGGGAAATCTGGTAGAATGTATCAGAAGTCTAGTATAACGACATGATTACCTGGAGATCAACCAGACGATTAACACCACTAAAAGTCTAGCGCTGGCTACTTAATTGCCTGGGGAGTATATACTGTCGGACTCGTTTAGTAGCCGCCACTAAATTTTTATATAAGTGCGCACCCTTTGTTCTGAAAGGTGTCTTTCTTGAGTTCTGGACCCACTCCCATTCGATTCTCTGTGTGATTTCTTCCTCAATAATATGACTACTCTAGTATTCTGTCCTGATTGCACCTTTAAACAGGGTATTTTGCATGCACTCAGTACCTATGCTGCCGTGCTAAGGCAGAACGCCGTATGAACGTTCGAGAGTTGCCACATTTTCTCCGATAAAATGTTTATTTTTGAGGAAGGCAATTAATGTTTTTCCTTGACATTTTCAGGAACTTTAGGTGATTTTGCAAACAAAATTATCTAAAAAATTGGAAGGTAAATATTCATAAGTTTACGAGGAAATTCGTGTTTCATTAAGGGAAATTTGGCAACGCCTGAAGGCTCATACGGCGTTTTTCTTTAGCACGGAGGATGATCAAAAGCTGAACTTACTTTGCGCTCTCGATATCTGTGGTGACGCAGCTCTCTTCATCTGAAGCAGCTCCGTCGCTGAAGGTGTCGCAGGTGTCATACCCATCATGGCGAACCCGCTCAGGAGTCAGCTGAAACAGAAAGCAGATTCCAAATTCAGCTCGTTCTATTCTACCCAGTAACTGGAGTCACACACTGAATGTGGGAGCTGAATGTGACTTGAATGTGGAAGTCAACTGTCCGATGCCTGAATTTCACGCAAGTCGCGCAAAATTCAGTAACGAGACTCAGCGATCTATACTACCGTGCTAAGAAAAAACGCCGTATGAACCTTCAGGCGTTGCCAAATTTCCTATGGTAAATCACGACCTTTTCGGGAAATAGTTCAATATTTTCCCTTCAATTTTTCAGATTATTTTGTTCAAATTTAATTTCAACTAAAGTTCCTGAAAATTTCAAGGAAAAATATTCGTAGCTCTCTTCAAAAATAAACATTTTATCGGAGGAAATTTGGCAACTTTCGAATGTTTATACGGCGTTCTTCCTTAGCACGGCAGTATTCACTGAAGTTCTGAACAAAGCACACATTTAAATCGTAACTCTCTTTTGGCTTCTCCGCGAATACCGCACTAAAATAATATAAGATATCCACCAAAAGAATAAAAAACTTACATAGTTGTCGAGGCAAACCGTTCGGGACTACGATTCTGAGCGTTTGTTGATCTCGTTTGCGTAAAATCCTTGTTAAGCCGACTAACAAACGCTCCTACCGCATTAGACTTTCTAACTTCTAGTTTTAGTCAGAAAATCGCACGACAACGCGATTAATATTTATCAAAAAGCGATCAAGTAAACAAGGGAACACAGCTCTACGTACGGATTCAAACTTTTATGAGAACACTAACGAGACAAACACTTCCGATCACTCTGAAACTCAACACACAACTTAGAGATCAATACAATTTTTAGAAGTGAAACGACTGGATCAACCAAAAACACAGCCTAACTGCAACTATTTGCAATTGTTTTCTTGAACTAAAAACAGACTCTTTTCAAGGTCGGCCTTTGCGAGCGATCTCGCTGAAACCGAAACACTTTAATTTACGCTGGTCGCCTCGTGATCATGAAAAAGCTGCAAAAGAAATGCATGGGAATCAGCTGATTGTGCTTTTAGCCTTTTTATCTGGCGCCCGTACAAAGTCTGACGTCGGAGCAGAGCCAACAAGTGACGAACGTCTCTCCTAGCCCGGTAAACACATTAATCTCAGTTTACCTATTCATTACAGATCTTACGACGACCTTGAGCTCCGCTTTACATAATGCATTCAATGTGCCGATCTGCGAGAAAAAATGCTTAAACTGCACGCCTCAAATGCAACTATTGTAGTGTTGAAATGCGCGAAGGCGTGCAATATTTGCGGCGGCCTAAACTTCGTCCATCGCACGCATGACACGTTTCGTTTCTCGTTTTTTGGCCTTGCTGATCGCTCAGTAATGCCATATTACTAGGTTTAGCCTCTCTTTCAAGGTAGATTTAAACCAAAATTTTAAATACCAGTTACCAGTCGAAAAAAAAACAGACTCGCTCTCTAAAGAATTGCTCTGCCTACAAAAACTATGATGATGACTTTGGAAAGTTTGGTTCATCGATTTGCGCAGGCTCTGTAGCAACAGGAAAATGTCCACTGCTGGTATAAAAGCCGACATCGAGGAACATTTTTACACAACAAAAAGGGGATCTCTTCATTTTGACAGGAGAAAACGCTAATGTTATAAATTCCTCAAATATTAATTGTATTTTTCAAAAATGCGATTTGATCCGTACATGCTTGTTTCCGTCTACATAACTTTCCACGCGACCGCTTCCTTCCAAATAATCTGTACCGACATAAGCGTTAGCAAGGGTAAGCAAATAATCACTGTCCTGAGTTACATTTATTTATTTTATTTTCAACCTATTCTTCTCCAAAACAAGTGTATGTTTTTGTTCGTAAATTGAGCTTACCTAATTGAGCACATTTTTAGAGATGTAACTTTATCATCAGAAGCGGATCCAGCAATTTGGAGCAACGCCAGCAACGCCGGATTCCCTCCATTTAAACCTATGCTAAATAATCGATTCTTGTCCGAGCACCTAGCCCCTCTAAGAATCGATAAATTTTCATAGGTTTAAATGGAGAAAAACAATGTTGCCAATTCGCCGGGTCCGCCAATGTCTATCATTCTCGATGCACTTTGATTTAAATTACCCGCTCGCAGGGCCGGATTAAGGGGGTGGCCACATGGGCCGCGGCCCATGGCGGCAAATCTATAGGGGGCGGCAAATTTTGCAATTTTTTTAAATGTAGGTATAAGAAAATGGTATTTAGAAAGAAAAATTACAAGCGAGAGAAGGCGACATTATCTCTCATTTCCTGAGAGTATAATAATTTCTAATTTTGTCGTCTCTCAGAGATCCAAGAGACAGCACTTCTAATTATTCAAGTTAAGAGAGAAACCAAATAGTTAAAACACGCCATTTGGCCCGGAACAGCGCGCCTTAGAGAGAAATGATGAAAAGGACTTGAGATGAAACGGAGAAGCCCTCGGCGCGGCGATCGGCATGTAACACATATTAGCGCCTACAAGACTGCACGAATACTTCTCGCATTGCATCAAACAGAGTGCGGTCGTCGCGGTCAGCGTAAAACGGATAGCGCCTACAAGACTGCGTGAATACTTCACGCATTGCGTCAATCACAGTGCGTTCAGCAGCGGTCGGGGTGAAACTCGCAGCGCCTACAAGACTGTCGGACTCCACGCATTGCGCCAAACACGGTGCGGTCAGCGCGGCGCGGCGGCGGAAGTTAAAATCATTAATCCACATTTATGTTTGTTCTTTCATAATTTTTTCGTTCATTTCTTGTGAATGGAAGGCCTTGTCCACGCAGAGATAGGTTTACGAAACTTAACTTTCGCACATAGTTCCGTGAACTTTTGCTAGTAGTGTTGACAGGGCTTTCGCAAAAAATGTGTCCAACACGAGTAAATGCGTCTTATCCACCCCTCCCCGCTGGCACGTTCATTCGATGGTTTTTATTGATGTTTCAAAACGAATGAGAAGGGGGCGGCAAAATACAGGCGGCCCATGGGCGGCAAGTAGGAAAATCCGGCCCTGCCCGCTCGCATCACTTCCTCGGTTGAAAATTGTTGCCAGAAAGAATTTTGGCGATAAAGACAAAGAAAGTTGCATGCGGAAGTTACGAAATCGATTGAACTAGATTTACATGTGAATAAGCTTTAAAACATGGTCAGCAGTCAATTAAAGTTCGTTTTAAATTTTCAAAGATCGGGTATAAAAATGGTGATAACCTTAAAATGCAGTTTTACAAGAAATAAATTATATATTTATTTACTTAAAAATCCTCTGGTGATAAAATTGACATCAATTCATGATGTTACACAATAAGTCACGAAGAAAAATGCCAGGCGGTTGTTGCTCACTGTGAAATACAAATACAGATAAGATTTCCTTTAAAATCCATCGACTTTAGCCGTTGCAGAGAATAGGGATTGGCCAATTGAGCTGTCAAGTTCGCCTTCTATTTCGAGTGATACTGTGCCACACTCGGGTGGTCAAACAGTTGCTTCAGGCTCATGTTCGCTAACAATAAGTATAGGCCGCGTTCATTTTCACGGACACTCTTTCAAAACCAGCGACTATAGTCTTTGCAGGAATAGTTCGGGTGAGTTGAAGCGTTAAGTTTGCCTTCAATTTCGAGTGATACTGTGCGCCGCACTCGGGTGGCCGAATAGTTGCTCAGTACTTATGTACGCTAAGTATAGGCCGCGTTCATAATCATTGTTAGTTGCTCCGTAACCCTATCTTTACCAACTTTTTTTACATACACGAAACACAAATCGGAGTCATTTTTGACCCAACTTCAAAATACTTATAGTTTACAAGTTTTTGTGAAGAATCTTTTATTATTTTGTGGTTTCCCACCGTCGGGGTACGCTTCTCTCATCAAAGTGCTCCTGCAAGATGTAAGGTACGCAATCTTTAGTTAAGAACACTATTAAACAAACATTAAACAAACAATAAATATATGGTGTGATCTAAAAATCCCGCACCACACCTCCATGAATTTTTTTCTAATTGAACTATCGAGTTGAAACATCGGGTGTGTACATGGATCAATGGTTCTGCTTTCCTCCAAAATTATTGAGAAAGGCTCTAAGAGGGTTGGCACGTACCCTAACTTTTTTTCAAACGGTAACCCCACATTGTGATACATTATTAGAAGGAGCATAAAGAGAAAATATTTATTGCTATAAGGCTTAAATCTTAATTTCAAAATGGCAGCCGTGTGAATTTCAAAATGCCCCCCCCCCCCAAAAAAAAAAATTATCTTGCGCAACATTTGAACTTTTTCCTTCCCGTTTTTTGAGAACCTGTTTGTGGAACACAGCATTATAGTTGCTGAAATAGGAAAATGGCAAACATATCCAGGGTCACCGGGCCTGTCTTGATTTGGTTGGTAAAGATAGGGTTAAAAGTTATGTTTTCCCTCACGTACATTAAGAGAACTATGCTATATTTCAGAATACTTGTGTCTGTGGATCGTTCAAAATTTTTAAATGAGAGAATAACGTACAATGCAGATTTTTTTACGTGAAAACTTGAATGGTATTACTTAATTATCAAAACTAAATACTTTTGGGTGAATTGGCATGGCCAGACTTCTCATCCTGGAATAAAAATTACTGTTTACCTCTCGGGCTGATCCGTCACTCAGCTCACTTCATTGAAAGCATGCCAAAAATTATTGACCAGAGAACATCACCTTTCCCGACACAATTATTATGATTTTTAAATTTAAAGCTCACGTATTATTTCACCAGATATCGAGTGAAAAAAATTAGTATATAAACACGCACTGCTTCATAAACAAGCCGGTCAAAACAGCGATTCGCACTGGTTTGGTTCGATTCTCATCTCTTTGCGAGACTCCTGTCCTTCAAGAAGAGCGAGACCAGTCACCAGATCTCGAGATTCCCCCGGCTTGGCCATTCCACTTGGTTTTACCCAACTTTTCCTCTCTAAACTTAACTTGACGAATAAATCGACGCACCCAGATCAACGCGGTGTTTGTTTTTTCAAGTCTCATTATTGGCATCACACACGCACTGCCGCCAGCGAGGCAGTTTTCCCCATGGCATGACCCATATTCGGACGGCTGAGCCAAAGATGCAAATTAGCGTATTCGGGCTGAAGTAATATACGTGTTGTAAAAACATTCACCATATTTGCTCTACGAACTTCTCGTTCAGAGAAACTTGAATTGGTGGAGATGAAAATAAAATTTGAAAGTTTCTATGTGCGGTAATGTGACTGATAACGGAAATTTAATGAAATCTGTAAACTAAAGTACGGCCAACCGTAAAATAAATGCACTTATTATGTCTGGAGTTCTTTTACGGGGAGAGTTAAGACACCACGGATCCTCATGTTACTAATCGTCAGAGGTTCATTCAAAAGCTTATTCTTTGCACGCGAGATTGATAATTTTCGAACAAAGTTAAAATATGTATAAGAATCCGTGTGACATTCATATTTGATGAAACCACAATTAAAAAGAGAAAAAAAGAATTACCTAATTGGAAAGTCGATAAGAAACTTTAATTTGTTGCCAAAGGGTCGATTTTTGGAATTTTATGACGTCGCTCGCTCCAAATGATGTAGAGCTAACCCCTCTAAGCTGTGGTGTGCAGTTACGCCATATTACTTTTTACCTCACCTTACGGCACATTTTGATGGCTAAAGTGAAAACCACGTATTTCCATTGGGGTGTTTTAAAATTTCCACTTCTATTTTATTTTCCGAAGAGAAACAAGCCAACATCACAGCATAAAATGTTATGACTTGGTTGAAAAGGTTGACTAGTTATCTGAAGAAAAAATAAAGTAAGAGAAGAAGGTTACAAATGGAGATACGTGGTTTCCCAGTTTAGCCGTCGCACAGTGGATTGAGTCGATCGGAGAGGTTGGAACAAATTTGGAAACCTTAAAAGCTGTTTAACTCCATGTATACAGAACTTTGAGGTTCTACAAGTGGTTTCATTGGTTACTTCGTGAAATTTTCTTTAATAAGCACCCCTTGATATTTAAAAAGTAACGAACTAAACATGAAAATTTGCACTTTTATTCAAAAATTGTATGTCCGACCTCTCTAATTGACTCGATCCACTGTGCGTCGGTTTTGCCCTGGCGCGTCTATCCTCTCGTTGATATTTAATCCCTCGAGCCAGGGATTGTTCTCCAGTTTCGTGGCGTGAATTGCGATGTATCGATCGTTATGCCATTTAAACTTATGGTAAAGAATCGATTATTAAGGTGTTCGCTGCGAACACCCTGTCTATCGATCTTTTTCCATAGGTTTAAATGGCATAACAATCGATATATCTCAAAGCACGCCACGCCACTGTTGCTCTCGTGAGCTAATGAGTAGCTGTGACGAGTAGACGAAAGAGAGATTGCCCTTAAATCCACGCGTGCGAGCGCAGGATGAGACTAGGCCGGCTTGGATAATTGATTTAGGACAACGTGCCCGTAACGTCTTCGAATGTGACGCTAGCTTTTGAATTGGAATAAAGCCGCAGTTCCACAGACAGCGCGCGACACAAAGTTCATCTCGCGAAAACAGCCACACAACAGGGTGCGATGATTTCAAACCTATCTAATGCCACTACTTAGGCGATTCGCTTCACCTGCACTTGCAGTAATGGAGATGTTTAAATTATCGTACTCAGTCGCCAATCGCGTGGTTGATTTCACGCACCAACTTTGCCTCGCGCGCTACCTATGGAACCGTGGCTCAAATCGCCGCGGAGATGAGCGGAAGCTCCAACAACTTACGGGACCACCACCCCTCTCTCCCCCGTCTCCAACCCCGCAGCTCTCCAACCGATGCCTCGATACACACGCAGCTGGGTTGAGATCTGATCTGCTACCAAAAACCCGGGTTTCTAATGAAAAATTACAACATGTTTTAATGTCCACGTGAAAAGAAACGGCACATAGTGCATCGAGTCAATTGGAGAGGTCGGACAAAATTTGGAAACTTTAAACGCTTACAACTCCGTTTTTACAAAATTTTGAGGCTCTAAAAATGGCTCCATTAGTTTTCTCGTAAAATTTCCGCACAGAATCACCCCCTGAAATTGAAATTGTGAGGAAAGAAACATCGCAATTTGTAATTTTAGCCGAAAAAATCATGTCCGACCTCTTCTAATAGTTCGATCCACTGTGTGGCACTGCCATGGTGCCGGAGGAAGGGAGGAGTAACACCCCAAGCTGTGTATAGGGTTTACTTTGAAATTCGACTAATGTTATTTAAATGAAAAGTGACCGATTCGGCTGAAGCAGCACGATACGTATCATTTGTAAACAAGAATTGAAAATCATGAAAAAATCATTGAATGCGAAAAATGCATATAAAATGCCATTCAGATAAAATAGCAGTAAGTTCCCATGGTAAGCTGCGGGGTCCCACGGGGCAGACCCATGAAAGTTCGATCCCGGGATCCAGGCACGTAGCCGGGGGGGGGGGGGGCTTGGGGAGCTCAAGCCCCCCCCCCCCCCAAAGCAAAAAAAGGAAGAAAAGAGAGAAGAAAAGAGGAGACAGAAGATAAGAAAGTGCGAGAAAAGAAGAATCTTGAGACCGTCGAAGATATTTATCGCTTTTAATGTAACTGGAATATAACTGAGGGAAGTCCCCGCATTTCCAAAAAAGAGGTCACTTTCTTGACAGCCTCTTTTGGGCAGAAATTGCATTAAAATGCATTTGTGAAACATTGGATGTATGGGTGAATTTGCATGCCACCATGCCCCCCCCCCCCCCCTTGGATCCGCCACTGGACGGAGAAAAATGAGAAGAAGAATTAGGAGAAGATGAAGAAGAAAACGAAAAATAAGGAGAAAGAGTACAAATAAATTCATGAAACATGAAACAAATAAGAGAGACGCTAGAAATTTGGCGTCCCTACGGTTGACGCCGCACGCAATCGCGTACATTTTGCATCCCTCTTAGCTGCGGGGCGATTATTGAAATTGATGGACAAAGCGATAGACAAAGAAGACATAGAGAGTATGGAGCAATCTTATTGGTTGACATGGTTGGTTCTAATAGACTAAGGAAGGAAATGATGGTCTAACTGTCGGGTCTTTAGTAGGTTGCCGTTAGTTAGTCCATTACCTACCTCCTATGTCCATTGCCACCACCTGCTTCCACCAATAGGATCCCTCCAAATCCCTTTCGTAGTCTTTGTCTATAGCTTTGTCTATCAATTTCAATAATCGGCCCGCAGGTCAGTTTTAAGGCCAAAAAAGGCTCTCGTGAGCACTCTTTTTTTCAAGGCACAAACAGAGCTCCGACGCACAGTGGATTGAATTAATCAGAGAAGTCGTACATAACATTTTTGACTAAAACTTCAACTTTTTATGTTTATTTCGTCGTATTTTAAAGTTCAAGGGATGCTTGTAGAAGAAAATTTCACGAGGAAACCAATTAAGGCACTTTTAGAACCTCAAAATTTGGTATAAACGGAGTTATAAGCTTTCACAGTCCCCAAATTCTGTCCGAATCACTCTGCTATTGACTCGATCCAATGTGCGATGTTAAAATTTTGCGCCCAATCATTGAGAGGGAAATTTTAGGATGGATATAGGTATGAAAGTAGAAGAACTAACCTGAGGATCGTACTCTGGGGGCTCCATGACGTTGAGGGCAGGGAGCGAGACGGAGTTCCTTCGCAGGCTCAATCTGCGCTTTGGCTGGTCAGCCGACTGATTTTCGACTTGGGCCGCGGCCGGTCCACTCGCCGCAACCACCCGCGGCGGCTCACTCGTTGTTGGGTGCATCATTGCCCGCCAATTGCTTCCTTCCTGCCAACAGTCATCAATCGATGGAGTCTTCAATCAAATTCAAAGCAACTTTCAAGTTTTCGATGTTGTCAAAATGGAGATGTTGCATGTATGTGAGGAATTTGCGATTTGACTGTGGATTCTCATGTAAAAGTTCGCGAGAAACACGATGGTGCCACTGGTTTTCTCTGAAATCAACTTCCGAGCTCCAAAAAAAGCTCTCAAGTTGAGGCTAAAATGGAGGGGATATCCCAATCCCACGCTATCCTGAGAGTCCACCTCTACATCAAGACAAACTCTCCATGCGAAAATACGGAGCAAATACATTAGCAGGGTTGCCGTGTTTTCAGGTTTAGAGTCCCCAAATAAAGTGGCAGCCCTGTCAATGTATTTGCTCCTTATCTTTGCATGGAGAGTTTGTCTTGATGTAGAGGTGGACTCTCAAGATAGCGTGGGTTATCCCCTCCATTTTGGCCTCAACTTGAGAGCTTTTTTGAGCTTCGGAGTGGATTTCAGAGAAAACCAGTGGCATCATCGTGTTTCTCGCGAACTTTTACGTAAGAATCAACAGTCAAATCGCATATTCCTCACACATACGGTTTTTCTTACTCTCGGTGCGCAGTAGAATGACTCGTAGGTATTACAAATAGATAACTATCTGTGTTCCTTGACGGTTGGTTGTCGTTCATACGGAAAAATGTATAGTAAACCTCAAGTGGACGATGTTTGATATTAGATTTATGCATTGTCTTTTTATTTTATCAAAGTTCATTGACGATACATAAGTACTGAGCTCCAGTTTCGGCTTCATTCCAAACTTTAAACCCCCCCCCCCCATTTTTCTGTCTTTTATTGTTTCTACTGCTCTTCTTTTCCTATGTTTTTCTTTCCCTATATTAGTGCCCCTAATTTAATGGAACCTGGTGCAGCCAGTACACCTCAAGCACCACCCTCAACGCTGCACAATGGATCGAGCCAATAGGAGAAGTTGGACAAAATTTGGAAACTCTAAATGCTTATAACTCCGTTTATACAAAACTTTGAAGTTCTAAAAGTGGTTCCATTGATTTTCTCGTGAAATTTTCTTCGAGAAGCACCCCTTGAAGTTTAAAATGTGGAGAAATAAACATAAAAATTTGCAGTTGTAGTCAAATATGCATGTCCGACCTCTAATTGACTCGATCCACTGTGCGCCGGCTCTAGACCCTCCCTAAATATTACCGATCCCAATTAGGACCTCGGAGAAAGAGATGATAGTTCCTATTTCCTGGTGGTTCTACTGGATCTGTGTTATCTTCGCATTTTGATTTGGTTTTGAAGTCGTTGTTGATCCTAAAATTCTATAGGAAGGGGTCGTTTCGTGTGTGAAATTTTTGAAAGGAAAAACGTAAATCTTCTCGATTTCAACCTTGTCTCGAGGGGCTCCTTTGGAAATTGGCACTAATGAGTGGTATTCAAATATGATGTCGCAACATTCGCGTGTCTTTTCAAGGAGAAATGCGGCCATAAGTGTAAAATATGTTTACATTGAAAAAGAACTACGAGGCATTGAAAACGATTACATGGGAGCAGAAAGAAAATTGTTGGCTAAAATTTTGAGTTGAAGATGAAGAGGTGTTAAGTTGTTGGGAAAATGAATGAAAGATCAGGCACTCACGGGGTACTGTTTATGACGATGTTTGAGGTACAATATTGACCACACTGCGACAGCGTCACCAATTAACAACGTGGTGTTGCGGAATTCAAGCTGAATTGCTACTCGAGTCTGTCATACTTGCTGGATTTTTTTACGCTGTGGAAAAGAGACAGAAAGAGAAAAAATAAATGACTATCATATCCTGAGTGCCCTTTACGAATTTCAGTATTTAAAGAATTTGTACATGTATAAATCTTAACATACTGTGAGAGTTGTTGCGTACCTTACATTTTGAAGGCGTTTTTTATCCTCAACTCCATAATAGCAACGCGGCTATTCTCGCATGCTGATAATACTGGATTTCGTACATTTTAAGTATACGTAAAACAATCGATGAGCAGGCTAGCTTATATCTGGAATCGCTAGGTAACTCATGACGCATTTAAAATGAAAAAGAAAAAAAAAAAAAAAAAAAAAACATAATTACCAATCCGCGAAAATCGCCTATGCGCGACGCAACGATATTTCATGTTATTTCGTCTCCTGAAGAGTTTAATTCAAAATATCCTTCTTCAAGAAAATGGTATTTTTGGCGTAATTTGACTGATGTTGTCATTTTAAAAGTGGGTGATAATGATATAGGCTTAGTGGTCTCATTTCAATAATTAGATCCCATTACCTGAGTTTGTAATTCAAAAAAGAAACTTTTGTGCGCGCAGTTTTTCTTCATACAGTTCATCTAACAACGCGTGGACGGACCTTTCAATATAAACGTCCTAATTTTGTCAATATTTCATTACAAGAGATGATCCGAGTCGTGAGCGGTAGTTTGGGATTTGGTCAGTAAAATGAGACTAAAATTTTTGTCTCTAGCTCAAACGGCAGTTCAAAAAATACGTGACGCTAAATTTTGGAATTTTCGACCCGGAACCCCCCCCCCCCTTCCCACCCCTTGTAACGCTAATGTGACGGAGGTTGTATCTTTTGTTGTCCTTGTTTTGTTTTGTTTTGTTATCTTTGTTGTTTGAGGTTGTGCCTGGCCTAGAGTAGATTTTTTTTTTACGTATGCATTTAAATCGAAGGAAAACTTTGTTTCCAACTTTCAAGAATCGCCACTGCCTCTTTTCTGCCAAAAAGATCGGTTTTTTTCTGTTGCATGAATTCGGTTTGACTGAATTGTGTGCGAAAAGTATAATCCGCGGCTTAAAAATATTTAGCTGTCAGCGTTAGGTGAAAGTAAAATTAAAAACATAGACATCAAATGTCAGTTTTTGTAGGACTCATTAGTTTCTCGGATCCCCCACACATCCTTGAGAATGGTCGTGGCATTATAATAATCCACGGTGTGATAACGGTCTGTCGCGAAGACGCACGTGTTTAACGTTGATTCGGCGACGAATTTGATGTCGTGCCAAGTGAGTACATGGTATATAATAGTGGTTCGAAAACATTCTATAACCTTCCAGTTACCTCTCATTTAATTTTTTCCCCGTCTTCTTTTTGTGAGTACAAAAACCCACGCTCTGATTTCACTGATCCAAATCGATGGAATCGGTGATCAGTGACAAAATCGAGACTTCCAAATAGTAGTTCCGCAAATTAGCATTACCCTGCCACGGCCCGACTGACAAAGAGCCGACTATGCGGTCTTTTTTTTCTATGCGACATTTAACCTCCTGTCAGTGGCAATTCTTTAAGGTTAGAAACGCTGCTGTTTCTCATTTAAATTTATGAAAAACAATCAAATCGATGCGAGTTTAGTGGATTTGAATGGAAGCAGGAGAACAGAACCCTACCAAGCTTTGAATTTAGTTTCGATTAAATTTTGTAGAATCAGCATGTTATGAGCATTCTTTAGTAATAGTGAAACTTCAAGCATACTTTACTAACGTGAATGAACTCGCTCACATATCGATCGGTAACATGGTAGAAAAATAAATAGTTGAAACAGATGAACACATGCGGAAAATTCAGTGAAATTTCAGGGAATTTGAAAAACCTCCGCATCATATCACTATGAGCCATAAATATCACTAATAAAGATAAAAAAATTCCAGTACCTTTTAGAAAACAATTTTCACGAGAACAGTTATGTTGAACTTATTTGTTTAGTTAAATATTCTGGATAGTTTTGATGGCATTGTCACTTTGAAGAATCTCTCCTTTCAAGAAACTTTTTCTCCATATACTTATCTTGGACACGCTCATTATGAAAAATCTAGGGACCTTGTAGGAATCACTCGCAAGCAGATGCTTTTCGTATTGATAGTAATCTAATTGTTTGCCTTTAGCAAATGGCAGCATATCTCTGTATAATTTAAATTTTTCTTGGTAATTAATTTGAAAATTACTCACCTGTAAAGCGGAATGAAAGGATCCTGCGCAACCACTCCACAGATTCCAAACACAAATTTCCCTTAAAAACTCACAAACTTCGATAATTTTTTCCTGCACGAGGGATGGCACTTTGAGAAGAGGAGAGAGGGAGAGAGGGGAAGAAAGCCATTCCTCAACCCTCTATTCCCGGAAGTTAGTGGTTCCTTAGAGTTCAGAACTTTGACAAAAAATGTTTTGAGTGTCTACAGGAACACATCGCGTGAGACGAATGGAGTCTTGAACTTTCCCACCTACGCTCTTTAACTGCTCCAGTTCATGTAACTATGTCAACAAATTTGAAAAATAAAAAAACAAATGAACAAAATAAAACTCGGAATAACATGTCATTTCAATTTGGGATTTTGGGTGAATAGGTAATGTTAGATTTTTCGTTTTGAAAAAAACATGCTGCGAGAAGGGTTCGCAGAGAAGGGGGACCAGGGAAAAACGGGACGCACTCCTTCACAGAAAAAGGACACTTTATTCCAAAAACTGGCACAATGCACTAAGGGAAACAACACAAGAAAAAACAAAACCTATAACTTCTCAGAGGAACTGAAAAAACTCAAATCACTCAAAAACTCCAAAAACTAACTTTCAGGCTACTCCAACAGGTGCCGGGCCGGCCAAGCTCCTAACCGGGCCTGCTTTTAGTTCAATAGTTACGATAATAAATTAATTAAGAAAAAATATTTAATAACAAAAATAAACTCTGAGACTTAGTTTGCGGTGGCGAGGCAACTGGTTTCAGCGAAACCGGACCGAACCGATGGATACGAGCGGTGGACGAGGACTAAGGATTGTAAATATTATGACCACGCAGGTAAAGCTGTAGCGCCATGTGATTCACGGTGTTGCAACTCATCGCTGTCGGTTTAAACGCGCCGTTTTTTTACGGTTTAAATCACCAGGGTCAGCCAGAGAGGCATTGGAATCGGGGGCTTGGGCCTGGTGAACATGTCACCTGCGCTAGGCTTCACGCTCTTTAGCTAACGCTGAGCCTTAAAGTCTGCTTTTATCTCACCTCTGCTCGAGTCCATTACATGTTCAATCACGTTGTAAAATCGACGCGAAAAATCATCACTTGTACACTGGAAAAAAAACACATTGGATCCAGAATCCAGACTCCTGAAAACATTGACAAGAAAAAATACTCTTGATTCAATCGGATCTTTGCTTGAATCAAAACGAAATTCGCTTAAATTAAGAGGCTTGGTTCTAAATTTAAGCTAGATTCTGATTGAATCAAGAGTAATTTTTCTTGTCGATGTTTTTAAGAGTCTGGACTCTAGATCCAATGTGTTTTTTTCCAGTGTATCTTAATCGTATGGATATTGATTTGTTATTTTTTTTACAAATCTTAGTGAAATCGATCTAAACAATAGTATATTTTATGTTGCACTCGAGTGATTTTGGTAACGGTGTGAAGGACCGGGTGTTTCTATGGACTGAAAAAAATCACTTTATATTGTTTTCGAACAATTTCCAAGGCGCATTTAGTTTTATGAATTTGGAGGACCAGTTTCAAGTTGAGTAAGTATATGTTCAAATTGCGATCATTTCAAAGCGCGCGCTGTCGTTTACCGCCTGCAATGGCTCTAAACCCCCCTCGGCCTCCTCCCCCTCATTCGGCTATCTGGGCCCATTTTTCCCTCTTTTTTTTATAATGTAATAGATAACACCTTACCCTTTCAACCATATTTTATAGGTGCTTAAAAAATAATAAAATTATAAAAATAAACAACACGCATTTCTGCAGTAGGGCCTGTATTGCGTTCATTAAAATCAAAGTAATTTTCACAGGAGAAAATGTGACGCTAGCACAGAACTATGTAGGATCAACAGGGTCTTCAAAATTCATGCACTTTCTAAAAGGACCTAATAGACAGGGCAAAACACCAAAGAGAAAAATTTTTTGAAAGTTTGAAAGTTGGCACATCATATATACAACTTAGACTCAGTGAATCAAGAAGAAAAAAAATCATCTCCACAGCTCAACAAACGTTTGAATGCATATGTTTTGTGCATTTAACCTCTAAAGTGTTTTTTGTGCTTGAATATTTAATGGGAGTAGATAACACTTGTAAGTGTAAAGTGTTTAATCGCTCGTGAACACAAGTGTTACATAAGTTAGAGTTCATCGAACGGGAGAAAATCACCTGTAGGTACTTAATTTACAAGTTCTTGTAACAGACTGGAAAGTCCCTTTTTTGTGAATTAATTTTTGTCTGCAGATAAACAACCCTGGCTTAGGTACGCATGTGATAATATATTTTATATTAAATATGCTGTTAGACATTTCATTATTAATTCCTTCTCTCAGTATTCCATCGTAACGACGCTGATTAGATGAGTACTTACTCAGTTTGACTACAGTAAATTTTGGTTTTTTGGCGGGCGGGAAGTTTGAATTAACGGACACCGAAAACGCTCGTGTAGCATTTCAGAGTCAAAATTATACATTTTCAATGAGTTTACTATGTTTCAGGAATAGTAAAATGAGAATACGTGTAAATATCGTGATTATTTGCATTGGTTCCTGATTTAGGCACAATTAATTATTTCCAGTCTACTGTGGTCCTTCAAAAATGGACATGCGAGCCCAGAAGCAATTCTAATGTTCACTGTTCAAACATACAACGTGGACGGTAGCTGAGGTGTCAACGAGTCGTAGACCTTCGATTATCTACCATTTCGTTCGCCCCCCCCCCTTCCCTCGTTCCTACGGTTTAGGACGTATACAAAGTTAAAGAATTATCACTCCACTTGTTTTTTTATGCGTACGTTTAAATTTAAAATAATTGACGTCATTTCTTTTGTTTATCACAACCGCTACCGCCAATAACTTACGAGAGGTCAAATGCAACAGGAAAAAAAAGAGAATATTATGAAAGGAGAGAGTGAAAGTTACACTGGTCGAACTGTGAATTAATAATTTAGATGCCCTTGGTTTGTGGGTCTGGTTAGCATGGGGGGTGGTTCGGTTATTACGTCACATTTCAATTACTAGCAACATCAGTCCAAGAATTATAGTAGGTACATTAGAGCTCGCTGTTGTTGTTGCTTTTTCCTTTCTTTTTGAGGATTTTTTTACCTCTTTCTCTCTCTCTCTCTCTCTAGTTGGGATAGTATCCTGCGGAAACAGTTCTAATGTAAATTTTGCCCGTAGTTTAGCGATCAATATACCGGAGTTTTGAGGAGTCTCTCAAAAATAACCGTGGTAACATCACAGCAATTTACTTAAATTAATCAAATCAGCGAGCGAACTAAACAAAAAAATTATCGGTTGAATTTTTTTTTCAAAAAGATTTACGAGAAAGAGGGGGCGAAGGAAAGAAAATTAAAGGGAGATGAATAGATAGGAAGAGAGAGGAGAGAGCGAAAAATGGAAGGAGAGGGAGGGAAAGAAAATGTAATACTTAAGCCGACTAAATTTAGCGTTTAATTAAGTGAGCAATTTTTCTGAAATGCGTCACGATATAAAGAGTGTGTGTGTTTGACTTAAGCATTCGAAGGAGTCTTGTCAGAAAATCAAACCCTTAATTGCGGTAGGATACCTGTTCGAAAGAAGCTGGCTTTAGAGTGCAGATAGCTGAAGCTAAGCCAAACCAAAGAAAAAAAGATGTAAAAAACGCTAAATGAAAAATCTCAAACGCCTTCAAATTGAAAATTAGTTGAATTATCTTTTTGTAAATGCTCTCCTCGGCAGAGTCTTAAGTTGTTTTCTTATTTTTTTTTTGGCTGGAACTTTTAAAAATGAACACTTGTGAGCACTGAGCCGGCACTATTGACAGCGCATTCGCATTATCAGCACAGAGGTGAATCATGTGACAAAAAGGGTTAACTATACAACTATACCTACCTGTCTATTAACAATAAATATTCCATTTTGCATCATGGACACACACTCAATACTTAATGAAGCACAAAATGAAAAAAATAAAAAAAAACATGGATGCGTTTATTCGGAAGGGCTCATCGAGATCAATTTTCCGTAATTCGCAGAGAAAAAAAAGAAAAATTGTTTAGAAATTCAGAATTGAGTCATTTATGCCAAAAGATAGAGAAGTATTCTACAAAGGTTTGGGATGCGTAGGTAACCCCCGAAAATGTCAAGGAAATCCGAAGTTAAAATTTACCTATTTCTTCTTATGCCCCCTCCCAAAAAAAAAAAAAAAAAAAAAAAAAAAAAAACTGAAGCACTCGGAATATTCTTTATAATCTTACACAGTTCACTGGCCGATATTTGGAATCCGATTTTTCGGTTGAACTCCACAAAAACCGCTCTCCTGAAAATCTTGCCTTCGTGAAATACAGCCCTTTTCCTTTCCCCCCACGGATGGTCACACTGAGCAAGAAAATTAGTAAAGATTGAAGTTAGTAATTTTTAAAAATCGATTCTATTCACCAAGATACTGACAGAAGAAGATGCAAGCGCAGCTACGTAAACACTGCCGAGTACTCGACGCTGCTGTCAATTGACAGAAATTTACCGGAAGAAAATGAAGAGACAAGGGAATTAGGCGATCTGAGGTCGAGACAGTTCTGTTTAATTGTAATTGGCCCGCAAGCAATTTGACTACTTCTTTACTTGAGTTCAAAGAATGAAGCAGAGCTTACGAAAGCGTGCTACCTTGTATCTCCGAAATCACATAAACTATAAATCCTCGAAGTAAAGTTTATGTATATTGTTTATTGAAACATACACGGAATTTTGTTAGCACTTAAATCTAAGTTTCAGGGAAAAATATTCGTAACTTTTATAATATATACTTCGAAAATATTCGTAACCAAAATTACAAATGTTAGGAAAACTTGGCAACATTCCCATGTTTATACGGCGCGGCGTTGCTCCTTCTTGAGGCAACACGATATAGCGTATGGCGGAACATTGCGAGTTCACGCTTCGCGTCATCGCGCCTTCAATTTTTCAGATGCAGCACGGACATCCATCAAGTACGAATAGTTATATCTCTGCGCCGTCGTAAACGCGAAACCTTTCCCTCTCTTTATTTCCATATTGTGTTTCTTTCCGTTTGCCTTGTTCGTAATGGTGCTTCAAGCACTACGTGAGTAATACAACCGAAAGGGGGAGAGAAGTGTTCGGGCCTCTTTTTTAACTTTCCTCCCGAATCAAAGGACACCTCATCGACAGCATATAGCAGGAGAATTGAGAGCTCACGCTTTGCGTCATCGCGCCTTCAATTTTTCAGATGCAGCACGGACATCCATCAAGTACGAATAGTTGTATCCCTGCGCCGTCGTTAACGCTCATTTTCTCCCTAGCTTTATTTCCATATTGTGTTTGTTTGCGTTTGTCTTATTCGTAATGGTGCTTAAAAAATGCTTGAAAAAATATGTTGAAAGGTCTCTGAATCGCTCTAAGAGCATTCCAATGTCGCTAACCTTGCAAACATAAACGATCATCTAAACTAGTTTCACCTCTACTCCCAATAAACTATGAATTCAAGACGAAAATTACCGTCGCAAAGTTTACTTTTTGCAAAGAATGTACCTAAGTTGCACAATCCTAGCAACATTGAAATGCTCTTAGTTCCCTTAGCAAAATGCGATCCAATTGGTTGTTGCTGCAAAAAAATAGTTTCCCACAACCTGCTATACAATGCTCCAGTGAGCAGTGACCATGTAAGTTGGCCCGAGCCCTAACTTTTCGGGAAGAAAGCCTTTCCCCTACCTGGTTTCTCACTTAATATCCGCCCGAGTTTCGCATATCTTCCGTTTCTCCTCATCGCAGCTTCCATCAAACCGCAATTGCCCGGAAACTAGGACCGCACATCTTATCTGATAACATCGTTCGCCCTTTGGACCGATTCTGGGGGGTAGGCTAGACCAGTCGATGAGTCAACTGTTGATCTAATTTCATTACGTGAACGTAGAAGAAAAACGGGGTAAAAAATCACTAATGTGTGATCAATATTCAAGGACAATTCTGTAATTTCTCCTACGATTTTAAATAGAGTAAAACGCGTAATATCGAAAATCTAAGCTCAGATTCGGATTCCTCGTGAAAAATTGATGAGATTTTATGCATCATATGTTAGAATAGCGTGAAGGAAAGAGGTTTAATGACGTAAAAAAACACTAATGTGTGATCAATTTTCAAGGACAATTCTGTAATTTCTCCTACGATTTTAAATAGAGTAAAACGCGTAATATCGAAAATCTAAGCTCAGATTCGGATTCCTCGTGAAAAATTGATGAGATTTTATGCATCATATGTTAGAATAGCGTGAAGGAAAGAGGTTTAATGACGTAAAAAAACACTAATGTGTGATCAATTTTCAAGGACAATTCTGTAAATTCTCTTACGATTTTAAATAGTTTAAAACGCGTAATATCCAAAATGTAAGCTCGGATTTGGATTCCTCGTGAAAAATTGTTGAGATTTCATGTATCATATGTTAAAATAGCGTGAAGGAAAAAGGTTTAACGACGCGTATAGGGGAGACCGGGGCTATGTTGACCAGATTTTTTGAAAACTTGTGTCTGAAGAAACAGAAGAATAGAATGCCATTTCTTTGATGCTCTAATCCTTGAGCATACAGTGTAAAATTAAAATCAACTGAAAACATTGTACAAAATACTTTAATTTTGTGAGTTTCATGCGTTTTTATAAGAAAATCCATTTTGGTCAACATAGCCCCTGCTTGGGGCTATATTGGCCACCCCCGGGGCTAAGTGAGCCACCTGTAAGGAAGCTATGTTAACCTTGTTCAGTTGATTGTAATTGCACTTAAAAAGCTTAGTATTATGCCCTTACACTTATCTTTCGTAATGTTTGTAAAACTCAATACCTTTGGAGCTGAAAATTTAAAAATAAAAAAAAAAAAATTTTAAAGAACAGTATCAAATTTAATAAGTGAGTTGGCGTGAAAAGCAACTTAAAAAATAATAAGAAGATCTACTTCTCCACTAAATAGGACCGTTTTAAACTCAAAGAGAATGGATTTGAAACCTTACGCAAAAAAAAGTATAAAATGTATGTCTTCTTAGTAGGTCAACATAGCCCCAGAAAAATGGTCCACATAGCCCCGATCGAGGTTACCTCAAATCAAAGTCATCCAACTAAGAAACAAGGAGTCAAAAGCCATAAATCCATACACTAAAATCAAAGGAAAGGGGTCTACTTCAAATAGAAACAAAGATTAATAAGATACAAAATAAATACTCGCCACAGCAAACAAAATTCAAAATTAAAAAAATCGCGTTTTCGGGCTATTTTCGAAGGTAAACAAGAATGTTACAGCACAGAGCATAACAGAGGGGGACACCATCGATGTTGATATTTTAAATTGTTAGTCTACATCGCTGCCAACCTTTTTGCTCATCAAAACATCAAATTTACATTTTCCTCTACAAAATTCTCACGATGGTTATCATAGCCCCGTGGCCAACATAACCCCGGTCTCCCCTAGATGCTGTCATACAACCACTCTGAACTACTCAGTATGTCTACGTTACGTCTCTTTCCTTCACGCTATGTTCGGGTATGATACATGAAATTGTATCAATTTTTTACGAGGAATCCGAATCTGAACTTCGATTTTGGGGATCACGCGTTTTAAGTCAAATTTTCCAAATTCGAAAATCTGAAATGACTGACGTGGCTTAAAATGCCACCTCGGCTCCTGTTCGATAGATTTTCCTGAAATTCGGTGTCAGGGTATGATACATGAAATCGTATCGATTTTTTACGAGGAATCCGAAACTGAACTTCGATTTTGGGGATCACGCGTTTTAAGTCAAATTTTTCAACTTCAAAAATCCGAAATGACTGACGTGACTTAAAATGCTACCTCGGCTCCTGTTCGATAGATTTTCCTGAAATTCGGTGTCAGGGTATGATACACGAAATCGCATCGATTTTTTACGAGGAATCCGAATCTGAACTTCGATTTTGGGGATCACGCGTTTTAAGTCAAATTTTCCAAATTCGAAAATCTGAAATGACTGACGTGGCTTAAAATGCCACCTCGGCTCCTGTTCGATAGATTTTCCTGAAATTCGGTGTCAGGGTATGATACACGAAATCGCATCGATTTTTTACGAGGAACCCGAATCTGAACTTCGATTCTGGGGATCACGCGTTTTAAATCAAAATCTGTCAAAATTCGAAAAATTTAAAATTCGAAAATCCGAAATGGCTTAAAATGCTATCTCGGCCCCTGTTCGATGGATTTCTCTGAAATTTGGTGTCAGGAGGTATTTTTCGACAGGAAACTCGAATTTTTAGTCCATTTGTTAAAATTCTCAAATTCAAAATGGCGGACGTGGGCTAAAATGCTATCTCGGTTTCTGTTTGTTCGAGTATTGTGAAACGCGGTATCACACGGTATTTTTCAACGGAAAACTCGAATTTTTAGTCAACGTTTTAAAATTCTCAACTCCAAAATGTTGGATGTGGCCTAAAATGAGCCCCGGTTCTGGCCTCCGCTTCTGTTCGTTAGAGCTTTGAGAACCGCGGGATCAGGGGTACTTTTCGACGGGAAACTCGAATTTTTAGTCGATTTTTGAAAATTCTCAAATCCCAGATGGCGGACGTGGCCTAAAATGCTATGTCGGCTCCTGTTCGATGGATTTATGGCGCCCCCTTACTACATGCCTACTCTTGTATTTCTGTACAGCCGGAAATTTAGGGTCAAGGGGCGCCTGACCGTCTATGGACCAGGTGGAGTTTTTGTCCTGAAAATTTACCTTTAGACGGCAATTCTCTTTATATTTTGTCTATGGTTTTTATGCCCCCCCCCCTTTCTCGCGGACTCTCTTTTCACTTTTCTTACCTCCTTTTTCCTTCCATTTCCCCCCTTCTTCCTTGCTTTCACTGCCCAACCTTGTTTCCTTTTCCTTTTCCTTTTTTCCCCTTGTCCTTTCTTCCCTTTTTTTCCTTTTCCTTTCCCCCCTTTTTTCCCTCTCTTCTTCTTTCGTGGCGCCCTCCAAAGGCTGGCGCCCGTGTGCGCCGCACGCCCTGCACACGCCCTAAGTCCGGGCCTGCGCTCTAGAAAGAGCGAACGTCTAAAACTCGAACCGACCATCGCTTCTAAGGGAGTTACACATAGCGAATGAACGAGAGAGATGATAAAACGCCTGTATATCAACAAAAAAGTGAAAAAAGTGTTGATTTTTTAGAAAGTTCAAATGTCCATATAGATGCTCAATTTTCGCTGAAAACATTATTTTAGATTTACTTAAATTTACCGGTGCGTGTGAAGACGCAACGCACAGCTTTAAATTGAAACATTAGATGAAAATTAGAGTTTCATTCAGTACTTAAACTTAAAGAAAATTCATTACTACTACGGTACTATTACTAGGTACTACGTCGCGCCTGCTTCTTTGTCGCAGTAAGCTTTTTTTTACTTAGAGCGACTATTATGGTACTAACTCCCCGGTGATCAAATTGCATAATCGAAAAAATGAAGGAGCTTACTGTGAGCTCCGCGATATTGAAAACTAGCAGTCTCATTGAGTAAGCTGCAAAGGTGCTCTCAGGCTCGAACTGGCCATATGAGGCCAATCTGCCATTTGCAGGTACGCCCTCTTGGCGCGCCGAAAACACGATCCTCTGACAGATAGCAAAATAAGAAGAGAAACAAATTTCGACCGAGAATATATGCGGAACATTTTTTAAATGAACGGAAGGAGAGAGAGTTAGGAGTAAAGCAAGGTGCTTTTGCGCATGATAGTGGTGAACAGAGGTCCAAGAACTACTTTCTGAAGCGTAAACACTTTTCTGTGAAATTTTCACCTTTTTGTAGGTTTACAGGCGTTTTCTCATCCCCCTCCTTCATTCGCTATGAGTTCTTAGAAGCGATGGTCGGTTCGATTTTCAGACATACCTACGCACCCTTTATAAACCTCTTGAGAGACATTTAGGTAAACATATTTTCTCCTTTTCAAAAGGACTATCGATTTGAACATACTACGGCATATCTCAGGCACTCTTAACCTTAATTGATCTCGAATTTAAAAAATAAGAGACATCTACAGTTTAAACGAGATACAACTATTCGCGCAGGCGCAAGATGGATGTCCACATTGCGCATGAAAAACGTACGACGCGATGGCGTGAGTCGTGAACTCGCAATGCTCTGCTCTATGCTTCCAGTTTACACAATATGGTAATGGAGGGAGAGAAAGGATGCGCGTTTACGACGGCGCAGAGATACAACTATTCGTACTTGATGGAAGTCCGTGCTGCATCTGAAAAATTGAAGGCGCGTTAACGTGAGGCGTGAACTCTCAGTGCTCCGTCGTACGCTATATCGTGTTACGTTGCCTCACGAAGGAGCAACGCCGCGCCGTATAAACATGAAAATGTTGCCAAGTTTTCCTAACATTTGTAATTTTGGGAAAAGTTACGAATGTTTTTCCCTGAAACTTAGATTTAAGTGTTAACAAAATCCCCTGTATGTTTCAATAAACAATACATACAAACTTTACTTCGAGGATTTACAGTTTATGTGATTTCGGAGATACAAGGTAGCACGCTTTCGTAAGCTCTGCTTCATTCTTTGAACTCAAGTAAAGAAGTACTAGTCAAATTGCTCGCGGACCAATTACAATTAAACAGAACTGTATCGACCTCAGATCACCTAATTCCCCTGTCTCTTCATTTTCTTCGTGGTGCTTGAAGCACCATTGCGAATAAGGCAAACGCAAACAAACACAATATGGAAATAGAGGGAGAGAAAGGATGCGCGTGTACGATGGCGTAGAGATACAACTATTCGTACTTGATGGATGTCTGTGCTGCATCTAAAAAATTGAAGGCGCGATGACCCGAAGCGTGAGCTCACAATGCTCCTGCTATATGCTGTCGATGAGGTGTCGCTTCGATTCGGGAGAGGAGTTAAAAAAGAGGCCCGAACACATCTCTCCCGCCTTCGGTTGTATTACTCACGTAGTGTTTGAAGCACCATTACGAATAAGGCGAACGGAAACAAACACAGTATAGAAATAGAGGAAGAGAAAGGATGCGCGTTTACGACGGCGCAGAGATACAACTATTCGTACTTGACGGATGTCCGTGCTGCATCTGAAAAATAGAAGGCGCGATGACCCGAAGCGTGAGCTCACAATGCTGTCTATAACTGTTTCGAAACGTTATGGGTTTTTCTTTGGATATGTCCCTCTTTTGCAGCCTTCCCCCGCTAAGTTATTTTGTTATGGGTATTGGCTCTTAAAGTTGTTTCTTCATTCTAGAGTTTAATGTACCTCCATCACATTTCTTCTCTCACCTTTTCTTGACTATATTTAATTTCGGTAAAAGGAACTTGGTAATTAGTGATTGCCAAGGTGGAGATAAGAAAGTTAATCAAGCAGAAGAATTAAGGAAATAAGTATAAATTTCTCATTACAGCTAAGGGAATGATATTGATCAGAAAAATTTATGGAGAAGATGGAATGTATGTGTGGTGTATATTTTTTCATTGTGAAATTAAATTGGCTAAACTTATCCATTCTGTCCTTCTTTTATCATCATAATTTCTGGACGTGTGACTGGTGCACTCAAATTGCTTTTTTCGTGGGTTGAATTAAAAAATGTTGCGTACAAAAGCAAAGCGTATGAAGGAGATTCTTTTCGTTTCTAAATCAGTTGCACAGTTTCTAAGCACCTTTGAGAACACATCCTCTTATCTCTATGATGATCTGATGCTTCTGAAAGGTGTTGGAAGCTTAATAGGCAACACTTCTTTCTCAAAACTTCAAATGTAATTTAATCAAAACGAACAATTCTCAAGGCGCCCTCCTACAAGCAAGCTCTTCAATTGAGTGGTCCATTATGCAGAAGATTTCTGTCCAATTACAAATGAAGTTGGTGAGTATCGTCTCAATAACCTCAAACGTTTTGATTCCATCCGAAAACTGTTGAAAAATAAAATGATAATAATATTCCTTAGGATGGGATATTACATAGAACACTGGATTACAAAAAATAGAAATATATTTGTTAACAAAATAAATTACAAAGTAGAAGAAATTTGTGTGTGACACAAAAAAAAGGTACTAATAATTTAAAATAAAAACAAAAACTGTACAGATTCCACATTTACACTACTTACATACTGTACAAAACGATGCATAATTTATTATTACTACATACCTATTTTCGAAATGAGTGAAGGAATTTGATACAACAAGTACTACCTAACAGAGTTATTCGATTTTAATTTTCATGTCAAAATACTGGGTCATCCTGAAGACATGATTCCAGAGTTTATAACACGATTTCAAATCACTATTAGAGGGCAAAAAAAACAGAAGAAGAAAATAAACAAATAAAAAATTAAAATGTTACTAGTCAACGTTAGTTAGCAGGACTTGGTCAAAAAAAGAAAAAAAAAATCATTTTCCTTTAAAAAGTTGATGGTAAAAAATAAAAATGATGAAGGAGAGAAGATTGGTTGAAAATTTGGCATTGGCTGTTTGATGGTTATAAGTAAGGTTTCCTTATTAATTCCAATTAGAAAATTTTAAGGTGCAAGACTTGCTCCCTAACAATATGAAGGGAGCAGAAGAAGAGATTAAGACATCCGTAGGGATATTAAACAAACACAAAAATGTGAGGGAATTTAGATTATTTCAACTGAGATTTTAGAGAATGAGAGTGGTTGAAGTATATAGCTGGTTTTCGAAAAACAAATGATTGAATTACGCTTTACAACTTCAGATTTCTGTTGCACTTGAAACAAAAAGAACATCTTTAATCAATGATAACACAGTTACAATGAGTAGATGATATAGTCAATCCTCAAAACAATGCATATCAGATACAAAAAATTTTAAAGAAATTTGGGGACGTATTAAGAAACTGCAAAAGCCCTCCCTCCTGGATGTTGGGCAATTTGTAGTATCTTCTTCCATATCAAAGGATACATCTCTTCTGAGAGGGCATACCTCAGTCTTATTAGAGTTCATTTTCAAAGTTTCCCATTAAAGCTTGTGGAAAGCAAAGTTAAGGTTACTTAAAGTTACAATATCAATAGTTGACAAGAACTTTTCAGGTTGGGATTTATGATCAAGTTCTGGGTAAGACTAATCCACTCAGGTCAGTCACCGTTTGTGTTTTTCGAGTTCACTCCCCCGCAGCTCGTATAAAATAGGATGGGCTCCTTTCACTAGAAAAAATATGCATTTAACTTTCTTGCACCAATGCACAGAACTCATAACTCGTATATGGGAATGACTGACCAATGCAGATTGGCTTTGATTGTAGGAGAGGTTGATCCTAAGATAAACCAATCAAAGACCGTAAAAAGTTTGGGGGAAAACTTCTGGTATTCAAGTTTTACAACATAGAAAATCTGAGAACTTTGCCTTGAGGATAATAGCAGATCTGGCTTACATCAGCACTGAAAAACATGAGATCTGACAAGCGATTAAAAACCGCTGAAAGAAAATTATGAAATTTGGTATTATCAGGGATACCTGGCTTGTATTATTAGTTCTGCACTTGTTTGCAACTCTATAGAGCGAACTGCACCCAAATTTGAAATTACTGCTGCAAGGTACACTCTACTACAGGTCTGGACGAATGGAATTTTAGAGAATCATCAAAACACGTAGATTTGACAGCATCCAATGGTTTTGACTGCGACACCATATTGAAAACTTGTTTATTTTTTATTCTGAGAGTGGGTCTCGTCAATATCGTTTTATTTTTTCGTGTTCTTGGTTAAGTTTTTCGTTATTTGGAGTTTTATCATTTTTTTAAATTCATCTGATGGCTAATTGAAACTACCAGGATCTGCCAGAACCTCACTTTGAACTGCGTGGCAAAGACGGTCTGACTTGCGACTTCACTCAATGGCCTAGATTCTCAGCGCTGCCACTTAGGCACCCTGTTTGTCCATACCTGTAGTAGAGTGTACCTTGTTACTGCTGTGATAGAATATAGGGAAGATTGCAAGATGATAAAGAACACCGCAATATCTGGAAAAAATGGGTTAGTTAAGGTTAAGGGACATGCTGTAAAAGGCTAATTTTTCAACCAGTCTTCTTAGAAAAAAATTAACTAAACAAATGAAAGGTGAACCTTAAATTATTATAACTTGAATGTCATTGGATCTTCAAATTTTGGTTTGAACAGATCATAATAAAACGTCTAACTCATATACCCGACCTTTTCTTCTTTCTTATCAGACCCAAATTTTAACAGGCAGAGGTTACTTTAAAAATTACAGATATGAGTCATTTTGTGAACTGAGATATTCTCTGAGCAAAATATAGGAATAAAAACGGGTTATGTTAAATATAGAGCTGTGCGAGCAGTCGAATTTCAAGTCGAGTTGAGCCGAGTATCGAGTGCTCGACTCAGCTCAAAAGTTAGGTTAGGTTCAAGCGAATACTCAAACTCGACTCAAGTGCCAATAACTCGAGTTTTTTCCGAGTGCTTTGAGCTTTTTGGAGCTGAAAACGCTGACAGAGTCCAACTCCTAGAGATTTTAATCATACTATTACTATTCTTAGTTTTGCCAGCATTTTTTGATGGTAAAATCACATGTTAAAACACAAAGTTATTCGAAATTGACTCAAGTTCGACTTGGCTCAAGGGTCATTTTCAGAGCTCGAAAAAACTCGAAACAGTGAAAAAATACTCAAACTTGGCTCAAACTCAAAAAACCAAGCTTTCACAGAATACTCAAACTTGGCTCAAACTCAAAAAACCAAGCTTTCACAGCCCCAGTTGAATTTCTTTCCTCGATTTTTAGATGAATTCATTTTTTTGTTCATTAAGAGTGAATCAAGGAGTAGATAATGATAAAAATTATCTAAAATTCTTTTTAAATTCTGAGAGGAACGAATAAAAATTTTAAATAAATGTCTGAAGTATTACAAACTTCTGTTCCCGCACAAAATAAGAATCCTTGTATGTTCAATTTAACTATGAGGCTTCATTCACCTCTGGCAAGATAAATGGACACAGAACAGAATGAAGGATGATGGCAAAAAAAATTTAAAAAATCAAAATCAAAAGCAGAACGAATTTCCATCAAGTTCTGGAAAATTTAACCATAACAACGACCTTATGGTAAAATGCGTACTAAATTAAATCTGCCATGTTTTTCGAGAATTGATTATCAAAATGTTACAAGCTTCTTTAAGTGCATTAGAATTTATTACAAATGCAATTTTAGTATCATTGATGGCTGATTTGCTTTCTTTTTCTTATTCAATTCAACGAGAGTGAATTAAGAACAGCTCACAGTTTCACAAATGTTTAGGTTGGGGAAAAATGGACAATGAAGAATAAATGCTCATTCCTCATCTCAAAGTTGGGGAGGTCAAGATGATGACTGGTCTGGAAAAAATTATAAAACCCTTCAGTCCCTCTTGAGTTTGTTATTAGCAGATCAAAAATATTACTTGGGCTGTTCCTTAGGTCTTTAGAGAAAGCAAATACACCCAATAAAAACTCACCGCCGACTATAGGTCAGTCAATGTTGAGCATCTACTCAACTAATCAGCAATTGAGTAAAAAAAAGGGTGTCATAGTTAGCAAAAAAAAAAAAAATTAAATTAAAAAAAAAAACCAGCTTAAGAGAAGAAAAAAATAACTTGAAATGATCTTGAGCAATAAAAAACGGTTTATCTTCAGAGCATTCTCATAAGGGGGGAAAAAAATGCAGCAAATGGAAATCTTACCAGATTCTGAAGGTGAAATGGAGTTTTTGCAATTATACGAACTAATGCCTAAAAAAATTACTCTACAGGAGATTCCATTGTGCCACCCATTCTGATGCGTTTGACGGAGGTTCTCACTATGACATCATGTCAGTGTTGATTGGGTGAAAGTTTAATGGGCATAATAAGAATAAACTGTTCGGGGGGGGGGGGGGGGGATATAACCAAACTATTCTTCGAAACTAGAAGGAAACATCGCCAACGGTTCAAAATAATTACAGCACCATTCAATAAATTAAAATAAAATAAATAATATCACAAAAACCAGGGTTCATAATGGGAGGCTCTATCCAGCAAAAGTACCTTCAAAACATCACAGATTACCTCAGACGTCAAAAGGGTACAATGGAGTGCTTACACTCACGGCAAAGTTGAGAATAATAATAATAAAAAAAGAAACCTTGAAAACTTGTCTATGCAAAATATCTGGGAACAAGTTCACAAGTCTAGTTGCTACTTATTTGTGAATTCTTCGATTCAATACACGACAGAATGGAATGAGCATTTTGAGTGTGTGAAAATTTGAGGGAAACTCAGGAAAGCTTTTGTCTCATTTCAATGTTCATGGAAAAGAGTTTGTGAGGGGAAATAATGGTTCTTGGAAGGCTTCATTACAACTGAGGCCTTGATTGTCTGTTGGTACTCATCATGATGGAGACTTAATTTGTCTGAGTATGAATACTGTTCACACATGGAGATTGATATTAGGTCGAAGAAAAATTGGAGCTGTTACACCATTTAGACGTCTGAGGTAATCTGGGAAAAACTGAAACCAAATCAATAAAATAAAAAAGAATCCGGTTGTACTGCGGGAGCACTAAAAGCAGACAGTTTGGTCCAGTCGGGCTTTACATCAGCAGTGCCAAATACCGTTAAGGCACTCTTGTGGTCTGCGAACCAGTTGGACTTAACACTCTTTTCGTACGCTCGGAAATCGCAGAAGTCCAAGTTCAGACCACCAAACGGACTTGCAGATGTTGGGTGAAGCTTCAAACAGACGCTTGCTGAATGGTCTCTTTTCAATGAGTAACAATCTTCGGAAGTACAAATATTGCTCGGAGTTGGCCAAACCGCTAGCTAGCTAGTGCGCTGTCTTTTCGAAGTTGGCTCCTCTATACTGGCTTGCCTGGATGCGAACATGTAATTTAATTGTGGCATGTATGTCAAAATGTCTCCAAGCTGGACCAGAGGAACGATTTCATTTGGTTTGCACTTATTGTTTTCACGCAGGACATGATGCTGCAACCTGGAAGCATCAAAGCATAGCATCGTTAAGAAAGAATAAATTTGAATGAAATTACTGAATAAAGGGGCCCAGCTCAGAAAACCATAGAATTTGGTGCTCACTAATTTTGAATGAATTAATGTAGTGTAATTAAATGGGTTAAATGTTATTTAATTTGATCTTAACAACTGCCTCGGCTCGTTTAGCTTAAAAAAAACATCAAATGTTCCATTGCTCATTTTCATAGAGACAGGGCTAAAAAATTAATAATTAATGTTCCAGCGTGAATGGCTTCAATTTTCTCACAGTGTGCAGGCCAGAAAGACAGGCAAAAACCTTTCATCACATCAACTGCTACAGACTAAAAAGCTCCGCATATCCAACACAGCAGCAGTGCCCTGTTCTCATAAGACAACTTTTGGATAAATGCCAAAAAATTCACTTTTCCACCCACTGGCCCACTGGTATCAAAATTGGCACACAGAAAGTTTGATTTTATAGGTTAAATTATTTCAGTTAGGTCATACAAATTATACTATCACATAATAACGAAATTCAGCTGGTTCCAAATTTCTTGGTTATCTGAGCTGAGCCCTTAAACAGCAACTTTGCGACAGACATAAATACACTTTGAACCGACATGCTGAGTTGATTACATCAACTTCTTTCCGAAGAGTGGTGAGATATGGGAATCAATATTTTCATAAACCTTGATTTTTTCCGATAAAAGTTTTTTCAGCAGGAGACTCAAATAAGATTTACATTTCTAAAAACAGCTGATGCTTGAGGTGATAAAGCTTTTAAGGCTGTTCTTTTATGTGTTCGATTAAATTCCGGATCTTATGGAGGAATATCTGTACTTTTTTTCAGAGCTATCAGACTGCCTCCAAAACTGTACTTAGGGCCCCTTTTATTTTCTGACTAATATGCAAGAACCTTCTCATCGTTTACTCAATAGCAGTCAGGTGTGGTGTGGTTAGGAAGTTTTGGCACCCCTGACTGGAGGTTTAAGATCTGTAAACTCAGAGGCACAATTGCTCATTTGTTCACACGTGATTCAAAGGTTTCATCTCTTTCAGCAGAGAATTCAAGATTTTTTCGAAAATATTATTTCAAGGGTATTTCTTCCACGTAGAGGAAATTATTTTGAAAAAATTCAAAGTGGGTTTTTAAGTTTTTATATAAACTGAGAGGATTGTTTAAATAAACTTGAGCAGTGCAAGATGGATTAAACAAGAGGTTAACACTTACGCATTTCCTCTGAAGAGATTCACTTTCAGCACATCTTGCAGTACTTCACGGAGTTTGTTGACTGGTACACTAGGAAAAAACGCAGCTATTAGATCTTGCAGAGTGATCAACTGCTCATCGGAGACATACGGCTTGGCATTGATTGCTTGCACCATCTGTCCATTGACGTAGACTTTTTGTAACTGAAAACCAAGATATAATTATTATTCCACTTTGCAGAGCAAAAGAGTAAAAAATAATTAAATAAATAAATGTATGCATTATCGTCAAATATTACAAGGAAACGAAGATCATTGAGAATAGGATGCAGGAGTTCAGGAAGACAGAAACTTTTTGGTTGTGCGACAGATTGGTTTTGGGCAAAAGAGGGAAGGCCAAACCATAAATATTGCCTGCTTTATGGGAAACCGGACGATTTGAAGAATAAAGAAAACAAAACAAAAAAAAAAGATTGCAACTTCAAATGAGGGTTGAACCTTAAAAATGAAACCTTCTTGAGGCAAAGAAGCATCCTTAAAGAAAAAAAAGTTCTTAAAATGAGAAAACAAATTTGAAAACTACAGGAAGGCTGGAATATTTCTTCATATCTGAAGGTTCTATAATAATTTCAAAATAAAAAATAATAAAAATCATGAAAGTCTAAGGTTACTTGAAATTAGATAAAATTTAAAATAAGAAGTTGCAGATAAATCTTCATCCTAAAAGAAACAGGCAGAAAAATAAAGAGACATAGCACACTGCTCAAATCTCCTCAGCTCAAACACTGATAAGGAACGGATGAACATTTTCATTTAATAAATGAAAATAACATTCTAACATCATTATGACTCGATAAATGCCTCTGAAATTTTTTTAATGGGCGGGTCGCTGGATCCTGCAAACATAAAATTGCTTGTTTCTTGATACCATTTTCAGCTAAGCCATTGGATTTAGGCAGATGTCTGTTTCTTTCCATTCAAGCAAACAAAGTGATTGCTGTTGCTTTTGAGTATACATTGCAAAATAAATTTCTGAAAAGGTACACAGCAAAACTTTAAATTTTTCGCTAGTGGATCCCTTCAAAAGATGGATGATGAATAGCTTAGAATTTAGTACCAACAGTATGTTTGTTGATGGCATGGAGTTCATAAATGACATGTATTACAGGATATTTGTTAGGCTACAAATTTCATGATCATGGTCTGACTCAAGTGATTTTGCTGGTGAATGGGAATCAGTTTTGAGTTCCCCTGGTGAGAGCGAGTAAAATGATACATAGGTGAGCTCGCTCTAAAAATTCAACAAATTTGTCACTAGTTTTTACCCTTCAAAAATAATTTCTTTTCTAGAGGTCACTAATGACCACCATGGCATAGTGGCATGTTTTTAAAAAAAACACCTTGAGTGATTTATCTAAAAACTGATCAATAATGTCAGCTGCTTACAGCTGGGTGAAAAGCTAATAACATATCATCAGCAGCTATCCTGATCAGTAATAACTTAAGTTCATCGAAAGGGCAAGTTTGATAGTTTGGGACATAAACATTAAACTAGTAGGCACCTTTCAAAGAGCTCTCCTTTTTCAGCTATTCAATCACGCAATTGGCATTTGCATCAAAATATGTTGTTTCTGACCTTCTCCATGTCAAAGCCATAACTAAAAGCATATGTGAACCAAGTGGAATTTAAGTTTTTGTATTTGAAAATAAATTATGAAAAATACCTTGTACGGGAAATGCGAGTTGTTTTCTTGTTGAAATTCGCTGATTGGTATCAGTTTTTTGTATTGATTTGAGTCTGATACCCTATTTGCTATATGGCCATTTCCTGTGGCAGCTCCATTTGCTTTACTGTAGACATTCCTCTGGGCTGGCAGTGGGCTCTGTTGCGGTGACGAAAGATCTATTATCTCAGGATTTGTTCTTACATTTGGGTTAGGGTGATTAGCAAATCGTTGACTGCTCATGTTGGTACCACCGCCTCCACTCGGCTGAGCCGCACCATTTACAGGTATTAGAGGAGGGGGGTACTTGGCATTAGACACTAACTGGCTAGCATTAGCATTTGCTACTGACTTTGGAATACCTTGCATAGCATACTGCATGGCATATTGTTGATTACTAGTCACATACGTGGCGTTCCTGGACAGAAAAAAAAGGGGTGTTAAACAAATTGACATTTAAAAGACCAATAAAGAATTTTAGAAGCCTCAATTTGTGTCTGCATTTGAAGAATTTTGAACTGTTTAGAACAGATAACTTCCTTCATTAAATGAAAAAATATTTGTCATAATTCTTAAAAAGCTCCAATATTTTTCCTCTCTGAGTAGAGAGTAGTTAGTATTGCTTTTGAGCAATGATGTTGGCACACTTTTCAAAAGAGATTTAAAAAAAAGCAGAGATTTTCAGACAAAACAGTAGGGATGCTTCCTTTTCTCAAGTCCATACCAAATAAGTTAAGGCATTTTACAGTAAGCCTGAGGATCATAAATATATAAAGTTGCTCCTACAACGCACTCTGGCATCCTGCAACACTCAAACACCATATATGCCTATTCTCCCAGAGGTTATCGGGCAACTGACACCGCAACATCTCTTCGTCAACACCCTGCCGTCATCCCTTTACGGGACGTCCCTGTCACCTCTTCCTACGTGAAACCCAATCCAAAATTTGTTTGGGCAACCTCTCCTCTGATATTCTTTGCACACGCCCATACCAGCACAACTGCCTGGACATGATGTCGTGCATGATTTCTTTTTCTACCTTCATCACTTGGCGAATTCTTTCATTACGGATACAGTCCTGTCTCGAAATGCTGGCAGATCGCAGCCAAAAATCCATTTCGGTTGCCCTCAACATTTCTTGCGTTTTTTTCATCAAAACTACACATCCATTTCGGTTGCCCTCAACATTTCTTGCGTTTTTTTCATTAAAGGCTACACTTCACTATCATAGAGCACGTTACTTTTGACGGAGGCATCATATATCCGGTACTTGTTTGCCTTCAAAATGCTCTGATTATGAGGATCATTTGTCCTTAAAATTCATGGTACAAATTATGCAATTCAAATAAAAACTTGTCCGAGCGAAAACTTCTTACTTTGAATTATTACATCACTTTCTTACAGTCTGGGCAGGATAAGCAAACGTTAGAGGAGGCAGCTCCAGAAATAGATAAAAAGTTTAACAATTTATTGAAGAGATTAAAGGTATTAATGAGCAGGGATTAAGAAAAAGCCAAAAATTGACTGTAATGGAAGCATTGGAAGAGTATTACCAGCGAATCAAAAAACTTACCCAGAAACAGTTGAACCAACAACTCTTGTCAGTGTGGGATTTGCTGCTTGTTGATGAGATAACTGTAAACAAGAGAAACAACAATCATTAAGAATTACTTCTTGCAAAAGAAGAAAAGTGAATTGTTTTTCACTTACACACTACTCCATTAGCTTTCACAAACTCAAGTGGATCACTGAGTAAATTTTTCTTCGCTGTGGTTATGTTTTTCTTTGAAACAGATTTGGAATTTACTGAAATTTGTTTTCTTTTCCAGCAACAGGAACGCTGGTATCCTCACAAAAATTTGCAATGTAACTACAATTTTTGTCAGAACAATATTTTCTATCACTTCCATGAGATGTATCCTAAAAACTTGCACCCAAATTGGAAAAGAAATGTTTCAAAAAAGTTAAAACCTAATGAAACTACAGCAAAGGGGAGCATGCCGTATGATTCACCTAATTAAGTTTCCAATTTCAAAGGAGGACTAAGAGTTTTCTTCAGCAGCCCGTTGAAGGATTAGGTGTACAAGAAGTATTGCATTGTACAATTTTCTTTGCAAAATTTATCACGCTCAATAAATATCTTTGCAATAGCAATCCCAACATAGTTTCCAAGTCTCATTATCAAAACTAAATGTGCTCCACTGCCTTCGTGTACCTTCTGTTAGTTTTCTTCTCCCAAAATTCTCTACTTGTATTCCTGTACGCTTGCTGGATCATCATTCAATTTTTGTTCACAATATGAGGATAAAAAAGTCTTAAAATTAAAATATATTAAAGCCTGTAAAATATTGATTAAGGAAAAGAGCCACTTTAGTACACTGATTCCAACAAAAATTTCTTGTCCTTGACTACTGTCACAAGAAATGGCAAGATTGTGATCTAGCATGCGCTCTGCAGCCCTGTGCAACACTAAAGAGTTCAGAAGTTAGAACTGCTACAATTGCTAGTATCGAAACAAGGCAGTTTCCTTCCCTTCCATTTAAAACAAATTACATATTCCCTGATACAATTCTACACCAACTGGTCTAAAAATCATACCTTTCACATAAAATTACTCCAGTGAAAGAATTCATTTTTTCTTCTTTCTTTCTTTATTTCTTATTATGACAAAAATTAATTTCTGAAATCTTTATTGCTGAAAGAAATTTTATTAAAAGGAATGAATTGCTTTTAAAGGTACTCTGCTTATGGCAGCAGTTCCTGCCATTCCCTTCTGTGTATAGTGAGAAAATGAGGAAGAATAGACGGAATACATTTTTAAAACAAACAAAGAACTTACATAATACTGATTAGCTTGATGAGTTCTGGCAGCAGGTCTGACTGGTGCTGTCACAAAATTTCTATCATTTGGTGTCACTACTGTGCCACCAATTTGCTGAAAGCAAAATAACAGAAAAAATTAAAATTGAAATTAGATTCAAGATTGTCTGAAAATTTCAAATTAATTTAATTTTGGTATCTCCCTTTCTCAAAGCTGCTGAACAAAGAGAAATTATTCTACCAACTCTACACCAAGTCCAGACTTTATATGAAGTAAAAGTTATTTTCACACTCAAAACCTTTATTCACCGGGCAGCAATTGATAAGTTCTTGGCGTTCAATTCTGCAAATTGTTGTTTAGTTTGACAGAATTGTCATTCCTTAGCCTGGATAGGGTGAAAATAAATGTTGCTGTCTTTTATGATCCTCATTTGCTGACAAATGGTGTTGATTCAACAAATTTACACATGTCTTACCCATTAACACAGGATTGCCACTAAATCTAGAAAATGAAATTCCTCGACATTTCTCTGATTACTCCGACACATTTTGGTGAAATTTCCTGACAATTGAAGACACTCCATAGGGTTAAAAAGACATAATTAGAAATAGCTTTCAGGCAAAATTAGTTGTTCAAAACGTCAAACCTATTCTAGAAAGGAATTAACAGTGGCTGGACAATTTTTCCCTGACTCTTTAAAATTCCCTGACATTTCCCCACAGTGACTGGACAATTTTTCCCTGACTCTTTAAAATTCCTTGACATTTCCCCGTTTTCTCAGCATTCCCTGACGGTGGCAACCCTGTCAACAGTATGACATTTTCAATGAAGGTATTTCCTTACAAGAAGCCAGAATGAACACTTACTTGATGTATTACCGGTTGAGCCATCCTTGTGACTTGAGCGGCTTGATAAGCAGGTGCGGCTGCTTGGGCATTCCACCCATTCATAGGAACTTGTTGACCAGAGGGCATTCTTTGCATCACAGAGGTAACAGCACTAGGTATTACAGGAACTCCTCCGGGCGGTGCTTTGATCCACGAAGAACCACTTCCCGCCATACTGTTTGGCCTTTGCGTGCTGACTATCAATTGTGAATCGACGACTTTAGTTGGCCAGTAGGCTTCAAATGTTGTTCCCGTTGGAAAATATGATTTTATATTTGTCAGACTAATCACAGAACACGTTTCACTGGCAAACAATTCATTCCGAATGCCTTGCACTTTGCAGCAAAATTTTAAATAGGCTAAATCCCAATTTTCTAATTTTTCAGACTTTAATTTTAGATTATCTGTTTCACCTTCGAAGTAAAAGAGGGGCACAAATTTTTGGTCATCTTTGACAGTAAAAGGAACAACCGACTCTCCATTTATCCGAATAAACCCGCACTTGTCTTTAACTGCAGAGTTGGGATTTTGTTTGTTTGTCAATTTATGATAACAAAAGTCTAGGAAAGTGTAAAATTCTTTAGCATCTTCATATTTAACAACTAAATCTTTCACAGTAAACATTTCTTTTCCATAATAGAAATCGCAATGCCTTTCATTTATTTCTCGAAGAAGTTTAGACTCAATTTCGGTCACATAATAACTAGGAATGCTCGTACAGCTATAAATATCTCTATGAAGATAGTTTAAGTAAACGTCTAACAATTTGGTTTCAACCATTTGCACAGCAATGTATTTTTCACCATTCCGGAGAATGTATGGTAGATCAGCTTTTCCTAGAGTCGTCCAACCAAACTGACCTGAAAAAATGAATCAATAACCATTTAGTCCACTGGCAGGAATTGTCTTTACATAACATTAAAAGTAATTATGAAAAGCAATGAATGATCTTCATAATTGGCAGCAATAAGCAAAATAGTGGTCAAGATGAAATGTTATGACTGAACACAGAAAAATGAAACAGCATATCTTGAAAAAGAATTAAATAAACTGAATGGAAATTCTTGTGTAATTGAATTAATTTTGGAATTGGAAAGGAACCCTAGGAAATACTTTCAACAGATGACAGCTGCAAAGATAGCTCTCTTTTCATGTTCCCAACTGGTAACCAAGTCATTGGAATAAAATCATACTAGGGGGCTACGCCCCCTGGCCGCTACGCGGCCCAACCCCCTGAAGGCGCTCCGCGCCAATGGCCGCTCGCGCCTTTTTACCCTCCTATCAGTGTTAGTTTTATTTTTCCCCTAAAAAATTACGATATGAGGTATACTTTAATTTTAAACTTTACTTAAAATTACTTTAAAATTAAAAGGACGCGTTTTGGAATGACTGCTTGATGAAATATTGCAGTAAAACAATGAACAATGATAGTCAGGTAATAAGTAAGACTTAATGGGACGGGGATCGAACCCACACCGAATTCATAGTGGACGCGTTCGACGTCTTAGACGACTCGGCCATCGCCCGACGTTAAGTCGTCGGCGCGAATCTTGTGTACATAAGTGTAGAGCTGATGCGCAGGCTACACAGCTACTGCGCAACCTCCTCGACCACTGCGCATCCTCCCGCGCATAGCGGTAGCAGTACCGGAGCACTCTGTAAACTCACTCACTTTTATAACGTGATTTTAAAAAAACCTGGGTCCTTTTTCCAAAATCTGATTACAGCGGGCTCATCTAGGGCCTATTACCTGTCGATTTACGCAAAAATCATGAAAATCGGCCCGGTAGAACGCTCAAACGAACTATGACAAAAAGTATAAATTTACATTGTTTAAATGGGAGAATTCGCAACTTTACCACGTAATATAAAAAAACCTGGGCCATATTTTGAAAATCTGAAAAGAGTTGGCTTATCTAGAGACAATTGCCCGTCGATAGCCGCAAAAATCATGAAAATCGGCCCGGTAGAACGCTGGAACTAAGCGTTACCAGTTTCGCAAAATTAGGAGGTCTCGGAGCTTATAGTATAGAGATGAATGGAATGCTACAGCATTATACTTGCTTAGCCACTATTAATAAGAAGAATAGAAGAATAAAAGAATAAAAATACATTAAAAAATCTAACAGGTCCAATTTCTGTTACATTCTTCCTTCTTGCCAACTTTTACACTTCATGGCAGTCATTTCAAAAACCTTTGAGACTTCAGTACCTAAAATTGAAAAAAAAAAAAACGAGGAATGGACTTCGCACAAGAACAAATGATTCACAAAAGTAACTTCTGCTCACTTGCACACAAGTCTAAATTCAGGGCAGCATGTTGCTGATGATGGCACAACAGGAGTCTCTGATGACAGTTGCTCGGCGCAGCCAAAACGCGTCCGCCGTGAATTTAAAACCATACAGAGACAAAGAGAAACTCTTCATTGCTATCTTGACAATGGTGGAAACTTTTGCTTTTGGAACTCCAACATTTCACTTCTGATTTCCATACTAGATGGATGTTGAACAACAAGTTGGGTATTTTGTTTCGCACAAAATGGAAGTTTGGCAAACTTGTTTGGCTCATTTCATCAACCTAACCTCATCATCTACTAAGTAGGTATATCAACAGCCAGAAAAAGGGTGATGAGTGTTGCTCCCTTATAATTGTCCAAAAGAAAGTGTAAAATCCCCATTAGTTTCCACCTGTCGCCAAGAGCTAGTGAAGGGTATCTCTTTGTCTCTGCTACAAGAGAAAAAAATTTACTTCCTTGTTGAGTGAAATTGTGCACACCTTAAATTTTAAGTTTAAATAAAACTTATATTCTGTTAAGATACCTTTTCTACTGCTTTCATCAATTGGAACATTTTCCGTCTTCTTTGCAGGCGTAACAGGAGCTTCTACAGCAGCAGTAGGCTGAGTCGCTGCCAACTTATTTTGGGGTGTGACTTTGGGAAAGTAACTAGCGATCCCCTGGCCATTGGCAAGGTTAGCAGCATTGGCAGCTCGTGCATTTTGATTAGCCTGCGCCTGCGCCATTTTAGCCTTGTTAGCTTCAGATATCTTAGCTGCCAGTTCCCGGATCTCAGCCTCATCGGGAGGCTCTTGTTTGACACGGGCATTGTTACTGCTTGCACCTGAAAACAATGACAGAAAATGCAAAATGTAATTACTACTGTCAACTATACTTACTGTATAGGTCTTTCTTCCAAGTAAAGACAAGGTTCTTTTACTTGAGAGGGTGTTGACAACGTTAAATATACTTTGTCAAAATCTTCGTAGATTTTTCAGTGAGTATCGATCTTGCGGACTAAGTACTTAGATAGCATGATCTAAGGTAGGACCCTTTTTTTTCGAAAAGGAATATGCAAGTAAGAAGTACAAGTGTTCATTGACAGAGTCTATTCACTCATAAAGTTTGCGCTTAAGTAAAATGCATGTTTTGCAAGTTGAATGTTCATTTCCTTTAAATAATTCTATTGGTTTCCAACTTTTTTAGTGTTTGCGCTTGTAAATTCCATTTCATTAAGTAAGTGAATTTAGCCCAATTCACACTATCAAACTTTCCATTCAACTCTTAAATGCAACTTGTCTAATGAAAAGTTGGATAGTGTGATACTGACGAGAGAAAACAACAATTTGATGAAAATTTGAAGGGAAACTTGAATGCGACGTCACATTCAACTTTTTGTTCAACTTTCCATCCAACTGTCTACCAATTTGATGGAAAGTCGAGCGCAAAAAATGAAACGAAATCTTCCGACCAACGTCAGGCTAAGGCTGATACAAATACCCGAATGCTGATGTCCGGAACCAGAAACCTGGCAGTTGTCGGCTTTGCCTTTGCTTATGACGATATCACACTGCAACGGTACTTGAATCAAATTTTTTTGCGTCCAGCTATCCATCCAACTTTTCGTTCAATTAAGTAAGTCGGATGAAAAGTTTGAAAGTGCGAACTCAGTTTTGTAAAAAATGTAATATAAAGTACCACCTATAGTGTTTAATAGGAAACTATGCAGGTGTAAGTTTTCAGAAAACATAATATACGTAACAGAAGTTCTAAAAATTCACATCCCAGAGGTCTGTGTCAGTGTGAGGTGTGTGTTGTAGCGCTGTGGGTTATAGCGCTACCTTTATGATCGGGAGGTCCCAGGTTCAATTCCCAGCCAGGCGACCCAAGTTTGATGGTTTCAAACAATGGTTGCCTGGGACTGGTTTAAGGGACGGAGGGGGGACGGGACTTAAGCGCAAGGATTAGCCCTTGCGGGCTACTTGAAGTAGTAAAATAAATAAAAAAGGAGGTGGAAACTAGAAATTAAGTTAATCAGGAGACATTCTCCAACGCTGCGATTCAATTTTTAGAATCATTGCCTGAATGCAGGCACATTAGGATGACATTGCTGGTCTCAGCATAAACCATTACCACTACTCCAACTCGGAGTCAATTTCTGTACTACTGAAATGAGATGACACTCAGAACTGGGGAAAGAAAGGAGAAGACAAATATCACATCAACCTAAATACAACAATCGTCAGTTGGCCTCTTGGCTGACACACAAGTTTGTGCTAGATGGTGCTATTTTCTGAAGTGACATTGATCCATTCTTTTCTTACCCCTGTTCTAGGACTGGCGCTGAGGGTGTAACTTAAAAATAGTGCTCTCATGAGCCTCCAGCATTTGGTAGAATTGGGAATATAACAGAGGCTCCAGAACCTTCAAAAACACCTTGCTTTCTCGAATTTAAACTGTCTCAGTTGTGAAAACACCTAGCTTCCATGTTTCAAACTTAAAATAAACTTGCGAAATCTCTGATCTAAGTAAGATGGAAAAAATCAGAAATCATACAGCTTTTCGATTGTTATCATTATTTTTTCATGAGAGGATTAAACATAAGGCTAAAAACAAATCAGACCTTCACATAAACAATGTCTGCTCATCACATTTAGATTTCTGCATTCAATAACGAACCAGTGTAAGTGCATGGCACGACTTTCTCTCTCATGCTATAGATGGAAGTCCTCTTGCCTTAACATCAAAGGGTCAAAACTATGAACAAGTTCTTTCGATTAGGTAAAGCCATTCTTGAAGTTTCTCTAAAAATGTGAATGATAGTGTGCTCAATTAAAAGAGAGACTGGCTTTGATCGAATATCAAAAAAATAAGTATGAAACTGGTAAGCTAATCAGGGCATTGGAGAAAAAAACCTCGTTTGCGCTGATTACGTTTTGAGTTATTCTGTTTCGTTGACTATTTTTATCAAATGAGGGCCGAATTTAAGTTGTAGATTAGTATAAGGGATTAGGACTTAAACCAACTTGACATACATCAAAGTATTCAGGTAAAGTCAACTGACGGTAAATACACAGCGGAACTGAATTTACAAGGCATGATTGAGGATCACTGATAAGATAACCACCTGGCAGGATTGTAATGTATAAATTCAGTGCGCTGAAAATAATAAAGTGAATTGGGTAGACATGTAAATCCATGAAAATTAAGAAAATCTGAGTGATCGGAGCATCATGTTGGCTTAGAAAATTATTTAGAAAACGCGATGTGATGAGGTATTGGGGCATGATGAAAACTGAAACTGAAAAGACTAGAAATAAATGTTATCGATATAAAAAAACTAAGTCACTTAAATAAGACGAAAATGAATTACCTTCTAGAGTATCACTAGCGGCAATGAAGGGGCTAATATTCTGCATGGCCATAATAATCCACTCTTATCGGAAAACATGTATCATAATTCACTGAAAATAATCACAACAGGATCTTCATTATATTTTGATAAATAATTCGACGCCAAATACTAAATTTACACACTAAATCACTGCGACACAGCAACACATTTCACGCCCGACAAAATTCTGGTGAGTGTCCCTTAAATCTCATGGAAGTGGAATACAGGGAAACAACATTCTGGTCCTAGCAATCCTAGCCTCGCGATAATCCCATGTTCATCGGACCTCTTTCCCTTAACTCATGATTCACTCAGGCATAATTTGGTACATTAGGGACCAAGCAACCAATCAGAACCCTTCTGCGCATTACAAACAAAAAACTGTCATTCATTATCATTCATGACGTCACCATCTTGAGCGCCTGGGTACGAGGCTAGAACTCGAGTTTCCAAGGTCTTTTGGTACAGTCACACCAAATTCGTTTCGACCTTTTTACCATGGTACACAAATTTAATGCCAACGATTTTCTCAGGCACAAGGCACCGTGCATCAATAAAAATTACCATTTTTATACTTCGCTATAGCTCCTGCTTAATTTTGGTCCCTTTTAGTGGCGTAAATAGTGTGCGAAAATAGTGAAACTCCGAGCATGCGGCGCGCTCTCTTGGAGCTGACTGTACTTTTTCTATTCATAGCCTTATAGGCGACGTGGGAAGGAGAGGGAGGGGGAACACTTTCATAACCTCAGCATTCTGCCCCCACTCCGCCCAACAAACTTGTAGGAACCTGTTCTCGCCGCGTCAATGGTATTATTGTGTTAGGGTTCGTTTCCCAACGCCGCCATTATTGTTGCCTGAACCCAACCGCCTACCATTGTAATCCCGCCTCAAGCAGGGCGCATCCGCAACGCACGCTTCGCTTCGCAGTCGGTTCACGCCTGCATCGTCTCTTGCGGCGGAGGTCACGTACTGACGATCCCCCCTCAACCCATTAACCTTTTTAGGCGCAGCCATTAATCGTGCCTAACCCTCCATTAAAAAAAAGGCTCTCCGCCTTTTTCTTCGCTGCTGCACCTCTTACGCAAAATGGCGTCAGCTTTTAAATTTTCCACGGCCCCGGAGGAGGGGGGCCTCACCAATTTATTATCCACCATAGTTTTACGTTTCAAAGGACCCATTTTTAACAGCGCTTTTTTGGGGTGTGGGGTTTGAACGCTCGAGATAGTTTTTTTTTTTTTAAACCTTGCGTTTTTTAGTAACCCTGCAGCCCAGACTGAACAGTTTTAACGTTGCTCTGACCAAGCGGAGGGTGTGGTGCCTAACGCGTAACGCCCGTTTTAAACCCTCCCCTCGTCCCTTTGTCACGGACCGCATTGCAGTGCGCACACCATTCCTTCCCTCCTTGCGTGCGTTACGTAATTAATAAAGGCTTCCCGGTTGCATAAGCTGCCCTTTCCCACTGTTTTTCCTCCCCTCCACAATTAAATCTTCCTCACTCCTCTTATATTCTCTTTCATATTTTTTTCCCTTCCACGTTCTACGACGTCTCTTCGCTGTCGAAGAAAGAGAAAATATATTCCGTGCGAGAAAATATTTTTACTTCGGTCGCCTGCAGGTACCCATGCTGATACACGCGTCTCGCTCGCTCATGCTCTTTCTACAAACAAGTAAACTGTTTTCTTTTCCGTTCCTCTCCTATAATCGCTTATCATATGAATGTGATACCCTGATTCCGTCGCAGAAATCAAAGAATCTGGCTGATTATCGTTTTGATAAGACTTCCTTCCATAGCATTCTTTCAGATAAGTCGAACTAACGAGAAGTCCTATTCTGCCTCCTGTACCTGAACTTCCCCTCTTTTCTTTATGTGAACTTCTTTATGTACCCCTCCACAAGTGCATCTCAAGACGGGGGGAGGGGGGCGGCTATTCCTGATCTGGATTTGAGTATGTATATATACTTACGCGAGTTTTCTGATACTCATAAAAAATGTAAGTAAACATGAAAAATATAAAATATAAAGTAAAATAAAAAAGTAGAGGGAAAAGAAATTTAATAAAATTTCTTGAACACGAAAAGGGATGGGGAGGTGTAGGTAATGAGAGAGGTATAGAAAACACCTCTAATGGACATTTCCTTCTACATAGGTTGAAACCTTTTATATGGTAGTAAACGTAATATTTTTAGAGGCGGGGAGGGGGGGTGCAAAATCTCAAACTTGCAAAGGAGCGCTGAACTCAAATTTTTTTCTCCCCCCCCCCCCCCCGGCAAATTGCAACTTTTATTGTGGGATAGAACATTTTGTAAAAGTTGCATTTCGATCTTTTTATTACCGTTCCTACATGACTACCGTTCTAAATTTTGTAAATTTAACCTTTCCGACCTCCACAAAAATTCGACAGAATGTTAATCACCAACATGAATAATAGTGAGGGTTTTAAAGTAAAATATGTGAGAATAAAAGAAACTTCGCGAGGCCGAATAGTTTTAAGCGACTATTATTGTTTTCAAGCCTAAGATTGCCTACTTAGAATATTGCAGGTGAACCAGTTAGAAGAACGCGAAACACGTTGTGTAAAGAGGTAGGAGGATGATTTATTTCAAAATTTAAAGGAATTTTAGGGGGGTTTTTGAAGTCCCCTACCGAGGAAATGTTGACTCCCCTAAATAACTCCCCCTCCCCTCCCCAAAAAAAAAATTGGCTAAAATGAGTCCTAATAGCCTGTGGTTTTGGGATACTTACAATGGCTTATGTGTGTTAATTACTTCTTGACGCACATACATACAAGGTGCTTCACTGCTTCAGACCACTCGTGCCAGCCTTTTTCCTTTATCATTTGAAGTCGAATGAAGTCGGAGACTCGGGTTCAAGTACAAAATCGACCCCCAGGAATCTAAAGTTCGTGGTCCCGAACCCTCCTCGGCTCCCATCGAGAGGGGAGGGGGAGTAAGGGGGGTCGTGACTTAAAAAGTTGGGTTTTCCGTCGAAATTTTGAAATTATTCCATCAAATTTAGGAGGCACGGAAAATTTTACCTCTAATCGTTACTAATTGTAAGAACACCAAAATCAGACCATCCGTATTCGAAATATTGACCCTAAAGGTGGGGGGATAGGGCCTTCCTCCCACCCCAAAATTCATTATCGCTAAATTGCTGTAGAGGCTCAGGAAAAATATGCTTTCTTACAAGATCGGCCACCATGGATTCAAATTCGACAAAAAAAGCTCCCCAAAACTTTTCTGATGTGACCTACAGAGGGTCAGTAATTTTGCAAATTCTCTAAGTTTCGGGCCCCTGTATCGTATCAGAAAAGTTTTGGGGGCCGCGGGACAATCCTATTCGGCTCTCTGTTAGACTGGTATATAGTCCATTACTTAGTTAAACATCTTTTTCCTGAGCCTCCACGTCAATTGGACGTGTCTCTATCAAACGGAACTAAGCGCCAATTCGAGTTCCTTTTGAGAAATTCAGAATCTCGGATAGCGCGTTCTGTCAAACAGACCTAAGCGCCATGGAAAAGCATTGCGAGTACAAGGACGGAATAAGCCGGACGCCCGATTCTGCCGCCAATCCAAGCCCCCATCTACCTTCCTCACCCTATGGCGCTTAGGTTCGTTTGTTAGAAATACGTCCAATTTAGCCATTTTAAATTTTTTTTTTTTTTTTTTTTTGGGGGGGGGGGGGGCTTTCGGCCCTATCCCCCATCTTCAGGAGTCAATATTTCAAACAGAAGTGGTCTGATTTTGTATTCCGTGGTATCAACAAATTTGCGGTAAAATTTTCCGTACTTCCAGAATTTGATTAAATATTAGGTATCAACCAATCGCGTTACGTAATTTTTGAACAGCCCTTAGAGACTCGATATGGCACGTGCGTGGAAGCTCTCAACGCGCAGGCGGCGTTATACGTCGAGGAATGAGTACTGTAGAAGAAGAACAAGATAAAGAAAAGGAAAAAATTAAAATTGTACGTAGTTGATCAGATCTCTCCTTCAAGGCACACCACCAGCATCGTCAACGACTGTAAGCAAGTTTGCAAGTCAACCGGGCGATCGCTGTTTAGAACTGTAGAGCTCGTGGCTTGATCTAATAATGTTGCCGGATTTCTCATTATAGTTGCTAATGCGGGCTTTTCTTTGAATATCGATCATATGTGTCGAGCTGACAACTACGCTTCTAATGCCGGCGCTAAACAGTGTTGCCGCGTGAGTGTACAATTGTACAAGTCCGAGTGCATTGTATTCAGGGATTTATTTATTCCCCTGTGAGCTGGCAACGTGTGTTCTCCCGTAGTCATCAGCTCTCCGACCCGGGAAACAAGAATAGAGGTCCCTGCTCTCCCGGCGCAGATTCGAAAATGCGATGGTGAGCCATGTCTGGTGCCCTGCATCTGAACTCGGAGAGCCATGGTTTTTTGCTCGTGTCTTATACAAGACGAGGACCCTTTGTGCCTCGCTATTCTGCTGCCTGGCTTAAGACTTGGGCAGCCCTAGCTGCAAAACAACCTTTAAGGTTTTCTCTTTGTTCATACCTACGCTGTATCGGAGAGAAACATGAGTGAGGGGGTGCGATTCCCACCACTACCCCCTGGGTACCCCTGGCATAAAGCGTTCTCTATAACCTGCAGACATTTTAAGAAGTAACGTCGTTTGCAATGGAATGAAACACGCGATCGATGTCAACTCAAACAGTATTTCGGTGACTTTAAAAAATCCAGTCTCGATCGGTTTGTGACATTCCGGTGTTTCCTTATAAGGAAGTTTATTTTTCAACTTAAAAAAATTTCCCGGCTTAAATGATTACTTACTTGAATTATGAAATTTTCCATCTACCTACATTTTCTTCGTCCGAAAGCTTATTCTTTGAATAAAATGCATTCTGTCAGTTTTCATTTGGTAAAGTATCATAAAATAAACTTAGATGAAAGGGAAGATTTTGAGACATTGGAAACGAAGTGAAGCTTTTTTACTTTTTACCGCTAGGCGCGGGTTATAGAACTTGGCCAAATTATCAATTGCCCCTTCATTCCGAAGGGTATGCACTTTGAGCAACTTGGATGTTGAAATCATGGTATCGCACTTCAGGTATTCGAGGGTTCCGCATCTATATTTCCCTCATACTAAGTACCATAGTGTAAGTTCTTTGTGTTATTTAAGTGTAAATAGAGTAAATACTAAAACGGGAGACCCTTAAGTTTACATAGATAATAATGGCAGCACGAAGAGACGGGAGGCTAACACGAGGGCGAGGGCTAATAGCGCAATGAGAAATACAATGGTTCCACGCGCTGCATATTTAGCGAGCATCTTAATTGATGCAAGGGTCCCTAAAAATCTAAAGCCGCCTAGGGATTATAGGATTATACGAGTCCTTATTCGGAGAAACGCAGGGTCAGGCGGGGCGCGGAGGGGAAACGAAGCGAGGCATCCGGAGCCCCTCCCAGGCTGGAACCCTAATAAACATAAACATTAGACGTAAAGATAAAGTTTATTGGTTTTATGCGACGGTAGCGTTTACATTAGGGCCCCCCACCTCGGCTCCATAAAATTTTTCTCCTCTCACCGGTCGCGGACGCGCAGACGCGTGACGCGGTAGGGGAAAGCGTCGTTTGCGCGCGGCCGGCGGGTTCCACGACGGAAACAAACGAGGTCATACGAGAACGACCGAAGCGCATTGATCTGGGGGCCCCTGCCAACTCGTCAAGTGTTTATTTCGTAAAAATGTGCGCAGCAAAATTGCGGGGATCCCCTCCCGGCGTAAACCCTTGTGTTGCTAGGGGACTCGCCTCACCCTACAACTTCAAAGCTTCTCCCCTCGGCCCACCCTTATCCCGCATTCGCCCGCTAGCAGCCATAACGAGCCGCCAGCTGTTCCGCTTTTATGCTATCAAACTAACAACGTAACAGGCTTCCACCGCTGCGTTATTCTCGCTCGATACAAAGAGACCTCAGTCTGCAACTCTGGCCTCCGCATGTAGGCGAAGAATGCCGAAGATAGGTCCCAACTACATACTTCCGTTCACTAACGCGCTTCTACCGTTCATGGCGAGTCAAACTTTCCCATGGCATTTCATAAAATTATTTAGGTTCTAGGTGGATCCTCCGCTCTGGCGCAATGCACTCTGGGTACAATCGATGTATTTCAAATTTTAACTAACAGGAAAATTAATTACCTAACTTAGAAAAAGTGCATCAATTATTAAAAAGAGTCGTTAATCCGCCTCCAAATTTTTGAACTGAAGTCAAAATTCATACGTACCTACTCAAAATTTGAATCCGGTTTCAATTTATTGATATCGACGATCAATTGGCGATAGATAGTGCCTAGAATTCATTTTACATTAAGATTTCGAAAAATAATTTTTGGCACAAAAATTGTCTAAGTAGATCATTATCTACCCATTATATAAGAGAAAGTTCTTGAGTATACTATGATTAAAAAGTTGAAAAAAAACGCTCGTTTCACGACTTTCGGTGAAGAGGTAATTTGGAAAGGGTAGGTCGCCCTGTTTGGAACCACAAGAGTAACTTGGTCGTATATAAGAAGAAATGGCGCATGGCGTCATGGCGTCTCTACCAAAATAGTACATCGGCGGCTTAGGTCTCCCGCGCTAATCCCTTATGATTCGACGCGGCGCGGCGCGGCACCCCCTTTTGCTCCCTATAATTACGTCAAGCATTGCCCCTTTCGCCCCCTTTTACCCTTGGTCGATATGGGGCGCGGGGGTCCTTTTCACTCATTTACGACGCGGCAAAACGCCTCCTCTCACCCCCTTAAACCCGTACATGACGCGGTGCGGCGTCACAATAGTGAGTGAGTGTGCGCCGTGCGTGAATTTTCCAGATGTTTTGAATGCAACAATTCGCAAGTATTTTGTGCTGAAATTAAAGTAGAAAAAAAACATAATTATTCCGCAGAAATTGATGGAAAAATTCTTTATGGAAGCTTCAAAATGCGTCCGATTAGTCGTGTAAATTCTAAAATTTCTCGGGGGATGCCCCTCGGACCCCCCCCCCCCCTCCGTGCTTGGGGCCCGGACCTTAAAACTGGTACCAGGGCCCGAGATGGGATGTGGCGAGCCTGCATGAAGGCTATTTCAATTGTAATCTTCCGTCGCATTTCGAAGGCGCAATGATACAACTATTTGAACTCTCCGGAATGCGTGAGGTATCACGTCGCATTTGAAGGCGTTTTCAAAACAGCCAAGTTCCGTTATCGGAATGATCGTTTTGCATAGTTCATATTATTTTGTTTCCATTTCTAACCACTTGTTTAATTATAATCCTCCTATAAAAACCACCCATTTGCTAAATACAATTCTAGCTGAAGCGCACTTAAGCGCATTCATGACTACAAAAATGTTAACGGAAATCGAAAAGGCCAGCGTGCATGAAGGCTATTTCAATTGTAATCTTCCGTCACATTCTTACGGCGCAATGATACAACTATTTGAACTCTCCGGAATGCGTGAGGTATCACGCCGCGTTTGAAGGCGTTTTCAAATCAGCCAAGTTCCGATACCCGGATTATCGTTTTGCATGGTTCATATTCTTTTGTTATATTTCGTGCCACTTGTTTATTTCTAATCCTCGTAGAAAAACCACCCATTTGTAAATACAATTCTGGCTGAAGCGCACTTCAGCTATGCATTCACCACTACAAAAATTTCAGAGGAAATCGACACGCTCAGCGTGCATGGAGGCTATTTCCATCTAAATCTTCCGTCACATTCTTACGGCGCAATGATACAACTACATGAACTCTCCGGAATGCGTGAGGTATCACGCCGCATTTGAAGGCGTTTTCAAAACAGCCAAGTTCCGTTATCGGAATAATCGTGTTGCATAGTTCATAGTATTTTGTTTTCATTTCTAACCTCTTGTTTATTCACAATCCTCCTATAAAAATTACCCATTTGCTATACAGGGTGTCTCACGAAAAACGAGCCACCTTGAATATCTGCCGAACGCGTCGGAGTTTCGAAAAACGGTAAAAGACGTGTTCGTTTATATCGAGGGGGACACCTTTTGGCGTATTCGACAATTTCCCAAACCGCGGGAGGGGCGCGGGGCGGGGGGTGCCCCACCCGTAAGTCGAACTTTTCAATTGGCACCCCTACTTTTTTATTTCAGAGATCAATTCTACGCCAAAAAAACAAGCTACCCTGTCCAAACCGAATGTAAATCGGACAATTTTTCAGTGATTGAGAGAGTTTGAAACATTTTTTTCATGCTCTTTTCAAAAATTTCCCACGCCCAATGGAATTGCCGTATCAAACCAAACTCTCCGCCAAAAAAATTCTTAAACATTGCACTTTCGATAAAAAAAATTAAAAAAATCTGCTGCACCCGAAAGCAGTTAAGTAGAAAAACAAATGGATTAGCTTTTTTTTTTTGGGGGGGGGGGGGGTCAATGACTTGAGCCGGACCTTGATACTTCTGAGGACGCTATTTTTCCGCGGTGCGTTGTTTTTCTACTTAACTGCTTCTTCATGGACACGGTTTCTTATGCTTCAGAAAAAAGATTAATAATTCTTGTCTGAAACTTACTACTCCCCGCCCAACACGGAAATATTTTAAAAATATTGCTAAAATATTGTCAAAAACATTTTAACAATATTTTAACAATATCGAAATAATATTGCTGCAATAGTTTGTTGTCCGCCCCCCTGACAATATTGCAGCAATATTGTCAAGGTAATATTGATAATATATTTTAAAAATATTTACTTGCGATGAGGTTATCATATTCCATATCCGTGTGCGCGCACTCTAGGAGACGTCTTTGGTACTAATTTTCTTTCTAATGTACACATGCGTCCAGGTTGTGGATCGTAGAGTTGTTACTGACCTTAAAATCCGCGCCGTCCTAGTCGGGATTAGAACCCACGCCTCGGGGTGGAGTTGATATCCGAAGTCCAGTACTTTACCACCAGACCAGCCAGGCTTGATGTAGATGGGCCCGTAAATTCAATCTCTTAACTATCGCAGGCCTCTGAGTCCGTAATATGTTTGTTTATTGACGGATTCTTATAATATTTTACCAGAATTTATTATTTATTATTTATTTATTATTTTTTATTTCATCCTGTAATTTGTGTTTCAAATTCTTTATTAATTGTACTCAACATATTCCTATTCATGTATTACAAATTTTCGTTTTTTTTAACTCTCTCTCATTTTTTTCTTTACCAAATTACTGTTTTTTATAATTGCGTCTTTTTCCAGTTTTAATTATTTGAGCTTTTTCCTAGTTTGAATTTATGTCGATGTATTTATGTTATGTTATTTATTTTTTTCCCTTCTTTTTGTCTTTTCTTCCCCCCCCCCCTTTCTTTTTTCTAGCGATTGATTTTAGTAAGTTCCGCAAAATAATTGGTAAACAGAGCAAAACCATACGCTAATTTGGCAAACATTTTGAAAATCTAGCAAAAATTTTAGCCATAATAGCATAAACTAGTAATGTTAATTTCGCAAAAGTATAGTTTGCCATTTTCGCACAATAAAATTACCACTTTTGCAAATTGTTTTGTCGTTCTCGCCACGAGGGTGGGCATTTTAGCAAAAAAAGCAAATTGCAGAAATCGCAAACCATTTTTTGCCATTTTAGCAATTAATTTTTAAATATTACAAAAATATTTATAAAATATTTTTAACATAATATTAAACAAATATTTTTAAACTAATATTTCTAAAATAATTTTAAAATACTAGAGGGCTCCGCCCCCTGGCCGCTCCGCGGCCCAACCCCCTCGTATATTCTGTCAATTCGTTATGAAAATATCACTTAATTTTTTTTAATTTACATTATTCTCGTAAATTGTATTAATATTAATACTGCTGAAGTTCTGTTAAGTGCTTATTCATTCAAAAGATCATCTTCAATTTAGCTAAAAACTTACTTCAATTAAGGTTGGAGTTTTAAAAAAAGGTGAATAATCAGTTTGAAACGGTTTATATGGGATAAAATAAAATGGATGGAAAGCAAATAGGATAGAATATAATATAATATAAACGAAATATAATAGGTTTGTCATTAATAAAACGGGATGTATTTATATTAACCTTGATAAAAGGCCACAGGTCGGTTTGATATTTAAATTAAAGAGTGGCGGTGATGCGTAACAATTTTTGGATTTGCTGCTGCAATTCCCGAGTAGTAGTGATCGCCATAAATTGCGATTTAATCGGAGAATATATCGCGATTTTATCGACGTCGCGATTTATTGCAATATTATCGGATAAAAAAATCGCGATTTTATCGACGGCGAATCATCGCAATATTATCGGGAGAAAAATCGCGATAAATTGCAATAAAATCGCGATTTTATCGAACGCGATTTTATAGAGATAAAATTGCAATAAATTGCAATTTTTCATCAACGCCTACTAACGCATGAATGACGCTTATGAAACATGTTTCTATGCCGCCGCCGCTGCCGTTTTTACCAAGGTCCGTTGGTAACTTTACCATCTCTTTTTTTTATCAATCATTGGTAATGTTAGAAAGGCAGACCGGTATTTTTACTGATTTTTCCAGGTAAGAATACCACTTTTATTCGTAATCAATTCCCGGTAACTTAATTTACCATTTTATCTCTGTAATTCTACCACAGGCGATAAAAAATATCGGCGTTTTTACCAAGGTCCATCGATATCTTTGCCATCTCACTATTCTTGGTAATTTTACAAAGACAGAATGATGAGATTACCAGTAGAACCTCATTTTACCAACCGTATTTCATAAAGTACAGTACGTATTTCATAAAGTACAGAGGAGGGAAAATAAAAAAAAAAAAAAAAATCCAATGAAAACTCGGTGTCAGTCAACGCAATGTAAAAAGTTGTAAGGTTGCGAAGCGCCGATCCATCTACATAGAGGCAATTCGCACTTGGGAATCATGTTGCGGCCATAGCCTAATGGAAAAGTGTTGGCCTACCACCGTGGCGACTGAGGCGATAATCGCTCATATGTTGATGATCCTAGCGATTTTATCACCGGTAAAATCGACCGGTAAACGTGATGGACGCACGGAGAACGCCCAGAGTTAACGCCAGGGGATGAAACCCCTTGGGGACGTGATGGTACAATTTTTTATCTACCAATATTATTTTTATTATTTTTATTTTATCGGCGATTAAAATCGCAATTTTTCCGTTGAAAAATGCTACTTGGGTTGGTGATTTAATTTTACCGTGAATAATATTGGTAGATAAAAATTATAGTTCAGAAAAAAGCATAAGTTTAGCTTCAGGTATAAATGATGCATTTATATACTTTCTAAAAGCGTTAAAAAAAATTAGAAGAATTCGAAGATAAGATTTTAGAATGAGTTTCAAATGAGCCACTTTTTTCTGATCTCATATTCAAACCTACAATTCAAAATTTAAAATTATGCATTTTTTGGAACAAAAAAGTTAACACTGAAAACAATTTCAACAGAATCTTATCTTCGCATACCTATACTAAATAAAAAATTTATACATTTTTTCAGAATCAATTCCAAGAAAAATTAAAATAACTTTCCATAACATTTTTTAGTAAATAGTTCTTCAGCTAATTAAAATTGACATATAAAAATGGAATTAGAGAAAGAGAAAATAAAGTAAGAGGTTAATACATAAATAAGTACATACCTGAATAATTTGATGGAATCCCTTCTCAAACGAAATACAATTTATTGTGGCAGATTCATCTTGTAAATTGAAAAAGAAAAACTCGACCGAACCAGATTTTGAAACTTTCACTTGTGATTTTGAAATTACCTTACATTTAATTTGGATATTATAAGCATACTCATTTAAATCTTTAATTTTTTTGAAAGAAGACATTCCGAAATTTTTTTTAATTTTGTTTTTTGAAGGTTAAAACTGAAAAACCAAGTGGTGAAAAATACTCAGCTGTTTTTCATCACATGATAATGAAGTAATGCAACTGATAATGAAAAATAAGTCGCAAAGATAGGAGAAAAGAATTGTAATGAAATACATACAATTATTAATGATCAAAAATTAAATTCATATAATTTCGAACAGTAGAGAAATAGGAAGATTCGTAATTTTTTGTATAAATGGGGAAATTTGGGGGAATTTGGAATCGATAAATGCGGTTATCGAAACGTGCGATTATCGATACATGCGATTTGTTGTGTTTGATTGTGTTTCATGGTGTGTTTGATGTGTTTGATTGTGTTTCATGATGTGTTTGTTGTGTTTGATGTGTTTGATTGTGTTTCATGATGTGTTTGTTGTGTTTGATGTGTTTGATTGTGTTTCATGATGTATTTGTTGTGTTTAATGTGTTTGATTGTGTTTCATGATGTGTTTGTTGTGTTTGATGTGTTTTAGGTGTATCATGATGTGTATATTGCGTTTTACGTGTTTCATGATGTGTTTGATGTGTTTGCTATGTTTCATGATGCATTTGATGTGTTTTATCCCGGTTCCTTAACATAGTTACATCCACTATTATAAATGACTATACTGTATAGGTAAAATTACTGCATATTATCCCGGTCACTCTGAAGAAATCCGGTTTTATCCCAGTCATTACTGCTTTAGAAAAAAACGATGTATCGAAGATCGATACACAAAGATCGATATCCTTCCTGTTTTCCCGGTTTATTAATATAGGTACATCCCGTTCATCCATGACTATCCTGTATAGGTAAAATTCCTCCCTTTTATCCCGGTTATTATGAAGAAATCCCGTTTTATCCCAGTCAATACTGCTTTAGAACAAACGATGTATCGAATATCGATACACAATGATCGATATCCTTCCTGTTATCCCGGTTTATTAATATAGGTACATCCCGTTCATCCATGACTATCCTGTATAGGTAAAATTCCTCCCTTTTATCCCGGTTATTATGAAGAAATCCCGTTTTATCCCAGTCAATACTGCTTTAGAACAAACGATGTATCGAATATCGATACACAAAGATCGATATCCTTCCTGTTATCCCGGTTTATTAATATAGGTACATCCCGTTCATCCATGACTATCCTGTATAGGAGGTAAAATTACTCCCTTTTATCCCGGTTATTATGAAGAAATCCCGTTTTATCCCAGTCAATACTGCTTTAGAACAAACGATGTATCGAAGATCGATACACAAAGATCGATATCCTTCCTGTTATCCCGGTTTATTAATATAGGTACATCCCGTTCATCCATGACTATCCTGTATAGGTAAAATTCCTCCCTTTTATCCCGGTTATTATGAAGAAATCCCGTTTTATCCCAGTCAATACTGCTTTAGAACAAACGATGTATCGAAGATCGATACACAAAGATCGATATCCTTCCTGTTATCCCGGTTTCTTAATATAGGTACATCCCGTTCATCCATGACTATCCTGTATAGGTAAAATTCCTCCCTTTTATCCCGGTTATTATGAAGAAATCCCGTTTTATCCCAGTCAATACTGCTTTAGAACAAACGATGTATCGAAGATCGATACACAAAGATCGATATCCTTCCTGTTATCCCGGTTTATTAATATAGGTACATCCCGTTCATCCATGACTATCCTGTATAGGTAAAATTCCTCCCTTTTATCACGGTTATTATGAAGAAATCCCGTTTTATCCCAGTCAATACAGCTTTAGAACAAACGATGTATCGAAGATCGATACACAAAGATCGATATCCTTCCTGTTATCCCGGTTTATTAATATAGGTACATCCCGTTCATCCATGACTATCCTGTATAGGTAAAATTCCTCCCTTTTATCACGGTTATTATGAAGAAATCCCGTTTTATCCCAGTCAATACAGCTTTAGAACAAACGATGTATCGAATATCGATACACAAAGATCGATATCCTTCCTGTTATCCCGGTTTATTAATATAGGTACATCCCGTTCATCCATGACTATCCTGTATAGGTAAAATTCCTCCCTTTTATCCCGGTTATTATGAAGAAATCCCGTTTTATCCCAGTCAATACTGCTTTAGAACAAACGATGTATCGAAGATCGATACACAAAGATCGATATCCTTCCTGTTATCCCGGTTTATTAATATAGGTACATCCCGTTCATCCATGACTCTCCCGTATAGGATGTAAAATTCCTCCCTTTTATCCCGGTTATTATGAAGAAATCCCGTTTTATCCCAGTCAATACTGCTTTAGAACAAACGATGTATCGAATATCGATACACAATGATCGATATCCTTCCTGTTATCCCGGTTTATTAATATAGGTACATCCCGTTTTTCTAGGACTATCCTGTATAGGTAATAATCCTCCCTTTTATCCTGGTTATTAGAAGAAATACATCCCATTTTTATACCTGTCTACCTATCAATAATTCCTTTACGGAAGAATACATTTAAATTTCCCGGGGATTTTCAATGACGTTTTCTGATTGGTTAATGAAAGACCAATGAGAATGCGAAATGACACGGACGTACACACAAAAAAAGCCTTATTTTTTTTTACTATAGTAAGATAAGATTTTGTAAATATATTTTACAAACTGTTTTAAAAGTAATTACATAAATATATTTTGTAAATATATTTAAAACATTTTTATAAATATATTGTTACAATATTGTCATGAAATATTTTAGCAATATTGTCAACATATTTCTGCAGTGTATTTAAGGAAATATTTACATGACAATATTGTTTCAATATTGACAATATTGCTGCAATATTGCTGCAATATTTCGTGTTGGGCGGGATCCCTCCCGATGAGCGCCCCTCGGAAATGTTCGGTATAACGAATTTTAATGTCGCAAAGAAGGGCTCCGCGTGCTCCAGATTTCGGGTGCAGCAGGTTTTTTTTATTTTTTTTATCGAAAGTGCAATGTTTAAGAATTTTTTTGGCGGAGAGTTTGGTTTGATACGGCAATTCCATTGGGCGTGGGAAATTTTTGAAAAGAGCATGAAAAAAATGTTTCAAACTCTCTCAATCACTGAAAAATTGTCCGATTTACATTCGGTTTGGACAGGGTAGCTTGTTTTTTGGCGTAGAATTGATCTCTGAAATAAAAAAGTAGGGGTGCCATTTGAAAAGTTCGACTTACGGGTGGGGCACCCCCCGCCCCGCGCCCCTCCCGCGGTTTGGGAAATTGTCGAATACGCCAAAAGGTGTCCCCCTCGATATAAACGAACACGTCTTTTACCGTTTTTCGAAACTCCGACGCGTTCGGCAGATATTCAAGGTGGCTCGTTTTTCGTGAGACACCCTGTATACAATTCTAGCTGGAGCGCACTTCAGCTATGCATTCAACACTCCAAAAATGTCAAAGGAAATCGACAAGCCCAGCGTGCATGAAGGCAGGCCCGCCACAAGGGTGGGATACTGGGTCCCTCGTACCGGGGCCCGGGCCCCGGAGGGAGCCCGTGTTGCCCATGAAAAACCACTACGAATTCACATGCAACCCTTGTTTCGTAAGAAAAAGTGAAAAATTTACGAGGGGTATTCGAAGAGTAAGTTAATATTTGTCATATCTTCTAAACTAATAAAGATAATTTAAATCTGTAAAAAGTTTGTGAATTGTCATACTCTCAGCTTTCTACGTAAATATGGTTTAATAATTGTAACTTCCGTCGCCGCTCTGACCACACTGTGTTTGGCGCAATGCGTGAATTATTCCTTCAGTCTTGTATGCGCTATGCGTTTCACGCTGACCGCTGCTGCACGCACTGTGTTTGACGCAATGCGTGAAGTATTCATGTAGTTTTGTAGGCGCTATGCGTTTCACGCCGCCCACTGCTGCCCGCACTGTCTTTGACGCAATGCGTGAAGTATTCATGCAGTCTTGTAGGCGCTATTATGTGTTACATGCGTACGCCGCACCGAGGGTTTCTCCTTTCATCTCAAGTTCTCGACATCATTGCTCTCTGCGCTGTGCCGTTCCAGGCCAAATTCCATGTTCGGTTTCTCTCTTAGTCTCAACTCGACTAATTAAAGGTGTTGTCTATTGTATCACACAGAGACGACAAAATTAGAGATATACTATCAGGAAATGAGAGATTTTGTGATCTTTTCCTGTTTGTAATTTTTTTTTCTGAATCCGATTTTTCTTTATGCCTACATTTAAAAAAATTGCAAAATTTGCCGCCCCCTAAATTTGCCGCCATGGGCCGTGGCCCATGTGACCACCCCTTTAATCCGGCCCTGTCTGGCCCCTTCATTTGATCTGGCGCGCCTTACGCACAACGCGCGCTCCTCAGCGTTTCCCGCCAACAGCATACATAAGCTGATCCGCTGTGTTACGTTTTAATTTATTTTCAGGAATTCGCTGGTTTTGAAAAGTTACTGAATAGGCACTTATCACTCGAAGGCCCCTCGGTATCATTTCTTCATAGGCACCTATTACTAGCAGTGTACGCGGCGTTCGTGTCCATTATTCACTATCTCCGGGACAATGCAATCATGAACTGACAGTTTATCTAAACTGTCTGTTGTATTAGAGTCAATCGAGCCATCTACCGTATTGGATCAACTAAAGCTTCTAAACAAAGCTTTTAAGTGTGAATAAACTCTATTTTTGATCTTAGTGATCAAGAGCAGGTTCAAAACGCTGATTGCAGAAATGCGTACCTATCTCGTGATCAAATGTCATTATCCAATCATACAATGCATGCTTGCCCTGCTAAAAGTGTTACATGTAAAATTTTGCATGTAAATACAGTTTCATGGAAAATTCGGATGGAAATTTTTTCCATGAAAATATTTGGCATGGAAATTTTTTCCATGAAAATATTTGGCATGGAAATTTTTTCCATGAAAATATTTGGCATGGAATTTTTTCCCAGATATTTCCATGAAACTGTATTTACATGCAAAATTTGGCATGTAAATAAACCTGCACCATTTGACTCCACCTAAAATTTCTATGATTAATGCAAGAATTATAAAATTAAAGTCACCCTCAAAAATTGGTCGGACTTTGAGACCTTTATCTGACTGTACCCACTGGAAAGCAAGCGAGTGGAGGAGCTGGCTATTTTTCTTTGGCCCAATATGTTTACAGGGGATCTTACCCTTACCTTATTTCAGGCATTTCTGCTTGTTAAGTGCTGCAATCTACTTTTTCTCCCGCAGCCCTGCTAAAAATTTTTCATGGAATTCCGTGCTGGTTTTCCATGGAAAATTTCTCCACGGAAAGCACCACGGAAAATGTCACCATGGAAAATTTCTCCATGGAAAATTTCTCCACGGCAAATTCTCACCGTGGAAACCTGCCACAGCACTCACTGTGTCTCATGCAGGTTTCCACCATCAAGTTACCATGGTGTTGTTTCTTTAAGTCATCATAGAACTGTTCTACTCAATGTTTCTGGTTTTTTTAGTATTTAATTAGATAATTTACAAGTTTTCCTTGTAATCAATATAAATGAAAATGATACACTCACCAACTTGAAGACACATAGTACCAACTATACTTGACAGAGATGTAATAATTCTTTTAACAATTGAGAAACTACCGCACTGTACCTTCGCGTCACATACTGCACGCTCAACGTTTCAAATAAGATTTCATTCAGTTGACAATGTGAAAACATATTCAAATTATTTCACAATAAGCACGGAAAACAGCACCAAAAATTATCACAACACTATCCAAATTAGAGGCCAAGAGAGTGAAATATGAACTGTAGATTTTGGTTTCTGTCTGGGAAGCTTAATTGCATCTAGATGGTTTAAAGGTTGCCACTAATTCCCTGCGAATGGCTGTTCGATAAGATCAAAGGAACTGCCAGATGATAGGAAACAAATGGCGATTGCTGCAGCTGAACAAGGCAGGTAAATGTCTCGGTGTGTTTTTATGAAAGCTCTGAAAAATGAATAATGTACAGCGCATCAAAACCATGAGTACAACCAATGATCAGCACTAAATTGAAACAATCTCAAGGTGAAGCCAACCAACATTTCTTGAGAAGTTAAAATAAGTTCTGAGGATAGCCAAATAATTTTTAGTAATTGGACAAAATACTTGTGAAAAAGCATTGGTAAAATTGTGTGTAAAAGCAATTATTGCATTGGTAGCCATAAAAATAGGAAGTAAATTATTGGACATCTGATAATTCACTGAAACATCGTTGATAAGGATGTGATGTTTTAGCCCTCTAGAGTTAAAAGTTTAAGGCCTCATCTGTAACTTCAGATATATCTCTCACACTACTTACATTTCTGAATAAAAATACCAAGTAATAGCTAAGGCTCAATTCAGACGTCACTTTTCCTTCACTCATGTCAAATGAAAAGTTGGATCGTGTAATACAACACGAGAACACAACGATCATTTGAGAGGTTGAACAAAAATTTGAAAGTCAGGTCACACCAAGGTTTCCGTTCAACTTCTCAAACAAATGTTAGCGCTCGCGCATCATACATTGAGACAAACGTCAAAAGTATTGCTTAAGTCACCATTCACCAGTGGTGCCACCTGACTACATGAATTTACCTGTTGAGTGGTGCGAATTCAGAGCTAATCAGAGAGAAACATTTGTTTCAACATACGATGAGCGAGCTCTATGTTCTCATGTCCGTATAAAACGATCCAACTTTTCACTCTGTATAAGTGGAGGAAAGCTAGACTGTCTGAGGTGGGCTTTAGTTTCCATCACACAGCAAAAAAATCTAGAAGGGCCTGTATTTAAGGTTTCTTTTTCAGTCCTAAGTAGTTCTCACCTGTGAATTTTATTCACAGTCTATATGGGTTTCAGCAAACGATAGGAAATGGCAATCTCATATGATCTGACAGATATCTGATATTATCCCTGAGGAGGACGATGACATGAGCTGATGACGGCTGGGAATGGAATGCAGTTAGAATGTTAACCGTGTGCTGAAAACACGATAAGGGAGACTGTAACCAATATTCGATCACGGTTCATGTTCGGGGTGCAGACTCGGAGGAGCGACCAAGGAGAAGATAGAGAAAATGATGAGCACATACGAATCTACTATTCAACAAAGAATGTTAGAATAGTAACCCAAGAGGTGGTAATGCCTACATTCAGTAATAGAAATTGCTAATCATTGTTATTCATGACTTACCTAGATTCAGTTCAAGGCCCTTGCATTCAACTCAGATTTGGCGTGATGTAGCGAAAGCAGGAAGTCAAGAAATATATAAATTTCTGAGAATTACTGTATGGTTTGCGAGAGCTTCATTGAGCCTGACGATTCACGCCTCGTTGATAATCTAACCTCAAAATACCGACAGGGCAGGGCGAGGCAGGGCGGGGCGGCAGTTGCCGAATTGAATTGAGGATTTTTTATTTAAATCTGCATGATCTATAAAAACTCATTCGCTTATTTATTACTGAAATGCGTAACGCCGATAATGTTTCATACTTCACACGCTTTAACATTTGCGTTCTATTCTTGCTTTTATTTTTATTTTTATTTTTATACAATTTCAACATGAAACAGGGCAGGCCGGCAGGATTGCAACGCAGGTTTTGTTTTGGAGTCGGAACTGAATCACTTTGTAAACACAAGATGAGTTGTTGGTTATCACTGCCAGTAATGCAAATTTTAATTTTTTTATGTGATTTAATTAGTATCAGCTCGAATTCGAGTCTTCTTCGTTACGAAAGTAATGTTACCTCGAAGTTGGTGAATTTTGATTAACCTGAAAGTAAGCCAGCAGTGTATCGCAATGGACTCTTGGTAATCGATCTTCAAATTTTTATTTTGGCCATGCGTAGAAATAGAATGAAAAAATTCTGATAGATACAACTCAATTCTCATTGGTTTTGCTATTACCGCTATTCGGTTCTTTCTACAATTCAACGTTGGTTTCACACAGGAGATTTGGAAGTATGACGGTTGAGCTTCAGTAAAGGCGATCCTATTGAATAGTTAGTGTCCAAACTAATCTTGCAAAACACAGACGTTTGGTCTCTAATTGACAGACTTTAAAGCTGTACCTACAGGTTCGAAGAAGCTGCGTGTTTTCTGTTTTTTGACAAACTATTGCGGTTATTTCAGTTGTCTTAAACAGAGTATAAGCAGCAAATTATTATTACATCTCTGTCAACCATAGCAAATCTCTGAGTTAATCATATTTTAAATGAAAACATTCTCCGTACAGAAAGTAATTGCTACCTACTGGTACAATTATTAAATTATCGTTAAATAGTGGGCATTGTCTTGGGAATGCCATGGTTGTAGAAATTTCAGTGCACTAATGAAGACTTATTCTGTGATAACTGATGACATGAAACATTTTAGTGGCCCTCACTTGTGAACTTCGGTGAGTAATTCAACTTAATTCTATGATGCATAACGAAACAGCAAATAGTTGCTGATTGTCAATAAATATATAATAATAATATCTTTATTTGTTTTTTTGGCTTGCACATGGCTTCTACAAATGCGTCGAATTTTTCTAAACAAGAAACAAGAATAAATATATGTATATAAAAAAAAAAAATAAATAAAAAAAAAAAAAAAAAAAAAAAAAAAAACGACAATGATATCAACCTGTCCCATTTATAAAGTCGTTGATTGAATAGGGACATTGCTTAATGGTTGCTCAATGATCAAAGGCTTACAGATTACCATGTTTATTCTTGTGGTGGTCTCTAGTGTTTCGCGGTGTTCCAATGCATGTTCTCTGCTATTCCGTTACGCTCCCTTGAAATTCCATGTAGCCACCACGGAATCTCCTGCTGCCACCATGGAATCCCATGCTGTCTCCACGGAAACCCAAGGAGTCACCATGGAGTTCCGTGCCTCCTCCATGGAGTCTTCATGGAGTCTCCATGGAGTTCCGTGTCTTCACCATGGGATTCCATGAGAAACAGCACGGAATACCATGGAATTCCATGAAAAATTTTTAGCAGGGAAATCATCAGTAATAGGACACCCTTAAGTTAAATATGAAACATTTGTACCTACTTTAAAACTGTTCTTTTATCTTAAATTAACAAGGATCTTACAGAGAGCACATTTAGTCCAAATTTCTGAGCATTTTACACTCCGAAAGCCACAAGAATAGAAGATAGAGTAGTAGGGTGTCTATCACTGGTGACTTCATCTTAGTCAGTCAACTTATTTTGAGTTCAGTATATGGCACCTAGAGACCTAATTTTTTTTTAAAATTATCATTATTTTTTTTCTCTTCTTTTTTCTCTTTTTTTTAAAATTATCTGAAACCTATCTAGGTGTTGGCTCTACCAAACAGGACAAAATTATTTTTTTTACAAATTAAATTTAAGCAGGGCCAGCATGCATGCAGGAATCTACAAAAATTTGAACCCCCCCCCCCCTCCTCCTCGTAGGTGCCGTATACCGAAACGTCTATGAAAACACAATTTAGGCCAATTAGGGAAATCAATTTCATTTGGATGAACGTCAGTAATATAGGCACGGTTGCCACAGTTAGGAAAAACCGGGAAATGTACCATGCAGGGAATTTTAAAAAGTCAGGAAATACCGGGAAATGTGGAAATATGGGAAAATTTGTTAAAACGCCTTCATTTGCTTTCTAATGTGGGTTTCAGATTTTGAACAGGAAATTTTGCCTGATAACTATTTTCAATTATGCCTTCTTAACCATCCGTCACATCTTCAATTGTCAGGGAATTTCACCAAAATGTGTCAGGGAAATCAGGGAAATGTCAGGGAATTTCATTTTCTAAATTCTGTGGCAACCCTGCATAGGTCATTAAATGAAATGAAATAAATAATATGCGCACCACTGACGGACCCAATGTTTCCATGCACTTGGGAGGCACCAGCTATGTTTCATGCGATCGGCGTGGAAACTGGAACATTTCCATCCAACTTGCATGTAAACCATACTTTTCCATGCAGTATAGTTTTCACGTTGCATGGCAATTACTTTATTTACATGCAAGTTGGATGGAAGTGGTCAGGATTTCCATGCCAGCCTCATGGAAACGTCTCGCCTTCCATGCGTTACACCCCGATTTCCATGCCAAATCTCATGGAAGTTGGCTATTTACATGCCAAATCTCATGGAAATCGTCCATTTACATGCCATTCTTCATGTAACACTTTTAGCAGGGTGATCCGGCCGCGTGAGATCAAACTTAAAGCTTTTGATAAGGAATTGTAAGCGTGAAACTCTTTTTTCAGTCTTTTAGCGATCAAAATCCGCCAGCAACAGATTTAAAACACTAATTGCGACATCGCGTATCTCGTGACGAAGTGCCAATTCTTTGTGCCGAGAATCTCGGCATTTCTGCCGTTTTTTCTAACAGTCCGAGAAATTATTCAAAATGCTGATTGAGTCTGAGAAAGCATCTTATTCTTGCTATCCTGAAGAATTATTACCCTTCTACTGACAATAAGGAGGAATGTATACGGTTTTTTTAGTCTCCGGGAAAATCGTGTTTTCTGAGATACGCACACTAGTCCAGGCAAACAAGGAAAAGAGCCTGCAAAAATCCCGGGTAGCAATGTTTTCATCGATTCCTATGTAATGTTTGACGCTGAATCCGAATTTCAACTTTGCGCCATTGAATTCGGACCGGAAAGTTGCCAAATTTGGCAAAAATGGCCTAAAATCGGACTTTTTTCCAGATTATGGCCTGTAACTTGCCAAAAATTGATCTGACGACAAAATTAGTTACTTGCAGAAATAAAGCTCGTTAAATTTCCTATAAAAAAGTTCCTTCACACTTTTTTGTTCAAGGCAAAATCAAGCGCGCTGGCGGGCTCCGAACTTTGTAAAATGTGCGAAAATTGTGCATACTGTAATGTGTTGGGTTTTCCTTATTATTTACATCAATTCATTTCACTAAGTGTAAATTTTATCATCTTCACTTAATTTGTCCAGAAATCACTCGTCGGACGATTAAAACAGGAGACATTGGGCAAAAATCGCGAAAAAACACAATTTTTACTCATTTTTCAAAGTTCGGAGCCCGCCAGCGCGCTTGATTTTGCATTGAGCAAAAAAATGTATAGGAACTTTTTTATAGGAAATTTAACGAGCTTTATTTCTGAAAATAACTTCTTTTATCGTCAGATCAATTTTTGGCAAGTTACAGGCCATAATCCGGAAAAAAGTCCGATTTTAGGCCATTTTTGCCAAATTTGGCAACTTTCCGGTCCGAATTCTATGGCGCAAAGTTGAAATTCGGATTCAGCGTCAAAAATTACGTAGGAATCACTGAAAGCATAACTACCCGGGATTTTTGCAAAAACCGCAAAAAAACGCAATTTTTGTTCATTTTTCCAAGTTTGGTGCCCGCCAGCGCGCTTAATTTTGCCTTGAGCAAAAAAGTGTATAGGAACTGTTTTATGAGAAATTTAACGAACTTTCTTTTTAAAACAACCAAATTGTCGTTAAATCAATTTTGGACGAGTCACAGGCCATAACCCGCAAAAAACCAAATTTTCGCTCATTTTTCAAAGTTTGGAGCCCACCAGCGCGCTTGATTTTGCCTTGAGCAAAAAAGTGTGCAGGAACTTTTTTATAGGAAATTTAACGAGCTTTATTTCTGCAAAAACTAATTTTGTCGTCAGATCAATTTTTGGCAAGTTACAGGCCATAATCTGGAAAAAAGTCCGATTTTAGGCCATTTTTGCCAAATTTGGCAACTTTCCGGTCCGAATTCAATGGCGCAAAGTTGAAATTCGGATTCAGCGTCAAAAATTACATAGGAATCGATGAAAACATTGCTACCCGGGATTTTTGCAGGCTATAGCCCTTTTCATGGCTTATTTGCCTGGACTACACCTGCACTTTTACCATCGATACATCGTAATTGGTTCTATTAAAGCATACAGGGTTATCCAGAAGTCTGGGACCCCCCTTATAACTTTTGAACAAAAAATGCTGGAGATTTGAAATTTCGGGAATGTTCCTAGGTCAAAGGGAACTACTTTTTGGCGTACCCAAAATTTTGGGGGGCGCCCCCCCTGAGGGGGGGCGGACCCTAACTTTTTTTTTTCAAATGGGAACCCCTATCTTGTGATACATCATTCGAAAGGGCTTGAAAAAAGAAAACTTTTGGCGCAAACCGATTGTCGATACCTCCATTTTTAACAAAATGGCGGCCAAAAAATGGCGGCTCATTTAAAAGTCCGGGCCTCCGGGCCTCCGGGCCAGCCAGTTGAAAATCGTGTTTCCTGATTTGTCATTTCAACTACCCAGGACTCACCACGGGGAGGTGGCTACGCGTCGAGTCCCACCCGTGCCTCCCCTTCCGCCCGACCACTGAGGCACATTTTAATAGCGTTCGCGGTGTCTCAGTAAGCAAATAAATTAAAGAAACTGTTATCAAGGGACTGTTATCAGGGAGGCACGGGTGGGACTCGACGCGTAGCCACCTCCTCGTGGTGAGTCCTGGGTAGTTGAAATGACAAATCAGGAAACACCATTTTCAACTGGCTGAGAGCAACGCACAGGAAATCTGACACATTCCGATTTAAACTTATTTTCCCGCCATTTTTCGGCCGCCATCTTGGAAAAGCTCGGGTATTTTGCAAATCCAATATCGTATTTGTTTTTTTCGTGCTCGAAAACCTGTGGAAACCAAGTTTCAAGCGAATCCGACGGTAAATAACCAAAAAACGCATTTCCACCATTTTTTGGCCGCCATTTTGTTAAAAATTGAGGTATCGACAATTGGTTTGCGCCAAAAGTTTTCTTTTTTCAAGCCCTTTCGAATGATGTATCACAAGATAGGGGTTCCTATTTGAAAAAAAAGGGTTAGGGTCCGCCCCCCCCCTCAGGGGGGGCGCCCCCCAAAATTTTGGGTACTCCAAAAAGTAGTTCCCTTTCACCTAGGAATATTCCCCAAATTTCGAATCCCTAGCATTTTTTGTTCATGAGTTATGAGCGGAGGCCCGGACTTTTAAATGAGCCGCCATTTTTTGGCCGCCATTTTGTTAAAAATGGAGGTATCGACAATCGGTTTGCGCCAAAAGTTTTCTTTTTTCAAGCCCTTTCGAATGATGTATCACAAGATAGGGGTTCCCATTTGAAAAAAAAAAGTTAGGGTCCGCCCCCCCTCAGGGGGGGCGCCCCCCAAAATTTTGGGTACGCCAAAAAGTAGTTCCCTTTGACCTAGGAACATTCCCGAAATTTCAAATCTCCAGCATTTTTTGTTCAAAAGTTGTAAGGGGGGTCCCGGACTTCTGGATAACCCTGTATAGCGAGCTCTAGACGACTAGGTACACTTTCGAATGGTACATTCATGCTCCCATGGTAGATTTGGTATGTATCGTTACTTACTCTTCGTTACATTTCTTCTTCCCTCTTTTCCCTTATTTATTCTCATTCAGAAATTTCATTTCACCGCCTTTGCTGCGGTAGTGCCGGTACAGTCGCTCCTTGCAAGTCACCCTTAATTCGGTCCTACCCCCTCCCACCCCGAGTCGCCATCGGTTTTCGGTTTTCAAGGGTCTCCGTTTGGAGCCGAGTGTTCATACTTTTTCCTTGTACTATAATACTCTACGAGCGGTGAAATGTGGGGAAAATGTTGGACGTCGAAAGCTTGCGTGGAAAATCCATGAAAGGGTGGGTAACGAATCACCTCCGAAAAATCCCCAACCGTGGGAGAGAGGGGGTTTTTTACCCCGTGTCGAGGGGGCGCGTGGAACGCGAGAAGCGAGGAAGAGAGACCTCTCTCTCCTTTTATCCATTCCTCCTCCTCATCCCCGTTCTTCTAGTTTCCCTTTCGTCCTATCTTTAGTTGAATTTCCGCGAGTGGATTTGGTCGGCTTTTCTAACCAGATTGTGCAGGGTTGCAAACCGCAGGACAAAAAAAAAACGCTCTGCTGAGTGCTGACGTAATGAATTCAATTCAGTTGCTTGGTGAATTTTTGCCAACGTTTACATTCATCCTCTTTTCGACCCATCTCCCAAGGTAGGTCGAGACTTTTGGATGTGGTCGTTAATGCTGCCAGCTTAAGAACCTGTTGAGCACCAAATATTGTAGGTTCACCGTCGTCGGCCGGAGGGTATTTTATATTTTTTACAATTTCGTTCTGTTGTGACATGGCAGTAAGTTTAACAAGTTCAACAAAATCCGCCCGCAAAAATCCACCTTTTATACCCTTCCGTGAGGGAATTTCCGGTATTGTTGTCTGTATTAGCCTTGCGTTGACGCCACCGGCTTGCGGCGTCTGCCCGAAAATTTCCCCGGCATACGGGGGAATTTTCGGGAAGGAACTAATACCTTTATAACTTTCCCCAGAGGTATTAGTTTTGACAATGTTGTCGGGAAATACCTACTTCTTGACTTGTTACTAAAATACTGACGTACTAAGGAAGAACGCCGCATGAGCCTTCGGCAGTTGCCAAATTTATTCTCAAAAATATTTATTTTTGAAGAGCTGTGAGTATTTTTCTTCAGAATTTTCTGAAATTTCAGATCATATTGCAAAAAAAATTCGTTGAAAAATCGGAAGAAAAATATTCACAAATTTTCCCGTAAATTCGTGATTGATCCAAGGAAATTTGGCAACGTCTGAAGGCTTGTGCGACGTTCCTCCTTAGCACGGCAGAATACCTTGTAGTTTTGGGAAAAGGAAAATGCTTTTTCGCTAATGCTGGAAAAAGTAGGTGGACGTCGAGACCTTAGAGACGGGACCCGGAGAACGCACTTCCTTTGATAAAAGCATTAAATGTTGCCAAATCTGCCGTGCTAAGGAAGAACGCCGTATGAACCTTCAGGCGTTGCCAAATTTCCCTTGATAAAACACGAATTTTCTGGTCAACTTGTGAATATTTTTCTTCCAATTTTTCAGATAATTTCGCTCGCAATTCCACCAAAAAGTCCTGAACATTTAAAGGGAAAGTGTTCATAAGTTTCCTCGAAAATGAACATTTTATCAAGGGAAATTTGGCAACTCTCAACTGTTCATACGGTGTTCTTCCTTAACACGGCAGAAATTACCGCTGACTAAATATTCTCTTTCGGCAAAAGACGTAAATAGTTTCCCCTAACATGTGTTTCGATGAATGAGATTCATTTGGACAACTCAGATTTTTCCAGAATAAACTCCTGTTTCATTAAAAGAAACGGAGCGACTTTTGGATGCTCATGCTGCAATCTCTTACACAGCACGATAGTGTTGTAGACGGATTAAGTACAGGTTGTCCGTTTCTCAAGATAAGACGAGCGTGAACTGGCTCGTTTTGCGCGTGTATCTGGATGCAACTATTCGAACTCCAAGGATGTCCGTGTTGCACAGGCACAGTATTGAAGGCGTTTTGACTTCGGACACGAACCGCCTCAGTCGAGCGAGCGCTCGTCAATGGAGTGAGTCATGTTGAGGTTCCAGCGGTGGTTTCATCAATTGATTTCCTCGTGTTTCTTTTAAGAATCACCCCGTATAATTCATGATATGAAGAAATTAACATAAAAATTTGCAGTTTAGTCGAACATTTCAAGTTCAATCTCTCTGAATGGCTCGTTGCGTTGTGCAGCAGGATTTTACTACAAGGATCTAAAATGCAAGAGTGCCTCTCAATTCTTTGTTCCTACTTTGGACTTCGGAGATATCTGATAGTTGCTCTACAAATCATGCTCAGCACATCGCGAAATCAAAACTGAAGCACAAAGAATACTTACAGCCTGCGCTTTTAAGCAACTATTCGTGCCTAGGAGGTATGTTTGTAGTAGAAACGAAGAATTGAAAGCACTCTGCCATTTTGGATCCTTGCGGTGAAGCCCGCCGTTGGTGGCGCGCCGCAACCACCGGTGAAGTGGTGAGTGCCTGGACCGCCAAAACGCCTTCGCTTCCATGCGTATGCAACACGGACATCCCAGGAGTTCGAATTGTTGCATCCAGGAGTTAAAATGAGTGTATGTTGCATTCGAGACTAGCTTTGTTTGTTTCAGTTCCACCGTGACTTACTTCCAGCGTTGCCTATTGTGCTGATGAAGTAAATTATTACTTATTTTTATCGCGATGCTGTCAATTATCCAAGTAATGCTTTAATTGTTTAAATGCATAACAACGTTGTCATCCTAAAATGTGAGCTGCGGCCCCTTCTTACCCTATCTGAGTGCGACGAATGCGGCAAAGTCGTATTATGGTCACTTCAAGGAAAATTCGAGCGCGTTATCTCAACACATTTGTTTTTAGAAAAGAAATGGAGAATATGTCTCATGTTACTGATTGCCTCAGGATCATCGAATCGGAGCACTACCTAGTGGACTGAGTTCATATTTAAAGGAAAAAAAATCAATAACGAGGAAGCCGGCTTGAAGTTTTCATGTAAAATCCTAAGAGAAGTGTTGACAAAAATCAAATAAATATTTCTCCTCGAGTTAAAATTCATTTAGGTATTTGTGTTTTCAAAAATCCCTCACAAACATAATCACTAAAATTTCGTGCAGCCAAGCCTGAGGAATCCGTCGCAAGAAAATAGATTTCTAGAAAATATGAGCCACTTACTGAAGCCGCAAGTGGATTTCAAGAGGCCTCAAAAATATTAAGAGGCGACCCGAGAAATTCTGACAGCTTCGACAGGAGCAGATGCGGGCGCGCGGGGGGGGGGGGGGGGGGTGTATTATACATGGCCGTTCAAAGCAAGTGAGAGAAATACAGACTGAAACGCCTATGCATACATAAACCGTTCTTTTTTTATATTTATCTATAAAAATCGAGGAATTTCAAAGGCTCGGATCTGATCTAAGGCAAATTCTCAAACGCATCACACTCGAAAAATAATTGTGTAAGAATTACTGGTAGATATCCAGATCTCGCTGGCGTCTTTTTTTCAAATATGTGTAGATGAAAGGGGAAAATATCCTCGACTACTCTTAAACTCTTAAACCTGATATGACACCCATAAAATTTTGCGCGAGTTCTGGAGTAATTAGCGCTCAAAGAAAATTGTTTTCTGCCATCCTGTTTACTGGAACGCAAGATACATCTTTAGCTGGAGTCAAAATTCAGAGAAGTATCGGACAAGTTTAGCCATAGTTTGACTGTAAATTAAGTATTGGCAGAAAATGGATCCATTACGGCCAGGTTACATTTCAGCCGCTTGTTTCAAAAAACTCCTTTTTAAAACCAGAATTGAATCTGAAAGTATTAGCAAGCACGAGAATCAAGTGTTCGATTTGACTAGAATGACACATTTTGCATTAGCATTGGTATTTCTGATTTATTTTAGGGTTCTCGATGTTAAAATTGTGTTGGTGTGCGTGTTGGTGCCGTATAAGGATGAGAGAAATGAACGGAAACAACGGATGTCGTGCGAACAAACAAATTATGTATAATAGGTTGATAAATGTACAGGAGCACTATAGTGAGAGTGGCACTAAATCTAACCGCTGCATGCGGGGGCGTCGCGTGGTGGCCCGAGCGATGGCGGAAATCAGAGTGTCTTGGTTGCTCTGGCTAAGGGGATGATCATCCTCAAGAAAAAGACGGCGAAGAAAAAAGGTGGGGAAATAATACGAAGAAAAAGGCAAGAAACAATCCTTACCAGGCTAACGGTTGTTCGCAAGGTCGCGGAGTCGCGGACAAGGGTGCCGCCTAGCGCGAGGTTGAAAGGTGCTAAAAGGAAAAGATAAAAATATGAAAAGGTGAGACAGGCGCTAGGATAATGTATACAGATAGATATGAGAAGAAAACACGGCAAGGCATCGTACTAAGGTAAAGGTAGGAAGACTACAAAGGATTCTTTTAGGTTGAACAACGGAAATGTGCATTAAAGCGTATGCAAATGGATTTGTTGTTTGGACAAAAAGTCTAAGTCCGCTTATATAAGTACTTAATTTAGCAAAATTTGTACGATAGTTCGATGTTAGTTCACTTCCGGCGTAGATTCGTCGAAAGGGCGGGCAAATTTGACGGGTGTGCAATTTGGTATTTCCGGCCCAACCGTTTCCGGATACCGGAAACCGGAACACGTTACGAGCTGAGCTGCCAAAGCGACCAAACGTAAGTACCTATAGCATCGAGCCAGAGCGAAGGGCTGACGTCATCGATTTTCCACCTTCCATTAGCCGGGCGAGCGCGACGCGGCGGAGCGGAATGGAATTGTGGGGGTTCCCGGAACACCCCACTCGGCCCCCACTCTCGTCCGGCACCGAGGCAGTTTTATAACATGTTTGAACATGTCAAAATGTCCCGCCCGTCCGTAGACAGGCGAGCGGACCATCAGCGCAGGGCGGTATGGGGGGGAGGCAGGGGGGCATTGCTATCGCTGTGAGTTTTATCAGCGGAACTAAAGTTGACATGAGTTGGGGGGGGGGGGGGCTGGGGTGAATGGTGGGGAGGATGAGGGGGCCAGACGTGAGGGGCAGGGAGAGGAAGAAGGAGTGGTGGTAGACCGTCCTTGGAACGCCTGAGTTGCTTACCTGCTAGCTCGGACGCCAGCACCAAGCGCCTGCCGACAGCGCGGTGTGCTTGCCGTTGTACACATAGTGCAACTTCAACTTCAGCGGCGTCGCTCGGCCATACGCTATGCTGTTGAATAAAGATGTAGTATTGCCTCTAGAACGCCGTGGTACCCAAGCGTTACCTAACCTACTTTCCAGCAGCCGACCTCATTTCAATGCGATGCTGCGGCAAGGTCTCTCCGATCAGCCTTCATACCTAAGTACTACTCTACTGCAACGTGGAATATTAACTTATAAGTTAATATAAGTAAGATAATATATAGTTAATATAACTAATATTAGGGAGACATGAGTACCTAATTTCAAGATAACACATTTTTGTCTAGAATTAGGTACTCATCCCCTCTCGAAGTAACGACCGTATTACGCACTATATTTTCCCCTAAAAAAAAGATATAAAATACAGAATTTGTTGACTGATCAAGGGAAAGGGATTGAAAGGCTGAAAAGAAAGAAATGAAAAGAAAAAAGTAGGAAAAATGAGCTGCTACAGGACAACACTAGGCAAAACTGAATGCGAGGTTCGAAAAAGTTGCCGCGAATTTCAAAATTGTGTCCCTGCCCACCAAAGGGGCGTTAGTAGAATAAGTACATTTTTTTATGTAGAAAAAGTATTTAACATGTAGCTAGTCGTGATATGGATTTCAGATATTTGAGAAAGAGCGAAGTACTTGCAATAATAGTGCCTGCATATCGAAGGTGAAATTACCAGACCACGTCTCTTGGTTTGCGACGTTGCAGACTTCCTGTCATAAGTACTTTATTTTATAAAAGGAAAACTTTTCCAAGTCAATCCATGAAAACTTTCGTGATTTCCCTGCTGCTCTGTGTGAAAAAAACTCTGCAAAAATTGCAAGGGATAATACCTTTTGATTTTTTCTCCCACAAGAAAAAAAAAAAAAATGGGAGCGAGGAGATATCAAATTAAGATATTGATGATTTCAAGTAAATAAAATAGTGTTTAAGCATATTCTCTGAAAAATTCGCCCCCACATTCAAATTTTTAAGCATCAAAGAGTAAGTTTGAACTTTTCTCCGCCATAAGGATCCGTGTAATTTGAAACTTCCAACACGTATTTCTCGAAATAGCAAAAACTGCTCTAATATGCCTTGTCTTCCAAGCCCCTCAAATAACCGACATACTGCGACATAGTACGACAAAACCTCAATTTTATCACTTTTCTTTCCTCCGTACACTCACTGAAGAGAAATTACTTCACAATTATTTTATTTGAAAATACTTTGATAGGTACGTACGCACCGTTTGGATCAAGGTAGATTTACACAGGTATGGACAGAACTAAACAACTGGCCTCTGATTGGCTCTCCAGAGCCCCTTAACTTCCGCCATTTTGTATGTTTTGATTATTTTGATTTATTATGTTCGGTCTATCGTTTGTCAAAATTTTGTGGAATTTTTTGCACAATTTTGATAATACGATATTAATTTTAACGTCTAAACGCACAAACGTTTGAATGTTAATTTGATTGTAATTTAATTAAAAAACGGGCCCCTTCACCTACGTCACGTAGTCATGTGACACGTACTGAGGCTCATGGGAGATTTTCAACTTGTCCATACCTGTGTAAATCTACCTTGGTTTGGATCAGAAAGTTCGGATCCGGAAATATGGACGTTACTATCATTGCTTGCGGTCTAGGTGACGCAGTATTCGACCTCAAACCGGCACAAAACGCCTGGAAGCATATACTTGCAACAGCTGTCGAGTCTCTACTATTGCCTACTCAATGTTCTGAAGGAACTTTATAAGGCTACCAACTCGGTCTGCGTAAGTGATATCTCTACCGCAATAACCATTCGCATCGTCTCTGACCGTAGGAGGGGGTTGCAGGTTACAACGAGAGGAACATAGGCTCAACTACATTTTCTTTCACGGAAAACTAAGTGGCACTATCACACAAATGTTCACTAAGCATTCATCGCACAGAGGAAAAGTTTCAAGAAATAAAACGATGGATATTTCTTTTCATCCTAAATATATATATGACGAAATATACAACGAAAATTGGCGAGGTTGTAAATAAACATGTTTAAATGATAGAGTAGGTAGTAGGTACGCGCTATTAAGGACCAAAATTTAAGTAGTTTTTGTACCCATTGGACGCTGTATGTTTAGTAAACTCGAACTTGAGTAAGCAGTGCCGGGGCGGGGCATACGTGTGTTATTTTAATTTTCGCGACGGGAATTTAAAAGATTTTTGAATCAGCGCCAATTAAAAATATGATAGGTAACTGTTCCTTTTATACTTTTCTGTTCACCACTTTTTTTCCTCGTTTTTGCCCAAAGAATGTTAAAAAAAAAAGACGTAAATTTTACTTAAAATTTATGTAAAAAATGTACTTAAAATGTTTCGTCAAATTTATGTAAAAAAGCCCCAAAAAGGGTTTCCTAATACGAATATTTCAAGAGTTTTTTTTACGTAATTTTCAAGTGGTTTTAAAGTAAATTTTAAGAGATCTCTTGAAATTTACGAGTTTTTTACAACTTTTCTAAACAGCCACTGCTACTAGGGTTGTTCCGCTCCTTTTTGCTCTTTCCCTCCTCCTTCGAAGTTATGAGGAGGAGTGACTGGGGTGTAATAAAAATCGAGTTCGACTTAGACTTTAACGACTTAAAAAGTCGTAAATACCGCGGCATCTCAGTGTTGCCCAATACGACAGGACTTGTCTGGTGCTTGTATGCGTATTCTTCGTATTTGCGAGCTCAATTGACAACACTTCATTGGGCAAATTTTAACTGCTCAAAACTTTTCGGGTTGTAAATAAAAATTTTAAAAGCGGGGCCACATAGTGCACAAATTCACGTTTAGGAGATAATGGTTCAAAACCACAATGTTACTGATGTACCTAGTCCAAACAGCGTTTACAATTTTAGCCTTAGGCAGAGCCGGATTAAGGGGGTGGCCACATGGGCCGCGGCCCATGGCGGCAAATCTAGAGGGCGGCAAATTTTGCAATTTTTTTAAATGTAGAAGCATACAAAAAAATATCGGATTTAGAAAAAAAAAATTACAAACGAGAAAAGGCGACAAAATCTCTCATTTCCTGCGAGTATAGTAATGTTTAATTTTGTTGTCTTTTAGTGATGAAAGAGACAGCACCTTTAAGAAGTCGAGTTAAGAGAGAAACCAAACACGCAATTTGGCCTGGAACGGCGCGGCGCAGAGAGCAATGATGACGAGGACTTGAGATGAAAAGGAGAAACCCTCGGTGCGGCATACAAATGTAACGCATATTAGCGCCTACAAAACTGCACGAATACTTCACGCATTGCATCAAACACAGTACGGTCATTGCGGTCAGCGTGAAACGCATAGCGCCTACAAGACTGCGTGAATACTTCACGCATTGCGCCAAACACGGTGCGGTCTGCGCGGCGCGGCGGCGGAAGTTAAAATCTTTAAACCATATTCATGTTTTTTCTTTCATAATTTTTTTGTTCATTTCTTATGAATGAAAGGCCTGGTCCACACAGAGATAGGTTTACGAAACTTAAATTTTGCTATTAGTGTTGACAGGGCATTCCCAATTTCCCAAAACATGTGTTCAACACGAGTAAACGCGTCTTATGCACCCCTCCTCCACTGGCACGTTCACTTGATGGTTTTTATTGATGTTTCAATACGAATGAGAAGGAGGTGCCAAAATACAGGCGGCCCATGGGCGGCAAGTAGGTAAATCCGGCCCTGACCTTGGAATTTCAATATGGACTCAATTCCTCGACTTCAATGGTTCATGGCTCAACTCCCTTGCCATAGACAAACGAAGGGGGAGTCCAGGGGGGCCTGGCCCTCATAGAACTGAAAATAGTATCATATGCCCCCCCCCCCCAAAAAAAAAAATAAAAATTATCCAGATGTTCTGAATGCAACAATTCGCAAGTATTTTGTGCTGAAAGTATAAAAAAAAAAAAAAAACATTATTATCCCGCAGAAATTGATGGAAAAATTCTTTATGGAAGCTTCAAAATGCGTCGAATGAGTCGTATGAATATTCTAAAATTTCTCGGGGGATGCCCCTCGGACCCCCCCCCCCCCACTCCGTGCTTGGGGCCCTGACCTTAAAACTGGTACCAGGGCCCGAGATGGGATGTGGCGAGCCTGCATGAAGGCTATTTCCATTTAAATCTTCCGTCATATTCATACGGCGCCATGATACAACTATTTGAACTCTCCGGAATGCGTGAGAAATCACGCCGCATTTGAAGGCGTTTTCAAAACAGCCAAGTTCCGTTATCGGAATAATCGTTTTGCATATAGTTCATATTATTTTGTTTCCATTTCTAACCACTTGTTTAATTATAATCCTCCCATAAAAACCACCCATTTGCTAAATACAATTCTAGCTGAAGCGCACTTAAGCGCATTCATGACTGCAAAAATGTTAACGGAAATCGAAAAGGCCAGCGTGCATGAAGGCTATTTCAATTGTAATCTTCCGTCGCATTTCTAAGGCGCAATGATACAACTATTTGAACTCTCCGGAATGCGTGAGGTATCACGCCGCATTTGAAGGCGTTTTCAAAACAGCCAAGTTCCGATACCGGATTATCGTTTTGCATAGTTCATATTCTTTTGTTATATTCCGTACCACTCGTTATTTTTAATCCTCGTAGAAAAACCACCATTTGTAAATACAATTCTAGCTGAAGCGCACTTCAGCTATGCATTCACCACTGCAAAATGTCAAGGAAATCGACAAGCCCAGCGTGCATGGAGGCTATCTCCATTTAAATCTTCCGTCACATTCTTACGGCGCAATGATACAACTATTTGAACTCTCCGGAATGCGTGAGGTATCACGCCGCATTTGAAGGCGTTTTCAAAACAGCCAAGTTCCGTTATCGGAATAATCGTTTTGCATAGTTCATATTATTTTGTTTCCATTTCTAACCACTTGTTTAATTATAATCCTCCATAAAAACCACCCATTTGCTAAATACAATTCTAGCTGAAGCGCACTTAAGCGCATTCATGACTGCAAAAATGTTAACGGAAATCGAAAAGGCCAGCGTGCATGAAGGCTATTTCAATTGTAATCTTCCGTCGCATTTCTAAGGCGCAATGATACAACTATTTGAACTCTCCGGAACGCGTGAGGTATCACGCCGCATTTGAAGGCGTTTTCAAAACAGCCAAGTTCCGATACGCGGAGTATCGTTTTGCATAGTTCATATTCTTTTGTTATATTCCGTACCACTCGTATATTTTTAATCCTCGTAGAAAAACCACCATTTGTAAATACAATTCTAGCTGAAGCGCACTTCAGCTATGCATTCATCACTGCAAAAATTTCAGAGGAAATCGACAAGCCCAGCGTGCATGAAGGCAGGCCCGCCACAAGGGGGGGATACCGGGGCCCGGGCCCCGGAGGGGACCCGTGTTACCCGTGAAAAACCACTACGAATTCACATGCAACCCTTGTTTCGTAAGAAAAAGTGAAAAATTTACCGTAAAAATTTCGCAAAAGGGGAATAGATTTTCAGAAACACGCTGGGGCACTGTAGAATTCTTCTTAAATTTTTAAAGAAGTATACTTCTTGGAAAATTTCTAACTATTTTCAAGATTTTTAGTACAGAGGGATATTTATAGTAACTGCGTTTCATTTTCTTCCGTCGTCAGATGCTAAGAATCTCCAGTGTGTGCATCCTCGACTTCAATGGCTCATGGTTCAACTCCCTTGCTATAGATAAACGAAGGGGGAGTCCAGGGGGGCCTGGCCCTCTTAGAACTGAAAATAGTATCATATGCCCCCCCCCCCAAAAAAAATAAAAATTTTCCAGATGTTTTGAATGCAACAAAACACAAGTATTTTGTGCTGAAAGTAGAAAAAAAAAAAACATAATTATTCCCCAGAAATTGATGGAAAAATTCTTTATGGAAGCTTCAAAATGCGTCCGATTAGTCGTATAAATTCTAAAATTTCTCGGGGGATGCCCCTCGGACCCCCCCCCTCCACTCCGTGCTTGGGGTCCGGACCTTAAAACTGGTACCAGGGCCCGAGATGGGATGTGGCAGGCCTGACTGCAGTATCCGGAGAAAGACAAGACAAAGTTACACAATACTTTCTTTTATTTTTTTTTTAAAAAAAAAGGTGAAAAAATAGGTGAAACCTAAAGGAACAATATATTTCTCCTGGCCATAAAAATAAAAACAATTAATGACCTGGAAAAAGTTAAATAATACTGACTTTTTTTCCTGTATTAAATTTGAGGGCATGTTAAAAACAAACTGTAAAAGAAAATGTCAGGTACATACAGGATGCTTCATGACAAAACGCTAGCAATGACTTATAGAAAGTTTAGAATAAAAATTGCGGACAAGTGCAGAGCAAGTGCCAATTCTAATTAATTTTGATGATAGAATCACGTTTTTATGGAAACAAGAAACTGACTTTAAGAATTTAAACAGGAACTTTTAATACTGATAAAAACTACAGAGGAGTGCAATTGAACGTTGACTTTTTACATCAAAAGCAAACCAAAGAGTTTCCTGTTTCTTACATTTGGACAGTTTTTCAGGTGACACTTTCTATTTAAACAGATAAAAAGACTGTACATCTTAACCGTACACTGTAAACCATAACCCAACATAAAGTAGGAGTCACCTCAAAGAGAGTAAAACTATTCTCCGCATTAAAAACGAAACTAGAAAAGCGAAAGTTTTAATTGCCGGTTTTTAAAATTTTAGCTCATTCACACTAAATCAAGAAAAAACGTTTCGGAGGACTCATAAAAAGTAAGTTGACTTCTTTGAGGCAGCTCTAACAACAAAATATCGTACAATATCATAAGATAAAATAAATTAATGCTAAGTTTAGAATAAAACAAGCAACACGCAAGAAAGACAGAAGAGGAAGAAGGAGAAGAATGTACAAACTGAAAGATTTCTTGGGAAAGTGATGGAACCGGCGGCAGATTCTCACAAAGTGCTTCCTGTGGCTAAACTAGGAAACCACGTATCTCAGTTTGCAATATTGTAGGCTATCCATCATGCTTCATTTTTTAAGTGTAAAATTAACTGAAAACCGCCTTAGAATTTTCGAGATACTTAATTCTTTAGTGGTTGAGGAATAGTATTTTGTGAACATTGTATGCAGTGAAGTTGACTTGCTTTCATTCAAGAAATGAAAAAGGAGCAGAGATACAGAGCAAAGCTATCAAGATACATGGTTCCTGGCTATAGCCATTCATTTACTTAAATTAACACTAAAATTGTTAACTAGGCTTTAAAAAATCCCCAAGAGCAAAATGAGGAAAATTGAATGTAAAACAAAAATTTTCAAATTTCTGGACAACCTAGCAACAAAAAGGGAATGCGAATACAGGGTCCTCCAATGATAATGAGTCTCAATTTCTTGCTCGGCTGTGAAGCCAGGCAATCAACAGTATGATTTTCATCTCTCAAGTCATCGTAGTTCCTGAGAAGAGCACAAAGGAAAAATACCTTCCAATTGAACGGATTCAAGTGAAATCAGCTGAACTTGACATTGCCAAGTTGGACTTCATTTTACAGCTAGGAACTACAATCTCTGGCTTGGTTTAGACACAACGTATGTGCCATTTGTTTTTCCATGCAAATGCATGTTTTTACGGATGGGCTAGAGATTATAGTTCTTAATTGCAAAATGAAGTCCAATTTTCTCTGATTTTTTAATTTTAAAACAGGAAATTAAAAAACACCGATTCAAGGAATTTAGTGGAGTAATCTAGAGTGAGCTTACTGAAGGTTTAAACTAGTTTAGTTCTTTGTTTAAAAATTGAACAAGAGAGAAAATTATGCAACTTGAAATGCAGTGAGGCTGATTTTGGACGGATCCGTCAAATTGATCTTCACACTGAAAGTTGAAAAGATCATTCAAGCATCACGCCAATATGAACTCTACTTTTACTCGATGTTCTAACTTCACTGCATACTAAGTGCCAATACAAACTTCGACGACAATAAAAAAAGGAGGTAGTGCCAAAAAATGGTGCCTAAAAATTTCATGCAGTCTTGACTTCTGTCGCAACCTTCCTTTTTGCAAAATTCTCTACCTCATTATTAAAATCTTTATGGCTCCTAAAACATTGTACATAGTATCCAGAAGTTAGGTTTTCTCGCCAAATGGCTCCTAAAATTTTAAGGTGAAGTTGGAGCACAACTTTTGACACATCTGCATATTGGAATGAAATAATGATTTCCCTTTCTTTGATATACATCTTTTTAGATAAAAATCGAAGGGTAGAAAAAATCTAACCGGTTATACACTTACTTCACTTTATCTACACATAAAAAACGAAAATAAAAAGAGTCTAGAAAAAGAAAAGGAGGGACTAGTAAGTCCATCTCCCTGTGATGTACAGTACAGTTTTGGGATATAAATACATGCAACCGCAAGACTCTAAACAAATTTCTGGTGAATCAGAGTCAAACAGTAAACATCAAAGCATAAAAAAAAATTCAGTGTATGCACAGCACAATTTTCCTTTTGATTTACGTTATACCTACACCACCTCTGCAGAAGCAGTTTTGCTAGAATGGGTTAGTTACATAAGTCACTTCATTGCACTTTGATGGTTTAAGCTTATAGACTGGCAAAATATAATAAGACCCGCGCAAAATATGTATGTCCAATATTAACAGAGATTTGAAAAGCATGGTGTATGATGCCATCCACCACTTGAGAGTACACCATTACTTCTTCCAAGTGATACGCACATTTGTACTAGCTGCTCAACTTAACACATAAATGAAACCAAAGTGGGCGAAACCATGATACACACCACCATGATGGATGACATCATATACCATGTTTTTCGGTAGGCGATATTGATATCTGATTGTGTGTATTGGTCGTGAAAATGGTGCCTGGACGTATCTTAGTATCTTTTGCTGGCTTATGACCAGAAATCATCAAAACACAAATCTGTGACTAGGACAATAGACCAACCGTATTATCCATACAAATTTATGGTAGAGCGCTTCGAACTAAAAAGAGAGAAATGACAATTTGTTGTATTATAACTATACAGGGTGTTTCAGACCACCCGTACCAGGCCTTTTTCTCGGTTGGTTTAGGTCGTACGAAGTCGGAGACCGCGGGGTTGAATAGGGAATCGACCCCAAGGAATCCGAATTTCGTGGTCTCGAAACCCCCCCACCCCCCTTGGGGGGTAAAGGGGGGGTCACGATGCTAAAAGTCACGGTTCCCGACCGAATTGCGGATGGATCGCATCAGAATTGAAAAGCACGGAAAATTTCACGTGGAATTGACCCCTAAAAATCCAAAATCAGACCATCCAAGGCCCAAAAATGACCCCTAAAGAGGGGGACAGTACCCCCTCCATAATTTCTCTTTGGTCTCAAAATTGACGTAAATTCTCCAGAAAAAGACGGATTCCCAGGTAATCGACCTCGAGAAATCCAAATTTCATGGTCCCGAAGCTCCTCTAGCCCCCCTTGAGGGGTAAACGGGGGGGCCCAATTTTAAAAACCGGGGCTCCTTTCCGAATCGCAAATTGATTGCATCCAAATTGAGGAGCAGAACACATTTACATCTTAAGTGACTCCTAAGAGTTCTAGTAGACCCCCTGAATGGCAGAAAGTAACTCCCTGAGTAGGGGGGCTTCGCCCCTGCCAAAAATTTCTCAAGATTCCTCTTTGGTCGCAAAATTGACGTCGATTCTCCAGAAAAAGACGGTTTCCCATGTAATCGACCCCGAAGAGCTCAGGGAACATGAAATTTAGAGTCCTCGGGGTCGATTACATGGGAAACCGTCTTTTTCTGGAGAATCGACGTCAATTTTGCGACCAAAGAGGAATCTTGAGAAATTTTTGGCGGGGGCGAAGCCCCCCTACTCAGGGAGTTACTTTCTGCCACTCAGGGGGTCTACTAGAACTCTGAGGAGTCACTTAAGATGTAAATGTGTTCTGCTTCTCAATTTGGATGCAATCAATTTGCGATTCGGAAAGGAGCCCCGATTTTTAAAATTGGGCCCCCCCGTTTACCCCTCAAGGGGGGCTAGAGGAGCTTCGGGACCATGAAATTTGGATTTCTCGAGGTCGATTACCTGGGAATCCGTCTTTTTCTGGAGAATTTACGTCAATTTTGAGACCAAAGAGAAATTATGGAAGGGGGTACTGTCCCCCTCTTTAGGGGGTCATTTTTGGGCCTTGGATGGTCTGATTTTGGATTTTTAGGGGACAATTCCACGTGAAATTTTCCGTGCTTTTCAATTCTGATGCGATCTATCCGCAATTCGGTCGGGAACCGTGACTTTTAGCATCGTGACCCCCCCTTTACCCCCCAAGGGGGAGTTAGGGGGTTTCGGGACTACGAAATTCGGATTCCTTGGGGTCGATTCCCTATTCAACCCCGCGGTCTCCGACTTCGTACGACCTAAACCAACCGAGAAAAAGGCCTGGTACGGGTGGTCTGAAACACCCTGTATTTTGACTTAATGAAAAAATAAAATAACCACAGCCCAATAGATCCCATAAAAAACGTCTCAATATTAAACCCTAGAGCCCAGATATTTCTTACTGGTAACTTATTTACAGCTTAGATGTATTTGTAGGTAAGGGTTGAAAAACTTCAGACAATTTGTGTTCAAGAGTGATACAGATCGCTTTTTTCAATTTTTCCATTCTTTTGCGACTATCTAGTGAACACTGGAACTCAAGTTACGCCTGAAGATAATATTGTGTAAGAAAAAATTTAAAACACAGAATGCTCATGATGATTGGTAAATTATTTTGTGGGCATTCTTCGAAAGTGAGTTTCCTTACTTTTAACAAATATTCTCACATATGTCCCGCTTCGCTACCTTTCAAAGGTCTATGTCTGAGACTATCAGGTTCTGAAGTTCATTTCGAGCTGAGAAAAAAAAGAAACATCAATATTAGATGGGAGCAAAATACAGCAATAAGAGGACAGAAAAGTTTCAAATCACTTCAGTTTTGATCATTTATTTTTTGCGATAAGAATGATTACTTAATTACATTTGAAAACTGACTCCTTATTTCAGGAAGTTTTAACTAATTGACCAACAAAATGCAAACTGCCTGAGCAGAACACTCCTCCTTAGTCTTGTACTGGTACTCATTAGAGCTCAAAGTTTTGACTCTAGTTGAAATCTTTTGACTTTTTGTCCTTGTTTTCCCTGCAAAATAATGTAGACCCAGCACTATTTTACCACCTTGTTACATACAGTTTTAGGCTACGTTTCTTAGTGTCTTTTTTCTTGGTTGAAAATTTTTTGAGTACATACCTTGAAAATATGATGTATCATGTAGATCATCTGGATTAGGCACGAACGGTGGTACAGTATTCAGCAAGTTATCCCAGTCTATGTGGTTGAATAGAGGCATTGATCGTACTTCAGCCCCAGCAGGTCGCAAATTAGGATCCTGCGTTAGCAGTTGATCTATAGCTTGCATTGCCTCACAGGAGAGAGCATCATCTCCGTCAGGCCATTCCATTCCTACCACAAAAATAGTAATACTTAACTGGAGCTTATGTATGGTCTTGAAATGAAAAGCAGCAAAAGAAAAAATAAACATAATGAATGCCAATATGTTTGACTGAAATTAATGACTTCGGTCAGGGTCAACCAATTATGGCAATAGTTTGCTACAAAAAGGAGTATTACGATGAAATTTTCCAAACAACAAAGCCAATTGAATAAAAAAAGACATGAAAAGCTAATGATTGCATGGAAATTGAACCATCATACCAGTTTGACATCAAACTGTAAAATTTTTGTTCCTCAATAAAAATTTAGAACACGGCAGTGTCTTGACCAAATTAAGGAAAAAGTGGGATTATTTCATTTCAATTTTTTAACCACATCTTAGGTCTGATTTTTTAAGAAAAGAAAAAAAAACCTACTTTTAAAAAATTGCTCACAATTAAAGTAAAAGGACAATGGCTACAATTAAAACAAGACAAAGCTGAGGGTCTTACTTTTGTTTAGTATATTGTCGAAGACAATTGTTGGGCTCTCTCCATTGAAAGGTGGAATACCAGTCATGAACTCATAGAGACAGACACCTAAAGCCCACCAGTCTACTCCAGAGCCTGAAATGTCAAAAGAATATAAGGGAGACAATTTTTAAAGAGCAAAACTCAACAAAAATACAGAGAGTGTGTGAAATTCTGAAGTTAATTGCATATGATGGGCTTTTGAATAGGAAGTGAAACTATAATTGAAAAAACTAAAGCTTGTAAATTTAAATAAAATGAAAAGTAATCTGCAAAGAATTTTTCAATGCTTCTGCCATTTTTCTTGTGATTGAGTGCTAAATTTTAAGAGTGCCTTGTCATCACAATTAACAATAGAACATCTTCAGTGACCATTAAGTTTCCATTTTTTCACATTGATTAGTTGGAAAAATTCGAAATTGAAGGAAATGGAGAGAGTGAGCTGAATGTCACAAGTTTAACTCGCTGCTTGCAACGTCAGGTTCATGAGCAAACACTAGCAAACACTGATGTTGGACACTGAGGTCAGCGTTAGCAACCTAATGGCGACAGTGCTTGAATGCAAACTTTGGGCTAAGAAGTTTTTTAACCCAGGTTTTGGGTTTTTTTTTAAATCAATGTTTCACTGAGAACTTAGAATGATAGAAGCGCATCAAGTTTCAACCATGAGAAAGAGGTTTGAAGTATTATTCCTCAACTAGACTTAATGTTAAGTACTAAGTGACCATTTCCAAGTTCAGAATATTTTTTCTTGACTTGTAAATTCTTAACAGGAGAAAATTTAAAACTTGGTAAATACATGACTACTCCTAACTCATTTGATTTAAAAATGCAACTTGATGCATTTCTGTTATACCTGGTCCGTGTTGCCTAGTATTTTGAACAAAGCTTTCTGAAAACATGATTATTAGCAGAAATACAGTATCAAAAGCAATACTGGAAACAGTTCAGAAACATATATGTATTAAGTTGTTTACCATGATCTTTCTTCAACAGCAGTTCAGGTGCTAGATAGTCAGGAGTTCCGAGGATACGACTATCACTTGCTTGTTTTCCTTTCCTCAAGGACTTGGGGGTCCTGAATGGAATGTTCCTTTTAATCACGTTTGGAGTCCTTATAGGGCTCATTGCAGATTCGTCCTGAAACCGCAACATGATAACAAGAATGAGACGTACAAAGTCTGATAAATATTCTTACATTTTTGCTCCAGGATATTCCTAGTCTTTGAAAGTTATGATTCTCACTTGGACTTCATTTTGCAATAAGCAACTGTATACTATTTCTGACTCATCCAATGAAGAACTTATCCATGCAAGGAAACATATGGCACATGCGTTGATTCTAAAATGTAAAATATAGTCTAGTTCATGTTCTTGCAAAGTTTCTTTGCAAGTCTCTTCTTTGCAAATCACTAGTGATTTGTAATACTTCCTTCCTGACCCAGTAAAGAATTTATCACATTTATCTTTTCTTTACAGGTGAACTAAATTTTGTAATAAGATACATACCAACATTTCTGACTCACTTTATGAATAAACTGGCACACTTTTGGTGGTTTGCAATTTCATTCACATTTTGTCATACTCAGGGTAACAGTAAAGGCACCTTTGAACAATTAAAATAAGGAATGCGAAAATAAAGGCACGGAATTTTCTGAAGATAATGAACTGAATAAAAAATTTTAATGAACAATTTGCGATCAGCTGCGATTAAGCTACAAAAAACGAACAATACCATTGACTGATGATCCATAGAGGTTACAGATGACATTGAAACATCATTTGGTAATGCAAATCTTGTTGATTTGACCACTGGAATGGAGTCCGAGTTAAATTTAAGAGTGGAGTGGAGAACAGGGGTTGAAAACATGACACCTCCGGTCGCTCCTACATATTCGTCTGAAACAAACCTGAGAAAAAATTTACATGAGTTTGTAGAGTATGAAGAAAAAAGTGAGAATCTCTTAAATACTTCTGGCAAGGTATCTCATGTACTTAGATGCAGCTTGTATTTTAAAAAGGTTTGACTAAGACAGTAGAGTAATTTTGACTATTTCTGAACACTGAAATTCACACTCAGCAGCAAAAAATTCAAACATACGAAAATTGAAAGATTAGACGGTAAAGATGTCTCTCTTTTTGTCTTCTTTTCTAAGTTTGTGAAAAAAACTTTGACTTTTCCAGATTTTCGGGTTGCTTTACCAAGTTTTTCAGACTACTAAGAGGGTGAACAGACAAAAGATCCTGTGATTGGTTATACACATTCCATTATAATAGCAATTCAATAGACAATTAACAAGTTTTCGTAAAAAAAAGTGCCAATTATATCTAATTGTATGGAGGAACATTTGAAAGTGCATCTGCAGTGAAAAAAATACCTCTGTTTGAGGACACTCTTTAGTGGAGATTGAAAAGATTGCTCCGAAGCGACAGAAGGTTTATGGTTGGGAGTGGTGTTTGTGATGTCCACAAGGCTCAAATCTTGCGTCAAACCAGAATGCAGAAAAGGGGATGAAGTGTCATCACTGCCACAAAGTCGCTTCCTTTTTCGAAGAACACTTGGACGTTTGAAGGATCCTCTGTAAACATAAGAACATAAATTAACAAGGCAGCAGAGAGTAAGAAAACCGGAAAGAGAAAAATATAGCAGAAACAATTTTCTTTGCTTTCCTGTGAAAAATCAATTACTAATAAAATATTTTCTTAATTCTCAGCAAGCAAATAAAAGATTGTAACGTACCTGGTAGTGGATAATGGGGACGGAGTGAATACGCTTTGATTAGCTTGTTGTTTGCATGTACAGTTCCCGTTTTGATGACCATTTTGAGAACACGAAGTGCAAGTGACAAAAGATAATACTGTTGAGCTTAGATTGGTTGATGCTTGAGTAGAGGACAAATTCTCTGTAGATAGAAATAAGTCAACACCGGATAACTGACTGTCATTCATCAGGGATTTTGGAGTGCTGAATGGAGATGGGGAACTGAACCGGTCCTGCAGCATCTTTTCATGAGAGCCCTGACATAGAAAATGATGAATGTCAAAAAATGAAACCATGACATCTTACAAAAAATGAAATAACTTTGTTTCCCTCCATCAGATTTACGGAAAACTGAGGTGGGTCTGTCCCTTTTGTGTTTCTTTGCACAGTAATAAATCCTGAGCTTAAAATGCAATGGTAAAAATCATTCTTGACAAATGTTTGTAGACTGGCAAAACAAGTGTTTGTGTAGAAAATTTGTGAAACATGGGGCGTAGAGGCAAGAGAAATTAGTATTCTCCTGCTTCTGGCAGCTTTTTTTTAATCTCAATCATAAAAAAACTGAACTTAGACCATGATGAAAACATTTTGATGAGACAGACTGAAAGGCCAGAACATGGTGATTCTAAACCCATGGTGCTTGAACAGCGGAAATATGCGGTGGTGTAGAGAAAGAGGTAGAAATTGGAAATGGACTAACCGACAACGGTCAGACCGATTGCTAAGATGTAAGACGCATGTTCAAAAAATCACTATTGGTGTTACTACTAAAAAAAGACCCTTAATCCTCTGCTTCAATGAACCAGAATAGGTTCAAAAACAGATAATCATGGTTTGCAAAGGCCAAAAAACTGTTAAATGATGAACAATAAGAACTTCTGATTGAAAAAAGGCAACTGTAAAAATATCTTACGAATGAAAGATGAGATGTCAATGAGAGAAGTTGACCTGGGGTCCTGTTCGAAAATTTATTTGGTGTACCATTAACCAAATCTGACATCTCTAGGTCTGAAAAAAGATAATAGGATTAGACAAATTAGTAAGGGCAAAAGTGAGTCACTGTTGGATGTGCATATTTGATATAAAATTTGTTTGACTCTTAACATGATTTTACGACTGAAGTTGGTCTAAAAACTTCCTAAAACTGTAATTGAAAATTAGTATTCATAGGGGACGTTTACAAAAAATGTAATGCTAAATATCTTATTTTTTTGCTCCTGTAACACAAGAGCAACCCCTTCTCCGCCCTTACAGTAATACATATTTTATGAAAAACTGGGCTGAAATAATTTCATAAATCTTTCTAGATCAAATTTTTTTTTTTTTTGGGGGGGGGGGGAGGAGAGTGGTATTTTTTTAACTCATTGTTCCATTTTGTATGCATAGAGCATTTTTTTTAAAAAAAAGCCAGATAGGCTATGGTCCTTCTGTCAGCATAAACTAAAAAAAGTTCTTGGAAGTAATGACATTTTGAACCTGCGAGAGTAAAAATACATAAATAAATAAGTTGTCACAAACCCTTGTGATCCAAGTTTATTCGACAAAGTCCGAAGTCTGTTAATTTCACATGGCCTTCAGCAGATATCAACATGTTGTCGGGTTTCAGATCCCTATGAACGATGCCGTGACTGGAAGAAAAAAGACCAGAAAAATACAAAAGTGAATAATACGTACTGAAAGTCAAACATTCTTTTTTAAAAGTATTTCTTTCCTTTTTGAAAAATAAAAAAAGACAAAATAATTGATTACTAATCAGTATGTGCCCAATTGATTGGTGGAAACAAAATGATAATTAGACTGAGCTAACCGAGTTTAGCCTAAATTCATTCGACGTTACCTCATTTTCTCTGATGATTCATTTCTAAAACAGAAAATCAAGCAAAACTGAAACTTGAAATTTTGACTGTATGTTCTCCATTATCTGGGTTAAATTCACCAAAGGTTATACAGTTAAATAAATTCAGTACCTGGTGTAAATAGGACATGAGAGAAAAGGAGGCAAAGTGAAATGCAGTTGGACTACATTTTGCAATTGGGAACTACAATTGCTGGCTTAGTTTAGGCACATTGTGTATACCATTATTTTCCCTATGTGCATAAATGTTTTCACGGATGAGCTAGAAATTGTAGTTTCTAATTGCAAAATGTAGTCCAAATGAAATTCCTTGCTATTTTTTTACAATTTACATGATTTTAATAAGAATAAAAACAATTTAGGTACCCATGTAAGTACTGCAAAGCTAAAGCTACTTCTGCCGTGTAGAACGTTGCCATTTTTTCTTCAAAGAATCCAAAAACACTGAGTAAAGATTTGATATCACCTCCTATCATGTACTCCATCACCTTAAAAACAAAAACAAGAAAGTATTGAAACAGCAATAATAACAGGCGAGTCTTAGAGATGGAGATAAAAGATATGAATTATTTTAAAATTACTACACCCGAAAAATTTTACCGTTTTTGCAAGTAAGATTTATTTACATACAGAAGAGATTCTGTTTTAGTAATGAGCAATTATGAGGTTTGACTTGTTTCTGTCAACCCATTACTTGCACTGTGGCGCATCAATTTGTGGCCCCTCAGTCATTTAGATGATTTATTACCCCCTAAAGGACCCAAAACTGAGTTCCTTACTAATGATTGACATTTGAGACTCAACTCTTAAAAAAGCTTTAACTTTTCAGATCTTTACGGTTTCCTCTTTATTGAGTCACATTAAACCATTTTCACTGGTTTTTGTGGTTTTTCGGTTTGGTTAACATACTGGTGCTCTGGCCTTTACTTAATTTCAATCATTTCCAAAAATATTAAATTTGTAGGTTTCTGAGAAATTTATCCCAGAAAATACAGTGGAAATCAGATACAATGACTCTATAAGGACCGGCCTGTTTTGGTCGTTATATCCGATTGTCGTTATAACCGATGCACAAATACACTGAGTCAATGGGAAGTCAATCACGGGTACGACCAAATCGCTCGTCGTTATGACCGATATGTCCTTATAAGCGATGTCGTAATATCCGATTTCCACTGTACTCCGATGCCTTTAATGTGAGTGTATTTTAGTGTCCTTCAAAATAAACTGTGCTTTTACCAAGTTGTTTCTTCAATGAGCCAAGATTTCTGCTGTGGGTATGGTCACCCATTTTAGATACTGTCTCATGTCAGTTAAGCTGAACCAATTCTGCCGAAGTTCTGAGGAAACTTAGCTTCACAACAAAGCTTAAAATCAGAGAATCCTACATTTTACCTCAGGAAATGGAATTATTTGTCAGTGATATAAACTTACCAGGAAAACATGTGAGGCTGTTTGCAATGAGTAAAATAACTGCACGCAAAAAGGACTGCTGGATAATGCAAGAGCATTTCTTTCTGAAACAACTATCAAGGAGAGAAAATATTACTAATAATCATATATACTCGAGAAAGACAGCTGACTTTGATACTGGAATTTTAAAGAAAAAAGTTTACTTGTCGAGTTCAGCCATGTAGTATAAACTAATAAAAATAGCAACCTTAATCAATGCTGACATACCTAATGTAAAAATAAAAGAGGTCCATGATATTAATTTTCAGTTTTTGATGCTAAATGCCTTTGACGCCTCTAAGAGCAACAATTCAAGATTTCAAGCCATAATTTACTTTATTCATTATAACCAAGCATTTGCAATTATTAGTCCCCGAGGCTGACAAAAATGAAAGCTTTATATCTTCCACAAATTTGCGATTTAGCTTTTCCTAACGGTGAAATTCTCTTAGAGAGTTGAATTTTGAAATTGTTACCCACATTCTTTGCATTAGAAGATGAGGAATTGACCCCTTTTAGCTGTGGTTTGATTAATTCATATTATTTTTTTTCACCTTAAGGTCTGTACTGCCTGGCTCCAGGACAAATAAAACTATATGCTTCTTCGGAGGGAAAGAGGATCTCCTGCCTCTATTTTAACATTTACAGTGAAAACAAGAATCTCCATAAATATTTTTTAGGTACCTTAATTTAGAAATGCATAAACTTTTTCCGCATGCACCGTATTGTGAACTTCCCTGCAAGTTTGAAAAGTTGGGAAATCTATCTCAGATTTTATTTAAGTTAGAAGATATGTTTCAAATGCACAAGTAATCGAGTATTCGAGACCATGCGTGGAGGAAAGCAAGCCTTATGAAAAAAATTTAAAGTTATGACAGTTGAAAAATACCTTGACTTATCATATTTTTGTGGATCATTTCAGATTTCTTCATGACTTTGATTGCATAGACTTTGTTACGGTTGGTTTTCTTGTGGCCGAGAAACACTTTTCTGGAAAAAAGAGATGAGAACTTTAGTGCTTGATGAATGCACAGATATGGAGATAGTTAATTCGATTTCAAAATAAAGGTAACAAAATATCACATTGAAATCTGCATATTTAGATTGGCCTGAGTAAAAATGAGGGCATTTTCAGGCACACAGAGAATTTCAACATCAAATCCTGGTGAGGCATTGCCAGCCTAGAGTTCCGCATTGTTGTTTCTTTTAGGTTGTCACAAGTTTTTGTCTTCTGGTGCATCTCTTTTCACAATACTTACCCTCTACCTGTTGGTTGCAAATATATTGCCAACCATTGTTTTATGGTTTTTAGAATTTTCAATTATTTCTATGGATTCCACTTTAGTTCGCAATCTGAATGGAAAATGCATACAATTTTAAGTGGGCACATTGGTAAGTAATTAAATATTACAGGAAAGCTTTAAAGGAATCAGCGAGCTTGATGATACATTAAGTACCAATGTGCTAACTTGCGATCATAAATATTTTTTATCAGGATTGCAAGCTGATTCCGATGAAAGTTGTAGCCAAAGGGCATGAAAGCAATACCATAATAAACTGATGTTTAATTTTCTGCTGGTAGCAATGTGTTTTGTGTCCTTGCAAGCTAGCAGTGGGTACACTATACTTGTTATTGACGTAAATGCTATAGATGAAATTGACTAACACACTAAAAGACAGATGAAAGACAAAATGACTTAGAGAATCAAAATGTCTTACCCAAAAGCTCCTCGACTAATGGGTTTGATCACTTCAAAGTCACTGATTTGAGGAGGCTGAAACAAGTTAAAAGATGAGGATTAAGATTGGCTGCAGTAAAACGAAGACCTTCTCATGAGGACATTAAGACTCTCATACAGAACAATGATAGACATGAAATCCAAGAAAATTCATTAAATTATACTCTGAATGATCCATGTAGATGAAATTTTTTCAAAAGATTCTATCTGACTGATGGCACTCTCAAGTGGTTACAAGACAGATCAGGATTGAGCCATACAAATGTGTATTTTGAATAAAACTTTCAGATGGAAAGTCAGTAAATATTATCAATCGAAAATTAATGAGGGAAATTCTCACCTTTGCACTGCTTGTAGTTTGAGAGACAATCTTTTGAAAAATAGAGCTCTCAGTGGACTGCGGAGGGGGCATGCTTTCGAAGTGTCCATTACTGAGTTTGTCAACTGCACAATTCATAGCGGGGTCCATCGTGACAAAAAAGAAGTATGGTGTATTTATAGTCGATTGTAGTTTGAAAGCACATGGGCAGATAGAAACGAGAAAGAAATGACAGTAAAAAGTAACGAGAATGTACACCTGCCATGCGGTTGTTTACAAAATTTGAAAACAGTTACAAGTTGCCAGTGAGCAGCTGATAAGAGAAGCTCAGAAATCCAAAATTTCCGAAATCGATTGTGCGATCGGTGACTTTAGATGCCATCTAGAAGAGAACGTTGAGCCAACTGTTGAGGAAATGACGTTCCTCGAAAGTATTTGCAGTCGCAAAAGACATCAAAAGTTAGTTATAATTTTGCAAAAAGTAATCAAATATCAAATTATGAGAGCTTTTCGCAAATAAATTATGTTTATCGCTAATTATTGCTTTGATAAGTTGAGGAGAACGTTCATCGTTGAACTCAACGGATTAAGAGCGATTATGGTCATGTGACTTATCAATCGATTGTAGGTGTCACCCAAACAAATCACGTGAATTGTGATGGCAAGGTCTCTCAAAGTAAATTATTTTGGAAATTAATTTCTACAACAAATTCCTCCATCTTCTTCACTTACATCTGGTGAGATTGTAGTTTTTACCGCAAATTTTCATATGCCCAATTTCGTTTGATTAACTATCCCGCGTGTTTTGTGATAAGTGCTGGTGTGTAAACTCTTAAAGTAGCCTTAACCTACTTCATTTTGACGCAGGACTTTTGCAGAAATCTCAAGTTTCTACTTCTGAAGCCATTCTTTTTCTTATTGAATTATGATCTGCAGTAATGTTTAATACCTTTTATCCTAGAATCCCCTTTTTTGACCCACCACAGGCTTCAAGTTTCTAACCTCACCTATCAGATTGCTACAAGCCAGTGATAAGGCCTGGCTCTTATCATTATGTTATTCAATTTTTTCTTCCTTTTATCAGTACATTTATAATAGTAAGCCTGTTCGAACAGAGATAGTTCTTTAATCATCTAATTTTCGTACCAGTATCTCAGTATTTTCATCTGGTGCCCATGCAAAGCTAAATCGCTTTGAGTCGGGGCAACGCCTACTTATTCAACCGATACTACACAGTAATTACTTCTCCCTCGCTGTCGCAATTTTCTATTTAGCTTTTCGTCTTAACTGCATTATTATTGCTTCTATGTTCAGGCTCCTTTAAATCAAGTCATCCTCTAGGTAAATGTTTTCTGATGGTTTTGGATGTTATGGAAAGGCATGTCCCGTTCGTTGAAGCCTTTACCTATCTAAGTACAAGGGGTTCAATATTCACCATGATAATCAATGCATTTTCTTGTCTCTAACATTCTAATTTAATCCTTGTAATATTTATCATCAAGTATTTTCAATACCCTGACTATGACTACCATGGTTTTGTTTTGTTTTCATTCATTTCAAGGCTAATGCTGCCAACACACATCATCAAATGGGTCGGTGGCAAGAAATGTTTTCACGGTTATTGTAGAGTTTTTCTGTCATAAAACTTCATGAATAAAACTAACAAGCTCAAAAAAAATTCCACATAGTTATTTCCAAGCGGAGCAATAGCTAATCAAAATCCTTCCATTCAAAAGCCATCAGTCGAGTCTAAGTGCCCAGGTGATGTCTGAAAAAGAGTTCAGTCCATCAACAAACGCTATTTCCCTGCCTGGCTACCACCAATAGTGCCCATGGAGAATACTGTTTCCTAGAGGTCTCATTTTTGGCTTTTTCAAAACAAAGTTCGTTTTTCATTTCGGGGTGAAAAAATTCCTTGAAGCTTGGTTCACTCCATACTTTCAAAGAATTAATTAAAAAATGAGTGCCTCTGACCCATTAAGAATCATATTCAGCAATGAAATATTTTTTGCTTTTATGCTCAGGAGGACTGTCCAATTGCAACTCCGTTTATGTGTTCTCTTTTAATGTGATCATTTTCTTTTTCAGGTTTTCAAATTTTTCTGCATACGAAATGTCGGAGTACTGGCTCATATCAGCTCCCGGAGAAAAAACATGCCAGCAAACATGGGATACACTTAACAACTACACCAGTAATGGAGGGCTTTCGGTCAATTATAAATTTGCCATTCCAGATTTGAAGGTTTGTTAAATATTCGTTTGTTAAATAAATTGTGGAGGCTTAGAGAATTTTTTTTCCCCTCCGAAGGTTTTGAAATTTTCAACTCTTGTAGGATATTGCAACTTTGACACACATACTTAAACATCTAAAAGTTTAACTACAATTTGATCAGTGCTTTGCGTTGACTTCTTTGCTAAAATCCTGCGAATTGCAGAAAATTGCGGAGACCTAGAACAATTATCACCCCTGGGACAGTGATCAGTCATCTTTCATATGATGAAAAATCTGAAATGTTGTAAACCAAGTTGCGAGGTTTTTTAGTTTCACCATCAAAATGTGTTTTTTCTCCTGAGTCTGCACAGGCTCTCAGTATTTTCCCTCCATTAATCCCACAAACCCTTAATCTCAACTACAGGTGAATTATAATTGGCTGGATTCAACAGGAATCATCTTAATTGCATCAGATGCTAACTTATATCTTCTCATGTTTTATTTTTTAACCGAAAACTATGCTGCATTCTGCCTCGAAATTTTATGTGTACAGTCTGTATAATCCAAGAAAAATTAACAAGAAGGTTCAAGGCAATGTGTCGTTTAATTTTCCAGGGAAAGCAAAAAGTTCTTGATCAAAGATCATAATCGCAGATTTTCTGCACCCCTATAATTTTCTGCTAATAAAGTGAAACATATGAATCGAGGGGAAATCAGGCAACATGAATTACAGTGAGGGTAATTTCAAGCGTACTTACCCTTCCAATAATGTTGACAGAGTGATATTTTTTCTTATATTTTAGTATTCAATTTTGTATTATTTTAGGTCGGGACACTGGATCAGCTTGTTGGTTTATCGGATGATCTTGGTAAATTGGACACTTTTGTCGAGCAGGTTTCTCACAAAGTAGCTTCGTATCTGGGTGAGGTGCTCGAAGATAATCCTGATAAACTTACAGAAAATTTACTCGCCAATAATGGTAAGCAAGTTTTGCCTTTTATCATCTTTTTTAGGGATGTTAATAACAAAGGCAGAGGTAGATGGAAAATTACAAAACTTTTCGTGTTCAGATTTTCACAAAACAAACAGTATACAACTGGTGCTCTGGAGTTGATCAAATATTTCTCAAGCAACTTAGATTGAGCTTGGCGCATGGGGTCTTATGAAGGGAGGAGGCAGATTCAAGTCTACGCTCATGCGAGCCTTCCATTTAAAGAAAAAAATAAAAATATTAACATTTTCCAAAGAAACTATATTTTTTCAGCAATATTTCAGGTTTTCTGCATTATTTGTAGAAAAAATTTGGGGAAAGGTCCAGGGTGTCTACAAGTCCGGAATTTCTGGAAATAAAACTGATTATTTAAGTGTGGCCCGGAAGTACGGAAAAAGTGCGGAAATTCCGCAAGAAGGTCCGGAATTTTTGTCGCAATTTGAGTGAGAAATTCAATTTTTTGAAATTTTTCGAATTTTGTCGAATGGTGGTACTGAAAAAGTACTAAATTTTTTCTGCTGAGGAGGTACTGAATAAGTACTGTAAAAGTACTGATTTTTGGCCAGCTTAATTTAGTAGACACCCTGACGTCAAGCCAGCTTAACGTGATTCAGCCATCATAATGATAGGTTGGTATTGGGGTGGTTTACTTAAGGGGGTCAAAAAGTTGGCCTAAACGACCTATGTGCTACTTGAACTCTAGGCTGTCTCATGATGAGTTAAAACCTGTGTGAGTAAGTATAACATATTAAATCACACTCTTCCTCTTTCAGTGGACCTGGCGACTTATATCACGAAATTCCAATGGGATATGGCAAAGTACCCCATCAAACAGTCTTTACGTCAGATAGCAGACATTATTAGCAAGCAAGTCGGACAGATAGATGCAGACCTCAAAACCAAATCAGCTGCCTACAATAACCTGAAAAGCAGTCTTCAGAATATGGAAAAGAAACAAACGTAAGCCTCATCCAAGCGTCAAGTTTTTTTACATCAAAATCAATAAATTTAATCGCATCGAATTGTCCCTATCATTGGAAAGCATATCCTTAGGTAACTTTGCTTAGCTTGCAACAAAATTCACATCTAATTGGCATTTCGAAAGGGACCATTTAATGTATTTACTGTAGTACCCAGTCAGTAAATCTTTCATTAAAATGAATTTTTGGAATTGTGGCAGAAACGCTCTTCGCTTTTATGGTAAAAAAAAATTGTGTCAGTTGATGAAAAATTAATCAAACGATCAATGAACAACATTCTCTCTCTGAATATTTCTTTGCTATCTTGAGAATTTGTTTTTTTGAAGAATCTAAGGTTAAAACATGATAGTTGTGAACAAGCCTGAATATTAGCCCAAGTTCCCTTAAAATTTTGCTCTCAGTCTTCTCTTAGGGCAAAAATCCGATTCTTTAAATACTTAGGTCAACTGGGTCTCAAGGTAATTCTCAAAGATTTTTCTTTGAAAATGTGTATTAAAGCTGCAACCACACTAATGCGGGATAATCATTTTAAAGATAATTTCGAATTATAATTTTTAAAGTTCTCAAATTTTTCTGCCATTTCATTGATTTTTAAATGGTTTGTGTTTGTTTTAGTGGAAGTTTATTAACAAGGAATCTAGCAGAGCTTGTAAAGAAAGAGGACTTCATCCACGACTCAGAATATTTAACCACATTGTTGGTAGTTGTTCCAAGGTAAAGTGAATTGAATGTATGTTTAACCTCTGTAACCTTCTCCAGGCAAATTTTCAAGGGTTTAAATGTAGCAACAATATTCACTTCGCCATTTATAAGGCGTGGAGGTAAAATTAGACTCCATCTCACTTATCATACGCAAATGGAGAAAAGTCAAAAGTTACTCCAGTTGAATTTGCTCATGAAAAAACTAACCTATCCATCTTTTCAAATTTGAGTTTTTTTGATCCTCAAGATTCATAGAGACCAGATAAAATGTATCTTACAAGGAGATGCAACTGAAAATGTTTCAAAGACTTCTCGTGAAAGTAACGATCTAAATAAAACCAGAAATAAACCAAGCTTTAGGGGGTGGTAAAGTATCAACTTAACTTTGACTCCATTCTTTTGTCACGTTATGAACCCACAATTGATTTTCTTTCAGGGCAAGCTTTGCTGAATGGCATGCAAACTACGAAAAACTCACCGACATGATTGTTCCACGTTCCAGTAATATTGTTTCTCAAGATACGGATTATGGTTTATTCACAATAACGCTCTTCAAAAAAGTGGTTGATACCTTCAAAATTAAAGCTAGAGAACATAAGTAAGTCAAAACTTTTGATACAGTAAAATTGTAATTTACCAGTACAGTTTGCTCTTCTAAATTACTTAGAGAACAAAGTGTAAATCTGATGGTTCCTTCTATCTTTCTCCTGTTTTCTTTCCTTGAGAAATTCGCATGATTTCCCTAACTCTCGTCTAATCTCCATAAACTGCTTTTATCTTTCCTGATTCTTGCTGCATTTTGAAAAATTTTGGTTCTGCTTCCTTAATTGTGACACTATTGATTTTTCTCTTCATTAGATTTATCGTACGAGATTTTGTGTACAATGAAGAGGAACTCGCTGCTGGAAAGAATGAAATCACAAAATTGGTTACGGACAAAAAGAAGCAGTTTGTAAGTTGAATCTTCTCTTGAATATGTTTCCTCACTACCCAATTTCCTCTGACATTACCTCAAAGGAAGAAAAATGAAACGTTGTGGCTCCATCTAGTCTTTGCTAAGCAACATAAGTTCAACTAAAAGTGATGGAGTACTAGATTTTAAGTTTATAAACTTTCATAGTAAATTGCAATTTATCGGATTGATCTTTTGGTCCCTTCAAGGGGGGCAAGCTGCTTCAAAGAAATGGATTCCCTGATTTTACAAATTGATTAATCAGTCCTGTGAAATTTGATAAATAGTGGCCTTACTGTAGCTACAAAACAATGCAGTCGCTTATCTGACCCAATTCAAATCTCAGGATTTTATGTTGAATAAAAAGAATAAACCAGCTCAGTTAAGTATGCTGTTGCGGAATGTTATTGCCTAAAAGAAAGAGAGAGAGTAGGGAAAAGACAGTTGTAGACATCATGAAAGAAAGTTTTTATAAAGTGGCAAAACACCAAAGTCTCCAAATCTTTTTCAGGTTCTTATGGAGTGTCTCTCATCGTTTGTGTCTTGAATAGCACACATTTTGGACAGGTTTTTTTTTTTTTTGTTTTTTGTTCAGTTTGACAAAATTTTAATAAACCTGTTCCTATGCTTCAGGGTCCTCTGGTTCGGTGGTTGAAAGTTAACTTTAGTGAATGTTTTTGTGCTTGGATCCATGTCAAAGCACTCCGTGTCTTCGTAGAATCAGTACTCAGGTTAGTAACAATTTTTTTAAAATGGTGATATAGAGGTCCCTTCATCAGTTTTCAGCAAACTCAACTTTGTTGCTTGTCCCATTAAAATTAGTCTAAATAGAATTTTGTCTCACATGTTATACCAATAGACACATGAAATTCTTCCCTTCTAAATTTTTACAGGACGGATCCTTAAAATGAGCCTCTAAACTGCTCCAATCCAGAAAGCAGAAAAACTGGCCCCGAAAAGACATCTCAAAATTTTGAATAATAATTAAATGGTTTTTTTAAAGAACTCTGACTTTCCAAACTTAGCCTAGATTCAGGATCCTTGACTCTTGAGCCCTGATTTTCTCTTCATAATTTTAAGCTGACTTTGATACCCCCTAGTAAGAGGTTGGAAGTAATTTTGAAAAGGGCACATAAGTGTTCTCAATTACAATAAGAGACAAATGATGTAAATTACTTTCCCCTCATCTAATCATTGTCAAGTGAAAACTAACTAACATTACTGGGCTAAGTGCCAAAAAAATGATTTTGAATCATTCACTCAATTATTTCTGACTACTATAGCAGCACATACTACTAACAGCATCTTCCGCTCATTATACTCATTATTCTAGTGTTAGTGGCTCTTAACCCATTATGCAGTGTTTATCCTTGGTGCCTAGTATGAAATGCTAAGTCTAACTCAATTTTCGATTAAGTAGCATTTAGTCCATTATTTATTATGAGTTTTCAAGTACATGTACCTTCCCTATGGGTTTCTGAGTCTTCAGTGGTGTTTACCATTCTTTATCTGCTACCTCAGAAAAAATCTTAATTATACTGTAAATGCACTTGCTGTTAGATAGGTTACAACAAAGTTTAAATAATGCGACGTTAAACTGATTTTACAAAATTTCTCTGTGATACAGGTACGGACTGCCAGTTAACTTCCAAGCAATGCTGCTACGTCCCAACAAGAAGAATACCAAAAGATTGCGAGACGTCCTTCAGCAACTGTATGGTCATCTGGACAGCAGTGCCCAGCAAGGTTCTGGTGCTCAAGATGTAAGTTAAAAAACTATGACCTAACTTTATCGACTCGTTTAATTTTCATTCCATCATCTGTAAAAAGAAATAGTTGCCTAAGGTGAAGAGAGCTGATACCGAAGAAGAATTTTTTTTCTGAATGGTGGACGGGATGTCTTGCTTTTTTGATGTTCTTGCAGAAAAACCGTAACCGCAAGTACGATATCAATGTTCTGCTATTTTGAACTTGAACCAGCGGCCATTTTGAAGAGTTGATAGATACCGATCTGTAATTTGTGCCAAACTTTTTCTTTCTCTATATCCTATCCAATTACGTATCCCAAAACGAGTGTTCCTGTTTGAAATTCGAAAGTGACGACCCCTCTCAAAAAATTTGTCTGTTTTTATACGAGGGCACCTCGTCCAAACCGCATGTCAATATCTGCATCCATTCTTGAGATATCAGCAAGTATCCATACTTTTTGCATACCCTGTGTAGATAAAATAGCTTAGTAAATATCTAGAAATTTTTGTTGTTAACGATTACATTCTCTGTCTCTTTTAGGCTGTTGATATTCCTGGTCTGGTCTTCGGTCAGTCGGACTACTACTCTTACGTTTATTATAAGATCAACATCGATATGGTCGACTCAAAATGAAAGTGAAAGAACAAACATCCAAAGAAAGAAAGGTTAAGTGGGCTATTGATTCAGTGTACTCTCCTGTTTTCCGCAATAGTATTTAATGCCATTTACGTTTACGACCCTGTATCATTTCTTTATCTGGAAAAGCAGTCTCGAGATTTCAAAAAGTTGCCATTAATATGAAATCTGTGGCACTGTTGTAGGCTTGTTCTATAAATACTGGATTCTGTCGTCTATGATTAAATCAATCTTTGTTTGTACCTTTGAACAATAGCCATTGCTTACCGCAGTCTGTAAATATTCCCCTCATCCAAGAGAATGAGAAATGAACACAGAAGTTCTAAATGCAGAAATTTTAAAGTGCGCTAGAATGGTATCTATCAGCAGCTATTTTCAATTGATTTTTTCAGAAAGAGAAAAGGATTTAGAAATTTTCTGCATTTCTCCGGACCTTCTTGGAAAAGTTCCGTACTTGGAGACAAAAATATTAAAAAGGTGCCAATGCTTTATGGGTTAAAAATTAAAAGTTTGATTTCCTCTCTTTCTTTTTTTTTAAGTTCTTTAGGCCTTCTTAATATTTTTTGATGGTTGATTCACTAAAAAGAGGCTCCAATTCGAAAAGGGGAGGGCGCTCTTTTCGAAAACTTCAATCATGAAATGAATACAAAATATGTCTGGCTCTTTTGATTTTTTTCTTAGGAGATTAAAACTGTCCAACTTTTTTGCACGCTTGTCATAAGTAAATATTAGTTTCAAAAGTAAGCGTGAGCTGCAAAACTATGAAGTCCCTGATTGAATGAACTGCAGTTAAAGTTCCATTTCTCTATCTTTTCAATTTTTTCAAACTTATTATTTATGCTCTAATTTTTTTCATCTTCCTCTTTCCTCATAAAATGTTCACTCATTAATCAGAACAATGCGTCATTCAGAGCCTCTGCTGGTGCTAGCTCCAAAAGTCTTCGAGACATTGAGTCCATCAGCAAGAGTGTCTAAAATATTTCAGTCATCAGATTGTTGGTAAGCAGCTGATACTCCCCACTGATCAAACAAGAAAAAGGTCATTTCTCAACATTGTTCAATGTTTTCAATGTGTTGTTTTTGAATGGCTCTAAAGTTACCAAAATTCTCATCGGAATTATGCATTTATATTATTTCATCCTTTGAATTTCATTTCGATTGTATCTCAAAACATTGAGGTTAAATTTAGGGCTGTGCGAGTACTCGAATTTCGAGTCGAGTCGAGCCGAGTTTCGAGTACTCGACTCGGCTCGAAAGTTAGGTTAGGTTCGAGCGAGTACTCGAACTCGGCTCGAGTGTCAACAACACGAGTTTTTTCGAGTATTTCGAGTTTTTTTTGAGCCGGAAACGCCGAAAGAGTCCAACTTCCAAATATTTCAATCATACTTAAACTATTATTAGTTTTGCTATCATTTTACGATTGAATAACATCAGAGTCTCGTCGGCAAATTTCTACCATCCGCAGCGCCAACACGCTACCGCCCGGCGATTTCCTGCCGCCCGCGCGCGGTTTGTAACTTCACGGAGTCATATGAGCGCATTTATGCGCGCGACAAATTTCAACCTGCGGCGACGACCGCCGCTTGGAAAACTGAAAGTGAGCACGTGTTTTGGACCTATTGCGCTCCAGAAAAACGGTGTCGCGGCGGCAGAAAAAAGGTGCTGCGGCTACAAAAATATGGATCGCGCGATTCCAAAAAAACGTCGCGGCGACAACTGCCGCCGGCGACACGGCGACAACTGCCGCCGGCGACACGGCGACACAAATTGCGAGCATAAATGGGCTCTGAAGCCTTCTTTTGTGCCGCCCGAAGTTCCTTTGATGTACGCTGCTTCTTCCCAAGTTTGGTCCTCTTTTCAAATTAAACCGCGGGAAGTTATTTTAACGCGTTACTGCCGAACATTTTGTAATTCTAGTGTAAATCCTTCCTAGTGTGTCATCGTCAATAATTATTAATATCATATTATGAGTTTTGTTTGGAATTATTTGTTGTAGAAAATAGATTAAATCACGTTTTAAAACTCGAAATTACTCGAACTCGACTCGAGCTCGACTCGGCTTGAGGGTCATTTTCAAAGCTCGAAAAAGCTCGAAATCGGCTCGACTGAGTGAAAAAATACTCGAACTCGGCTCGAATCCAAAAAACCAGGCTCGCACAGCCCTAGTTAAATTGCCTTACTTGTTAAGTGAATGCCCCGTATCTTTTATTTATGCCTTTTCGTCCTTTGAAATTGTTGCAGTCTGTGGTAAAATGTTTGATTGAGTATTTTTCTGACTGGGTTGATTAAAGATGCTTCAATTTAAGCCACTGTCTACTTTTTTGATTTCTGAAGAATTGATCGTTGGTTTTTAGTTACCCCAAGTAATCGTTGATCATTTTTGGGTGCACCAGGCACAGTACATTTGCAATTATTGAAGCGTCTGTCACAAAATCGAGCTATTTAAGTGCACTAAAAAAATACAAAAAAAAACTGTGAATTGTCCTTCATGCATGACAGTGATCCCAGGCTCCTCCTTTTCATTATTTCAAGGTGATGTTGTACCTTTCCACTTAGAAAGTTTGGGAATGAATCAAGCATATGCCTTTTTGGTCCCCCACTCAAAAATACAAGTTTACTTATATCCAAAATTGGGCTCTGTTTGCGGTTCTGCCAAGTTGTGACGAGCCCTCAACAATTAAAATTGTTTGAGACCGTGAGGAATAACATAGACTCATCTGTTCAAGAAACTCTATTTTCAAACCCAAATTCTATAGTTTCTCTACTTTTCTAGATTTGTATCTCAGTTCCCATCTGTAAGAGATTAGATGCTTGTCATAACATTACAGTAGGGCATTGTGAAGAAGGAAAAAATTGTCTTGTCTAATTTTCAAACTTTCTAAAGGAAAAGTTATCCTTTATATTGATGGTTGTTCAATTAGATTATCGTACTGGTACCTGTACCATTTAATTTTACCCAGTCACTGAAATACGCCTTTCATAATTAAACATTTTCTTGTTTCCATAACCGTGATATTTAACTCAGTTAACTCCCTCAAGTTAAGTATCAAAGAACTGCATGTGCTCCCAATTTTTTCTAGAAGTATCAGTTTTTTTTTTAATCTTCCAATCGGATTGTTTAAAACTCTTTGTTAACTCCCTAGAGTTCTTCTAATGAATTAGACACCCAATAAAGGTGGTCTGGTTTAAAAAGGTCCCCCTCCCCCTTAAATTCTATCAAATCAAAAATTGGTGGACATTAGAGTGTTGGCAAATTTTTTTTATCTCAAACATTATTGGACAATAAGTAAATCCTGCTTTTGTTAAAAATGTAGTAATGCAGGCATTGAGTGTAACCTCATTTTACTACCAATGAAATTCAGTCTCTCCTCGACTCATAACAGATCAATTGCTCTGCCACTTGAAATAAGATCTCACTGTCCTGGAGGAGATAAAAATAATTTTTAAGATACAATCAGACTCAGAACTCTCAATAAAAGTAAAATAACCCATGAATATAATTTGCAATAAAAGTGTAACTCAACTGATGCTTTCGTATCTGAGGTATATCAGATTTTCTTGTAACATATTTTTCCCTGCCCAGATTATCTTGTCCATACGACTGTACATCTTTGCAATTTGGGGGAGAATTGGGAGTGCAGTCTGAAAAATATCCTCTTAATTATTGAACTTGAGGCTTGTAAATGTAGTGTAGGATAGTAGGCCTCCATGCATTCCAAAATAAGTATTTAAGTCGAAAACTGTAAAGTTAAGGTTACTTCTAAGAAAAGTGCTTATCAGTTTTGATCGCCACTTGTATACTTTTTTCTTTTTTGCTATGTTTTAATTTTAAAGTACGTATTTCTTTCCCTTTCATTTCTGACCAGCACCGACAGCTGCTCTGCTAGAGAATTAAACCTTGAGAAAACATGAGAGCAGCAAATTTTCAATTCAGAGCTATTGTTTCATGATGTTTCCTTGATTTTTAAGGATACCTTATCTTGAAAAAATTTACCATCAAGAAGAGGTATCACTCCTTTGTGGCGACCGTCTCAGTTTGATCATAGTAACGTAACATTTGTATCTGGCATTTTTGAATGATGCGTGACAAGTTTAAAACATTATGGATCACTTCAATAATTATCAACCTTGTTGAAATATTTTTCCTGTTTTTTCCAATAAACTATTTTGTACAGGATGAAGAACAAGGGATAGGTGACTGCTCTTTTTTCACTCTCAGTTAACATAAATCAAATGTTGTTAGTTTTGTTGTTGAAATTATTTGAACTCTCCAGCACTAAATGAAGCTGTTGAATTATTCTTAACTAATTTTTTGTTATAAAAATGTCAAATGAAGCATAGACCACCGTGCTATAATTTATGGAGCACACATAAAATCGCACAAAATAAAGTCTACAGAGGAGGCAATAGGATCAAACAAGAAGAAAAGTGTGGGAAGAGAAAGAATAATGAAAATTCTTGGGCTGAATGTGGACTTTAGTAATCTAAAAAGTTAGAGGAAGAGATCTCTGTTGTATCCGATTTCTATGAAAAGAAATTGTAAAAATATTTTTTCTCAATCAATTAATGGTCAAAGGGTTATTTCCAAGGCCTTTGAGTTCTTTGAAAATAGTGCATTTAAGAATCTAATGAAATAGTGTTGTCAGAATAACTTATTTCCGGCTTGGCTTGCGGACTGAAAAACAAGTTAAATTGATTTCATAAACATCTTTCCTTTTAGGAATGTGATTGTTATATTGAAAAACTGCTTAGTTCAGTTTATGCTGTCTTCTCTCTACTCCTCCTAAAGATGAGCAGATCCATTCCTTGCCTCGGGAATCCAGAATTTTATTCCATGGTCCCTATTCCTCCTTGATTGATGTTTCAGTGCACATCGAACGGTGAGTTCTCCACGCCTTTAAAATTAGGAAGCTGACATTAAATACTAATCTCCGCAGTTTATTTTCCCTAGCTTCATTTGACATTTCAAGTTGTTTCTCTATGTTATGTATTAAATAAGAAAAATGTATTACCTAGTTGTAAAAACGTATTATGTATTTTATAACTGTATGATTGAAACGATTAAATTCTATTTTAATGACATCTAGGAGTTATGATTTTGGTTATTCAGGCGTAGTGCCACTTAATATGAAATGTAAATCCAAAAACAAACTGAGGGGTTTTCTAAAATTGGGGAATTAAACCTATTGTAATTTAATGGCGCGAACATCATAAGAACATGATTTCTTGCCTTTCCGAGAAAAGACGATTGATGGAGCCAATTTCAGTTTGATAAGCAATCCAAAACCTAAGGTCAAGGGAAATAAAAAATTATCACTTGTGATTCACAAGTTGTGAAACACTTAGGAGGCTCTGGTGATTATAATGCAAGGAGTACATGATTTATTCAAAAACTCAGATGAAAAATGGGATTTAATACAGTGAATAAAAAGTTAAAAACAAGCAATGACTCATTAATGATTGGCAAAAAAATTTAAAATGGAAAGAGTAGAAAACAAATACAAATATAAAAAGTTTAAGAACTAAAGGAATAAATACAAAGATGCCTCACGACAGAAACTAACAGTTTCGTTACTTCAAAATGTAGTAAATACAACATAATTATTATGCACAACTTAGAAAAAAATGGAACTAAACAGGGTGAGTAAAAATTTAAAAAAAATGATTCATGAATGATCGAAACAATAAAAATGATAAAAAGAGCGGAAAACAAAAATAAAACGTTTAAGACTAAAGAAATAAAAATAAAAATTGCCTCAGGACAGGAACGGTCTCTCATTCAGATTACAAGAGTGCGGTAACTTTAAGTAACTTTTTAAAGAAGCAGGGTTCAACAGATCCTGCGCAAGCACACATTTTAGAGTCTGGTTTTGGAACAGACTTTGAAAACGTCAAACATTTGTTTGTCAGGATAGATTGATGATGTCGTTTAGTTCTTTGTTCGATGACATAATGCTGCTTAGGACACAGGCCTGTAAAAAGCAATGAAAGTATATTTAAGAGAGCTGGATAACACAAATCTTAGGGAATTAAAATTTATAGATCACAAATTTTAGGAAAATTACGATAATTCTAATTAACTGTATCAAGAGGCCTCTAGACAATGTATGAATTAAAGCACAACGTTACACGTTTTCTCTTCAAAATATCACAAGGAAAAGGAATCACACAACAGGAAGTCTGAACATCAACTCCTTAACAAGATATAAGTGTAATCAACTGACATTGGTTAAATGGCAAAAATACAAACTACGTAATTAGTATGATAGAACTTCCATTTGATCTGTGTTGAAAAGACTTGTTTATACCTTGTTCCATAGTTGATTTCCGTTATGTAAATTGTTTTCTATGTAAGATTTTGAAGAGAAGACATGTGACGTTTTCTTCTTCTTCAGACCTTGTATAGTTGTCTAGTGGCCCATTATGTATTTCAACAGAGACGTAACTGTTACCTAATATTGGCTAATGACGGTGTGTCCTTAGTATCACAGTGTACAGACCCTCCTCTTCGACAGAGGCCTCAATTTTGCCCCAAGAAAAAGTTCAGATATTCATCCTTTAATAAGTTTTTAAAAGTTTTAATCACTATTGCCAATCATAACCCCTCCAAGCCCTTAAAATACTCTTAAACTGCCATTTTTTATTCACTTTTGGATAAAATATGAACCCTTTTGTTTGGTGAATTGCTGGTGAAAACAGCAACCCGCCAATACAAGAACACCTCACCTTTAAAGTTTTTCTTGCGAGGCAATAATGATCAAAGAAATACCACTAAAGAAGAGAAAAAAAGAAACGCTTACCTTTGCCTCCTTAATTTCTTCAGTCCAATTTGCATCATGGATTTTGGGGATTACAGCAGTGAACAATGTGGTGATCTTTTCAACATTTTCTCGGAAGATCTTGAGGACGCTGGCAACGTTCACTTTTTCTCCTTTGTCTCGCCATGAATCATAATCGGTAGCCATTGCAACAGCTGCATAACACAAACCTGCTTCTTTTGCTAACACTACCTGCCAATAGAAAATACCAGAATTACACCTAGGAATCACAGTTTTTGCAACGTTCTATTCAGACATACAACAGACTACTCCAAACTACCATCAACAAAGGCCGGCAACTCAGAGAGAGAGGGAATTATGTTTCTCACTAAATTCAGTGAAAAATGTTTAAGATTTGAGGTTAGTGTAATTTCCAGATCATGCAAACGCTTTTTTCTGAAAAAAAATTTTGATTATCTTGGGAAACAACAAAAATGGAGATAAAAAATTAAAAATGGAACGTTTAAAGACCATTAGGTTGGCTTCTTTTGTTCTTTGATAGAGAATTTTTTTGGAAGAGTTAACAGCAAAACTTGTCTTTTTCGTTTCTTGTATAATTTTATGAGCTTCTTTTCGTACCCACATTTTGAATTTTGAGTTTTTTAAAACTAATTTTTTAAAGCTAACTGTTTTTTAAACAAAGTTTGTTTCAAAGATTTGAGGTCTATTTTACCGAACACAGAAATTCAAGTATGTGTGCACAATTTGTATGATTTGAAAAAATTAGAATTGTCAAAATTCAAATCAGTCGGTATATGTTTTTATTTATTTTTATTTATTTATTTATTTATTTATTTATCTATCTATTTTTTTTATTTAGTGACAGATCACAAAACGACGATTACAACACAAAGTTCAACGATTAAATCAAGTAAGAAAAAAAGTCACCTCAGGAACCAATGTCATATTGACAAGATGAGCATCCCATGATCTGAACAAGTTGCTTTCAGCTCGACTGGAGAACCGCGGACCTTCGATTGTGACAGCTGTCCCGGAGGGATGGCACTTGAAACCCAACTCTTGAGCGGTTTCGATTAAAATCTTCCGTGTTTTATTGCAAAAGGCAGGCTCCATTGGGACATGACACACAGATGGGTTCAACTCTGACCCATCAAAAAATGTTTGCACTCTGTGCTGCGTTCTGGAGGAAGATAAAGGAACCAACTTAGAATAAGGAGACAATCTTTCCGGTTTTAATTTATTCTCTTTTCTTTTTTTTCAAATTGATCATCAAATTTAAATTTCTAAAGCTGGCTGCAAGGTTTGAGTTCCCAATTAAACTCAGTTCTAGCAGCCCGCTCGTGCTGATAATGTTTTAACCTATGTTTCGTTTCCATTTCATTTTAATTTTTTAGTAAGAACACCTAGGTTGAAATAACAACAGCCAAGGTGTTGGGTGTACTTTTATGAATTTAATTTTGCCAATTTTTAACAAAATGGAATTCGTTAAAGTACATCACCTCTGCTGTTGTAATTTCAACTCATTGCTTGCCAAACTTTACAGGTGTAATAATTGTAATACATCTACATTCTTCAAGCTACATATTCTACCTCATAGCTTAATTTCTTTGTAATTAGGTAACTTTTAGTGTTTCACTAATGTGCGTATCCATGCCGAAAAGTGCAAGAGGACTAAAGATGGAATTATTAGTTTTCAAATACCTACGCAATGCTTAATGGTATTCTATGACCAATATGCATCAGGAAAGAAAAATAACATATGCAAACTTCAATAAAATGGTAAGTTTTAAATAGTTTGTCTTCGATTGATACACAACCAAGACAACACTCAAACATGAGGGATATATTTCATTTTTAAGAGTTGAGGCATATGGTGAAGTATGTGACACAGACATCAAAGTTTACTTGTGTGGAATCATATTAGTTAATCTTAAGAGACCATCTAAATAAGTAAAAGCGACACTAATGGTCATGTATTTGACTTAAAGTGATAAGAGATGTAGATTCCTCATCTCCTACTGGAAATTGTTGTCCAGTTACTTAGACCTTAGAGAAAAGGGAGGTTGTGTGGAGTTACCTGTCAATAAATGAGTCGACAACAACTAGATCTCCCGGCACAATTTCTTCTTTTAATGAACCAGTGGCAGTAGAAACAATCACATGGGTGCAGCCAACTTTTTTCAGTGCATAAATGTTAGCTCGATAATTGACGTTACTTGGGTTTATGTTGTGTTGACGACCATGCCTACAAGAAAATAAATACCAAGAATTAAGGTATGATACAATAAAGGAAACTCAGGTAGTTGGTTTAAGTGATGCGGATTTTATTATTATTATTTTAAATTAAATATATAAAATATTTATATTAATTTATAGAGTTACCTATATTATTTTTCCGATGTTTTAAATTGCTTTTTTAAAGTGTCACTGTTTGATTTGGTCAAAAAAAAAAGCACACTGAAAGCAAAACTAGAAAAAGAACTCTATTGGTCTGCAATTCTTGACAGTCTGTATAATTAATTTTTGTGTATTTAAAAAGAAGGAAAAAAAAACTTAGTTTCTCTCATCAGAATGTGTCCCAGGAAGGTTTTCTGGTCCAAAAGGTTTAAGGGTCCAAGTATGGTACCTTATAAGTTTAGGCCCTAATACATTGAGAAACACCCTGATTAGCTGTGCTGGTTGGGTATTTGAGAATCGCATGTACTTTCAAAGTTCACGAATTACAGAAATCACATATGTCTACTTTTAAAAAAAAACAGTCACCTGGCTAGAAGAACACAAGGTTTCCCTCCGATGGTCCCCTCGATCAAAACATCTGATGGTTTCCCGTAAGGAGTGGTAATATCTTTTTCTACAGCATTTTCTAAAATCTTTGGATTGTTCAAGCCAGAGCCACCAATTATTCCAATCTATAAGGAGAAAAAAATAGATTAGACAAAAAATTGGAAAAATTTTCAGGAAAAACTTGAGTTTGTACAAAGACAGAACTTGTTAGCTTGAATGATGTTACTTCATTGAAATAACTCAAAATCAAATTATAAAAAAAATACAATTATAAAAACCGGCGCTCCGCTTCGCTCCGTGCCGGTTTCTGGGAGAGGCTCCGCCCCCCTCCCCCAGCCCCCCTGAGACGCGCGCGTCATATTAGTCGTTTCTCCTCTTCTTCAAGTGACCCGCGCATTCACAGCGGGAAGAAAAGTGTATTTCCCCAAGTGGGAGCGAGCGCCTTAAATTTACCAATATTTTTAATTTATCTTTTCCAGTCATTTTTTGTCGAATTTTGTAAATAGCTATACTTATTACAGTTGAATGGGTGAGATTTTGTCCAAAACCTCTCTTCCCCTGACCCACTGTGTGACGAACAGTTTGTTCAAAACCTTCCTCCCCCTGACCCACTGTGCAGCCCCGCTACGGCCGGCTCCCCTCATGCCACGCACCCCCCGCCTAAAACTTTCAAAGCCCACCATTTATAAACGGCTCAGCCGATTTCGCTCAAATTCAATGACAAACCAATCCTAAGGCTAACCTACCACCCATACAAATTTTAGCTCAAAATATTCATTTTGACTCGAGTTATCGACACATGAATTTGAATGGCATGTATTTTCTTCGGAAAATACACTAAAATAACTATGACTCCCACTGAATTTTCTTAATCAAAAAATAAGAGAAACTCTCTTGGGGGTAAAGGTTAAAATCTGAGACATCTGAGATGGCTAACATCTCTTCATTCATAAAATTTCAGAACTCAAGGATGTAGAGACCTTTTTATCACACATAAATGTTTTCATACTTTGCAGTTCCGATCACTTGACATACTGGTAAGTCATCCTAAAGTGCCTCTCGGAGACTTTACAAAAAAAAAACCATTGGGGGGAGGGGGGATAGAGGGTGAGAGAACATGTAAGGGGAAGAGAGAGCATAGCCGCGAGAACGAGACTAATAAGCAATAAAGGTACTTAATGACTGGGTGAAGAAAAAACGAAAGAAAAAATTGTAAAGAAAAAGGTACCTAACTACGGCCAGTTACGATAACGGAACGGGCATAGAATGATTAATCTGAATATATGACTAAAAACCTGCCTTGATTGGATGCTTCATAGCGGTAGGGCTGTCAACTTTCGGCGAACTTAGAACTTGACGAACACACTGGTGGTAGACTGGAGGCTCAAATCCGACTAACAAAGAGCGGGAATACGCCCCATAGACGGCCGGATCGGACAGCCCAAGTTGGCCGCTCGAAAGCTCGGGACGCTAGTGGTGACGTAGAAGCTCGTAGGCACTAACTATACAAGCTTTATCTCGCCCTCTTACGTCACGCCAAAGTCTGCAACAGAGAACAAGATCCCATCGATCAGTAAGTATAGGTCATTGCTTCGATCATATTGCATTGAACATATAAACACCCACTGCTGATGCTAACGGCCGTGTGCGCATCATAGACGTTCCTTAAACAGCTCATCTCCTTAGGGACCTCCATATGATTAATATAGTGACTGAGGGCAGGTTTGAGGAGAGCCTTTACATAGCATAATAAAAATGACACTTTAAACGAATTCCGAATAAAATTAAAACATAGGAACTTCGGAAACATACCCTTGCGAGGGGCTACGATGATTACTCATTTATACAGGAAATTTTTTTTCAGGGCGTCTAGTTGCTTTTCATCGCGGGAAATCCTGATTTTTGACTGCTAAAACCTGATTTCATAATTTTTAAAAATCCTGATTTTTTGCGGAGGCGAATGCAACTTCACAAAAATAGCTCGATAAAAAAATCCGATCGGACGGCCGACATTTCTCAAATCCTGATTTTACGACCGATTTTTCCTCAAATCCTGATAGAATCGGGAAAATCCTGATGCTAGACACTCTGTTTTTTGAACAGAATTGACACCCCTCCTGCCTCATTCTTTATCTGGCGTCTCCTCATAATTCCTCGAGGCTATGTACAACATATTCCTATCAATATGCACGCATGCCCTTGATTCTTTTTTTTTATTTACCTCTTTTTAATTTTATTTTTATTTTTTAAAGGTATGGCAATGAGGACGCGGAATCTGACACGACAGACAGAGGGGAAATCTGTTAAGGTACGGAACCTTAGGCGCGTCTGGACGCGGCGTCCAGACGCCGATAAATCTGTCTAATGATTTTTGCGCGGGGACGGCACCTTAGCGGCGAAGAGACGCTGCGGAAAACGCCGATCGAGGACGCTCCGATCTGTCGCGAACAGATCGGAGCGAAGACGCCGAGAAATTCCGCTCAGTCCGCTGCCTTTCCTACCGATTTTTGAATGTGTTTAGTTCGACAAACCCACGAATCGATCACAAAGGCCGTGAATTGATCGACAAAAGCCGCGAATCGATCGAAAATTCCGTGAATCGATCGACAAGAGCCGTGGATCGACCGACCCACCCGTGAATCAATCGACAAAAGCCGTGGATAGATCGACAAACCTGTGAGTCTATCGACAAACCTGTGAATCGATCGACAAACCTATGAGTCGATCGACAAACCTGCGAATCGATCGACAAACCTATGAGTCGATCGACAAACCTGTGAGTTGATCGACAAACCCGTGAATCGATCGACCAAGTTGTGAATCGATCGAATTACGTCGATTGGTTCACGTTTTGGTTTTTCGATCGATTCATGTCGATTGACTAGATACCGGTTTTCCTTTTAATTGTCAATCATTTCTCGTCTATCGATCCACATTTTTTGTCGATCGAATCGACACCCGTTTTTTAGTAATTTGTCCATCGATTGGTGTCGATCGATTCACGTTTTTATTTTTCGGTCGATTTTTGTCGATCGAATCCACACCCTCCTAAAAAAAAGCGCGTACAGCCATTTTCGCGGCCCAGAGCATACTGTCCGATCAACGAAAATTCGAGAAATTGACGGCGGACAGAGCGGAAAAAATCCACGGATTCCGCTCCTAAGGTGCCGTGCTCCAAAATGTGAGCGTCCTCTCGCCCTCGACTCGGTAGCAGCATTTTCCGCCGGCGTCCAGGACGCCGCGTCCAGACGCGCCTAAGGTTCCGTAGCTTAACACGCGTTTTAAGTGGGAGCGGCAACTAAAAGGAGAGGAGAAGACGCCGCCGTGGAGTCCGCTAGAGTACCTAAGTATAAACGGGAGAGTATTGCCATCTCTTTGCCGCTCTCTGATTGGTTCATCAGTATTAGCCTATCATGAAGCTCCAAAGTTGGACCAATGTAAACAAACCCGACCCAGAGGGATACGTATTATCCGCTGAGAGATAAATGATAATCGCACTCAAAGGTTAATTTTCGGCAAAAATATCCATTTAAGGTCGATCCGAACTCAGTACAGCAGTTTATCATAAAAAAAAATTCTATCACATCATAAATCATGTCTACAACTTTGTAGAACTTTGTGGCCATTTTGTTTACTTACATTGGGCCAAACTAGGAGCGGAGGGGCTGGGGTTTGTTTGCATTGGTCCAACTTTGGGGCTCCATGATAGCCGACCAATCAGAGAGCGGCACACTTTTTCTGTGGTAAAACGATTGAGATGGCAATACTCTCCCGTTTACATGCGCTCTAGTCGCCGGTAATCCAGAACTGCGCGAAAGGTCTAAGAAAATATTTAAGGATTGTGCGAAAAGGGCACAAAGATTGCGCGAATAGAAACCTTAACACCTGCTAATACAGGAATGCGTGAATTTTAAAATGAAGTTAATTCAAGGTTACAATTGGAAAATAAACGCATTATTATGTCACGTTAGTGTGGGTTCGTTTGTTGAACAAATCATCGACGTCTCACCCTCCGATGATTAATGAAGTGATATATGATTGAATATTGGTCGAGGGTATGAAGAACTTACCTAACTTTTCTCGGAAAAAAATATTTACTGGAGAGAAACGAGGCAACGTTAAAATGCTTATGCGGCGTCAAAATACAACACGGGCCTTTAAAGTTCTATTATTTGATGCCGCGATTATTGTAACGGGGGTTCGGACGATCGCGCCAAACAGTGCAGCCGGCGCGGCGTTAAACGTATTAGCGCCTGCAAGACTGCGAGAATACTTCCCGCGTTGCGCCAAACAGTGCGGTCGGCGCACAGCCCATATCAGCGCCTACAAGACTGCATGAATACTTCTCGCATTGCGCCAAACGCAGTGCAGTCGGTCAGTTGGCCTGAAACGCATATCAGCGCCTACAAGAATGGATAGGAGTGGTGTTGGACTGCGAGTCATCATTTTTTACTTTTTGCTCAAGTTTTCACCATAATTAAACGGGAAATATGTATCCTAATTGTAACGATTCATAAACTCAGATGAGATTTAATTTTGTATTGGCTACATTAAAAGAAAATAGAACGAACGAAAACATCGCGTCGAAATTTTCGATACTTTTATTTGAGATCATTTAGGTCAATTCGCGAAAATGTTTCACAAAAACTGTGTGTAGCTTTATAAAAACATATATTAAAAATAATACATGAAAGTGGTGCATAAGGTTGCAATCAGAGATAAATATACGCTTTCGTTGGGGTGTACCCGTCGTGTTTTGAACCCACTCATCTCTTCAAAAACTTGAACATGGTTGTTCTACGATTTTTCACGAGTGTTTTTTTTTCAGTGGTTGGTGGCCAGAAGCCAGAAGCCCCTAGTTCACTTTTGAAACGTCTAAGAAAGCTCTCTGGGCCATTCGTGCTGCGAGGGCTATCCATCGAAGAGAGACATGCCCGTAAATGAATGGGGAATGAACATTCTTCCGCGATGTAGCTATCTACCACAAACTACCAAGGTTGCCAGATTAACGCTTCCTCTTTGAATGTTGGATATTCGCGCAAATATGTGAGTTTTCAGTGCCAGAAAAATTCGCGCAATCCTATGCATATCCAAAAAGGTAAAAGAGGGGGCATTCGCGCAACTCTATCGCAGCCCTAGTCGCAGTGGCAGTACGCGGCGGCATTCCGCGTCTCAATTGCCGTACCTAGGTACCTTAATAAGGTACACTCAGTCTGGCGATGTGTAGGGGATGGTGAGGTGTTTAGAGAGAGGAGAGAGAGGTCAAAAATTAACATTGCTATCATTTTTTTAAAAGAAAGTGTTCATAAACAAAATGTAAAAATAAATCAGAAACGAAGATGAACATAATGGAAATAGGAATATAAATTGGACGAAAACCAGAACAAATAATAGCTTTACACCGTTCTCATAATCGTGTGTTCTGTTGACCTTCCATTGTAGGTATACTATTGTTCTGACTATTCAATGCCATTTTCTCCATAAATCTTCCGGTTGAGTTGCAGATCCTCTTTTCACTTTTTGACGTGTGAAAATAAATGGACGGAAAGAAACGATAAGAATTAAAGCGTCACAATGGCATGATTCCTCATCAAAATTGCAAACAAAAAATGCCGAGCTAATTGACTTCCTCTCAAGGAAAAATATCGTCAATGAGAGATCAGCGTTGATTGTTTACATTAAAATCAGTCATTTAAATTCATACACCGCTCAAACCGGGGGAGGGGAAGGGGGTAAAATCGGCCAAGGGAAACGAACTTACCATTCGGCACATAACTTACAAAATATTCTACTTTCAAAATTTCTTCAAATACACTTTGATTAGGCACTTAATGTGGGAGCGCTGGAGCTTGAATTGAAAAACACGTGAAACGTTGTTTCCTCATTAATGCGTTTAATTTTAAGATTTTCATTATGTCTTGTGGCAGTTTTGGACGAGGATTGCGCCGCGCGAAGCTGATCGGCTGCGCAGTAGGTGTATCATGTCGGGGTTGTTGTAGGGGGAGGAGGACAAAAGTTGTTAAGACGAGGTATTTGCTTGAGGGTGAAGGAAACCTTCCAAAAACCTCGGAAATTGCCCAAACGCGGGTCCGCCATATGACGCCCTACTACGCAAGCACCACGAGGGCAAGAATACGACAGACATGAGTGTGAGTTTTCCTAGGTACACCACTGAAAGGGAGTAGTAGTCCATGCAACTTTTGACTGTCAGTATGAGCTTCAGTATTTTCTGAGAAAACATGAATCGTTTCCACCGTTTACGATCAGCGTTGCAGGATTTCCGTCATACTTAGTTTTTTCGATGGAAAACTATTAAATGGACCGCGTTTAGCAGAAAGGAACCGAGTCACATCAGCTGTTAACAAATTTACCAGGGCACTTCAATTTTTTACAAGAGAACGTTCGTGCGGATTCCTTGGACAATTTGAGGAAATTAGCTTCGTGATATAAAGAAAATTCACTGAAATGTGCACAAAAATTCGCACAACTGTTTCCTTGTAAAATATTAAATTGCTCAATAAAATTTGGCAATAGTTGATATGGCTCGGTTCTTGTCTGTTTGACGCGGTCCAAGTGTTGTTCTTTTAAGACGTCAGATTTTTTTTCTCTGCAAATGTGAGGAATATATTCTGCAATTTTAAGGCCTGGCGTTGATTCAATTCCTGATGAGGTAAAAAAAAGAGAGGAGAGGAACTTGTAAAACTCCGCGATCGAGATACGCAGTTTAGGAATTACATCATCGATGCGCAAAAAGGGGAGAGAAAGCTTACGTGTCCATGTAACATATCCAACAGGACCCATCGGAAAAGCCACTTTCTTTTCTCCTTTTCTTTGAGGGGACCGTGGGCCTTGCCTTAGCGACTAGGGCTTACTATCGCCCCCTCCGTTTGATCGGTTATATTTTCTCTTTTCGTTTTCTTTTTTATTTTATTTCACGGAAAAGCCACTGGCTCATTCAAGATTACTCTCGGTGGGTTCATTTCCGCCGATGTTTGTTCGTTTTTTTCCTGCTCGATAAAACACGTATCGGCGGTATTCTTTACTTAAGATGTCGCATGCACGAGCCAACTGCCCGTCATATTCTCGCTCTGTAAAAAGGCACAAGACAAAGCTATACTGCCGTGCTAAGAAAGAACGCCTCATGAACATTCGAGTGTTGCCAAATTTCCTTCAGTAAAATGTTCATTTTTGAGGGAAGATATGAATATTTTTCCTCGAAATTTCCAGGAACTTTAGGTAAAATTGCAAATAACATTAACTGAAAAATTGGAAGAAAAGTACTCATAAGTTTGCAAGGAAATTCGTGTTTTATGACTGGAAATTTGGCAACGCCTGAGGGTTCATACGGCGTTTTTCCTTAGCACGGCAGGATAGCAGACAAAGCGCATTGTCATTTACTTACTTTTTTATTTATTTTATCGCTCAACGTGTGTATTCAAGAGCTTAATGCGGGGATTCGGCTTTCACGTGACTGATAGGAGGCAAATTCAGCTACTTGAGGTCAAGGTCGGACGTCAAGGGAAACATTGTCATTTTTCCGGAAAACGCCCGATTTCCCCGTCGACGGTACTTCGTGCTGGGCGAATTTGGTCGACAACTTTTGCAACAAGACGATTAGTCGTTAATCAAGAGGGTCATTGCTTCCTAGCCATTCTGTTCAATGCTCAATCTCCATTCGCTTTTGTGGGCCTCTTGCACACAGTGGCGTCGTCAGAAATTATTCGTGCGGGCGGGGAGAAGATTTTTACACTAAGAGAATTCGGGGGGTTTCAAGCCCCCCCCCCCCCCCCCCCACCGGCTTTGGGGTATCCGTGATGCGGACAAAATGTGGAGACATTAAAAGCTCATTTCGATGTTAATACGAAACGTAAAGATTGAGAAGTGGTTTCATTGATTTTCTCCTCAAGTTCCCTTCAAGGAGCACCCCATTAAAATTTGTAATGAGAAAGAAATTTGCAGCTTTGGTTGACAATTTCATGTCCAACCTCTCTGAAAGGCTCGTTTCTTTGTGTGGCGGGCTTTACTACGAAAATGACTGACAATGAGTGCCTTTATTTCTTCATTTATACTTGAAAAACATCTCTTGGATACGAATGGTTGCTCTTCAGATAAGTATGGCACATACCGATAAGCACGAAAGTTGCTCACATCCTGTGCCTGTTTGCAATACCGTGTCTTCGTGTCTAGGAGATATCTTTGTAGGATAAATTAAGAATTGGACTGCGTTGAGCAGAAGAGAACCAAGTCGCATCAGTTATTGCCAAATTTAATGAGGCAATTTAATTTTTTACGTGAATACAGTTATGTACGGATTTTTTTGCAATTTTCAGTGAATTTTCTGCGTAATACGAGACCAATTACTTAAAATTATCAAAAGAATTCACTTGGACGTTCTCTTGTAAAAAATCAAATTGCCTGGTTAAATTTGGCAAAAGCTGATGTGGCTTGGTTCCTTTCTGCTAAACTCAGTTCAATTAAAAGCGCTCTGCTATTTTAGATTCTCGCAGTCAAGCCCGCCCGCGGATAGAGTGGTGAGTGCCTGCATAGTCCAAACGCCTTCGCTTCCACGCGTATGCAACACGGACATCCATGGAGCCCGAATAGTTGCATCCAAGAGTTGAAAATGTTCGTCGCATTCGACACTAAATAAGGGCGCTTTGCTGGTTTCACTTCCACCGTGACTTAATTCCAGCGTTGCTTATTGTGCCGATGAAGCAAATTATTACTGACTTTTATCGCGACACTGTCAATTTTCCGAATAATGCTCCGTTTCTTATTACTACTCTATATAAAGCTGCCGTGTACTGGCTCACTCAGCCCCCCCCCCCCCCCCCAAAAAAAAAAAACCGGCCGAAGCTATTTTCTTTAAACATGAAGCGAATTTTTGCGATCGAAAACCATCCATCGTTGAATGATATTCAACGATTGTTCATTTTTTTCAATGATATTTGACTACTTCGTTGATCTTCACGGAGACGGTTGAAAGTCATCAACAGGCCCGGACTTAGGGCGTGTGCAGGGCGTGCGGCGCACACGGGCGCCAGCCTTTGGGGGGCGCCACGAACGAAGAAGAGAGGGAAAAAAGGAGGGGAAAGGAAAAGGAAAAAGAGGAAAGAAAGGACAAGGGGAAAAAAGGAAAAGGAAACAAGGTTGGGCAGTGGAAGCAAGGAAGAAGGGGGGAAATGGAAGGGAAAAGGAGGCAAGAAAAGTGAAAAGAGAGTCCGCGAGAAAGGGGGGGCATAAAAACCATAGACAAAATATAAAGAGAATTGCCGTCTAAAGGTAAATTTTCAGGACAAAAACTCCACCTGGTCCATAGACGGTCAGGCGCCCTTTGACCCTAAATTTGCGGCTGTACAGAAATACAAGAGTAGGCATGTAGTAAGGGGGCGCCATAAATCCATCGAACAGGAGCCGACATAACACTTTAGGCCACGTCCGCCATCTTGCATTTGAGAATTTTTAAACATACTAAAAATTCGAGTTTCCGGTCGAAAAATACCATCAGACACCGAGTTTCAAAAAAATTCATCGAACAGGAGCCGACATAGCATTTTAGGCCACGTCCGCCATCTTGGATTTGAGAATTTTCAAAAATCGACTAAAAATTCGAGTTTCCCGTCGAAAAGTATCCTGATCCCGCGGTTCACAAAGCTCTGACGAACAGAAACGGAGGCCAGAACCGGGGCTCATTTTAGGCCACATCCAACATTTTGGAGTTGAAAATTTTAAAAAGTTGACTAAAAATTCGAGTTTTCCGTTGAAAAATACCGTGTGATACCGCGTTTCAGGAGACTCGAACAAACAGAAACCGAGATAGCATTTTAGCCCACGTCCGCCATCTTGGATTTGAAAATTTTAAAAAATGGACTAAAAATTCGAGTTTCCTGTCGAAAAATACCTCCCGACACCGAATTTCAGAAAAATCCATCGAACAGGAGCTGAGATAGCATTTTAAGCCACTCCAGTCATTTCGGATTTTTGAATTTTCAATTTTTTTAATTTTGACAGATTTTGATTTAAAACGCGTAATACTCAAAATCAAAGCTCAGATTCGGATTCCTCGTAAAAAATCGATGCGATTTCATGTATCATACCCTGACACCGAATTTCAGGAAAATCCATCGAACAGGAGCCGAGATGGCATTTTAAGCCACTTCAGTCATTTCGGATTTTTGAAGTTGAAAAATTTGACTTAAAACGCGTGATACCCAAAATCGAAGCTCAGATTCGGATTCCTCGTAAAAAATCGATGCGATTTCATGTATCATACCCTGACACCGAATTTCAGGAAAATCCATCGAACAGGAGCCGAGATGGCATTTTAAGCCACTTCAGTCATTTCGGATTTTCGAAGTTGAAACATTTGACTTAAAACGCGTGATACCCAAAATCCAAGTTCAGATTCGGATTCCTCGTAAAAAATCGATGCGATTTCATGTATCATACCCTGACACCGAATTTCAGGAAAATCCATCGAACAGGAGCCGAGATGGCATTTTAAGCCACGTCAGTCATTTCAGATTTTCGAATTTGGAAAATTTGACTTAAAACGCGTGATACCCAAAATCGAAGTTCAGATTCAGATTCCTCGTTAAAAATTGATATAATTTCATGTATCATACCCGAGCATAGCGTGGAGGAAAGAGACGTAACGTAGGCATACTGATTCGAGTCTATGAATGCAACGTGGCAACATGGGTAGTGCTCAGTGGGTCAGCGGAGGAGGAAAAATAAGAATGTGTCGTGAGAAATTCCTCGGGACGAAACCGAACGCTTGCTAAGCGCCGGCGTCTCACCGTTCGGTTGCATCTCGGGCGACCGGCGCGGCGCGGGGGCGTAGTTCAAAAGGGTAGTATGATAGAATCTATACGCGTCGTTAAACCTTTTTCCTTCACGCTATTTTAACATATGATACATGAAACCTCATCAATTTTTCACGAGAAATCCGAATCTGAGCTTAGATTTGGGATATTGCGTGTTTTAATCTATTTAAAATTGTAGGAGAAATTACAGAATTGTCCTTGAAAATTGATCACTCATTAGTGTTTTTTTACGTCATTAAACCTCTTTCCTTCACGCTATTCTAAAATTTGATGCATGAAATCGCATCAGTTTTTCACGAGGAATCCGAATCTGAGCTTAGATTTTGGATATTACGCGTTTTAATATACTTAAAATTGTAGGAGAAATTACAGAATTGTCCTTGAAAATTGAACACATTAGTGATTTTTTACCCCGTTTTTCTTCTACGTTCACGTAATGAAATTTGATCAACAGTTGACTCATCGACTAGTCTAGCCTAACCCCCCAGAATCGGTCTAAAGGGCGAACGATTTTATCAGATACGATGTGCGGTCCTAGTTTCCGGGCAATTGCGGTTTTATGGAAGCTGCGATGAGGAGAAACGGAAGATATTCGAAACTCGGGCGGATATTATGTGAGAAACCAGGTAGGGGAAAGGCTTTCTTTCCGAAAAGTTAGTGCTCGGGCCAACTTATGTGGTCACTGGAGCATTGTATAGGAGGTTGCGGGAAACTATTTTTTTGCAGCAACAACCAATTGGATCGCATTTTGCAAAAAGGAACAAAGAGCATTTCAATGTTGCTAGGATTGTGCAACTTAGGTACATTCTTTGCAAAAAGTAAACTTTGCGACGGTAATTTTCGTCTTGAATTCATAGTTCATTGGGAGTAGAGGTGAAACTAGTTTAGATGATCGTTTATGTTTGCAAGGATAGCGACATTGGAATGCTCTTCAATTTCAAATTTCGAATTCACCTCATGACTTGAATTCGATTTTTGAATTGATGCAATCGATGTCAGAAACCATATCTTTCACCAGAATTTTTGTTTCGTCATTTCTCCAAATACATTGAATCTTTCTCTCTGATTTTGCGTTTTGCCATTTCAAGTCTGCTGTGTTTGCAATTTGCTGCGTTTGAGTGTTACGTATTTACTTCTTAATTTCATTTAAAAAAAATCTAAACTCTGATTGGCTCCTACAGTCACCTATCATCGGCATCACTCAGCGTTCATCAATTCTTTTGATGAATGATATTCGATCGCGAGAATTCGCTTATGGTACTTACACGCCTCGATGTGGTCCAGAGAAGCAGGGGGAAAAATTGTTTCTGTGGTATGTTGTGCAGAGCTGGGGCATTCCTCTTGGGAGTGAGAATGGGCTCCTTTTATCGAAAGAATTGCAACAAAGGCTAGATGTCTGGGCTACTGGACATGATTGCATCACGCAGTCGCGCAGTTTCCGTTGCACCACGGAGTACAGTTATCACACGTTCGCTCGCTACAATGTAAAGGTCGGCCACCTGCCTTAGGTCTATGAAATAGGGACAAACTAGAAGCTAAACAGGGAGAGCGGGCGATAATCAGTGGGATAGTAAGCGACTTAAAAAGAATCCGAGTGACTGCAATAGTCGTAAAATCGCTGGAAAAACATACCTATTGATCATTTGAGGAGATGCAGAACCGATCAAAGAGGGAGGGGGGGGGGGGAAGACCGGAGAATTAGTACGCAAATTTTTTACTGCGTCATCTGAAAGTGCTTAAAGAGCTGATTTCGGAGTATTATATACATTTTTTTAAAAAAGGAAATGGGAAAGGGTATAAAAATAGATTTAAAAGGAACAAAATGCACCGCCCAGTGACATCATATGGTAGCATTTCCCACTTTAATCACACATCAGCAGATGAGACCATTTGTCATAACTTTTATATCGAGCAGGTAGTGATTGATGCTTGAAAAATAATGGAACATAACAGAAGATTTTATAATTTTTTCCAATCATTATTACTTATTATGATGTAAAATTTACAAAATGTCAAAACCCAATATTCTTGAAAATTGGCATATAAAGCCAGCAGTTACATCTATATTTTACACTTTTCTTACAATTATTTTTTCATTAAAATATTAAGCGATTCCTCAGATATTACTTAGTTTAATAACAATTTTGTCTGTTTGTTTTGTGGATTCCATGATATTGCTTAGCTGAGGGTTAAATTAATTTATTTTGCTTATTTCTTAGTGAAGTCTGCAATTGATGTTCAATTAGCAATTTACATGTAGATTATTTTTTACACAAAATCAATAGAAGTTGTCAACATCTAAAATTAAATATGATGATGTGAAATTTCCAAAAAAGTGGTCAAATCTGAAAAACTTTCAGGGATGTTACTACAAAACTTCGTTATGTAGGTAGCTGTGGATTTATGAGGTGGTAACTAAAGCTTATGGATGGTTGTGAACAACCAAAAAAATTTCTTTCTAAAGAGACTACAACCCCAAAGATCAGAACACCAGAGAGGTTTTTTCAAAATAGATAAGGGATAATGGCTTTTCTTCTCTTAGGATAATGTTTAAATTTTTGTAAGTACCACTCATGTGTGTCACGAGCCCGGGGCACCAAGTTGGCACAAGAGAAAAAGACAAATCCTAAACTTACAGGAGACCAGGTCATCACAGCCCATCCTAGCCACTCAACAATTTCTCCAAAATAGTTGGGACAGCTCACAAGCTCAAACCAACCACCTCTCGGTATTTTATAATCATCATTCCCTTTCTTCAGCCCAATCAAAACTAAATCGGCACAAATGTTAATCCTCATGCCCCACAAAAATAAAGAGAGGCCTAATATAATTCTAAACCAGAACCAGTTATCATTGTCATAATTTTTATAATGAGAAATTTCTCTAATCTGGATGTATGAATTTAAGATGCTGAAACTAAAAGCTAGCACGACTGTGATCACGGGAACCCCAGCAGAGGTTTTTTTTTTGTGGAGGCGAAAGGGGTATACACAAGTGCGATGAATATAGTGAACGAGGAACGGCAACAAAAGGACAAGCCGTTTCGGATCGGCAGCATGCTTGCCCATCGGAAAGAGATAAATGGTTAGCCAAAGAGTAGGACTTTCAAAAAGAAACCATGCTACAGAAGCAGGCATAGTTGGACCCCATCCATCACTATAGTGTTTTCCGTATGGAGCCTTGATGAGCCAGTAGAGAGCAATGAAGGTCACAGGTGACATGATGTAGAATAAACTGACGCAAGACTTAAAATAAATTTCGTCAGAGGTCATCTTCGAACTAAACAACATTAGGCTGATAAAAATGGTTAATTGTCCGGGTTGATTTAACTCTAAATACCAAGCAGCTCCTGGTGTGATAAAGGGTTGCTAGTAGAGGCCGCTCAGGTCCTAAAAACATGCACAATACTGTCCTATTAAGAAGGAGGGTAGTATACCAAGGCAGAATAATTAATTAGCATGTGTTGTTTTTATTTTACTTCAAAATCTTATTCTATCATCAGCTGCAGTTTAAAAGCATCATTTGGTGATCATTGGCAGTTATGACTTGCATCACAGATCAGACTTGTTTAAAAAGAAGTCAGAACCAATTTCATATACCATGACTCTAATAATAGTTCCGTCCGCTCACTCGGCAGTGAGGAGAAGTTTATGACTAAAGAGTGGTGGCTTGGCGAACATAAGCACAAAAGCCTTTCCATGATCATACAATGCTGTATACTTGATCCCTTCCCTATTCCTGGCGGCGCCAATTCAACTACAAAATGATTGCACAAGGAAGCTCTCAAATCACGATTGGTTGTGAAGTAAAAAAATGATGTAGCAATGGCAGCAGACATTGATTTTGTATCATGAACATCGAAACTCTAAGGTATCGGCTGTAAAATAAGGTTTGAAGGCCCTTTCTATGTTGGCTAATTAAAGTCCCAACCTCATCTCACCCCTTCTGCTAAGATCCAAAATTCATTTAGTGTCGGTTCTAATCTTTAACACAGAATTCCATGCTTCATTCTGCAAACCTTCCTTGTTAGTCTTTTGAAAGTTTGCCTCTGAAAAGTGCTAAGATTCAGAGTCAAAAGTAAGCTGCCGCTGCCACTTAGGGTGCCGGAGGCAGAACAAATCGTTAGAAATTTTACAAGTGGCAAACCCTTCAGCAGCTCATCATGAAGAAAGTGCCCCCAAGTCCCCTGTTCAGTATGAAACCAATGAACAATACACAAGGGACACAGATTGGAACTTCTTTCTTTGCATGGGATGATCAAATGGTTGACTATTAATCGAATTGACGTTAGCTGTACTGATCATAGCACTTGCCTCTTTATCAGGATTAGCCATCGGAAACCTTCTTCAATAATCTGCAGTGCTACTCAAGGAACACCGATACATATCTTAATCATAACTGGAGGGGAAATGACCAGATGAAAAGCCAAGATTAGGTACTCAGGCAAGTTGTTATGCATCAGTCGCGGATGAAGAGTGAGAGGTGTGACCAGGTGAGGCAGACAAGTTGGACAAGTTCAGCACTTGAATGTTTACTATCTTGTTAAGTCGGAAAATATACAATACTTACATCAACTCCTAGCCGGCAGAAAAGAACCTGGAGGTGTAGTCAGGAAACCATGTGCTCTCTGTTATCAACTACCACTATGAAAGCTGTGAAGTAGGCTGATATCAGCTTCGGCGATTGTAAACAAAACTTGAATCCATCCACAGAAACATCAGCAACCGAAAACTTCAAACCACTCTCAAAAGTTGAACTTAATCTATGACGCGCCCCCTCCTCCGACTGGCACACTTTTAAAGAATTTGAACAAGTTGACGCGATTCTAAGAAAAATTATCATGTCTACAATAAATTCGTCGACATGGACAAATATGTAGGGAGATTTTACAGGAAAATTGGATAAGGGCGGAGAGGGCCGTAAAATTGAATTTCGCGCTTTGAGAAACTTGTGTACCGAGCTTCAACGAACATCACCTCAACGTTGTTGTGGGATGACCTAACCTCAACGACCGCAATGGGCAATGTGCAGAATGGAAAAATAACTAAACTCGTGGTTCGCCGGTCGTTCTAAATAAGTGAGAATTATTTCATCAGCTCGCCAGTCCAAGTGTTTTTCAGAGCCGTTTCGGAACTTTCGTTACTTCTTACTCTCCATTGTTGAAGAGTGTTTTCCATTTTAAACTGACCATTTTGGCAAAGTTTTGTGACATAAAATATACAGTTTGATAGTAATTGCCAGTGGCTGTAGATCAGTTTTATAATGTCTTGGCTGTTTGGTATTCGCTCTGATCCTCCCTCTGCTCCTGCAGATTTTTCTCAGTTTGCGCAGCCACCAGCCGGTGCCGATGGAGGAAGCAGTGGAGGTGGTGGTGGAAGCAAAGATGACGAGAAGCGAAGGATGGAAGCTTACAGATTCGATTCGGCTGCTTTGGAAAGAGCAGCTCAAGCTGCTAGAGAGTTGGAAAAATCAAGTAAGTTGTCATCAAGATAAATCTTAATAATTGACTAGTTTTTTTCAAACACGGGTGTACTGATGAGCTTTGCAATGCGCCGTTGAATAGGCAACTGTGTATTTCATTAGTAGCGCGCCCGAACTTCAAAGAAACGTATCAACAGCTAGTTCAAAAGTGTGTATCCCAGAACTTTGTAAGTCCCTGCTCATATTTTATTTTTTAGAGAAAAGCCAACCAATGATTTCCATTGAAATTTTCTGCGATATTTATTCACTCATTCTGAAAGAATCTCGCAGAATTGTACAGTATCACTCGTGATTACCTAGTTCTCCTTAAAGTAAATCAAACATAATCTAAGATTTTTAGGGAAATTTTGCTAATGAGGTATGCATCTTGTGCATTTACTTAACGATCAATGTAGCAAATCACCTGTTGGTCCCTTAATGTCATGTATAAATTCAGGAATATATCATTCACTTGCAGCTTTGTAACCTCTCAGACGGAGTTTCATTGTCACAAAAAAGAGTGTATGGTTTTTCCGGAAGTCTGAACAAAATCCCAAGTCTTTAGATATTTAATTTAGCTAAAAGAAATTCTAGGCACTGAACATAATTATGCCTTTTTCTTTATCAGTTTGAAGGAAATAAATTTGCCCTCTTGAAAATGTTTTTCTAGAGCATGCCAAAGAAGCTTTGGAACTGACTAAACTACAAGAAGCAACTAGACAAGCAGAATTTGCGGCTAAGGTTAAAGAGTATGACGTTCATATTGAGCAGTCCAAAATCCAGCAAAAGCAAATCGAAGGGGAAGAGAAACGGAAGTCCCTCCAAGAAGAAACGAAACAGCATCAGATGAGGGCTCAATATCAGGACCAGCTTGCTAGGAAGAGGTTTGTATTGTCAGTTTTAAAACCTCTTGCAGAAAGTGAGCCATGCTCCTTAAGTAAGTCGTCTTATGGGAGACAGAAAAAAAAAAAATTATCACTTAAGTGTGATCATCTCAAGAATTTATTCTCTAGCCAGCCTCAATTGTGTAGTGGTCAAGGCATTGTGCTGCCAGCACTTAGGTCCCAGGTTTGATCCCTGGTGGTGACGGGCTTTTCAGGAAACTTAAAATTTTTCCTAATCATCACACATGACCATGCTACTTCAATAACCTGTCTGTCCTCCAAAAATGACAGGATAGGGGAGACGAGTTTCTCAGGGTATGGGAAACCAGGATATTAGTTGAATTTGCAATGACTGGGTGAAGACATGGAATTTTTTGAGGAGTGCATCAGTTTATACATACCTACTGTCCGCACCTACCTTTTGAATAACTTCTGACTGCCTCATTAATCATTTGAAGCTCTAGAATTGGAGATTTTATCCCAAGTTCGGGGGAAGATGGTCTATTTAAAATTCAATTAAGTGGAAAATGTGCAGAAAGTCTAGGAATAATATGGGGTTTTTAAAATTTTGGAGTCGAGAGAAACTCATGCAAATGACTCCTTTAAACATTTTAAAAAAAATTTCTTAGTTGTAAAAAGAGATATCAAATTCTTTTTATGAATAACTTTCCCAAATGAATATTGAAGTTTTGCCGGTTGGAAGTAAAGTACTTTTGTTACTTGTCACTTACATCAGTTTTTCAGTATGACTCAGAAACATAGAATAATACGACTAATCTCCTGTAAAATCTTCATAATTAACCATATACTATGCAGCATATTTCAGTAAAGGAATCGTCATGTGGTTTAGATTTCTCTTAATATTCCTTGGAAATCAGAGGTACACATTACACTATCTGCTTTCTGTGGAATCACCCTTTTCTATCGGAAGATTTTAAACAGAGTTTAAGTGTTAGGACTGCTCTGTAGATCGTCATTTACTTCTTATATCATCCTTAGATTTCTACTAAATGTATGCAATTTATTTGTGTGTGTTTAGATATGATGACCAATTATTACAGCAGCAAAGGATGAATGAAGAAAATTTACGGAGACAGGAAGAGTCAGTCGCGAAGCAAGAGGCCATGCGCAAAGGTATACAAAAGCATTCAATCATATTCATTCTTTTATACTTTCCTTGCTTCATTATGAAATATTTTGAACATGTCTTATAAAGATATGAAATGGGTGCCAAAATCAGTGAAAATGTGATTTTTAAAATAAAAACAAAACAAAACAAAACAAAAGGGGGGGGGGGAATTTTGATGATTTATCAAACTTCTCATTCTCGAAAATATATTATATTTCCCTGAATTACCATATACCCCTACAAAATTGGTGGAAATTGTTAAAGCTCTCCAAGATATTTTTTCATTTCAAAACATTTGAATTTTTCCTTTTGAATGCGAAGTGCTTAGTATATGTACTCATGTCTGGTTTGATTTATTCAAAGAACTATGTTGCAGTAATATTCTGCAAGTTTCTTGATGGTTGTGTAAGTTTACGTTCTTTTTTTTTTTCTCTCTGTTTTAAGAAACCATCGCTCAGGAACTAGAAATGCGCTCAAAATTAGAGATGAGCAAAATAGAAGCTGAACTGAGGAACAAAGCGAAAATAGATCGTGAAAATCATGACCTTAATCTAGAGAAAATTAGACTGAAAGCAGCGGAACAGAGACAGACAGTCTTGGAATCGATTAAGTAAGTGGTTTATTCTGTATACCCACAACACCTCTTTTTCACTTGGAATCTGATTTGTGTATCCGTGATATCCAGTTCTAGTCATTTGTGAGATGATAAGTTTGTTTTTATAGCTGATTTTGACTGATGGTGATCTTAGGTTTTTTTGCAAGCTAGAAATTTGGAGTTTCCGAATTTAGTGTCTTCAGTTAGTGTTAATTTATACTTCACTTATGAGTTGATTTTAGGACTTTTCAATATGTTCTGCATGAATATTTCCATGAATATTTCTATGAATATTGGAGACATGACCATAAAGCAAGAATGCAGATTACAGCAAATGGGAGGTGTTTTTGAACTCTCTGCAATCCTGGTATAATGTAGGGTGTCATGTTGTTCAAAGGATAAAGAAGCTTTTTACTTACTGTGATATTTTAACATGTCTTAATCGTATTTCATAGAACTGCCGGATCGGTGCTTGGCTCTGGTGCAAAAATTTTATTGGAAGACTGGGATAAAATGTTGGCAGCAGCAGGAGGCCTTACTCTAATTGCTGCTGGTGTGTACACTGCTCGATCAGCCACTGGGGTTGCAGCACGGTATATTGAAGCAAGATTAGGTAACAACAATTTTATAATTGTTTGACTCTAAAAATACGATTTCTCTTTAAACCATCTTTTTGCGACCATTTTTCTCAGATTTGAGGACCAAATCATTGGTATTGAGAATATTTGAAATACATTTTTGTTTCAGTGGCGTGGCGTGCTTTGCAATATATAGATTGTTGTGCCATTTAAACCTATGGAATAGGATCGATAATCAGGGTGTTCGCAGCGAACACCTTAGTAATCGATTCTTTACCATAGGTTTAAAGGGCAGAACAATCGATATATCGCAAAGCACGCCACGCCACTGTTTTGTTTCTAAATAAGCCTGTTGAGTAGTTTTCAATTCTTGCTTTTTTAAAATGCAAAAAGAGCACTTAGTTCGCTGGAATTTTGCCGAAGTTTTTGAACAAGAGGTATTAATTCACACAAAAGTTACTATTGTAACACATATTGCCATGGAAGCCAAGATGTCTTCTGTCATGATTCATGGTATGTGCAGCTGTTATCAATGCACTGCTCCACGAGCCATGGATCCTCTTCTCGGTTTTGCTGCGTATTTAAACAGGAGCCCAAAATAAGCAACTTTGAACTTTTTTTTCTAGTTGAATATTGTTCAAAAATCCTAGAAAAATTCCTGTGAGCTAGGTGCACTTCCTATTTTTCAAAAATTTAAGAATTAAAAATCAATGAGCAAGCTCTTAATGGGGAATTCCCTAGAATTTGCATGAAATTAGAAAAAAGGGAAAAGAAACATGGATCCAACTTGAAAATTGCACTCTCATATATTTTCTATTTATAGGGATAATATTATTGTGATTAAACTTATCAAATGATATTGCAGTGAAAATTGTTAAGATCAGATTATTTTTCTCTAATATCAATAGCAAGCAATAAACTGACCCTCTTTTTCATGTTTGATTTCTTTTAGGAAAGCCATCTTTAGTACGAGAAACTTCAAGATTTTCCTTTTTAGAGAGTCTTAAACATCCTATTAATACAGTGAAGAGCATACGTTCAAAATCCTCAGATGCTCTATCTGGTGTGATCCTTGCACCAACTCTTGAAGAAAGACTGAGGTATTAGCTCTTAACTTTTTCTTCCTCTCTTCTTTTAACTTGTACTGTTTTTGGTTGTACATATTAAAGTGATTTGCAGATTGTTCAAATAAAGCTAAGTATGACAATGTGTCAACACTAACTTTCAAGGAATGCTTATAAAAACTGGCACTCACTACGGTTCTAGTGAAATTAACTTGCAAGCGAGTGGAAAAGTTTTTACAAATTTTAAGATCTACTTCTTATGCAGGACCTGTCATCCCCTCTCTTTAGGTAGCCTTGAAATAAGCGAGGCTTCTTCCTTAATCCTTTCTTGTATGATGGTATTTACGTTGGTAATTAAGATGGTATTAAAGTTCAGTCTTGATTACAGGGACATTGCCATTGCTACCAAGAATACCAAACGAAACAGAGGGATGTTCCGTAACATATTGATGCATGGCCCACCAGGAACGGGTAAAACCATGTTCGCCAAGGTAAATAATCTCTTAACTTTATTTTCTTTTAGTGATCTTAAAATTATATTGGCTCCTCCAGACAGTTCCAGAAGTTCTTTGTCACAGATAGCTCATTGTTCTAGCTGTTAGGAGTTCTAGGCTCAATCCTGAATATTAATAGTAGCAACTTTTACAACAAACTGTTGAGCATGTCATTTATTGCAATCTAACTCCTCCTTTGTGTTGGTTTTTATTTTTTGTTTTTTTTTTTGTTTTCTTCAAAAGAAACTGTTGAGAACATTCTCTGACCCATGCTAAGTTCCTCAATGAAAATTACAAATAACATAAATCTGAAGGTGGCAAAGCAAAGGAAAAAACAGTCATCTCCTACAGAAAATGACAATTTATTTGGATTAAGATTATTTCATGGTTCCCACACTTCTCTTCTTGAATCCTAGATTTTAATCTAAAGTATTGTTCTTATTTCCAAAAATGTAAGTTCATTTTTTAATTGTTTTAGAAATTGGCCACTCATTCTGGGATGGACTATGCTATTCTCACTGGTGGTGATGTTGCTCCCATGGGGAAAGACGGTGTCACTGCCATCCATAAAGTTTTTGATTGGGCGAGCAGTTCACGAAGAGGTCTTCTCTTGTTCGTGGATGAAGCTGATGCATTTCTCAGAAAACGTAGTTCTGAACATATTAGTGAAAATCTAAGAGCAACTTTGAATGCTTTCTTGTACAGAACTGGTGAACAGTCTGATAAGTACGTACCAGAGCTTTAAAACAGCTCATTGTCTTTATTTTTATTTTCATATATGTGCTTCAAAATATTAAAATATTGCGCTTGACTTTTAATTTTGATGAAAATAAGTTAGTTATGGTGTGAAATGTGTAACTTAAGGTCATTGTCTTTTTTCAATTCCACGTGGGAGCATTGAAATCAGGCTAAGAAGATTAACTGTAAAACTAAAAGTTGTGTATCCCACCCTGTAAAATACATGACCACAGCTAACTTATTTTTATCAAAATTAGGTGCAATTGTTCCTACAGTGTCAATTAGCCTTAAGAAGTTTGATTTTTAATCAATGATTTAATTTAGTATTATGACAGATTGTAGAGTTCTCTTTTGTAATCACTAGAAAATATTTGGTCAAGCTGCCAGGTGTAGAATTTTTTGCGGCATGAAAAGTTATCTACACATGCCGTAGAATCCACATTTCATAAGAGGAAGTTTGCAAAACTTTTGCGTTTTTCTATTTGGTCAACAGAAAATGATTGTGCCCACTCTTCACCTACTTATTCTTAGTTCACCCCCCCCCCCCCATATTTTTGGTTGCGAAGATATTCATTTGCCTTGTCATCCCTAGCAGGCCCAAAACTTGCCGAAATAGGATCGGACGGGTCCCTTTAGACAAAGGAAATAGGATTGGAGGGGTCCATTTTGACAAAGGAAGATGAGTTGAAAAGAGACCCTTAAAAAACGTTAAAGAGTTTTCCAAAAATGGATTTCCATCTATCTGCATAATCTGGTAAGTCGGGGAATATGCAGCGACCCAAAAAAGTCAGGAGATTCTGCGAGGAGCGCTGCGGCTCAGCAATCTCAGCTGTTGCCAATTGAGAGAGTGCCTTTTTCCTAATTAGAATCTCTAAACTAGTAAGCAAGTGGGGTCCTCACATTTTGCGGAATAAATTCTTGCAGGGTCCGTACTGCTTAAGTTTAGGGGACAACTTTTTGCTCCATAGTCCCCCTCCCATAGGCCAGTGATCATTAAATCATTGTAATTTCTTTATTTTCAAGGCTATCAATCGTACTAATCTCAATCTTGTTGTTTGTATTTTCCTCAAGATTTATGTTGGTGTTGGCTAGTAACACTCCAGAGCAGTTTGATTGGGCTGTTAACGATCGTTTAGACGAAATGGTGGAATTTGACCTACCAGGTCTTGAAGAACGAGAGCGGTTAATTCGTCTTTACTTTGACAAATTTGTTCTTCAACCTGCAACAGCAGGCCATAAGTAAGACAGTTTTTTTTTTCCTCTGGAAGATTTGTTTGTTTAGCTTATAATTGAGAACTTACTCCCAGAGAGGGGGATATTTAATTCAGGATCTTTAATTTGACATTGAATGAAGCTTACAATCAAATTTTTAAAGCAATGTTCTGAATTTCATAATAATAATAATAATAATAATTTATTTTATTTGTAAATGCACATTTATAACGGCGAAAACAAATATGTCAAAATTAGTTAGGATAAAAGAAAAAAAATAAATAAAAAAATCGTGGCACATAAAAATCATGGTTTTTTTTTCAGACTCCATTACTAAGTGTAGCTTACAAGCAGTCTTGTTTATTTTTGTGTCAGTAAAATGGATGAAGTTGGATGATAATGAAACAGCTTTAAGCTCCAATCATGATAGATTAAAAATGTTATTTTTTTTTTTTTTCAAAACTATGCACTTTGAACTGCAAATTTTTCGTGAAATCCTCCTCCAAGCAATGGTGCCAGCAACTCAATTTTAATTGTTTCAGCACTGATCTTCTTGTTCCCCTTGACACTCACTCATAATTTCCTAGCCTACCAGTAATCGCGGCGCATATTATGAGGAAGTGTTTGTTAAACTGCTAAGATTAACAGTAAAACAATTTGTGAAGAATATCATAAGACTTTGCATAATAAAACAATATACTACAAATCAGCAGCTTCGTTCCTATCAGTAGGTTTAAAGTCGCTAACATATTTTTTGACTTCAGAACACTCCAAGATCATTTACATCTAATCAAGTATGTATCAAAAGTAAGAACTGCCTTTCCAGTTGTGTAGTTTTTGCTTCTCTAAATTTTTCTTTCACTCCTCATTTTTTCAGACGTTTAAAGGTTGACCAGTTTGACTATAGTTCGATTTGCTCAGAAATGGCAAAATTGACGGAAGGCATGTCAGGTCGAGAAATTGCAAAATTGGGTGTTGCTTGGCAGGCAGCAGCATATGCATCTGAAGATGGCGTGCTCACCCAGAAAATGGTTATGAGCCGTTGCCACGACGCAGTAAAGCAACATCAGCAAAAGGTATGTTCAGCCTCAAATCCAATTTTAAAAAAGCCATTGCCAAAAAACCTAGTGTGGCTAGATCGCAAAACAAGTGTCTACAGGGCTAGGAAACAGAACAAATAGAGAAAAAATTCCCTGAAAATATCAGGAAATCAGAATGTGATTGAAGAAAATCACATAATTTCTTTTGCAAGCAGGGTGTCCAGTGACAAGGTAAAACAGGAAAGTTGTGGCGACAAAATTGGTTCAAGAAAAATCAGACGGAGAAAATGCAAACACCCTCTTGAAACTTAAAAGTGACTGTACTGAGTTGTCAACTGTGCCAATGTATTGAGCCTTACGTTTGCATGAAGAGTATGTTAGTGTTGAGGTAAATTTTGTATGAAGTGTAGGCTATTACTCTCATTAAAGCCTCAGCTTGGTGAGTTTCTCTGAGCTTAGGGACTAGTTATAGGGGAACCATTTTACTTATTACAAAATTTCACTCATATAAGAGGGTTCAATCAAAAATGTGTGCTCCATTCAAAAACTGTATCACTCCTTTTTTGCTCATTGGTAGGTTTTTGATTATGAACAGTCCAGTAATTTTTGTTGTCTTTGTTAGTAAAAATACGAGAAGAAGGTTAAAAAATTTTTCTTTCCTGGGATCTGCAGAAAATGTCCTACAATATTACTTTCATTATCTTTATGCAAGATTGGCATATTGTTACTTCGCGATACTTTTAAATTGATTAATGCTTGACAACAATTTTTTTGCAGGTCATGTGGCAAAGCGAGCAAGAAAAGAAGGAGGCCAGATCGATATCCAGCTCTAGTCAACCCTCAACCAAATCCAAAGTAGGAAAAAGCTAATGTTCCAGAAGTTCTTGCAAGTAAGTTGGAAGTTTATGATACATCTCTCAGACCCACTGGAATTCTTCAATATCTAGGGGTCATCATTAAATGAGCAACGCCAAAATTGCTCACTCCTCACCTTTCCATAAGGCTCCATGATGTAATGCCAAATTTCCCCTAATAATCTGTAACGCTGACCTAGACTTCTCCCTTCATTCCCTCCTCCCCTTAGAATGCTAGCAGCATGTGCAGCATCTGGAATGTCGGTAGTTTTTGTAAACATGACCTACTTAAATTACCCAAAATAGTTATGAAATGCCGCGCTTGATATCCCTTCACACCCTTTAACCTTAATTTTTGGCGCTTAGCCTATTATTGATGAAAAATCCACACTTTAAAATTGTGTTTTTTATAGCCCTTAATTTTTCTTAATTTCATTTTCATTGGTTTTTTTTCCCCAGGTCAGAATGAAGAGACGAGCTAATATGTTCTAGTTGTACTTCTGTAGTGCTTGCCAGTGTTACATGTTAAAGGTGGCAAGAAACTGCCAATTATTTTCTATTTTTAAGTGGCTTTTATCATCCCTGGTTCTAAGAAGGTGATGCACGGTTGGGAAAACACAGAATTCCTCTCTTCGCAAGACAGATTTTTTTGGTGTTTTTTTCCTTTTACCTCTAAGTCGAAGTAAATAATTACAGCGAATTAAGTTTTATGGGTTAAGTAAAAGTGAATGAATTCATCTCACCTCCATTTATGTTCCATTAGTCTAAGTTATTTTGCAAGTAACAAACCTGCACAAGTAATATTTTACTTAAATAGTAGCCAAATCTTTGACGCATCAATGGTTAATTCTCAGAGTTTACAAATTCTCTCTAAAATGATTGGGAAATAGAATTGTCTAATTTAAGTATTATATGACTCACCCACAGCATTTTGTTCAACTTTGGTGCAGGTCAATTAAAATTAAACCATTTCAGGTTATTGCTGCACCAGGTTCCAATTCCATATCCCTGAATTTAGTTGGAAGGGTAATTTGGTAATCTTTTTTCATAGAACTATCAGCTCCATCACATTAGTATCACCCACCTTTATTTCAGTGTTCCTCTTAAGCTAATCCATTTAACACTAAATATTGTCTGATTTAGGCCAGTTGTTTATTTTTAGAATTGGACTACATTTTGAAGTAAGGAACCACTATTTCTAACTCATTTTAGAGATATAATGTGCTGTTAGTGTCCCTGAGCAGGTACTTATAGAGGCCAGTCAGCAAGAGGAGCTCATTGTTGCAAAATGTAGTCCAAATCAATCATATGCTCACCTTAATTTACAGGCAAAAACTTCTGAGTGCGCACCACAAAAGCTATTTTTATCTCTTTATTGACTTTTTCATTGGTTTCCCAAACATTTGTGTCAGGGGTTTTTTCTTTTGGGTGATAGGTGGGATTCATGCATCGTTTTCAAAACCGTTTCTCTTTAAACCGTTATAATTGCAACTGTGTTACCCAAATTTGCATGATACCAGTCTTGATCTCCTGTTTGTGAGTTGTACTATAAAAGAAAACCACTGTAAGTTTTTTTTTTTTTATCTTACCCCAAGATTGAAAAAAGGAAAAGAATTTTTTGTCCGTACGTTGATATTTCCTTGTTTGTCTCGAAACTTAAGGAATGTTACGATGTAAATAATTCTAGTGATCGTAGGGAGAATTTATCTTGTATGATCCAAAATATTCTTTTGTACTTTATTTAAAAAGGAATAAAGTTTTATTTCTGTTGAAAAATTTGGTTTAACCTTTCTCAATTGATTTCAACGATTGTTCCAATTTTTGTTATTAAAGTGCGTTATTCTGATAGTTGATTTTGATTTTCTTCTAACCAGTACTGATCCTTAGTTCAGAAGTATTTCTCAGGCTGAAAGAATGATGCATCAATTATTTTAAACTTTAATTCAGAATGAATGAGATATTTCCAGTCAGATGGAGACGATACGACTGCAGTCTGAATTTTTAGGATAGCCTCTGCAGTCTTACTCATAACATTGAACGAATAAAACAACTTGCTTAATGGTTTCCTTCCCCAAAAGCAGCATGCTTGAAAGGCATCTACCACAAATAAAAATGCGCTTCCCTGTTTTTCTCCCAAAACAAGGGGGACAAACAAATAAGCCTTCCCCAAGCTTTGCAAATTTTTACAGGCCCTATTCTCACGCGATCATGATTGCAAGCTCGAGAACATTCTGCACCCCTGCTTGAAGGGTTTTTAAATTAAGCACTGACCACGTTTAAAGGGCTCATATTCCGGCCTACTTGTTTTAGTCGAAAAATAGAGCTAGTTTTAATTGAGGCACTGGATGCGAAAAGGGCACTTCTCAGTTGCAGTGTTTTAGTCTCCTCTAATATTTCATTCAGTTTAAGGAAAGTGAATGCATCCATTTCATTAAAAATTTCACTGAATATTCCTTATGATTCTACAATTTTCTATGGAAAGAATTCTGGCAAAATCATCCTTTAAATAATTCTTCTCCACGGGATTAATTGGATCCCATTTTGCAATAAGGAACCACCTTTTCTAGCTCATTTTAGAAACAACATATGTGACATTGGTTTCCCTAAGCAGAAAGGTGCTTTCATGGAGGAGCCAGAGATAGTGGTTCCGTATTGCAAAATGTAATCCGATTAGCAACAGAGATTCTGAAACACTGCAATCGAGAAGTGCCCTTCTCGCACCTAGTGCCTCAAGTACTGACTCCAGTACTAACAAAAAATAGCTGGGGGAAATCATCATGCATACTTTTTCAGATCAAGATAAGAAATTTTCAAAATATTGCTATTACTGTGGCTGAGAGTCAAGAAAAAATTAATTTCACGTGCGGTCGACACCTTGCGGACCGAAGGATGGAGCAATGCCCGCAAATTTGAAATTGGCGCGGAAGATGCGGTGTTCGATGCGATTCGTAATTGGCTATCTGGCACACCGGTGATTTTCACGTGACCTCGGCCCTAATCTACCAAGTCCTTTTCAAGTAACCCCAATTTTAGTGAATTTAAGTCCTCAAGTTTTCTCACCGGGTTAATTATCAAGTAAAGTGTCAAAAATGTGGCCGCCTTTGTTTCAAACTGCCGCGTGCGATTTTCTCGACAAACCAAAGGGCCAGAAATCGGAGCTCCCCCAGATTTACAACCAACTCGTGCCCGGACGAGCTATGCTCGCGGCCGCCGCAGAAGGTGACAGTTGCGAATTTGGATCCAGTAAATACATCGGGCTGTGCTGTCTTGGCGGAGTCCTGTCTTGCGGTCTCACCCACACTTTAGTCGTACCTCTAGATCTTGTCAAATGCCGACTTCAAGTCAACCCAGCTAAGTACAAGAACCTTTTCAATGGCTTCAAAGTCACCATAGCCGACGAAGGCTCCCGAGGTCTCGCCAAAGGATGGGCCCCCACGTTTTTCGGCTACTCCGCCCAAGGATGTTTCAAATTCGGTCTCTATGAATACTTTAAGATAGTCTATCAAGGTATGTTGGGTGAAGAAAATGCCTACTTATACCGAACATGGCTCTACCTCGGAGCCTCCGCCTCGGCTGAATTCTTCGCCGATATCGCCCTTAGTCCCATGGAAGCGATCAAAGTCAAAATTCAAACCACCCCAGGCTTTGCGAATACCTTGCGTGAGGCTGCCCCCAAGATGATGCAGGAGGAAGGTGTTAGCGCATTCTTCAAGAGTTTAGTGCCCCTGTGGCTGAGGCAGATTCCTTACACAATGATGAAGTTTGCCTGTTTCGAAAAGTGTGTTGAGTTACTTTACAAGCACGTCGTCCCCAAGCCTCGTGCTGAGTGCACGAAACAAGAACAACTGGTCGTAACCTTCGCAGCTGGTTACATCGCTGGAGTCTTCTGTGCCATTGTCTCCCATCCTGCTGACTCAGTTGTGTCAAAGTTGAACCAAGCTAAAGGAACTTCAATTGGTGGAGTCTTGAAGGAGCTTGGTTTCATGGGAATGTGGAAGGGTCTTGGACCAAGGATCATCATGATTGGTACGCTGACAGCCTTACAGTGGTTCATCTATGATTCCGTGAAAGTCGCTCTGCGAATGCCTCGCCCTCCACCTCCAGAGATGCCCGAATCTCTCAAGAAGAAACTTCAACAGTAAGCACCATCCAAACTCTAGTATTTTTAAAACACCTAGTAGTAGTTTTCTTCTTTTTCTCCATGTGAACTTTTTCTTCTCGCTTACTTACTTTTAATTTTCCATACCTTTAAGTATCCTCGAAGTTCAGCTTAGCGATCAGATCCTAGCCCTCTGCACCCTGAAATCTGGAAAAGCAGATATTCTTCCCCATAAATCTTCCTCCTACGTCATCTAAGGCTCATATTGATCCACACTATTATAATTTTTACATTCTTAGCGGAAAGCTCTACCTCCTCTTCTCTACGGTTTTTTGTTCCTCTTCTAAAGCAATCTAGAGGCTAGAATTACTCATTCCGTTCCCTGGCATTTATTTAAATTTGCATTTTTTATTTTTCTTTTGATTCTGTTAGTCTGAATGCCGTAGTAAATTAATCTAGAGCTTAGCCTTGAGTTACCCCTGGATTAAAGAGTTTTTAAAGTTGTTCATGATAATTACAGTGGCTTAAAGCAATGTATTTAGGATCAGTAATCAATTGAACCCAGGAAGCAAGAGAGATTTACTCAAATTTTCACTGTTATTTAATTATTCCTGTATATCTTGTAAAATCTTTTTGGTTTCCTTTGCTCAAGTCTCAAAAGCTAATATTGAATCATTAAATCTGAGACAACCCAGGTCCTGGGTTGTCATTTTTTTTTTTTATTGCAGTTGTCCGTACTAATTGTATAATCATTGCAATTTATTCGATCTTAGCATTGCTTACTTTTAATTCAGAAGGGAGCTGATATCATATTCAAATGAATTTTAAATTAATGGTTGACGTTGAGCTCAAATCAGCTATCAGTTAACCTTTTAATCTTGATGTCATTTGGAGCACCTTATCTCGACTGGAAGTGGGTTTTTTAGAGTGAGGTTTTCAAGTTCATTCTCTTCCTCTGTTCCTTGTAAAGCCCCAATCTACTTTATCAGACATTCCATAGAATCTCGGTTTTAAACACAGCAGTATTTCTTATTATATATCATTCCAAAAATTGTCAAAGCAATACAGTAATTCTTTACTCAATGGAACACAGAAAATCTGGTTAATCTAACTAATAGGTATATCCTTCTCTTTCTGCTTTGTTACTGTTGATTTTATTGATAGAAAAGAAAGAAAATTACATGCTTACTACTAGGGTTGAAAGATGACATTGTATTTATTTGTTATGTATATTACCTTAATGGATAATAAATTTTAAAAAAAAAATTGAAAATATTATTTGAAAAAAAAAGAATTATCTCTTTTTTATTATTACCTACCTATTCAGTGATTATTCAGCATTGGAATGATGAATTGCTCTTACTTTTAACTTGAGTCAGGAATTAATGTGAACTTTCTAACCCATTATTTCAAGAAAATTATCTTATTTACCTGAAAGTTTCATATTTTCATGCCCACAAAACGACTGTTGCTCCTATTTCATCCATTTTTTAATTAAATGAATACCTAATGATCATCTTAAGTTTCCTCACTGATTAATATTCAAATTTTAAACATCTTTAATTGGATTTTTACTTCTGCAGGATTTTCAAATCAAGGAAATTGCTAGTTTTCCACAAGTCATTGATTTTTCAATTCCATGCACAACCCATTTATTATACCTAAGTCGAATCCAGAAAGTGTTTGATATGTTTTGAATTTCTTTGATTAATGAGTAATTTTAAGTTTAAGTCATCTCTGGAAATTAATTTATGAGACTAGAGCATTTTCTTCTAGGAACACTGAATCAACAATTGACTGCTAAAAACACAAATTACAAACAAAACGTTTCTTAAAATCTTCCCATTCAGTGGGCAGCATCAATCCATGTATGCATTTTCTCCTGGTGTACCTACTTATCTACTTTTTCTATACATTCATTTCAGGCCAAGAAATTCTGTTCAACCCTAATAAATCAGGGAAAAGATAAGGGGATTTTGTAGTCAAAATTTTCTCCTCCAGCCGAAACATGGCATTTTTCCATAAGAAAAGTTCATATTTTTCTTCATAGGAAACAATTAGAATACAGTCCTTACACACATCCCAGTAAGTTAATCAAGAAGGTTAATAAGTGTGTAATAACCGATAAAACAAGGCGAGCTATTGTTGCATGAACTGTCTCCATTTAATTTTATTTATATATTTATTTTTAATTTTCTCACCTATTACTTTTTTCAATTCGATTAAACATTTTAAAAAAAGACGCAACTAACTATCTTTGTGGGATGACGATGTATGATTGACACGTTTTGTCGTTAAAAGTGGAGAAAATTGAGGGCGCCTCTGCTTTTTCAATGGCTAGGTCTGTAGGCAACTATTCGTGCTCTCCGGATGCCCGTGTTGCATACCAAAAAATTGCAGGCGCTCTGGTTTTCTCAGGAATAATTTATGGCTGCAGTTGTTACTTTCCAAGGGTTTTCTGCGTTACAGTTACAATCGTGTTATCATGAAATCCCGGATATTTGGATTAGTCGTGTAGCATCATGGCAGCGTTGCAAAGTGGTGCAAATTATGGAATTGTCATCGTCCGTATTTAGCGGAATTGACATACGTGATGCCTTTATGGAAATGCTGTTTGGTGAAGAACTTGCACCATTTTGCTACGTTACCATAGTGTTACACAACTCACCCAAATTTCGAGGCTTTCCAGGTAAACTCGATTGTAAATGCAGCGTAGGAAACTTTTGAGAACTAACAACTGAAACCACACATGCAAAAGAAACCCTTAACCAGAGCGCCTGCAATTTGTTGGTATGCAACACGGACATCCCGAGAACACGAATAGTTGTATCAAAACCCAGCCATTGAAAATGCCCGAGCGCCCTCTACTCTCTCCGCTTGTAATAACAAAATGTGTCACTCATTGCATTCATACGGCGTTGTCATTGTACGAATGTAGGTAACACGTTTGTGTATTTAATCGCATTGCAAAAAGAAATAAGTAAGTAGATCAATATTAAACATAAAACAAATAAAATGGATACTGCTCATGCGGCAATAACTCGCGTAACTTATCGGCGATTACCTACACTTTTAACCCTCTTCTGAATCTGATCCTTTAATTTATTTTGAAAAATGTAAAAATCGTACCCTATTTTTTCATTATCTTTCGTATGTGGCAGCGTTGCCTAATCGTGCAATTTTGCGGGATTGTCATCGACCAAAACGAGCAGAATCATGACCCTGTTGTTTTCTTATTTTTTTTCCAGTCAAATTTCTTTTAAGTCTATACCTTTACTTAATGGGATTTCCCAATTTGTCGCCCCTCTCATCGTCCTGTTTCTCAATTTCGTCACAATGTTGTGTTTTTCCCCAATTTGCAACTGCCAGTGCTGGCCGGGATCAGATTACTTTCCGAAGCTAGTAAAATAAGAAAAGAAATCACTATCGGTAAAATCCGCAATAAATTTTCGAGTAAGAAGAGAAGCAGATCAGTCTCTTTTTTCAGTAACTGCACCTATCACACAATGCTGCCGTGGACATTTTCCGCGTTTTGTACAGGTAAGTACCTACATCATCTATTACGCGCATGCCTATAATAATAAGTTGAGTGCTCGAGTCAGATTCAGATGCCAAGCGACACTTGTGAAGGAGCGTCGATTTCAGCGCCTTTATTTAAAGTAAGCATTACGACTCCCATGATGACCGTGAGACCGCACCCAAGGTCATTTTAGTCCAGTGAGAAAGCTCTCGTGCTTACCCGGAGTCTGCAAACAAATCGATGCCTCTAATCGTGCCTGTCACGATGGAGCGGATCTAACGAGTATCGAACTTCGATCCTATTCTACGCCCACACATGCGACGAAAATATTGAATTGAAGTCCCAATTTTTCTCCGTATGTAAAATTATGTTGACAATAATGAAATGAGAAAATTCAGAGAGACGGAAGAGTTGTTGCGGTAACTCATTTTTTAAATGAAATGTTATTACCTTCTTTTGATTAATCTTTTTAAATTGTCATGGGCGAATATTTGGTTTTATTTTCATCCTTAAAATTTTCGATGAAAAATAAACCTTATAAATACTTTTTTTTAATGAAAGTATTACTTTATTTTAAAAACATTTACTTACATTTTTAAAACGTGGCAAATATTTGTAAAACCTCTTCCAAGCGATGGCATCGATATTAAAGTCAATGAGCAGTAATTGTGTCGAAAGAAACTATGCACGAATGAATAAAAGAGGGAAAAAACCGAGAAGCACGCAATCTTCGGTTTCAGCCCATCTGTACATCGATCTTTCAGAGTCAAATATTTCCTATTTTGAGCGTTTGGTTGCGCTCACACCACGCTGCAGCACAGTAAAAGCACAACATTTAAAAGAAAAAATTAATGTGCTTTGAAAATCATTAAATATGACAAGGAAACGCCTTAATATTCACAAAACACACCTTCAATTTTCCTTTCATACATATATTTTTTTTTATCAATTTAAATTAAAGTAATCCATGCAGAGTGTGCAAACATATGAAAATCATGAGTTGAAAAACGCTGACTCCGCGAGTTTAAATAATAGGCCCTAGCCTAAAGCGGAGTGATGCGACGTGCTGCCAGCACGAAACGCGCACAGGCGCCTACAAACCTATGCAGATACTCCACGCATTGCGCAATGTTTGAGGTATCCTTTAGGTTTGTAGGCGCCAATGCGCGTTCCGTGCTGGCTGGCTAGCCGCGCCGCAGCGTGCCACGTGCCACGGCGCTTCACTATTTCACAATAGAGGTGTTGTACAGTATTATACAAAATGGAAGGCACTCCAACATACCAACAAAAAGAATGACAGGCATCCTTTGAGAGTACGGAACTTTCCTTGCAAAATAAGTCGAGATAAAGGAACATTCTTGAGTATGCCGTCAAGAAGATTTTATTTTGAATCAAGAATAAAATAGGTGAACAAAAGCGGGTTTCTGCTTCATGTAAATGACTTTCCTTTTTATAAAAGCACTTTTCCTTCTTTAGGAAAACATTATTTTCTTTATTAACTCATTAGGAAACCTTCTCGGCGGTTTTTTGAGGATATTTCTCCTTTAATTAGGTTACTTGTTCCTCTAATGAAGTTAAAAATCATACTAAACTTTATTAAATACAGATACTAGGACAGTAAGTTTTTCGACTTTTCAAAGCTTTCTCTCAAACGTATCCAGTTATTCATTCATACATTAAAGGAAAAAAAAAGAAAGAAAAAATTGCCATCTGACTTCTTATTCTTTGAAATGGATTTTTTTTTTTCAAATTTCCTCTAAAAACGGATCACTGATTCCGAGGTAACTTCTATTGTATATTATTACTTCATCGGCTACAGTATTTACTTTTTGTCCCTTCATCGATATCCATGTAAACCATGCGGGGAGAAGCATGCAACCTATCGAGCTCTTGCGTCTTCTGTAGTATCACTCGAGGTTGAAGGCATTCTCTTATTCGCTTGAACCCACCGTCAGACCGAATGTCTCATTGTCACTCATCAAGAGTCACACCAAACGAAATATTTTTTCACACGGGGGTATCTGAACTTTTAATTTGATTTCCCTCGGAAATTTTAATGGGCCAGTGAAAAAGATAGCCAAAACATTTCTACTTGTTTGGTTTTCAGAATCTCAGTCCTCAAATCTGCATCGAGAATGATAATCTCTTTTGATGTGGAGTCGATAATGAAAACACCATGTTTATTCAGTTAGTATCTTCTAACATTTTCATCATGGAAGCCGCAAAATATATCCAAATAGAGTTAAAATTTCAAAATGTTTCCAGATTTGTTGAATACAATCCGAAAGTATTTTGTGCTGAAAGTAAAAAAATCGTAACTTTTCTGCAGAAATTCATGGAAAATCTGCGTCATGGAAGCTTAAAAAAAGGGCCCAAATAGATTTAAAATTTCAAAAATTTTCTGGGGGAGGCCCCCCGGCTCCTCCTAGCAAAATGACTTACGTGTGCCTATGAAGCAGTGGCGTGGCGTGCTTTGCGATATATCGATTGTTATGCCATTTAAACCTATGGAAAAGGATCGATAAACAGGGTAATCGCAGCGAACACCTTAACAATCGATTCTTTACCATAGGTTTCAATGGCATAACAATCGATGTATCGCAATTCACGCCACGCCACTACTATGAACGCTCGGTTTCCCGCGCGTATGCGCTGCGGCTTTCCACGCTGTTTTGATGAGTTAGAGGTTTAAATTGACAAACAAGGAAATCGCTGTTTTCTTACTCTTACACCGAGATCAGAAATTTTGAATGCATTCTTCGAGGTCCACCTAAATATTCGGCGACGTATCGTATTTTGTAAGTAGTGCTTATTTTTCATTCCGTAGTTATAGTGGGGGAAGCATAGTGCCTTGGAGACGCCTTCATTTCAAATGCACGCAAAGCAGCTCTCAACACTCATCAACTCTGGAGGATACCTTTCTCAGAAAATCTTTAGTGTCCGAATTAGAATCAACCTCTGATTTTTCTTCAACTCAGTTGTTTTGACAGATCTAAATATCGTCCGTTCAGTTGTAGAATAACAAAATCCGACAACGTTGATAAGGTTTAAATCAACTTTCCTTCTGGAAATTCGAAAAAAAATAATGATGACTACATTACGTGTTTGGAGATTTTTAGATTATGAAACAGCACCCCACCCTACGCTGTGATACCTATGAGTTTTAGCTCACAAAAGTGTCTCGTGCGCGCCTAAAAAAAATTATATTTTTTTGCCGCCCTCTCAAAATTACGATGAAAGAAGTAACCTCGATTCCTTCTGGTCTAGACGCATGCCCTAATTTTACAAATCTTACCCTGTAATACAAAATCATGGGGGCAACGTGTAATGTCTAAGGCGCGAAACGCTTCGAGGGGTTGAACCATGAAGCGGTCAGGAGGCGTTGCCCCTCAGTGATAAAAAAAAGTTGCATATGATATTCCGTGCAAAATGGGAAAAAAAAACCTGAACATTTTGATGCAACATAATCCAATTCGTTCTCAAAACTGATCCAGTATTCAAGTTACAGAAACCCACCCTCTTAATCGCATATCCTGATACGGAAACTAATCAGACCGAGTAACGAAAAGAAGAGAATCATGCCACAAAAATTGATACGTAAATAGTGCACAAAGGAAGAGATATGACGTTTCTGAAATAAGTCTAAATAACTGGCTTCTACCTGATAGAATCGGCCTATTTGTACGGTGGGTTTTTTTTTCGAAGTGTTTAACTGAATGATCAAGTGAGGGATCAACCCAAAAAAAAAAATGGAAAGATGAATTCCATCCTGCCTTATGAAAATTGGATTTGCAATCAAATGTATGTTTCTTATTCACATACACATCCTACTTTTTAAAATGGCATTTGTAGTTCGCTCCAAATCGTCAAAGGCTATTTTCCAATCGTTCGTACATAATGAGACATCACGGAGCCTTCGGTAGTGTATGGGTGATTTCACGATAACAGGAATATAGTTAAAATGTGAAATACCTTAGAAATAAAAGTGCACCAATTTTAACAGGATTTCATTACCTCATTTCAAAGGTATTAAACTTCCTTTTTCCAGCTTTGGCACGCTCTATTTTGATTCAGTGCAAAGTTAAAGTGATTGATAAACGAGCCATTGAATCAGGTATCAGCGCTTCCCGCGGGACTGCTGGAGGTCCACGCAAACATGGCGGCCCTGCCAAATTGTGTCGGTTACGTTAGAGTCCCTTTATACTGAGAGTCAAGACAATTTGAATCCATTTCTGATTGGTTCCCGTATTTTAGGCCTCCACAGTGTCACAAACGGGAATAAAGATTACATTTTCACCAATTGCAAAGATTATAATCTGGAATGGACCAGGGAATTACGGGTTTGGCAAGGAACAAACGGAATGAGAGGAGGAACGGAGAAAGGCATTTGAGAATGGGCCGATCAAAGATTACGAAAAACGTTCAATTTCTGTAATCTTTATTCCCGTTTGTGACATCCATGAGCCAAATTGTCTTGACTCTCAGTATAAAGGGACTCTAGGTTACGTAACAGACACAGCGTAACCGACACTCAAAAATGTGAGATTAAAAATGATACAAAATATGAAACCTGGCAATTCTTGAGTTATGAGGTGGAATTAATGCTGCCTTAAAAGTTTTCTAAACTTTGGAGACTTCCTTTTAGTTTAATACTATTAAATTGAGGTTTTTGCGTAGTGAGGAATTAGCGCTACACGCGTAAAAATCACTGGTTTTCATAATAATTAAAGTTTTCATTGTAAAAAAAAACTGACTTATCAGTAATGGTTTTGTCAAGAAGACTTCAGCGAACAATTTGATGGTAGTTTTGAAACTCCTGACTCCATCTGGCGAGAAAAACACTGCACTTAATACAACTGCAAAAATTTGTTGCCAAATGTGGCGACACCTCTTTCTTGTGACTTTTCTCGCTCAATAATAAACATTTCAGTTCAAACTGGCAATTTTCTTGAACACTAGAGTCTCTTTTCAGCAAATATTGCCAAAGAGTTCATGATCAGTACTGGTTTGTTACCGCAAATTGCTCTTTCGCTTCAAAATCGGGGTTGGCGACGCATAACCGACCGGACATTTTCGGCCTTTAAAGTCTCATATTATTAAATATAATAATAATTCATCATATTTTTTAGCATAGATAGGTTCAGGGACATCATTCCTATTGATTAATTAATTTGGTTTTCAATCGTTTTGCCCTATGTCGTTCATAACCCACGGCGACACGACTATTCCTATTATCCGTGAAATCACCCGTATGATATGTTGCGTATCCGAAAAATGCAGGCGCTTTTAGTAGGGTTGGTATTTCAGGACAACATGCGGAGGTGGTGCACTTGATTATGATCATGGGAACACTTGGACCATACGAGAAAAGTTGTCAAACGGATCTATGAGGTTCTCTTAAATACGAGTGATACATATCGACGGTGTAAGTCGGCAATCACATAACTCGTTTGCGGTGTCGGAAAATCTTCGCCTCTATGCTTTTTTTTTAAAGGAGAACAAATCTACATCATTCCTTGAAGTTTTTGCAGAATTTTCTTCGCACAGAGAAGAAAAATTACGGCTGTTTTAAAGAATTGCAGTTGAGTAGTTTTCCGTTTGAAAAATAAAGTATGATAGGAAGTCTTCGACGCGACGTTGCAAACCGTGTTATATGTGATTGCCGACTTACACCGTTGATATACATAAAACTCATATAATGTCAACAAATTTTCAGCTAAAAACTGATGTTCATCGACCAATACTCTATTTCATCTTCTTTTTTTTTGGGGGGGGGGGGGACGGGCAATAAAAATAAATGGTTTACTGGAAAACAGCGTAAGCGGAGCATTTCGACGGTGCAAGTCGGCAATCACATAACTCGGTTTGCGACGTCGCAGACTTCCTGTCATACTTTATTTTTTAAATGGAAAACTACTCAACGGCAATTCTTTAAAACTGTCATGATTTTTCCTCTCAATGCGAAGAAAATTCTGCAAAAACTTCAAAAAATAATGTCAATTTGCTCTCCTTTAAAAAAATGACGTAGAGGCGGAGATTTTCAGACACCGCAAACGAGTTATGTGATTGCCGACTTTCACCGTCGATTTACGTATTTAACCGTTATTTGGTACTTAAACGGTAAATGCGCATAATCCCATTGAACTCAACCTTCTTAAGACAAAAGCTTGTACCGTTAACAAATTTGAGTAGGTTGACACGATTCCAACAAAAGTTATTGTGTCAACGACTGATCCGCCAACAGACATAGTCCGACTGTTATATGGGGGATCAGTCGAATTTTTAAGAGAGCACGATTTCAGAAATTCGGTGGTCAGCGCTTTTCCGGTGACATGATAGCACTAGATCCGAGATTTCCTCCGTTTTTCCTATGAGCAGCTTACAAACAGTGCTACATGTCATTGGTTTCCTAGAGGCTGTGACGTCATCGCTGCAATCATCCTGGGTTAATTTTGAACCTATGCGTGCCATTCAGGGTGTTCATCCATATACCACACGGAACCGCGTGACTCACATAAACCGGCACCTCTTCGACGGAGGGATCTAGTTCTGCCTAGCAACGGAGGAGGGTGTTTAATATTGGGACGCTATCGTTATCAAACGCGTCTATTATTAAGTTTACGAGATGTTCTTTTCGAAGTTTTACTTTGTGTTCTCCACTCTAAGGTATGTCAATCACGCCTTCTTCTAAGCGACGGTATGTCTATTTAATGTAAACTATGCATTGTATGAAACTCGGATACCTCTTGACCATTTGAGTGACCAAAAGAAACTAGTTTTATACTTATAAAATTCCAAAGAATCTAATCTAAGTTCAAGTAATGCATTAGACATTTTGACCGGCTTTTTCACCCTTCCCTTCACCTTTTCTTGCAAGGTACTCATAAGGCAACCTCTGACCCCCTCCTACCCTCTCCGTGTGAAATTTTAAACAAGTCAATGGTGGGTGCAGGAATTGCTAAAACGTAGATAATCATGATTACACTAATTGAACTTGAGTGAGGTTTGATTTTGATTTCAAAATTAATGTGAAATTATTGATGTTCATATTTTATTAGTGTCCAGTATTATAAGTGATTTAAATTATAAATTGATAGCATTCAAGTATATTCTAGTGATAAATACCTCATTTTAAAAATTTAATAACATAAAGTAAAAAAACATGAAAATCTACTAAAAGTTGATTCGTGTTTTGCCGTTGTTTTCTCTGTCAAAATCGTCAACATAGATATTGTCCTCCGAGATCCTTTCTACAATCAACACGAAAACATGATTATGTGAAAAGAATAAGTATACTTAATTAAAAATGAATCCGCAAGAAAGTGTGCGTCTCTCACTCGCAAAAATATCATACTCTTTCAAACTTTCTTATTGTTAGTTCGCGTAATATCCATCATGGATTTTGGTAGTGTAGGATGTGTTGCGTGTTTCAATAATGCAGGCGCTTTTCATGGGATTCATATTTCAGGACATGGCGGAAACGTGATGCATTTTATCACGAGCAGGACACGATTTACTCTCTTCCCTCCAAACAATGTAATACTAAAATTTACTGAAAATAATAATAGTAAAATAATTGATATGATTAACTTTATTGGGGACGACTTGAGTGGTAGACGAGGGAAATTTTTTGTACTCGGTTTCCTAGTGCTCGAGCTGATGCGGATAATCCTAAGTAATAATGATCATTTCAGGTTTCCTCTCATCTCCAGATAAATAAAACTCGTCAGCTCAATTTCAACTTTTATGAATCTTTTGACCTTAAGTTGTTTTCGACGGTTGCCATTTTTTGTGTCAGAGCGACGTGCGATATATCGCATATATTTGTTCCATAATTTCAGCTACTTGTCATTTTTTTCGTATTTTCAGAACGTACTTCTGTTGTCATGAGACTAAAGAATTCATGTACCTTTGACGAAGAAACTCAACGTAATAAAAGCAGGGTTTTTTTAGAGGAAAAATATCGCATTCGATACTGATATCGAAACTGCACTCGAATGCGATATTTTTCCTCTGAAAAATTCCTGCCTTTATACGTGAACTGCAAAGTTGGTCCATGTATTCTTTAGTCTCATGACAACAGAAGTGCGATCTCAAAATTTGAAAAAAATGACAAGTAGCTGAGACTATGGAACGAGTTGATGCGATGTATCGCACGTCGCTCTGACACAAAAAATGGCAACCGTCGAATCACCTTAAAGAAGGGGCAAACCCAAAATGATCATCGTCACTTATGAATAATCATTCAAATTAACGCACGTTTTCATTTCATTTTATTTTATTTTATTTTATTTTTTTCTTCATAACTACTACGAAATGGTGATACTCAACAATTTTGTAGGAATTTCCGGCCCAGACAAATGAAATATGTCCCGAGTTGGTGGCTGGAGATCACAGTGTCCTATTCCGGTGCGAGAACTTCAGTTGAAAACCTATCAGGACCATTATATCTTCTTGCTCAGACAAAATGGACCGGCCGCATTCACAATACAGCAAGGCAGGCAAAAACCATTTGAGGTACTAACATTCTCGTTTGATTTTTTATTGTATCGTCCAATCACACATATTTATTCATTTTTCCCTTATCCAGGGACTTAGTTATGCCCCGGCACATGCATGAATACAGTGGCTGAGCTTTAGAGGAAAATCAAGGAAATTTCTCATCACTCCACTTCTCTTGAGGATGCGAGAGGGCCCAAGAATTGACCCAGATGAATGAATGGATAAGAGGGATATTACAAACCCCTTATAATTTTTCACCTGATTTGTCCTGTAATATAATATCTATATATTAGCCACTCCATCCCATACTTCATTTTCCTCTCTTCATCTTCGTTTTTTCATTGATTTTAATGTGTCGCGTATAAATGATGATCTCTTTCTCATTGGTTAATTTTGGAAATATTTTAAAATGTTCAATGTTTTCTGCGTAAAATTTTGACGGAGAGGGGGTTCAAGGGTTCAAATTTCCCACATTGTTTTTTGACCGTGTATACATACCGCCTCCTCCCCATAAACATTTCTGGCCACGCCACTGTACATATCTTTGATCCTTTTGTCATTCGTAAGATCATAATTATTCGTGCAACACATCCAATACGTTTTCACAGGAGAAATATGTAAGAAAGTAACGAACAATGAAATGCACTTAATACATTGCTTTCCGCTGCTGGTCACGTCCTATTAAAGACCTGCTCACACTCGTTATTCTGTGTCGTAAGGAAAATCGACCGAGAAAACTCATCGAGAAAAATGCACTTATCGATTGCGAAATTACAAAACCACGTATCTCGATTACGGTGCTTATGACCAATCTCTTTTTTGTGATGAAAATCGAGTCGACAAAATTGCGCATTTTGCATGTTCAGCAGAATAATCACAAAAAATTTCAAGAAATAAAGGTGAATAAAATTCCTAACCAAAAACGAAATATATGAGAGGAAGTCTGCAAGTTACGAATAAGAAGTGCGGTTCTTAGTTTCACCGTTTGCAAACACTCACTTAAACTGTGATGCAAAAGTACTTGGTTTTCAATTTCTCATGAATAACCCTCAAGTGCACCCGTATCTGAGAATATCACAATAGTTTTATGAAAAAATACGCATGCATGTAAATATAACATAACATACATAGAGGATTCATTTCGTTCTTATTTACATCAGATTCCGCTCAAAAAAATCGATCTATCTACCATTATAAGTTGGCAATGTATTTTTGCAGCGCTGCAATGTAATTCTTTTGTATGGAAAACGGCGAGAAGTCCGTCGCTTAAATTCTTTTTTACAACCTCACATTTTATTTTTGCAGGTTTAATGACTTATATACCCCTTCATAGAGGTCTACAGCCAACTACAGACAGTATTTTATTGTAGGTAGACATCACGGGGACAACCTCAAATTTGAGAGCTTTATCTGGGATCTACTATTGGGCAAAACCAGTGTTTTTTACTCAATTTCACATAATACAGTACCTATGTCAGAGTCATGTCAGAGTCCACACCAAATAAGTTCACCCACTTTTAGATTGCGAAAGAAGATCCGCCATCATGATTCTCGCATTTACTTTCAATACTAAACTTACGTCAGACGATCCACTTCGCAATTTGAAAGTGCGTAGACTTATTTGTCGTGGACTCTACGAGGAACTATCAATGAACAAGTGTGAGAAAGTATTTGTATAAAAAGGTACCTAATTTGAGGCAAGCTGAAGGCAAGGATGCAGTGCTCCCAGTCCATGTTCTTCAAAAGTTCCGGGAGTCGGAAATTTTTTTTTTCCAATTTCTCCCACTCTATGACCGTCAAAAGTTCCGAGATTCTTTTTGGATTTTTTCAAAAAGTTCCGAGAAAATTCCGGAAAATGCAAAAGAACCGGAACATTTCGGGGACTTCAAAAGTTCCGGGGGAAATTCAGGAAAACCTTAAAAATTCCGAAATTCGGTAATAGTTCCGGGAGATGGGAGCACTGCAAGAAGGCAACATCTTCTACCATGTTCGTCAAGAACAGCGTGTCCGAGAAAGATTTCTGTTGAACATATGCGGTTTTTGTCCAGTAGGGCGTCTCTCTCATGCTCTTGTTTTGATGTAGGTGAGGCTGGGAAACCCGCACAGCTGCACCTGCAAAGAGCACACAAAAATGCAAGAGCTCTGCATGCACATTTGCTGGGTCCTCCTGCGGAAGCTCCGACTTAAACCGGAAGATTCCCTCTCTTATCAGGTTTGTGAGCACCCCCTCCCCTTTTCCTCATTATCCTCGCTCTCCTTCGACGACGCTTCGTAGTTTTGCTTTTCCCTCGGTCATTTTTCCAGCTACCGCCATATCTTTTGCTCTGGTCACCTCTTTCAGCTTCGGTTCTGGTTATGTGATAGTAGGCGAATTTGCAATCAAATATGATCTGCATTTCTAATCAGTGGGTGATTAAAGATGTCACTTTCTGACGACCACCCCCGAAAATTTTCTAAATGAAAAAATTGTAATTTTTTGCGGAATCAATTATCTTACTGGTTATCTTGAGCGCACAGTTTTCCTTAATATGGGTTTAAAATGACGCAGATTACTTTTTAAAAAATTCGCTAAATCCACCTGTTAGAAATTCTAAAATTTCGTAACTTGCCTAACGAAATGTTTAAATTTTTACGAATTCACGATTACATATCCAAGTGTAACCGTTCATAAGTTAGCAGGGGGACTCCGGAAATTTGAATTGCACCCTGTATAATAATAACGCCGATCTGTTTGCTTCATTAATTGCTGATTTTTTTGGCGTGTTGCTTTGTTTTTTCCAGTTGGGAATGACTTCAGGCGAGCTGAATCATTTCCTGAGCGGCAAAACTCAACTTTACGCGACACCTTCAACGCACAAACAAGACCCTTTGAAATTGAAAAGTCAAGAATACGAACTTTCAACGGTGCCAAAGCGTTTAATCACAGCTGATGACGTTTGTCCGATATGCTTGGAAACATTTTCAGTTCGCAACTCACCTGGTAAGTCCTGGACGCCCCGAAATCTGCTGGGGGAAAATAAGACGGGAAAAATACTCGTTTTCAATTTGATATGACATAACGGGAATCTTTGAGTCTACAAACCCAGTACAAACGAAATTTCTTCAATTAAAATGTTTGAAGAGCTCCAGTCAGTGGTAATTTTTTTATAGCAAATCATAAGTAGACGGAACTAAACCACGAGCAGCGAATCACTTTAAAACGCCTTCAAAATAAGATGATACAAACCTTTATTCTCGAGATCGAGAGTGCAATGCATGACCACGCAAAGAAGCATTCTTCAAAGAAAATTAAGATTTTTCTTGTAGCACATAGTCTGAGATTGCGCCAAAATTACGCGTTAAAAAAATTAATGTTGGCATTAAATTTCATCTCATATCACAGTCTCCTCCCATTTTCTGACAAGTCTTTTGCATTTTGAATCGTAAAACGGCAAGCGTTTATCGGCCTTGTGTCAAGTTAATCAGTAAAGAAGACCATAGCAATATGGACTTGCTTCCAATAAATTTTAATATTATCTATTTGCTTTGTATTCCTCTCAGTTGTCCACTGTAAACATGGATGCGGCAATGGTGTCCATGTGAGGTGTATGGCTGTGGTGGTGAAGCACCAACTCGATGCCGTCGAATTGGAGGAGAATACAAAACTTGAGGACCACATTCTCACATGTCCCATGTGCAGGTAAGATAAGTGATAGACCGTTAGTTGAGTGTCAAAAATATGTATTTCCGTTTTCCGGGCTGAAAATCGAAGCAAAAACCCCCTCAGATTTCAATGCCGATTAGAAACAACAGATTTATGATTCTACAGAGCAGGATGAAGTAACTTTTATCTACTTATTTGCCTCACATTTTCAATTTTGCACTACCGTAGAACTAGCAAAAGAGTATGAAAAAAGTTCATGTCACTGGTAAAAATGGTAAAAATACAGCTGAACTACCGGATTTTTTTTTTGTTTTTAAGCGGAATTTTGACTCCAAAGTTACGCAATAAATCACCACGCAATCTACTCACCTGGTACTTTCGGAATATTAAATAAAAAACACGAGGTTTAGTGACCCATTTTCAAAATAGCTTCTTCTTCCTCTTTTCCTCTTTTATTTTTTTCTTGCCGTAGTTGCCAGATAGTGCTGAAAAATCGTCATTTCCCCCAACACTTGTGAAATTAAACACATGTAAAATTTCTACTTGTAATTACACAATATGGCAACTCTGTTCTTGCGCTCATTTGGATGAATTTAAATGTTTCAGAGGTCACTTCGGTCGCAACGGAGAGTTTCAGCGAGAGGCGAAAAGACTGAAACTATTCCGCGTCAGGCAACGACGAAATGTTGCCGAGTCGCCAATCGGGGAGCATCCTGAGCTCGTGTGTTGCGCATGCGCCGCCTCCCCGATCATTGGCAGAGTTTACCGCTGCAACAGTTGCCCTCAGGTACTTCAAACTTCAGGCTATCATGGGCCCTCTTCCGCCCCCCCCCCCCCCAATAATAAATAATTCCCAGGAAAAAAGTGAAACTTTCAGCTGTAGAAACTGTTGGAGCTTTGCTGTTCAAATTTTACAACTTCGTAGACATAGGCACTCGAGACATATTGAAGAGCTGTGTGAATTTTACTTCTGTACTGAGGAAAAACGTCGTAATAAACCTTCAGACGTTGCCATATTTCCTTTAATAACCAACGATTTTACTGGGAAAATTCTGAATATTTTTCTTCCATTCACATTTTTCTCCCAATTTAATCTACAATATCAAAAAATTTTGAGGCAATATACGCATAATTTTTTCCAAAAATACATGTTTTATTCGGGGAAATAAGGCAACTCTCGAATGTTCATACGGCGTTCTTCCTTAGCACGACAGTGGTTCCTCTCGGTTATAGTGTCTCAGAATCTCCGCCAACGTTTCATGCATTATAATCAACGCAAAATGTTAGTAATGCGCTGAAGCTTTTACTGGATATTTTCATGATTTAATGATTACATGACGAAAATTTTCAGAAAGTTCACTCACTGGTTTCCCCTCAAATATATGTATAACTCTGCAGTGGAAATTCTGGAACACTGCAACCGAGAAGTGCACCCAACGCCTCGATTTCGATTATATTAATAGCTAAAGTCAAAAAAGGCTTCAATCCGATTTTAAGGTTACAAATCTCCGCTCAGATTTTATTTGTCAAAAGAAAACCAACCTATAGGTTCAATCTCTGTAAAAAGTTACTGTGAATTTTCTTCACTATTTCAAAAATATTCTTTAAAAAACTTTTCGGATTTTTTTAAGGTTGTTCAGTTTGGGGGAAAAAACATAATCGAAGATTTTGAAACGGAGATTCGCATTTTTCCTCAGAATTTTATCAATCATCGTTATTTTTGTCCTCAGATGATCCTGTGTTCTGGCTGTATCCGGAACGATCAATACACAGAGCTACATATCACGCATGGATTCGCCAGCAAAAAAGTGAGTTTCAAGACGCACACAGTATATTTAAAAAAATTCTAGTAAAATCCGAAAGATTGGGGTTGTTGGGAGGGGGGGGGGTGGGAAGCGTTAAAAATCGCACAAAATACTTCTTGCAATTAATAAATAATCCAGAAAAGCAAGGTTGACAATACTTTGACAAGTTTGTCTCCGCGAAGGGTCCTCAGTAGATGATCACAAATTCATTTTCATTTTCATTTTTTCTGATCGATTTTCTAAATTTTGCCGCGTAACGCACAACACCTCAAGCGCGAAGCGCCTCGGAGGGTTGGACCGTCGAAGCGGTAAGGCAGCGTACCCCTAGCGCAATTATTATACCCATACTCTCCTTCACTCTGATCAAAACTTGAAATGACCAGAATGGATTAACCAGAATCAGCCTATAACGATATCAGTGAATCAGTAAAAAAGAATCGAATGGAATTTCAACGAATTAATGCCACTTTAAAGTCTTATCGATTCGCAGTATTGTGATTTGCATGGTGGACGATTCAATCGAAGAAATTACACACACATTTTTAAATGCCTCTTTTGAAAGTGCTTTTAGTGCTGATTTCGCAGTATTTTTTATGATTTTTTTCTGGAAATCTGAAGTGGAAATCTGAAATTCTCAGTGGGAATCAGTTAACGAAATGCAGTTAGGCCAGTTCTGGCAAAATCCGTTCAAAATACGACCATAATATCATCTCCTAAGCGTATAAACTCGTCAATCTTGCAAGACACCCGTCACTTAAAGCAATCGGTGCGAAATGGGCCCGGCCGAGGAGAAAGGGTGGGAACGCCTGATGGATCCGATCACGGATCCGATTGGAAATCCGCAAACCGGCCTTGATTGAATAGGACGAGACGGGGCCGGGGGCACACACACCCTTTTCCTGCCGGCCAAACCAAAACCACCCTCACAATATTGTCTCCTCTCGAGTCTCGATCTCGACCCGGAGCATCCCCCGCCTCAAGGTCACCACTCTCGAGTTGCGGTTTCTCAGCCGTGCACCCAAAAACCGCGCATTCGTAGATCCTTTCCTGCGGGAGATACGCGGTTTCGAGGCCGGGTGGTTCCCGTTCGGTGCCCCTGGAGCCGCGCAGATGTTCCCGGGCATGGGAAAGCATCCAGCTCCCGTTCCCAAATTCCCAATCCTGTCTCTTGCCCCGGGCTCACCTGATCGTCGATCACCTGATTAACTGATTCTGATTTCGATTTCGGTTCCCGGCCCTGAGAACTCTTTCCACGTGATCGGAACGCCGGCCGTGCAAAAATCAAGGGTTGTTTACCCCGTTGTGCGAGTCATCGGATCGTTATTGACGGAGGGGATGATCTATGCGTTTTGGCTGTTTTGGAAATATAACGCCCGTGAAAGTATGGCATCTTTATCTCACGCAGTCATCTTCTTCGATAGAGTAATTTTTGATTTTCATGAGAATCGAAAGCGACTTGACGCGCCGGGATGGACGGGTGTGGTTTGGAATTTTTCCCAGGAGGAGAGGAAGCCCTCTCCTTAAATAATGAACTACTGAAAGGTGATTCCCTGGTAATACAGAAATTAAAATTTACTAAAACATATTGTAAAAAAAGCTCGTAAAAAAGTCATAAAATGGATCCAAGTAGAAATGCTTAAATGCATTTTTTGTTTTTGTTTTTGTTTTTACCAAAAATACCTCATAATAACAAATTGCCTCTCTTTACATCCTTAATTAACATTTTTTACAAAAAACATTGAAGTCTAACTCCAAACTGCAAAAATGCATACCTCATTTGTGATGTATCACAATCTCCGCCAACATGACATTTTATCTAAGGAGAGCGACCAAAAACTATTGCTTGAGATTTTCACAGACTATTCTTCACACATAGAGAAAAAAACCAGGGAAGTTTACAATAAACTTTGTTGAGCACATTTCGATTTAAAAAATAAATTATGTCAGGGAGTCTGCAGCGTTACTAATCGAGGTACCTACGACCTACGCGTTTTTGTAGTTTCACCGTCGACTCGCATGTGTGTAATTTTTTCTAGTACCTATGGTCCTCCAAAAAATCGAAAAGACGAGTTTCTAAAGGTGCGAGCCCAATTCTGCTGTGATATCGAAGAGAGCAGTAAGTGCAAAAATGAACTTTCGAGGAAACGGGCTCAGAAGCGTTCGAGCCGAAAATTTTATTGAAAATAGCCACTTTTCTTTGTCAAATTGCCACTAATCATATCCAAAAGACTCTTAGAAATCGTTTGGATGATTAAAAATCGACCGATTTTATTTCAGTTACATAATAAGGATATTATTCATATTCATGTTGGACTAATGTTAGGCATGACAGCTGTGAGTGCTATCTTCGGCATGTCTTCGTGCGGTTGCGATATGGATACACAGCAAACACATTTTCAGGTTAGAAATTGGCAGAAGAGGGCGGCACTTCGGCACTATACTTGAAAGCACTGATTTCATGGGCTCGCTGGAACAATAATGTGATTTACTGCTGTTTTGTCTGCAACTACATCATATTTTGCACACTTGCGGCTTTCTCATATGTGTTGTCTACATACAATTAAGATGAATTTTGCAGTTTTAGCTATTTCAGTGATTTCATCTAAAAGAGATTAGATGAATTTTGAAGGATGACACTTACTGCACTCTTCACTATCACGGCAGAATTGGTGTATTACACGCGTTTGATCACCAAATATCAATGCCAGCATTCGCCAGCAACGCCTGCATATTCCGACTTTGGCTTTTCGCCGAGCAGGCGTTTGGTTTAAGGCGTTTAAGGCCGGTGAAAGGGGTCAGTCTTGACCATCCCCTCCCTTCTTGCGAGTTGCAGCCTTCCTGCGCATGTTATGACAGGGATAAAGATGACGGGTGAACGCAGAGGATATAGTGTGGGAATTTCTTGGGATCAGCTGCTGCTGGACTTCCTCTCTACTCCACCGATTGAGCAAACACATATGCGGTTCGCAATGCTTTCAGCATCTGCACACAACTTGCTTCCTCCCGATCTTTGCGTTTGCCCGAGATCCAGATTTTTTTCTCTGCTCCCTCGTTTCAACATCAGCTACTTTTACATCAAGGAGAATGAAATGATTGCTTTAACCAGATGCCTAGCTGATTTGGGCGCCGATTTAAAAATGAATGAAACAAAATACCTGAAGCTCACTTGCATGGTGAAATTTAAGAAAAGACCTACGTGTAAAGGTTGTGTACTGTTTACGTATATGTTAGATAGAAGTGCATATACGTGCATAAGTGGAAGAATCGAAGAAATATTCCAAAAACCCCTAGTCTTTCTGACGTAGATAGATCCGTTTTGTTGGATACACTTCCCGCTTAACACCAATTTCGCTAAACGAAAATACCTGCAAAAATGCCAAAGGAAGAACACTTTATCTGCCCCCGTCTCGGTGTTAAATGCGCAGTTTTCAATTTGCCCCTGGTAAAAATTGGCGATAGGAGCTGCGTTTCAAAATACCATGGGAGTTCTTATAGCCGACTAAAGAAGGCTATTGAAAATCATATAGCTGGCTGTAGAAAGCGGAGCAAATCATATAGCCGGGCTATACGAAGCTATAAAAAAGTATACAGTTGGGCTATAGTTCCTATCGCCGGGTTTTATACTTCATCGCCATTGGCTATAATAAGAAATTGTGTAGAAATTCGTGTGCTTTGGAAATCATTAAGTTTGATACGGAACTACCTTAATATTTGCAAAACACACATTATATTTTCCTTTAAAACATATTTTTTTTCATCAATTAAAATGAGAATAATCCATACAGAGTGTGCAAACATTTCAAAATCATGAGTTGAAAAACGCTGACTCCGCGAGATTAAATATTGGAGCCTAACACAAAGCGGAGCGGCGACGCACTGGCGCCTACAAACCTAACAGGGATACTTCACGCATTGCGCAATGCGTGAAGTATCCCTGTTAGGTTTGTAGGCGCCAATGCGCGTTTCGCACTCTCTGCCCGCCTGCCGCGCCGCAGCGTGCCACGGCGTCTTAAGCAATTATTTCACCCCAGAGGTATTGCACAGTATCATGAGAAATTGAAGGCGCTCCAACTTATTAAGAATGACAGGCATCCTTCAAAAGTACGGAGCTTTCCTCGCAAAATAAATCAAGATATACTACGGGACGAAAAGAGAACGGTAGTCCAAAAACTAACTAAGTCCTAGTATCCGTATTTTGTAACGTTTAGCATAAACTTTATCGTCTGGCTGTTGCTTAATCGCCATCGGCTATAAAAGGCTAAAAGAAATTTTACAGCCGGCTACAGAAGCTATTGAAAATCTTACAGCCGGCTTTAGGTCTATGGTATTTTGGAACACAGATTCTACTGCCAATGTTTACCAGGGTGTGAATGGACTTGTGCGTGGAGTTGCCCAAAAACCAGCTTCAAAATGACTAAATTACAGCAAACTTCATTTTTAGATCATGGTTAAAGGCTCTCTTGAAAAAAAGCTAGGACAGAATATCGATGATGAAACTGCAGAGATGCGTATCTCGGTTTGCGGCGTTGAAGACTTCCTGTCATAATTCTTTTCTACATGGAAAACCACTGAACGTCATTTTTTAAACTCTTTGTAGAGAATATTCTAAGAAAACTACAAGTCGAGCAGTTGCTTCAGTCTCCCTCAAAAAATAAAACAGTCGTGTAGAAATTTCGAAACACCGCGACTGAGGTGCGCATTTTTGCAGTTTCACCTTCGATATGCTCTGTTTGCGTATGCAGTTTTATTGAAACATAGTTGGATCTACCATATCTCCGCAGCTGTCCATCAAAATCGTTTCGCATTTCACCGACTGGTTCCTTTTTTGGCGCATGTAGGTATCCGTGTTAAAGTAAACCTGACTTTTTTCAGTGGACAAATTCGTAAATGCGCTCACATCCAAAGTTGGTAGAGCCACCCAGAAATGCAGACAATATATCCGAGGAATGTTAGCGCAATTTTCAGAAATGCGTCTCCTTAGGTTCGTTACCCGTCACCGATAATGCCGTAACGCGACAGAGCGGCGAGGAAGGGCGCAAGTAACGGAGGCTAAAGGTATCTTCTGTCACCGTGTCAATAATACAATTACCGTTGCTCGTGGGTTTCGCGTGAAATAGGTGGATTCAATTCCGGCCCGTTCAAAAGGCACTTAGAGGGTAATAAAACAAATTGGCTCCATCGAATCATTTCCACGCCGAGGCGGGGCGGGGCGGGGCGAGGCGAGGGAAAGTGGGAAACCGCCGTGGAAAGGCGCGGTGTTTAAGGGCCGTCATAAAATAAGAGCTCGTGATTTGGGTGCTTCCCTTTTTAGTGTCGATGTATAGATTGCAGGGCAGGAAATAGTGTGGCGGCGCCTTCCGAAGACGGGGGCGGCAATAAAAAGGAAATGTATGTCCTCCTTCTCGCCGGCATTGTGCGCTCCGTGCAGCCCAAATGATGCCCGCCCTGTCGTCACGTGGTGCAAAAAACCCTCATCCACGCTATGGATCGTATTCGATACATCAAACATGTGAGGTTGTATCCATATCGATTGGTTCGACGTGTAAACATAGCCTCAGAAGTCAACTGAGTAATCTTAGGGAACGGGTTTCTTGTGATAGGTTTTTAGTGTATTTTCCGAAGATTATATGTATTTTATGTATTTTATGTTTTTTTTATATGTATTTTAATTGTATATGTATGTGTATTTTCCGTTGTTGTTATATCGATTGGTTCGACGTGTAAACATAGCCTCAGAAGTCAACCGAGTAATCTTAGGGAACGGGTTTCTTGTGACAGGTTTTTAGTGTATTTTCCGAAGAAAATAGTGACTATTTTGATTCTTATGGGTATAAAATGGTGATGTAAAGTGAAATTGTCAGGAGTTCTCTCATTTTCAGCTTTTCCTATTTAAATCCTAACATTTTTGTTTGAACCAAACGATACGTGTACATCCAACCATTGTCGAAAACGATAACTAACTAACTAACTAACCAACTAACTAACTAACTAACTAACTATTAGTGTTGCGTTATGGAGAGGTGATATGTATCGACTCCTATACTCATCTCCATTAGAAGCGTTGAAAGAGGTCATGGCATTGATATTATTTGGATCAAAGTCGATATTACGGAGAATCCACGGTGATGTCACTGAATATTGTACTAGTTACCCGGGTTTAAAATGGGCTACATTTTGCAATTAGGGGCAAATTACTCCTAATTACAATTGATCAATTGCAATTTGAATCGCAATTGTACTTTGCAATTTGAATCGCAATGGACCACTAGATAAGGTACGAATTTCAGCATTCTGATACATGTTTATTCACCAAAATTTTACGTAAAACACGATGCACACAACGAAAATTACCGAAATCAACTCCTTACGAAGATATTTAATTATTCTTGATGCGTGAATTCAAACCACCCGCTCATGAAAACTCATTGCTCTACGTGATTCACATCGCGCGCTAAACGTTATCATGACAGTCTCTGCGATATAAAAATCTGGCAACCTCAATCTTGACGCTTTGGCTCAGCTGTAGCAAAGTGCTAATAGTTTGAATAACACATGGTGGGAAATGAACATTGCTCGATTAAGAAGCTTGCTGAATCCGTCGTAGTGGGCGATTTGACTCAAGTAGAGCTTTGAGTTTCTTTTGAGCGGGCAGTTCAAATTCCTCGTGACCAATGTGCAATAAAAACGTTAATATCTTCGTTAGGAATTGGTTTTAAACATTTTCGTTGTGTGAATCGTGTTCTACGTGAAATTCTGGTTAAGAAACATGTATCAGATCGCTTAAATTCGTACCTTGTCTAGTGGTCCATTGTAATTTGCAATTTGATCTCTGACTCATTTTAGAGACAACATATCGGCAGTGAAACTGCAAAAATGCGTATCCCAGTTGCGATATTTCAAAACCTCCGTCCCTGATTTAGGTACTTTTCAAAAGGAAACCGAACCATCGTGGTGGCTTGAAATATTGCAGAATACTCTTCACGTGGAGAAGAAAAATAACAAAAGTTTCAAGAGATGACGTTGAGTGGTTCTCAGAGTAGAAAATGAAGCATGACAGAAGGAAGTCTGCAATGCCGCAAACCAAGATGCGCATTTCTACAGTCTCGCCATTGACATGACATTAATTCCATTGTGCAGTTCAGTGCTTTTGAGAACGAGTAAAAAATAGATCTTCATTGCCAAAATGATCTATGATCTGCCAGGCGCGAGAAAAGCTCATTAACAAGGGACACTAAATTAGTTGCGACAAGTAAAGGCTAGGTAGACGAACGTCATCCATTGAGTGGCGGTATGTTGAAGCTGTAGGAACCATACCTTCCTTTTTTAGACCAGAGGCTAAAATTGACAGTGTCTACTAATTATTAGACCGTCCTTTCTACTATTGCAAGAACAGAAGCTGAGGAGTCAATTTTCACATTTTAGCCCCTTCACTTTTGGATCTTGAACGCCGCTCGTGCATTAGCTGGATGATGATTCCACTGACTACCGCAGTCCATCCCTAACTTGGTAGACACCTAGATACTGCTAGATACTAATTATCAACACTATGATACATTTAAAAACTCTTGAGGTGAATACTTACCAATGCTGGTTTCATTAATCATCCAGGGAGCTACATTAGCCACCGTAGTACCTAAGTTGCAACTCGCGAGGGCTCATTGTATACCAGAGGTTGGTTATAGTGAAATTGAATGTTTCCTGTAGAAAAATATGTTGTAATAATGTTTTCTGGTAGGACGACTTCTTTCAGTGCTGTTTTTTTAAGGGAGTTGAAAAGGGAGTTTACACCCCTCACCTTTCTCGTATACTTCACGTGGAATTTCGCCACTGATGATTGAATCATAGAGACCGTTCGTTGTCAGCGTTTCACCTTGATTACTTACACAAGCCGAATCTACGCCAATATTACTTTAACGGAACATGCAGATAGGGAATCATTTTTTTGGGGAGAGGAAAAGTCTGCTCCGTAAAAAAGGTTGGAAGAATTTCTTTTTTATCAGTGCGGCGAGGCGTGAATGATCGATTATCGATGTTTCCCCATTTGGAGTAATGGTAAAATATCGATCATTAAGGTGTTCGTTGCAAAGACCCTGTTTATCGATCCTTTTCCATGGGTTCAAATGGTAGATCAATCGATGTATCGCAAAGAACGCCACTCTACTGTTATTGATGCTAGTAAAAAACATCCCTATTGTCGAAATTTTACTTTGAGTGGTTTGCGGATTAATTCTCATTGTATTTAGTAGGAAACAATTTGAATTTGGTAAAAAAGAGTAACTACTGGCCTCAGTAAATTTCGTTTTTTGATTCATCTTTGTTCATATGGGAGAAAGAGCTGAATCAAATTATATAAGAGAATCTAGCGAGACTAGCGACCAGTGATTGGCTCCGTTGTAGTTATCTCGTAGGTACCCGTGTCAACTAAACCGCAATACATTTTTACCACTTATGCGGTACGAATCATTCTTTTAGTTGATAAACAATCGATCAATTGGATGTATTTCTGCCAAACGGAACTATGTGCATTGAGGCATGGGCCCTGAGACCCATAAGAGAGTATGCATAACAGGGCTCATGCCATAATGTACATATTCCGTGTGGCAGAAATAGTCCAAATCGTAAGTTTCAACCAATCGAGGCCATAAATTGTCAAAACGCGTCGGATAACATTTACAATTACTCGATCAGTTAAATTTTGGAACATGCCGAAGTCCTAGATCTCTTGCTCCTCTTCCTTTAGCCACTATCCATGTCCTATAATCAGTCCTCCTGCTGCTATTCAAGCTGAAGTATAAACGGAATAGCTTTCTGTGAAACTGACACTGATCGGCAGCCGACAGAATAATTTTGTCACGAAATTGTATCGTTAGTGGCAAAGTGCAGCTGCCGAGAAATTCCCCGGCGAATAGATCTCATCCCTGGGATAAATTCGGCAACCCTGATGCCCGCAAATCGTCGTCGGAGATATGATTTAGGGCACATTACAAGCATTAGAAGACTCAACAAGTTTCCTTTTTATTGGTGACAAACTGAGCCGAAAAACTTATGTCCATATTATATTCTGCCTTCGCAACTTTTTAGTTCTCTCCGTGCGCCCCTCCCCCTCCCCCCCCCTCGCCGGGCCGTCCGCTCCTTCGCGGAATGTATCCCTCACCGTCTTGACCTTTTCCCTCTTGTCCCTCGTCCCGACCTACGAACTTTGGTCCCTGATTAATTTCACCTTCGGAGAGGGAAAAGGTAAGGCCGTCTGTTTCTGTTTCAAATTTTACGCGAGAGCACCCTTGATGCTCTCCATGTCAGAGTCGCTTATTTGAAAGTAAACTGAGGACTTCATCCCTTCAGTTAACTTGTCTCTTCTAACAGCCCAAAAGAATGTAGATCGGGAAAAACTTTGGTTCTCATCTGTTACGCGTTTTTGATCTTATCTCAGCAATTATCCTCAAGCAACTTCCTCCTGCGGCAATCAAAAAATTAGAAGCACTCTTTAATGCAGCATTGTCATTGAAATACATCCCTAGTCAATGGAAATTGGCTGAGGTGATTGTTATTTTAAAATCCGGAAAACCTCCTTCAGCCCCTAGTTCGTACCGCCCTATCTCCTTACTTCCCCTGATATGCAAACTTTTCGAGAAGTTATATATTAAACGTTTACTGACAATTGTAAATAAGAAAAAGTTACTTCCTAATGAGCAGTTTGGTTTCAGGGCTAAACATAGCACAATAGAACAATTACACCGGATCTCTTCTTATATTGAAAAGGCGCTAGAGGAGAAACAGTTTTGTAATGTAGTTTTCTTGGATGTCGCCCAGGCATTTGACAAAGTCTGGCATTCTAAAGTGGCATTTAAACTTTCTAAATTCTTGCCTGGGAACCACGTGCAATTAATAATGTCCTACTTAGCAGATAGATCTTTTAGGGTTCGATTTGAAGACTCTTACTCTGAATTTAGGAAAATAAGAGCAGGGGTACCTCAAGGTTCAGTACTCTCCCCCCTAATCTTTAGTCTCTTTACAGCTGACGTACCAAAACCTAAAAAAGGGAAAATTGGGATCTTTGCGGACGACACGGCCGTTGCGTCCTCCGCGCCCACATATGAGGAGACAGTCACTAACATCCAAGAGTGCCTGGACGACATCCAGGATTGGACTGAGCGCGATCGCACGGCGCTTAACGCCACCAAATCAGTTAACGTGGTCTTTACCTTAAGACCATATGTTTATGTCCCTGTGATCCTAAATAAAATTGCTATTCCCCATGCGCAAAAGGCTCCTTACCTCGGCCTTACCATGGACTGTAAGTTAAAATGGAAGGAGCATATTCTAAATAAGAAAAAGCAAATTGACTTAAAGCACAGACAGATGCTATGGCTTCTCGGAAAGCGATCTAAATTAAAGCTAAAAAATAAAGTTTTACTTTATAAATCAATGTTAAGGCCAATCTGGGTATACGGCTGCCAGATTTGGGCGTGTGCCGCCAGTTCCAATCTCAAAATTATTGAGACAATTCAAAATAAAATACTCAGACAAATGGCAGGGGCCAGGTGGTACGAGCGTAACATCGATATTAGAGATGAGCTCGGGATCGAAGAGATGGACATGTACATCTCACGTATGTACAATAGATATGAAGAGAGACTGGGCGGTCACCCCAATCCCGAAGCAATAGCGCTTTTGGATTGGGGCTCCGAGACCCGGAGGTTAAAAAGACGCAAACCACATGAGTTGAGCACAGCTCATTTCCGTCGGTGTTAGGCTCGTGCCTCTGGCCCTTACCAGTCTTAGTCGACTGACAGGGCGAAAGCATAGTTAGTAGAAAAATTCTCTAGAATCTAGTTCTAGGAATAATTATAGTTAATATCAGTTAGTTTTTCTCCCGCTTTTTACAGGATTTTACTTCTATCTCATTTGTTCATCCTTCATTTTCATTCTCATTAATTTAATCCATAAAGCGGTGTTTATTTCTTTTTTATTATATTAGGCTTAAAGGAAAATTTGTAAAGACTCGTAAGGTCTAGTAATATAAGTTGTAATTCAATATGTGTAATTACAAAATTAAATAAAAAAAAAAAAAATCTGTTACGCGTAACGATGGGAAATTAACCCGAGAAGAAAACCTTCTTGGAAACATAAAATGAAGGGCTTAGAGGACAAGGCGCATAAGTGCAGTTTTTGCTATTTTGACAAACACGTGTTTGAAGTTTCGAAATTACACGGATCCTTAAAGCAAAAAGGAAGTTCAAACTGACTTTAATGCTTAAAAATTGGAATTTGAGAGCGAATTTTACACAGAATGTGCATTAAGACTACTTTTACTCTGAATCATTAATATCTCAATTTTTTCAAAAATTTCACGTATCTGCCTTGTCCTCCAAGCCCCTTACATGTGAATGTGAGCGCAAATCCCTTCCACACGAAAAACTGACCACCATGAAGGAGGTAGAGGGTCAAAAGGTGAAAAAATCCTGAAAATCGCGAACATGACGTTTTTTGAGAAAATTTTGGATGTCGGGCCCCTAGATCCCTATACCCACCCTCCTTGCTACACCACCGTACCTACCTGTCTCAAAAAATAATGATTGTTCCACATACATTCAAATTCGCAGAACTATTCTAGTCAATATGCCAGGATTGCCACAAGGTGGCTGAGGATAGGTACGTCGGAATTTTAAAGGAGGAAAAACCGTAGCTTTCGTTTAGTTTTTGTCTCATAACTGTTTTCCAAAATCAATTTTCCTCGAAGCTGCAGCCTCCCTCCACCCCAAAGTTCGAGAATTCGTTTTCTTTTCCTGTAAAATTGAATCAATGTTTTTTTCATCAAATCAAATGAAAACTTGTTTGTAGGAAGTAATTTCACGAACACCACTCCAGGGCCGGATTTACCTACTTGCCGCCCATGGGCCGCCTGTATTTTGCCGCCCTTTTCTCATTCGTTTTGAAACATCAATAAAAACCGTCAAGTGAACGTGCCGGAAGGAGAGAGATGCATAAGACGCGTTTACTCGTGTTGGATACATTTTTTGCGGAAGCCCTGACAACACTACTAGCAAAAATTCACGGAGCTTGGCGCGAAAGTTAAGTTCCGTAAACCTGTCTCTGTGTGGACAATGCCTTCCATTAATAAAAAATGAACGAAAAAATTATGAAAGAACTATCATAAATGTGGTTCAATAATTTTAACTTCCACCGCCGCGCCGTGTTGATCGCACTTCGTTTGGCGCAATGCGTGAAGTATTCCTACACTCTTGTAGGCGCTATGCCTTTCCGGCCGACCGCTGCTGAACGCATTATGTTTGACGCAATGCGTGAAGTATTCATGCAGTCTTGTAGGCGCTATGCGTTATGCGGCGACCGCTGCTGACCGCACTGTGTTTGACACTATGCGTGAAGTATTCATGCAGTCTTGTAGGCGCTAATATGTGTTACATGCCGACCGCCGCGCCGAGGGCCTCTCCTTTTCATCTCAAGTCCTCGTCGTCATTGCTCTCTGCGCCGCGCCGCTCCAGGCCAAATTGCGTGTTTGGTTTCTTTCTCAACTAGACTAATGAAAGGGCAGCCAACCTTCTGACACAAAAATGTCACTGACAAAATTCAGATTCCAATGTCAGACCGAAACGGCCAAGAATGTTCATAAATGAGCGTTCTGGCCAAATTGCATGTTTGGTTTCTCTCATAACTCGACTAATTAAAGGTGCTGTCTTTTGTATCACCGCAAAACGACAAAATTAGAAATTACGATACTCACAGGAAATGCAAGCTTTTGTCGCCTTTTCCCGTTTGCAATTTTATTTTTATACCTGCATTTAAAAAAAAAATTGCAAAATTTGCCGCCCCCTTTTGCCGCCATGGGCTGCGACCCATGTGGCCACCCCCTTAATCCGGCCCTGCACCACTCAGTTTTTATCTCAAAGAAGAAGAAAACTCAGCTGGTGTTGGAGGAGTATTGAAGCTTTGTGTGGCTAAAAGTAATGTTTGTAAAATTAATGCTTCCCAAAACTCTCCAACAAGATTAACTTTCAGTTTTTTACATTAAAACATAAGTTGAGCGCTTTTGGCATTTTCGGGTGCTAATTTCCATTTGATTTGATCTGGTGAAAAAACGAAAAAAAGTAATCCCCTCCCCTCAAATACTGCAGCCTGCGGTTCCGAGGAAAAACAAATTTCAAAAATAGTTTCATGGTCGATATAAACTCTTAACTTGATATTGTTCGGTCGTAAATTTTCCCCTTAAAAGTAGGGTTGAAAGGAGAACGGCAAGTCAGCAGGGGCGTTTCCTGCGTGTATACTAGGGGAAAACTACCTATTTAAAACATTTGATAGTAAATTATTTTTATCATTATTGGATTATATACTTAAATTTATTATTGAGACTTGAACAGATTAGGAGCTAGACAATCTTTACTTAGGTACAAGCTTTTAAAACAATACTGTGTAGACATTTCCGACTAGATAACTATCGCTGTATGGAGGATGCTTTCTTGCCTATCCCATATATTGAAGGCAAAATAATGCGCGAAATCATCATACCCTATTCGAATTACCTCTGCTGCCTCTAAATGTTTGGTCGGATAACGCTAGTGAAAGACAAAAGTAATTTTACTCAGAGACAAGCTTTTTAAACAATACTGTGTAGACATTTCCGAATAGATAACTATTGCTGTATGGATGATTCTTTCTTGCTTATCCGTTAGATTGAAGGAAAAATAATAACGCGCGAGGTCTTTATACCCTATTCGAGTTACCTCTGCTTCCTCTAAATTTTCGGTCGGAAAACGCTAGTGAAAGGCAAAAGACAATACTTGGAAAAAACCGCTTTTTAGCAGAGCCCATCATTGGCAAAAGCTAAAGACGGGCGAAGTTCGACATTGGTTTCGTAGGGCGAACTTTCGAGGCGAACGACGAGTCAATCGGCGGAAATCGACGAAAGCCCGGAGCGAAAGCTCGCGGGCGAAATGCGCAAGGAAACCGGCGTGGTAGACAATGGGAAACGCGCGAGAGAGCCGCATCGTATTCTTATTAAAATGTTCACAAAACGCTAGGTAGTTCGGAGAGGTCAACTAAGTATTATATGAAGGGAAGACAATCGATTGACCAACGGAGCCTCGCGGAGGAAACCCTCTCAACTCACTTTGTCACCCCCCGGTGTCAGGGGGAGGGGGTCGTGCGGAGGGGGGTGGGCGCGCCGGGAGAAAGCCCCACTCTCCTTGCATTTGAATAACGGCGCACACGGACGCCCGAATACGCGGACACACACGCGGCCGGACACACACTGGCGCGGGCGAGGGGTGGGTGGGATGTGGGATTGGGGGTTGGGGGTGGATGGCGAGCCCTCCTTGCCTTCTTCTTCGCATACGCGCGACGTGCCCCTGCCCGATCCTGTGCCCGTGCGCGCTTCGTTTTTCTTCTTCAGCGAAATTTCAATACAGATCGCGTATTAAGCCCAATTATGCTGCCCTCCGTGCGCTCCCGCGCCGGGCGCTTCGATCCGAGCCAAGCCAAGACGAAATTGTTTTTTTTAAATATAAGCTGTCGGCTAAGTGCTGCCGACTCCTCTCCCGCTCCCGATGGCCCATGCGATGAGCTCCGGAGCTCCCATTGGTCCGGCCCCTCGAAATTGCTGACTCTCGCAGTCCACTTTGCACCCTTTTCCACCTTTTCTTTTTCACTCGCCGGGAGTCGCCGCGCAGCACCGGGAAAACCTCCACCGGACTCCAATGCTGCCGTGCTAAGGAAGAACGCCGTATGAGCCTTCAGACGTTGTCAAGTTTCCTCCGATAAAAACCGAATTTACTGGGAAAATTGCGGATATTATTTTCCAAAATTTGCAGACGATTTTGCACGCAATTTAATCCAAAATATCTGAAAATATCAAGGAAAAATATGCATGAATGTTGTCACATATACATGTTTTATCAAGCAAAAGTTGGCAACTCTCGAATGTTCATACGGCGTTCTTCCCTAGCAAGGTAGTATGCCTTGCTAAGCAATAACGCCGTATCAAAATTCGAATGTTGCAGTGGCGAGGCGTGAATGATCGATTATCGATAATCCTCCATTTGAAACTATTGTAAAGAATCGATTATTAAGATGTTCGTTGCGAACACTCCGTTTATCGATCCTTTACCATAGCTTATCGATATAACGCCACCCTCCGGTCAAAGTATCACAAGCGCCGTGCGACATTTAAAAATTTCCACCGTCATTTTATTTTTTTACCGAGAAATTTGTCAACAAAGCTGTGGGAAAATTTCACTGAATTTTCTTTGTGCTGCCGATAAAATACAGTGAAATTTTCAAGTAGACTCAACCAACAATCTCTCCATAAAAAAATAAAATGGTGGTGGAAATTTTTAAACGTCGCATGGCGCTTGTGATACTTTGGCCGGAAGGTGGCGAAATCGCGAAGCACGCCACGCCACTGCGGCCCGATTATTGAAACTATGTTGGCCTGCCGGGACAAGAAATCCCCTTTCTTAGCCATGAGAGGTATCGCGTTTCGATGTCTTATTGGGCTGCCTTAAACTGTCAATAATCGGCCAGCTGGAATGTTGTGTAATCGACTACTTGACAGGCTAAATATTAAGGCACAGCAGAATATATTCCATCATCAAAATTTCACGCGAAACTGCCAAAACATGTTAAATAGGTCCACTGACTTGGGTGTAATCTCACAATCAGTGGTAATAGTGATTTCCTGCCATTAAGTCGAAGCACTACTGTCTAAGGCGCTCCGAGCAACTATTCCACCACAGAAGTATTGCACAGTATCAGACTAAAATGAAGGCGCACTAACGTATGCAAATTGACTAGTATCGTTCGCCTCTCCCGCTCCCGTGTAGAGTCTTATTGGTCCTTCGATATGCGGCTTCTACTCGTTCGATTTGAGTGATACTATAAGGGTTAAGGGGTATATTTTTAAGTAAAGATAGATTTTCAGTAAAGAATCAAAATTCAAAAATTCAAATTTTGGCCCTAAATGCTATTTTGACGCCTTAGAAATTATCCAATTTTTCAATCGAGATATCTCATCAGTTTCAAAATATGTATACTCTCACAGGTTAGGCCTCGATCGTTCTGCCGCTGTTTCAGCTTTGCGGGCCGGTATTCTTCAAGGATACTAAAAAATGTATCCATATGCGATCTAAAATATTATCTTTGCCTTTGATATTAATATAACTAATATCAACATCAACATTGGTGTAACTTCCTCTATTTTTGAGATGTAGATAATATCCCTGCGTTAATATTTACTACTCAAAATATTTTGTTACCATTTATGTACTATGTACGCCCTTCTAGTTCTGCCTTTGTTCCTTAGTGGTTACTTGTCCTAGCATTATGATTCAATTTATAATTTGACTCAAGTTTTGATAGTGTACATTAAATTATTGCTTATTTGCTTAATTCTCTTCATAATTGGTATCATGTGCTTCAAGGGGGCATATAAACATTTCTCCAGTCTTTTTGACGGTCAATAGGCTAATCCGGAACGGGCAGTGAAACACAGGCGGAACAAAACGGGCCGTTCTTTAGCGACGCGGGGTGAACTGCACGAAAAGGACAGGGGGTGGCCCGAAGAGTTTACGTCATGGCCACCCTGAGTCCCGAAGCGCCTCGGCGGGGCACCTTGTTGTCAATATTTAAAAAACTTCCCCCAAATCTCACTTTAAAACAGGGTGGATCTCAAATTTCTCGCCTACAGAGGCATCGTTAGGACGGGAGCCTGGAACACCCTTAACTCCTGCAAATCCGTTCCGTGCGAAAACCGCGCATCAACATGAAGTTGGGGTGGGGGATGCGCGTTTTTTAGTTAGCGGGGTAGTTTTTTTGCACCTGTTTCGAAGCTCTCAGAAGCGGTCCATTCTTCACGCTGCGGGGTCCTTGTTTTGTTACTTCCTGATCATCATCTCAATATCGGGCTGCTAAGAGCCGCGATGGCTAAAATTACTCCGGGCTAAGGAAAAACAACAGTTGAACATTTTAGCGTTGCCAAATTTTTAATGATAAATTACAATCTTTCTAGAGAACTTACATGTATTCTTCATCAAATTTTATTTGAGAAAATTATTCGTAATATACTCTGGCGCACTTGAAACTTTTAAGAGAAAGTATTCATAACTTTTGTCCGAAATCAATATTCTATCGGAGGGAATTCGGAAACATTCAAAAGAACATGCGTCGTTCTACTCTACCTCACCACGGCATTTTACGATTTGAAAATTAGAAAGATTTTGGGGTGTAATGCACTGCCTGACAAGTGAGTGCTGTTTTTCCTCATATTAGCAGTTTTCGATAATTATACATTTTGCCATGAATGCACTCGGTAAATTAGGTTGAACTGAGCTGTTAATCATTGTGACTTTTTCTGGGAACTTCTTCAGAAATGATGAGCATTTCATGATGGTAGTTTCGACGCCTTTTTTAGATACATTTCGTACTCGAGAGGGCTCATTAGTGGTAAATTCTTCTTTTTCCCTTATTCCATTATTTATTTTACGATGAAAATTAAAACTCAAGAATGGATGGAGCCTGTGGAGGCCTTTTAAATTAAATGAAAGATGGTTGCATACTCTTTCCTCCAGTTTTTTTCCTCGTCTCCCTCTAGCTCGCACGTGTTTTCTTTTTTCCTTTCTGTTTCATAAATACTACTTACCTACATATGGACGTATTTATGCTAAAAGGAACTATGTGCATAGGGTTTGCGTGAGACATATCTCCTTTTAGCATAACTACGTCCATGCTACCATTAGGAACTCTCATTTCTGGCTCAGCCATAAAAGTACCATGAACGGTAATGACACATGCGCTGTTTCTAAAATAAACTATACATATTGGTACCTAAATTAGGATCCTAATTGTATACTTTGGTCAAATTGACAAACGATTCTTTCATTAAGATCCTGACGAAGAATATCTTAACTAAGTACTTTCTGCCGATTAGCATTATTGTTTACCCCCAAGCGCGCACTGGGCCGCCCATCCAACCAGTTCGCCTTCAAAACTCCAGCAGGCAATCTGAGCGGCTTCCGAGCAGTAATAGTTGCTTGCGATAGTTTCGCTACGTTCAAGACGTTTATTCAATTTTATTAGAGTAATATTAAGATAGACATCCCTCAGCCGAAAAATTTCCGACACCTACGAGGCAAAATTGGACTTTTCTCTTCGGAAATCTATTAAAATAATCTAATTAAATATTACAAAAATGACAAAAAATGTCACGCAGTTATTTCGTAAAATCTCTTACATTTTTTGAAGGGCCGAACGAATTCTGGAGAAGGTAGTCTTAACCACCCCCACTCTTAGTTCTACAAATGAGCAGAATCCGATTTATTTGACCAATCGATAATGAATAAGCTAAAATCCTCCACCAATGGAAACCCTTGAAATCAGCTCGTGATCATTAAGGACATGAAAACCCATTGGCATGGATATGATGTGGACGTATTTATGCTAAAAGGATCTAGTGCCAAGGGTTTTCCGTGCAACATAGTTCATTTTAGCGGTAATACGTCCATATTGAGTACATGTAAACGTTTACAAACATCCTCGACCTCTTAATCGCTCTCTAGCATGTTGCATATTCAGAAACTCTCGTGAGAACGTTTTAGATGCTCAAGTTGACATAAAGAAACGGTAGAAGCTCGACATATTGTAAAAATACATCCATTTAAAAAATAAATTGGCTTACAGGAATACTTTTTTTCCTATGAGTGACGCAGGCAAATTTACAGCGCTCATATTAGTATTTACGGGAGTCTTCTACTTAGACTGTACTGGAGCAATAGGACAACCATTTTGATGGGAGACTCAACTTATGCTATCGATTTATTTAATTGTTCATATACCTGAATACTGATAGCGAATATTTCTTCATCGAGAATGTCTTCTGGCCCACCTCGAAAATTGAAGGCAAACTATCAATGTGCGTCACTTCTACGTCCCTTTCCTTTCCTGTTAAGTCTGCTTCTTCTTTTTATGCCGTAAAATATCTATGGGCCGTATTCATGGTTGTTCTGTAGATAGCTCTTTTCCTCATGGGAGGTCCCATATGGCTTATATTGTAATTAAGGGAAGTTTGAGGAAATCCTCAACATACAATCATAAAAATGACAATTTACACGAATCTCAAGGAGAATTTAATAGTGTACCTTTGAAAGTTAATTTTCGCAAATAATTTCAATAATTTATATCTTGAAAAAATTAAAGATAAAAAAAACTCTTCCCCAGATTTTGGACATTTCAACGAAGGTTTGTACTTATCGTTATGTTTGCCAATATCTCAGCATTTTTTTGCGGTATTTTTAATTTTTATTGTAGAAAACCACTGTAGTCCCCTGCAAAAAACTTTTCCTAGAGTTCACTGATGAATCCTTCTCGAGATTTGTTAAAATTGTTCAGTTTATGATGATTTATTGAGGGTTTTTTAAACCTCCCTTGATCACAATGTAAACTATAAAGGACCTCCTAAGGAAATAAACTGCTTTACGGAACGACTATGAACACAACCATCTGTGCCCTCTACAGAGACGAGAAGGACAACGAGAAGGAACATACCAGCAGGGGCGGAAATATGAGATGAAAAATTGACACGGCCTATTGAAAATGATAACTGCAGTTTTCAGATTCTGTAATGCTGGACGCAGGGATACGGGTGGGAGGGGTGGTAAAATTGGTGCCACTTTATCTTAAGCTGTAAATGTGGAGCTGGACTGGACTCCAGAAGCCTCACTCGCGTCAGGGTCATACACCCTTGGGCGTTCAACCCTTCTTGGCTTAGGCAAAACTCCCGTGTCCCTTAGCAGCACAGCTCATCCGGGGATCGACGGAGGGGGATTCGGCGATGAGGGTGCTCTCGCAGTTACGTTGTATTTCAAAGAAACGGCCTAACTTGTGTGCTACCGTGCTCAGAAAGAGAACGGCATGTTCAAAACATACACTTTTCAACTTTTCCAGGAAAACAAGGAAATCGCAGAGGCCTTGTCCGAATATCGATGCCGAGCAGCGAGAAATGCGGATCTTTGATTGCGACGTTGCAAATTTCTGCTTCTGCCTTTTTCCAATTTTTTGGAATTTCTTACTCATTCAAATAAGTTTTCAGAGAAGCCCGAGGAAGTTTTAAGTCAGCTTCCCTTTGAAAAAAACAAAATATGATTAGAGATTTTTAAGCGTTGCAATCGAGGTACCTCGCATTTTTCGACTTTCGTCATCGATATGCGTTACAGCAGTAGAATACTCTTGATTTAATCGTATTTATTCTCTTGAATCAAGAGCAATGCCTCTTAATTTAAGCGGATTTCCTTTTGACTCAAGGAAAAATCCAGTTAAACCAAGAGTATTTTTCCCTGTCAAATTTTAAAAGTCTGGACTCTGGATCCAAGAGACTTTTTTTCAAGTACCTATAAAGTCCCACTTTACGTCTTGCGTGCTCTTTTCCCGACAAGTTCATTGCAGAAAAACTTGAGTTTTTCCGAGGAATCCTTAATTCTTCCCGCAATGGGTTACTGACCGTATAAAACACTGTTAATCTTTCGCTAATATTCCCCGTTTATTCAAGTTTGCCCTTTTCTCGGTTGTCGGAAGTTGCCCTCGAAGATGCTTTCCCTCAACTTTTGAAACTTTTTATTCATTACAAGTTCATTCGCTTGACTTTTACAGCGACAACTTGTTGCGCACTTTCATCTCGAGCAATGTAATCAAGACCACATCACAGATACGAGGGCAATAGTAAGAGAGATCAACATGCCAGCTCCCGCTGATTAAACGCGGTCAAAAATGTTTCTATAAATATGGAAAATATTCTTCACCTTTTCTACATTAGAGAAGTTTCTTTTATTAAATTAGTCTATTACATAGGTGTCTAGAAAATTTCCTACATTCAAAAGAAAAAAACCCTCTTTGATCTAAAGATTACATTTTCAGACACAAAGAATTGTATGCTCTTATTCAAGTAAAGTTTTCTTCAATTCAAATCATGAATCCGTCCAATTGTAAAGTCATTGATAACGGAACAATATTTTCTTAAAATCAAAGAAAGTTCACTTGAATAAAAATAAACTCTTCCTGCCAAAAAATTTATCTCTGAATGAATGAAAAATAAAAAAACTTTTCATATACTGGAAGGAACTTCTATAGGGCAATAGAAGAAATTCTCTTTATTAATTGAATGATTGCAAAGGTAGTAATATTGGTTATGGTCTAGGCATGTGTTAATTCGTTGATGGGAAAGATAACTCAGAGCAGAGAAATTCAAATTTAAACTGTTGGTATCACTGTCTTAAGGAACACTTTGGCACAAAAAATGAAAAAACATCTCATGCCAAGTACAGATTCGCAGTTCAAAAAACGTAATCTAGAGCTAGAGCAAAAAATATTTTGAAAATCAGTCTGTTATGCTCAGGGCTGTCAGGATCAGACTTTCATCACCGCGTTGAATGACAGTATTTCACGTGCAACATCACAACCTTGACCTTGCACACCAAAATCCGTCCTCTGAGGTCAATTTTGTCAAATTTGTCTCTTTGGCAGTAAGCTAAAATCGTAGCCAAAGCCTTCGAGGCTGTTACACCGTGACCATAAAGTGAGTCATGACATCATAGGCGTGTCATCCTTATGTCACTGGGTCAAAATCAAGCGGCTGTCAGAAATTACGCAGTGTTGACGAATCTCACGTTTAACCTTGAATTTCAGTGGATTATATCGAAGGATAGGCTTATTTTCTTCACGATGTGACAATGTGGAAGCGCGAAAACGGTGACCGACACACGAGCTGGAAACGCCACCCAACGACGGACGCAAACCGCATATAATTTCTCCTCGCTAATCATGCAGACCGCCTGCGCACCACTCCAGAATAAATTGCTCCGACGATGTCGCCGTCATTTCAAGCAGGTGTTATGCCGGAATATTCGGGCAGCGTTTATCGGGAAGACACCGAACGCACAAACACATTTCATGAAAACACGTATCCGCACAGGGCAATGAATTGCGAATACGTTGTTTTTGAAGCAAGCCAAGATATTTGGTTCCTTCCTTTGAACTTCAAGCGAAAAGTTTTCAGAGACTGATTTTGAGCGATTTTGATCCATGGACACACGTATCCGCATAGGGCAAAGAATTGCGAATACGTTGTTTTTGAAGCAAGCCAAGATATTTGGTTCCTTCCTTTGAACTTCAAGCGAAAAGTTATCAGAGACCGATTTTGAGCGAGTTTGATCCATGAAAATACGTATCCGCGCAGGGCACTGTATTGCGAATACATTGTTTTTGAAGAAAGCCAAAATATTTGGTTCCTTCCTTTGAACTTCGCGCGAAAAGTTTTCAGAGACCGATTTTGAGCGATTTTGATCCATGGACACACGTATCCGCATAGGGCAAAGAATTGCGAATACGTTGTTTTTGAAGCAAGCCAAGATATTTGGTTCCTTCCTTTGAACTTCTCGCGCAAAGTTTTCAGAGACCGATTTTGAGCGAGTTGGGTCCAAATTTTAGACTTCACGCCATGAAAATTCAATGAAATATGTTTTTAAATTTAAGAGTCATTGTGGCTACTGAATTGTACTGCTACATTCAGTTGAATTGCGGATGCCTCTCCTTACAGTTAATAGACGATCATTCACAAAGCTTTGTATAAAATTCGTATTTTTTCAGAAGGAATCTGAAAGTTCGTACGACTTTTTCCTTTGGCACAGTGCGTCGTTTACCGGACAAAGAAACGTAACTCTACTCGAAGGTTGCAAAATTGACTCGAACAATTCAATTTTTTTACAAGAATGTACCGATGGTATTTTTATCCAAAATTTGTCTGATTGCTTTATGAGATCGAAAGAAAAATCAGGAAACTTTTCAGTCAAATAAGTCAAAAACTTTATCGGTAAAAATTCAATTTACAAGTGGAAATCTGGCAACATTGAATTATAGTTACGTTCTTTCGAGAGGGGAACGACGATTGGTGATACGCAAAGAATGTTTTAGCGAACTCGCACTAACAATCTAAGCAATGCAATCGGTTAGGCAAAAGTAAGGTTCAGAGATCAACGCTATATCCGCCTAATCATGATAGGTAAGCAACTTGAAGCATGAGGCTCCTCAAATGATGACTGATGAGTGTCGAGGTGAGTGCTTGATTAGGGAAGTTTTTGCAAATGAGGTTAGGTTTGATGAGCCAAGTGGTTCAATCTTTGGCCACGAGTCATCATTAGAGGAATCTATGCGTTGACTTCCGGAAGTATAATTTTTACAGTATGGGAGACAGTGGCGTAGCTAAGAATTCTTCAAGGGAGGGTCCACTTACATTATTTTGTGTACGTTCTTGATAATATTTTACGTGTACCCTCCAAAAGTAAAAAAAGGTACAATTAACGAGGCTAAGGTGAGGGGGGGCTGGGACACCTCCCCCTTTGTATACGCCACTGTGGGGGAAGATGGGTGGGTGGGTCTCTAAAGTATATTGTCTCCGGGTACATTTCATAATATTGCTGGATTTCGAAACATATCTTCCAAGCGTAATGTAGTCGCCGTAATCGTATAGTATCTCCATCCGATACTGCATCAACCCCAAGAGGAGCCCACTCTGCCTTCCTCCGTAAGAACAGCGTAATTTAGATCCGAACTTTTGGTGAGTACGGGGTTTCCGCTTGCGCTGCGTCGCTGCGTTCGTGAGAAGACGAGATGAGCCCTTGTGGCCGGAGGGTTGGACCTCGCTGCTTTGAACTCTGACCAAGTGCTACCGAGGGGAGAGTCCCCCGGGATCGAAACCCACCTTCCAACCCCAAAATTAAAAAACATCCTCCCGCGACCTTGCAGTGACTCTCAAAAATTCATGAATAGCAGTCCAAGCGTTCCCCTGCTAGGCGAGAGCGTGTTTAATCAATTTTTGCAATTTCGAAATTCAATACGAAGTGGAGTCGCAGAGTAGATCGACTTTGCCTAATTACTCTGCATTGTTATCGATAAGAGCAGTGAGAAAAAAAATTACTTTTCTTCAAATTCCACCAAATCTACAGGGATGAAAGAACTTTGTGCGTGTGATCCGAAGTTCGGGTCTTATGGATCTCTAAGGTTTTCCGAAGCAGCCGAAGCACTTGAGCTATGTGTGACCCAAACTTCGGCAGATGTATCGTAAGTTTTCGAGTGCACGATCCGAAAAAACTCATTGATTCATAAGACCAGAACTTTGGGTCTCATGCACGAAGTTTCTTTTCTCCGTGTAATTTAAATAAACTAAATTTTATTTAAACAGAGAAATCCACCCAACTTGTAAAACAGGAGGCTTGTTGGAGAGCAGCAGCGTGAGTGTTGAAATTGGTAGACAAAGCGATAGACAAAGAAGATAAAAGGGTTATGGAGAGATCCTATCGGTATAAGCAGGTGGTTGTATTGGACATAGGAGGTAGGTAAGAGACTAACTAACGGCAACCCGCGAGAATCTCTATCATAGTTACTCCATCATTTTCTCCCTTAGTTTATAGGAACCACCCATTTCAACTAATCGGATCGCTCCATACTCCCTATATCCCCTTAGTCTATAGCTTTGTCAATCAATTTCAACAATCAGTTCGCAGTTGTGCTGTCTCTGACAACATATAAGTATGTTGACATCATCCTACGAGAGAGCAGCTCGTCTTGCAATATATCTTGTGTAAAATGGTACCCTCTTCTGCCTACGTCGAACCTTAAAAATTGTTGAAAATGTTGTTTAATGTTAAAATGTTGTTGTTAAATGTTGTTAAAAATGTTTTGGAAGCGTAACCAAGTGATACCTGAACGAGTGCACATGCGGGTGTCTTGCCTAACACGAAATAAGTTCGTCGATTCTGTGCAAGAAAATTCCGATCCTTTTTCATTATTCCAAAAAGAAATGAGCCAATTTTATAGCTTAAGATGTATGTAGAACACATTGCCGACACAGAAGAAAAATCAGGGAAGTTTTCAAGAAGTACATTGACTAGTTTTACCAGGGAAAAAACAAAGTACAACAGGAAGTCTGCAGCACCGCAAACGAAGATACGTGGTTCCGCACTTTGACCATCGATATTTTGTTGTTTTACGGAAATTCTGCTCAGTTTTTTGCGGCAAATTTTCAAAGAAAATAGTTTAAAAAAAGACGAAGGACTATACGACATTTGGTGCGGAACCGATGATCAGACCCTCTTCGGAAATATAAAAGGTGACGCAAGATGTACAAAGTCGAAAAAGATATGCGTAATTCGGTACTTCTATCATCAAAATATTTCCTCTGCTCGCCCTTGCACTCAGATCCATCGTATCGAGATTATGGTTCGCCAATTTTCTCATGAGAAAGTACGATTAAGGATATTACGAGAGGACACAGCAACCGTCGTACCTTAACCCGGGAGGACAGTGAAAACCGATGGAAGAATAGACGGTAACGGAGACGTATCAGGGATAGCGCCGGGCGGAACAGGTGAATTTAAATAAACGTGTAGCCACGCTCCCGAGCGCTCAGCGACGAGTTTTTCGCATTCCTTTTTTTTTTTAAAAGGAACGTGACGTGCCCTGCGTCCGCACCCCTTGACCGTCGTCCAGTCCCGGCGAGGCTCCAGGGAGCGAAAGGGCTGGCGCGGAAGAGGGACCGGGGGAGGGGGAGGGGGCGCGATCGAGCGGGGACAACGTTGATTGGCGAAAAGTGGAGATGAAAAATCGATTTTTCGTTTCTTGAGAACATTGATATTTAATGATACGCTGGCTGCAGGAGCCCGAGCGCGGAGTCTGAGACTGAGGATAAAATGAATGGATAATTGTTAAAAGGGAAGACGAGGGGCGTCCGGAGGAGGGAGTCCGGCGGGGGCGAAAGGGAAGGGATGAGAAATAGCCGATAGAGCTTGTAGTTAGAGAAACCAGGGTCGCTAATATGTAGATGAGCTCGGGCCAAGCAAGGGCCGGCCGAGGACCGAGGAGGAGGCGAAGGGGTTCGTATATTGATCACAAGCAGAATAGCCACCACCTCCGACGCAACCGGCACCGGGAACGGGGCAACGGAACGGGAGAAGGTTTCTTATGCACACTGGACACAGCTCTCCGCGATCCGAAGCTCGGTCTACTCTGTATGCAAGTAACACGCTTCGCCCCTACGCCCCCCTCCCACCGCCCCCCCCCGCCCGAGCGCCCCTCCGAAAGCCTCGCCACCGCACGGCCACCACCCACCCCCTTGCCGCTCATCTTACTCTCCTTTAGTCTTAGCCCCTGGGGTCCTTTCCTCCCTCCGCCACCCTCGCCCTCGGCTCGGCCCTCTGTCATCTACCCCTTTAACTTTTCACTAAAATAACTTCGCCCCCTCCGAGCTTAAAACTCCTCGACTCAATATATTTCTATATTATAAACTTTGAAAAGTGAAAACAGTATCTTTTACTCGGGCAACTTTTACTTCCCCCGTGTTTTTTTCCCTTATTTTGTTTTCGCTTTCCGGCCGCGCCTCGCCCCGGTCCGGCCAGTTGTCATTTGCGAAATCCAATTCCGTGAGATGCAGCCCTCGCCGCGGCTCCTGCCTTCCATTAAGTGCCTTGAAAATATCCTCCGAAAAACTTCCGCTCTTATCGTCCCCCGCCCGCCACTCCGACCCCACCCCCTTCGCTCCGGGCCGGGGGTGGCTCCGGTGACAAGCGCCAAACATATTCATGGAAAATGATAATGTTATGAATGTAAACAACGCATCTTTAAACTCGAATCGTCCAGCGAGGTTATTAGAATATTCCCTCGCACCTCACTCGCCCGTCTTCGTCCGGTGAAAAATTGTTTTCCGTTCTTCTTCGCGCTCTCTGATTCCCTCCTGCGTGGAAACGTCGGGATCGGGTTCTTCGAGTTAGCCATCACTATCTCTCAGTGCGAATTATTTTCGCAGTTAAAGTCAATCGATTCATGATAAGCCACTGTTCCCTATATGTTTTCAAACACCTGGATTGTTTCTCAAAACATCTTAAGATACGTGAAAAGGGATCAACGTTTACTTAATAGGTACCCAAGTATAAAAAGGAACATCGATTCCTGAGTAATACTGGCAAACAGGGTGTCGGATTCTCACTCGATTACAAACCCATCATGTACACACACACTGAACAAATGTTTTCTTGAGATATTATTTTGACTAAAAGCGTCGTTTCTTGTCGATTTTTTTTCAAGAATCTGTGCGGATTCAACTCAACATCAGTTTCTTTCAGTTTAAAAAACGTCGTTTTGATATCGTTGAGTATAATTTAAAAAAACGACAACATAACAACGTTTCTTTAACTCAAAAAATCTGACTTAAGTTGAATCCACACGGATTTAACTTTTAAAAAACCCAAATTTTGTCGGCAAAAAACGATGCCCCAAAGTTAAAATAATACATAAAGAAAAAATGTTTTCGATGCAAGCAGCAAATGAAGCGTAATGTAAATAGGAGGAACTGAGAAAAGAGGTTTAACATTGTATTTCTCTATCAGACTCACGGTTGAAGATAATGTCCAATGCCCAATTTCACATTTAAAGTATTTTTACCTGCCTAAGAATTTTTGATTGGAAAAAAGGTGCGGCTAGTGTTGCTGGTTAGGCTTAAACTACTTTCAACTCATTTTCAACCAAAATATGACCTGGTTCCTTCCAGTGGTGGAGCGTGATAATCGACCATCGATATTATCCCTTGTGAAGCTACGGTAAAGAATCGATTGTTAAGGTCTTCGTTGCGTACACTCTGTCGGTTTTTTTCCATAGATTTAAACGACGGATCAATCGATGTATCGCAAAGCACGCCACGTCACTGGTTCCTTCCAGTGGCGTGGCGTGAATTGCGATACATCGATTGTTATGCCATTTAAAACTATGGTAAAGAATCGATTATTAAGGCGTTCGCTGCGAACACTCCAAAGTATTCACCTCCAAAGTAGGAACGACGAATTACTTTGGGAATATTTTTTGAAATGTTTAGGCAAATAACAAAACAAAGGAAAATTCAGAAAAATGTAAATTTTTTATGACTAGAAAAATGGAAAATTTACAGATCCCTCCTTCATGTCCTGTATGCATTATGTATCTTCCGTTCTGGAGCATCTGAAAATTCAATATTCTGTTTCCCATCACTCCCAAAATGCACGTATCATTTCCTACTCGCCCCAAAATAATGTCGATCCTTGAATCCTCTTTTATGTGCCTTATGACTTGTACCGGGCAGATGATTGGAGCGATTAAATGTGATATACTACCTATACTATTTACTATAGGGGGCTCTGTCTCATGGCCGCTACGCGTTTTCAAAGGCCGCTTCATACTCTTCTTACTCCCCTTCCTCACCCTATCCATTGAGCGTCTTGAAAATGATTTTACTAGAATTTTCCCACTTACGGACTTTGAACTCCAGCCCATCGACCGTCTTACTCTCCTTCCTCACCCCGTCTATCGAGCGTCTTAAACATGATTTTATTAGAATAGGGAGGATTTTAAATTTTCAAGAGTAGTACAATACGTCGTTTTCCTCACGTAAGAACGTAACTACATTTCAATGTTGTCAAATTTCCTTTCGTAAATTGCATTTTAACCAGAAAAGTATTGGGCATTTCTAACTGAAAATTTCACTGATTTTTCTTCCGATTTCATGCAAAAATCAGACAAATTTGGATATAAATTGCACACTTCCATTTTTGTAAAATAAATTAATTGTTGGAGTCAATTTGGCAACCTTGGATTGGAGTTACGTTCCTTCGCGCGGGAGACGACGAATACTCCTTCTGAACAGGCCAGCACGGTGCAGAAACAGAAGTAACCGAAGTTAAAAATTCATAGAGAGACCGCGAGTAGCCACTTAATTAAAAGTGTCAAAGAAGACGAGCGGCGGCGCATTGATATTCAAAATCCATATTCTCTCACGGTCTTGACCAAAAGTCGAGCGCGCTTTTTGGCACGGGGCGCAGGGAGCGGGTCAATGTTGGACACGTTGCGGGACGTGCCCCGACCCAAAGGACACCTCTGGGCCCCCCTATATAAGCCCACCGGCCCAAAAGCAAATCACTCAGTACTCACAGTTCTCCCAACCAAACAACCATGTACACTCTCACCATTGTTCTGTCCGCGTTCGTCGCTCTCGCCGCCTGCGACAAGGCGCCTTACCCACCCTCCGGCGCCAAACCCGCCAAAGCCTTCCTGCTACCCCTCAGGCAGCCCGCCGCGTCCGCCGCCTACTCCGCCCCTCAGTTCGCCGCCCCAGTGCTCCCCAGTTCGCCGCCCCTATCTACGCCTACGCACCGGCCACCGAGGAACCCACGAACGCCAGACAAGAAGTCGAAGTAATCGCCACCCCGGCACCCGCCCCCAAGGAGAAAGAAGCCGAGTTCGGACAGTACTACATCCTCTCCCCCGAGGGTAAACTCCAGAAGGTTGAATACTTCACCGCGGAGCAACCCCAGTCGGAGTTCGCCCAGAAAGCTCAGCAATACAACCAGCAATACAACCAACAATACAACCAGCAATACAACCAGCAGTACAATCAGAGGAGCGCCAAGCAGCAGCAACAATTCAAAGGTGCCGTCTCCAATGTCCAGTACAAGGACGTCGAGCCGATCTCCGCGCCCGTCTACTCCTACACCAACGTCCCCGGCCCCCTCGTCAGGATCCTTCGCAGAGTCTAAGGGTTCTAGATCGAGACGCCTTCAATGTCGTGTGATACCGAAAGATTTACCGGGAGAAGCACCGGTTACCGGCGATTATTTTCTTCGAGTTTAGAAAGCCGGGATCGCTTGTTCTCTCCTCGTGAGTGCTTCCGAGACTGTCGTTGTTCCCTTTTCCGAATGTGATCCTCATACAGAGTTATTTATTTCCGTTGTTATTTATTTGCGAGTGAGAATGTATCGTGCTAAGTATTCAATAAATGTTTGCATAAAATATCTGTGTCTCCAGTCTTGTCTACACCGTCATCGTTTGATTGATTTAGGTATGTTCGGTTGAATTACCAGTATCTCTTTCACATGTATACATTTTGAGGCTTAATCGCAGAATATTTATATTCATTCTTTTCGCCTCTTTCAACTTAAAATTGAACCTATATTCTACCACACCGAAAAAAGAAAAGTGGAATTGCTTTAACATTCTGAATGTAAAAAAAGTGTGCGGGAAGTTATAAAATACCGAATTTTCCGCCACAGCAGTTAGTTTTACATCTTGGCATTGCTAAAGTAACTGCTATAGTGGGTAATTCAGCATTTTATAAGTTTCTCGCACAAATTTTTTTTACCTAGAATGGTAATCAACTTCATTTTTTTCGGTGCATGTTTAGGATAAACATCGTATGAACATTCGATGTTGCACAATTTTTCCCCAATAAGATAATACTCTGCAATGCTTTAAAATTTTTCTTTCAAACTTTTCGAATAATTTCTTTCCCACATTTTCCTGCTAAATCTGAAAATTTCAAAGAAAAGTACTCATTATTTTCCATCAACATATATTCTATCGGAAAATATTTGGCAGCATTGAAATCTTCCTCACAACTGCATTATTGTTAAAACTTCTATTGGTTTGGAAATACTTTGAAGACCACATCAAAATCTGAAAATGACAAATCCCGAGCTTTAATTTAAATGCAAACAATTTGTTCATTATCCTATTTAATTAGTTTTGAAATTATTTTTAATCAAAATTAAATAAAATTGGGTATGCTTAGATGCATGGAATTTTATTACACAAAAAAACAACTATTTCAACGCACACATACCTATGGATTTCAGCTTGCGCCGTCATTAACTCATTACACTTTTACAAAAAATGCTCACACGAGCATCTAAATAACTTGATAAAGTACACACGATGGAACATAAAATTAATCATGAATTTTAAAAAAAAACTTAATACAGTACATGGGAATGCAGCTGAAAATTAACACAATTGAAAACTCGAAAATTCCATGCATCTACGCAAACCCGGTTTTAGTTGATTTTGTAACCAAATGAATGAAAAATGCAAACTACCATTAACGATTTGTGATAGCTTAAACACTTTAGAGTTGTTGGAGGGAGAAATAAGTTTGTAAAATGTGAACGAAACCACAAATCTACCTTAAATATGGTGAAATATTCAATTTTTTTTAAGAAAAATATTCAGTGACTTCTCAGTATGCAGTCCAAAGCGAGTGTACTCAGCCCGATTGTTGAAATTGGTAGAAAAAATCATAGAGAAAGAAGAAAAAGGGATACGGAGGAATCATAGTGGGGGTAGCGGGTTGTTGCAATGGACAAAGAAGGTTGATAACAAATAAACTAATGGCAACCTACGAGAGACTATACTATTATTCCATCATTTTCTCCCTTAGTCTATATAGGAAGTAACCATTTCAACTTGTAGGATTGCTCCATACTCCTTAAGTCGTTTTTGTCTATCGCCTTGTCTATCAAATTCAACAATCAACCCGCTGCCGAGAGAATCAAAGGGATACAATGTGTTGTTGCCAATGAACTGAGTTAGAGGTGCTGAAACGCATGGCTATCACCTCGCTGACCTGCGAAAAAGTTTGTCCGAGTTTGGAGGTTAAAGGCGGCTTAGGGTCTCCAAGGGTCCAAGAGCGCCCGCTCCTGACCGTCATCTTATGAAGCCCCAGATAGAGACGGCGGCGCCCAGCTTTCGCTTTCAATTAGAGGATAACTTTAAAGCTGCTTTGGCGTGCCCAGCGCCTGATGAAAGCATTGAAATATTGTTTGTTGAGCGCCACTTTTCCTTCACGAATGTTGCCAAAATTAGAGATAAATTCAACTTGAAGGGATTTGGATCAGTGAAAATTTGAATTTTTGCCGGCCAGGTTGGCCGAAAGGTCAGTGCGTCTGATTCTACACCAATTGGTCCCGGGTTCGAATCTCAGTGGGTGGCGACAAATTTTCACGGAACTGACGAGTGGATCTGCAGAAACAGATTTTACTCGACCTTAATCCTTGAGAATTTGAAAGCCGGAGCATGGATGTGCCAAATCCCCCGGATGTCTACCGACAATAAACATAATCTCTGTATTAAAATTCATGTCTATATAGATGGCTGTAGATTGCTAAGGTAACAAATAAACAAGAGTAGAAGCCCAATAGACTGAAAAAAAAAAAACTTTGAATTTTCTATTGTGTCAGGCTAAATTTGTATGTTCGACGATTAGGGTTTGTTGCGGTATGACACTCGTAAGGGGCCCACTCCGTATGGGGAGAGAAAAACTAAATATAATGGGACTGTCCACAGGAACAGGGGTTAGGGGTCTCAGTGTCGAAAACTCAAACTTTTCTGGCAAAAATATTCTGCCGTGCTATGGCGAATCTTTGTATGAAAATTCGGAGGTTGTGTTTATTGTGAAGAGATATATGTATATTTGAGAGAATTATGAATATATACCTTTGAATTTTCGGAGACGCTAGATTAAAATTGTAGCGCTGGGTACAGGAAGGACATTTCTTGACTGCAGTGCCTCAAGATCTCCTCTAACGTTTTATTCATTATATAGTCAAAGCAAAGCGTAGTTTGTCGTAAGTTTTACTGAAGTTTTTACAATTTTACGGTGCTAAAAACGTAAGATGTCAAAAAATTAACCGAATAGTTTCCTCGTCTCTAAAACAAAAGTTAGCACTGGAGATTCTGGAACACTGCAGCCAGAAATGCTCTTTCTACATTCAACGTCTCAAATTGAGGATGAAATTTTTAGGAAAAAATGCATGATTTTCACCGAAAATCTGGTTTGAACCTATCAGCAGAAATTTAAGAAAATCCCGATGTCCATGCTGCGTTTTTTCTTAGATCGGCATTGTAGTAAACTAACCACTCTCTGAAGTAATCTTTGCAGAACTTTTTTTAGCACGTTTGACGTGTCCTTCGTGAAATTTCAATGTGGAAATTGGTCTTGTAGTGCTGCGATTCCTACCAATCCAGTGGATCACTCCGTGATAATAAGGCTCTTTTTCTCGTGAACGGTCTCACTTGGTTAGGTTAGGAAGATTTTTTAAAACACCGTCAATTTTGCAAGCCCTCCCCGTCAGCGCCACAAAGTGCCATCAGTGCCAGCGTATTGGACGCAACAATTCGTGCCGAATTTCTGTGAGTAATACACGTCGATGGGTAAGGGAACAATACCGCTTGTCTGTACATCCGCCTATCTTATTTTGCAGGACGAGGAAGAAACTTCGCCATTTTAGTAATTTTGTGGTTAGATTTGCAATTTTTTTCATAAATTACAGCGTCTTTACATAGCTCCCATGCGGCATTGGAAAAAAAAGTAAAAATCATTCAGATTACGTATTCAATACTGAAAATCGCTAACTTATTTTCGCCAAAATTCTCAGCTAGGTGGTATTGGATTGCATTTACAAAAATAAAAATAAAAATAAAATAAATAAAAAAAAAACCAAGAACATTTCAATGTCGCCGAGATTGTGCAACTATTTTTTACTTTGCAAATGTGAACTGATAACATGAAACAAAGTTTACCAACACTCTCAATAAACTATGAATGCAATGCAAAAATTACCTTTGTAAGTATAATTTTTTGCATGATTTCAGTATGCAAGGAATGTAAGTTGGACAATCCTAGCAACCGTGGAATACTTTTGGTTCTTTTTTGCAAAATGCAGTCCTATTGTTCCTCAGCTCCTCGATATCTGAAAAACCATGGCGTCTCCCTACCAAGCCCACTTGACAGGAGCCACAGATCTGACAAAATTACCATTCCCTCTTTACCGCGGATGGTCGATCGCAATTTTATTTTAATTTTTTTTTTTTGCCACGCGCGGAGACGGGGCAACGCGGCGCTGCGAGGAGTGGACTTTCGCACATCCAGTTGAAAATCTCGAAACTTTTCGAAGCCCTTGTGCTTTAGGGGGACGGGGGGGAGGGGGGGCTGAGGCGACTGTGTCGGTGTCCAGGCGCGGCGGATAAAATCACCCGCTTTTTTAACTTCACTTCATCCGCAAAAGGTTACTCGCCAAGTAGACGTTTCACTTGCACACTTTTTCCCCAGCAGCCTCCCCCCCCCCCCCCCCCTCGCCCGGCCACTTGTCCGCCTTTGAATAAAATCCGTTTTCGGCTGTTAATTGCTCCCACCCCGACGCGAGCGTTTCACGCTTTTTAGTAACTCGCTGGACGGGGAGTTTACACCCTTGTGAAGCAAGAAAAATTAATACAACTCTTTTAGAAACTTTTGGTATTCTTGCCGCTGCTGTCGTTTCTGGAAGAATGGATAGCGCCTATGATGCTCGCCTCACCACCACTGGCGATTCTAGCAAGCGGGCAGCACTGTTAATGTAATGCTTATGTACATATCAGATACAACATGGTCTTTATACAAAATAGGAAGGAGAGCAAGAGATATGACGCGCTTTGACGTCGGCGCAGAGATACAACTATTCGTGCTTGATGGATGTCCATGTTGTATCTGAAAAATTGAAGGCGCGGCGGCGCGGGAAGTGGATGCGTAACGCTCCGCTCTATGCTGCAAGTTAGGTGTCGCTGAGATTTGGGAGAAAAGTTAAAAACGAGCCTAGATTGTGTCTTTCCTATCTTCGGTTGTGTTGCTCACGTAGCCCTTGAGGCTTGAAGCGCCACTATAAGAAAAAAGACAAATAGAACAAAGAAAGGACGTGAGTTGATTTCGGCGCAGAGATACAACTATTCGTGCTTGATGGATGTCTGTGTTGCGTCTACAAAATTGAAGGCGCGATGGCGCGAGGTACGAAATCGCATCACGCTCAATGCTCTATGTTGGCAATCAGGATACATGGCCCAGAATTATCAGAACAATAAAAAAACGAGGCAAGAATACGACTTTCTTACCTCCAGCTGTGTTGCTCGCACCAGCGCACCTAGCATCAGTATAAAAATAAGTAGCAGTGGTGGAAGTAGTGGTAGAAAGAGTTTATTTTCACCTGGTGCCTCGACATCACAAACGGAACAAACAAATCTAATAGCTCTACAGAAAATGTCACCTCCTTTAGCGAATGCCTTTTTTTCCGCACGTGGTTACATCCCTAAGCATTTCACGACCTTCTCATAAACTTTTAAAGAGAGTTTGAAATTTCATCTTAAAGTTTCATTTGATAGGAAAATTGAATTTTGAATCTCTATTTATGTATACAGGTACTCTAATAGAGCACCATAGTATACCAGATTAAACATTGTAACACGCGTTTTATCATCAAACTTTCATGTAGAACACATATAAAAATCATCTCAAGTAAAAATATAAAAAATTTCCAAAGTCGACCCATAAGTAATGTAGTTAACTCGTGTACCATTTGGTCGGTAGTTAGTGCCGATAGTCACTTTGACTTACATTCATTTTGAGTTTTGGAAGTTTGAATTCAGATGATTCTAACGTAAACTATAAACGCTATTTCTCACTCTTATCAATTAAACTGGCTCATGCAAATACCACAAATGTGCTCTCTTCCAAACAAAACCAAAAAAATCATCCAAAAGACTAGAAATAGTTTGGATGATTAAAAATCGACTGATTTTATTCCTACTACATTAAAAGGGTATTTTTCATTTTCATGTTAGGCTAGTGTTAGGCAAGACAGTCGTAAGTGCTATCCTCTGCATGCTTTCGTGGTTGCGTTTTGGACCACACAACAAACACATTTTCAGGTTAGAAATTGGCAGAAGAGGGCGGCACTTTAAGCTCAATTCACACTATCAAACTTTTCATCCAACTCTTGGATGCATCTTGTCGAATGAAAAGTTGGATAGTGTGATACTGACGAGAGAAACCGACAATTTGATGAAAAATTGAACAGAAAGTTGAACGAAATCTTCCGACCGACATGAGCCGAAGCTTTATTTTCGCGAACCGCAGGCTGATGACGATATCACACTGCAAAGATAATTTGAATCAAATTTTTTTGCGTCCAACATCTCATCCAATTTTTCGTTCAATTATGTCGGATGAAAAGTTTGATAGTGCGAATTGGGCTTTTCTTGGAAGCACTGGTTTCATTGGCTCTCTGGAGGAATAATGTCACTTACTGCTATCTTGCCTGAAACTGTCATTTTTTGCGCTCTTACGGTTTTCTCATATATCGACGGTGTAAGTTGGCAATCACATAACTCGGTTTGCGACGTCGCAGACTTCCTGTCATACTTTATTTTTTAAATGGAAAACTACTCAACGCAATCTTTAAACTGTCATGTTTTTTTTTGCTCAATGCGAAGAAATTCTGCAAAAACTTCACAGAAATATGTCAATTTGTTCTCCTTTAAAACAAATTGACGTGAGGCGGAGATTTTCAGACGAGTTATGTGATTGCCGACTTTCACCGTCGATATGTCTCGTTTTGATACAATTAAGATGAATTTTGCTGTTTTAGCTATTTCAGGGGTTTCATCTAAAGAGAATTAGACGAATTTGAAGGAAACTCGATTTCGAAAATTTAACAGTTACTGCTCTCTTGGCTATGACGAGAGAGGAGCAGGGAGTGAATCGGAGATGGGGGATGTCGTCGGCGGCGCGGCCGGGGCGGCGGTCCAAGCGCGAGCGTCCAGCTCTAAAGTTTCAATCTTGGCCCCGGACCTGGCGCGGGCTCCAGATCCGTTCCCCGGGCGAATAATGTATGCAAAAAGGGAGGCGCTGAGGCACTGGCCCGCGCTCGCGGCACCCGCGGCCGGCGAATCGATCGCCCGCTCCGCTTCGGCCAACGCGGGCGCGCTGCGATGACACCGACTAAAAATTTCACCGATACTTGAGCTACGCCCTCGGAGGAGGAATATTTACATTCCGGCATATCGCTCCTTTTAATTAGCGCCCTAACGAACGGTCCAGCGTCTCGCATCCCCCTCGCCCTCATCCTCGGCCGGAGCCAGGACCCGAGTGGGGGTTGGGGGCGGGGGGAGTTTAAAAACAAGAGAGGTCCGAGCGGCGGACGCGGAGGGGAGCCGGAACAAAAGGTGGAGAGAAAGGGGGAGAGCATGTGCGAAAGGGAGCAAAGAGAAAGTCCGAAGCTCTTGGACGAGGTGCTCTAAGATAAGTTACACAATAAGTAGGGGCGGCGGGGGCGGGGACGGGGTGGTTGGGCGTAGGGGAGGAAGGGGGAGGTTGTCCGGCCGGCGCGGCGTAACGGCGTAATGCAATTAAAAATGGCACGCATGGCAGGCTTGGACTAGATTAATGCGTGAACTGGCTATGGTCGTATGGATTTTCTTCGACTTCCCCGGTTCGGCCCCTCGTCCAGTAATAAATCTCAAGCAGCTCAATTCCGTTACATCGATATGTGACGCATTCCGCTGCTTTGCGTTATTTAAAGTATGTGTTTGAGTATGCGTTGTGTGTGGAACCCTGGTCTGACAGACGCGGGTCTTTTGGATTCCCACTTAGGGAGTTTTGAAAATAACACACCTGTGCTATGGCTCAGGATCAGTTGGGGATCAGAGGAGATCAGAGTAGAGAAGAGATCAGAAGGAAGAGAAGTTGAGGAAGAGAGGGCAGACGAGGGAAGATGATAAAGATCATGGGTAAGAGGAACAAGGTAAAAAGAAAGAGGAAGATGATGGGAAAAAAGACGAAGGAAAATATATTTTCCATCTCCTCCTTTCTCTTTTTGTCCTGCATTCCCCTTTACTTTTTCTCTCGCTTCCTCCTCTTCCTGTTTTCCTTTTTCTAACTTTTTTTCGGGTCATTCTTCTTCTTCAGCTTCTTTTACTACCTCCTTTTTCATATTTTTCTTCTTTTCTTCTTTTCTCTTCTTTTCTCCTCCTCTCCTTTTCTTCTTTTCTTCTTTTCTTCTTTTCTTCTTTTCTTCTTTTCCTTCTTTTTTTCTGTTTCTTCTGTTTCATCTGTTTCTAATTCTTCTTTTTCTAATTCTTCTTCTTCTGTTTCTTCTTCTGTTTTTTCTTCTTTTTCTTCTTCTTCTACTTCTGCTTCTGCTTCTGCTTCTGCTTCTTATTCTCTGATTTTCAAAGATATTAGTGAGGAGCCCTAAGCTATTGCACATATGTGTTTTATGTAAGGACCTGAAAAACCCTATGTCAGTGGAGCTAAGGATGATGCATGCTGAGCTCTGAATACAAATCGCGTAAGGCGCACATTTGCCTCTTCTTCTCCTCGCGTCGGCGCCTTAAACGCCCCACAGCCACAGCGAGGGGTCTCTAATTGAAGGGATTGACTCGGTACCCAAATGAAGCAGACACGCGCTCAGACCACGGGGTTTAGTTTAGATTTTCTCAATAAATTACTAGAGCGGGTAAGAGTTTAAGAATCTCGAGATACATTTTCCCATAACAAATTTTAAGGCAGACATTGTTAAAAATGCTTAAAAATTAGAGGACAGTTCCATGATATTGCCAAAAAAATTATTTCGCCTGAAAAAATTACACGTCTGTAGCAGAGGAGATTTATTAGGCAAAAAGTTGATACTCGTATTACCTTCAATTTTGTTCTGTGCTCATCGAATTCTAAACGAACTTTTGATGTGAGCAATTTTTATTCTCATGTCATCCTGAATTTCTTACCTCATCAAGGAAAAATTCTGTCATTCTGTCGCATTCACCTATGCAGCAGCAATCTACCCATACCCAAGGATCATTAAAAACTTATATGATCTCAGCAACTCGATCCAATCATAAAAAATACTGCTTTAGTCCATAGGAAACTTAATCGACTCTTTACCACAGCTCAAACGGGGAAATATCGATAATCGATCATTCACGCCTCGCCACTGTGCTACAAAGCGGTTTGTACGTATATGTAGGTATCATGAAAGCTATCCTCAATAACGATGTGTCAATTTCAACCATTAGAATTATTGAAATTGATCAATACTAGGTTGGTAACCTGAAGGTGTTCCCGCAACAAGCATACGGGCGTGCAAAGGTGCTATCTAATGTTACTCCTCATTTGTGATTAACTTAATTCACCTTACTGAAAAATTATTTAGCTCTCAACTCAGACATCACAACAATTTTTCTTCCTAGTCCAACCACCACGGGTCTTTTGAGTCTAAGGGCCCAGGTTTCCTATGAACGGGTGGAATTAAGTTAGGATGGTACCCACAGGAGTTTTGAAAAAGGAAAAAAAAAGAAGAAGAAAAAAACAACAACATGCAGCATGGCATGAAACAAAGAAATATGTAAAACATAGGAAATTTTCGTGAAATCTTTCATGAAATTTCACAAGGATGAGAAGCTTCTGAAAAATATGAAACATTCATATCAGTGGCAGAATATGCAGCCCGCTCATTGAAACAAAAAACAATGCAAAAAACCCTAATTCTTCCATTTTATTCTCAATCAGGGCCGGATTTACCTACTTGCCGCCCATGGGCCATGTGTATTTTGCCGCCCCTTTCTCATGCGTTTTGAAACATCAATAAAAACCATCAAGTGAACGTGCCGGAGGAGGAGGGGTGCTTAAGACGCGTTTACTCGTGTTGGAAACATTTTTTGGGAAAGCCCTGTCAACACTACCAGCAAAAGGTCACGGAACTTTGGGCGAAAGTCAAGTTTCGTAAACCTATCTCTGTGTAAACAAGGCTTTCCATTCATAAGAAATGAACGAAAAAATTATTAAAGAACGAACATAAATGTGGTTTAATAATTTTAACTTCCGCCATGCGCCGCGCTGCGCAGACCGCACTGTGTTTGGCGCAATGCGTGAAGTATTCCGACAGTCTTGTAGGCGCTTTGCGAATCACGTCGACCGCTGCTAACCTCACTGTGTTTGACGCAATGCGTGAAGTATTCATGCAGTCTTGCAGGCGCTAATATGTGTTACATGCCGACCGGCCGCGCCGAGGGCCTCTCCTTTTCATCGCAAGTCCTAGTCATCATTCCTCTCTAAGTCGCGCCGTTCCAGGCCAAATGGCGTGTTTGGTTTCTCTCTTAACTCGACTAATGCTCGACTAATGGTGCTGTCTCTTGTATCACTGAAAGACTACAAAATTATAACTTTCTACACTCTCAGGAAATGAAAAATTTTGTCACCTTATCTGGTTTGTAATTTTTTCTCTGAATCCGATTTTTTTTATACTTACATTTAAAACAATTGCAAAATTTGCCGCCCCCTAGATTTGCCGCCATGGGCCGCGGCCCATGTGGCCACCCCCTTAAGCCGGCCCTGTTCTCAATGACGCCTTTTTTCCATCATATGAAACATCAATAGTGCAGAAGGAATTAGATAACGTTTTCAAAAAATGATCTTGTTCTAATTCAGTTTTATTCATAAAAATAGGGATAAGATTTGATCTAAATTGACTCCTGGAAGTTAATAAGTGCGATTTCAGGTCCGATACCTACGTAACACTAAGGAAAACTCTGAAAAATTTAATGATATGTTTTCCATACAAATTACAGAAATTATTCATCTCTGGCCGGTACTATATTTGGACTATGTTCCGCAAATAGGATAGACAATTTGAGACTTATTTTAGAAACAACATATCGACGGTGAAAGTCGGCAATCACATAACTCGGTTTGCGACGTCACAGACTTCCTGTCATACTTTATTTTTTAAATGGAAAACTACTCAACGGCAATTCTTTAAAACTGTCATGATTTTTCTTCTCAATGCGAAGAAAATTCTGCAAAAATTTCAAGAAATAATATCAATTTGTTCTCCTTTAAAAAAATGACGTAGAGGCGGAGATTTTCAGACACCGCAAACGAGTTATGTGATTGCCGACTTTCACCGTCGATATATGCCATTAGTTTCTCTATACGGATAGGTGTATACTTTTAGGTATATGAGCCGAAACTTGTAGTTCCTTATAGCAAAATGCAGTCCAAATGGTAGTTTGGCCGGAAGTTCGGAACTGACAATACTGCCGTCCTAAGGAAGAACGCCGTATGAACATTCGAAAGTTGCCAAATTTCCGTGGATAAAATGCTTATTTTTTAGGAAAATTATGAATATTTTTCCTTGAAATTTTCAGATACTTTTAGATCAAATTACAAAAGAATTATCTGAGAAATTGGCAGAAAAAGATTAAAAAAAATTCCTGAAAATTATAGTGATTTGCAAGAGGAAATCTGGCAACGTCTGAAGGCTCATACGGCGTTCTTCCTTAGCACGGCAGAATATATCGTGGAGATCACGTATTGATAGAAACCCAATACGTAAATATTTTTCATCCCTGTTGATCTATCCTCAAGAGATTTTATGAGGAGGAGCAGTCATACAAAAGTAACGAGTTCTAAGAATTATGAAATTAATAATCCTAGTCCGAAGGAAGAATTTTACTCCTAAAATTTGCACTCTACTTTGTTGCAGAAGAGCACTGAAAGTTGGCGTAGCGTGAATATAAAACCGAAAAAGGCGCTGAACGACAATGGCGAAAGAGGAGATTCTGCTTTGCTGCCATCCATCAAGAGCGATGGGTAAATATTGACTTTTCATTTTCATCGGTCAAAGTAATAAATCATAAAAACTGCAATCACAGAATATCATTGGATGCTAATATTGAAATCAACGTGGGTGAAGAGGAGAACACGTTCATGCCCTGATTTATGTTTTTACTCGATTGTACATGCCACGCTTACATAGTAAGCAAATATTTTTGCAAGTGTAACTCACGGGGCAATATCGTCAAGTCCAGTTGATATAACTCCTTTTATTGGGTAACTTTGTCGGTCATATTTATCAAGATGTTATGAAACCTTTTTCTTAACAATTTGTCCAAATTTCGACGCTTTCACCTTTCCACAAAAAATTAGGAAAGTAGGAGGGTGGAAAAGCAGGGCCGGATTTACCTTCTTGCCGCCAATGGGCCGCCTTTATTTTGCCGCCCCCTTCTCATTCGATTTGAAACATCAATAAAAACGAACAGGGGTAGGGGTGTATTAGACGTGTTTACTCGTGTTAGACACATTTTTTGCAAAAGTCCTGTCAAAACTTGAGCGACAGTAAGTTCCGTAAACCTATCTCTGTGTGGACAAGGCCTTCAATTTATAAGAAATAAACGAAAACAAGAAGAAACATCCAACATGAATATGTTGGAAAAGCGTGCCGAAGAACTGAAATCTAGTGTGTGCACTATTTCCATTTCAACGAGATGTGTATAAATTAGTACTCTCTGCAAATTGGGGAGGAATTATTGATTTGATACCGTTGAATGTAAATACATTTTATTGAAAATACATTTTATTGAATAAAGAAAGTAACATAATTATATTGGATGAACAAAGAAAATAACATCATAAATCATTTAACTGAATTGGTTCATTCAGAATTTCAAATTAAAGTTTGGAAATTGTTCAGTTTGTTGCGTCATGTTGGAGATTGCTCAGTTTGCAGCAGCAGAGTATGGAGTTTACTCTGTTTAATGAGTCAAACTTTGTCTTTTCTCTTTTCTTCGATTGATTTGTATTAAAATGAGACTTTAAGGTATCTTTTCTGGAAATAAAAAAAAAAAAAAACGTGACACCAAAAAAAAAAAAAAAAAAAAAAAAAAAAAAAAAAAATGCAACTTACACTCAGAGAATCAACAAGGGAACCTAACCTCCAAAACTCTGCCTTCCAATTGGTCGAATTGGAGATTGCTCACTTCGCTGCAGTTGTAACTATGGAGATGCAGCCAACTTGGGTTTAACCGCTTTTGAAAAGACGCTGATTCGCTAAATAGTTATGGCGGCATTTAAACTTCTAATTTAAATCCTCCGAGCGTAGAAAAGCTTATTTGACGTACCTATGAAAGAAAATAATACGGTTTCCACGGGAAAATGTTCTCAAGGGTTTCCAGTAACAGGATAATTCGGTTTCTCGATGAATGACCTTCAGGGCTTGACACTAGAACGGTTCAAAAACGGAAGAACGGATCCGACGGAAAAAAAATTCGGACCGCCCCTTGAAAAGCATTGGTCGCTGTACTACAGTACATCCGAGTGATTTCAAAAAGCGAGCCCTATAGGCACGCTTAAAATTATGAAAGAACATACATAAATGTGGTTTAATAATCCCAACTTTCGCCGCCGCTCCGCCGCGCCGTGTCGTCGCGCTGACCGCACTGTGTTTGGCGCAATGCGTGAAGTATTCCTACAGTCTTGTAGGCGCTATGCGTTTCACGCCGACCGCTCCTGACCGCACTGTGTTTGACGCAATGCGTGAAGTATTCCTGCAGTTATGTGGGCGCTAATGTGTGTTATATGCCGACCGCCGCGCCGAGGGGTTCTCCTTTTTATCTCAAGTCCTTTGTCATCATTGCTCTCTGCGCCGCGCCGTTCCAGGCCAAATTGCGGGTTTGATTTCTCTTTTAACTTGACTAATTAACTTGTTTCTTCTATCACCAAAAGACGACAAAATTAGAAATTACTATACTCTTAGGGAATGAGAAATTTTGTCACCTTTTCTCGTCTGTAATTTTTTTTTCTGAATCCGATTTTTTTTTATACCTACATTTAGAAAAAATTGTAAAATTTGCCGCCCCCTAAATTTGCCGCCATGGGCCGCGGCCCATGCGGCCACCCCCTAAATCCGGCCCTGCGGAAAAGTAAAAACATCAAAATTTGGTCCAGCCAAATCAAAATTTTGGACAAATCGGTAAGAAAAAGGTTTCATAACATCTTGATTGAAAAGTCCGTCAACATTACTATACTTTTAAGTAGGTACAACGAAAATAAAAGGTTAACTAACAATTTAAAAAAAAAAAATCAATTGAGTTATTAGCCACTTTGAGTGAAACTTATTTGAGTGAGACTAGTATAGACGTAATTTTATGAACAAATTGGACATTAGAGTTTATATCCTTTCCTTTGATTCAACTTAAAGGTTCCGTGAATTCCCCCGAATATTAAAAGTCTTTTAAATATAACATCATAGCGTACTGGCCGAATATTTAACCCCTCCCCCTTTCCCAATCTTGTAAGATATCCGCAAGACAACTTCTCACCCCGTCCTTTTTTTAATTAAATAAAGTAGGCGAGACCGCCCCCCCCAATTTTTCAGAAAATAAAGGCGGAAGCCTGAAAAGTAGCTGAAATAATTATTTGCTCGGGGAAATATATTTTAAGCGTGCCAGTAGGGCTAGCTTTTTTTTTTTTTTTTTTTTTTTTTTTTTTAAGTAAGGAGGCTTACGTAAGACTAGGTTTGACCTGCTATGGGGCCATCCATAAATTACGTAACGCTCTTGGGGGTTGAGTATAGAGCTTTACGCCATTTTCTTTTTCCATGTTAATGGATATCGACCTACGTCACAAAAACGTTACAATGGGGAGGGGGGGGGGATCGAAAATGCCGAGAAAGTGCAATACGTAATTTATAATGCTCCCGGATCCCGTCTCGTAAAATCCTGTAAGGCAAGCCCAGAACCCCTCCCCCCCCCTTAAGTACCTTACATATACTTGAACGGCCTCTTGGACACTGCGAATAATTATCCCCCAACTCTTTCCTTTCCTCTACTCTCCGTCGCGTAGAGGTAGTTCAACAAAGTAACCGGATTTTCGCTAAAATAGCAAGTCTCTGTTTTCTTGCAAGATCAAGAGCGATATTTTTAATATTAATCCAACAATCTATTTTTCTCCTCATGAAAAAGCCCCGCTGAATTATAACTGTCGGCGTTAACTGGGCATGCATCTGTTAAGGGATTGCGTGGATGATTATCCTGCAATTTGTAAGTGCGTCGTAACGTAGTAAAGATAGGGTATTATCGTGCTGATGTTTCTCAGTGTCGTGATCCAGCTACATTTGGCTCAAACTGCTCTTTTACAACTGTGACTGCGGCAGCGTTGTCGCTTCTCACACAATTCCGACAGTTTCACTTCCGTCTCGCTGGGGAATTTTGTTGGGCCCGCCGGAAATTTGCGACGCCATCTGTGGTTACTGTGGTTTGTGCGAGCTTTCCAACCCTTCCCTCCTCCACCACCCGCAACCACCCGCTCATACACAGTGCCTACGACTGTGAGACCCCTCCGCTCTTTCTAAATTTCACAGCCACCGGTTAAGTGTCCCTCGCCCTAAATTCAAGGACAAAAGTGGCGTGGCGTACTTTGCGATATATGAACTGATCTGCCATTCAAATCTACGGAAAAGTATCGATAAATAGGGTGTTCGTAATTAATAATCGATTCTATATACCAAAGTTTCAAATGGAGAAATATCGATAATAGATCATTCACGCCTCGCCATACTGAAGGATAAGAGTGAGAAGAAAATCCACAAACCTTTCTAAAAATATAAACAACTTCCGAGAAAGTATAATAATATCGCTATTGAGGTGAAAGGTTTTTTTGCACGGAACGGCAACGATAACGGAGGGCGGGTCGAGTTTAAAAAAAAGGAACGTTTAAAGTTTAAAGTTTTATTCCTTCATTAGACGCAACGTTAGGAATAAATTTCAACACGTGTCGTCACGATTAAAATATTTTTTTCTCGGCTTTGAAAATGACATGAGAAAATGTGCGGCTGATTTAAGCTCAAAATTTAAGCTCAGTGATTTGAGCTGGGAATTATGAGATGGACTATAAATAATGAATTGGATCACATTTTGCAATAAGGAACCACTATCTCCGGCTCTCCCATAAAAGCACATATCTGCATTGGGCAAACAATGGCATGTATGTTGTTTCGTTGTTTCTAAAATGGACCAGAAATAGTGGTTCCTTATTGCATAATGTAATCCAGTTGATAATGAGATACTGTGTGTAGGTTTGCCGAATTTTTCTACTAGGGAAAAGTTTATGAGTTGTTGAAAGTATAATGAAGTGTATTTCCTCATTCCCCAAAATGATCCCGAATGATTCAATTATTTCCCCAAATGAGACTTGGTTCTTTTCTGTTTGATTCAGTGAAGTCTAATGGCTACTTTTCACCACTCACAAACCCATAAACTTGCGAAAATCATCGCCATTTGCGCGGTGGTCTCTTTCACGTCTTCCCTCGCTCATTAAACGGGCATATGCAAGAGTGTAATTGGACCAATTCGGTCGCGTAAGCAGGAGGCAGCGTTGGTAAACGACCCGTCAATCGAATCGACCAAACGCATCGCACAAATTCATCCGGTGTGAATGAATTCATTCACAAACACATCCGCGACCCGCAACCACACCGGTGGTGGAAGGGGGAGGGGTTGTTGTTGGAGGGTACAGGTGAGCCCCGGGTTAGGCGTTGGTGCGTGGTCGCAACGGACCATCAAAGTCGAGCTTTTGATCCTGAGTACCAGGCCCAGGGTGTAACCTTTGTTGCTGGGTCGGAGCTTCCATGGCGTCGTTGTCAACAAGTGCCGGAAAAGTAGAAACATTGATATTTGAATTTAACCGGTTTCTGATAAAAGAGTATCATTTCAAAATTTTCAAAATCTTGTTCATAGCAGCCTGGGCCGACAGCGCATGCGCCCCCCCCCCCTCCCCTGGGGCCGCTTCGGGGTCTTCGTGAGTTATGTTTCCAAAATCTGACTATAGCGGGCTCATTTAGGGTCACCCGTCAATAACCTTAAAAATCATTGAGATCGGTACAGCAGAACGTTAGAATGAACCGTGACAAAAAATGAAAAATTTAGGTGAGCAGAGAGCTCATAGTGCCTAGTGATGGTTATTAAATTTTCAAGTTTATTGGACGAAGTTTTCCAATTGGAACTACTGTTTCTGGTTCGTTTCAGAAACAGCACGCGTGCCGTTTGTTTCCTCATGCAGACAGGGGCTTTAATGAATGTGCTGGAAATTGTGGTTTCTTTTTGCATAACGTGGTCCAATCAGCCCAAAAATAAAATGAAACAACGGCCGAAAAAATTTCATGGATCGATTAACAATAATTTATTGATAGAATTTTTTGGCCGTACTTTTACCCTCAGTGGAAATTGAATGAAGAATGTTCTGAGTTCCTCTCATTGTAAATTTTCTTCTGTCAAAAGTTCAAAGTCGAAAAAAGTATTAGTTTGTGAAAAGCTGGGTGAAAATTTACTTTCTACATTGAGTCTTATGGAGGAATACAATTTCAAACCTCTTTTTTTAAACTGATGTTTCAACTTGATGTGGGTTGGTTCCTTTCTAATAAACTCGGTCCATTTTACCGTATTGTTACGCACAGTAACGTACGGCCAGGTTTTTTTGTGTTTTTTTCTCGTTTGTACAGACTTCCTTACCCTCAATTCAACTTAAACTCGATCCAGTGTTTCCTTGACCAAATAGTGGAGGTCATTTCCGGTGAGCCGCGATGACGTAGCCGTTTTCCGGGATGACGTGGCAGCGCGGGACGTTAACTTGGAAGCTCAGTCTTACGACGGTTATTGTGTGCAGTCGCTCTTTTGAACGTGGAAGCGCGGGAAGCTTTTGCTCAATTACATCCGCACAAAACCGCGCTTGCCGCCCGCCCGGCCCGTCCAATTCGCCGCCTTCCACGCGCTTTTCCGCCCGCGCATTTTTCCGCGATTTCGTTGCTTTCCGGCCGAGATTTTCGCGCTTTTTCCGCCTTCGCGCCCCCCGCAGCCGCTGCCGCCGTCCACGCTCCGCTTGATCCGAACCAGAGATAGGTAAGAACGCCAACCGAGATTCTTCTCCTCCGCACGCTTCGCACACTGACACGTTTAGCTTCGTCCCTCGTAATTTTATATTTTCACAGTAATTTAACAGTTGTTTATAAAATATAAAACTCATGAAAAACTTCAAATACCGAAATATTCACTGGAAAAAGGTCGCCTATGGATCTAGAGTCCAGACTCTTAAAAACATTGACAAGAAATAATACTCTTGATTCAATCGAATTTTTGCTCAAATAAATAGGAAATCCGCTTAAATCGAGAGGTTTGGCACTACGATTCAAGGAATAATTCGATTGAATCAGGAGTATTTTTTCTTGTCAATGTTATTAAGAGTCTGGACTCTAGATCCACGCGACTTTTTTTTTCCGGTGTTTGACCTGCTTACTCCCCTCGCCTAAGTCTCTTTTATACTAAGAGGAAAGACCATGCGAATACATTTCTGATTGGCTCCCGTGTTTTGGGCCTTCACAGTGGCACATACGGGAATAAAGATTACATTTTCACAGATTGCAAAGATTATAAACTGGAATGGACCGGGACATTGGGGGTACAGCAAGGAACAAATGGAATGAGAGAGGGAACGGGGATAGAAATTCGGGAATGGGTTGATCAAAGATTAGAAAAACCGTCCGATTTGTGTGATCTTTATGCCCGTTTGTGACATCCATGAGCCGCGATGTCTTAACTTGCTCTATAAAGGGACTCTACCCTCGCCATGAACACTGAGCGTTCTAAAAGGCATTTATCAACGCAAAAATTTCGATATTTTGACATGAAGTTGCGATTTTTGTACGATTTTTTTATCATCAACATCTGAGCGCTTATCCTCGAACTTGCCGCGGCCAGATTCACCTACTTGCCGCCCATGGGCCGCCTGTATTTTGCCGCCCCCTTCTCATTCGTTTTGAAACTCGATAAAAACCATCAAATGAACGTGCCAGCGGGGGAGGGGTGCATAAGACGCATTTACTCGTGTTGAACACATTTTTGGGAAAACCCCGTCAACACCACTAGCAATAGTTTACGGAACATTGCGCGAAAATTAAGTTCCGTAAACCTATCTCTGCGTGGACAAGGCCTTCCATTCATAAGAAATGAACGGGAAAATTATGAAAGAACAAACGTAAATGTGGTTAAAAATTTTAACTTCCACCGCCGCGCCGCGCAGACCGCACCGTGTTTGGCGCAATGCGTGAAGTATTCCGACAGTCTTGTAGGCGCTATGCGTTTCACGCCGACCGCTGCTGAAGGTACTGTGTTGAACGCAACGCGTGAAGTATTCACGCAGTCTTGTAGGCGCTATGCGTTTCACGCTGACCGTACTGTGTTTGGCACAATGCGTGAAGTATTCATGCATTCTCGTAGGCGCTATCTGTTTCACGCCGACTGCAATGACCGCACTGTGTTTGATGCAATGCGTGAAGTATTCGTTCAGTCTTGTAGGCGCTGATATGTGTTACATGCCGATCGCCGCGCCGATGGCTTCTCCTTTTCATCTCAAGTCCTCGTTATCATTTCTCTCTAAGTCGCGCCGTTCCAAGCCAAATTGCGTGTCTCTCTCTTAACTCGACTTATTGAAGGTGCTGTCTCTTGTTTCACTAAAAGACGACAGAATTAGAAATTACTATACTCTGAGGAAATGAGAGATTTTGTCTCCTTTTCTCGTTTGTGATTTTGCTTTTATAAATCCGATTTCTTTTTATACCTACACTTTAAAAAACTGCAAATTTTTGCCGCCCCTTAGATTTGCCGGCATGGGCCGCGGCCCATGCGGCCACCCCCTTAATCCGGCCCTGATCTCCATAAAATCGGACTTGATAAACTCGAAATTGTATCTAAATTTATCACGATTCCTTGATCGATAATATTGTGATACATCGCTGTCGATAAAAACGCAATTTCTTGCAAATTTTTGAGATGAAATCGCAAATTATTATCCGATGATATTACAATAAATCAACATCGATAAAATTGCGATACATTTTCTGATCAAATCGCAACTTATCGCGATCACTACTACTTGGGTTAGGGCACCTTCTCTTGTAAAAGGGTTTGCCAACCAGTTCAATTAAGGGTAGAAAAGGAAGAGAGAGTATCCCAGCTTGGCGAAAAAATTGCTCCATTAACATCAGGGATGTTATTAAGAACTGCGCAAAAACTCTGGAATGTTTATATGAACTCTCGAGCTGTTAACGTAACATCCATGCGATGTTAAATTAACAGCCACAATGTTGATATTGAGACTTCAGGATTATCGCGCAGTTTTTTAACATTCTGAATATTTATTAATTATCTTCCGTGCACTGTGATAATTAAGTATAATGCAGAGTATTACCCTTCAATGTCTAATCACGAGTTTTACAATCGATTAGTGTGTTAAAGTTACAATAAAATTTGCGGAAATTCGTAGGAGGGCAGGAGCTTGGAGGCTATTCATAAGAAAAGCCCTTCCTCGCGTGTTAACCTCTCGAATTTTCCTATTCCGCACATTGAGGTGATGGTTATTTTCATTTAAGGGTTCATGTGTGTGCGGAGAAGTGATACCAGAACAGTCGGGGCAGTATCCCATAGCTCATTCGAATATGCCAAGCGTGGCAAAGGACAGGAAGGATAATAATGGGTCCTAGCTGAAAGATGTGCAATATGTAGTCCACATTTACGTTCGCATTTCATGCAGTTCACTGCCCTACCGTAGTTTCCACGCTTTACTCGCTTCGTTGACATACTGAGACAAAAATCATTGCATGAGTTCTGTTTTTTCTCTTTTTTCCTACACTTGTACTTATTTTTCTATCAGTGTATTTGGACCGCGCTAAACAGAAAGGAACCAAGTCACATCAGTTATTGCCAACTTTAAGTGGGCGATTTAATTTTTTTATCGAAAACGATTATGCGGATTTTCGTACAAATTTCAGTGAATTTTCTCCATAGTTTGAAGCAAATTTCTTAAAATTTCAAAGGAATTTGCACAAACGTTCTCTTATTGCCAAATTAAATTTGGGAACAGCCGCTGTAGCTTAGTTCCTTTCTATTAAACGCGGTCTATTTATTTGTCGCAAAAAAAACAACGTTGACTTATAATAATTAAGCTCTAGCCCAAAATCAAATATATGAGTCAAATGTGCGAGAGATTATGATCCGAGTTTCGAGCATGGGTTTTGAGTATTCGCTAAAATGATAAATGGCTATAATGATCATGGAAATAAGTAAACATCTGCTTCTTCCTGTACTTTTTCATTTCTTTCTTCCTCTTCTTCTTAATCCTATGAGGGAGCGAGTTTTTTCCAAGTGGCTCTAATCAGACACGTGCCTCATGTCAACGCCTCTGCGTAAGTGGGCGATACAACTATTCGTACTTGATGGATGTCTGTGTTGCATACCCAAAAAACTTAAGGCGCACTAGTGTGTCTTGCTTTCACAGTATCAAGTGTACAAAAATACGTGATCGTCGCATAATGTTCGAGTGATTTTTATTCGAATTCAGATTTTGTGCATTTGCACGAGAGCTAAATTATCTAAGTGTTGGTGCAGGATTTGAATGCTGTTAGCCTGTCGAAGTTTTCATGAAATGGGAGGAAATGTTCATGAGAAAAACTTTAAAACTCTCGTTTTGGATGGAATTTAGTAGTGTGCAAAACCTTACCTGTCAGTTAGAATTACGTGCGATTGATCGAGATTCATTTAACTGATAATATTTTAAGAAGCTCGCTTAGCCGTTGATTCTTGAACTCTATTTACACACACACATTCATAGTCGCAAAAATACAGGATCAGGCTCGTTTTTTGGCGAGGAAGGTATTGCGAATTCATGACGGTAAGACTACTTAATCGTTTTTTAATGAGAACCTCCGAGAGCACGGCGGTAAACGGTGGACTCAACTTTTTTTTGGTCCATACGCTGTTTTGTCGTTTATTTCTCTCGTGCTCATTGATCAGATGCAGCATTCTTTATTTCATCAAAGGGAAACGTGGGCACACACACATATTCGCAAAAAAGACTCTGACTGGTTTCTTTTGCGAGAGAGGTGGTGCGAATTTATGGCGGCAAGATCTCTAACTCGACCATAATAACACGCATCTGCAAAAGGCACATACGTTATTTCTAAAATGAGCCAGAAATAATTGTTCTATTTTGCAGAAGTCAATCACTGAATTTTGAAGCATTGAAAAATGGCAACCTCGAAGGTGAAATGGTAAATCACGTCGCTCGTCGATGCAAGGGTCACGCTAAATGTTTTACGAGCTGCATCGAGGACCGAACGTATAGGATGTTGCCATTTTCTCATAAATCGAGCGTTTGTGCGCTAAACTTAGCGCCGAAAACTGCCATGCTATAAGGAGGAACGCCGAGTGGGCCTCCAGACTCTTCTAAATCTCCTTCGATAGAACTTATTTTTTTTTTTTTTTTTTTTTGGAAAACTTACCAATGCTTTTCTCCCATTTTTCAGAAAGTTTAAATAAAATGATCTACTGGAAAGGGTAGAAATTAAAGCACTACGCCATATATTTTCGCTTCCAAATTTCACGAGGAAAACGAATCACCAAAAGGGAAGTTTGGAAATCAACTCCGAAACACAACTGTGCATGGAAAGTATTTGGAATTGGATGGTCATATCAGTGGCGTGGCGTGCTTTGCGATGTATCGATTAATCTGCCATTTATATCCATGGAAAAGGATCGATGAAGATGGTGCTCGAAATGAACATCTTAACTATCGATTCTTTACCATGGCTTCAAATGGGGAAATATCGATAATCGATCATTCACGCCTCGCCTCCGGGTCATATCCAAAACCAGCCTAATTGCATTTCCTGTTGCCTAACGTCTGCTCAAGTGTCATTTCTTCAGCAGAGAACTCAATAACATAACGACTTGAAACCTATTCTGTACTTTCCACAAACCATGCAGAAGAAACTCAATGAGTTTGGAATGCAGCTGGTTTTCTAGTGAAGAGAAAAAACATGAGAAGAAAATCAGGAAACGTCCGGTGTAAATAGGCGGATTCTATAATTAAATCCACCCAATTAACATTGGTTGAACGGCAAAAATACAAATGACGTAACATGTATACTTTAACTTTCATTTGGATTTCATTTTGTAGTTAGGAACTAAAATTCCTGGCTCATCCGCAAAAACTTTTATGTGCACCTGAAGACTCTATAATGGCACATACGATGTTCCTTGACTGAGTCAGAATTTGTAGTTCCTTGTTGCTAAATACGGTCCATTCAATAGTCTGCGCAAGTTGTGAATATCTCATTTATGAGTTAATTTTCAAACTTTCCGCTATGGGAATCGTTCTCTACGTAAGATTTGGAAGAGAGATTATTTTAAGCTTTTTTAAAAAAGAAAATTCAGACCCAATCTAGTGGCGTTTTTAGTCTGAATTAACTACAACATTTCAATGAAAAAACGCGTAAAAACAATTTTTTTTTTATTTTTGAAGAAATGTCGCAAAATTGAATATTCTTATGATGTTCCTCCTCAGCAAAGCAGATTATCTGGTGGATGTTACTAAATTTGGCACCACCAAGCGCTGAAGACTTCGCGTGCGCTGCGTTACTATCGGCGAGCGTGCGTCGCGAGCGTGTCTCCAACTTTGTTTTGGCTCTCTTTCTTTTTTTTACATTTTTTGTGTGCATCTTTTTTTCGCATGCAAAACGTAGGGGTAATAAGGTGTTCGCGGCCGAGTTCCTCTTTTTTACGAGACGTCCCAGGGACGCCTGGGTAATTGGATAACTCAATCGGTCCCCGGCCGTTAAACGAACCTCCAGCGCATCCGGATGCAATCGATACCGGAATTCCTAGACAGTTTCGCGATCAGCACATTTCATGGCCGTGGCCTCAGACATCACCGTTTCTAGAGTACCGGTATACGGGAGAGTATTGCCATCTCTGTGCCGCTCTCTGATTGGTTCACCAGTTTCAGGCTATCATGGAGCTCCAAAGTTGGCCCACTGTAAACAAACCTGACCCAGAGGAACACTTATTATCGGCTAAAAAATGAATTATAATCACGCTAAAAGGTTAATTTTCGGCAAAAATATTCATCAGAGTTCGATTCGAACTCAAATCAAAGTTGGATATAAGAAAATCTCTATCACATCGAAAATCACGTCTAAAACTTTGTAGATCTTTTTCGTCATATTGTTTTCTTATATTGGGCCAAACTAGGAGCCGAGGGTCTGGGGTTTGTTTACATTGGGCCAACTTTGGGGCTCCATGATAGCCGACCAATCAGAGAGTGGCACACTTTATTTCTGTAGTAAAAGGACTGAGATGGCAATACTCTCCCGTATACAGAGACGTCCTGTTATCGTGAAATCACCCTTACATACGAATGGGCATGGATTCAGCTCATACCTCAGATGCGTTTCTACATCCTCTTTGTATTTCAACTGACATACCAGTCAATCTCGATACAGACGTGACATTAATTGTCTCCCTCGGCCATGGTGGACGTCATTTTTCTCCAGGCGCCCGTTTCACCGTCTGGTGAGTCGGAGGTGTCTCTAATCACTGTGGAAAAAGGACGTGAAAACTACCTCCTCCCCTTTAGCCACCGATACTACCGTTGGCTCCAGGTTCCTTGTTAAGAGGTGGTCGTGATCCACACGACTTTTCCCTTTAAAAAAACACTCCTTTCCTCTGTCGGATGTGGTTTTTGCTTCCGTGATTGAACAAAGATGACTTGGGTGAAGGACTTCTAAAAGCTGAGACACTCCTGCTATATTTATAATATTGATTCCCGACTGTTCCAACTTATAATTTGTTTCTTTCCAAGAAAGAAAGAAAGGAAAAAACATTACATGCAGTCTTGTGGAGTGTCAGTACGTGAATTTCTTTATTAAGTCTTAGAGACCTCCCGAAAATCAACGAGGTGTTACATTTTAGCGACTAAAAACGAAACGTCCCTGGTAAAAATGATGAGTAGGCTATTCAGAATTCGCCGACTCACATGAGTAGAATTTCCTACTTATATGAGTAGAAATCCTACTCATATCACTAGAATATTCTACTCATAAGAGTAGATAAGTTCAACTCATATGAATTCAATTTTTTTCATTTTTCAGAAGTGGTGTTTTTGATCAGGAGACACCGACATAATATGTAAATTTGAAAATAAGAACATTTTGTTCTTATAATTTTTTTGATGCGGTGACTAGTTTCTGAGATATCGGACACGGTAAATTCAACGCTGAACTCATGTGAGTTGAAATCTCTAGTCATATGAGTTGGAATCTCTAGTCATATGAGTCGGCGAAAAGTGAATAGAAAAATTCTGCTCATATGAGTTAAATTCTATACACATAAGTTGAAATTCTATTCATATGAGTTGAAATTGTATTCATATGAATTGAAATTCTATTCATATGACTTTGATTTTCTACTCATTTGTACTCACCATTTTTAGCAGGGGTGTGCTGTATATCCGCACAGCAGAGGCAAACGACCCGTCTCTCAGTTTTTCGACCTGACGAAAAAGTTGATGCCAGAGAAAAGAAAATTACACCTCTTGGTCGATCATTGCGCAGGCAAGAGCGAAGAAAAACTGCTAAAGAATGTATCCAACTTCACTCCTTGGGCGCTTGTCCACACGCAAAGCGGGGCAATGGTCTTCAACATGCACGGGATGAGATCGCGAAGCTTCCAAGTTGTCAAACATTGGGTGCAAGTTGCGTTTAAAAAAGTTGTGCAAACTTGGCGGAAAATAAAACAAAGACCTGTGCTGCCGTTCTAAGGAAGAACGCCGTATGAGCCTTTAGGCGTTGCCAAATTTCCTTCTACAAATCACGAATTTTCGGGAATGTTTATGAATACTTTTTCTCCGATTTTTCGGCGGTTTTCGTTCGAAATTTGATCTAAATAGTCTGAAAATTTCAAAGAAGAATATTCATAGCTTTCCTCCAAAATGAATATTTTCTGATAGCAAATTTGGCGACATTGGAATGCCCGTACGACGTTTTTACTCAGCAAGGCTGCTGAGCTGGCGAAAAAGTGGCACGGAGGGGGAGGGGAAAGAAGGGGTAGCTTTAAACCGCACTTGGCCATCGGAGCGCCACTATCAAGCCCCGGATCAAAAACTCAGGCATTCCGGAGGAAACTTCATCCGCAAAGGAAGCACAGATGTTCCAGTTTCAATTAACCCAATTTATCACTTGTGAATGAAGTCGGGTCGCGGCGTGGCGGCGGCGGCGGCGGCGAGGGAAAATCGAAAAACTGGGCTTTTAAGTTTATGATAATGAAGTCGGAGTAGTTGGTAGTGGCGCGCGGCGAAAGAGTCTACAGTTTAATTTCCTGGTGTAATCTAAGTCTAGAAAGTTGTTCAGAACTTGGTCGGCACCAGATTAGCCATCACGCAGTGATACCGAACTCTGCATCAGGAAATTACTCATCAATCATGGAGGTCATGCGATCATAATTCCCTCCCCCGTCTTACGGCCTCATCCCCCCTCCCCAGTCCTGGCTGGCTCTAACACCCGTTCCGCTGCAATATTTCACCCTCATTAATAAATAAACAGCCTTGTTCACTACTGTTATCGCTGCGGTTTATAATTATCAGCTCCCGAACGAAAATGAATCGGAATGAGGCATCGGCGAAAGTTTCGGCTATTCATCTCGCGAGCGGGCTGCCAATAGCGTCGCCTCGTCGACACGATGGATACCAGGGCTGTTTTGTTTTTTCTTGTCGCGTTGGGTGGTTGTGTATAGTTGTGTCCGCGTTTACTCTTTTTGACTGAGGGTTGGACTTTACGCCTCTCGCCCTCGACGCGTTTTCGAGTGATTGTCATTCGTTTTTGTGCAGCCGTGTCAATAACGAGTGCTCTGTTTAGATGAAATCGTTTTTGTGCAGCCGTGTCAATAACGAGTGCTCTGTTTAGATGAAATCGCGTTTTGTCAAAATCCTATCTCGAACCCACTCTGACTTTTTGTCCAACTCTAATTGATAGAATATGCTGTGTTGATCAGGCTGATGCTGAATCCTACCAAGTAAATTACCCTCAAAATCGTCACATGTTCTGCAAATCAGCGATATTTTCAAGATATTGTCATGACGTTCTTGATGACAATATTATTTTGAAAATGTTTTAAAGTTATTTTGAAACATTTTAATGACCATGCTATCACGAAAGAATTTTTAGCAAATTTTTACAAAGTTGCTGTGCGTGTACATCAGACGCTTCTGTAAAAATACTTTAATGAAGATCAATGAGAAATTACCTTAAGACTCTACAGTAATCGAAGTATTGTCATGATTATGTTTAACCATTTTTTAAAAAAATTGTCAAAAATACCTACTCTTGAATTTGACGCAACAGTAACTTAACAACATTTTTTCTCAACAATTAAATTTAAATACTATGTTAGCATCAATTTTATTACTGACAAATACATTTCAACGGACCAAAGATGCATACCCATACGTAAAATCAACAATAATACAAGAAAAATACACTAAATTGGAACATACGCCTCTCTGATACTAATATTTTGATTTCATACGTATTAAGCTTTCCAATATGAGAATGGTGATGTTCCTCTTTTCTTTTCTTTTTCATGGAAGCGAAGAGTTGGGAGAACTTTTGCGGTGCCAAACACGAATACAGGTGACTCGGAGTTTCCTTCAAAGGAAACAGTTTTGTGGAAGCTGCACTCTGCCGTTTGAGGTAAAATAAAAACGCGTTTATTTTTTATTCGAAGTAGATTATTTACCTACTCTTTCACGGTATGACCGATAGTACGATTAGTAAGATGGTCACCACCAATGAAGAACAAAAATTTATTGCATTAACGAAGAGCTGTATATGTAGTAAAGAAATAAAAAAAAGGAACATTTACAAAGCTTCTAAAAGTTAGTTTTACATTCTTGAGTGCGGATATCACTGAAGATCATGCAGAGCTCTAAATGTATTATTTGGCATGATAGATGAAATTTCCTTCCCAAAATATTCCAAAATTCCCATAATTCTAAGTGTGTACGATATCACAAGGCGAATTTTTGCGAGGGAAAATTGGTTAAAGTTTTCACTTACTGCCAACCTCCGTTACAACAAAACGCAAATCCCTCCGGTTGACGGCGTGGCTACGACATTTGATTTTCATGCTAGCAGCGTTGACGACCACGACCACATCCAAAATTTTCGACCCACCTCCAAGGCCGGATTTACATACTTACCGCCCATGGGCCGCCTATATTTTGCCGCTTTCTTCTCATTCGTTTCGAAACATCAATAAAAACCATCAAGTGAACGTGCCGGAGGGGGAGGGGTGCATAAGACACGTTTACCTGCTCGTGTTGGATATATTTCAAAAGTTGCAAAATTTCACGGAACTTGACGCGAAAGTTAAGTTCCTGTCTCTGTGTGGACAAGGTCCTCCATTTATAAGAAATGAACCAAAAAATTATGAAAGAACAAACATAAATGTGGTTTAATAATTTTAACTTTCGCCATGCGCCGCGCTGATCGCACTGTATTTGGCGCAACGCGTGAAGTATTCATGCAGTCTTGTAGGCGCTAATATGTGTTACATGCCGACCGCCGCGCCGCGCCGAGGGCTTGTCCTTTTCATCTCATAAGTCCTCGTCAACATTCCTCTCTGCGCTGAGCTCCAGGCCAAATTGCGTGTTTAGCTCCTCTCTTTTTTTGAATCCGATTTTTTTTACATTTAAAAAATTGCAAAATTTGCCACCCCCTAAATTCGCCGCCATGGGCCGCGGCCCATGTGGCCACCCCCTTAATCCGGCCCTGCCCACCTCCCGAGGTGGGGTGAAAAGTAGACGGATGCAAACAATGTCCAAAATTCATCTAGCAGCTGAGTTCAGTTTTTGACTTCAGCAGCGCGTTTTTCTTGCTTGGTTCGCAATTCTGTCAATCCGGTTGACAAAGACCAAATCAACTCGCGGAAATTCAAATTAATTGCAAAGTAAATTTGAATTTTTGACAAGAGACAATTTACAACTAGTTAAATGCAAAACTGTTTCTAGCTTGCTTATTTCTCAAAATATGACTTGTGGACGTCATATCGGTGGTTTCTGTTAAACTCGGGGTCTCTCAAGTATTACGTAAGGTAAGGTACTCAAAAGGAAGGGAAGGGGGCTATCCCAGTCTTACTTTAAGCTTCCTTTTTTATTATTTCTTTTTTTTATTTTAGAAAATTAGCAGCTATTTTTCAGACTTTCTCCATTTTTTTTTAAAAAAAGGGGGTGTCAGGCCAGTCTTACGTAATTCAAAAAGATATAAGGGACTGATAAAGGTTGTTCCATGGATGCCTTACCTGGGGGAGGAACGAGTTAAAAGTTGGTCAAACTGCCTTGCGTAATACTTGAATGACCCATCCGGTTTAATTGAAATGGAGTTAAATGATTTTTGGTTTTAGTCAACCCGGAAAAAATTGATCGAATTCCTTTATTTATGCAAATCCTCGGCATAACACACAATTTGCACCAAGTATCGATATTGCGTGTCACATTAGATAAACGATAAATCTATCTCGAGTATCACGTGAGAGAAACAAACGGAGGGGGGCCGGGGGTCGGAAAAAAGTGGCTTCAAGTCTTTAAATCACTTAAAATTTAATACACCAGCATTGGCGTATGCTTGAATTGCAGCGTCGTGCAACGGGTATTAATAGCGTGTCAAGTGCCCATGTTGGTACCGTTTGATCCTCCCCCCCCTCCCTTACCCCTTTACGTACCCTCTTATCATACCATCCCCTCCGCGAGAGAACGCGCCTCGAGCACTAAAACAATATCATATCCTTATTATCCAGTTTTTCACATGGTCTCGATAAGCTCTCGATAAGTGTGCCTCTTCCCGCCGAACTTTTCACGTGTTTGATTTTCTCACGTGTTCGATGGCGTTAATTTTCTCCTATTTTCGGCTGGATTAATCCCGAGTTTTTCGTGCCGGCTTCTTCCACGCGATCAAGTTTGACGCCAACCTCTCGCCATCCCCGAGCTATTTCGTGATGGTTAATTTTTTGTTTATTTTTTGGCCAGAGCTTGATGGTGATCGTTTGCAGGTGCTTCCCGTTAGTTTTCGCTCACCTTGATTGTTTTTCTTGGTGCCTCGCGGTGCTTAAAATCAACACTTCCGGTAAATTATCATGCATCTCGGAAGTGCACTGCAAACTGAAGAAGTCAGCATTTACAGTCCTACGCCTTCTTTCTATGTGAATGCTAAACTGCTGATCTCGGACTTGAAGTACTTGAACGAGTAGATTCAGTGGCGTTTTATGCATGAGCGTTAGAAAAAAATTGTTCCATCTTATGACTTTATTAGTACCAGGAAAATTTATTAATAATTTCATGACATTGATATTGATGCATCACTGGAAAAGAAGTAACTTGATTTACGCAGAAATACAATGTATTCTTGAATTTTTCATCAGGGAGATATTCTCTTGAACCAAGTATAAAAGTGCCTGACTCGAGCAAGTTTCTCCTTCATAAAATCGATTTCTTTCTTAATATTTGCATCTTTTCTACTTGATACATGATTTTTTTGCGTGGTTCAAGAGGTTATTACTTTGGCAGGTTTTGCTTTTTATAAGTACTTAATCAAGCCACTTTTCCCCAGTGTTATCAATTGTGGAGGCTTGATTAGAGAAAAAAAAGAAGGCTAGCGTTAAGCTTTATGGTAAGAGTTTGACATTTTTTTCTGCAAGACAAGATTTTCGAAAATAAGAGCTGCGGCTTCGAATTCAACTCAGCCCCTTCAATAAATGCAAGGGATTTTTTTTCAAAATGACTGCTTGACATTTCTGTCATCTTTAAAGCGTTATTTCAATAGATTTGCCTGTAACAGGAATTTCTCCAGAAACATTTCCGCTATCAAAATTTTTCTGAGAAGCCTCCTTTCCACCCCCGGATCTAACTCGAGGCTAGGAGAGTGTCTCAGCCCCCCCCCCCCCCCCTTAGTTGGCAAGTACCTTTCAATGCACCACTCCACAAAATTCCTGTCTCCGTCTATTTTTATGCACAACTCAAGGATGTTGTGTAGCGAGAGAGAGAGCCGATTGACATGGACTTTAAACGGAAAAAAATTATAGCTTGAAGTTGCAGCCTTTTACATATATAAGACTCAACGAAGAGAACAAACTTCAGTGCCATTTTTTGCACACTACTAAATACCTCCTGCGAACATAAGATCTTTGCCCGGAAGAAAATTGTTTCTAGACAATCTTAAAACTACCTCTATATTACTTTATTTAAAATTATCGTTTGGTTTTGTTTTCGCTAATCATTCCCCACAAGACTTGAATCCCAAAAAAGATATGTTATAGATCTTTATACAATTATTATCAGTCATAAGACTGATATAGACTCAAATAGAAAAATAAAGTTAGTGTCAAAATCGTCAGGTTAGAGTTGAGCATTTCGACTGCGAGGCAAGATTTGTAGACATCGCGAGACATATTTCTGTCTGGTTCCGACCTTTTCTAGTTGCCCACTCAAATTTGAACTTCCAGTCAGGAGAGACACGTGAATCCTCTGACCCAGTTCAAAATCGAATATTCATTTTTTCCGTGTCTTTCATGCGAACGCGACGCATCCAAAACTCAAATCAACGGTTCCATAGAAAAGGACTTTCGTTCTGAAGAAAGAGTTGCACTTTTCGTACCATCATTCATTCGCACGGCAGCCGTTGCGTCGGTCTCCCCGAAACCGAATCATTTCCCCGGCCCGAGCCAGAATCAATTCAGTTCATTTCACTGCGAGTGCCCCACATTACCAGCGGCGCTATTCAAACGACCGAGCTCAAACACGGGCGAAGATATTATTCGGTCATAATTCAGGACGGCGGAAGGAAAACGGATAAATATTTATGCAGCGCATACGCGGACGGCTAATCAGCGCAAAGGGGGGAAAAAAATCAGGAAACCAGCGGGTCAATAAATAATTCGTTAAGTTCGCGAATCAACCGTCCACCGTTGCGCACCCGCAAAAGCACCTATCCGCGCGATTGCGTGCACGTCGAGTTCGGTGGATTTGGCAACGGGAAGCGGTCAGCGGGTAGGGATCCTTCGACCCCCGGGCAATGTATCATCCCGCGGGAACAATCGGAAATAAGCACAATATATTAGGTGGACAATGGGCGGCGATCTCGACCGGTCACTTAGAAACATCTTCCTGGTTGACCTTCCAACCCTTCCTCGGCGCACGCACAGCACAGGTGCAAGGCCTCGCGGAAAGAAGGAGAAGAGGTGCGAGCCCGGCTAAGAACCTCCCCGGGGTGGACTGGGGACTCAATCGAGGGAAATTTATGCCATTATGAATATACGGGTTATATTAATTATGAATGCGGAGGGTAGATCGTCCGAAACGGAACGGGGGACGTCCGAACAAATTGGATCGGAGCGCGAGCGCCACTGATTTCGGCGACCACATGCGTCACTAATAATTTCGCCCTGGCTCCGTAATTGAATCCGTTTGCTTCGCTGGTCCGGGAGCGTCTTGAGCTTGTGATTGAATGCCTTGGATATATTACGCTTTGCGATTGGATTCCTCGCCAAATTGATCGGGGGGCTTGAGGCACTCCCCCAGTCAAATCGCTAGCTTATAGAGCGTAAGGGTCGTAGCTGATATTTTTTGGAAATCCACATATTCACATTCGTAGAGGTATGCATAAGAGGGGCTCAATGCGGAAACAGTGATGGCATGTGCCACCAAGACGGAAGAAGCAAAACTTAGAATGGAATAGAATAGAATAGAATTGAATAGAATAGAATAGATAGTATTTTATTTAACCCAAAGCTACCGGGTTTATAAAAGAGGTCCTTGACATTTTAAGGTATAAAAAGTATTAAAATATTAAAAATAAATTAAATCTTAAAATATTAAAGTAGGGGAGCTACTGATTTCTTAATTGGATGCACCTTGCAATAAGGAACCACCATCTCTGACTCTTCCATAAACGCACATATCTTTATAGGGAAGAAGCAAAACTTCAAACAATTTTATTGACATTCATCGGGAGCAGTGCATTGTGAAGTTCCCAAACCACGTACCTCGGTTTGGGGCGTTGTAGACTTCCTATCATGCTTCATCTTTTTAATAAAAAATCACCCAGCACCAATTCGTCAAAACTTCCGTGATTTTTCCTCTATGCGCAAAGAAAACTCTGTGAAAACTTTACGGAATAGTGGTGATTTGTTCTTTACCGATAAAATAAAATAAGGTGGATATTTTAAAACCCTGCAAACAAGATACGTGGTTTGCAAGTTTCACCGTCGAACAGAGCCGGATTAAGGATTAAGGGGGTGGCCACATGGGCCGCGGCCCATGGCGACAAATCTAAGGGGCGGGCGTCAAAAATTTGCAATTTTCTAAAGTGTGGGTATAAAAAAATCGGATTTATAAAAACAAAACTACAAACGAGAAAAGGCGACAAAATCTCTCATTTCCTGAGAGTATAGTAATTTCTAATTTTGTCGTCTCTTAGTGATACAAGGGACAGAACTTTCAATAATTCGAGTTCTAGAGAGAGACCAAACACGCAATTTGGCCTGGAACGGCGCGACCTAGAGAGACATAACGAGGACTTGTGGAAAGGAGAAGCCTTCGGCGCGGCAATCGGCATGTAACACATAGTAGCGCCTACAATACTGCACGCATACTTCACGCATTGCATCAAATACAGTGCGGTCATTGCGGTCAGCGTGAAACGGATAGCGCCTACAAGAATGCATGAATACTTCACGCATTGCGCCAAACGCAGTGCGGTCAGCGTGAAACGCATAGCGCCTACAAGACTGTCGGAATACTTCACGCATTGCGCCAAACAAAGTGCGATCAGCACGGCGCGGCGGTGGAAGTTAAAATTATTGAACCATATTTATGATTGTTCTTTCATAATTTTTTCGTTCATTTCTTATTAATGGAAGTCATTGTCCACACAGAGACAGGTTTACGGAACTTAACTTTCGCGCAAAGTTCTGTGAATTTTTGCTAGTAGTGTTGTCAGGGCTACCGCAAAAAATGTGTTCAACACGAGTAAATGCGTCTTATGCACCCCTCTCCCGCTGACACGTTCATTTGATGGTTTTTTTCGAGTTTCGAAACGAATGAGAAGGGGGCGGCAAAATATAGGCGGCCCATGGGCGGCAAGTAGGTGAATCCGGCCCTGCCGTCGAATGTTGCTGTCGGGAAGTTGCCTGTCGGCCAGTCATGTATATTCTTGGTACTTTCCTTCTGAAAAAAATATACATAATCGGAGATTGTTAAAAGTTACGATGGAGGTACAATTTTTTTTTTTACCATTGACATTCGTCATAACACTGCGCTTTCGTTAAAAGAGCATACTCACTCAGGTCTGAGTCCGCTTGATGGTCCATCGAGATCAGCAGGCTCATCATTGCCAGGAATAGAGGGAATAAAATATTCTCGATACAATCTTAATTTTATGGACAAAAGAGTGAGCCTCTACAAGACACTAAACTCTCCATAGCGCATGAGGAATGGAAAAGCAACGGCGGTATACAGATGGTAGATTCCAGAATCAAAATGCTTTAATGCTTATTATTTTTCTGGTGGAAAAACGATGATACATATAGAATAGCTGAATAGTAAGAAATAGTATGGTAAGAAATAATGCGCCTTCATTTGACGAGAATACGCTCAAGTACCACCATCATTTATAAGTAATTGCCTACTCGTTAAGTTGAACATTGATATTTGATTTTCAGGTGTCTGACTTTGCCCTGGGCCTTCGCTGCGGCCACTACTTCCATCCGGCGTGTCTTACTGTCGACCTTGCGACCAGCCTTTCGAGGTCTTGTCCGCTTGACAATATCAAAATTCAGCCTAAACTCAGGTTTGCTTTTCAACTAAATTAACTCTAATCCAATTGGCTTGCATTTTAATAGAAGGTCGTTAAAGCATCATGTAAGATATTTTGGCTGATTTTTTGACTCCTCTTTTTCCTTTGTAAGACATACGTGAAACAACCTTACACTTCCTTTTTGAATTACGTGAGACTACCCTAATGAGCCCCCATTTTTCAAAAAATGATAGAGAAAGCCTTAAAACAATTCAAACATATATTTGTATTTAGCTTATTTATTTTATTTTAGCTGTGATGAAGAAATAAGTAGTAATTAGATCAAAACACGCATTGTCACGCTAAGCTTGCTGAAAATAGGATAGTTATCCCGAAATGCATCCTTGTACTTATGAAGAATATATTCGCTAACGTATAAACAATGCGTGTCTTGGCGTACGCTCTATACTTATTTATTTATTTATTTATTTATTTATTAATTATTTATTTATTAATAGCACCCGATATGCGTTTTTCTAATTATCTGTAATGACTTACGGAAAAAACGCTGAGCGTGGGAGACGCAGGAGTGGGTCGGTTGCGCTGGTCACAGAATCGTGTTTTAATGCTTGATTCTTGTAGATAAGCTAAAAATATTAAGATCTGTCCAAAGAGCAACTTTCTACGTTCAATATTAATCGATATATCGCGCTTTGAAAAACTCATTTTTTGACGTCATCCCCTTGGTTTATTCCTCCTTGGATTCATCAACCACTAATACACACATATTCACTGGTTGCTCGACTTAAAATACGGATAAAACCAAGGTGGCAGAAACCAAGGCAAGGGTGTCACTACCGCGGTGAATGACTTCACAACACAAGTTTTTCAAAGCGCGATGCCTCCTTTAGTATTGATCGTAGAAAGTTGCTGTTTGGACAGATCTTATTATTTTTAGCTAATATACAAGAATAAAGCACCAAAACAAGATTCTAAGACCAGTGCAACTGACCCATTCTATCTGCGTCCAACATCAACCCCATCTTTCGTCGCAGCTCTAAGCTGGCAGGTGTGGGACCCAAAAAAGCTTAGCTAACGCTTTATGACCTACCCGTCTTCGACGTAAAACTTATTTCCGTGCTTATGACGAGTTTTGTTGGAATGGGTTTTGTTTTCAGGCGACAAAACGCGATCGCCCGATGGCTGCCACCGGCGGATGACATGAACCCCAGCCCAAAGCTGAGCAGCCTGTCCTCGAACCCGGACGTGGTGCAGATCCTGTACCCGCCGCTGGAGGTGCGCGTCTGCAGGATGAGCCTCTCTGAGCGTCCTCGGGACCAGCAAACTTATAAGCAGAATTTCTCGCAGCCAACCCTCCGCCCGAAGAAAACCTCCCCTAAACCTAAACGGAAAAGGCTGAAAGCGCCCAAAGAAAAACTCAGGAAAGAGCCTGTCCAACTACCCGTCATTGGAGGGTAAGACGAGGGAACCTGATGCCGTTAACCTTCTATGACATGATTTATTTTTGGGGTTCAACGGGCTGATTGTTGAAATTGGTCGACAAAGCTATAGACAAAAAAGACAAACGGGACATGAACGGATCCTAGTGGTGGGAGTGGGAGTTTTGCGGTGGGCCAAGAAGGTTGGTAATAGACGAACTATCAACAATCCACGAGAGCCCCTATAGTCAGTCCATCATTATCTCCCTTAGTCTGTAGTTGTAGGAACCTACCATTTCGACGAATATAGGATCGCTTCATACTCTCTATGTCTTCTTTGTCCGTCGATTTGTCTATGAAATTCAATAATCAGCCCGCAGATCCTGAGACAGACGAATCTATGTCGTGTATTTCGTAAAAACACAAAGTCCCAAATTTTTCCCCTCAAAATTTCAAACTTTTGCTAATCATCTTTTAGAGATTAAAAATTGATAAAATTTGCAACATCATGCCACAGAGGAATAATTCAATTAAAAAAAAAAAAAAAAAAAAAAAAAAAAAAAAAAAAAAAACTTCGTTGTGAATAAGTTACCTCATGGCATAAAGGGCTAAGGTAATCGATCCGTTTTTCACAAGGATGAACATAATTTCAATTTTACGTTGCGAAATAATCACTTGCTAATTATTTTCATACTATGGAGCTGTTTGGCTTTTGTAACTGAAAATATCCTTGATTCATCTCCTGATTACAATGAAAAATCAGCAATATTTTGAACAACAGTTGGACTAAAATTTTTGGGATGAAAGTCTATTCCGCTTGTTTCGAGACATTCTGAATACGATGACTAAAGTAAAAAAAGCTGATCTCCAATGATGTATTATTTTCTTTTTGAAAAAAAACTAATCAAAATATCTTTTTGAAATTCCTGTGGATATTTTTGAAAAACATTAGGAGTAAATTGTCCACAAGTTTTTCAGGAATCTCGTGTTTCATCGAAAGGAAATCCGGCATTACCTCAAGGCTCATACGGCGTTTTTCCTTAGCACAGCAGTATTGTTGTAATGCCCGATTTAACTCACGTAGAGTATTGCGTCTCTTGTGACCGGGCAATTCAAATTCCCCGTGACCAATGTAAAATAAATACGTTTAATATCATAGGTAAGAGTCGATTTCAGTAATTTTCGATGCAAAACTCGCACTGGAAAAAAAAGTCGCTTGGATCTAGAGTCCAGACTCTTGAAAACAATGACAAGAAAAAATACTCTTGCTTCAATCGGATTTTTGCTTAAATGAAGAGCCAAGCCTCTTAATTTAAGCGGATTTCATTTTGATTCAAGCAAAAATCCGAATAAATCAAGAGTATTTTCTCTTGTCGTGGTATTCAAGAGTCTGGACTCTAGATCCAAGCGACTTTTTTTTCCAGTGCGTGTTTTTTATTCGTACCTTGTCTAGTGATCTACTATCGATGGCGGCCATTCGATAACGATTCAATAATCGAGGAACTAATACCAAGGTTCAGACACTGTCGGAGATTAATCATGTTGCTGCTAAATAAACAATTTACATGTTCTCTCTACCTGAGTCGGAGACTGCAGATACGACGTTATTTGCAGGGTTCCTGAGACGATGCAAAGGAATCTAAGTGCCCAAATCCAGCCGCTAATGGCCGTGCTCATGTCCCCGAGGCCACAATCAGCCAGCACGTCCAGTTACGGTAAATCGAATTTTTAAATCTAGTTTTTTACCAGAAGCCATTTAGACTTTAGACAAATGCGCTGGGCCGAGACTTGGGCGGAGTCTCAGCGATTATTGACGAAAGGAGAGCGGTGGTTCAAAACATCTTGAGCACCGACGGGAATTCCTTAGAGTTTGCATGTTCTACGTTATTTCAAACAGCATATCGACGGCGTAAGTCGGCAATCACATATCTCGTTTGCGATGTCTGAAACTTTCTGCCTCCGTGCTATTTTTTTAAAGGAGAACAAAGTAACATCATTCCTTGAAGTTTTTGAAGAATTTTCTTCGCACAGAGAAGAAAAATGACGGCAGTTTTAAAGAATTGCCGTTGAGTATAGTTTTCCGTCAAAAAAATAAAGTATGACAGGAAGTCTGCGTCGTCGCAAATTGAGTTATGTGATTGCAGACTTACACTGTCGATATACATGTATGGCTGAAGTCCAAATGACATTTATGATTCATTGCGGGTCAATTCTTAAATATTCTGAAAAAAGCTGAGAAATTTAAGGCCCATTCCAGAAGTAGCTGCTTTCAATTCTGCTACCAGGAAAGAAACATATCATTACCATGGCAGAATGAGTTTTGGAGTATTTGCACGATAAGCGGCCGAGATAGGTCGAAAATGAGATGCGCAGGGATTTTAATTAATGGTTTGAGTTGCATTGTTGCCATCATCGTGGCACTAGCGCGTCTCCCGGGGTTTGTTCGAGCAGGATAAATCTTTCATCCAAATTCCACTAAAATTCTTATGCTCGCGCCGTTGTCAAACGAGCTAGAAATGATAATTCTTTCTACACCTCATTAATTAACGGCAAGCTAACACTCAGCTGACTCAGCGCTATCTGTGCTAATCAGAGACATGAGACTCTCCACGGGCCTCTTGGCGACAGGTGGATGCTTTTACTTTCGGGGATTCAACAGTTCCATACGGACAATTATAAAGGAGCAACAGTCAGCACTCTTTTTTCGACTGTTGACCTACCTACATGGTGGATGATGAGCTTCGGGGGACGACATGAGCCAAACAAGTTTCCCAAACTTCGGCTTGTTTGCAGGACGAAACTGCCAACACGTTGTTGGACATCAACTATGTAGGTAGGTAATTCAAAAGTTTAGGTAATGTTGATGTCCCGAAAGTAAAAGCTTTCACCATAGCCGAGATACGATTGGAGGGTCTCTTTGTCTCTGGTGCTAGCTCACCTACCGAGAGTTTACCTCTAAACCCAAGGAGAGTATATATTGATGCTGAAGGATTAAATACTTATGAAGGAACACTGTGACGCTGGATTATCCGAGCAGTTTGGAGGTACTCAAAAATTAAGTGTCGTGATATTTTGCTACAAGAGAAGAAAAAATAAAAATAAGAAATTGCATCGTGTAACACGTTGATTTGAAAAAAAATTGGGGTGTTCCTCAGACACCCCCTTCTACTTTTATCCTATCAGTTTTTCAGTCCATTTACGAGAGGTACCGCCACAGACACACTCCACATAAGGGTACCGTACCCTACACAAAAGAACATTGACTTTCAGCCAAAATCAATCCTCTAGTTGCCATGAGTTTTTCTCCATCACTTTACTATCGAATTCTTCAGCACCATGGCAACAACGACCAGGGTCTCAGGGCTGGTTGTCATTCACCATTCACCACATTCTGACGCGAATCTCGAGAAGTTGAGATCAAAAGTGAAGTCTGGCTTAATTGCGGGTTCCACAACACCCAGTGCTCGGTGGTCTTACGTGCGGTAGCCAAATACTCCCCCCTCCCCCCCTCACCGTACCCTTTCAACTTAACAGTAATCCCCAATCTTTGCTATACCGCGACCTCCTCTCGCAGGATAAAAATATAAAGTCAAGAAACAAAAGTTAGACCACAGTGCGGGGTATTGGATTTGATATTTGGGATAATTCATACCACGCGTTACTTTCGTTGAGGGTTGGGTTTGGGTACATTTTCGGAAAATTGAAAACCCAAAGGATCAACTTTTAAAAGTACATCTATAATGTACTAAACTAGTTACGATGGAGGTACAATTTTTTTTTTTACCATTGACATTCGTCATAACACTGCGCTTTCGTTAAAAGAGCATACTCACTCAGGTCTGAGTCCGCTTGATGGTCCATCGAGATCAGCAGGCTCATCATTGCCAGGAATAGAGGGAATAAAATATTCTCGATACAATCTTAATTTTATGGACAAAAGAGTGAGCCTCTACAAGACACTAAACTCTCCATAGCGCATGAGGAATGGAAAAGCAACGGCGGTATACAGATGGTAGATTCCAGAATCAAAATGCTTTAATGCTTATTATTTTTCTGGTGGAAAAACGATGATACATATAGAATAGCTGAATAGTAAGAAATAGTATGGTAAGAAATAATGCGCCTTCATTTGACGAGAATACGCTCAATACCACCATCATTTATAAGTAATTGCCTACTCGTTAAGTTGAACATTGATATTTGATTTTCAGGTGTCTGACTTTGCCCTGGGCCTTCGCTGCGGCCACTACTTCCATCCGGCGTGTCTTACTGTCGACCTTGCGACCAGCCTTTCGAGGTCTTGTCCGCTTGACAATATCAAAATTCAGCCTAAACTCAGGTTTGCTTTTCAACTAAATTAACTCTAATCCAATTGGCTTGCATTTTAATAGAAGGTCGTTAAAGCATCATGTAAGATATTTTGGCTGATTTTTTGACTCCTCTTTTTCCTTTGTAAGACATACGTGAAACAACCTTACACTTCCTTTTTGAATTACGTGAGACTACCCTAATGAGCCCCCATTTTTCAAAAAATGATAGAGAAAGCCTTAAAACAATTCAAACATATATTTGTATTTAGCTTATTTATTTTATTTTAGCTGTGATGAAGAAATAAGTAGTAATTAGATCAAAACACGCATTGTCACGCTAAGCTTGCTGAAAATAGGATAGTTATCCCGAAATGCATCCTTGTACTTATGAAGAATATATTCGCTAACGTATAAACAATGCATGTCTTGGCGTACGCTCTATACTATTTATTTATTTATTTATCTATTTATTTATTTATTTATTTATTAATTATTTATTTATTAATAGCACCCGATATGCGTTTTTCTAATTATCTGTAATGACTTACGGAAAAAACGCTGAGCGTGGGAGACGCAGGAGTGGGTCGGTTGCGCTGGTCACAGAATCGTGTTTTAATGCTTGATTCTTGTAGATAAGCTAAAAATATTAAGATCTGTCCAAAGAGCAACTTTCTACGTTCAATATTAATCGATATATCGCGCTTTGAAAAACTCATTTTTTGACGTCATCCCCTTGGTTTATTCCTCCTTGGATTCATCAACCACTAATACACACATATTCACTGGTTGCTCGACTTAAAATACGGATAAAACCAAGGTGGCAGAAACCAAGGCAAGGGTGTCACTACCGCGGTGAATGACTTCACAACACAAGTTTTTCAAAGCGCGATGCCTCCTATTGATCGTAGAAAGTTGCTGTTTGGACAGATCTTATTATTTTTAGCTAATATACAAGAATAAAGCACCAAAACAAGATTCTAAGACCAGTGCAACTGACCCATTCTATCTGCGTCCAACATCAACCCCATCTTTCGTCGCAGCTCTAAGCTGGCAGGTGTGGGACCCAAAAAAGCTTAGCTAACGCTTTATGACCTACCCGTCTTCGACGTAAAACTTATTTCCGTGCTTATGACGAGTTTTGTTGGAATGGGTTTTGTTTTCAGGCGACAAAACGCGATCGCCCGATGGCTGCCACCGGCGGATGACATGAACCCCAGCCCAAAGCTGAGCAGCCTGTCCTCGAACCCGGACGTGGTGCAGATCCTGTACCCGCCGCTGGAGGTGCGCGTCTGCAGGATGAGCCTCTCTGAGCGTCCTCGGGACCAGCAAACTTATAAGCAGAATTTCTCGCAGCCAACCCTCCGCCCGAAGAAAACCTCCCCTAAACCTAAACGGAAAAGGCTGAAAGCGCCCAAAGAAAAACTCAGGAAAGAGCCTGTCCAACTACCCGTCATTGGAGGGTAAGACGAGGGAACCTGATGCCGTTAACCTTCTATGACATGATTTATTTTTGGGGTTCAACGGGCTGATTGTTGAAATTGGTCGACAAAGCTATAGACAAAAAAGACAAACGGGACATGAACGGATCCTAGTGGTGGGAGTGGGAGTTTTGCGGTGGGCCAAGAAGGTTGGTAATAGACGAACTATCAACAATCCACGAGAGCCCCTATAGTCAGTCCATCATTATCTCCCTTAGTCTGTAGTTGTAGGAACCTACCATTTCGACGAATATAGGATCGCTTCATACTCTCTATGTCTTCTTTGTCCGTCGATTTGTCTATGAAATTCAATAATCAGCCCGCAGATCCTGAGACAGACGAATCTATGTCGTGTATTTCGTAAAAACACAAAGTCCCAAATTTTTCCCCTCAAAATTTCAAACTTTTGCTAATCATCTTTTAGAGATTAAAAATTGATAAAATTTGCAACATCATGCCACAGAGGAATAATTCAATTAAAAAAAAAAAAAAAAAAAAAAAAAAAAAAAAAAAAAAAAACTTCGTTGTGAATAAGTTACCTCATGGCATAAAGGGCTAAGGTAATCGATCCGTTTTTCACAAGGATGAACATGATTTCAATTTTACGTTGCGAAATAATCACTTGCTAATTATTTTCATACTATGGAGCTGTTTGGCTTTTGTAACTGAAAATATCCTTGATTCATCTCCTGATTACAATGCAAAATCAGCAATATTTTGAACAACAGTTGGACTAAAATTTTTGGGATGAAAGTCTATTCCGCTTGTTTCGAGACATTCTGAATACGATGACTAAAGTAAAAAAGCTGATCTCCAATGATATATTATTTTCTTTTTGAAAAAAAACTAATCAAAATATCTTTTTGAAATTCCTGTGGATATTTTTGAAAAAACATTAGGAGTAAATTGTCCACAAGTTTTTCAGGAATCTCGTGTTTCATCGAAAGGAAATTCGGCATTACCTCAAGGCTCATACGGCGTTTTTCCTTAGCACAGCAGTATTGTTGTAATGCCCGATTTAACTCACGTAGAGTATTGCGTCTCTTGTGACCGGGCAATTCAAATTCCCCGTGACCAATGTAAAATAAATACATTTAATATCATAGGTAAGAGCCGATTTCAGTAATTTTCGATGCAAAACTCGCACTGGAAAAAAAAGTCGTTTGGATCTAGAGTCCAGACTCTTGAAAACAATGACAAGAAAAAATACTTTTGCTTCAATCGGATTTTTGCTTAAATGAAGAGCCAAGCCTCTTAATTTAAGCGGATTTCATTCTGATTCAAGCAAAAATCCGAATAAATCAAGAATATTTTCTCTTGTCGTGGTATTCAAGAGTCTGGACTCTAGATCCAAGCGACTTTTTTTTCCAGTGCATGTTTTTTATTCGTACCTTGTCTAGTGATCTACTATCGATGGCGGCCATTCGATAACGATTCAATAATCAAGGAACTAATACCAAGGTTCAGACACTGTCGGAGATGAATCATGTTGCTGCTAAATAAACAATTTACATGTTCTCTCTACCTGAGTCGGAGACTGCAGATACGACGTTATTTGCAGGGTTCCTGAGACGATGCAAAGGAATCTAAGTGCCCAAATCCAGCCGCTAATGGCCGTGCTCATGTCCCCGAGGCCACAATCAGCCAGCACGTCCAGTTACGGTAAATCGAATTTTTAAATCTAGTTTTTTACCAGAAGCCATTTAGACTTTAGACAAATGCGCTGGGCCGAGACTTGGGCGGAGTCTCAGCGATTATTGACGAAAGGAGAGCGGTGGTTCAAAACATCTTGAGCACCGACGGGAATTCCTTAGATTTGCATGTTCTACGTTATTTCAAACAGCATATCGACGGCGTAAGTCGGCAATCACATATCTCGTTTGCGATGTCTGAAACTTTCTGCCTCCGTGCTATTTTCTTAAAGGAGAACAAAGTAACATCATTCCTTGAAGTTTTTGAAGAATTTTCTTCGCACAGAGAAGAAAAATGACGGCAGTTTTAAAGAATTGCCGTTGAGTAGTTTTCCGTTAAAAAAATAAAGTATGACAGGAAGTCTGCGTCGCACAGTGCAGTGTCCAATGGAAATAAGTCAAATTTTCGAACATGTAAAATGAAAAAAGTAATGAGATATACGAAAAATGGGGTTATTGGTGGTATTATTTTCAATGTTTGTTTACTGATTTGCATCGAATTGGCGTGAGGGGAGGTGATGAGATTTAAGCTCCGCGCGCGGTGACTGGTAGCCGATGACGCGCAAGTGTTGTGATAGCAGTGATCAAGGCTGATTGACACGGTACCAAATGTCCGGTTGGTGATAAAAATGGCTACAAACACTCCTGGTAAGTTATTTAATTAAGATTTAATCGTAAAAATTATTTTTTCAACTTCTAAACATTACTTTTGAGCACGTTTTTCGATGGTACTCTAATTTAATATTCTTCCCTCTTATTTAAACTTTAAAGACGTTTTTAAGAAAAACCAAAAATAACCTATTTTCCTGACAAGTGATAATGATTGCAAATTTCCTGTAGATTCTGAATTTTCAAGTCCCATCTGCGTCTGGCTGCGAATAATAAAGTTATATCGTTTTTTCTGTCTCAAGGTCTCGCTCTGAAAAACTCTGATTAGTCCAGGCGCCTGGTAAGTCTACCTGGAATTTTGGGTACACAGCGATTTTTTTGGCTTACTTTATGTTTTTGGGGTCGCTGAATCCGAATCTGAAGTTTCCTACCGCGTATATGGTGAGCATTTTCCGCCATTTTGAAAAAATGGCCTAAAAAGGCCTTTTTTCGCGGTTTTTTTTTTATATAGCGGCTACGCATGAGAAAAAGTCCCGGATTTAGTTAATGTTTTGAATAGCTGAAATAATTTGGAAGAAAATGGTATATGAATATGCTAAGTATGCTCAAAAATTGAGGAACCTCGGATTTCGGAACTTTGGAACGCTTCGGAACTTGGCTGACCGCGGCGAGCCGGATCGCGCGTTGACGGGTGCGCCGCGAAAACGTGAATGGGCGCGATGTTCACGATGCTGGATCTTCCTCAATTTTTAAGCAAACCTAGCATATGTACACACCATTTTCTTTCAAATTATGTCAGCTATTCAAAACATTAACTCAATCCGGGACTTTTTCTCATGCGTAGCCGCTATATCAATAAAACCGCAAAAAAGGCCTTTTTAGGCCATTTTTTCAAAATGGCGGAATATGCTCACCAGATACGCGGTTGGAAACTTCAGATTCGGATTCAGCGACCCAAAAAACATAAGTAGGTCAAAAAATCGTTGTGTACCCGAAATTCCAGGTAGCCTCATTTTTAGCTACCAGGCGCCTGGACTAGATCTCTTCGACTTGTGGACACGGGCATCGAAAAAGGAGTGCGTTACAACAATTGAGGGGAAACTCCGCAGAACTATTCGCAAACAAACGTGTCTCAGACGAAGATTTGACAAAATGTCGTGTATTTTTTATGGATTTTGTGTATTTTTTATGGATTTTTTGTATTTTATGGATTTTTTGTTTTTATCTTTCTTTTTTCTCTTGTCTCTTGTGAAGTTTAAGTTTGCTGTAAATTTTCGGTGATGTTTTACTGTGCTGAATTTTTTATTTTTTGAAATGCCTTTTCCTTTTTATTAAAGACTTGTAATATGACCAAATCCAAGTGTTCGTCCTTTTTCTCATGCTGATCCTCGGAAACCTCATTATTTTATAGTGTATATTTGAATTTTTCAGCTTTCATTTCACGCAGCATTGAAATTGGGAATGAAAGAAAGGATAGACCTTAGTTTTGTTAGGCCCAGAGTTAAAAAATAAAATATGCATCGTTAGAATCTGTAAGTATACAGTCGATTTTTGGAGCGAGCTTGCGTGAATCTATACATTTTAATCCTTGAATTATTGCTAAAAAAACTGCTTTTTCCAGGCGCGTTGGCAACACTGTATTTAAAATGGAGGTGTTATGAGAGGGCCAGATATACCCTCGTAAGCCTTATTAGTAGTGATTTCAGGTTGGTTTTCTCTCTTTTACCCACAAAAATAATGTACTCATGTCATTAAAATAAGTGGAAAAATAACGGCACATTTGGCAAAATTTGGCAACACCATACTCAATCATTTGGGGAATTTTGGAAACTTTGACTTTAATACAAGGAAGAACATGATGAATACTTAACACTGTCAAAATTTCATTGAATTCCATGCATTATTCGATCAGATATGAATTATTTCCCATCCGCCCATAAGGACACTGCACTGTGCGTCGTCGCAAATTGAGTTATGTGATTGCAGACTTACACTGTCGATATAACTGTATGGCTGAAGTCCAAATGACATTTATGATTCATTGCGGGTCAATTCTTAAATATTCTGAAAAAAGCTGAGAAATTTGAGGCCCATTCCAGAAGTAACTGCTTTCAATTCTGCTACCAGGAAAGAAACATATCATTACCATGGCAGAATGAGTTTTGGAGTATTTGCACGACGAGCGGCCGAGATAGGTCGAAAATGAGATGCGCAGGGATTTTAATTAATGGTTTGAGTTGCATTGTTGCCATCATCGTGGCACTAGCACGTCTCCCGGGGTTTGTTTCGAGCAGGATAAATCTTTCATCCAAATTCCACTCGAATTCTCATGCTCGCGCCGTTGTCAAACGAGCTAGAAATGATAATGGACCACTAGACAAGGTACGAATTTCAGCATTCTGATACATGATTCGTAACTAAAATTTCACGTAGAATACGACGCGCACAACGAAAATTACCGAATTCAACTCCTTCCAAAGATATTTAACGATTCTTGATACGTGAATTCAAACCACCCGCTCATGAAAACTCAATTCTCTACGTGATTCACATCGCGCGCTGAATGTTATTATGACAGTCTCTGCTGTATAAAAATCTGGCAACCTCAATCTTGACGCTTTGGCTCAGCTATAGCAAATTGCTTACCTATAGTTTGAACAACACATGGTGGAAAATGAACATTGCTCGATTGAGAAGCTTTCTGAAACCGTTGTAGTGAGCGATTTGACTCACGTAGAGCTTTGAGTTTCTTGAGAGCGGGCAGTTCAAATTCCTCGTAACCAATGTGAAATAAAAACGATAATATCTTCGTTAGGAGTTAGTTTCAGTAATTTTCGTTGCGCGAATCGTGTTTTACGTGAAATTCTGGTTAAGAAACATGTATCAGATTGCTTAAATTCGTACCTTGTCTAGTGGTCCATTCTTTCTAGCACCTCATTAATTAACGGCAAGCGAACACTCACAATCAGTACTCAGCGCTATCTGTGCTAACTCACCTACCGAGAGTTTACCTTCAAACCCAGGAAGAGTATACTGATGCTGAAGGATTATATACTTATGAAGGAACACCGTAACACTTTCAGCCAAACGATGCGTAGAGGGCATCCGTGAAGAGATGGAGAGATGCCAGCTTCCGGAGGATCTCTCTCTACCATTACAGATTCCTGTGGCGGGTAGGCGTCGCAGAGCGCCCTGTAGCGCTCCGTAAAAGCGACCTACACATACACACAGGAACACTGTAACGCTTGATTATCAGAGCAGTTTGGAGGTACTCAAAAATTAAGTATCGTCATATTTTGCTACAAGAGAAAAATAAAAAATTGCATCGTGTAACACATTGATTTGAAGAAAAAAAATTGGGGTGTTCCCCATACACCCCCTTCTACTTTCATCCTATCAGTTTTTCGGCCCATATCGAGATACCACCACAGATATATATACTCCCCATAAAGGCACCGTACCCTACACAAAAGAACATTGGCTTTCAGCCGAAATCAATCCTCTAGTTGCCATGAGTTTTTCTCCATCACTTTACTATCGAATTCTTCAGCACCATGGCAACAACGACCAGCAGGGGTCCGGAGCGAGTTAGCATGAGCGGGAAAAACGGCCGTTATTTAACTTGCGCAGCCCGAGGTAGAGCAAGTTAAAGTGCCGTCAGGTACCTTTCGCGGAATTATTTCCGAAATGTATGCCTTCGGTGATTAACCGGCGAGCGAGGAGCCGAGCAGGTCCCGTCTTTTGTTTTGCCCCGTTCGAATTGTATGTGTCATTAGCCTACCTGCACTCGTTCAGAATTCGATCGTTTTGGGTGGGTCTTTTGTAAATCGATCGTGACAAGTTCTAGTTGTCTTTCGATCTCGCTCTAGGTACAGATCAAGTTCCCGAACGAGTTAATTGAGCCAAGATCAATTCGCTCGCCGACCCTCGAAAACGCGATTAAATGCGCACGTAATGGCAACAGCGCGTCCCTCCTCCACCGCCGCTCCTGTTGGGGATGTTTCCTCGGAAGTCGGTCGCCGTCCGTACCACATCGGCACATCGGCCTCGCATTTTCGGCTTTTCCACTGTAAACAACGGTTCATACTACTTTCTCTTTCACTTGATTCATTCATGTTCCCTATTACTATTACCCACGCGGTCTGTTTCATTTTCATGCGGCTGATTCTGTATTCAGAGCCTCTTTATTCAATCAGCAATCTCGGACTCCCGGTACGATCAAATAAGGACACCACTTAAAAAACGGTCAACGGGGAGTTGTAGTTTACCGGTTCTTTGGAACATTTGAACGAGGCCTGCTGGAAAGGTCTAAATTCTTGACCTCATGAGCCTTACGGTAGGGTGGGACTTATTTTTTTAAATCGACAAAACCAAATGTTGCACGGTCTTAAATGGTTCTATGTGATAAAAAAAACACGCTAGCCAAGAGGATTTTGAGAAAAAAAATTTTTAACCCGGCGCGCACAAGGCCTAAACATCGAGATTTTTTTGGTTTTTTAAGCATTTTCGCCGTATATTTTTGATATTTTTGCCAGCAACACAGATTTGACGCTAGATGTCCAAAAATTGGTAAAAACCTAGCACATACCTTGCAAATTAAGGGAAAATTTTTGTTTTTCTCCTAGGTCACTTTCACTTCGCTTGGTAATGCCGAAACTCTCCGCTCGGCAGCTCTAAAAATCGAAATTTCGCCGTTTTTTAACGTATAATGAACTTTTTGAGCAACCTATAATGGTAGTAAAAATCCGAAAATTTGTGGAAAGCAAGTTCATACCATCAGTATGGAAGGGCAAATGTCGGAAAACTCCTAGGTCTTTCATTTTCTGCCAAGCTATGCATACAATGTTGGAAAACCCGTCAAAAATAGCTCAATTTTGACCGTTTTTTTCGCGTTCGAAAATTTATTGGCCGAATTCGGGTACACTTGACGTTTCCGATACGATTGCGGGCACCGCACAACGAGGAATTCCTAACATAGGAGCGAAGCAGAATTTTTTATTGCATGAAGATGGAATGAACTTACTTTCAGCAAAGTTTTCGACCTCCAGTGTCATCACAGGGTGTGTATGAAGTTTTGATGGCGAAAGACCGGTCAAAATGGAGGTATTTTTCACTTATTTGTGTATCTGAAGACACCGTGCGACAAACAATCAAACATCTATGGATCTTTTGAAATTTGCCCTTCCATACTAGTGGTACGGACTTGCTTTCCCCTAATTTTCGAACCTCCAGAGTCATTACAGGGTGTCTAATAAATTTCGCCATTGAAGAAACGGCCGAATTGAGGTATTTTTGACGTTTTCGAAGTGATTGCGGGCACCGCACAACGAGGAATGTAAGACATAGGAACCAAGTAGATTTTTTTATTCCTTGCGGATGGTATGAACTTACTTTGTACAAATTTTCGGACCTCCACTGCCACTGCAAGGTGTTCAAAAAAATTCTCCAAAAACGGCCAATTTGAGGTATTTTTGACGTTTTCGCTGCAATTTCGGGTATCGCAGGGCGAAGAATATAAGACGGAGGAACCAAGTAAAATTGTTCATTCCATACAAATGGTATGAACTTACTTTCCACAAAATTTCGGACCTTCAATGTCATTACAGGGCGTCCAATAAATTTTCGAACGCGAAAAAACGGTCAAAATTGAGCTATTTTTGACGGGTTTTCCAACATTGTATGCATAGCTTGGCAGAAAATGAAAGACCTAGGAGTTTTCTGACATTTGCCCTTCCATACTGATGGTATGGACTTGCTTTCCACAAATTTTCGGATTTTTACTACCATTAGAGGTTGCTCAAAAAGTTCATTATACGTTAAAAAACGGCGAAATTTCGATTTTTAGAGCTGCCGAGCGGGGAGTTTCGGCATTACCAAGCGAAGTGAAAGTGACCTAGGAGAAAAACAAAAATTTTCCCTTAATTTGCAAGGTATGTGCTAGGTTTTTACCAATTTTTGGACATCTAGCGTCAAATCTGTGTTGCTGGCAAAAATATCAAAAATATACGGCGAAAATGCCTAAAAAACCAAAAAAATCTCGATGTTTAGGCCCTGTGCGCGCCGGGTTAAAAAATTTTTTTCTCAAAATCCTCTTGGCTACCGTGTTTTTTTTATCACATAGAACCATTTAAGACCGTGCAACATTTGGTTTTGTCGATTTAAAAAAATAAGTCCCACCCTACCTTACGGCCCTTGAGTTGGGCTATTTCGAGGTCACTTATTTATTTACCCTTCGGTAAAATTTCGACTTTATTCAGGTTTATTACTAGGAGCGGCAGTGACCCCATCAAGCCTATAAAGATCTCCAACAAAAGTATCCAATTACGTTCATTTAAGAAAATAAAAATTAGAAAAAAATAAACATTACCTCTCACTATATTTCTCCCTATGAAAAATTTGCCCGAATATTATAGTAGTAGAGTCGCCTCTACTTATTATGTCTGGCAAAACTTATGCTGTAAAAAAAAAGAAAAAAAGAAAAAAAGGAAAAAAAGGAAGTATCGCCGAATTATTTAAATCATTCATTTGCTTCCTGAATCTCTCTTTCAGAAGCTGGCGCGGAATGTTCCAGAATACTCCCGAAAATTTTGAGTTATCTCGCGAATGGTGGCGAAAATTCCTAAATCTTTTTACTGTGCGTAAAATGAGAGTATGGCCTTCCCGATGGCACGTAGAGTTTTTTCTTATAACGTTTCGAATCGGTGAAAAAAGCAGGGAAACTTATTTTTTGTAAGCTCCTCGTATCTTGGGGTGATATCATTCCACTGTGTTAGTACATTGCTTTCTTGTTTATCAATATGTAAATTAGTATTCCTCTGTGTCAATCGTACACCCCCCCCCCCACAGCATTTGACTGTCTCCTTAAATATGCTAGATTAAAAATTGCCGGTTCACCGACGAAATCCCGCTGCTAAAATCCCGCAGAACGCAATCTTCAGGACGAAATCCCACGGCAGAGAAATCCCGGCCGACACAATCCTATATCAGTGGTAGGAAAAAATCCTGTTCAAACACAATCATTTTTTTCAGATAGTGGTGAACAGAGGTCCAAGAACTACTTTCTGAAACATAAATACTTTTCTGTGAAATGTTCACCTTTTTTTCGACATACAGGCGCTTTATCATCCCCCTCTTTCATTCGCTCTGTGTAACTCCCTTAGAAGCGAAGATCTGTTCGATTTTTAGACATACGCACCCTCTGTAGACCTCTTGAGAGACCTTTAAACATATTTCTTTCTTTTCAAAATGACTATTGATTTGGACATACCATAGCATATCTCAGGCAAACATAACCTTAATTTATCTCGAAACTCAAAAATAAGAGACATCTAAAATGTAAACGCGATACAATTATTCGCGCAAGATGGATGTCCACATTGCGTATGAAAAATGTAAAACGCGATGACGTGAGTCGTGAACTCGCAATACTCTGCTCTACGCTACTATTTTGAAGCTCCACTACGAATAAGACAAACGCAAACGAACACAATATGGAAATAAAGCGAGGGAAATGACGGCGCAGAGATACAACTATTCGTACTTGATGGACACCCGTGCTGCATCTGAAAAATTGAAGGCGCGATGACGCGAAGCGTGAGTTCTCAATGCTCTGCTATACATATGCTGTCAATGAAGTGTTGTTCGGATTCGAAAGAAAAGCCAAAAAGAGGCCCACACATCTCTCCTACCTTCGGCTTTGTTACTCACGTAGTGCTTGAAGCACCATTACGAATAAGATAGACGCAAACAAACACAATATGGAAATAAAGCGAGGGAAAGAATGCGCGTTTACGACGGCGCAGAGATACAACTATTCGTATTTGATGGACGTCCGTGCTGCATCTGACAAATTGAAGGCGCGATGACGCGAAGTGTGAGCTCTTAATGCTCTGCTATGTGCTGTCAATGAGGTGTCGCTCAGATTCGGAAAAGAAGTTAAAAAATAGGCCTGAACACATCGGTCTCCCACCTTCGGCTGTGTTGATACTTGTTCTTTCCTCTTTTTTCAAGTTCTTGTCTGATTCTTTTTTAGGATGGACTTGCAGACCCACGCCTTAAGCTCGTGTAAACCGCAGTGTTGGCTCGGTTCTTTTGGAAATAATGGTGCTTGGATGCATCTAGTGGCTTACAACACTTAATGTGCTTGGAGGACAAGGCGCAGTTTTTGCTATAGAAAGACAAGATTGAAGTTTCAATATTACATGAATCCTAATGGCTGAGAGAAAGTTTATTGGACTTTTTGGTGCGTAAAAATTGGGTTTTGAGAGCGAACTATTCCAAGAATGTGTATGAAGTATAGTTTGAATTGAAATCATTAATACCTGTACTTCTGCCAAAATTGCACTTTTGCTTCTTGTTCTTAAAGTCCGTCATTTTAGTCTCTTTAGTAGACTCGTTTCTTTTCATGAAGCAGCGATCTAGGAATTTGTATGGTAAAGTCTAGGAGTTTACCGTGCCCGACTTTACTTCCATGTGAGCCGCGGAAAGCTTGCCAATTTACCAAAATCGGGAACCATCTTGATGTGAAGTTAATCTCTTTTGTCAGTGAAGCTACTCAACAACCAACGAGATACATTTAAAATCGCGAACAAGCTTATCAACACGGCCATGATTGAATGTCGCGCACACATAACTGCCGGAACATGAAATTCTTATTCTTTTTTATTTCTTATGATAAACTTCGTTTTTTTAAACCTAATTCAATTTCCGTGCGGCGTTTAAGCGTTGCGGAATTCTGTCGCACGGGATTTTTTAGCGCGAGATCTCAGCTTCTCAGCATTGCGGGATTTTGTCACATGGGATTTTTATACAGTTGGATATTATCACGCGGAATTTTGAACACGGGATGTTATCGCTGGGATTTTTGTCGCAGAATAATGTCGGTATCTACAGCTGTCTTTCAGCTAAATTTGGAACGCATACTTTTCTGCATCAACAAAACATCTTTCCTTAATTTATCTGAATAAAAATTTTTTAAAGAAGAGTATTTTTCTGTTTTCTGTCACGCAGCAATAAGGACGATGTATTAAACTTACTATTTTATTTCGCTCGCATTCAGTGAGCCATAAATAAGATTTTGTGTGTGCTGCACGCACTGGATAAGTAGCCAGGAATACAGTGAATTTTGAGACAGAAATGTGTCCCTTGTTCTGAATTTACATTTTCTGCAAATACTGAATCTAGGGTAGGTTCAAAGGAGGCAGTTCAAATGCCTGATATGAATTTATTCGATATTAGTTTTACCTTGTATGCCATGAGCGGAATTTTTTTTATTACTTGATACCTAATCTATGCGCATTAATCCCATCATTATGAATTCTTCGTAGAAACTAGGGGGCTATGCCCCCTGGCCGCTATGCGGCACAACCCCCGGAGGGTGGTTCGCGCTCTCGTAGGCCCGCTTCGACAAAAGAACCACCAAAAAAATGAAAATATTTTCATACCATTACCCGACTCTCATTTGTCCAATCTCCCTCTAGCCGGGAGCGATTGGACCAATAAGAATCGAATAAAAAATCGTCATTTATTTCAAACTTCACGTAAAGACTGAAACGGAATGGAACGAAACATGAAAGGTTTTTTTTTTCTTTTTTTTTATTTTTAAGAAAAATACACCCAAGAAAAGCAGCTATTTGCAACGTTCCAGACAGAGCATCACATGTTTCAGCTGTAGCATTCTTTTTTGACTCAAGAATACGTTTAGTTTTTAGTTTGTTAATCTATATGCACTCCCACTCCATCCCCCTCCTCACCAACCACTTCTTGCCCCTACCCGTGATCTCTTAAAGAGATGGGAAATTTGTTATGCGTTCTTTGGCCGCATTTTCGTGGTAACATTAAAAAATCTCTTCGCAACAATGGGTATTGAATAGTCTGGATTTATTCTTGGCAAATTGTGCTGGTATGGTGCACATTTTGACGGTGTGCTTATCGCATTCGATCAGGATGGTAAGATAATGCATATTAAAATTAAATGCATTTAGAGTATTTCTTAAAATTTAATGTTGAAAATTCCCGACGATTCAGGTTTTTAAATTGAAATATTTCCTATCATTTAATCTATTGAAATACTTTCTATACTTTAAATTAAACTGGCATTATTTAGAAAATTGTTCTTTCTGAAAAATTTCATGTGATATTTTACCATGATGTTAAATCTTTCATAAATTACGTCGTATCAGGCCGCTAGAGGCGAATTTACGTACCGAAACGAAACAAGAAATTAGACTCTAATTGAAATTTTTTGAAATTTCTTGGCTTTTTTCCCCCCGCGAAATAGTATGACCCAGCACCATTTCTCCACCTTCTTGCATACAGCTTGGGCCATTTCTTAGTGATTTTTTTTTTCTCAACGGTAATAGGTTAATATAACTAAAAATAAATTAATGAAAAATACGGTTGAATTATTAAAGAAATTGAGGCAGTCACGGAGTAAGGAAAGAAGGAGGAGATGGTAGAGTAATTGGACTGCATTTTGCAATTTGGAACTATAAATTCTGGCTGAACTGGAAAAACACTTATGTGCACAGGGAAACTAATGGCACGTACGTCGTTTTTAAACCGCGTTAGAATTTATAGTTTCGAATTGCAAAATGTAGTCCAATTTCGGTATAAGGGTAGCTGCCAAGTGGAAATGGAAAATGATAGATCGAGACGTGGCGTGATGCGTGAACGTGGCTCGGGCCTCGCGGCGCTGCGGGCAACGCAAGATGGCCATGGATTCATGCGATCAGCGAACAGCGAAATAGGAAAAGGATAGGATGATCAGGAAAAGTAAAAGTAATGAATGACAAAATGTTTATTCCTCGTCTTGCCCCTCGACACCCTTGAGGCTTTGTCTTGCCTGTGCCGCACTCCCACAACAGGAGGCCGTAGCGGGACTGCCGACGGTCGAGGGACAGCGTTGCCGTTTTGAACATAAATCTTCCGAAATAAGGTGCTGAGCGAATTAATTTTGCCTCAAACAACTCGCTCACAATGAACCTGATCAAGATATGTTGAAGGTGGTTAATTGATCTGTTCCTGGAGCGAGATGAAGATGACACGAAAATCAAAACCGGCTGCCGGGCGAGTTAGTTTTCACGGGAAAACCAACTCGCTCTTCGGGCATGCTAGATCCGCGCAGCTGTCTAATTAACCCTCCAGGCGAGTTCCTAGGAAGACCGCCGGCCAACTCGACAGAGGGTGGGTTATTTCCCGATCGGTCTTTTGTTTAGCTCGAAGAGTCCCGAGCGAATCCACACTGCAAGTAACTTGTCCCAGTGAGCGACTTAGAGTGAGTTAGTGATTTGATCCGGACCCTGGACCAGGGTCTCAGGGCTGGTTGTCATTCACCATTCACCACATTCTGACGCGGATCTCGAGAAGTTGAGATCAAAAGTGAAGTCTGGCTTAATTGCGGGTTCCACAACACCCAGTGCTCGGTGGTCTTACGTGCGGTAGCCAAATACTCCCCCCTCCCCCCCCCCTCACCGTACCCTTTCAACTTACACTAATCCCCAATCTTTGCTATACCGCGACCTCCTCTTGCACGATAAAAATATGAAGTCAAAGAAACAAAAGTTAGACCACCGTTGATATTTGGGGTAATTCATATCACGCGTTACTTTCGTTGAGGGTTGGGTTTGGGTACATTTTCGGAAAATTGAAAACTTAAGGGATCAACTTTTAAAAGTACATTCATAATTTAGTAAACAACCCATACATACATACATACATACATACATAAAGTCGCTTTTATAGCGCCGCCTCGCGCTCTGCAACGCCCAATCGCCATTGCCCCCTATCCTCCCAGAGATCATCAGGCAATTGGCACCTTCTGATCTCCTCCTCCACCCCTTGTCGCCAACCTTCCACAGGACGTCCACGCCGTCGCCTTCCGGGAGGAACCCAATCGAAGACCTGCTTGGACAACCGGTCGTCTGCCATCCTTCGCACATGTCCATACCAGACCAACTGCTTGGACCTGATATCGTGCACGATGTCCTTCTCCACACCCATGATCTCGCGTACTTTTACAGCATCTTTTCCATTCCTTTAAAACTTCTTCCAGGTACACTTTAAATAAGATTGGCGACAAACAACACCCTTGTTTCAGTCCTTTAATAATTAAAAACCCCAACGATAACTCCCCATGCGATTTAACCCTAGAAAAAGCCCCACCATAAAATTCCTTAATAGCCCTAATTAGTCCCCCACTAAAACCCCTTTTGTTCAAGGCTTCCCAAAGTTTCATCAATGGCACACTATCGTAAGCTTTCTGGAGATCCACAAACACTAGATGTAATTCCTGGCCAACTCCCTTCTTTTTCTCGATGACGTGGATGATGGTAAATAAGTGATCAATCGTTGACCGACCGGCTCTGAAACCTGCTTGCTCTTCCGCTTCATGTTCTTTCCACTCCTCTTCGATTTTTGCTTTCAGGATTTTTCCATACACTTTGCTTAGGGTACCTGCAACCGACAGTCCTCTATAGTTATCACACTCATCTTTTCTACCCTTCTTCTTGTATATAGGTGACACCCAAGACTCTTTCCATTCTGTCGGTACCTTTCCACCGTCCAAGCAATCTTGCATCAGGTATCTCAACCGTTGAAACAGCTTGCAGGTTCCACACTTGATCAACTCAGCAGGAATATTTCCCGGGCCCGGAGCTTTATCGTACAACAGCCCATACATACATTTTTAAAAGTATATGCACGAAAAAGAGTTGTTCATACAGAATGTTCTTATTAGACTACATTTTGCACTGAAGAACCGATATTTTTAGCTCATTTTAAACCTAACATATATGCCACCAGTCTCTCATGTAGATAGATGCTCTTGTATGGATGAGCCAATTGCAAAATGTAGTCCAATCATTGTTCCGTCAAACTTTAAGTGGAAGAGGGGGAATAAGTTAATATTAATTCAAAATTTTCTGAATATGTACTGACGTGGAAGAAGACAGGCGCATATAATGGTCCATGTTAAATTTATGTAAAAGTGGCTGTTACAGCGCTCTCTGGTTCTCTGCGACACCCAGCCGCCAAAATCTCCAAACCTCCCAAAGCGCTTCCGGGAGTTGGCACTCCCTCATTTCTTCTAAAACCCTCTGTCGCCCCTCTTTCACGGGGCATCCTTTTCGTCTCTTCCCAGGAGGAGCTCAATCAAGCATAGGTGAGACTGGACTGGAACAGGGTGGCAAAACATGCATGAAAAACATAATCATGAAATTTCAGAAAATTATGAACGATATTGAAAAATACTGGTTCCTTTTGATGTTCCGCAAAATGTGAAGATTGTGACTTTTTTCTATTTTTGTTTGTTTGAGTTCGGGTTTCATACTCTAGCCCCTAAAATATATGAAATATTTCACAGCCTCGTGAAATCTCATGAAATTTCCTATCTTTCATTTCTTTCTTACGTTTCATGCCACCCTGGACTGGAAACCTGGACTGGTGGAACTGGTGCATGTTGAAACTTTTAAATTTGCCACCTTTCACCCTCTTTGTCTTGCAAAAAAATACCATACGATATGTTTTTGGAACTACCCTTTGATTATCAGGCGGTCCTGCTTGTTGCAGATTCAGAGACCTCCTCAGAAAGCGACAAGAAAGCGGTGCCTCGTCTATCGGTCAAGTCGTTGGAGCTGCCGGAAAAATGCGCGGGTCTCATACCGAAAGGACGCGACTGCCCGCGACGGAGCCGGAACCTGATTGCCTGGAGGCGAGTAGGCCCCAGGGGTAGACCCGATACGGCGCCGTTGTCGTCAGCGGTGCCAATGACGTCATCGACGCCGGGCGCAATCGCTGCGACGGCGCCGACCATCAACGGACTTCTGGACGCCTTCCTCTTGGACTGTGCGCAGCTTTCTCTCTCGCCGAGGTACGAGCCGGCCAACAACCCCATTGACTGTGTCCCCGAAAATAAATTAAGGATAGATTTGAATCAATGAAATCTATGCATCTGAGGAGTGGAGAGCGGCGCACAGTGGATCGAACCAATGGGAGAGGTCGTACATGAATTGGACTGCATTTTGCAATTTGGAACTATAAATTCTGGCTTCTCTGAAAAAACACTTATGTGCATAGGGAAACTATAAGCACATACGTTGTTTTTAAACCGGGCCAGACTTTATAGTTCCAAATTGCAAAATGCAGTTCAGTTGGACCACGTTAAACAGAAAGGAACCAAGCCACATGAGCTATCGCGAAATCTAATTGGGCACTTTAATTTTTTACATGGAAACGGCTGTGCGGATTTTCGTGCAAATTTCAGTGAATTTTCTCCATGGTGCGAAGCAAATTCCTTAAAATTTTCAAAGGAATTCGCAATAACGTTCTCTCGTAAAAAAAAATAAAGTGCCCAACTAAATTTGGCAATATCTGATGTGGCTTGGTTCCTTTCTCTTAAACGCGGTCCAATGATTTACTGACTAAGACTGCAAATCTGGATCCTCACTTCGTGGGATTTTAAAGTTCGAGGGGTGCTTCCTCCAGTAAATTCTACGAGAAAACCAATGAGAACCAATGCTTTGAAGACCTCTACGTTTTGTAATAATGGAGTTATGAGCTCTTAAAGGTTTAAATTTTGCCCGACTTCTCTCGTTGACTTGTTCTATTGTGTGGCGTTGAGATAAGCATGCACCAACGACGTGTGCGACACACTGACAACGTCTTGGTGCAACTTTTCGTGTTCGGGGGATGTCCGTGTTGCATGCACTCATAATTGAAGGCGAAACGGGAATCTTTTCCAGGGAGATGTGTAAATGCAGCACCTTTACACGCTGCAATAAGTCAGAGGTGTACCGAGAGGCGTATTCTTTACTCACATGATGAGAATATCTCATACGTGATTCGTGAAGGTGGGATTTGCGCATTGCTGCTCGGAACAAAAAAAACCGCCTTCATATTGTTGTATATACATCACGCACATCCTCTGAGGTTGTATAGTTGTATTTCATACTTTGCTATAGACGATGTTGGTGTTACGTCACAAAAAAGCAATGTACATCGATTAATTCCATTTGGTAACATTCAAAGGCATTGTTATCGGATAAACCTAATTCGATGTATTGGAGAATCGACTGTGGTCTTAGGTGGAGGCACCTCACATTGTTCTAATTGAAATGTAACGATCTTGCTATATGCCGCAGTTTCTCTCGTTTTATTTGTTTTTTTGTGTTTTTTTTTCATTTTTTGAGCACTCTTATATACTTTTTACCATTTTTAACATTTTCATAAAATGACTCTATTGCTTTAATGTCTTGTGATGGAAGTCAATGATCTAGAAAATATGTTTATCGCTCAATCAAGAGTGCTTGGAGAAATGCCACCAACAACGAAGAATCAATTTAACCCTGAGATACCTACATAATGCACATTTTACGATGAGAGAGGATTGGGAACGTACTGAACATCATGCAACGTTCCAAAAAGCTTGAAGTTGTTCATCCGTCGACTGGAAATGTTGTGTAGTGCGGATACTGGAAACTTCTTCAAAATTGTGGCCTCTTTTACGCAAGAAATAATATAAGGGGAATATTTGATTGAATTTGCAAGAGGATGCCAACAATTTTCCCAACGTGTTATGGCATTTTAAAACATTTGAATTCCTATTCTCTCTCGCTCTTTATTTGTGTCGTACGTCACTCTACTCCTTCACAAGAATAAAAACGAAGAACTCCTTATGAAGGCTCTGTACATGCAATTTTGATAGAATATGTAGACATGCATCGAGTTTCAGGTACACTTGCCCCATGATTGTTGTCCGTTGAACGAAAATCCAACCAAATGTCAATTTCCCTTTAGCTGCTTGAACGTTCTAACAATAATCCTACATTTTTGGATAGGATAATTTTCGGTGACAATACTTTAGTGTACGGCTACGATATAGAGACGAAACTCCAATCGCCCTTGTGGGTTGGAAAATGTAGTGCAAGACCGAAAAAAGAGAGACAAGTTCGGTCAAACATAAAAATCGCAAAACACCCTTGAGGTTGCCTTACTTCAAGCCACATACCAACGAAGCTAATTAAGATTTTTCAAATTTGTGAACGTAGTGTTCTTAAATATATTTTCAGCTATCAGAAAAGCTCAAGAAAACGTAATTTGGACGCATTGGAGGCTAGTTATGACCAAAATCCGGTTTCTAATCTAACAGACCTCGTATATTAGAAAAAGTATCATTATTCTGATCAATGTTACATGTTTGTATAGTTGTACAGAGAAGCAAAATTTGATAAAATATTTTTTCAGAGTTTTATTATAATTAGTATGTGTATTACTCACCTTAGCTATGTATTGTCCTCCTTTCTAAATACTCATTCATTCATAGAGACATTCAACATTTAAGAAATGTATCATTGTATGGTGAATGAATAAATTAAAATTTTTCATCACTCCAAATTGTAAGTAACCGGTCTTGATATGTCATTTTGAACTGCAATTTCATATTTACTCTTTTATTAATTTTCTCATCGCTGGAATAGGTTTTCAAAAATGTTATCTATATGTGAATGGCCTGCAACCAAATTTCACCGAGGTAAGTGCGCATATGATGAAACCTCTTATGCGATTTGAATTATCGTCATTTAAAACCAAATCTCACTAGCATATGGTCTTCAAAGCTAAAAATAATAATGGCTAATAACAAATAACATAACCAAAGATAGACGAACTAATCATAACAAAGAAAAATCTTGATATAGAAAATAAGTAATATAATAAGATTAAAGGAATTAATTTTATTAGAGTAGATAAAATATAAAATCTAATTCATTCGAGTTTTCCACAAATTAAAATCAACCAAAAATGGAAAGGAAATATACCCATTTTAACCTCGAGTCGATTTTTTTGTCCTGGTCCGCCGCCCTCTGCGGCTGTTTTTTTTTCTTTTTTTGTTAAATTTGTGACTTTTCCTGTTGATAAAAAAATCCGTATTCTATTTTCAAGGTCGAAATAGCAACTTTTACTTAAAAATTTACCGAGGATACTTAACAAAAAAAAAATTGAATTTTGCATGGTTGTCAATAGAAGACAATATTAAGAATATAGTTTTGTTAGTTTCGTTGCCCAATTTAATGGTGGCGATGCAGAGGCAGAATTTTCCTTTGTTTGAAATTTATTTTACCGCGTGGCTGCGTCCCCGGTCTCGAACCTGTGAGAGTCCCCAGGGCAAGTCCACGCGGAGGGTCAAGGGACATTATTTTTCTGTAAAGACACTTTAACATCCTCAACTGACTTGTGACCTAACCGCCCTCAGCCTTTGATGGATAAATGGGCTCCCTTTTCTGCCGTTGATTTCGAAAAAGTAACTTAATCGTGTGTTTAGCTTTTCCAACGGAGGCTCTGCAGGAGAATACTAGTGACTGTCATTGAAGTGGCGTGCTTTGCGATGTATCGATTGACCTGCCATTTAAACCCATGGAAAAGGATCGACAGGCAAGGTGTTTGCAACGAACACCTTAATAATCGAATCTTTACCATAGCTTCAAATGGGAAGTATCGATTATCGATCATTCACGCCTCCCCACGGGTGACTGTTATCCGTATATATGTGGCCATCTACTGGAAAAAGGGCCTTCCCACGATGAGGTAAAATTTCGGGAGGAGTGATTTTTTTCATGTTAAATCCATAAGTTATTTCCATTTAAGACCAGTTTGAAATTCTTTCGAAAAACTATCTAAATTTCCTATGAACATTTTTTTGAGTAGATGGTTCATTCTTGCACCAAAAGATGGCGTAAAGTCGCATTAATTTTTGTGCTTTGAATGAACGTGCACTGGAAAAAAAACACATTGGATCTAGAGTCCAGACTCTTGAAAACATTGACAAGAAAATGGACTCTTGATTCAATCAGATTTAAGCTTAAATCAAAAGGAAATCCGCTCAAATTAAGAGGCTTGGTTCTTGATTTAAGCTTAAATCTGATTGAATCAAGAGTATTTTTTCTTGTCGATGATTTTAAGAGTCTGGACTTTAGATCCAATGTGTTTTTTTTTCCAGTGTGGTAGAGACAAGTCAGAATTTCATACAGCCGATGATGATATAAATCGCACTCAATACTGTCATGAGAATTTCATGTCCTTAATTATAAAGGTATGGATAAATAATTGAATGCAGCTGTCGCAAGATTTGCATATCCTCATTTTTGAAGGCATACTCATCATCGCCTCAAGGTGCGCTGCAAGATGTCCATCATTATTTCATCATTTTCCAGGAAAAAGATCAGAAGTGTCAGGCAACGTTCCGAAATTGTTCGAGTCATTTCTTCTCTTACGGAAGGAACGTAGGACTTCGATAATTTTACTTAACTTCTTTGGTGCCAAAAATATTTATTTGCAAAGTCAAACAATTTCTGGTTACGAATTTTCAGGTCATACCGGAATCGGAAGGAGAAAATAAATTTTACTAGTGATGCCCGGTTTTACAATGACAAATTCGTAGAAAATCATTATCTCGTTAGTGGTTTTCTTCTATTTATCGAGTTTGACATGAGCAGGTTTTACAGTAAGTCATTTAGGATCGTATTTACAGCCATTCTTTAATCCCTCTCACTGCTCTTCTAGGATCTCCTTTTCATAGGAGAAAAAAAGAGACCCTATTGTGACTAAGGAAGGTTTAACGAAACTTATACTAGATCATTTTAGAAAGGACCATTTTTACGAACTTCTAAGTAAGATTCAACAGTGCTGCTGTTGAAATAGGATGTTACAAGGGATTACAGTGCTACACTTCTACAAAAAAATACAAGATATTACAAAAAATATCACTGGTTTTGCAAATTTTAAGGTGAGTTCGTACTTATCTGATTATTTGGCACGATCATAGAATTTTCTATTCTTCGTATTTTTTGCAGAGGTGAATAATTTCTTCTGCTTTCAAGGATCCATTTCTAAAAGGTGTAAGTACTATTGAATTTTATCTGAAAGTCCATTAAAATTGTTAGTTATATGATGCTCAATTTAAGGTCTTTTTAAACCTACCGCTTGCAAAATGAACAATAAACATGGGGGGCTTGGAGGACAAGGCGCATGAGGGTAGTTTTTGCTACCTCGGGAAATACGTGTTTGAAGTTTCGAAATTAGATGGATCCGAATGGCGGGAAGAAAGTTCAAACTGACTTTTCGATGCTTAAACATTGGAATTGTGGAGAGAATTTTTCACAGAATTTGCGTTAAGACTAGTTTTGCTCGAAATAATGAATATCTCAATTTTTCCAGAAACTGCACCTTGTCCTCCAAGCTCCTCATATGGTCTCCTGAGGAAAGAGAACAGAGCAAGGGAAGACCATAAGGACCCTTCATGATGTCCAATGCCCATGTTCCAGCGAGGCCACGGAATCCCTGAGACGTATCGAAGGGATAGGAAGGAAAGGCATTGACTCCTCTCTCTCGTTGCCGCAGCACCCCGCACGGGGCGCGGCGATCGCCAAGTAGTGGCCGGCGCGATAGAGCGGGCGTCTCGCTGTTTGCATACCATCGATTTCATTAAATTTCGGCCCGGCGACCCGGCGACGCGACGGCGAGCTCAGACAGCGCGGCGCGGAACCGCGGACGCGTCAAGACGGATTTACGCCTGGTCATGCCAGGCTAGGCAACCCGCGCGCCACCAACTCGCAACTCATAAATCAACTTTACATAATATTTTGCTGACCAATATAACTCAGCTCTTTTCACCCCCGCCCCCTCGCCGCCGCCCTCACCGCCTCCCACCGCGCCACCCCCTCCGCGCCGATGGAGCCTTTAATTACATCTATCACCATCAGGGGCATCAGGTCTTGTTTTTGTTTATCGACGGAAACTCGGGCGCTGGAGATCGAGATTTCGGCTCCGTCCCTAAATTCGCGACCCTCTTGCCCGGGACTTTTCCGGTTGCTCGACAACATCGCCTACAATTAACCGGTACTTTCGCCACCGCCGCTGTGACGTCATCGTAAATCAAACACTCTTCGCTGAGCATCACTACCTAACCCCTTCCCCGCGCCTGACGGGGGGGGGGGGATTTTGGAATCAATCATCAACATGGATCTGTTGACGCGAAGCTGGGCTTTTGTGAAGAAGTCTGAGGAACGCGTTTCTTGACGAGGTTTCTGAATATCAGCTCCTAGCTTTCGCTATAGCGGCGAACTTTAAGGGGCAATCTTCAGGGGCGGGGGGTGAACATTAGGGGGGGGGCGAACTTCAGGGATTTTTAGTCGGATAAGCGCTTTGTCGATGTAAAGAATATACATTTTCCTAGAGAGTGGGTAAATAGCAGTCCGAGGGGTTCCAGCCCCCTAAATTTTCTCCTGTAAATGCCACTTTCGTTAATTTTTTGTTTTGAACCCCCCATCCCCCGCCCCTATTCTTTTTGAGAGGTAAACTTTGAACCTGTTGTTTCTGTGGCACCATTCAGCTCATATACAATTAGATCATTTGAAGGAAATCAGGTAACTTAAATTTAGAAAAATACACGATTTTAAAAATTTGCTCGTTATCTACATTTTTATGAGCTGTTGTTGCGCAATGCGACAGTATATGCGTTGCTATTTAAAATATCAATGGCCTAAGTGCAAAATAATGTATCTTTGCAGACTTTCTGTCATACTTTATTTCTTCTGCGGAAAACTAATAAGCGCAATTCCTTGGAAACTTATTTTATTTTTTTTTCTGTATCAACAGAATATTTTGTATTTTTAAAGTATGAAGTCGACTTGTCTCTCTTCGGAAAAATAAAATAGGAGCGGAAATTCTGGAACAACGCGATGGAAATACGTGTGATTTCACACTTCAGTCATTTATATATTAGCCTCAAACGATTCTACCCTACTGGCGAAAAGATCCTCAAGAATATTCAAAAGTTGCAAAATCTCTTCCATTACCACTAAAATTCTCTTGACACCTATAGTGAATATTTCCCTTATTTCGATAGAGTCAGATAACGAGCCCCGCTTCAGCTATATTGCTCACGTAACCTTTAAAAAACACCACTACAAATAGGGCAAACGTAACCAACACAACATGGTAATGGAGGGAAGGAAAGGACGAGCGTGGAGGACGGCGCAGAGATACAACTATTCGTGCTTGACGAATGTCCATGTTGCATCTGCAAAATTGAAGGCGCGATGACGCGAGGCGTGAACTCTCAATACTTCGCTCTAAAATGCCAGTGAAGTGTCACTCGGATTCAGGGGAAAAGTTGAAAAGAAAACGAGGCCCGATTACACCTTTCCTCTTCCGGCTGTGTTGAGCTGTTGACACCCAATTTTTTCTTTTTTTCCAAATTGATGCCCGATTCTTTTTTTAGGATGTATTTGTAGACCTGCATATACAATCGATGGCACACGTATCTCCATTACGATATTTTAAAATTTCCGGTCCCATGTAGTATTTCCGAAGAGGAACAAGCCAACTTTCTAACTTGAAATGTGTACGAAATATTCTGCTAAAAGAGAAGGAAAATCAAATAAGTTTTCAAGAAAGTACGTTGTCTAGTTGTCCAATGAATTTTCAAGTATGACAGGAAGTCTGCAAAGTCGCAAACGGAGATAAGCGTTTACCTTTTTGACCATCGATATTATCTTTTAAGATTATTTTTTAAAATGATGAAAGTTTTAAGAAGTTTTTAAAAAAAAAAATTCTGTAATATAGATTAAATTACACCTCGAAAATTGATATAAAAGTACCCTCGTGTGCTCTGCCGTGCTAAGGAAGAACGCTATCCAAACATTTGAGAGTTCCTTCGATAAAATGTTTATTTTTGAGGCAGGTTATGAATATTTTTCCTTGGAATAATCGGGAACTTTAGGTGAAATTGCGAACAAAATTATCTAAAAAATTGGAAGAAAAATATTGATATGTTTACCAGGAAATTCGTGTTTTATCAAAGGAAATTTAACAACATCTGAAATTTCATACGGCGTTTTTCTTTAGCAAGGCAGTACTCGCGTACACCGGAAAAAAAACACATTGGATCTAGAGTCCAGACTCTTGAAAACGTTGACAAGAAAAAATACTCTTGATTCAATAAGATTTTTGCTTAGATCAAAAGGAAATCCGCTCAAATTAAGAGGCTTGGTTCTTGATTTAAGCAAAAATTCGATTGAATCAAGAGTATTTTTTCTTGTCGATGTTTTTAAGAGTCTGGAGTTCTGGACTCTAAATCTAATGTGTTTTTTTTTCAGTGTACCCTCGAAAATTCGTATTTTATCGATAAAAATTTGGTAACATCTGGAGGATCATGTTTGCTTCTATCTCAGCAGGACAGTTTAAATTTTTTCCCAGGTGGCTTGAGTGGAGACAAACTATCCCAGAGATCCTATTCAAAAAAGATGAGCGTCAAGAGCTTTTGGGTGGTCAAAATCTGGATAAAACGAGGTTCATAGGGCGTTGTTTCTTAACAGGATAGTATAAGGGTGCACGGTGCACCCCGCTGCGAAGCGCTTCACTTACCCCGTGCGAAGTAAGTGAACGTTGATCAACCCTCAGTCTTCTTCTCGGGTCTTAGCGCTGACCACATCGGGGTCGGCTCGTGCTCCCGGGTCATCCCATTGGTCAGCGGCCGTTTGACCCCCAACGCCTCGGCCTCGGGCAGTTCAAAACTCAATTAGTCTTTAAACGCACTCGCCTGGAGCTCATGTTAACGAGGTTTCATCCCTGATTAATGGTCTTGAATAGAGCGTGGCCAACCGCGCATAAGATCAATGCCGGCACCTAAGCTGTCGGCAACGATCTTCGTCGGAGCTTGTCTGCAAGGGTGTTGAAAGTTGATTTTGCACCCCGGAGGAGCGGGGAGGGCTGCGATGTGATGTGCGGTCACCTTCGTGGATTGTTCGGTGCCGTTCGAGCGGATGACCCGTCGCAAAAATGTTTGGTGAGCAAGACTTGCTCTGAAGCTACACAGAAAGGAAACTCAACACTGGAAAAAAAATACATTGGATCTAGAGTCCAGACTCTTAAATATATCTACAAGAAAAAGTACTCTTGAATCAATCGGAATCTGGCTTAAATCAAGAACCAAGCCTCTTAATTTAAGCAGATTCCGTTTTGATTCAAGGAAAAATCCGATTGAATCAAGAGTATTTTTTCTTTTCAATGTTTTCAAGAGTCTGGACTCCAGATCCAATGTGTTTTTTTTCCAGTGAACGCAAAAGTTTGGTTAATACGGGAAGTATAACACAAAATAACTCAAGCCTTCGGTTGACACTGGGGTTTCCCGGTATCTCCATTGTTTTCTGCGCTGCATTTACCGCAAATTTTACCAAAACCAAAATCAATACAAAATTTGGGCTGAATTGCGTTTCACTTCCTATATTAACCAAAAGCAACACAAGAAGACAATTTTTTTTTTTTTTTTTTTTTTTTTTTTTTTAAATAAGAGGCTTACGTAAGACAAAGCCCAAATTACCTCTCCCCCTTTTGAGGCCTCATAAAGCAGACTCAGTCAGATTTCCTCCCCCTTCGAGTAGCGTAGGTAATACTTGAACGGCCCCCCAGGGTCAACAATGTCCAAACATACTCCAAGAAGATCCCTACCTCCATCACTGCTACAGAGTAAAAAGTAAAGGGTCAAATTGAACTGTGCTTTGATGAACGAGCTGCTCTGTTTATGAGGGATGTAATTGCTACGTAATTCGATCATTGTGACGTGTAATTGGTGAATCCGAACAATCTGCTGTTTATTGCCACGGATTCTCCCTTCCTGTTGCCGGACTCCCTCCGTTGTCAGATATTAGATCATTGATCAACCTGGTGTAATCTGTTGTGTTACGCAAGAGAGCCGTAAGTGCATTTTTGCATGAGCCATGGTTAGCACATGATCTTATGGGTCTCGAGGCTCATCCCGGACTCCACTTTCGGCTCTCTTCTGTAAACTCAGCGGTAATGGGTCGTTCTGCTGTTTCTATCGAAGAGCGAAGTACCTTCATAGATGAAGTTTCGAGAAATTGGACTCGACAGCGTCCTAGAGAGGTACTTTTATGAACGAATTCTCCATTTTTTTTGTAAAATTGTCAAATCTTCCAAGACACCCTTATATTGTTCGGATGATAAATAATCGAACAATTCGTTGTCTCCGGGTCGAAGGAACGTAACTCCATTCCAAGATTGCCAAACTGACTCAAACAACTTATTTTATTTTATTTTTTTTTTTTTTTTTTACAAAAATAGACCTCAATTGTTATCCAAAATTTGTCTAATTTTCTCTTGGGTCCGAGGAAAAATCAGAGAAATTCAGTCAGAAATGCCCAAGATTCTCTTGGTTAATATGCAATTTACGAAGGAAAATTGGGCAACATTGAAATGAAGTTACATTCTTTCGTGAAGGAAACGACGACTTTTCCATTCGGGCTGTACGAAGAAGGGTGAATTTCGTGTTGGGCAAGACAACAGTATTTGCAATCTTCTGCATATCTGTGCAGTTACATTTTCGACGGGGAAAAACATTTCAAGACAAAAAATTTGAATGAAATAGTGACGCTTTGCACCGGGCACCAGGAGCGACCGTTATCCTGCAAAGCAGTTTGAACGTACCGCTGTTATTTCTGAAATGACGTCAGTATTTGCACTGTGATTGGTGCCTCATAACTCTCGTTTTAGAATTAGGATGGGTATAGCTGCTTCAGCTGAATCGGTCGGCTCATTCAAATGAGATTGAGCGAATATTGGAAGAAGCTCTGTTCACAAAATTTGGTGCCTTTCAATTAAAAAGGCAGATCTTTACAGAAAGAAAGATGCATTTTTCAGGGAACCTCATTACAAAACATGTTTAATCCTCGTGTTAAATTAAATTTTAGCCGTAAATTTGCCATTCATGAAGTTTTGTGTGTCCAAAAGTAGAGTATATAGTAATGGCGATTTAAGACATAAGCTTTGGCTCTCCATCGCCGTGCTGTACTAATCAACTGGGACTGAATGCACCACTGCGGTATTTACTTTTTTGTAGCAATGTTACTCTGTTTTCCCTTTACTTTTAATTTCATTCCTAATTTTTTCCGGCCCTATTTGCCAATCAGGATCAATATTGTAACAATGAACTGGGGCCTCGAGGACAAGGTACACATGTGCAGTTAATTGTTATTTTAAGAAATACATGTTTAACATTTTAAAAGTACATGAGACTTTATGTAGAAGAAAAGTTCAAATTCATTTTTTGATGCTTAAAAATTGGATTTTAGTAATGAATTTTTCACTGGACATAAGATGAATTTATTAATATCTCATTTTTCCAAAGACTGCACTGACTGCACCTTGTTCTCTAAGCTCCTCAATTGTTCTTTCTTGACCCGGACGTGTTGGCGGCAGACTTAATATTTGGCAACCATGCGCATAACGGCCGATAAATTTTTAGGGCGATCGCATGTGCGTGGCGTGGCGGTACGCCTCGGCGATGACCAGCGCCAATGGACAGTTTTCAGGGATGAATAATTCAGGCCACTGGAAGTTTTCGAATTTTTAATGGTTAAGAAATGCCGCACACGCGGCGAAAGACCCGGTTAAGTGGCCAAACAACCGGTCCTAAAAGTTACGTCTGAAAAGTACCGCAAATCATTCATGCAATGATGTAGGGAGTTTCACAGTCAAGCGTATAATTCTACAGGATTGTGAGATCATGTTAAGTTTTTTGGACTAAAAGCAATCGTACTCAAAATTTTTGAAATTCGAAGAACCCCCCGAGGGACCGTTTAAGTATTACGTAAGCCATTTTTGCCGCTTTTTTGAACCCATTTTCCTCTCTTTCAAGACACCCATAAGCTAACCTCTCACTCCCCCCCCCCTTCTGAATTGCGTGAGACTGCGGCTGGACTCCCTTAAATTTTTCAGAGTTACCGAAAGGACCTGAAAAATAGCTAAAAACAAGAAATTGATTTTCCACATTTCTGGAAACTCAATGCGATTTATATGCGATTTTACCATCAAGTGATAGGAATTTTCAGTTGGCTGTACCTCTGGGGTCACCCCTTAGTTACATAACTCTCTTTTTCGGCATTTTGCCCCCCCCCTCCCTTCCCTTTGGAACGCTTTTGTGACGTAGATACCTATTTTTTAGAGTCCACGCCAAACAAGTTTACGCACTTCCAAACTGCGACAGAAGATCGTCTGACGTCACATTTTCATGTGAAGTAAATGCAAGAAGGAAGATGGCAGCACTTCTGTTGCAATCTAAAAGCGCACAAACTTATTTAGCGTGAACTCTAACACGTAAAAACAAAATGGCGTAACGCTTTCCACGACCCCCCTACTCCCAAGAGCGTTTCGTAATTCAGGGGCAGTCCCTCTTTTGTGCAACAAACTCATACAGTTTTCTTCGTTACCTGGATTTTTCTCCTATCCCCTGCACTGAAAAAAAACACCAGCCGTGGAAGCCGTATTCACGGGCTGTGTAGACATTCCGTCCTAGTTCCGGGCGCAGAAGCTGAATGTTCCGGTGTAACAGCTGGAGCAGTTGAAGCTACACGAAGAAAAAAACTTCGTGAACCCAAAGTTTAGGTCATATGGATCTCTGAAGTTTTCGAATTTAGCATCTGAACACTGAAGGTCTAGCTGCCGAAGTTCAGTTTAGACATCTGAAACTTCAGTCCTTACATCTGAAGTACTTCAGATGTGAGAACCGAAGTTTTTCGGTTGTGAAAACCGAAGTACTTCAGATGTAAGAACTGAAGTTTTAGATGTCTGACCTGAACTTCGGCAGCTAGACCTTAAATGTTCAGATGCTCAATCCGGAAACTTCAGAGATCCATATGACTTAAACTTCGGGTCCCACGCACGAAGTTTTTTTCTCCGTGCAGCACCCGGAACTTTCAGTCTCTGAGCCCGGAAGAGACGGTATGTCTATATAGCCCGCAATTTATTTCAGTGTGGGTCATTTTTCGAGAAGAGCGAGTCGTTTCAGGGCTCCTAAAACTCCGGCTTTGGAGTTACAGGGACAAGGACGGGACACGGTGGAAAGCAGCCGAGTGTGCGTCGAAGCTTTTCCCGCTCGGAAGCAGCGCAGGGCCAAGCAAGTTGAGCCCTTCGGTTGTCTGAGCGCGACCCTCCCGATCCAGGGATCCGACGGCAGCTATTGTTGCATTCATACACGAATGAATTATAAATTTTCTTGCCGAGGATTATAACTGTAGCTACATCGGGAATCGTGTTGCGATTCGGCTATGATTTTTTAATTAAGTGACCGGTCGCCTCGAGAGCCGGGAGCGGGACCGGAAGTTCCGGGTGATGGAGTGACGGGACGATGAGCCAGGTAAAATGTAAATCCGCGCCCTTTTGATCCCTCCGCCCGGCGACACTTGCGCCGCGCTCGAGTGTCCGAGGACAGCTGTGATTGGCCCACTTCAGAAACCAACCCTAATTATTTCTCCATCGCATTTGCGTCCGCTCTCCCAGAGGCCAGTTCGCTAGGACTCAAAAGCACAAACATCCAAAAGCGCAAACATCCAAAAGTGTAAACATCCAAAAGCGCAAAACTTGATTTTGCGCTTTTGAGGTGGCGAAAGCAGGGTGCGTCTATGCAAACGGGTAACCTGAAACTGCACTGAGAAAAGGCTACGGGTTGTATAGGCATACCGTCCATTCCGGGCTCAGGGGCCGAAACTTTCGGGTGCTGGAGCCGTAGCTTCGATAGTTCCGGGTTCTTCGCCTGCAACTAAGACGGTATGTCTGTATAGCCGGTAAGTACGGCCTCCACGGCCGGAGTTTTTTTTCCCCAGTGTGGAGACGAACAAAGGGACCTCGAGTACCCAAAGTTGGGCATTTCCATCCTCAGCCAGATCAAGCTGCTTATTTTTAGACTTCGTAGAGAACCATCAAGAGGGAAAAGGGGGAAAATATTGAGCCCTCCGATAAACACGGGAAATCGATCCTCCCATATTCTGACGGCGTCCTACCGGTCGAATTACGCCCCCCCCCCCGGGGGGGGGGGCAAAAAGGTCGGTAAGTGAGGTATGCCGCGATGAATCCGGGGGGACCCTCAAAGATGCAGTCGGCCTCATTTGTCTTAAAGAAATCTCTAAAACATTGTAGAAGCATCGGTTTGATGCGACTCGCTCAAGCCCGTTTCGCTGCTTGAGTACGGTCGCGCCTCGCGCCCTCCTCCCCCTCCTCCTTGAGGTATTTCTTTCGATCTTACAAAAAGGCTGCTAATTTTTAGACGAAAACTTCGCTGTAACATTCCTGTGAAAAATTTGGACTGTTTAAGTCAGGTTTCAATCCTGGCGTGAAGATACGTCCTGTCCTCTGGAAAAAAGGGGAGTTTTCTCCGTGCAAAGACCAATCTCTCCGTGGACATGGACCAGCTAGGTTGGCCTAGAGGTCAGTGGCTGACTCTATATGTCAACAGGTCCCGGGTTCGAATCCCAGTAGTGGCGTCGAATTTTCACGGAACTGGGAAGTGGATCCGCAGCAACACCTTGAAATTCCATAAGCATGGATGTGCTAAAAATCCCTCTGAAGTCTACGGACAATAAATCTCTATAATAAACACATACATCTATAAAGGCCTGTAGGTTCCTTACTTACTAAATAAAAAGGAATGGAGGCCAAATAATTTGAAAAATAAAATCTTTTCGTGAGCGTTTTCACGACTCTCAAAAATCTAATTTTAAACCGTCAAATTTCATTTGTTTTTATTTGTCAGCTGCCTGCACCCCCCTCCTCTCCTCTAGTCTGCGTTCATGTTTTATGTATTTATTATTAAGTCGGAGAGAGCCGTCTCTTACTTTGATCAAGTTATCCTCGGTGACATGCAGACGTGTTTATAGTTTTAACCTATGACCGGCACCAGTCTCAAACCCGCCCGGCACGGGAGTCACGGGGCATCAGCACGTGTTCGACGGGAATCGAACCTAGTCCGGCCGGTTATCGGTCCTGGTTCCGGGTTCTAGAACCCTCACCTCTCATTATTTACCCCCTGATTAGCTCTTCTGGTACTTGTTTCTATCGAATGCCTCCGGATCGAGCCAAAATTTTACCTGAGTGCAGCCCTTAGAGACGTTGCTTCGAATTAATTGGATTCGAATGGAATTTTAATCAACTGTGAACTCGAATATGTAGTCCGGTTTTTCTTCCTTGTATCGGATGATCTTTAGCAGTGATTGTCGTAACATCTGGACTGCAAAATGTGCTCTAGTTCTAGTTCTCGGTCGGTTACAAACACCGGAATCTACAATCGAAACCTGCCACATTCTAGTTGGAACGTTCCATTTCCGAAATATCTTACTCTATATGATATAAGATCATGTAAGTAACGCATAACGTCTGCGACACGAAGCGCTTTGGGGGTTGCACTGTGAAGCGGTCAGAAGGCGTTGCCCCGTGGCCCCCTAGTTTTCAAATGATAACGCTACATTGAACGGTTGAGCATAATGCGATTTACCCAGAGATTAATACATTTATCCGTTGGTGTGGCAAGTGAGTTTGTCTTCAAAACATTAACAATACATTTCATCATGGCAATTTTCAAGCGGTTCATTTGAAGAGGAGAAAAAGTCAACAGTCATTCAACGCTTGAATGTTTTAAAATTTGGGGAAACTGTGCTATTTTGTTTAAAATGTAATTTTTGCCTTTGAGCACTATGCAATTATTATTTATTTCATTACTATTCAAATAATTCATCCTAATAATTTTTCGGTAATTCCTGAGATGCTGCAATGTGATGTGTCGATTGGTTTATGATTCTCATTCTCAGGATCTTGTGTCTCACAGCACAGTTTTACTATCAAGAAAGGAAAAAAACCCAAGGGCCTAAGGTAAGTAATCGGACTACATTTTGCAATAACGATCCACTATTCCTAACTCATCCATAAAAGCACCTTTATACACACAAAAACCAATGACACTTATGTCGTGTCTAATGAGCGAGAAATGGTTCTTTGATGCAAAATGTTGTTCAATTGGACAAACCGCTCGAGAAAAAAACTTTAAAGATCGCCTCCTCCTGAATGATATCCATTTTTTTGTTGTTATTTTTTAATGAAGGAGTCTTAAGCGTCCGACTAACATGAAAAATAGCTGAAAATTAACTTGGATTCTTGTTTTTGCTGTCTCAGCATCTACGCCTTTGATTGCCAACAAAACGCATCCCATCCAAAAGAATTCAAAGCTCCTGTAAAACCAGCCAGACCCGGTAACATGCGGAACAGATTAGGACCCAGATCGTTGTGTAACTAACGTTAATTGTATTAGTCGTAAAATCTGAGCCGAACGTGGCAGTACGGTGTCACCCCTTTTCATACAGCTCCCCCCTTCCCTCCTTCCCCCATTCCGCGACCAGGAAGCACGAGGGGGAAAAAATCAAAACTGGTTGCACAAGTGAATCGGCACTTCCTCATTTATATAGGGCGAGTTGTAACATTCACATACATACATTAATCATGTTCTGTGCTCGTTTCATCCGAATCGGAGCATATCGAACTTTGAGAGGGGAGCTCGATGAACGAATGGATTTGGAGTTTTTATATTTTTTATGTTTTTTTCTGTATTTTATTTTATTTCATTCAGACCAAGGCGAGGGCTCTATCGATAGGTAATGTCTCAATTGTAGTTTTTATCCGACTGCGCATGATTTTTCACGAGAAAGCTCATTTTAAAGATTTTTAAGCATCATAATGTAATGTAATGGTAAAAATTGAGCATGTGCATTCGCGGTCTAAAAAAAAAATGGTTATTTTAGGAATGCTGAAACATTGTAAACCTACAAAAATCCACTCCACTGGCTGAAAGGGGGAGAAAGAAAAATTAAATGAAAGCGGTAATATTTACCATAGCTTTACGTCAGATCGTAAAACATTTTTCAAACTAACGACAGATTTTAAGAAATTAAGACTGGTTAATACAAAGTGTAATAATCATTGAATGCATAATTTTACCCCCTCTTTATAGTAAGATCCATGGTGTCATTGCTCCTTCTTCGGGCTCTAATACGAGAAGTTCGGACATATTGCGTACTTCAAGGAAATGCAAAGAGGAATCTATAAACATGAAAAGCGTAACTCTCACAATTGCAAGAAAACCGCGATTTTATCGCGTAAAACTAGAATAATCTTTTAATGGCTGTAATAACTTGCCGGCGAGGGTAAAATAGGTATGTTTTTTGGATCAGGTTTTGTTGAAATCATTGCAATTCGCTTTCAAGAATTCAAATCCATTCACTCATTACATTCATAGTGCAGCCCGCGCGGCGCAGCGCAGCGCCTTGTAAATTATTCTATTCAGCGAGCAACACAATTAACTCTTGCGCAATGAATTGCCTAGGCTCCAAAGTGAAGGCGCTACCAGCGAGCGCATAGCGCATCGGTCACCGCGACTGTGGTGCATGACTTACTCATCATCTCGGGAGAATTGACTGCCGTCTTGTGCAAAAAAGCGATGGCTCCAGCGGCTCCACTCTAATTTTGTTTTGCTTAGTTTGTTTATTTATTTATTTTTTTTTTTTCATTTTTAGAATGACTGAGTGTGAGACTTTAACTCGCCGTTTTTTTCGTATACCTGTAGGAATGCCCAGGAAAAATTCTTATAACTTTTCTTAAAATAAAACATTTTATCGAAGTAAATGTGGCAAAATTTAAACGCTTTTACGGCGTTTCTGCTCAGAAAAAGAAAGCAAAGCACTGGTGTTCATGTTTCATGCTAAAGCTTACTATAGAAGATTGTAAAAACGCTGATCTCGGGAACTAGAGAAAATTTTATTATTCTACCCCGCTAGACCACTCCGCTACAAAAATAAAAAATAAAAACGCTGCATGAGTCCCTGGACTTTTCCATTTCCATGAATATAACATAAATTTTCTGGGAAACCTGTAAGTGTTTTCCCTATTTTTCAGAAAAATTCATCCGTGGTTTAATGTAAAATATCCAAAAATTGTAAGGAAAAATATTCATAATTTTCCTTACGACGAAAAATTATCCAGAGCACCTATAAGAACGTACTATCATCAATCTCCGCATTAGATTTCTATCGGAATTACTGTTTCTCTGATCGGTGGCGAGGCGTGAATGATCGCTTATCGATTTCCCCCCCATTTGCAGCTATGGTAAATACTCGATTATTAAGATATTCATTGCGAACACCCTGTTTATAGATCCTTTTCCATAGATTTAAGTGGTCGACCAAACATATTTTGCAAAGCACGCCACGCTACTGGTTCCGATAAGATTCTGTTTGCGGTAACAAGAATCCCATTGGGAGAACAGGAATGCCGGTTGTTTTGAATCTGATGAGGAAATTATTAACAGGGAAATTTCTCTCAGTGCTCAAAAATCAATTTCCGCTAAGGAAAAAATTGGCAACATTCAATCGGACCACGTATAGCAAAAATGAACCAAGCCAAATTAGCTGTTGCCAAATTTGACCGAGTAATTCAATTTTTTTCAAGAAAACGTTCGTGGGAATTTTTTTTTTTTATTTATTTAAGCAATTCACTTCATACTATGCACAATTGTTTTCATGTAAAAAATTAAATTGCCCAGTTAACTTTGGCATTAGCTGATGTGGCTTAGTTCCTCTCTGCTTAACGCAGTCCAATTTTGCATACTAGAGTACCTTTATTGGGAGAGTATGGGCAACTCGATTTATGTAGCTCTTAGAGCCAAAAAGGGCGACAACGTGTGAAAAGAAAATCACTAGAAAAGTGCCACTGCCAACCTTTGCATTTGAAATATTAATCAATACGCCGACAGCGCATTGTGAACCAGCGTCTTTAAAATTAAGACTTTGGAACTGAGAAAATGTATGCGGAATCAAAGATTTATACGTGCTTATATAATTTTTGATCAGCTATGAAACGAAGGGTAGTAAGAATTATGAAAATGAGTACCACTGGATAATTCGAGTTCATAGGGTGGCAGCCTCTCTGGGCCGCTACGTAACCTGATCAAACCTAAGCTCCAAATTGTCGAGTTGTCCATACTCTCTCTGTAAGGTACTCTATTGCATACAGCGTTCCTCCTTAACACGACAGCAAAGGCAAATGGACGAAATGCTAGAAAACCTAGGAAAAGTCCAAAAAATGGAGGTTGCCGACGAACTGGAGGAAAAGGGCAGGAGCATCACGTCCGATGGGAAGGCAGCATCGGAACTCGGAACTCGGAGGCAGAGGACAAACACACGGGACGGGACATAGGGATACGAGTCCACCGTCCTAAGCAAAAATCGCCTAACTCCCGCGGAGACCCTGCAGGGATGTGCGGTTTTCGCTGAAGACAAGCCGGATCGCATCCCCGATTCTGATTCCATGCTCGGCCCATCCCGTGCAATCACTCCCCTATCCCGCACTAAGTACTCAAAGGGGGATGTTACCCTTAATTTGGTAGCATGTCTAACATCTCCTCCTCGCCGTTGCCTGCTCGAGCAGGGTGGGATTTAGATGTGAATCGGTGAATTCCGAAAACCAGGAACACGGACATTTTGAAAAATGTTACTGTTACGGACACGGATAAATATAGTAAAAAGAAGCATTTTATCAAATTCCCAGGCAGACGGTCTAACTTTGATAGTTGACGCAGTTTTGTATGTTTTTGCCGAGGAGTTCCAGAGATTTCAATATTTTGAAAGTAAGAATTCATAAAATCTATGAAAGTTTCTCCCAGCATTATGCTATTTCATATATTTTAACTCTAAAAATTTTAAAAATCTACTTTTTATAACGTGAGGAAACCTATTAAATAAATATTTCTTCAAAGGCTAAATGACATTGAAGATACCATTGAGGATACCATGAAGATTTCCATAGAGAATTCTTCCTTATGCAAGTAAAGATTTATTTTATCCATAAAATTAGTAAAATTAACAAAATTAACAGGAACTTGATTTAAGTAAGAATATGAGGTTGTTTTCCCATGCATTTGATAAGATACCTGCTTTGACTTTTTGCCAACGACATTATACCTTGCTGAAAGTGGTGAGGGAACTTGCTCGTTTCTAATTAACAGTAGAAATTATACCCAAACTATTTGAGTATTCTACTTATATCAGGAGAAGAAATCTACTCATTCATAACTCTAAAGTGCTGTCTATCAATCAAATATTCTGACCAAGCTGTAATTGCTCGGTATTTTTGTCTTGGTCCATGACCGTAAGCAAGGTTAGAACCACTCTCTCTACTACATCAGCTAGCTTTCTCAGTACTTGAGAGATCCCTTTTTTTAAAGTTCAAGCCTAGAGATTAAGTGTTACTTGGAACTGCAAATATATATTGAAACACTTATAAGGACGTCAGAGCTGGCAACCATGTCTAAGATACTGCATGCATAAGCTCGTGTGCGTGCGTGCGTGCGTGGCTGAGTGTGCGTGTAGATGCTGAACGGCGCTGCCTGATTGGGTGGATTTCCCTATGTTATCAACAAGAAAGTTGCGATACTTTTGCACGATTTGGCAACGAGGATACAGGGACGTCGCCGCTACACTATCCTTGATCACTCTAAATGAATTATTTGGTCAAACTTCCAGAATTCAATTAAAATCAATGTATTGTGCATAATTAATGAGCGTTATACTCTCTTTGTGATCCTGGATCCTGTTTAAATCTACGACAAAATTATTTCTCTCGTTTCACCCCTCCCACTCCTCAGACCCTAGAGCTTCCTTTTACTCTCCTGCTTTTGTTTTATTTTTGTCTTCGTTCTAGGGTCACCCGAAATTTCACTCTGTTACTTTGACACCTTCTCTGAGCGAATAACAAAGAATAAAAAGTCCCCAGAAGCGGATTAATTTTACTCATCCAAGTAAAAATTATATCAATCTTAAACTGTAAACACTAAAAAATGGACCAAATGGTCAAAAATTTAAAAGTTGAGACTTTCCCGCGACTGTTTTATTCACTATAATGCGTCGTTTCTCAGCCATAATTTTCAAGGTTTAAAAATTGACTAAAAAAGTAATATTTTTACATGATAGTGGCAGAACAACTCCAGTCCAAAATCCAAAATTTTCCCATTTTTTACGAGTAGTCAAAAGAAAACCAGTAAAATTTTTCACTAAAAATGCCGATCTGTTACCTAATATGCATGCAATTAGCGAGGAGTCACTTTGCAAAGTTGAAATGAAGTCACGTTCTTTCGCTCGAGTGACGACAAACTTCGGTGGAAAGAACATCTTGAAACGTCGAACGAATCCGGAGCTATGAGCGTTTGAAGTATGAAGCAGTCAAAATTTACCAATTGAATAAAATACACTTTGGATTAAAATGTGACTACGTTTAAGCTCTATCGTTAAAAAATGATGCGCCTTTCGCAACTCATTCTTTGGGGCACTAAGAATATGTTCTTCACTAGATACTCTGAAAAAGTAGTGCTCTGGAAAATTTTCCTCGAAACGCAACGTATTAAGATATCTTTTCGCATTTATCGTAATGATCTCCAATATAACTTCCGAAATTGAACAGTATCAAATGCCAGAATGAAATCCGTAAAAAAGTAAAAGTAAAATTAATTCGTTCGAATGCCAAATGAAATGTCTAAATTTGATGTTAACAGTGCTTTCGCCGTTAAAAGAAACACTGTGAATGGTGTTATCAAATCCCTTGGCGTAGGAACTAAATTTTGCGCGTTAAAAAGCTGATGTGCGTGTTTTAGAGGAGCTATATCTCTGTTTATGGTGCCAATTTACTCTTAGGTTATCATCGATTAATTTTATGAAAGATTGAGAGGGACATGCATCTCCCGTTTCGAAATTATTGCATTAAGATATTGGAATGCCCCTTTGCCCAAATAAAGCCTCGTTGAAGGATTATTCCTTCATCAAGATAATTAAAATCGTCCATCCAAAAACCATTAACAGTTGAATTTTTTCGAATAAAATTCGGCAGAAAGGAGCTCCAAAGGTTGATTGATCATACTTAAGTCTAGTACCTATTTAATGTCCTCTCTATTTTGATCGATGGTACAAAATGGTCATTAATCCCTGATTCGATGAGATTTCTTTCCATGTTTCGATTGTTTTAAAACGCATCTGTTTTGATAAATGAGCCCTCACCTAAATGATGCAAATGCCAAAGACAGATCAGTCTAATTAATTGAACGCAGGCAGAGATATCCTTCAGCGAAATTGGATTTCCCTCACGGTGCGATCCAAAAGGAGAAGAAAGAGAGAAGTAGAACCATTTCCCTTTGCACCATATTACGGAATGTCCGCGGGGATTCCTCCTCACCAGAGAGGTGTGTTTGTGGTTAATTTGAAAGAAAATTCTTGCACACGAAAAGAAAAACTTCGGATCCAATTGGTACTAGAACTAGAGTTTTCGGTTTATTTTAGTACATTTCATTAATTCATGTTTACGTTGATTCCAGATAAAACTGTCTACACTTTCCGTCTGCTTACTTCCATCCAGAAATCGATTCATTTAAAGTTACCTACTGATTTTACTTCCTGCGTCGTTCATCCCCGAATGAGTGCGGACGGAAATAAAGCTCGACAGCCGAAATGGCAATGTCGTGAATCCGAAAGTTGAACACTAATGTTGTTGAGCCAGATGATACTTTTACTCTCTAACTTTCCTTGGTTTTTTGCAAACTATGAGCCCCTTTTGAAATATTTGCATTGTTTTTAAAAATACAATTTCCATCAATAACAAGTACGTAAATCAGAGTAAACATTGAGCATTCCTCGAATCTCGTACTGCCCATGAAAATAATGCCTCGGTATCCGCGGAATCGTCATCCGTGAGGTTTTCGCGAACTTTGACCCTCACAGATAACAGGGATCCAGGGGGCACCCCCTCCCTCCGTTTGCCCGAAAAAAAGAAGGAAGGAAAAGGAAACAATGAAAATAGGAGGAACGGAGGAAAGAAGAAGGAAGGACACTTACATTTGGTAATTATTTGCGACGAAATTGACTCAACTGCACATTAGATGCTTTAAATTTTGAAAGTTTTCTGAACGGAGCCCCCCCCCCCCCGGACTTCCCTTACACCCCCTTCCTCCATCCGATGTATCTGGATCTCGCAATGGATATTGCCCGAACGGCGGGGTGTATCCGACGCACAGTGGATCGAGTCAACAGGAGAGGTCGGATAAAAAGTGGTAAGTTTAAAAGCTTATAACTCCGTTTATACAAATTTTTGAGGTTCTAAAAGTGATACCATTGATCTCCTCGTGAAATCTTCATATACAAGCACCCCTTAAAATTTCAAACGTGGAGAAATAAACATCAAAATTTGCAGTTTTGGTCAAAAATTTCATGTCCAACCTCTCCGATTGCCTCGATCCAATGTGTGACGGAGCGGTTATGACAAAAATCAAAAAACGATCACTTGCAGCCCTGATCCAATCACGAGCAGCAGCAGGCACATTGCATCGGCTAACGGTACACTGATCCCGGAGGATGCAGGTCCGTTGAGCACCTGACGCGGTGACGCGACCCCCGTTTCCCGCAGGAACGATGAACGGTGCCTCGGGAATCCAGGATCCTAACCTACCGCACTCCACACACGCGGGGCGGCGCTGGGGGCAGCGTGCGCCCGAGCTTGACAGGGAGCCGGGGAGTCAACTTTGTGTTAACACGTCGTCATAGCAGTGGCTCGCCGGTCCCATCTATCCATTAGCACCTCGTAATCCTCTGATCCACGCGCCGGCCGGCTTCCGTTGCCCTCTTTGCCACCCCCTCCTCTACTCCCTGAACCCCCTCATCCGCTCGCTGTCATAAATACCTCGCCGCCGACGGAGGACTTTTCTGCTTAGAGTACTTTCCATAGAGTACATAGAGTCGTAATGTAAGTGGGAGAGCTGGCGCCATGTTCTGCTCGACGAATTCCGAGCCCGGTGTGCGCCGAGTTCGGGTCGCTTTTTCGATACATTTTCGATCCAAAATGGCGGTGTGGAATACGTGGTAATTCCTATCTCCGTTGTTGTTGTTGTTGTCATCGGATGGCCGGGTACCCGTGTATCGCAAACAATCGATTATGTATCGAAAAAGTGACCCGGCGTCACACAGGAGTCTCGGAATTCGGGACATGGAAAATGCTTAAAAGTGGCGCCAGCTCTCCCACTTACATTACGACTCTATGTACTCTATGGAGTACTTTTATAGGAAGAGTATGGACAATTCAAAAATTTGGAGGTTAGGTTTGATCAGGTCATGTAGCTCCTAGGGCCCAAAGAGGCAGCCAACCTATGAACTCGAATTATCCAGTGGTAAAAATTCAAACTCCGAGAGAAGGTAGACTGATCAAAAATTATAAAAGTACGTATAAAATTTTGATTTTGCATACATTCCTTAGTTTCAAAGTATTAATCCTTAAATACGCTTGTTTACAATGCGTTGTCGGCCTTATAAAGTAATCTTTCAAATGCATAGGTTGGCAGCGGCACTTTTCTAGTGATTTTCGTTTTTCACGTTGTCGTTCTTTTGGGCCCTAAGAGCAACATAAATAGAGTTATCCAAACCTCCTATGAAGGAGGTATGGACACGGAAACGGAACTTTAAAAAAAGTTTCGTAAATCTTACTCTACAGTGTAAAATCATGAGAGGAAAAGACTTTAGCCGTGCAGTGGAGCGCAAAGCGCTTCATAGGGCTGGACTGCGAAGCGATCAGGGGGCAGCACTATGTTATTATAATATACTGAAGAACTATAACATTTAGGCTCGTCGATTACAACTCTAAAACGAAAGTGAAAAACGAGACAATAAAAAACGAAGAAAAGAAAAAAGAGCAAATCAAAGGTATTCTCGGTTGTCCTCTCGGTTCCGGCATTCATTGATCGAATTAAAAAGACGTAAACGTGAAAAAATGGCGAAGATTGAGTCTTAATTGAGAGCCGACACCCCTATTGAAAAGCGGGGGTTTAACTGACGTGGGCCAATAAAACAGTCACCGGCACAACGGGGTCGGACACAATACCTTTCCGGAAAATCAGGGACAGTGCGTGACGGAGCCCAAGGTGCCGACAGGGATGGAGAAAGTAGGGACGAGGAACAGAAAATGATTTGTCGCCCCGGTTTATGAGGGATCCCACTCGGTAACAGTGAACTAGGTGAATGCACCTCCACGGAAATCTTTGTTGATACCGCTATATAAAGGAGGGTTCCCTTGTTTTGGCTCTCACTTTTTGGCGGCACTTTGTTCTCACCACCCACCCCCCCCTCCCCCCGCCCTTTTCCCAGCCGCCCCGCTCCCCCGACCCTCCCTTTCGCTTTTCTGTTCTTAACTGGATAATGTTTTCATTTAAAAATTAGGAACCTGTCGGTTTTAGTTTTCTGCCGCGCGCAATTAACCTGGATTTTTCCCCTCTTCCCGTCAACTCTGTTTGACGGCGGTTTCCTTCAAACTCAAACGATCTCGCAGATTCTATCGGTTCGGCTGTTGATTTATTGCAGGGCACGGCTGTACATGATACTGCCATTAATGGCCCGTCATATCTGATCGTCCTCGGAACGTCGTCCGCGGGATTTTGGTCAGGGATGCAGAATATCATAACATTTTGTCAAGTGAAATGTCGCAAAATGTTTCGAAACTTCTTTAAAAACTTCAGAGGAATGAATTCAGGACTGTGACTCATTAACTTCACCAGAGCAATCAATGGTTAAATCAATGGTTGAAAAATACGCATCACTCTCTGTGATTTTAGAAATCTTCATATAGAGCGAGTAGTAAGTCGATTAAGAGTATATCTTTTTCTGAAAGAAAATTAATTCTTTTTTCTTTTCAAATTCTCTCTTTTTGCAATTTTCTTTACTAATTCAAAAATATTTGCCGGAACTGTCAAAGAGAATTTTTTTTTTTATATATCCTAAAGGAGGATAAAACATAATCGAAGATTTTTAAACTTTGAAATGAAAATACGCATTTTTTTTGCTTCAGTCATCGACATGACATTTAAAAAATAGTAATAACTTAATTTTAAAGTTTCGGAAAAAAGTATCCTGAGTCGAACCTTTGAGTTCCAAGTCGAATTTTTGGTTATTTGTTGCGGGTTGCATGCCTAAGCAGGTCCTGAAGTTTCAATAAAATTTTATGAAGATTCCTTGGACATTTCGAGATATTCTATTTCACATCCCTGATCTTGGTGCATGGAGGCGAGGCCGCGGATTCAGAATGACGCACGAAGAGGGGCTGTACCAAGTGCTATCACAAGAAGGACGTTAAAATAAGAGGAAATACCAAGGATGAGGAGAAAAGGAGAGAAAAAAATGAAGAATAACGATAAGTATCGAATTTCCTAGGAAGCACAAAAAGTAACCTATTCGGAAACGTAGTCGCGCTGCATGCTTTGACTGAACTAGTGAACGTTGTATGGTCCTGAGATATTGTCCACTTAAATCTCGCCTTCAATTTGGCCACATAGGCAACAAACATACCTAAGAGTGCGAATAATTGCCTGTCCAGAAAACACACACTTATGTCCCTTCATCGGCTTCGAATAGCTCTAATTTTGACGGAAATCTCTCTAATTTCCACTTTAACTCAACGACTCAAAAGAGGAGCTAGAAACTCTATCAATTTATAGCAAAAAATCATAAAACAGCGTTTGCATCCCTTGCACGGAATGAAATTTACCTACGAGTCGCTGAAGATTCACTTTAAACTACCCTTGGCAACGCCGTCTCGTCTGAAGATAATCCACTCAAAAACGAATGGACTCCCATAAGAGTTGATGACAGTGCGAGAGGCTCATTTTGTCATGGCTGAGATCAAAGACTGCGTGAACTTGTGCGGGACAATGGAGATTCGAACCCGGGCCAGCCGACGAAATACGGTGCACTCCGATTGTTTACAATGGCACTTCCGTTAAGATTGCAGGTGACTTCCGGCCTACCCCCTCTCGCCCACTCGGGGAGGAGTGGTGCGTTCATCCCCTTTATCTCAGCCTTCGATGATAACTGATACCACTCCAAATCGCAGGGTCGCCGCGTCACCTTCATAATGGATTGATTTAGTAGCTCCGTCATTCGATATTCATTGTGAACGTATTATGTGGGGGAAATCTCTGCAGTGCTGTAAAAAAAACCCTTATGAGAATTCAGACGTTTCCAAATTTTCTCCCAACGAAATGTTTATGTTTCAGGAAATTTTTAATACTTTTCCTTGAAATTTTCAGATACTTTAATATGAAACTCTTTGAAAAATTAGAGGAAAAATATTAGCAGAGTTACCCAAAACTTCTTATTTTATCGAAGAACATTTCGGAACGTCTAAGGTTTATGCGGCGTTCTTTCTTACAATAACAGAACTGTACGCGGCCATGTCACAAAATCAGTAGATGTTGAATCGAAGTCGTGAAATGTCGTTAATTTCATTCTTGAAAGTTTGCAAATATTCCTAAATGTCATAAAATTTCATCATATTTTTTCAATTTAAGTGAAAATTGTTCTTCTTCAGAGCTGATATTGTAATTAGAAATTAGAGTAACTTAATTGAGACGATAGACAAGAGGAGACCTTCCATCGGTGTTTTAGCAATGATGGAAGTTTATACATACTTATAGGACTCCATCATTCAACTATTAGGTGGTACTTTACCAACGTGCAGAGAATTTCGTTCTGTAATCAAGCCGAAATTAAGTAAACTTGTTTAAAATATTATGTCATCCAAATTTGATCGGCCATCAAGTGAGTGGATCAGCTGCGCGAGTTGCAGTGAGTGCATGGAGAATCAAAACGCCTTCAACTCCGTGCGTATGCAACACGGACATCCGTTGAGTTCAAATAGTTGTATCCAGGCGTTAAAGTAAAATTAATTTAGTATTTGTCGCATGCAAAACTAACTGGTGCGCTTTGATCGTTTCTCTGACCTTAACTTTATGTTAGCGTTGCCTATTGTACCGATGGAATGAACTTTCTTGTAGATTCTCTCGATAAAAAAGAAACATTGAGTGCGGGCATCGCCCACGATGAACTTCAGTGGCGGGACCTGAAGCAAATCAATGATAATGCTGAGAGATATTTAATTCTCGTTAGTCCTCGTTTTTATATATATCTTGATTTACCTTGGTTTTTCGTCCATGCAGGTATCACTAAAAAATTGGGCAAAAAGTCTGAAACTTTGTCCAAAAATTCTGTAAGGTTTGAGAATTCAAAAAAAAAAAACGTTTTTCGTAAAAATGACGGATGTCGACGTCCGTTACTGGAACAAATCTGCTCCTAAATGGTCTGCAATTTGCAATTCGGAACTACAATTTCTGGCTTATACATAAAAACATTAATCTACACAGGGAAACTAATAACACTTAAGTTGTTTCTGATACGAGCCAGATATTGCAGTTCCTAAGTTCAAAATGTAGTCCAAATATCGATCATACACTTAGAACGCATCGCGCTAAAACTGAGGATGTAGGTACCGTAAACTCCTTGACCAGTGCTTCAACTTTTTCTCAAGTGCTGCTATACTTATAGGCATTACTAGTAATAAGGGACCGTTAAGTAAAATATTAATAAAACTTGATGAAGTTTTCAAAAGTTGTAAAAATCTGTATCATTTCAGGATTGAATGATCTCCAACAAGATTAAAGTGATTTCGAGGATGATCTGGCAACAGCGTTTGCAATTTTCCCACCCCCGGCTTTTTAGAATGCCCCGAAAACAAACAGCGAGGCTACGAGGCCATGGGAATCCCACGATGCTCTTGTCGTGCTGCGGCGGCGGCGGTGGCGGCTGAATTCGAGACTGACAGCTTCGCCAGCCCTGGGGTCCTACTCCGGAGGCTCTGAGAAAACTAAATAAAGGGATGAAGACGCGAGATTTTGGCGTCAGCCATCCGATTCTTAGATGGCACTCGGTGCGCAGAACAAGAAAGGCAGCTTGAGAGGAAATTTTAGAGTTATGATGGATGGAGGCATTGGTGGATCCAGCAAATTGGCAACAATGACTTGTCTCCATTTAAACCTATGGAAATGTATCGATTCTTGGAGGGGCCAGGTGCTCCGACAAGAATCGATTATTTAGCATAGGTTTAAATGCAGGAGAACGGTGTTGCCAAATCGCTGGATCCGCCTCTGGGAAGGATGTCGCACCAGGGTGGCATAGCCATAGAGGGAGTTGAATTTCATTTAAACAGCGTTGAATTTCTTTCATTTAAATCCCCTAATAATTCAAAATACTTACTTCCGGTTATGACATCGCAGTGATTTTTCTGAAAACTTGTTTGAACTAACTGTAAAATGTTGTAGTTTGGTCTAAATTCGAGTTTGCCCGGTAAAATCATCACTATATCTGTAAATTAAGAAATATAATTGAAAAATCTTTAGCCCGAATGATACTCAACCTGTTGCCTACGAGAAATCAGAGCCCAGACTATCCGTGCGATCAGACAGAACGTCTGCACAAAAGGGTCAAACTAAGGAAATGCAGATAGTAACCCGGAAACCTTTTTTTCAGGGCGATTCTCTAGGGTCAATAGTTCGAGAGTAAGCCAAGACCACAGGTTAACCCGCGAAAACCTTGGATCGTACCTGTGTTGTACAGGCCGAAGAGAACAGGTAAACCTAAAATCTCTCCGAGGGCGCTGCGCAAGCGGGCCAGTGCATCCCCAGCGCGCTGTTTGTGTGCCAGAATGCACCGTTCAAGGTCAGTGTCGGGGTGGATTGCCATCGCTGCCAGCCGGGGGTTGAAAATCATCCCATTTCACCTGGAGATCAAGGTGAGAGCCCTCTCACCTGGCGACCCTGACAACATCAACTCCCGCTGAGTGGGGGCAGAAAATGGAAAAGAGAGGGAAGAAACGCTCTTCTTCTCCTCGTTTATCATCGGGAGGTTGTGGCCATGTTGCCATACTGCAGCGCAGCGCAGCGAGCCTCAAGACAGGACAAGAACTACATCTCTAAAAGACATTTTCTCATCAAAATTTCGAAGAATATATCGAAAACATCTAAAACTAACCCATCGGTGAAAAATTAACGTTAGTAGTTTACATTCCAAGTAGAAAATTCAAACTTACAGCGAGCTGGGGGCTGATTGTTGAAATTGATAGACAAAGCTATACGCGAAGAAGACATAAGGAGTATGGAGCAATCATATTGGTTGAAATGGGTGGTTCTTATAGACTAAGGGAGAAAATAATGGACTAACCAAAAGGCCTCTTGTTGGTTGCCGTTAGTTAGAATATGCCTGCCTCCTTTGTCCATCGCAACCACTCGCCTAGACCAATAGGATCCCTCTATATCCTTTTTGTCATCTTTGTCTCTAGCTTTGTCTACCAATTTCAACAATCAGCCCGCAGCTTGCAAAAAAAATAATCAACATTGAAAACAAATACGTCAGGCAAATAAATAGAGCTTGGTCTCTTACACAAGCATACCTTCTCTAACACAAGGCATCCCTCATTTTGGTGCTGATAACGCGAAATGTGAATAGACATGAACGAAAAGTAACATTTTGCTCACTTCTGAGTTAAATTTGGAAAAAATTAATACGCTCGTAGTATTGTATACAAAATTTGAAGCAAATATTGCAGTGTTTAATTTCGTACCCTGTCCAATGTCCAGTGGTCCACTGTGGTAAGTCACCTCCTTTAGCTGGGGTGGGGAAGAGGTTATTCGTAAAAATCTCAGAGTTGAAGTTGTATCATTTCAATATTTAATGAGCGAAGAGAAGGTTTACGATATCTAATAAATGTTCCGGAATATAGAAAAAGACAAATCAAACGCACACAACCCACAGGAATTCTCGAAGCATAATTTCTTACAGAGTATAAAGCTAAGATGCCTTCACGTATGAAGGACAGAGGTTATCGAAAAGGAATCAGAATCAAAGACATGTGACTAAAAATACCCATTTTTACAATAGAATAATTGATAGTGTATGAATCGGATTCACAATCAGTCGAGAGGGACCAAGAACACAGAACATTGGAATCACAAACCACGGAGAGTGTAAAATACTTTTTTCAAATGGATTTCGCAGAGGATCATGTGGTTCTTTTAAACTTGATCGTCAAAATTAGAGCGAGTGTGCGTATATTACTTTAATCGAGAACTTCTTTACATTCCTTGTTTTAATCAAGATTTGTAAAAACTTATCTGTTTATGTAAACTTGGACACGCGGTGAAGCGAGGAATCAACCGAAACGGTTCTTTGCCGAGACCGAGACGGAGCGAAAATGAAACGGCCACTACAAGCCACTATTCGTGCTCCCAAGCCGCACATTTTGCCATCACGGTTTTTGAAGGCGAATTTTATTCAATGAGAAACACGCAGCGAAAAGACTAATCAACGCAAGCTCCTTCACTGAAACCAAAAAGTTACTGGCTATTTTGACATACCTTCCATTCCATTCTCAGAGGATGAAAAATCCGGGTGCTGGAACCGTAGCTGCGATTGCTTCGGGTGCTGCGCCCGGAACTTCCGGTCTCTGAGCCCGGAGCGCGGACGGTATGTCTATAAAGCTCATAAGTACAGCTTCCACGGCTGGAGTTTTTTTCAGTATTGGCCTCTTACGGTCCATTGCTTTTTCATTTACTTATTAGGAGTAATTAAAAAATTATCTGCATGGAATGTTCGCTAATCAGCGCGCGAGGCAGCGTCCCGTGCGTCACGGACACCGCTAGTGACCAGTAAAATTGTGTCAAAATGGCAGTCATACAAATTACGACAAATTTTCTTTTATGGATTTTGACGGCGAAGGGTTGGGCAAATGGATCCAGTTAAAAAGGAATATCCCTTCTGATTTCAGTTGTTGGCAGAAGGAGATTTAACTGATGTCAATCAAGAGCAGTAAAAAATTCAATTGTGTAAAGGGCGTTCGGACACTGTTTTACCGGTCATTTTTATCAGATTCAATGATTGCTCTCATTTAGAGTGTTCATCAGTGACTTTATTCTTATCTACACTGGAAAAAAACACATTGGATCTAGAGTCCAGACTCTTAAAAACATCGACAAGAAAAATACTCTTGATTCAATCAGATTTTAGCTGAAATCAAGAACCAAGCCTCTTAATTTGAGCGGATTTCCTTTTGATTTAAGCATTAATCTGATTGAATCAAGAGTCCTTTTTCTTGTCAATGTTTTCAAGAGTCTACACTCTAGATCCAATGTGTTTCTTTTACCAGTGTAGTTTAAAGTTAACTGATTTATACAAGTGCACAATTATTAATTTTAACCCCGTTCGAGAGGCTTCTCGATGCCATGTACTGAAACTTTCAGCTTGAACTGTAAGCTTGTTGGAATGAACCCTTTTGAAAACGGCCGAATCCAATCAGATTCGGAATTGGAAGTAGTAAAATATGTATGTTTTCAAGTTGGCAACCCTGCATTCACGCACAAAATGACAAAACCTTTCGGCGACCGGTGCGCATGGCGAGTTTTACCTTTGAATTTCACTTTTCTACCTTTCCTCCCTCGTTCGTCTCACCCCTAACCCTGCCTCCGCGCACCCCCTCCTTGGCCTCTGCGCTGGCCTAGGCTCACTTGTCGTTCCACCTGATTGTGATTGTTCTACGGCCCGAGGACCAACAATAGCGACGCCGATTTTTGCACTGCTGACTGACTGCAGCACGGATCTTCGCAACCCACCAACTCTCACCGTTTATAAATTTCCAACACGAATCTTCATGAGGGAGCCGTTTATGAAATATGTAACGTTCTAGAGAAGGGAGGTTCGAAGAGAGCGTTACGCCGTGATGCGCGTTACAGAAAAGGAATCTTAGTCACAGAAGCGATACAAGAGGCGCAGGAGGCTCCAAAAATCCAAAATTTAGCGTTGCAAAACATGAACGGTACCGAAGAGAAGACCTTGTGGTTGATGATATCCTCTCTATTCTAGTAAATTCATTTTTAAACCGCTCGATGGACGGGGCGAAGAGGGCGGAGTAAGAAGAGTAAGAAGCGGCCTTTGGGGGTGCGTAGCGTCCCAGGGGCTGGGTCGCGTAGCGGCCAGAGGGCGCTCCCTTGTTGTGAATATATTGGTATTGGCAAGGGCTCGTTTCTTGAATCACGCTCCTCGCCTAGACCAGTTAACAGAAGTGAAACTGTGGACTAAAATAAATTTAAAAGACAATTTTTTGGATTTTTACGGCCTTGCTGAAACCGCAATTGATGGAAACATGATGTGAAACTGGAAAATCTGTCCAAAGCTCATGTAAAGTCTCCGATAAGGAGTAAGTACACACGTATGAAAAGTTACTTCATTTTATGTGTTCATATATACAAAAGGACCTCATATGCATCGCAAGATTTAAGAGAGGACCTATTTAATTAAGGAATCAAACTAAATTTCAGAAAATTAGGAAAGCGGATAAAAGCGGGAACTATCTGAGGCAGATATGAAGTCACGAAATGGGGCTAAATTAGAGGGTTGAAAAAGATAATGATGGCCCTCCTTGCATGGACAGAGGCATTCTTCAATAATTAAACCATCATAATTCGAAGTAGCAGTTAGTGATGTCGGGAATCCACGATATTCCTCATACATGATGTTGCGGAAGTATTTCAAGATTTTTTCTTTCATCGATGAACTTTTTTCTAACAGTTTATAAAAATTTCCTTTCATAATAATCACATTACTTTCTAGGCTTAATCTAGGCTTTTCTCCCCTTAGACTCAATATTCGAAGACTCTCTCCTTTGTCTGACTGCTGAACGCACATACTGTTTGCTTCTTGAAGAAAAGTGAGTGAAAATACGGAAGACTTTTTGGGAAAATTTTCAGGAAAATATGTATGTAAGAAGGAATAGGTGTATAAATGAATTAAATCGAAAGAAACTATGAGCGTAGGATGTAGGTGCTTCATAGTTCCTTTTTGGCTTGCGTAATTGGCCGTATTTAAATCCATACGAACTATCCCCAATTGTAACATGGACTCCGTGATGCATGTATGTTTATGGGTCTCAGAGCGCAAGTCATAATAAAGAGCTGAATTTTGATTGAAACACGTTCATCTAGTCTACTGAGAATGATACATCACGATGTAAAATCTGATCAGCATTGCAAAGTCTCATTTTTGCAGTTAATGACTTGATTCGTTTGCAATTTTCCCAAGCCATAGCCAAGCACCATAATGACATCATTGTTGGTCCCAAAAGTTCAATCCGAGAAAAAAAAACTTTGGTTATGCAGACTTAACTTCCGTTAGTATCAAAAAGCAAGAATTTCGGTCAGATAAATCCTCGGTCATAGAAACTGAGCTTGGTTCCTGATAAAAGGACTCTTAGGTAAAAAATATGAGTAGAGCCCGTATTCGTAGTCATCCCTTATCAGGCACTTTTCTCAAGAGGCCTATGATTTACGAAGTGACTAGGAGAGGTTTACGAAGACCCTTAACGAAGCATCATAAAGAATGACAATTTTGAGATGGATTGGATTTTAACGAACGGGAGAAAAAATTCTATCACTTCGACAAATTTCAAGGTATAGATACGAACCCGCATTAAAATTTTCAAAACAAGGACAACTTTTTCTTTTGTATTTTGAAGATCATTGTTGTAATCTCACAAAGGTCTGATTCTCAAATATACACTGCTGAATTAAGGCGTTGGTTGCAGAAAGGGCATTTCTTAATTGTGATGTTTCAAAATCTCTGGTGCTACTTTTTTTTTTTACAGAGGAAACTATTGGGTGAACTTCTTGAAAATTTACGTTTTCAGCACTGTAAAATCATAAAAAATATTCTGTAAAAGTCACAACAAATTACATACGTTTGCTTCAATTATAGTAGTTGAAACGTCAGCGGATATTTTGAGACACTGCATCGAAGAAATGTTCTTCCTGCACCCAGCGCTATTTTACCGGCGATTTGTTGAAAGTATTATCTGTATAATGCTATGTTACAGATCTCCTTAAACTTCCTTTCATCATGTAATCTATAAAGGGCCTCTAAAGCAACAAAGCTACTCAAAGAAGGACACTATACATATGGATACATTCCTTAGATACAACGGTCAGTATAACGGACTGAAACGTAGATCACTGACTGCAGCTTATTGTCAGATCCTGTAACCGAACACTTCGGTAATCTGGACCAAAAACGTTGGTGCTATCGAAGTTTTATTCTCTGTTCAGGAATGGACCTTAAGCCTCAACACCTTCCAAAAAGTTAATACCTCTTTGTCCTTGGTGGAGAGGTGAATGCTTCCTGGCAGTGTTAGCCGACCATAAAAACTCTCAAAAAATGAGTTTTTCGAAACCATGCCGCGCTGCTTTACCGCTTGGAATTATTCTTGCGGTTAATTGTTCCACCAAACTGTGCGCTCTCGTTTTAATTTTAAAGCAGGGGAATAATAAGAACAAGCGAAAATATGAACGTCAAATATAGATATTGCTTTTTTTTTACCGTGCCCTCCTCTTGAAACTGGATTGGTTTCGCGCGAACCCACAAATGAGGCGCCGCCAACATGGTCTCGAGATCGGCGAGCAAATTTCTCGGATTTTTAACCAAAGTGAAACTTGGACGTTTTTCACTTTCCTCTCCCATCTATTGAACGCCTTTCCCGATTAAATCAGTGAGTCAGTTCCGATACTGACAGGAAAATACTTTGAAGTTTGAAGTTCACATATTAAGGAATAATATTAAGATTTGTAAAGCGCCAAGTTTCTGCGTACACCATTAAGTAGCATAGAATTCCTTTTAAGAAAACGATTGTGGGTGACGTCATTCACCGCTTGGGCATGCACTGCGCTTTTTCTTGTCAGTGAGTCATTTTCTTCATTAAGAGCGGCCATTTTCTTTTATCCTTTTCCAAAGGCCTCCAGTAATTCCACCATAGTTAGGTTCCTATAATAGAGGAATTCTGTAACTTGAACAGAAAAATTTTGCTTTACATATCGTCGCATGGCTTACAAAAGGGCGTAACTACACTTAAAGATGAGCCCAGAAAAGCATTGAGTTGTTTGGACAGTAGGGGTTCTAGCGAAGAGCAATTTCGCCCTTTTGTCAGCCAAGCGACGATTTGAAATAAAGTTTGGTTCTTGTAACCTAATTGCCTTCCCCATATTGATGAAAAACAGGTGAAAATACCAGACTGGCCATACAATTCCCTGCTTTTTTCAATGATCAATAATCATCAAAAAAAATTGTGAGATTGTCGCATTTTTTTTAGGGTCGCCCACAGTAAGGGGAAAAAACAGAACCAGCGAAGATTCCCTTATTCACCATCTCGTTGGTTCGAACTTAAATAAAAAGCGATTTTGCATCAGCGCGAAGCGCAGTATATGGCGCTTGAAACCGCAAACATAAACGACTTTGAAAATAAATAAAAATCCAGGAACGAGAGCATGAGACGCGATTATCGTCCGGGAAAGTCTCCGGACGCCGCCGCGCCGCGCCGAGCAGTCATGACGTAAGGTTCGAGGCGGACAGGATGTGCCGGACACTTACGAAAAAGCTGATTTTCGGTGCAGGAGACCACAAAATCCACCATTAAATCTGGTTTTAATTGACTCTTAAACGAGCGTCCGACTGGCGCGCTGGATGCAGTTTCAAAAATCAGCTTCGGGGCGGAACCGCAGGGGAGACTGGGGAGAGCCTCTCAAAACGAGCGTGCATTCTCAATTTTGAGTTTTTGCTTTGATCTTTTCGCAAAGCGGTGTTGATATTTTGGTAATATAGCCTCTCGTCAGAGGCATTGGACTCCGAGTTTATCTGGCGTGCTTTGCTAAAACATCTAAGATATTCTGAATCAGTTAGTGTTCAAACTTAACATGTCTATAAGAGGTAGAGCTTTACACTAGAGAAAAAAAAATTATACCGCGGGATAAGTATCAATGGTAAAACTAGCAGACCACGTATCCTGTTTGCGCTGTTTAAAAATGCCCGCTCCCAATTTATTTTTTGGAGGAGAACAAATCAATATCATTCCTGTCTTGAAGGTGATTTTTTGTGGGGGGAAAAACCGTTTCCGAGCATGGAAAAGCTCATTTTAGCTTTTTTGACCCGAGAAAGGAGTCTTTGAGTTGAGCCGAAACTTCAAATGCATTTTGTATGGTAAAATCCTACGAAAATTACGTGGAGCACATCGGGAATAGCTCTAATGCACAGTTAGCGTATAGTCCGCAACGCAATCAGGTTTGCATGCCCAGGAGGACGCTCTATGGGTAAAAATAACACATTTTTCTTCTATAAAATTTTTTCCAAAAAAGCTCGGAAGGAGCTACGAACCGCAACCCCCCCCCCCCCCCCCCTCCAAGGAGGAAGGCGCTCAGCTTGGTCTAGGCCCTTTTGGAAAACTTTATGGAAGAAAATGTATTTTTAATGTATTTTAGGAAATTAAATGTATTGTGCAGAACGTGTTTTTGAAAAGTGGACGTTTAACCAGGGATACACTGTATGTCTAAACAGACTCATTCAAGTATAATTTTATTGTTTTAAGACGGTTTTCCCTTCTTTTGTTTTCAGTTGAGCGTATGCGCAGCGTTGTGGTTTACCGATGATGGCCCGATTGAAGAAACTGCGCAACGTTGGTCCAGTCTGGCTCCATTGGACTGTCAAACTAATTCGTGCAAGCCAGCCTTCAGCCAGTTCTCCTCTGCGTGGAACTTTGTCCTCTTTGCTGCGTTGCGCGATCAAGGCGTTACTGGGGTCAACCATAATCGCATCTGCCCACTTTGCAGCAGTTGGATATTCCTATTGGCCTAATAGCCACTTAATACCGTCCACAGGAAAAACACCCTTAACTCCAATCAAGACGTCACATTTTTCTTTCACGCACATTGTTATACCACGAGAAACCCTGATCACTAGGGTGCTTCATTTTAAAAATTTGAATTCTCAATCGTATGCTACGCTTATTTTAGAGCAAAAGAGAATAAATGGTCGTTGGTGTTTCGGCAATAAAAAATTTTTCCAGATTTTTTTTTTTTTTAACTCTTTAGTCCACTTAAACAGTGTTAACTCACAAATCTTAAATCTTTTTTGGAGTTGATTTCCAGACTTTCCGTTGTAAAACTCGTTTTCCTCACAAAATGCAGAAGAGAAAATGTGTTTCATAGTGCTTTACGTCATATATTGTCTAGTGTCTAAATTTTTTCGAGACATGTGGTATTCTTTCAGGTACAACCGGAATTCTCCTCGAGACAGCTGTAATTCTCTTCTCGAGACCTACCATTTTCTGCAAGGAAATTGAGTTCTGATGAACGTTCCGATGGAATTAATTTTTAATTTTTTAATTATCAATTAATACCCCTCTTACCGCCTTAAGGTTTCATGTAATTTTGAAAATTTAAACTGGTATTTCTTGAAATAGCAAATACTGCACTTATGCGCCCTGTCCTCAAAGCCCCTCATTTACAATAACGTGTTATTATATAATAAACTATCTTTTTCTTGTCAGTTTAAACACCCGCAAAAATGCGATTCAACGCAGTTAATTTTTTTTTTAAAAAAAAAGAAAGAAAATAAGGTTGAAAAATAAGCGGCAACGGTGATCTGGACAGAAACTTCAGTTTCAGCTGGACAATGGCCTTGGAGCAGCGAGCGTCGTGGAAGTTCGCGTGACAGTAAGTGATTTCGCACCAACTCCGATCTTCCTCGCTCTGCAAATTCACCCTCCCCCTCGCCCCCCTCGCCCGAACCGTATCAGACTTGATCCATTTTGATAGTTAAATCACTATAATTTATATATTATTTTAAATAAAATCCTTGAGCCGGGACACAAGACTGGCGCTCCGCTCAGTCGCCGGTCGTGGCAATGAACTGAAATCCGAACCGATGGCTAATTAAACGGGCTACGTCTCGAGTCCAGATTTTTTGGAACTGTCCGGGGGCCCGGAACGTATTTCTGCTAAAAGGAACTATGTGCACAGGGTTTGCGTGTAACATAGTTCCTTTTAGCATAAAAAATACGTCCATTTGTGCTATGCTCGACCGTTAGAAATTTCGACGCCCAGTGTGCTGATTTTTCCGCGTCGAGTGTCACAAGTCTCTCACGCGAAAAAATTAAATTTTAAGTGTGGTTTCTTTTCTAAGTTCTTTTAAAAAAATTGACGTTCAATCGAAAATTTTCTTTGCAGATGTTTACGCATATCTGTCAGTCGTTAGACATATTTCAAAATAGAAATTTTCCCCTTGTATCCAAATTCAAACTTAGACATTTTTCATCTCTCTAACGAATGCCTTAAGACTTCTTTTTTCATATAATTTCTTCTCTTCTTTCCTCCCATCCCTCCTGGTTCCTTTATTCTCTCTTTTTGTCCTCTCGATTCACTAGCAGAGCTATCGCGTCAAATTGAAACGTGCTCCCTGTGCAAAAAGCATGCGCCCGAAGCTTTTACGACCCCCTTATTAAGAAATAACATTAATGAATGAATGCAGCTCCCAGGCACCCCAGCATCCGTGAAATTTTTCACATCCCACCTAAATCTGTAATCTTTTCACGATATCGCCGTGCGAGAGGCAATCAACCATAGACGGTGCAAAAGTACATCCTCTCATCCGATGGGAGGTTTCAGGAAGAGAAAAGAGCGATGAGGTATACACAAGCGCGAAGCTCATATCAAGACATGAGCCCCGAGGGGTGCTACTAATGCACTAACGCGGGGGTTCTAACACCGTGCGGCCTACGCTGAAACGTCTAAATCCTCGTTTCCCCAACGACAGAACGTAACTAAATTTGAGCGTTGTAAAATTTCCACCCTCAAATTGTATTTCTCCTTGGAGACAGCGAGGCACTTTTAACTGATAATGTCTCTGATTTTTCTTCTGATTATACTCAAAAATCAGCAGAAGTTTAAAACGAAATTCTGCAGTTACATTTCCCTAATAAATTGTGTCGATGGAGTCACTTTTGCAATTTCGAAATGTAGTTAAGTTCTTTCATCTGATGAATGACGAATACTCGGATGGAACGCGGGGAGCGGCGGGGCTTTTTGGCGGCTGACATTATGCAATGAATGGGCAGAAATTAATCTTAGGCGCTTAAAAATATGAGGATGATGACGACGACGTGAGTTGCTCGGGCGGGAGCGGGCGGGTTTTGAACTTTTGACCCCCCGGCGCGTCATCCGTTGTCTCGGTCAGAATCAAGGTAATAATAATTTAAATCACTTTCGTACAGTCCATAAAATGTGCCAACGTTGTAAGCGACGTTTGTATGATGCGCTTCGGGCGGGCCATAAATAAGCCTCAAAACGCTAAACAGAGGATTTCAAACTGTAATATTAATAAAATAAACGGCTTCATTCTTTTCGGTGACCTCCGGTCCAAATTCGCGCTAGGTTTTCCTTACTCTGCTCTGATCGGGAGGAACAACGTATGGGCTTCCAGGCGTTACCAAATTGAGGCGTCGGGTGCAGAAAGGGCATTTCTTGGTTGCGTTGTTTCAGAATCTCCACTGCTAATTTAAAGTGGAAACAAATGTGTGAATTTTCTAAAAATTTTCATTTTCAGCATTGTTTAAACATGAAAAAAGTGCAGTCAAAGTTTCGACGTATTCCATAAATTTGCGTCCGTCTAATGAATGAAACGTTGGCGGAGATTCTAAGACATCGCAAACAAGAACTACCCTTTCTGCACCCAACACCTAAATTTCCATTGATATTACACAAATTTTCAGGGAAACTTTCGATTTTTTTAAATTGTTTTGATAATTTCGTTCGCACTTCAATCTAAAGTATTCGAACATTTCGAGGATAGCGTTCTTTAAAAACAAAAACAAAAAAAAAATTCGGGGGAAATTTGACAACATCCAAGTGCTTAAACGTCGTTTCCATTGCTGCGACAGTAAAGGAAAATGGTCAGTCGTAGTTCGTTCATTGAGAATTTTTAAGGAAGTCGCTTATGTTCCAATTCAGTTTGGCCTGCGACTTTTTTGTTGCCCACGGCCTATTAGTTGTCATGCTTGATCCCTATGGTGGTTAACTCATTACATGTAAAATCCATGGTGTCCAATCAATGTGCGGTTTCAACTTGAGTCCATCCGTTCCCTTGACTGAGTGGTTACACCGATAAAAATTCGATAAAATTATACATTTTTCCGGTTGAAAAGATCCGCGGAGGGATCATTTGGCGGATCCAGCAAATTGGCAACATTGTCTTCTCTCCATTATATCCATTAAACACATGGAAATGTATATATCGATTCTTGGAGGGGCCTGGTGCTCCAATAAGAATCGATTATTTAGCGTAGGTTTAAATGGAGGAAAATGGTGTTGCCAAATCGCTGGATCCGCCTCTGGGAAGGATGTCGCGCCAGGGTGGCATAGCCATAGAGAGAGAGAAAATCTACGGTCAGAAATTTCCCACAGAGGGAGGGAGGGGGGTCAAGGCAAAAAGTCCTGAAAATCTCGAGCAATTTTGGAATTAGATTGTAAGAGCGGAGAAAAGTGTATGGTTTTTTGCCGGAACTAGCACTAGAGATTCAGTTTACAGGCTCTCTGTGACCACAAGCCAAACATCCCGGAGGACCATACAGATTTCATTTTTGAGATAGCTACACGTAAATAGGTCCTTGTCTGGGGTTGGCACGACCGATGGGTCCATGAAGAGGAAAAAATGGAGTGACCATCCTCAACCTCTCGATGCAACAAAGGCCGCGAACAAGGCAGAAGCAAGGGAAGGAGGGAAGATGAGAAGGAGGACGAAACTCGAGAGCAAAATGAAAATGATCATAAAAATCGTGGAGCTGCAAAGATGAGAATTAGTTTGGACAGGATAGGCGCCACCCACAACTCTCCACTCCCCGCTCACCTGAGGCGGGCAGTCGCGCTGGGCTCACCTGAAAATCGCATTGAAAGAACCAAGACAAAACGCTGCTAAATGGGAGATCATCCTCCAGCGTTGCCGAGAAAGCGCCTGTTGCACTTGTTGCTCTTACGTCCTACACGGCTGCGTTAATAAAAAACGCCGTATTAGCCTTTAGACGTTGCCAAATCTCCCCCCAATAAAATAGCTAATTTTGAAGAAATTTACGCACATAATTTTCCTCAAAATTTTCAGATAATTTAGATTAAATTTCGAAAAGTATTTTCTGAAAAATTGGAAGATGAATCCTTGCAACTATCCCAATAGATCCGTCTTTTATCAAATAAAATTTTCCAACGCTTGGGGGTTCATATGGCGGTTCTCCTTACATAGTAAGGCAGTACAGAAAAGGGCAGTGCGCGCAAAAGTATGGGATTTTCAATTTTGCAAAAAAAACTAGGAGACTTGTGTGTCGAATAAATTTTTGTAGGCGAGTTGTGATTTTATCCTCTATTTGCGTTGATACTTGAAACTCAAATTTTTCATTCCGTATATTTCGTGTTTTGAGAAAATGGACCAGAAGTGAAACAATGGTCATTGCATTCTCATTTCCTTTTTCTTTTCCTTTCCCTCTTCCATCTGGAATCTCCGGACGAGAAATTTGATCAGTGACACTTCCCAACCCCTGAAAACTTCTAGTTCTGTAGCTGACAGTCCCTTTTGAAAGAAGTCACCGATGCAAAATAAAATAAGAATAAAGTCCGTAAAAAATAGAATTGGCAACTACTAAATTAAAAGTCGCGACGATGCCAATGCGTTCGTTTTCATCTCACTATACCTCATTCTGCAGCTTCACTGCACTGCTGCCCCTCTTAGTCTTCATGTATGCCCATTACAGCTTCTTCACTTCACATCAAAAAATCCAGCCCAAAAAGAAATCACGAACTTTAATTTGACATGCTGCGTGGTGATAGGGCGAGCCGTCTCTGATTGGCTGACAGTCCCCGCTTTCCGCTTTAGGACGGGGCTCGAATTTTATCCCTCATGAGAAGTAAGTAACATTGAGTTTTTTCACGGTGGAATAACGCGAAAATGGAAATTCATGTATGCGTTAGTAACTTAAAAGGTCTATACTCGGGGGTGTTTTTTGGGTAAGTATGTAGGAACCCTGCTAAAAAACAATCACGCCGCAAAAAATATTGATTCAAGAAAATATACTTCTTGGCCGCAAATAAGATTTTTTTTTTTTTTTTCAGTAATTTGGAACCAAATTTGTCAAATTACTCAATAGTGACCACCATGATACCCACATGGAAAAATGTCGACACTAAATGATAGTAGGTTGCTAATAAGTTGGTAACATATTGACACCATGTTACACTCGCCAACTGGTTCGAAACAGACTATGTTGCTAACAACATGATCTCAACATGGTATCAACCTGCTCATTTTTGGCGCAGAGGGGTGACACGCAACTTGTACCTCGAATTACGCCTCTGGTTGTTTCATCGATCCAACCCCCTTGTTTTTCCGCGCGGCACGGCAACATCACCTAGGTATGAGAAAAAAGTCTCACCAATTGACACGGTTGACCGGGCGGAACTGAAGTCAAAATTAATTTGTATGCGACAAGGAAAAAATCCCCGAGGAGATCGAAACGCCCCGGCCGCCGCGCCGCATAGGCCTTTGCCTTTGCCTGTTGATCAAGCGACCTACCTGTCGATGTGTTGCAAATGCCATTGTCCTATACTGAATGATAATAGCTTCGATCGTCTCGCTGTTTCCGATCCTCCCCCGACTGCTCGAAGATCGGTTTTTAAGTTGAAAGTTCGATGACAATTTTTCTTCGTTTCAGGAGCAATGAGCTTAGTACTCGTACAGATGGATTATGTACTAGAGTATCTTGTGTAGCGAGAGTATGAACAGGTGTGAAACTCCGAAAATCCGTCGGGCCTCCATCGATGCCTCCGCGAATAAAGTTAGGGCCGAAAAGGACCGCCAAGGCGCCAACCTATTAATTTGAAATTTCGGACTCAACTCTATGCTCTTATGCTTATTGAGGTATTACATCTTGATTTGATCATTTCCAGCTTCTTTCCAGCTCTGATGCTGGCCAAAACATGGGTTTGGGGCCGATTTTGGGCAAAATTCGGATTTTTGGCATTCGACCCGCAATATTCGCATTTCGCTATAAATCAGTCTTCAGACTCATGCTTGGGCCAATATTAGACCCCAAAAGAGACAGTGAATGAACAAAAAATGATGCATTCTGTCAAATATAGACGTTCACGGTTCAATGATACAAAATCGTAGTGTTGAGGAAATTTAGAGTTGGCCCAACAGCTACCTTTATCGATACTCCTCATTTTCGTAAAATACTTCCATTAAGTAGTGGTACCAGTAGATCAATCTTGAGTTTCTCTGCGCCAGGCCTATGGACTTTTTTTCTGTGGACAGTCACACTTCCCTGTCCCCGAAACTTATTCCCAGCTCATCAGTCGTGATTCCTCTTCGGAACGATAAAACCGAGACCTCATTGGAAGTGAGGGACCAGTAATCCTTCTTCTCAAAACAATAAAAACTTACCCACGCAGCATGGAAGCCGAAATAATAATCGACTAAACGAAGCCTCGTGCCGCACAAATGGAGCGGCGTTCAGCGAAAAGCTGCTCTTCAAATATCGTTATGAGCTCCGGTAATGGTGCAATTTCTTATTTTTGAAGATTCTCGTTCGAATGTAAATACTGCTTCGCTTAAAGTTGTGCAAATTACACTTCAAAGCAAGACAGACGGACGGACGAAATTTCATGATGCCCCTCGATTTACTTAAATAACCTCACCAGAAATGAACGTATTTCTGCCAAACGGAACTGTGTGCATTATGACATGAATCCTGAGACCCATAAGGATATATGTATAACAGAGCTCACGTCATAATGCACATAGTTCCGTTTGGCAGAAATACGTTCAAATGAGTTTCACATTTGTCTTGAATTTAATTACCCGCGGATATGAGTCCGCGGCTGGCTTCCACACTTAGAGGTCCGCCATGGTTGCCGAATTTTGCTGAAATATCAATATTTTTCCGCACCCCAAGTTGCACAACGTTATTTGTGAAATATCTGTCAAATTTTGACATTAAAATTAAAATACTTATGATATTCATTAAAACGGTTTTTACAATGAAAAATATCGACAGATAATTTTTAAAATGTTTTGATATTATCTGAAAAAGATTGAGACGACAAGGGCTGATTACAAAACATGTAACATCGTAAATATCTTAAATATAAAAAGGAAAAAGTATAAATACTTTGACAACTCATACTTTTCACTATCTACTGATCAATGTTCCAAAAAAATATTTTAAAAACTTTAAAGCTATGCATAAAAATATTACATCGATATTTTGAAAACATATTGAAATTATTCTTGATCCAACTGGGATACAGCTACATGCAAAATATGTGTATTTCATCCTACAATCTGGCAACCTAGATGGGCCCGCGGGTCCGGAATACGAGCGCACTCTGGCGGCGACACGGGGAACACCTTCGTGTCGGAGCCACCGCGCAATCTCGCCAAGCTGGATTCCGGGCGTTTAATTAAAATCAAATCAGACCATTTCGAAATAATAATAGCTACTTTAAAACCTCTTGACAGTCCCAGCCGAATTGAAGAGTCGGGGGAGGTTAGGGCACGCAGGGGGAACTATGTAAATTTCCCGCTCCAAGGAGGCTCATTTCGGCCCCCTAGTGTATCGCCACTCCCCTCCCGCCCTTAAAAATCGCAGGTACCAATTGCGTTGCCAAAAAACCTTGGACTTTCTATTAAGTTAAAGATGTAGCCATTGTAGAAGATTTGAAGGTTTCTCCACAAGACCTGAGAGTTTCTAATTGTGTTTACGATTTCCAGAAATTTTTGGCCTCTGGATTCCCTCCTTCCCAATGGAAAATTCATATTAGTGGTATGTATTCATCATTTTAAGAATGGAAATGGGTTGATTCCGCTGGGTGGATTCAGCGACTTACTCGCACAATCATTTTTTCGTCTGCAAATTCCTTACATTTACCGTTTATTTCAGTACGCACGAACTCATTTTTTAAATTTATTTATCATGCGGACTTTTACAATAATACTATGATTTTAATTCAAGTAAGTATCGGACCATGCGCTATACTTGGGAAAAGAATAACGTTGTAGTGACTGCTTAACTGTCTATCTAAATAAGATTCCTACATGATTTTATATGATCCTTCAATGCCTTTAATTTTTTCCAGATTACCTACACATCTTCATTTGTTGGACAATACATGGAGGCTGAAATTTTGGACACGTGCATTGTCATCTTTTTTCATACGATAAGATAGAGAAGATTGCAAAGTGCAAGTATAATGCTGAAATTTCGCTCTGAAAGTTACCGTGAAATTGCCCGTAGGGCGCTATTCAAACACTCTGTTAGTAGTATAAGCCCTTCACATCCGCCAGCTCAAACGAGGACAGCGATAGATCAAAAATCAGCCTTCAGATTCCAAAATACATTGCGTTTTCTGTTGCAAATTATTGGGAGAAGAAATTCGCGCAATGATGCCAAATCTCAAATTAATTTTTCGCGGCCCTCACCTTCGCTCATGAGCATTGTGAACTCAATTCCTTTATCGTGTCTTACATTTTTTCACGTAACGGTTATTGATAGTTAAAGTAGCTCTAAAGTAAAGTATCGCAACGGAGCCTAGCGAGATTTTTAAAATGATTCAAATTTTGGTGATATCGAAAAAAAGAAAAATCAAATCCAAGAGAAGTTTGCGACAAAGAATTAGTATAATAGCTGTGATATGAATAGTAGTAATAATTGTAGTAAATATAAAGTAATAATAAGTAGCGTCAAATTAAAAATATTCATATCTTCTCAAGGAGTAGGTTTTCGAACTTTCCATTATGAGAATTACATTTTACGTAAAACTTTGAAGATCCAACACGGGGGCTTTAGATCGTGCCTTGCCTTGTGTATTGCCCACGACTTATCTCTGAAGTTTGAACGTTAATTTTGGCTACAACGGTTTCGACTCTTACGAAAATCTCCGACGAATTTCGGATATAATCACCAAAATAATCAAGATACAGCGCCGGGCTCAGCCCGAAGTGGCAACCGACGTTGTCAGGCGGGCAGAGGAGTTGTATCGGTAATATACTACTCGTAGTGAATTTTGCGCATAAATTATAGTTTCAAAAATGCGCGCCGAGGCCGCGGGCAATTTTATGTAACCCGCGACACTCGAAATTCGAGACGACCGGGAATCGATTGTTCCCCCGCGATGAATACCTCGAGTATCGATCACGAGCGATTCGATGTATCGAAATCTGGTGTCCGCGAAACTTTGTAAATCTGCGAGTGACCGGTTCAGCGTCTGGCGGCCATCTTAACCGCCCGCCCAGCTGGCTGTCCGCTGATTGCTCTGCCTTTTTACTGAAAAACGGCACAATTCCGCGGAGGATCCTACGGAGATGCGCGGTTTTTACTCGCTGACCGCCGCTCCCGTCCGAAATTGCCAATTTCTCGATCCGCCGAAAAAGAGAAATTCCGCGGCGAATCACTTTCACATTCGCGTTTTTTGCCCGCGGAGCCCATGGATTTATGAATGTCGATATTGGTTTCATTTTTTTATGGGTTGGGCTCCTGAAACAGCGACCTACGCCACTGCTTAGCCCGGTTGAGCCTTGACACTAATCGCTGCAGCGGAGGGCTTTAACGTGGGAATGAAGGTTGAGGATCGTTTTATGGGTGTTCCTTAAAATTTTCTGAACTTAAAAGCTGTGCGGATTTTAAAAACTCAACAGAGAAGAACCATCTCACTTCTTCAACGAAAAAAATTTGAGGCTGAAAAAGTTAAAGCGGGTTTACTAGTGTAAAGTTTGTCCCTAAGGTAGGTAACTCATATTAGAAGTCCCTTTTATTTTCTTGAATAATTGGAAATGTAATTGAAAAAAAAGATGGAAATGAATGAAAAACGGCGATTTGCTAAAAAGCGGAATAGCTTCAGTAAGATTTGCCAGTTTTACATCACGCAGAGTCCAGCCCCTAGCTATTGTTCTGGTTGTAGTTACGATATCACTGTTGTGGTAACAAACCGTTCGGATTCTACAGTAATGCTGTATTGATATCGAGACTGTAATAATGTTCACCACGAAAGTAACACTGTAATCGCGACCAGAAAAGGGGGTGAGATCTGAAGACCACAAAGGGCATCATCAGAGCGATAGTTTCTTTCAAATATCGCTTTTTTTCGCATCCCTCTATGGGAGAACACGTGAAGTTGTTACTCTTTTTCTTTTTTAATTTCTTCATTAAAGGGTTCCAGATTAATAAACATACAAAACCAAGATTATTAATCGAATCAAAAACTTGAAATTGGAACACCAAAAACAACTAACTGCTAATCATTTAATTAACTATCGTAAAAAAGGAGGAAATCCAGCAATTCTCAATCTACAAGAAAATATCTTTCTGCGTGTGCTCCGCAATCCTCGCGGTCGGAAGGAAGCACTTACATACAATTTTAAGAATAGAAACTTACAATTTGGTAAACGCTAGCTACAATCAGGGCCCGATCACTTCCGGGCTACCCTTTTTTCGTCGAATCTCAAACGTTTCGGTCATTTTCTCAGCATCCCTTCACGTCGACGCCCCATTCTCTCACCCCTCGTCCATTCTACTTCGCAAAGGCGTTTACGCATCGACCGACATATGGTCACCAATCATCAAGCAGCAAGTTCCTTTTACTATTCTTGAGAAACTGTGATGTCAGATCGCTCCCGGCGAGAAAAAAATCGATCATATGTGTTGTTCAGCTTCTGTGCATTCTTTTCTATGAAGATTTAGAAAAGTAGCATTTGATGGTACTAACAAGAAAAAAAAAAAAAGATTAGATTTAAGTGCTGCGACTCTCACTGTCGACAATAATTTTCCCCCTTCACTGGAAAAAAAAATTGTATCTAGAGTCCAGACTCTTGAAAACATTGACAAGAAAAAGTACTCTTGATTCAATCAGATTCAAGCTTAAATCAAAAGGAAATCCGCTCAAATTAAGAGGCTTGGTTCTTGATATAAGCCTAAATCTGATTGAATCAAGAGTATTTTTTCTTGTCGATGTTTTTAAGAGTCTGGACTCTAGATCCAATGTGTTTTTTCCAGTGTTGCGTGCGTCAAGATAGAAAAAAAATCATTTTTTTAGAAATCTAAGATGTTCGTCTTCAGAGGCAAATCATAATGAATTGAAGCGTTGGACGCAGAAAGGACATTTTTTGGTTGCAGTGTCTCAGGATCTCCGTTAACGTTACATCCCCTACAATTAAACAATCAAAGCAAATGCATAGAATTCGTTAAAGTTTTTACTAAATATCTTCATGATTTTACAATGCTGAAAACCAAAGTTTTCCAAAAATTAGCCCATTAGTGTTCTCTCTATAACATAAATTAGCAGTGGAGATCCTGAAACACTGCAACCAAGAAATACCCTCTCTACACCCAACGTCTCAAACGTTCCCTTGAAATCTGACAACATGAAGCCACCACAGATGCACCCTTTCAGTGCTTCTCCTTTCACTAGTCATCATCAGACGCTCCGGTGGATGAGTCGTGCCCTCCTCACTAAGAATCAATGTTTTGATAAAAAATAAAGCAAAGTTGGAGTAGATCACTCTCGCACAAGGACAAATCGCAGATCTTCAAATGCTTTACATCGGAGTTACGCTGTTCTTGCTCAGCGGGGCAGAGGTCGCGCTCACAGCTCCGGAGACTCAAACGCCCGGTAAGGAGGGTAGAGACTCATCTCCCGAGTATCATCGAGGAGGGAAAAAACGCATTCCTGGGAACCGTTATCCATCGAAGAATCGTCTTTTTAGGGGTGGTTCGCCGAGGGCTCGCTCCAACAAAGGAAAATCAATTTCATTTCACGGGTTACGACTCTGATCCTCCGCAACCCATTAGCCCAACCTGCAGCGGGGCTCACCTGTTCCCCGGCCCAGCTACGAAATAAATGGGCTATTCCTCAAAAACCCTGGTTCTCCTTGGAAATTTATTCATTTTTTCGATTGCTCCGAAATCCATTTTAGGTTTAATCAAAAGTTAAATTTATCTCCTAATAACTGTAATCACGATCGTATGAGCTAGTTGCTTAAGAAGAGTAGTTTTTCGACCGTCTCGCTTTGGTTCCATTTCACTTAATTTGTGATTACTTTTTTAAGGGAGATAGTGGTATTTTGAAATGTAAACCATGTCAACTGACAATAGCATATTACCAAGCATAGTACCATTTAATTTAATCATGAGGAGGCGGATATGTTGTTGTGAAGGAGCAAAACCTCTAAAAGTCGTTAAAAATGTAAATAAATAAAAAAAATAAGTATTACAAATTAGAAAAATAAATACAAATAAAAGCCCCACTAAAATTAAGAAAAACCTTTCCTGAAAAATCTGAAACTTCCTAAGCACTGCATCTTCGCTGTGCATGCGTTAAGAGAAACTTACCAAGAAGATAATTCATTTTGTTAACACGACTAAACCTTAGGAATGTCAAAGAAGTCTGTTAAAAGTATTTCTATTTATTTACCTGCATTTTATAAAAATATACCATGCCAATTAAATTATTTTATGTTTTCTTTTAAACAAAAAAAGAAAAGATGAAGAAGAATCTTTATAGATCTTGAAACGTGTTCTTATAATAGCCAAATTATCTTAATATAATATATAATCTTATTGTCATTTTCATTCTATATCTACAGGATGATTTCACCGTAGTAGAATAGTACTTATTGAAGGATCTGCTTTGGACCTGTGTCATCGGTATCATTTTTTGGGTGCATGAAAAAAAGTTGTTGTTTTTTTTTTTTTTTTTATTTCCTTCTTTTCTTTCCTTTTGACGGAAGAAGAATCTTCTTTATTCACGCGCCTGGATTAAAAGAGTGATACCGCGGCGCTACCGGGGGAAGGAAGGGGGTGGGGGTTCGATAAATTATGAACCGATGTTCAAAAGGATTATAATATTTCAAACAATCATGGCCAAATATTGAAGTTCCGGGGAAAAACTATGAGTAACAGGTGATGAACAATGCCATTTGTTGAAATGCTCGCACTGTAATTTCAGTGCGCGCCACCCATAAATTTAGCCCTGAGCTTTGATGTGTTGCTGTGAATAATTTAACGACCTCCTTTTATATTTTTCCGAAGTGCCGACATCAGAAAGTCGAGAATCGCATCATAGTCGAACGCTGATTTATTAATTCATTTCCTGACCGCCTTTCTCGGAATGCACGTCGGCATCATGATTTCCTGCTAACCCCCACACTAAGAGGAGAAGTAACACGTGGATTCGATTAATAGAATTATAATGAAATAAAAACTCTGGAAATGAGGCTACATTTAAATTAAATGCGATTGTTTCCCGTGTTTCATTTCATTACATTACAATTCTATTGCGCGTGTCACCGCTTGTGGAATTTTGCAGTACAATTAATAATATCGATGGTGAAACTACCAAACCACGTATCTCGTTTGAAGTGTTTAAAAATCCTTGTGCAAAACTTCAAGGATCACCACTGACCAGAACCAGCCTAAATACATTCCTCGATGCCTAGTACTCTCTCGTGTTTTATTTTTTTAAAGAGGAAAATAAAAAAAGGATAGTAATGAATTTTTTGTAAACCTGTCCAAGCAAATAAGGAATATATCCACATAATTTCACGCTTGGTTTTCTTTATAATATAAATCACGATTAGAAATTAATTAGGAGTGATGCTTAATTAGGTCAAATCCATCAAATAATGTATTTCATTCTGAAATGGATAAAATGTAGCGTTCTTTGGCGAATCATCATAACTTCCGTGTTTAATAACCTTAAGTTTTTAATAAAGGTAACCAGATCCTCGAGGGGTCTGGGGAAAATTTTCCAGACCATTCGAGAAAATTTTCGAAATTTCAAAGCGTCTAATCTGCAGTTTCAGACAATTTTGTCATGAATAATTACCAAATTTAAGCGTCCTTCCTTCGTCTCCCCTCCATCCCATCCTTCTTGCTTTATTCTTCCCTTTTCCTTCCTGTTTTTTTCCGGTGAACGTGGATGGGGGGGGGGGGGGTTTACGCCCCCACACTTCTCTTGGATCCGCCTATGTCCCAATAATTTGAAAAAAGCACCCTGAAACATATGAAAAGAAAGAATCCAGAACACGAAGAATATCGACTCAATGCGCAACAGCGTGCTGAGCGATTCGAAGTTAATTAAAATCAGCACGGCACGATTCGCGCGACGGACCCGGCGATTCGCGGATTTTTCCCGGGGTTTCGGGGAAATCGCGTATTGGGGGAGGGGGGGGGGGTGTCGGCCGGGGGACCCGTCCGCCGGGGCTCCGGGCTCCCACGCCGCCGTCCGCGCGTCGCGGGTGTATCATCGGGCGGCGCCACGCCGGTATTAACACTCGACGGCGCGGCGCGGCGGCCTATCGCTTTCACATAATCTACGTATGTTGCGTATGTATATCATTATCGTGTACATTTTGTGGGTGCCGAAATCGCAGCGCCCGATGCGCCCCTACCACCTCGTAATTGGAGGACCAGCCGCGCTCGCCAGGGTTGCCTGGTTCATTCCAGCGGGCCGATTATTGAAACTGATAGACACAGCTATAGACAGAAGAGATGCGGAGGGATCCTATTGGTGGAAGCGGGTGGTTGCAACGGGCAATGGAAGTAGGTAATAGACTAACTAATGGCAACCCACGAGGGACCCCATCGTTAGTCCATCATTTTCTCCCTTAGTCTATAGAAACCACCCCCTTCAACCAATAGGATAGCTCCATACTCCCTAAGTTTTCTTTGTCTATTGCTTTGTCTATCAATTTCAATAATCGGCCCGTAGGAGTCTCTCTTAAAAAGGGGTAAAAACCCGGACCTCATTTGGGCTCCTGTAAAGATAGTACGTCCGTATGGGATGTTTAAAATAAACCGGCGGAGATGAACATTTGGCCAAAACAATCGAAAATTCACTCGTATGACCGACCGAAGGAAGAAAGAAGCGATGGTCGGTTCGATTTTTAGACATACTCATCCTTTATAGACCTCTTAAGAGACCTTTAAACATATCTCCTCCTATTCAAATGACTATTGATTTGGACATACCATAGCATAGCTCGGGCAAACTTAACCTTAATTTATCTTGAAATTCAAAAATAAGAGACATCTATAATGTAAACGTGATACAACTATTCGTGCAAGATGTATGTCCACATTGCATATGAAAAATGTAAGACGCGATGCCGTGAGTCGTGAACTCGCAATGCTCTGCTCTAGTTTGAAGCAACATTACAAATAAGACAAACGCAAACAAACACAATATGGAAATAAAGCGAGGGAAAGGAAGCGCGTTAACGACGGCGCAGAGATACAACTATTCGTACTTGCTGGACGTCCGGGCTGCATCTGAAAAATTGAAGGCGCGATGACGCGAACCGTGAGCTCTCAATGCTCTGCTTTATGCTGTCAATGAAGCGGCGGCGCTCTGATTCGGGAGAAAAGTTTAAAAAAAGCCTGAAGATATCTCTCCTACCTTCGGCTGTATTACTCACGTGGTGCTTGAAGCACCATTACGAATAAGACAAACGGAAACAAACACAATATGGAAAAAAAGGGAGTGAAAGGATGCGTGTTTACGACGGCGCAGAGATACAACTATTCGTACTTGATGGACGTCCTTGCTACATCTGAAAAATTGAAGGCGCTATGACGCGAAGCATGAGCTCTCAATGCTGTGCTTCTCGTTCAATTTTGCAATTTTTACTCCGTGCCATCAATAAACTTTGAACCTGAAAATAGTGTAAACTTGTGCTGATTTGCCAAAATTTTCTGAACCCCTCTCCACGTAGGGAATGCCCTACCAGGAAATATCACATTACGCCCCTTTAACCAGCCAAGGGTCTACGTCCTCAGATGCGAGCCAGTCCGACCCTGCATTCAGCGTTTTTCCTTGACACAGCATTAGACGCGTGAAACCTTAAATTAAGAATATGCAGTGATTCTCAAAAATATTGTCAGGAGGTGCTAAAAGGAGGGATAAAATCCCTCCAGGATTCAAAATTCCTCTGAAAATATCTCGAAAAAGGCCATTCACTGCGATTTTCCCAATTTTACCATAGCAACGAGGAAGGCACTCTGGGAAACAGTTTAATCCCTAGAAAATACCATTGATCAAAATCTATTCAGAATTTAATTCTGAAATTTGCAATTCAAAAATTCCTAATACGTCTAGAACTCGTTTCCATTTTGCATCTTTACTTATATTCAGTACTAATAGGGGAGGGGCTCCTTGAGTGGAAAATAATAATGCAATCAATCGTGCAGCGAGTGGCACAGTTCTTCTGTGCTAAAATAATTGAGATTTTGGCTCCCTATGTGCATAGGCACTGCAACCGTAGGCATTCGATAAACTAGGTACGTAAACGGAAAATCAAGTTCGCCTTCAATTCGATGGATGCAATTTGACCGACTCAGGAGTCGAAATAGTTGTATCATGCATTTTAGTGTAGCGTGATTTCCAAAGGAAGGAACGAGTGACTTTGAACCCAGTAAAAACCCCTTATGAAGGAGATCTTTTGGCTAAATAGGGGGGGGGGGGATCAATTGAGAAGAGGAGACCCGATAACGTATCAGTACCCCAAGAAATGTTGAGCCAGATCAACATTGCATGAGAACTTTTAACTCATTTAACTGCTCCCCAAAATATAGATTGAGGGTGCACTTTAAGGAAATAGTGAGCCCTAATAAGTTCCTAAAGTCTTAATCTTCCTATATTCATTTTTAAGAAGGAAGAACCTAACCATTCAACAAAACAAGCGTTTCAAATTTTTTTTGTGAAAATGCGGAAGCATTTGCTTGGGTTCACTTTCATGAAATTTAATGATTGGAAAATTTCATCGAGAAAAAATGTAGACGTAACGCACTTTTTTGGCATTTTTAACCCCCCCCCCCTCCCCCTCGTAACGCTTTCGTAACGTAGGTCACTATCCTTCAACACGTGAAAAAAAAAATGGCGTAACGCTCTCCCCAACCCCCCTCCCCCTAGAGCCTTACATCATCCATAGTGAGTCCAGCTGCTCGCCCCTAGGGAGAGTATCTGCATGACGTCACTCCGGAGAAAACGCGTGCGCAAAGATCCACACGTGACGCGGCGCTGGATCCGAATTCGCGGGCGCGGCGCGGAGCCCGCGGATTTGTGAATGAACGGCGACGACCAATGAAATTCGGGGACGGGCGCGGTGGCGGTGGCGAATCCGTTTCCGGTGACATTCCGATCAGCTGATGAGGCCGCATCATCAAGCGAGCCGAGGAGCCTTCAGAAGGAAGTGGATTATTAGCGATGGAATTCGAACAATGAGCTACGCTAGACAAAGAAGCTGCCTCCCCCTCCCCCTCCCCCTCCCCCTCCCCCACCCCCCTCGACTGGGGCCCCGCGGATTCTGCAAGGGAAGATGCTTTTGATTGCCTCCTCCCGTCCACCTGAAACAGGTTTTAAGAGCCACTTTCGTCTCTCTCGGATAAGTCGCCCAGCTCCGTTTTTCTCGCCGTTGTCGAATCGGTGCCCGCCGCTCGACCGAGGGAATTTTTTTGCCTCGCCAGGAATTTCATTGATTGAGTTATCGATGTACAAGAAAAAAAACGCTGAAAACATAGCCCGAGCTGAATGTAACGAGGTGGTAAAATAGTGCTGGGTCCACACTATTTTTTTACAAGGCCAAAAAATTCCAAAATTTCAACTAGAGTAAAAAAAATTTAAGCTCCAATGAGCACCAGTAGAAATCAACGTTTTTTAACTCGAAATAAAATTTTTAGCCGTGGTTTCCCCGCAAATTAGTGTGGACCCAGCACTATTCGACCACCCTTTTATCGATGAATCATTTCAGTCCATTTTTGGTCTCTCAGCTGAGGAGCTCTATAAAACTCTTGTTTTTTTTTGTTTTTTTTTTTGGTACGAAAAGGGCATTGATTCCCCAATTTAAAGAACTTTTTAATTTTGGCTTGTGGTGATTTAACCCTTCCGCCCTCCCCAGAGAGCATTTTAATCGATTGACCGATTATTAAGCTTCTATCCAGCTCGAGAATAGGGTGCTCGATGTTGACCATACTTGGTCACTCGGCAAAAAGGACACTTCCTCCTAGCTTGACCATTTTACTCTGAAATATACATACATACAGATGTATTTAAATTTCTATGGTTTTTTCTTGGAATTTGGGCTCGGTGATGGAATTTTCAAATTCGGAGAGAATCTTGAGACTTGGGACACGGTCATATTACTAAACCTTTTGGGCACAGGGAAGGACACTGTCTTAGGACAGGGTGCGCTCTCCGTTGCTTAAGCAAGTCTCTATTCAGAGTATTGTTATTTTTTTTAAATTTTAAAAAAAATGTTGGGATTTTTGGACACTCAAACCTCCATCTGTAAGTTTTGACCAGGACTAAGGTGGATTTCAGGGGTTCCTCGGAGAACATTCACTAAGCCCTCATAAAAATCCTATGTGAGGAAGGGGAAATATTTCTTTAAAATAAAATAAAATAAAATCCTGACTACCTTATGAGGTAAATGACCCAGTCAATTGAAGAGTGCTCGGGAATTTAAAACAAGTTATAGGTCATTATTAACAATCCTATCCTGTAGATGAATAAAACAATTATAGGTAATTATTGGGACCTCAAAATAGCGAATTTGTGGTAAAATTGATTGCTAAGACTATCAAAGCTTGGCTCGGAAGTTAACACGTGACCACAAGGTTTGCAGCATTCACTTTAACACCTTAGCCCTATCCCAAATTCGTTGTTCTTAGTATCTTTATTTTCTTACCAGACATTTTGGATTTTTTAAATTTTTTTTTCTTTCTTTTTTTTAAAAATTCGGCACCGACGCCGTTAATCCTCCAGCCGTTGTCGTTTTCATTTTTCGCTGGGCTTTTTTACTCTCGATCTCCCTTCAAAACTAATCCGAGGCCATTGGTTCTGCGAAAAACAGGGTGTTCTCTTACTAGTGTTTCACTGCTACGTGCTACAAGGCAATTCACCGGCCCAAAAAAGGAAAAAAAAACAGCTAGCATCGATAGTTTAAACAATGCACTAAATTTTACGGCAATACGTTCTTCATGACAGAGGTTATAGACAAGGAAACTAGTTGCCTCGGTTTGCGACGCACCGTTGCTGACTTCTCGTATGCCTCCTTGCTTTTGGGGTTTTTTGTGGGGAGAAACTTTAAAACTTTGTTTCCTAAGAGCCTCCATATGGTTAGGTACCTCCTCTCTACCAAAAAAAAAAAAAAAAAAAAAAAAAAAACCCCATCCAGCGAAAGAATTGCACCATCACTTTGATTTGTTTGCTTTATAAAAATGTGTATGCTTAATAAAATATAAAATAAGACAAGGAACACGGACATTTTGAAACATCTTAATTGAGATATACTCGGTACGTGATTTCTTAGTGGAACTGTCGATATGCCTGGAAATGACCCCAAATCATACTCATTTTCCTTATTTTGTACTCAAACGGTTCGAATACGGATAAACGTTTGTCATTTGACACTGCTGCAGAGCAGTTTAAATAATCTACACTGATTCCTAACAAATAAAAACTGCTTCAACATTTTGCCATATTTATAGATTAGCAAAATGGCCAATTACCTCAGTCATGGATACTGCAGATATACCGCATTTTAAATTTTTCCCCAAAATATTACAAAAATCGTAACGCGTATGTGATCGCTAGCTTCTCGCGTAAAACTACTGAACAAAGATGCTTTAAGTTTTCTATTCATCGCTGGAAGTCATTTTTGACGGTAATTTTCAATTTCTATGAAAAACCAAATCGTCTTGAGTTTTTTTTTTTTTTTTTTTTTTTTTTTTTTTTTTTTTTTTTTTTTTTATCTCTCCCAGGACAAACTCTATAGAAGAAAAAAAAGAAACGGATAAATTTGCGGTCATCTTATATTCCTCTTAGCATCCAAGCGTGAACTTCGATGAATAATGATCAGTAAAATGAAGAATTAATAATCGAACAAAGCTGAGGGACCTGATCTTGCATGGTCAAGAATTTCGCGTACCGACTCGGAGACTTAACATCCTATGTAATATATTCCTTGGCTTTCCCGCGTTTATGAACAGGCGTATTCACTCTTGAATTGGACGTACTTCAATAGGAAGAAACCATCTCCATCGGGATCAGGACCCTAAGATCCATAATATTACATGCATAACAGGGCCCATGTCCTACTGGGGATAGTTCCTTCTGATTTAAGTGCGTCCAATTTATCGGCGATTGCTTCGCGATTTGTAATTCACGCATTTCATAGGCTCGTTGTAGCTCTCTTTATTCTTTTATCTGATCGTTTATTCGCGTTTTAATACTAACCGTTTGTCAAAATGTTAAAATAAAATGCGAGGCTTGATGGTTATGTTTTCAGTTAATAGGTTTTCTCGGCCGAGAAATGGAAGAAAAAGAAATAAAATGACCGGTCTGGAAAATTAGTCATGACGTCCGCTGATCTCATCAGATGCATTTCGTATTTAACCATTGCAATCACAGATTTTCCACCCCGGCAGGAAACGTCTTGACTCTCAGCTTGCCATACTGCCGCGCTAAGGAAAAACGCCGCGCATGTGAGCCTCTAGACGTTAATAGATTTCCTTTACTAAAAACAGAATCTACTGGATAAATTTTGAATATTTTTTCATCAAATTTTTCAGATAATTTTGCTCGTAGCTTGATCTAACATGTCCGAAAATATTACGGAAACATATGCTTAAGTTTTCTCAAAAATACATGTTTTATCCGGAAAAATTTTGTAACTCTCGAATGTTCGTGCGGTGTTTTTCCTTAGCACGGCAGAATAAGTATTTCACGATGGAAGCACATCGCATGTGGCTGTCAGGTTGTTATACTATTCCAATATCTCCTTCTCCCTTTCTGCAATAAACATTTATGATGGGGAAAGGAAATATTGATTTGGATTACGTGTAAATCAACGTTATAGATTATTTAATTCCAACCAACCACTTACTTAAAACGAGTAATTTGAATTTGTCTTCAAGAATATTTCTTCTTAGATCAGAAATACAATTGTTCCAAGCAAGAAAATTTTTGCTGAATATAGGCATCTTCCTTCCTGACATAGGCTAATTCCGACGAGGGAACTACCAGACCACGTACCTCGTTTGTGGTGTTTAAACATTTCCGATCCCACTTTAATTTTTTAAGCTGCAACGTACAATATTTTACGCTCAGGCAGCTGTACTGTGCCGCGAAAAAAAAAAAAAAAAAAAAAAAAAAAAAAAACATGTCTTTTTTATCCTACGCTAGGGTGTCATGAAACGTAAGGAAGATATGAAACCGTGAAAATTTCAGTGAATTACTTCATGAAATTTCCCGAGACTGAAATATTTCATATTTTCCGTGGCTAGAGCATGCAACTGCAACCCGCACCCAAAAACACAAAAATAGAGGAAAGTCACAATTTTTAAATTCCGCGGAGCATGAAAAGGAGCCGGTATTTTATCCTTTATAAATTTCTAAAATTTCATGAAATACTTGACGTGAAATTCCAAGTTTTTTATTTTACATGAAATTTTGCCACCCTGTCCCACGCAGATAATAAACATACTGATTTGCGTGTTTTCTCAACATTTTACCGCTTAGTTAGTCACTTATCAACCCTCGTCCCGAAAGCATTGTCCCTCGGTCGAAAGCCCAAGCTCAAAGCGCGCGGACCGAAAAAAAAAGGCTCGACAAACAAGCCCGGGGATTGCGCGGGAGAAGGCGCAAATTGGATGAGACGTGATAAAATGCCGCCGGGCCGGGGGGCATCGGGGGTTGCGGCGCGGGGGGAGGGGTCTAGTCCGAGGGGGCGGAGAGGCAATTTGGCGGAACGAAGAAATTTAGTGAATGGCGATTTGAGCGAACAGAAAATGCAAACAGGACGGCATTACAGCCGCAGCCACGGCGACGAGGCCAACTAGTTCGCGCCGGGCCAAAACAGCGTTCGCGCACCGAGTTCCAATTGGAGATGCGCGGTTCTGCGCTCGCGGGGTTGGAGTCCAACTCCGGTGGCTGCGAAGATTCGCCTTGGTGGGGGGAGGGGGCCGAAGGGGGGTCTGGGGCTAACAGTTCATGTTTAGTCTCAAGTTCGCGGCGTTTCAATCGGAGGAGGACCCAGTCTACCGTGAGACGGAATTGTTCTTTCGCTCGGAAATTCTAGTAATTGGAGACACTGACCAATCGACCAGACCAATCGGACGCTCGCTCGGCAAAAGCACCTATCTCCGGGCGTCGTTGCCGATCGGCCGCGCTTTTATCCTGAAAAGAGGTGTTAAGGGCCGCACTCATACTGAAAAAAAAATCTGGATGTCTTTACTAGGAAAAGAGTAAAATTATCAAGAATTCAGGGTTCTATTTGATCCCAGTTTTTTCTTGGTAAAATTACCATTTATGGAATTGGTAATTTTACCGAGAAATCTCGGTAAAATTATTGAACTTTCTCTGTCATTTTACGGAACCTTGGTAAAGACGCCAATATTTTTTATTGACTGTGGTAGAATTACCGAGATAAAATGGCAAAGTTACCGGGAATTGATTACCAATAAAAGTGGTATTCTTACCTGAAAAAAAACAGTAAAAATACCAGTTTTTAGGTAAGCTTACCAGTCTGTCTAGGTAAAATTACCAATATTTGGTAAAAAAAAATGAGATGGTAAAAGTACCAACGGGCCTTGGTAAAAACGCCGAGAATTTTTTTTCAGTGAACTGTACATAGTATGGGTCCTTAAAAAGTTCTTTTCCTTAGAAGGCCGAGTATGGTTCACATTGTGATTGAGGGAGATTTACGGACACCTTTTACTGCCGTGCAACGCAAAAACGCCGCGCGTAAACGTCATTTTAAGTATTCTGGAAACCATGTATCATAACAGAAAAACTTCATACCTTGGAAAATGTTTTTACAGAATTCTGTCGCAAATACTATCAAGAACTTAACCTTAAAATTTGCGGTGTATGGGTAAAACAGTTTTTATTTTAAAAAGTGTTGAGTTCCAAAAAACGCGGGAAAATATTGATGGATTTATGGCGTTCTTTCTAAGCCCGGCAGTTTAGCATAGTATCATAATAAGACGAATTTTGCGAAACTCGAGTGGAGTGCAACAGTTTAACCATGGAAAACTCCCTCGTGGGCTTACAATGATTTGCCACAGTCAAAAATATAAAATACTAAAGAAAAGGTTCAGTAATTTTGACCAATTTTAAGGTAAGCAGAGACTTGCCTTCAAGTTTTCAAAACCTGAAATGTATTTTCTTGCGTATTTGTTTATTTTTCGTAGAGGCAAATCATTATCATCCCTTGTAAGGATCTATTTCTACAGTTAAACTTTTGTATTTTATTCAAGTCTCGAAAAATTGTCATTTTCATCAGGGCCGGGGATTTACCTACTTGCCGCCCATGGGCCGCCTGTATTTTGCCGCCCCCTTCTCATTCGTTTTGAAATACCAATTAAAACCATCAAGAAAGCGTGCCAGCGGAGGAGGGGTGCATAAGAATCGTTTAATCGTGTTGGACATATTTTTTGGGAAAGCCGTGTTAACACTACCAGCAAAAGTTCACGGAACTTTGCGCGAAAGTTAAGTATATCTCTGTGTGGACAAGGTCTTCCATTCATAAGAAATGAACGAACAAATTATGAAAGAACAAACATAGATGTAGTTTAATGATTTTAACTTCTGCCGCCGCGCCGCGCCGCGCAGACTGCACTGTGTTTGACGCAATGCATGAAGTATTCACGCAGTCTTGTAGGCGCTAAGCGTTTCACGCTGACCGCACTGTCTTTGGCGCAATGCGTGAAGTATTTATGCATTCTTGTAGGCGCTATCCGTTTTACGCTGACCGCAGTGACCGCACTGTGTTTGATGCAAGGCGTGAAATATTCGTGCAGTCTTGTAGGCGCTAATTTTTTTTTTTTTTATAGACTCAAATGATGTTTCATTAACGTGCAATTTTAGTGATTGAAGTTTCTAAGATTGGCATGCTTGCGCGAATATATTATAAAGTTGAAATTGAACCAAATTAATTTATTATCGTTCGATGGTATCATTTGAGACCATTTTTCTTCTAGTTTTTCATTACAAACTATACCTATTTTCCGTGCAAATAAATTGGCAACTATCAGCTATTACGCTCAGGTTGTTTCCGCTAAAATGTTATCAATTGCCGATTCACGGCCGGCCGCCGTTGAAAAATTCAGACGCAAGTTGTTATAATGAAGTTAGAGTTCGTAGTTTTGTTGGTGTGCCTAATCTCCCGACCACTCCCTGCCCATTTCTTTATGTGACTGACATTTCTGTCAATCTGCGAGGTGCATCTCATATTTATCCCAGTTTCCCTCCTCCATGCAGTCATGCACTCTTCCAGATGATAATCATACTGTCATTATTATAGAACGGCTAAAATCGCGTCTCAATTTTGTTCTCTGCCTTCATCCAGAATTGTTCATCCAAACGCCGATAGTATTTTTTCAGACAGAAAAGGATTTTCAAATTTCAAAGAGCTCTAAAACATATAGTAATATCAGATTTTTGACCAAGAATTTTTTTTTAACCTATTAGGAAAAAACCCATATTAAGTTAAGTCTGAAGATGATCTGGATCCACCAGTGATTTTTGGCAGAGGGGATGAAGAGTGAGGGATAAGACGACCTCTGCAGACGGCTCAAGGATGGAGGGGCGCGAGATGAGATGACTCCACTTTTTGCACCTGGCTCATCTTGACGAGGCAAAAAGACAGCCACGAACAATGAATTAATTGCCGAACAGCGCCCATTGGACTTTTGCCTTCCTCCTTTTCTTTGTATCCGATTTTCAACGGCTGAAAGCAGTTTTAAAAATCCACGAACCTAAAGATAGAGAGGATCCCACTACTCAAATCAGCCTAAATACATTTAACGCTGCCTAGTTCGCCCTCAAGTTTTATCATCTTAGAGGCCGTTCAAGTTTTGTTAGGCACTTGGGGGGGGGGGGGGGGGGGTCCGAGCTTGTCTTACGGAGCCTTACGAAGAGGGAGGGGGGGGGGGGTCAAGCCGAGTCTTGCGTTTGCTTTCCGCCGTAAAAAAAGAACGCTCCTAAAAGTCCCTGAAAGTCCTCAATTTTAGTTTTTCACAACTAGTAAACACCCTGACAATTAAATGGACGTATTCATGCTAAAAGGAAATATGTGCAAAGGGTATGCATGCGACATAGTTCCTATTGGCACAAATGCGTCCTTTCAATTATTTGCTTCTTTTTCTTGCCGATTTTCATCAAAATATCTTTACGAAAGCCTTAAATTAAATTTATTCCAACTATTTTACCAGGCTTTCTCCGTTTTTTTCTGAAAAAAGGAGGGGAGTGACAAGTCCATAGCCAATGGGCGATTTGTCGGAATCATGTCGTTGAAAAAAAAGAAAAAAAAAACTTAGTCCAAAAAATATAATAAAATAATATAAAAAACAGCCATATTTAAATGAAGTTCATAAGGTCAGTTGGAAAAAATTAAGTGTTCCGATTCATTATACAGGGTGATCCAAAAGTCCCTTCCACCCCCTCTAACTTTTTACCTAATTGAGGTAAAGATTTGAAACTTGGGGGATGTTCCTAGGTCAAAGGGAGCTACTTTTTGGCCCCCCTAAAATTTTCAAGGGGGCCCCCCTTGGGGGGGCAACGGACCCCAACTTTTAATTTTCAAATGGGAAGACCCCCTTTGTGATAGCTCGTTCGAAAGAGCATAAAAAAAGAAAACTTTTCGCGCAAACCCGAAGTCAATATCTCAAACCGTTTCAAAATGGCGGCCGGTTAAAGTTCAAAATGGCCGAAAATTCACACCGGTTATTTGTCGATGGATTTGCGCGAAAATCGGTGTGTAGGGGTATTTTGACACGAGAAAAACGAATTTGACGTTAGATTTTCAAAAAACCGAAATTTCCAAAATGGCCGCCGGTTAAAGTTTAAGATGGCCGAAAATTGTCACCTCGGTTTTTTGCTGATGGATTTGCCTGAAACTTGGAATTTGAGAGTATTTTGGCATTAGATAAACACATTGGAACTTAGATTTCTAAAAAAATCAATTTTGGTCATTTTGAACTTTAACCGGCGGCCATTTTGGAAATTTCGGTTTTTTGAAAATCTAACGTCAAATTCGTTTTTCTCGTGTCAAAATACCCGTACACACCGATTTTCGCGCAATTCCATCGACAAATAACCGGTGTGAATTTTCGGCCATTTTGAACTTTAACCGGCCGCCATTTTGAAACGGTTTGAGATATTGACTTCGGGTTTGCGCGAAAAGTTTTCTTTTTTTATGCTCTTTCGAACGAGCTATCACAAAGGGGATCTTCCCATTTGAACATTAAAAGCTGGGGTCCGTTGCCCCCCCAAGGGGGGCCCCCTTGAAAATTTTAGGGGGGCCAAAAAGTAGCTCCCTTTGACCTAGGAACATCCCCCAAGTTTCAAATCTTTACCTCAATTAGGTAAAAAGTTAGAGGGGGTGGAAGGGACTTTTGGATCACCCTGTATAAAACGTTCATTGTAATCTACTTGCAGGACTTGGGGAAGTTCATCTCCCTCTTTGCTCTGTATTCAGGCGGCCGGACTACGAATCAATGGCGATGCATGAATGACCGATTATCGATAGTTCCCCATTTGCGGCTATAGTAAAGAATCGATTTCTAAAGTGTTCGTTGCGAACACCCTGTTTATTGATCCTTTTCCGTAGGTGTAGATCGCAGATCAATCGATACATCGCAAAGCACGCCACGCCTGTTTCGTTGGCTCCGATACGTGCCACGAGTGCCTGGAAATGAAATTCAGTTCATAAACTGGTTTATGATTCGCAAATGAGACGAAACCAGTAACGCAGTCGCAGATCGGGTCAAAGGCAAGCTGGAGATGCAATCATTTGACACCTGCAGGAATTCTGCTCCACTGCCCACGCTTGGCGCAGCAGCTCAGCTAATTGTTACCAAAACTTGCAGATTTATCCTCCCGGTATTGAGTTTCACCTAAATCAAATAATAACTTTCCTCCATTGGTGCCACTACTGCCGATAAAAAGATGAGGAATTATACATTTGAAAAAATGATTTGATAACATGCAATAGCTTATTGCTATACTTTACCAATAAATATACTTTACCCGAAAGAAAACATCAAATTTTAATTTGCTTTATTTCATTTCATTTCATTTATTTTATATTATATTATATTATTTTATCTAATTTTGTTTTATTTTATCTTATTTTATCTTATTTTAACTTATTTGAGGCGCTTGGAGGACAAGGCGCATAAGTGCAGTTTTTTAAAAAATTGAGATATTCATAAACTCAACTAAAACTAGTTTGAAAGTATATTCTGTGAAAAATTCACAACTAAAATCCAACTCTTAAGCATCAAAAAGTGAGTTTAAACTTCCTTTCCGCCATAAGGCTCTCCATGTAATTTTGAAACTTCAAAAACGTATATTTCTTGAAGTAGCAAAAACTGCACTTTGTCCTTAAAGCCTCTCATTTGTTTTTAATTTTCAATTATTATGTTGTAAAGAGTGATTAACCCACAATTTTCGTAGGATTTTTTTTTTTGTTTTCGATATATTTTGTAACGAAAATAATCGCAATTTGTGCCTACCAGTTATTATCATGCACATTTTGTAGTTCAATATTACTTTGCGAGAGGTTGCTTCATGTTAAAACTAAATGTCGTAAAATAAATTGGAAGAAAAAAGAATCAAGGCAATGAAAAGAGGTACGCTCTACAAATTCATCTGGCCCATGCCTTACTCCTCAGAGTACACTAAGGTTCGGAGCGTTTTTCGCCAGCGCGACAGAATAAGTTTCTTGAGAGACCAGCACTCGAATAACCGCCATTTTGCATGAAAATGGGAATCATTGAATATTTATCGATTGCGAATCATAATATCCAGCGGTGCGGGTGTGAACGACAGTCGAGCGCACTCTGACTAGCTCACAACGAGCATTTGAGTGGACAGGGCGGATATGCGATTGCAGCTCTTGAAAAAAAATCGTTTTTGCGTGCGGTATTAGTGCACCCCTTCAAGACATCAGAAAACGGCCTTTCACTCGTTTCTCAATAGAAAATGCAAGAAAATTGAAGGCTCCGAAGGAAAATTTAAGAGGTATCGTGAAAAGTCAGGAGCAGAGACGGTATATTTTACCAAATTTCCTTCGGTAAAATGTTTACTTTTGTGGAAAGTTGTGCATATTTTTTCTTGAAATTTTTAAAAGTTTTAGATTCAGTTATTAACAAAATTCTCTGAAATTCAGAATTCTTTCGGTAAATTCGTTTTTTATCGAAGGAAATATGGCAATGTCTGGAGGCTCATACTGCGTTCTTCCTTAGCAATGAACCTTCGGATGTGGCCAAAATTTCCTCTTAGAAAATTTTTATTTTTGAAGGGAGTTGTGAATATTTTTTCCTGGCATTTTCAGAAATTTTAGGTCAAATCACGAACAAAATTTTCTGAAAAATTGGAAGAAAAATGCTCACGCACATTTTCACAAAAATTCCCGATTTGTCAAAGGAAATTTGGCAACGTCTGAAGGCTCATACTGCGTTCCTCCTTAGCCTTACAGTATAGGACACCGTAATCCAGTCCGTATAACTGAACTTCCTTTCTCCGTGCAGAAACGCGGGTTTCACCCGACCCAACACGGCATTTAAGTCCAAGCTCATTAGCCGCAATACATCCACTCCGTGGAGCCTATCATCCCGCACCTGAGTTTAGCACCCCTAAAACGGCAATGGCAACTCGGACTTATTCTCAACCCCCCCCCCCCCCCCTCCACAATCCGCGTCTCCAAGCGAAGTGCACATCATAGTAAGCGCGTCTTCACGCTCAAAGGAGCAGTAGCAGAGGACGCGGAAGGAGAAGACACAAAAACAAAACGCCGTGACCTTGCTAATCAAAGAGTTTTTCTTGCATCACGCTGCGCGAGAAACCGTTAGGGCCGTTCGGCAACCCTTCCCGGGACCCGGGGACACAAAGGCCGTTTATTGAGGAGGAGCCGCCAAAGGGTAGCGCTTATCTGCGCGCCCCGAGGTGATTCATTACTCCGGATAAGTGTGAGTAAAGCTGAGCCGCTGACGTGGAGGGACTCCGCACATCGAGCACTGATTACCGGCATGGATTGCTGATCGGAAGGACTTGTGTCGTTTCTACATGAACCAAGAGCGGATTCAGGAACTTGTGTCGTTTCTACATAAGCCAAGAGCGGATTCAGGAACTTGTGTCGTTTCTACATAAGCCAAGAGCGGATTAAGGAACTTTTGTCGTTTCTACATAAGCCAAGAGCGGATTCAGGAACTTGCTTCGTTTCTACATAAGCCAAGAGCGGATTCATGCAGGAACTTGTGTCGTTTCTACATAAGCCAAGAGCGGATTCAAACATAGTACACTGAAAAAAGTTTGGTCGTATGAACCAAAGTTCGGTGTTCCATGTTGTCCCGACTAATTCGGTTTGTCAAACCAACTTTTCGGTTCGTCAAACCGAACTTCAACGGCAAAGTGAACTGACGAACGAACTTCGGTCGTATGAACTGAATGTCAGTTACACGAACCGGAAGTTCAATTTGATGATCCGAATAGTTGCAATGAAATGATATGGAACACTGAACTTTCGGTTCTTGTGACCGAACTTTCTTTTTTCAGTTATAAAGAGCACGGACACGGGAGCAAGAGACACGGTAAAATTCTCGTGATTGGCAGTAAAATGCTAGGATTTTATTGAATTTTAACCGTCGAAAACTCTATCTCGTAGACGGCGGAGGAACAATACCACCTGACTGAAAATTTCGGGGAAAATGGGAGAAATAAAATTTAGCGACTTTGCCGCATTCTATAGTATAAAATACGCACATTGATTATTTTGATTTTTTCCAATTCTGTGAAAAATGAAAAATTGAAAAATGAAATCTGAAAAATTGAAAATCTCACCTCAAAATTACCAGATTGGCGCAGGTTTCTCTTCGTCCTGCAAAAATCACCTATCAGTTTGCAGATAGGCAGTAATGTTCCTTCGCCATCGGATTGTAAATTCGAGACTGTAGCATCCCATCATAGTTTTTTTTCAACTTTTTGGAGACGATTCTGGAAAATGTTTGTAAAATGTAAAAGGGGTCTTTCTTCAAAGAATTGTTGGGAGGAAAAAGTTATTCACATGTCTGTACAAAAACGATGATTTTTTACTAGTACGCTCAAAATCGCCCCACTGTGCGACCGGGACGAACCGATTTCTTTCCGGCAGTTTTCTAAGCTAAGTCTTCAAGATTAATTAAAATGCATACATCTAAAGTCCTCCCAATTGAGGGACCTTTTGTCTTCTCGGTGCAGTGCGTGTTGCGTTACTAGGGGAGTAGGGGACGGTGTGGCGGTGCTGGCTGGACCGACCAGCGCGACGTGCTCAAATTTTTAATCTCTCGGATAAATATTTGACCCTGTCTTTGTGTCCGCCACACTCTTTAAGCTCCTCTTTTTCGGCCGCGGGACAGTGATTCTAGAGGTGATTTGTGCAGATGTAAGAGGTTAATGGATTTAATATCTCGAGGGTATCGGATGTGAGAAAAGTAAAATAAGCGGAACTTCAGTCCGTCTCAGTGGTGACCATGAAGGGTATTATGAATGACATCATTTTTAGGAATATCTCTGGAAGATTTGAGCAATGATTTCATAATGATTTTATGTCATAATATTTAGATTCTGTGTTCGTTAATTTTAATGAACGTAAACTAAGGTATTGTAAAGGAGAATGTATATCATACCGTATATCACCGTATCTTACCGAGAATTTATATCAATTTTCACGTAATATTTGCATGCTGACTTCGGCATGGCAGTGTGAAGCTAATCTATTACTATATTGATAACCAAAAATCAGTATGAAATCAAATTGCTCAAGTTTTCTAGACGGAGCCTAGAACTAGCCAGACTTTAACATAAAAAAAGATGAACAATCTTGTAGACTGATAATTTCTAAAGGGATGATAATGAATGACGGCTAAACTCCAAATCTGCATACCTAAATTACAACGTTCTTAATGGCGCATTCAATGTATTATTGATGGAAAACAAATCAAAATTTGGGGTTATTAAAGTTAGATTATTAATATTTTGGAAAAATGTCACTTGGATCCAAAGTCCAGACTCTGAAAAAAATTGACAAGAAAAATACTCTTGAATCAATCGGATTTTTGCTTGAATTAAAAGGAAATCCGCTTATTTTAAGAGGCTTGGTTCTCCGTTCAAGCAAAAATCCAATTGAATCAAGAGTATTTTTTCTTGGCAAATATGTCAAGAGTCTGGACTCAGGCGATCCAAGAGAATTTTTTCCAGCGTTGAATTGTTTATTCACTGCGGATACACTCTTCAACCCTGACGGTAAAACCAGCAAAAACAAAATTCACTTGTTTCGGTCATTGCTACAATTGATACAAAAAAAAACGTAAGCAAAAAGCCATAGTTTATAAAGGAGAGGCATGAGGCTTTCACACAAGCAAAACATGCACCGGAACAGTCAATTGTAATGTAAACAAAAATAATTCATGCTAAGCAATTACACGGCATCTACTAAAACTAATCCTAGAGCAGAAAGACATACACACGCACGCGCATCAAAAAAAACAGTCGCCCCGGGATCGTCACACTTCAATAATCCAACTTCAGTCCAGGCTCTCGCGTGGCCTAAATAGCCCCACAGGGTAGGGCCCTCAAAAAACGAAGGCAAAAAAAATAAGGACGAGAACGCTGATACCCTTATGACGCGCGATAAAAAATGGAAAAACAAATTAAAGTGATATTCTAATTTACTGGATTAACTCGAGGAGAGGAGGTGAGAAAGGTAGCCGGAAAGACAGACGAATTAAAAAGTCTAAGCGGTCTATTTTTTCAATCCGTTTTCTTTTCATTTTTTCCCTTTTTTTTATCGCGAGCGCGATCGTTTGCTTCGGCGGGTTAATTCATAGACCCTCTCAGTAATATCCACGAGGTAGTAAAAAATCACGAGTTATCCGGGGCCGTCTTATTAATTTTTTAATGCGGCCCTGCTCGCGTATGATACGAGCGAATTACAAATGCGCACTAATTTAAAACAATGAAGTGCATTTTGCACGCCTATACGTGTGTTTTGAAACGCTCGAGGGCTCGGAGAGGGGGGGGGGGAGGCGCGGAGAGGAAGAAAATAAATTCTGCTTTAAATGAATGTCTGAATACTGACGTCCTGGTTAAATTATGCAAAAAACTGAGGGATCCGATGAATGCAGCCTCCTTCGTTTTTGTATCATCTTTCGCGCGTCGCCTCCCTTCGCAAACTCTTAAACGGACATCATAATGCTAAAAGGAACTATGTGCATAGGGTTTGCGCTAGACATAGTTCCTTTTGGCTTAAGTACGTTCAAATCAGATCTGTCAGGGCGGCATTTTAACACGTGACTAACTTAATTTCTTATTGTTGCCGGGTTCTTTTCCACCTTCAGATTTTGATGGAGCGAATGCTAATCGTTTTTTCCCCCCCGTGGATATTGTTTTATACGTACGCAAAATGAGGTAATAATAATTATGAAATTTACCGGAATGGACAACAAATTGTTCGGTGCTCTCAATAAGGACGAGGGGATGCTTGAATAGACCCGAGGAAAAATCTAGTTGCACGATTGCCTGATTGTGTCGTTTGATTATCTGCAGTTTAGTCACGCAAAGAATATTTGTAATGTGGGTTCATTCACATGGTAGGAGAAGGAGTCATCATTAAATACGAAAATTATCTTATCCTACATGATTTCTCTCCTCAGTGGCACTCAAATATTTTTGTATTTATTTTTTTTATTTTTTTTATTTTTTTTTACCAAAATTGTGATTTATCCCTTCTCTCTTACAGTAAAACCCCTCGCTAGCGTTTACTAAAGTAAGCTTTTCATGATTATTTTCCACCCATCAGAATTCTTCTAAATGAAGCTCGTGCATTTCTACATGAGCAACAATTGAGCTCTTTGTGGCCCACAAAGAGCACAGCATGTTCTTATGCGTTTCAAGGCTCATTACATAATCTATTATTGCTCTCTTCCATAAATCATCGCAGTGAGGGTGATACCAATATCCACCCACGTGGGAACTCCTGTTGCCTACACTAAACACTGAAGGCAAACTGTCATTTAGCTAAATTCACCGCTCTACGAGCGGTGAAGTCTAATGATCCCACTTCTTCCTCGTGCAATCGAGACATCTAAGAGTGATACCACTATTCGGCCACGTGGGAGCTCTTGTTGCCTACACTGAAAACTGAAGGCAAACTGACAATGAGCTAAAATTACCGCTCCACTCTCGATAAAGCCTATTGCCGATGTTCCTCCGGATCGACCGTGACCTTTGAGGGTGATACCACTATTCGGTTTAGAGAGAGCGCATGTTGGCTTTACTACAAAAACATAGAAGACTGAAATTGAGTGAAGCTCACCTCTCCAGGCAATTGAAGAACCTGTTGATGACGTCATCGTGGCGCAGAATTTTGGCTACACTTGTACTTTTTCAAACTTGTCCAACTTTTGTAGGCTATTCAAGGCTATATGCGCCATATCCGTCTATATGCGGCTATTTCGGGGTGTTTCCGTTTTTTTACGCCTTGTAGAACTTGTTAATGACGTCATCGCGCACTAACGTCCTTGGAGGCGCATGATTCTGGCTGTTTTCATATTTGCGCCTGCATGTAAACGTAGCCTTACTTACATTTTTGAAAAATCGAGTAATGTCAAAGACGCGAATCTGGCAAATCCTCATACGCTCGCCGCGTTCGAGAAAAAATGTTGTAAGAATCCGCTTAGTATCTCACCGGTAAATAAATTTGCTAATTTATTTAAATATATAGATCCGACACTTATCAAGCGTTAGAAAAATACTTGAACGCTTCCTGAGCCCAAATCTTGTTGGTTTATGGCCAACCGCAAGTTAAGAGCCTAACCTCAAGATCCGACTTTAAATTGCAATAATTATATACTAAACTCAAGCTGTGCGCAAGTTGAGCTTTTTTTACAGTAGGGTAGAGCCATCCTTAGTTTCCCAACGGTGCAAACCATTAACCAGCGACAGAATAACAAAGACAACATCCTTGCCTGAACTTGCGGCCGACCGTAACTCTGCCAACAAAATTCGGGCCCTGACCGAGGTAAAACAACAAAAAACAAATAATCCTCATATCAACATCACATATCTGCCAGAGTAGTACAAGAGCGCTACTTATGAATGAGCGAGGTTCGTCCATAAGCATTCCCGGCCCAGGAGGGGGTGGTCACTGCGGGGGGGAGGGGGCGCTGCCCTGCGACTCCTTTTACCCTAATTAATGAACAGAAGGAACACATCGAACACCCGATGCGTACATACGTTTATACCTGGACGTGTTTATGTACCTGCTACGGGCGTCGACGCGGCTGCCAGGTAAGTGACACTCCGAAAGCTGCACTCCTAACCTCATTTATAAACCTTTTTTTTCTCCCCTCGCCCACTCCCTCGAAGCGCGATAAGCGTGCGCGGCTGATTAAGACAGGTAGCGCGGAGCTGTGACGAGGCAGGTATCCGTGCTCCGTAGGGACCATTCATAAAGAGCTGATTACAATATGAACGGAGGCTGCGGTGGAGGGGCGGGCGGGTCGGGGGGGGGGGCAGAAAGGGAAAGGAGTCGGAGATGGGTCAGTGGTCACCTCGGCGGGTCGCGTGCCCGCCGCTGGGGTCCGGGAGGACCCGCGGTCATTCTCCGAGGGGCTCGATACGATACGGAAGGAATCGATCTTGTTTTAGCTCGCGCCTCCTTCCGCCTCCTTTGAGCACCGCGCCCGCCGTCCTCTCCTTGAAAAAAAAGTTCGGTCGTATGTGCCCCACTAATACGCTGCCGTGCTAAGGAAAAACGCCGTATGAACCTCCAGGCGCTGTCAAATTTTCTTCGATAAAACACAAATTCCCTGGTAAACTTATGAATTTTTTTCCTCCAATTTTCCAGGGAATTTTTTTCGTATTTTGTTCTCAAGTTCCTGAAAATTTCAAGAAAAAATATTCATTACTTTCCTCAAAAATAAACATTTTATCAAAGGAAATTTGGCAATTCTCGAATGTTCATACGGCGTTCTTCCTTAGCACGGTAGTACGCCCAGTACGGCTCTCTCTATTGCTAGTGACCACCCTCTCCTGATCCTGGAATGCTCTTGGATGAACCACCAGGCTCACTCTTAAGTATAGCGCAATAGACTGATGTAGTGGCTGCGTCATTCGGTATAATATTGAACCCTTGGTTCAAGTGAAAACGAACTCGGGACCTTTTTTCTGATTCGCGCCCTTTGCGCCACGGTGGTAAAATGCGTCCAAAAGTTTCTTACAATCGTAATTTCTCGTGTTTAATGAGTCTTTAATTGGTTCATGACCGGTTAATGACTCAATGACTAAACTGTAATAATTAACACAATTAACTCATCGACATCACGAATCCAATAAACATTCACACCGCAACATCCGAAATGTTAAAGGAGCATATTTGAACTGAAGGAAAGAATAAAAAATAAATTAAATAAAGAAAAACTTGATGCACAGGATCTACGTAGTTCATGGTTCATTTTGCTATGATTCATTTACAAAGTTACTTACGATACGTCTGAGTAAAAACCTATCCAACTTACATTAACCTCTGTGCTGAAACACCGTCTTGAAATGGACAAAAACTCCTATTTCTCCTGTGAGGCCCAATTTACCCGGAAACCCAATTTGCTAGGCACTGCGGGATCCAAAGCACCACCAGCCAGCGATCTCGCGAAGGTATAGCAGTTAGAGCACTCGGTTTTTTACGTGCTCTGGGAAATTGAAGGCCCTTACATCCATTTTTGAGCCCCGGAAAATAAGGGGCGTTCCCTGAACACAGACGTAATGACAGCTCCCCACTCTATGCCAGAAAATTACTACCCACGAGCTAAGAATATTGTCGTGGTCGCAGCAGCCAAACCCCCTGGAGCCCGAGCGACACTCCAATGGGGCCCCATGTGCCGTTGCCAAAGTTCAGAAAACAATAATTTCCTGGACCAGTCGGACTGCACCTTGCAACAAAGCGAGGCGTGAATGATCGATTATCGATATTTCCCTCATTTGAAGCTGTGGTAAACAATGGCATGGCGTGCTTCGTGATCTATCGATTGCTCTGTCGTTTGAACCTGTGGGAAAGGATCGATAAACAGGATGTTCGCATTAAACACCTCAATAGTCGATTCTTTACCACAGCTCTAGGTGGGGAAATATCGAAAATCGATCACTCACGCCTCGTTACTGATGATAAAGGATCGATTGTTAAGGTGCTGCGTGCGAACACCCTGTTTATCGATCCTTTTTCATGGGTTTAAATGATAGATCAATCGATATATAGCGAATCACGCCACGCCACCGCTTGCAATCGAAAATTCCGTTTTTTGGCTCAAAAACCAAATCACTTATATACATGGAAGAACTTATGGAATACCTATTATTGCTCAAATAAGCCGAAAGAGTTAGTTTCCAAACCGCATAGAACGATGAATGAAATCATCCCCGATTTTGATGATGGTTGGTCAATTTTCTATTAAGATTTTGAAACAGATCCTACTCCTGATTTAATTCTAAATTACACTCAAAACTCATTTTTCCCCAAAGTGCGACTTGGTGTGTTTTTGTTTATCTCGGTCCAATTGTCCGACCGGCGAAAAATACTGAATAAAAATATCAACTTGGCAAACTCGAAGCAAAGTTTTGTCATCCCGCGGCTTCGCGGGCCGCCCCAAGTCACGAACATCGATGCCATATTTATGGATTAAAATTCTCACCTCCAGTGCGAGCGAGGGAATATCGGGGTGGTCTGGCAGCTTGTGGCCAGAGGGCGCAGCGTGTCAATCAAGGTGTCAATATTATAAATTAAATAATTGACCCCCTCGGTGGCTTTTGACTTGTACCCCTTTCGCACTTGCCTCACTTCCGATTCGCACAATGACGCCCGGCCCGGCGTGTGGTACTTTGGCGTGTGTTATTAATTATTTCAATCATGGCCCCTTAGAGCGGTGTTTCTGTCCTACCGATTCACCGTTTACAAAGACTCCGGTGGGGGCGAATTCATGAATAACCTTTGATTCTTACACAAATTTGACGGCGACGTAAAAAGAAACCCTTTCGCTATATCATCAACCATGATACATTTTTAAAAACTTATGAAAATGACAACTGCCAATGAGAAAAGGGCGTGTAGCGCAAAGAGACCATTTTTTAGAATTGTAAGTTTTGAAAGGTTGGATCGGAAAATCGGTATTACGTTTTCGACGGAGGCACCAACTAGAGAGCCCCGTGTAACTGTCATTTTAAATAATTTTAGTTAATCTTCAAGCCAATACTGCACTTGAACTTGCATTACAGCAGAATAATTTTACACTCTGGAGAAGAAATGCTGCCAAAATTGTCAATAACTATCAATTGTGGGGCTCAAACAGTAAAATTATCCTTTACAGGTGGATTTTGGATGTTTATTGTCAGTTCTTTACCTTCGGAGCAGTGGCGCAGCGTAAATCATCGTCTATCGTAATTTTCCATTTGAAGTTATGGTAAAGGATCGATTATTGACGTTTCCGCTCCGCTGTGAACGTCCTGATAATCGATCCTTTCCTATAGGTCTGGAAGGTAGATCAATCGATTTGCCGCACACGCAGACTAAATGCATGAGAGGTGCTGAATCTTCAATGCATTTTCCTGGTGACTTTAACGCACGTATACGAAAGTAAGAAGACTTATTCAGACTGACAGAGAGCAGTGGCGAACCGTGAATGATCGACTACTTATCGATATTACTCTATTTGAAGCTATAGTAAAGAATCGATTGTTGAGGTGTTCGTTGCAAACACCATGTTTATCGATCCTTTTACATAGGTTTGAATGTAAGATCAGCCGATGTATCGCAAAACACACTGACGAGAGGTGGGAGGAAATGGTTTAAATCCAGAACCTCTAAATCTACCGAAAAGTGAAGGATTCTTTCCTCGAATACGATCGCATTAAAATGTATACGCGGTGATGCAATACCTCTCCCCCCCCCCCCTCTTGACTTCTAGACGGCCAAAACGCTCGCAGTGAATTCATAAATGTCTCATTCATTCGCGAGATGATGTGTGTAAATGGACGCGATTCAGATATACAGTTCATCGTTGAATTCGTGGTTTTGATTTTTATGCGAGGAGGGCAAACGGAAAAAAATCATTATTTGGCTCGTTATAGCTCACATTTAAAAGCCTCGTAAAGTTTTTCGGAAGCTGTTTCCACCGTTCAATAAACAAAAAGAAGATTCCTCCAAAATCCACGCGATCTTCAAAAACCCTCCACTAACACTTGGCATAAATGAAGGAGTCGCGTGAGGCTCCAAATTGCCAACAGTTTGGTCAACATTAAAAATTATGATTTAGAAGATAAATAAAGTGTTTATTAGGCTAATAAAACCCCAGTCATCGTGGGAATAGCCACAATAAAAACGCGAATGTCTGCAGCTTGAGTACCTTGTAAATCTCGTTTAATTTCCATCTTCTAGATTTTCATACATTTTTTATTCCGGGCATCGAGATTGATTTCTGCACACGGGTAAATCATCGGCTTCGCGACGCTATGAACGCATCGATATCACATTATCTTTGATTTATCAAACACATGAACATGAGATAAACTGAATCAACTCGACATGGTCATTAACATAAAATTTATCCGTTAAGCACATTTTATTTCGCATTATAAATTTCTTAGCATATCTACTCGGGACACGTCTAACGACAATGTAAGTATTTTCATCGCAGACAGAGAGTGAATGATTTCCTGCGATAAATATTATTCAGAATGAGCTTACATTTTGGCCAACTCGCTGAATCAATCATCTCGTATTTTGACCCATGAGAGTGAAGAACTCGTAATCGTGAGATTTTGCAATCTTATTTTCCGCAGCAAAAGAACTTGAAGCAGACCAAAAAATAAAGCCATGATTACATCTGTTTTATTTCATTACATAGGTACAAATAATATTGTGTGTACAAGGAAAAAACATGGTTGTATTGTTAAATAACGACAAACCCCCATAACGTTTAGACATTACAGTGCTCCCGGGTTTTTTTTCATAGAAGCTTTTTGAACATTTTTCTTATCTCACCCTGATTGTGCTAAAGAGGATTAAAACTCATTTTTCGGGTCGTCATTAAATAAGACTGAAAATTAAGAATTTACCCACAAAATTTTGTATTAAAATGTATGTTATTTTGGTCTTGATGACTGGTCAAGAATGAATCCTTATACTAATTGAAAGGAGAGTAACATTTAAGGGACGTCAACGCCTAAAACATTTGAACTTTGAACTTGTAACTTTGAACTCAATGAGCTTTTTAAATTGTAACCATCTTTTGAACACCAGGAGAGGCATAGTTACTTAATGATCTCTTACATTTTTCAGAGTGAGAACCCATGCTTTAACTCGACTTGAGTTGTGCTGATTCCGTTAAAAATCAAAGGAGTTTGAGGCAATGATGCAAGAGATACTTTTTAGGAGCAACAGTGCTTCCAACTGACCAACTTTTTTGAGTCGTCTGCTAGAGTTCTCTCCATTCAGTTACATCGAGATAATTTTCCTAATGGATCGTAATGAATTCCTGTTCAACAGGCCGTGAAAGGAATTTTCCGTTGATCACCGGGAAAAATCCTTGTTTCAAGCGGTATTCCTGTTAATTCTTAGAGACCACCTGTCGCTTTAAAGATGTATCTACTCGACTCAACGAGCAATCGAGCATCACAGGCACAGTTTAGAAAGGAGCAAATCAACGTATTTACCAACCATCCAACTATATTCAACGACACTTTTCTCATTGTTGTTTCCTACCCATGTATGCCTTTTCTCCAATACATGTTTTGTGCATTTTCATAGTTCGTGCATGTTTAACGTAACCTAAATGATTTTGCCGAGCCAGTCGAGTTGACTAGGATAGGCGGAAGTAACGCAACCCACCCCAACGCAAGATTCGTGACCAAACGTAGGTCAGGGTTATTAAATGTGATCACTTCGAAAATCGATAAATACATAAAATCGATTCGTGTCAGGACCGACTTTGTCACCAGTCATAACGCACACAAAGGAGGACTGGCAGATTTTTTCACGGAAAGAGCATACAGTTGTAAAAACCGCGAGGAAAAAAGCTTTGAATGTGGTTAAAGTACCGAACGTCTGCTACACCTCATTTTATCCAGGTTAAAAAACTGTAACGTATTTATCATTATGGAGACGCCCGGTCGCTTCCCCATTTATCTCACGTTTAAGGGTTGTTCTTCGGGGAGTCAGCCCCTTCGGCAACCCTATCTCTGCTCGTAATTGCCAAGTCTATACAGCGTGAATTTATGGTCTTTGAGAATAAACAGCTCGGAAATTCGATTAAATGTTTTGTTTCTTCCGCGGCGTTCTCATCCGGGCTCTTCTGCTCTTCTTTGCAGACTCCTAACTCGCGTCTTTTATTCGCCCAACGATCTTCACCCTTCGCGCATCGACGGATCATGGTCCCTCTTTGTACTCTTTTCGCACCATGGACCGAAGTCTTATTCTAGCGGACCAGGGTGGCATAGACCGGAGGAAATATGAAGGATTGGGAATATTCATGATTCCGGAATATCTCGTCTAATTGTATGGTCTGTGAAATTCGTGAAAAATACGAAATATTCATCCCGGGAGCAGGGTACATGGATAAAAAGAATGTTAGTGGCTACAAAACTCCTGCTTACTTGTACTCCTGAGGTCAAAAGTTCCGGGTGGTGGACCCGTGGCTGCGACAGCTCTGGGTGCTACGCCCGGAACGTTTGGCCCCTGAGCCCGGAACGCGGACGGTATGTCTATTCAGCCAGTGAGTACGGCTTTCAAGTCCGGAGTTTTTTTTTCAGTGTACCTCCGGTTGGACGTTGAAATAATTATTAGTTTGCCTTAGAATATTCTATAGTTTTGCCTAAAATCAGAGTTGTCCTCTAATATATACCTTATTGACTTTGAATTTAATTCAGACAATTTTCCGGTAAAATTTCACAAGTTTAGTAAAATACGATTGGTCGTTTGAAAATGTTTAGCGGACATGTACACTGGGGAAAAAAAGCACAATGGATCTAGAGTCCAGACTCTTAAAAACATCGGCAAGAAAAAATACTCTTGATTCAATCAGATTTAAGCTTAAATCAAGAACCAAGCCTCTTAATTTGAGCGGATTTCCTTTTGATTTAAGCTTCAATCTGATTGAACCAAGATTCCTTTTTCTTGTCAATGTTTTCAAGAGTCTGGACTCTAGATCCAATATGTTGTTTTTCCCAGTGTAGCACTGCCACCATGGCCTCATGGAAGTGGCAATTTTGTTAACTGTGCGCCGCGACCGCTTCCGTAAACATGACTGCCGCGCAAAATCGTGGTTCCGAATTCAAATTCCAGATTACGCAGCGTGTCAATATACGTTCATCCGCGCGGATGTTCGATGGACCGATTGTCTTCGGGACCGCGGTCGCACCGGTGACTCTTTATCCGGAGCCATTAACTTTTTATGGCTGCAGAATCGTGTAACATCACGTCTGTTATTTACTCGATGACTTCTACTTGCGATGAATACAGCTGTTTTGCGTATACCCTCCACTATTGACGAAGTAATTTTAGTCGGACGAAAAGACCAGCTTAACTGAATGAAAAGAAGAAGGGACTGTTGGAGGGTACTTGGATGGTGGTACTTGGTTGACTTGGATGAATGAGAGTACATGAAAAGCATGTATGGCCAGGCTGTTCAATAGACGCTGGCAGCCAGGATGAGGATGACGCATTGGCCGATTAGCAATTTTTCCGACGAAAAAATATTTTAGAGGAAGCCACGCTGATGAAGAGGAATGCTAGTATTACTGGATTTCTGATCGTCCACGATTTCAAGGAAACCTGGTATCTAGTACTAGATTTCTGTAATTTTTTTTTTTTTTTTTTTGACCCTGTCTTTTGGGAGGGCCTTTGAGTGGGTCTTTGGGAGGGTTAAAATTATTCCTTATCAGTTCCTTGTCCTAGAAATGCCTCATATGGTTTATATGCTGATTAAGAGGAGTTTAAGACAGCCTTCGACATAAGTTCATAAACAGAAAAGTTTTTAGAACCTGGATTAAAATTGAACTGTTTGACGTTGGGCATACACGGGAAAAACAACTTAGCGCTGAGTCCTAACACTTAAGGTGAAATGACGCCGAACACATACAGTAGAACTGGGCCCTAAAGCCGTCAGGATGGATCCTGAAGCTCTGGGGCTAAGCACTAAACTGCCTATATAGTTGGCGTTGTTTTACCTTAAAAGTTAGGGCTCAGCGCTGAGTTGTTTTACTCGTCTAGATTAACGCAAGTGATGAGTTACCACTGAGAGAAGCGCCCTCCAACGCAATTGCGTTGAAACGTCTTGTTTCCAAATTCATACACTTGTACTTTACTCTAGGCTCGCGAAAATTGCCCTTTTTATAAAGCTTTGCTCAATGTTTCTTTAAGCATCCCTTAATCACAATGTAAATGATATGGGACCCACTTGAGAAAAACAGTTTAAGGAACGACTAAGAATGAGGTTTTTAATTAATATACCTATTTCCGAGAACCAAAGTGGTGAAGATTCACGCCTCTTGACCCAATGGTGTAAGAACCACACGAGTCCATCGGATAAAAACAGTTGCTCATTGCACTGCATGCGCAGGTACCTGATGCCTGTTGCGTGCACTAAGCGTCGAACATCGAACCACGACCCGTGACCCGTGGCTCGTACCCCTGGCCCAGGAGCACCTTTTTTTTTGCATTCGTCCCGTATTTTTTCATATGATTATGCTTATAATGTGGGTCACTTTTTTCTGCCTCCTCCCGACGATGCGCCGCGGTAAGGCGTGTGCCCGACTGTTTGTATTCACTTGCACCGCACATCAAATATTTGTACGGGACGGCGGACCGTGAAATTGACCCCGACTCTGCGCTTTGCTCGTGGCTGGAGTAATAAAGAACTGTTTATGAATGGGCTACTAGACAAGGTGCGAATTTAAGCATTCTGATACAGGTTTTCTGATTAAAATGTTTCGTAGAACGTGTTTTGCGTGATAAAAATTACTGTGCGCTGATTATTGAATTTGATAGACAAAGCTATAGACAAGGAAGACATAGGGAACATGGAGCGATCCCATTGGTTGAAATGGGTGGTTCCTATAGACCAAGAGAGAAAATGATGGACTAACTATATGGGGTCTCTCGTGGGTTGCCTTTAGTTCGGCTATTACCTACCTCTTTGTCCATTGCAACCACCCGCGCTTCCACCAATAGGACCCCTCCTCACTCGTTTTGTCTTCTTTATCTATAGCTTTGTCTATCAATTTCAATAATCAGCCCACTGAAATCAATTCCTACCAAAATCGTAACTTTTTTAGTTCACATTAGTATTGGAAATGTTGAATTCTCTACTCACGCGAAAAACAAAAGTCTGCTGAAATCAAATTGTGTACTACAACGGTTTTGGCAGACCTCTCAATCGAGCGATGTTCTTTCCTCTTCTTGCGTTGTGTTGTTCGAAGTGTTACCAACGTGCAACAGCTGAGTCAAAGCACCGAGATTGCGTTTGTCATATTTTTATACCGCAGAAACTGTTACGGCGACGTTAGATGCGGGATTTGACTCATGTAGACTTTGGTTTCTTCATGAGCGAGAAATTTGAATTTACGCAACCAGAAACGTTAAAAATCTGGGTTAGTAATTTGTTTCGGAAATTTTTACACTGCCAAGCCAAGCAAGAACGCCAAAAATCCATTAAGATTTTCCGGCGTTTTTTGGATCTTAACATTTTATAAAATAAAAACCGTTTGATCAATGCAATTCAAATTTTCAGGTCAAGTTATTGATAGTATTTGCGAAATAATTCTGTTTAAAACATTGTCTCAAGGTACACAAGTTTTTCTGCGCCCAAAAAAAATTGAAAGACGTTTACGGCGTTTTTGCGTTGCACGGCAGTGCAGCGAATCGTATTCTACGTGAAATTTAGATGAGAAATCATGTATCAAAATGCTCAAATTTGCACCTTGTCTAGTGGTCCATTGCGTCCATTTGCATTCACTGTCGGAATGCAAAAAAAGAAAAAGAATTAAAAAAAAAATTGAAAAATTTCAAAATATTTGCAGGTTCAGTTTCTTCACCAAGACAGGGAGAAACGGCTAGTTCATGAGGGTGGGATAAACTCGGAGCAAATAATTAATTTGCAACATAAGCCGATGCCTGCAATCCTGCATCCGAGTGGAAGTGGAGAGAGTGCAGCGGTAGCGAAGCTGGAGCCAAAGATAGAGGAACAGGCGGTGCAATCTGCAATGCACTTATCACCTGTTCAAACAGCCCTCCGGTTTGAACCGTGGGAACAGCCAGATCTCCACCGCCCTGCTCTCCGCCCCGCCGAAATTCAATCCACGATCGGGCCCACTCCCGAATCTGTGCCACAAGGGGTTGCGACTCGAGGCTGGAGCGCCAGGCCTCCGTCAAAAGGGTTCCATTGTCGTCTTCGTCTTTCGCGCGACGAGAGAGATTTCAGTTGCACTCATCCGATTTTGCTGAGTAAGGCTTAGAGATCTACCATATTGCTTCACCTATTTTTAAAAATTCGCCCCTCAAAGTGAGACGTGGAAAATTTGCAGCCGTCTTTTGATATCTGCAGTAGCTAATTTGCAAAATAACATGTGGAAATACCACCCTCTGATTTCGCAATAAGACTTTGAGTTTGCTCTCTTTTAAATTATTTTTTCTCTTACGTCCTATAGATGAAAAAAATCGTAAAATATACTCTGAGCTCAGACCGTGCACTTTTGTTAAATGTAATAGATTGTTTCGTGCAATTTTGCGGCATTTTTACCCCCCCCCCCTTCTCCCTTAGTAACGTTTCATTACGCATCTCCGGGCCCCCTTCTGATTAATTACATAACGCTTGACGGACTCTCCCCCCCCCCCTACCTATAGGATATCAAAAATTTAAGGAAACCTTTGAATACATTTCTAGATAAAATTTGAAGCATTATCAATGATAATTTGACCGACGTCGAAGAAATGAGGATGATACATTTTGGATTTGTTTGTTTTTTACGAATAGAGAGTTACCTAACGCTGACACTAGCCCCCTCCACCCTGTCATGCACTGTAACGTAGGCTCATACCCCTTCGACCCCCCTACAGCGTCACGTAATTTATGAACGTTCCCCCGGTTTGAAAAATGTCTAACACCAACTTCGACGTGAAGTTGATCCAAATACCGCCCAATTAGAAGTGGTGTAATGCGTACGCATAAGACGGAAATGCAGAAATGCATTGGGGTGAACTCAGAGGGCTGTTTTGAGGTGGATTACACCTGCTACTGCTAATGAAGAGAGGTCCACAGCATCGCACCGGTCCGGCCAGAAGTGGATGCTGCAGCAGCCCCTCCTTCTGGCCACCGTCGCACCGCCATACGCCTCCGTTTGTTGGTCTTGTTGCCGGGTCGAACAAAATAGTATTACTGTCGTGGTAAAGAATGAGCGTTTGTAACTTCGCTTTGTAAACTAGAAAAGTTATTCTTATAAGAACCGTTTCTTAAGCCACCATGAGCAAATTATTCTTGTGGAACACATTCCGCGATAGGAATATAAAGCCGGTCATAAATTACGTAACGGAGAAGGGTCGAGGAGAGTGTTGCGCCATTTTTTTGGTTTCCTGTTCAACGAGAAATTCCTTACGTGGGATATCCAATAGGAAATTCCTGTTGATCCAATGGGAATTTTTTCTCCAATTCCTTAAATTTAATAGTCCACGGTTGTGGTTGAATGCCGATTTTCATCACGCTCTCTTGAAATTCTCCATTCGTAAAACTAAAATTTCCATAGACATAAAAGCTGCATTTTAGCTGCATCCATAAACATAAAAACATACTTCAGATAATACTGGTTGCAAACGCGCGAATCTCGAAGACACTCCGGTATGTTGGTAGCCTAAGCGATTGAATGAAAGCGTTTTTCAAGAACGCTACAACCTTGTATGTTAAAGTTTAAAGACGTACAAAGTGGTTTTTTTTTTTTTTTTTTTTTTTTTTTTTTTTTTTTTTTTTTTAAAAGAAAAAAAAACTCCAAAATATTTAATCAGCACTTTCAAAGTTTTCTATTATTATTATTTTTTTTTTTTGCTTGAGGTTGACTCGGCAACGCATACATCCCAACTGACACCCTCCCCCTCCCCCTCCCACGCGCACAATGCAAGCACCCTTCGCTCATAGCTGGAATTCTTTCGCGGGGACCGAAGGAAATTATGGTGAAATCCATTTGATTACGGCATCGACAAATGACTGCGCTGCACATCAGTGCAAGGAGAAACAGCAACAAGTTCATTATGGCTCTCCCTTTTTCATGTAAATGCGCTCAGCGTCGGCTCGACCCGGTCTACAAAAGGAACTCCATTATTTTTGTAGGAAATGAGTATCAAATCTCGACAGTTTTCGAGAGCATTACGACGTGAGGCAACACCCGAATTTCATGCCGGTGAGAATTTCAAAATTCCTCTTTTTCATTTAAATCAGTTCATTACGTATCCTCGAGACGCACTTTAATCTATAAGCTCGCATCTATGTGTTGTTCATCGAAGCTTCAATTCCCTGATTAGAGCTGAAATGAGAGATTGGAAACCCTCAGTTCGTTTCACTGGTGCAATTAAATTATTAAGAAATAAATATCGAATATTCGCGCTGGTAGAATTTGACCCTGTGTTGTTATTTTAAATAATGTGAATTAGTAGTGTTGCTCTTAATTATTATAACCATCGGGACGGAATTTTCCCTGAACGCATAAATTCCTTATATTCACTACTATTGGCATTCAAACTCCCCAAATCGGCGAATTTTTAAAAATTTGTATCGAGAGATTACTCGGGCCAATTTGACCTGTGTCACAAATATTGCCGTGCTAAGGAAAAAAGCCGTATGAACATTCGAGTGTTGCCGAATTTCCTCCGATATTTTATTTTTAGGGAGATTCATGAATATTTTTCCTTTTTATTTTCAGGAACTCTAAGTGAAATTGCGAAAAAAATTATATGAAAATTTGGAAGGAAAATAATCATAAGTTTTCTCGAAAATTCGTGTTTTAGCGAAAGAAATTTGGCAACGCCTACAGGTCCATAAGGCGTTTTTCCTTGGCACGGCAGAATACTTGACAACATCTCGGTCATGAGTTGATTTCCGATCTTTCCGTTGTAAGAATCGTTCTGTACGTATATTTTTTGAAAGAAAACCTGTAACGCTTTTTCTTTTTTTTCTAATTAAGAGATATTCTAGTCTAGCGGTCTGTCCATTGCACGCCTTTTTAACCCTTAAGATTACCAACTGGAGGAGACATCATGACTCAGCCGCCATCCAAGTTCCACTGCCATCGGTGAAGGGTTCTGATCGGAGGACTAGGGTCGCTGAAACCCCACGAAAACACTCGAAAAGCGAAACTATATGGCGCAAATTGCGAATAGAAATGCTGCGAAGCGTACACAACGAATCCCTTTTCAATAGGAGACTCTGGCACCCAAAGGGTACAACGATACAGCTAATTAGGGGGCCATCCATTATCCGGCGCGAATCGCATCGTCGCGTCCCAGTCCTGGATCCTGGATCCGAGTCGAAAGATAAAGCTCGGCCTGTTGGAAAATGCGCGAGACACCGAGGGATCTCTCGAGGACCTTACTCTCGAGATTGCCGTGGTGTGCTGCCGTGCTAAGGAGAAACGCCGTATGAACCTTCAGACGTTGCCAAATTTCCTTTTAAAAACACGAATTTCCTGGTAAATTGATCGACGTGATTCAATTGACACCGATTCAATCGACGAAATTCGATTTAGATTCACGGGTTTGTCCATCGATTCAAGAGTTTGTCCATCGATTCAGGGGTTTGTCGATCGATTCACGGGTTCCCCGATCGATTCATGGTTGCCGCATGAAAACTCATGAATAGGTTCCCTCCAATTTTTCAGATAATTTTGTTTACAATTTAACACAAAGTCCCTGAAAATTTCATGGAAAAATATCCATAACTTTCCTTGAAAATACACATTATATCAAAGGAAACTTGGCAACTCTCGAATGCTCATACGGCGTTTCTTTCGCACGGTAGTGTGGAGATTCGACTTTTCGGTGGCGCTGAGGAAGAGAAGATGCGAGATTCGGATGCGCGGGGCGTCGTTCGTCGTTCTTGCGACGCCGTTGTCAAGTTGTGCGATCATATAAATTGGAAGTCCATAATTTCTAGGGTCCACGTATTCTGCCGTGCTAAGGAAGAGCGCCGTATGAGTCTTCGGACGTTGCCATATTTCCTTCGATAAAAACCGAATTTACTGGGAAATTGTAAATATCTTCTCCCAGAGATTTTAGACAATTTTTTACGCCTTTTTAACAAATAAGATCCCTCTTAACAATTCTGGGTCACATTTTTACCTCTCCCGTCTGGGATTTTTTTTTGAGCTCGCCCACTCGGGAGAGCTCTTTGCGATCGATTTCTTTTAGCATTGGTAGTGTCGGTGGCGACAAATGTATGGTTCTCGTTGCCGGCGGAGGAACGGCCAAAATCCCATTGATTTCAACGTCTAAAAGTTGAATTTTCGCGGGTTACAGTTTTCCTCCGTCGAACATTTCCGTTCCCTCATTCAACCATAGAGTACATAGAGTCGTAATGTAAGTGGGAGAGCTGGCGCCACTTTTAAGCATTTTCCATGTCCCGAATTCCGAAACTCCTGTGTGACGCCGGGTCACTTTTTCGATACATAATCGATTGTTTGCGATACACGGGTACCCGGCCATCCGATGACAACAATAACAACAACAACAACAACAAAGGAGATAGGGATTACCATGTACTCCACACCGCCATTTTGGATCGAAAATGTATCGAAAAAGCGACCCGAACTCGGCGCACACCGGGCTCGGAATTCGTCGAGCAGAACATGGCGCCAGCTCTCCCAGTTACATTACGACTCTATGTACTCTATGCATTCAACTGAGGATTAATTGTTCCTCGTTTGCTACACTAGAGAGCAGCACTTTCCAGTGGCCGAGCATATCATAGCATGTTGCCATGGTTTTATCGCAAATAACCTAATTGTATGTTATCATCCTCTTATCTTTTCAATGCCGTTTTTGTGTGCAGTTGTACTTGCAATTGTTATTATTTCTTAAAATAAAAAAAACATGGTGACCTCGACGTGATTTACTAAGTTCAATTAATTTTAAGTTACTAAGACTAAGATTGAGATTTGCGCATAATTAATGGATAATCCTTAAGACTGCCGTTATTGGTACCATAGAAGGTTAATTAACCTCAAAATAATTGCATGCTTGAGAGCTCGGTTGAGACTCGCATTGGGATCCTTTCAGAGTTTGTTTAAACCTCATATTAAGAATGCTTTAGGATTCGTTTGAGCCCCTCGCATTAAGAATGCTTGGGAGTTCGTTTGAGCCTCGCATTGAGTTTCTTTAGAGTTCGTTTTAACCTTAAAATACAGATGCATGAAGTGCTCTTTCGAGCTCCGTGCTATTTATAGTGCGCGAGGTGCTCCATTGAGCCACCGCATACCCACAAAGGCGTGATGTGCTCCATTGAGCCACTCGCATACAAAGACTTGAAGTGGTCTTTCGAGCTCCACGCTAAAATTCAAGGGAGTTCCTTTTCAGCTCTTAGTGTATACCATAAGTATTGTGTAAGAATTATGGCAGAAACGTTCCTCCGAACCGTGCTCAATTATAGTTTCTTTGAACTCTGTGCCGATAAAAATTCAGAATTTCAGACTGCCAACTTAACAAAGTATAACCTTAATTCAAGTTGGCGACTTGATTTAAAAAAAAAAATTAAAATTAAATCATATGGTTTCATTACATTGTTGACAAGTTAAGAAAAAGCTTATCAACGATGAAAGCCAGAAACAAAAATGCGATGGCAAAAATAGCCATTGCAACATTTGCCGCAAAATCACATTCATAAAAGATAATTCCATTTCTCTCTCTTTATTTCTCTTTATTTATTGAAATGTGAAAAATTTGACTTACGAAATTACGTCATAACATTTTGCATCGGCATGTAACCTCTGATAATTGGGTAAAGATTCATTTAATACATATACAATTTCAGAAAAAAACATTAATAGTTGTTAATAGTTTCCCAAAGGCGAGCTCTCCAACACAGTAGTGTTGGAACCAGCAGCTTGTTTAAAAATCAAATCAAGATGGTTAGTCCAGAAATTTACCAATCGCCCTGAAAAGAAACAACATTACTCATTGTTCATCATTGAAACGTTAATCGAAGACGACACTACTCCGAGAAAACTCAAAGGTTGGTCGTTTTGGCTCTACAAGCAATCACTCCGTCTGAAACGCTCTGACGTTTGCATTTCTTACACTGTCGATACAAAAAAAAAACAACGTGAGAAACAGGGGAGATTTTTTTCCGGCGGAGATGCAGGCTTCGATCACTTACATTCTCATAAATGATTAATGTTGGCCTAGTTTTGCCTAAAAGTGAGTTTTTTTCATTTTGTCATTCTGTTGAAGAAGGGAGGATTGAATACCGTATCCTCCCCACGCTATATATTATGGCATTGCATCACGGAGGCAGTCGCGTCAAAGGTCATTGCCTTTGTTTTCTATGGTTGACTCTCTATCTCTAATATCTCCGTTCCTTTCATATTTTTTTTTTTTTTTTTTTTTTTAGAAAAAAAGTATTTTATTAAAAAGAAACCAAGCCGCAAGTACTTTTTTCTCTGAGGTGTGGTGTATTTTTCGCTAAATAGGACTATTTCTGCTCTACATTTTGTATTTTTTCTTTAACGGATTTTTTTTTAACCTCGAGTTTTAACGGATCTATCAGATTAATGGAGCGCACGGGAGATTAGCGTAGAATCTCCTACCCTTATGAGATATTATAGTATTATAGTGATACGTTCCTCGTAGGGGGAGGCTCTGTAATACTCGCAAAATCAATTTACAACCCAAAAAAAAATGTATCATCTGCGGAAAAAGAAACTCAAGTACGGAAAACCCAAAATTGATCTGTTGGTACCACAGTTGAGATTTTTTTTTTCCGGTTTAGGTGAATTAACTAAGATTGTTGATAGTCAGCATTTCGATAAAATCGAAGCCTTCTTTTCTTATCGTGGATAACACAGCAACGCGACTAACAATGGAGGAATATAAGAAGTTGGGTTCGAATCCAACATGCAACTATTTAAACTCCGCGCTGGGCCGGGTTGCATACACTAGATTTTGCGGGCGAACTCTGCCAACGGCCTATGTCCCTACGTGTGCTAGCTATAAACGGCTCTCGCAATAGGGTACAAATGTTATAGGACAGAGGTGCGATCAGTGTTTTCCTCCAGCATATACAACCCGCAGCCCATCGCGAGTTAAAATAGCTGCATGTCATATATCCGTACCCAACTTCGTACAGTTTTCCATTGTTTAGTGCTCAGTGCATTATTCAAATGCCGACTTGGTCGTTTAGAAAGAATCTCGGTTTGTTAATATTGCGTTACAAACCTGTGCAGCAGGATCATCCAAACGGTTTTCCTGAATGGACGTCACACTCAAGGAAAACACCAACTGCACCGCAGTTCTCGAATTTCGCCCGCAGAATCAAGCGTATGCAACCCGGCTCACCGCCGAGTTAAAATAGTTGCTTGTTGGGTTCGAACCCAACCTCGTATACCCTTCCATTGTTTCACGCTCTGCGCAAATATCAAGTTGGTCTCTCACTCTCAGAAAGGCATCTCAGTTGGTTTACACCGCGTTATTTTGCATTTTATGTTTTTTCTCTGTTAACTGGGCAGCCTAGAGGGAAATATACGGAATATTATCGAATGATTCTAATGCCACCCTGGTAAAAATTGGCGATAAGAGCTGCGTTTCAAAATACCATAGGAATTCTTATAGCCGGCTAAAGAAGGCTACGAAGAATCAAATAGCTGGCTGTAGAATGCGGAGAAAATCATACGGCCGGGCTATACGAAGCGAAAGCGATAAAAAATTATGCAGCCGGGCTACACTTCCTATCGCCGGGCTTTACACTTTATCGCCTTGCTGTTGCGTAATCGCCATCGATTATAAAAGGCTATAAGAAATTGTGTAGAAATTCGTGTGCTTTGGAAATCATTAAGTTTGATACGGAACCACCTTAATATTTACAAAACACACATTATATTTTCCTCTAACGCATATTTTTTTTCATCAATTAAAATAAGAATAATCCATACAGGATGTGCAAACATTTCAAAATCATGAGTTGAATAACGCTGACTCCGCCAGACTAATTATTAGAGCCTAACACAGAGCGGAGCGGCGACGCACGGGCGCGGGCGCGCGGGCGCCTACAAACCTAACAGGGATACTTCACGCATTGCGCAACGCGTGAAGTATCCCTGTTAGGTTTGTAGGCGCCAATGCGCGTTTCGCGCTGGCTGCCCGCCTGCCACGCCGCAGCGTGCCACGCCGCTTGTAGCAACTATTTCACACCAGAGGTATTGCACAGTATCATACGAAACTGATGGCGCTCTAATATATTAGGAATGGCAAGCATCCATCAAAAGTACGGAGCTCTCCTCGCAAAATAAATCAAGATACTACGGCCCACTAAAAGAGCAGTAGTCCAAAAACTCACAAGTCCTAGCATCCGTAATTAGTAACGTTTAGCATACACTTTATCGCCTGGCTGTTGCTTAATTGCCATCGGCTATACAAGGCTGTAAGAAATTGTGTAGCCGGCTATAGAAGCTATTGAAAATCTTACAGCCGGCTGTAGGTCTATGGTATTTTGGAACACAGATTCTACTGCCAATTTTTACCAGGGCAAACAGGGTCAAAATCAATTTTAAACCGAAAATCGTGCTACTTAAATTAACTCTTTGACAGAGAGAGAGAGAGACTAGAATAATACTTATTTTACTTTACTTGGATACGACGAGAGCATTAGTTCTCTATCGGAAAATGTAGTCCGATTGTTCAATCTTTCTCTCATAATCATGCCATTGCGCTTTAAATTGTTTTGCTGACTTGTATTTTTTCAAACTATCTCGATAATTCTCATCAGCCTGCCATTGAAACAAATCTTCTGGGGTTGGGCCAAGGAGAGGCCCCCTAGTAATACACAATTTTTCATTAGAAGTTCATACGGAGAAGGCATTCAAGTTCTTTCACAGCGAGAAACACCGTGCACAATCTTTGAAAAACCTGATTGCGCTTACTATGTGTTGCATTTCCACCCCTCATCTCCAAATATAAAGTTCATAAAAAGAAGGACCTGAGGTTTTAGTTATTTTTTTTTCTTTTTTCTTGAAGAGGAACATCACGCTAAATCTTAGCAACACCGGATAGTACTTCACTGAGAAAAATGTTCCATTTAATAATTCCCAGACGAGACTTTTCGTTTGTTCAACCAGAAACCTCTGTCAAGTGACAGGACCTCTTTTTGAAATGCCAGAAATACCTCTTGAAACGAGGGTATTGCTCGTTAACTCAAAAATAATTCTCATCCGAAAATTATCAATTATTACAATTATGGAATTTCTTTCGATCCAACGGAAAATTTTCTCCGTGTACCAAGTTTTGAACGCCAAATCTTCCGGTGTTGCACCCCGTGCCCCGTTTCTCCCCAATGCACCTTAATGCAGTGAGCGCGGCAACATGAAACGGGCAGGCTGCGAAGCCCGAAAACTACCCCTTGGAAGCCAATTCCGAGAAGTACAGTCTCCCTCATAACCTGCCGGCCGGCGCGGTGGAGGCACAGCCGCTCTGCTCTGGGTCATTTGGATGTAAACTCTGCCGTAACCTTGAGAAGGGGAGGACCACCTTTCCCCGTGCCAAATCTCCTCCGAATCCCGGAGGACTCGGCCGCGAACCGGGATTTTCCCACCACGATCCGACAAGTTTCACCATCTCTGCATCCAACGTGATTACTCCTTCTCTCCCCCGCACTCCAACCTTGCAACAACGAATCGCTTTCTGTCTCTCTTCCTCTCATCGAAATCCGGAGGCTCTCTCTTTTCCCGTGCGCTATCTTCCACCTTCATCGCTTTTACATCGAAGATTTTTTAGTGTTTTACGATCGTGATTGAGGCAGGCGCTTGCAAGCCCTGCGCTCACGGTGCGCTCCGCCGCACGCATTTTTACCCATTTCTGATCGTTTTGGCTTGGGTATTCTGAATTCCTTTGACATCCCACATTAATGGCTAGTTTAATGGCGATTCTCATCACTCCGCAGGCTGGGAGGTGTGTCCGCTATCACATCTGGCACACATATTTCTTTGATTCCAGGTGAGAAGATTAAAAAAGAGAGAGGGGAAAATATTGTCCCGCGGCGAAATTCACTGGAGTCTTGTGGAACGGAGGCTCCGGGAAAGTTCAAAATCATGGATAAATTTAAAATTATACCAGACGCGGCTTGAAAATTTAACCAGAATGACTTAATTCTGCCTTTATCCAAGGAATGAAACCGAAAAAAACTTAAATAAAGACGGACGTTATTTCAGCTAAAAAATGAAAAAATATTATCTTCGAAACCAGCTTAGGGGGAGCTGACATTTTCCGCAAAATCACGGGAGAAAATTCTCTTTTCTTTTCAAGAAATTTCTGTCACGTATATGTTTACGCTGTGAGAAGAATTTCTCGTTGAAATAATGGGAAATTCTTTTGTTTCGAACGGAATACCTGTTATTTCAAAGAGACGTCAAGTCACTGTGCAGAGACCTCCGGTTCATTCAACAAGAATTCCTATCACGATATATTTAAAAGAAACATTTTTCTCAGTGAATTTTTTACATTACGTCTAATTTTATTTTCATTTTTACTAATTTTAACTAGAGTGCCTGCGTAGAGAGTGTATGGACACAAGCTTGCATGAAGACCTTCAAGAAGGAAAAAATGGGTATGATTCTAGGTAGGAGCAGGCGAGAATATCAGATTAAATGTATAATGTTTTTTTTTGAAATTTCCTCAGATTATAAAACTCCGCGCTCCTCTGATTTTCAATCCCACCTTCGTCTACTTTAAGTTCAGTTCAGTCTTTTTCAGGTTTTGAACTTGAATCCCGATTTAAGAATTGACAACTTGCTGTTGATGAAATTTTAAGCGACTACTATTTGACGAACTGATCCTTATCAAAATTGTTCCTTCGAGCGTCTTTCATTGCCAAAAACTGATTATATAAAGGAAAAGAGGGCTTACAACTGTAATCTATGTTGGTATCGAGACTATCTTGTCACCTTACTCTTATCAATCGAAGAAGTTTATTATGCCTGTCGACTTCTAGCCTGTGCATGCCACTCATCTACTCCCATATTAATGTTTAATTAGAGCTCAAAATTTAAAAAGGAAAAAAATCCCGTTCCTTCACAATATTTATTGTCCGTGTCCGTATCTGGTCTTTGTATACTTAATGATATTTCTCACTTCCTTAATTTTACTCACTATTTTTACTATACTTAAATTTACTACTTATTTTTGCCAAACAATCACGAGAAGCTGAGAGGATTCTTTTCGTGTCCTCAAAGCCACTATTTTCCCCTCTTTTACATTTTCAAAAAAAGCATTTTTATTTTGGACTTGACTGTGGCGCGTTCTGATCTTTTTGCCTCTCTAGAGTGGATCGACCGTTAAACAAAAGTGTGAGAGAAAGTTGAAAAAAAAAGCTGGAGATCTCTAGGATCTCGAAAAATTTGCAAAACTGTACTCGGCGAATTAGATTTGAGAAATTTTTTTGGATGTAAATAGGAAAAAATGTACCAATCGAAACTAAAAAGAATGAGTACCCAGAGTGAGGTAGGTGTAGGTGCAATTATCAGGTGGATGGAGGGCACCCCCGTCCCCAACGCCCCTTTATCACTGTCCAAGCGGAGAGGGAAGAAGCGAAAAAAACCCGAAAAGCACAATCGGACGGGACAGGGTGATGATTAACGGCAAATAATTACAGACTCAAATCTCATTCAAAAAGACAGTAAATAATTTCGAGATGCGGAAGGCAGCGCAAACGCGACGGGATCCTCTCGAAATGCTGCACGTCGCATTATCCAATAAAGGAAAGAAGGCACACAAAAAAAAGAGCGAAAAAGGAATAAGAAAAAAAAGACAAACCAGCTCCAGCAACCAGCGTTGTGAACTAGGAGCCTCATCTTTTCTCAAAGAACAAAAGGATCGCAGCGGGGTGCTTTTTGTTTTAGCCGGTCCGCCGTTGCCCGCCGCCGAATTTCGTCGCGCCCCCGAAAAACCACCCTTCGATCCGTGAGTTTTCGGTTCCACCCGGCAACTCCCCCCGCCACCCCACCTAGCGTCAGCACCCCGACCCTGCGAACTCTTGCATTTATTTCGTTTGATCAAACAGAGAGGGAAATTCATCAGTTTGTTTATAAAATAAATACAATCAACTCAAATACCGAAGCTCTGGAGCTCTCTTTGTTCCCTCAAAAATCATTAAATATCAAGTATCAGTCGAACAAAAGGTGATCTATTTTATAGCTAAATTACGGGAAGGCGATGTGTGTCTGTCTTGGAAAATTGGGCGACTCTCCTTCGGAATCCTCTCTGCGCGCAGCCTGCTTTTATCTCTCGGACCTCAGATTTATTGCTCGCAATTATCAAAACACTGTCGAACTAAAGTGGGGCATTGTCTCCCGGTTGTTGACTGCGGGGGTTGTGGGTTTACTCTGACACTCGATACGATTCGGCTCATAATTGATACAAAAATTTATGCTTCCATAATCGCGGAAATTGACTGCTGTCGGCGAGCACGAGTGTACGTACAATAGTACTCAACAGTGATGGGGAGTATAAATAGCAGTTCTGTTGTTCAGCAATTCAGCGAGATGTGGCTCATTTGGAACAGCAGTGTTAGGGGACATTTACCGCTGTGGAAATTTTTGCGCTGTAATTTCTCCCGAAAACGAAAGAATGATAAAAAAAAAAAGAAAAAAGGGAGGGCAGCCTTTTTATATGTATTCATCATTTAAAATTTTACACGATAGACAGATTTTTTTTTTACTATTAGCAGTCTGTTTTCTTAAAACGGAGGTCTTACCTCAAGAAAAATTCTACATTTTTTGATGGGGAGTGATGACATTTTTGAAGGCCATAGATTAGTGCTGGGATAAAGCTATATTTGGGGTTGCAATTTCTATTTGGCATAGACACCATGGATATAAATCGCTGCTTACAACTAATTTTCAACTTAGGTTCTTAAGAACATTTCCAAAAAAAAATTGACAAACGTGTATCATGTAAAAAAAGGGGGATTTTCAAAATTTTCTCTCGGTTCTGAGATATGTTCATAAAACGTGTATTATTCTCGCCATTGTTTCGGTAAAAGAGATCCCTGAAGATAAAAGACAAAACTTCTTTATGATAGACTAACAAATAGCAAATGCTGAAAACGCTAGCTCCTAAACCATAAACTCTATTCATAATGCTTTTCCACGGAAATCCGTACATGATTGAGTAAAAATTGAAATGGAAGAAAAAGTTGAAGCAGGCACATGGGCTCCATCAAATGACCGTAGTTTAAGTGCTTGATTCTAGGAAAATAGATTGAAAAAAAAACTGCTCTATCTATCTGCAAAAAAAAGAGTATTAAAATAAAATAATCAATGGCAAAATATAAACTCATGTCTAAACGTAGTAAATCTGGCAACGCGAAAAATGTATCTACCGCCTCGCGACGCGACGCTATCTCTGAAACCTGGCAGGTAACCGCGGACTTTGCTTCGATTTTCCGCAGACCCATCGCAGCATCTTGTCACCCGCTCATCATAATCAGATCCTTCTTATCTGATTCCTCTCATTACCCGTGCCCCTCACACCCCTCTTTTTGTCCACCGCCTCAAGGAGCAGGTGTGATACCGGTACATCAGTCGCGTGGTCAGCTTTTCCCGAACTCAGTCTCGTCATTTCCTCAGAGCAAGTGAGTGAGTGACTCACCGCTTAACGCACGTCAGTTTGTTTTCATTCTCGAGCGTAACCTCCGCGGATTTCGAAAACAGTGCGCGCATCTCGACCAAACACTCCGGTCGCGTTTCAAGTTTACGTATTTTCCGCGCTGCGTTTTCGGTAGTATGGATTCGGCCGTGGTGTGTGCCGAGCCGGACCCGAACCGTGTGCCGGGCTGCAACCTGAGCCCCGAGGATTATCTCAACGCCGCAGTGACGTCACCCCGGTACGAAGTCGAGCCCCAGAATGACGCCCTCGCCTGCGACCCCGCGAACCAGTCCCTCGACACCTCGGTCTCGGTCGAGAATCCCGAGGGTCCCGACCTCAACGACAGTGCCCAGAACATCGTCGAGACGTGGGCCGACGAGTTCTACCGCATGGCCCCGCGCCCGGAGAGCTTCGAGACGTTCCCCCCCGCTCCACCGCCCGCCCCCGCAGCTCCCTGCGCTATGACGCCGTACTTCGTTGACCCAGCGAAGCAATTCGAGTGTCCCCTGTGCAAGACGACTTACGCGACGCTGGCCCGGCTCAAGCGCCACTACGGCACCAAGAAGCACAAGGCCCTCGCCGAAAAGGCCGAGGCCCCACCCCCGAAGCACCAAGAGGCCCGCGGCCTGCCGCCCCGGCGCCTCCCGCAGATGCCGCAGTTCCAGACCTTCAGCGACATGGACCCCTACCCAGCCGACTGGGCCATCTTCCACAACCAGCTGGACTTCCTGCGTGCCCAGCCTCAGATGGCCCCCGTGGAGCCCCACCAGAACATCTTCTTCCAGCCGCACGTCAACTACCCCTTCGGCTCGCTGTGCAACACCCACCAGTCCGCGCAGTACCTCCCCGAGGCCGTCCCCTCGCCGGACCCGCGCTACCCGCCGTCCTACTACCAGCCGCAGACTCCCACCCCTTCGTGGTACTACCCCATAACGCCGTACCCCAGCCCGAACCCGTACCTCCAGCGTCACCCGGAGTATCCTCCGCCCGAGCACCAGAAGTACGAGGCGAACAACAACTTCCCCGCGGAACCCTTCGACCAGCGGCCGATCCAGCAGGAGGCCCTGAACCTGTGGACCGCGAAGCCGTCTCTTGACGTCACGGAGGACAGCGTCGAGGAGGTGCCCCCGTCCAGCGACGGGAGCGAGACGATGTCCCCGGATTCGCAGAACGAACCGGTGTCTTCGACTGAGTGCGCGGCATCCCCCGAGAGGGTCAAGTGTGAACAGTGCCACCGCGAGGTGTCCAATGTCGGCTCCGACGCGGGCCACCCCAAGTGCGAGACGTGCGGACAGAGCTACCCCTCGGTGGTGAGCATGCTCGTCAAGAACGCGGTTAAGTGCGAAATTTGCGATACGGAGTTCGGCAGCAGAGTGGAGCTTACGCGACACAAGCACCTGCACAAGGGCAGGAAGGAGTTCAGTTGCCACCTCTGTCCCAAGAGCTGCGACAGGAAGGATCAACTCCTACGTCACCTTCGCGTCCATGAACCCCATGGTGAGAGCCAGGCTAAGCAGTACTGAATTTCGACTTTGAGCTGTGATAGGCTGAAAAAATTTAAGTGTATTTGTAATTTTTCTTATGTGAGTCTTTCTCGGCTGGTGTGATTATGACCGTGCTGACGAAAATTGTTAGAACAATTTGTCTTGTTTAAAAAAAAGTATTATTTTTAGTTTAGAGAAATCATTTTTTGCTGTTAAAGTCTCTTTGATTAAAAGAAAAGTTTCTTTAGTTTATTTATTTTTCTTTCACTTAAGTGATAATTTGTTTATGATTTGTTTTTGGTAGGCTTGCCAATGCTGACAAAAAATATTTCCTAGGACCGTAAAACTCTCATTTGACTTTAAAAAAAGTAAAAAAAAAAATTGTCTTCAACTTGTAGAAACTTTTCTTCAAAACATTTGAAAAATAATCCAAGGCATGGATCCATGTCATCAGTAGAGTTAAAATAATTGCCGACTATTTTTTTTAGGTTTTATGTCCTTTAAAATGGATCCTTTTCAAATGCAGTTGTTTTGGGTGCAATAGAACCAAGTCTTAGAGACATCATTCACGTACCTTTAATTTTATTTTGAAGTGCTCATTAAATATATATTGACAGAAAGTGAAAGGTAAAATTTGTTTCTTCCAGTCATTACCTTTAAATTTCAGAAAGAATAAAAAAATTAATGATCAGAAATGAAAAATACATAAGACATCACGTGTACTTTATTGAACAATGCTTTCCACTTAATAAAAGAAGAATCAATAATTTTTGCTAAAGTTTCAGTAATTTTTTTTTCCTAAGGAGCCATAGTACGTTCGATATTCAAATTAATGCGTACGAGATGTATTTGATTAAATTTAATATATGTTCCAATAAATGCCAAGCAAATATGTCAGGAATTTTATCACACTACCTACTGGTTCTTTACATCAACTTGTGAGTTCTGATAATGCTAGCTAAAATGCAGAGCGGAAATAGAGACAATGCTTTTCTGAGTCGTTTCCGAAGTACGTGAGTGACCGAAAAATGGAGTAGGTATACTCGCAAAACTGTAAGCTGCATAACATTATTCTGTTAGTATAATGAGTGAGGTAAATTTCCTATTGCGTGTGAATTTTTTTATAAACATTTTCAAGATTAGTCCACGCCTAAGTTAGACAAAGATCAAGGTAAAGTTCTCACTTTTCCAAAATACAAACACGAGTTTTGCTGTGAATTTTCCTCGAAAAACACATCAACAAGGCTGAAAAATTATTTTCCAAAATTAAAGAGAAAGACTGGATCATGTATTACTGAAAATTTGATAAATTTTTCAGGAGCCTTGTAATGAGAGAACCATTTCAGTGCATAATTTTAGGAGTTTTAATGCGGCAGGCTTAAGAGGAGGAGTGTGCTATAAAAGTGTTGGCCCATGTAAAAATAGCCAACTCGTGTACCCTTTTCTCAGAATCCACCGAAAATGTCTGATTATTTTTTTAAAGTTACACTTAGCAAACATCCTCCAAAAATGGGTGAGGTCGTCTCTGAAAATTTCAAATTTGGGTAAGTCTTTGAAATCATTACTAATTTAATAAAATTAAACTTTTTGACACCTCGAAAATATGAGCAAATGTCTGGAATAATTTATATTCAAAATTTCAAAAATCTCTTTTTTTTTGCTTGTGTGAAAAACTAATAAAAATATTAAAATATCTTTGCTGGATTCTGAGAAAGAGGCACATTTGTGCCGAAAAAAATATCTCTCCAAAGCTTCTCAAAAAATTAATTAGAAAAAAGTTCTGATAAGAACTAGCCAATTTAAAATTATTGTAATCTCAAAGAACATACTCCACGAAATGCCGCTTTCAGCGATAAAGAGCCAAGCCACATCATCGGAATAACTTTTACTGGAAAACGGTCGTACTGGTTCTTTCGAAAATTTTTCTATGATGAGAGGTAAACTCCCTGAAATTTTCAAAATCATCTGTAGAACCGTCCTCCTTAAAAATATCCATTGTCTGATGAAAATTGGCGGTACCCAGTAGCTGGTACTGATAGAATTTGGTTTTTCTCTTCTAAGCACGGTCCAATTTTGCCGTGTTACGACTGAACATCCTATAAACATTCAGCCGTTGCCATATTTCTTTCAATATAAGACAAATTTACTGGGAAAATTCTGAATTTTTTTCCTCCAAGTTTCCAGACAATTTGTTCGCAATTTCATCCAAAATATCTGAAAATTTCAAGGAAAAATATGCTTAACTTCCTTCAAAAATACTTGTTTTACTCTGGGAACTTTGGCAACTCTCGTAGGTTCATAAGGCGTTTTTCCTTAGCACGGCAAAATTGGACGTATTTAAACCAAAAGGAACTATATCCATTGTAACATGATCCCTAACTACTTATACTTATACTTATGGATCTCAAGATTCACATGTCATAAAATGGATATACCTAGTTCCTTTTTCTTCAAATGCGTACAATATATCACTAAAACGAGAACTTGTTCTTTGAACCGGTTATCAGAGTTTAACGATTAAAGCTAAAAATTTTGACTACTTCTTCAAAGTTATTTAACAGTTTTTAAAAAAATAAAAATTTCAGATTTCCATAAAAGCTTTTCGGAGTTATATGCACTTACTATACGCAAATCTTTGAGCCTGTATCGCAAATCGAGTATTGGATTAATCGGTGGCCAATTCTTTTATGCAGCCGCACAAAGCACAAAAAGTTGATTGACTTTACTTAGCAAAAGTAATAAGGAGAAAAAAAAACCTGTTACAATTTTCAGACTCTTTACTACAGGTTTGTTCAACGTAGAGAAGATTTTGGCAAATTGTCAAAATCTTCTTGACAGTTCCGCAACTGTAAATATTGAATCTACAAATAAGTTCAAACTATTTGATTTTGAACTTTTTTATTTTGATTTTGAAGTTACCCACCACAACACCCTTAGAAATAATATTAAATTGCTACAATGTGTAAATCATTGCATTATTTGCTGAACGTATCTCAGCGTAAAAGACAACATTACTTTACGTTCGTTTTTCGTTCGTCCCGAATTCTAATAGCTGAATGGAGACAAATTTAGAGATTCGACGAGATCCATCGACGGTAAGTGCAGTTCATCTATACTTCATTTCTTTAACGCAACTTTCCACCAACAGTTCAAGTGCTGACGACCATATTCTGACTCATTTTATAAAAGCGCCTATTTGCATATTGCCGTGCTAAAGAAGAACGCCGTATAAACCTTCAAACGTTGCCAAATTAACTTTCATGAGGTGTATTTTTGAGGAAAGTTATGAATATTTTTCCTCCAACTTTTCAGATAATTTTGTTCGCAATTTCACCTGCAATTCCTGAAAATTTAAAGGAAAAATACACATAACTTTTCTCAAAAATTAACACTTTATCGAAGGAAATTGGGCAACTCTCGAATGTTCATGCGGCGTTTTCGCTTAGCACGTTAGCATAGGTTCTGGTACACCAATTCCGTAAATTAAGGGCTAGTATCATAATGTCGTTTCAGAGATAATCCAAAATAGTTTGTTTTGATACGTAAAACACGGTGAAACTATTGGGTTCCTGTTGAAAGCCTCATAGAGGGAGACATGAGTTAGTTCAGTTGCACTTTACTACATATACTGCCGTGCTAGGGAGAAACGCCGTTTGAACATTCGAGAGTTGCCAAATCTCCTTCGATAAAATACTGATTTCTGTGGAAATTTAGGAAACATTTTTCTTGAAATTTTCAGGAACATTAGGTGAAATTGCGAGGATAATTAGCTAGAAAATTTGATAAAAAATATTCTTAAGTTCACCAGGAAATTCGAATTTTATCGAGTGAAATTTGGCAACGTCTGAAGGCGTTTTTCCTTGGCACGGCAGTATACTGCCATACCAGGGGAAAACACCCTATAAGCGTTCATATGTTGCCAAATTTTCTTCCTCCTTTAAGCTAAGAAATTTCGGTTAGCGAAATTTAGCTTAAAGAAGAAATCGGTTCGTTACTTTCCACCTTATCCTCCAATGTTTAGTGTTTTAGATTGAGCTGTTCATTTTTATCAACGGTGTAAATGGACTGCATTTTGCAATTTGGAACTATAAATTCTGGCTCCTCTGGAAAAAACACTTATGTGCATAGGGAAATTAATGGCACATACGTTGTTTTTAAACCGGGCTAGAATTTATAATTCCAAATTACACAATGTAGTCCAAATGAACTAAAATGTCACGACAGGTGCCACTTCGTCGTCTCCCTTACAAAAGAACGTAACTACATTTGGACTAAATTTTGCAATTCGGAACTATAAATTCTAGCCCAGTTTAAAAAGGAGGATGTGCCATCAGTTTCCTTATGCACAAAAGTGTTTTTCCAGAGGAGCCAGAATTTATAGTTCCAAATTGCAAAATGCAGACCATTTCAATGTTCCCAATTTTCCCCTCGGAAATTGACTTTTCAGCAGGAGAATCTTGAGTCTTTTCGAACTGAAAATCTTGCCGATTTTTCCTCTAATTTCCTACGAATATAACACAAATTTTCGACAAAAAGTGCACAGGTTCATTCTTGTAAAAAATTCAACTGTCTGAGTCAACTGTACTGCATTTTGCAATTTGGAACTATAAATTCTGGCTCATCTGAAAAAAAACACTTGTGTGCATAGGAAAACTAATGGCACATACCTACGTTTTTTTTTAAACCGGGCTAGAATTTATAGTTCCTAATTGCAAAAAGTAGTCCAACTATGTAACCTTGGAATAAAGTTACGTTCCTTTGTACGGAGAACGGCGATTTGAATCAATGTAAAATTTGTTCAGCTTCTTGTGCATTTCTCAGGAACTTAAAGATCTACGAACTTGAAATTTTGCAGGCATGTTAATATGCATAACTTTCGGCGTGAATTGAAATTGGGGATATGAAAATCTTTTTCCGTAACACTTCTTTTCTGAAAGTTGAAAGTCTGGCAAATGTTTATGCAATTTTTCTAAGCTGTATTTTAGCATAGAAAAGTTGTGTTTTTATAACTTCGGCTCATAAAAGTGCATGGATGTAGCATTTATAATTTCCGATCAACGTGTACCAGAAGGTAAAATACACCTCTTTTTCAAAATCGTGAAAAATTGGAAAACCAAGCAAAGACTCACATACCCAGATACACTTCAAGAGTGCTTTTCATTCTTTTTTAATGTAAATATTGATTTTCAAAGTATACGATGAATTACATCATTTTAAAGCTAAGAGCGAGCGTTCTCTTTCAAATCAGACAGAGTTACAGAAGTATTCAATTTTTTTTTTATTTGAGAGCTACTTTCAACTTTGAAAATAAACGTGTTTAACTAATAGGTACTGCATTAATAATTGGATCTGCAAAATGTTAGCAGCATCTTACGATCTTTTAACTGTTTCTTTCGACTAGACTTTGTTAAAATGAGTGAAAATGAATAAATAAAAAATGAATCCGTAAATAAGAGAAGGACAACGAGCAAAACTAACAAAGAGTTTGAAAATCAGTTGATTTAGTAGGATATACAAAATACTTGGACCCCTAATTTTCAATATATTCTACTTAGGCAATTGGATCATTATTTAAATGCAGGATAGGAGACATTGGCAATTTTGAACATGTTTTAAGGTGCAGTTGGTGGCAAAGTGAAAGTTTACTTAAAAAACCTAAGTAGGTAATAGCTCCGCAATATAAGCGCAATTTTTCTAAGAGTTATATAATATTATTCTTACAGTTATCTACTTAAGATTGCAAAATAATCCGTACTTTTTTCTTTAACCTGAGGCTTAGTGGGTGAAAGAATGAGTCAAGGAGTATGATTCATTTGTACTTTAATTTTTTTTTTCATTTTGAACCTATTTACAAGAAACATAAAACAAATACTGAATCGTAAAATAATGATACAAAAGAGAAACATTTACTTTGATACAAAATTGAAAAAAGAAAAATAATGATAAAGACAATAATAATAAAAACAATAAAAATGAGATTAACAGGAACATTGATCCTACTAAAAAAGAAAGAAAAAAATTAACGCGTGGTTATTTTCTAAAAATGAGAATAAAACACCTAACATTGAGGGTCTAAGTAACACGGTAAGTACTTACGTGAAAACAACAAATTTGATTATTTCTCACGGGTTGGAGTCTTAGTAGAAAAAATGGCAAGATTTGAGATACTGGTAAATTTTCCTGCACGTGAGATGCACAAAATCGATTTTTTTACATTTTTTTGATGAATTCATATTCTAAAATTAAAGACCGATACAGCAATGATAAGGAGTTGAGAAATATTTAGCGGAGGAAAAATACTGCAATAATACTGGTGAGCTCACTTTAAGAGGAAGAACTGAAGTTAACGTAGAGAAATTTTGATTAAGAAAATTATCACTTCCTCGCAAAATTCAGACTACATTATTTATAGATGGGGGAGAAAAGGAGTTTTGTCCTGATTAGCTGCGGTATGACTTAAGACAAAAATACAATAAAACGATAAAAAATAAAGATATGTACATTTTTACACGATCACGACTGTTCAACAAATTAAACTACTGAGGTAGCGACTGTGAAAGAAAGAGAGGAGGGCTTTATGACACGTCTAAATGGGTCTTGTCACCAAATTACTTACTATTATTACATTTTGTATACAAATAAAGGAAATTATGGAAGGCAAAATGGGCTATGTCATCGTATGGAGTAACAATTCAATCGAGGAAAAAAAATGTTACAAATGAAACTTGAGGAACTGTCTTAAGACAGAATGAAGTCGATGGCTTTCTGACCTATTGACGTTTGCACGATCTATGTAGGAAAGGTTACAGTTGACGGCCAATGGACAAGTCTTTGATCGTGGAATGATATGCAAAAATCTAATTCACATTATTTGAAGGAGAAAAAAGTTTAATTTTGCTAGTTCATAGATATTCAATAAAAGCTGGAGAGTTCTGGAGGAATTTCCGTGTTAAATAGTGCGTATGAGAACGGTCTGTGTTTTAAAATATTCTCTCGGAAGAAAAAAAAAATCTGAACCTGAAAAAAATGATGAAGTCGTAAAATAGTAGTGAAAGAATGACCGTTTTAAGAGATCAAGGCCCCTGAAGAAAATAAATCGTTGCCGCAAAAGTAATTTCTTTCGATCTCTGTTGTCACCAATAATAATTTTTGAAACAACGATTCGTTTTCCACGGTTCATAAGCGCACTGAAACTTGCTGAAAATCAAAGAACTTTCTATCCCTGAAAGAACACGATAGGTGCTCACCGAAAAAAAGTGAAGTTGATTTAACATTCTAGATGTAAAAAAAAGTGTGCGAGAACTTATGAAATACTGAATTACCCGATACAGCAGTTACTTTAGCAATGCCAAGATGTACAACTAACTGCTGTGGCGGGTGATTTAGCATTTTATAAGTTCTCGCACATTTTTCTTACATCTAAAATGTTAAATCAACTTCACTTTTCTTCGGGTGTTACATTTAGTGCCTCTTTACATCTCTTCGCCAGAAACTAGGTTCTAAAGACTAAAATTGATCTTCTTAAAACGAGTTATAGGGCTGAGCTTTTTTCGGCAGAGAGAAAAAACGTAACAATTTTTATAACATAGCATTACATTTTTTACATTGCGCTCCTTGAAGCCTGAAGCGTAAGTTAATATTGAAAAGATCAACTTGAGTTTTCGAGAGACTCACCTATGACAAGGATCACCGTTTAGGGTACAATTTAAGGATCCACGAAGGCTTGCTATTTAAGATCACCGATTCTTGAAATATCACTAATTAGGTATAATAAACTCATTTTTAGCATACGATTCGTAAAAAATGTTTTGTATCGTAATTCAAAATGCAAAATGATAAAAAGAACATCCATAAGGAACAATGTACCTGAGCCATCCATATAACACGTGCCTAATGATTGAAGAGAATGAAAACCTGTGAGTAGTTTATTACAAAAAGACAATGAGTAACTGATAGTATTACTGAAGATTTCTTGTAAACGCTCAGAATGAATTAAGTACAAACGGCACAGTTCAATTAGTATCTCTTTTTTTTTCAAAATGTTCGAGTGCTTATCATTTCACAATTTACTCACTTCCTATTTTAATTTCGTCATTTTGGCAACCAGAGACTTTCAAAACAAAGATACATCATTTGAAAACTTTTCATCACGCACTGGGAAAAATTATAAAAAATGAGCAAAAACCGGATGTACTTCCAATCATTGACTCGCAATAGTTGTATGATTAATTCTAGATTAAAATTTTAAACAAAAATAATAATATTTACAAAGACCTATGTACATTAACATTGATTTAACAATCTATTACAGAGGTAGAAATTGTTGATGAATGCGTTTAAGTGAACCATGTCTAAAAGCGAGGTAAATCTTGATCGAAAGAAATTATTCAGATCAAAACTAAAAAAATAACCAATGGGTAAATAAATTATTTGAACAATCTAAAGGAATGGAAATACATTGCACAAAATTACAGTTACTTTAACTATCTAGCTAAACAGAAAATAAAATTAAGAAACAATACTATCAACATGTATAATACTGGACGACTGTAAGCTGAATTTCAGTAAGAGAAAACTCTCGAGGAAACCATGTGGTCATGACTTGGAAAAAAGGATACGTCTTGTCATGTTACATAGTGTACACTTTACCATGGTTCGCCATGAAAATACATAAATACAAATTTTGTCATGATATAGATAGAAGGTAATCCTTATTAATTCTGATATGCCCTTATTAAGAAATATCAACTCAATTTTGCTCCATTAAATGTAGAGGGAAAATAGGAAAAAAGGGAGAAAACCCGTTTACTATGACCTCTACTTATTGAGAAGCCACGTTCTGATAAAAAAATTAGGATGAAGATCTTACAAATCGATCGAGTCTGTAAATATGACAACTAAATTACAAATGATGAAATAATGTTGATTATTACGACTTAACATAAATTGAGCAAAAAACAAAAAAAAGAAACAACTTAAGAAGGAGGTGAAAAAACAGTCCGTTACAAATAAAGTAATTTTGATTATGAAGTAAGAATTATCGAAGAAGAATTAGTTTACGTGTAGGCGAACTGGGAAACAAATCACATATAAAGAGAAATTAATATGGATATTAATATAAAGGTTTTGAAGGCTGAGATAAAATCATTCGAGTATTCACATTTTTCTAGGTCATAAGCACGTGAATAGTTGAAAAAGTCGCGAATTTCACGTTCGAGGAATAGAGAAACGTGCAAGTCACGTAAGTCAGAGGTATGGTGTGGGTAATTGAATACTAAGGCAAAAAGAACTTTAAGTTAGAGGAGAGATCATCTCGAACTTATCGTGATCACAAAGGGTGAGGAAAGTGGTTAAATTTTGGATACTGATTGGGTGGGAGGGGGGGCGACTGGCAGCAAATGTGGACCATCTCTAACAGAATGGTTCAAAATTTTGGCGGGAGTTTCATTAGAATCAATTGTTTCAAATAGAGAGAGAGTCACTTTTCAGATGAGCTCTAATTTGCATGTATTTTAATGCACTTGAGTGCCTATACAGAAAAGGGAGTCTTGCTCTTTGCGGAACAACTGATTTGTTATAAAAATGAAATAAATGAGGAATATTTCGTGTTTTCAGCCAAACATCGCTGCTAATCGGGCAAAATCATTTCTGCAGCAAATAGAAGTAAGTCAACCAAGTGTTAAAAAAAATTCCCTGAATCTCGTCTAAAATTCTCCTCAAAGCTTCGAACTCACAATGCTATTAGACTTTCTAGATACCATAAGGTAGCATTACGCTGGCGGGGGGCAGGGGGAAGGGGAACGGCAAGGCGAGGCAATACTTTCAGATGAGCGACCGTGAGTTAGTTTGTTCCGCGATTATAAGTGCGTAAAAAATGTTTTGCTCAAACGATTTTTTCTCGCCATAAATGCAGCAATTGGCGAAAAAATACCTAACGGTAACAGAGAACGCCAAAAACAATATCACAAAAAACTACACAAAAAAAATCTTGGACCTTGCAGTATGTCATTTTGAAAGAATCCACGTGAAGATGTAACAGCCACTTTAGTTTCTCACACTTAGTGCGATGATGGTTCAACTAGCCTAGAAACCACGCATTCATGGTGTTCACATAGCCCAAAACGTAGGACTTGTCATAACTCGCAAAAAAGCCGTTAACACACTCTAATTAAGTCACTGTCGCCTTTAAAATTCTGCTCATTTCGAGACTCACGTGAAAATGGACTTACGTCTTTTTATTCGCAGAATAATGTCAATACCTGAAAGCGAAGTAATGTAACGCTGTCGGAGCTTTTAAAAATTGAGGTATTTTTCGGTAAAAGGGCGTATGAGACTTCCAATGCTGCTAAGATTGTGCAACGTAGTTCTCTAGTTGTAAGTAACTTATCCGACAGTTCTTCTACGACTTTTTCTATGAATCTGCTCAGAGTTTTTCATCATCACTATTGCAAGGAAGAGGGTCGATTGTGAATGAATTTCATTTGCCGCAAACGCCATGGAAATTTCACAATCTTGGCAGCATTGCAAACCTCATACGTCCTTTCACCGAAAAATGCCTCAATTTCTACAGCATTCTGTTTTGTTTTTTAGTGAGTAAACGTGCTTTTTATAAAGAGGTCTCAGGTAATTTCCTTGTTCCTTGAAAATATTCCTCGCCTAGCGAGACGAATCGATTAATTTGATGTAAAAACATCATATCTGCAGAAACTTTGAAACGCCCAACGTAATTAGACGATAACTTACAGCGACTTGTAGTTGGACTGAATTTAGCAAAAAGAAACTAAGTTCTAGGTTATAAATCGAAAACCTGATTGAACTATACAATGAGAACACGGATTTTGAAATATTCCCAAAACTTGGCTCCTTTCTGTTAAACTGGACGTACTTATGCTAAAAAAAAACTATGCTACACGCAAAACCTATGCGCGTACTTCTTTTTAGCATAAGTACGTTCAATTCAATTCAGTTTGTTAGGAACTCGGCTTGAATTCAACAAGTGACTGACTAAATCGAAGATTTTCTTGAACTTTGACAAAAAGCTGATAATTTTCAATGCGGTCTCTGACATAGTAAATGCGTTTCTGAATCTTTATTTTAAAAGTGAGTACCTAAAGCTGATGAAATCACGTATACGATTTTAAACAAAACCTTGTTTTGAAAAAGAAAGAAAAAAAATTCTTATCCAGATTTCGGAAGCATTCACACATTTCAAATTCAAAAATAAGTTTCCAAAACAAATATACTTACAAATATTTGACGTATTTTGTTTTGTTTTAAGTAGGTGCATGAATAAAAAAAAATCCTGAACCATGAGAACTCTGAGCTGTGATTCACCCACAGAGGGACCTTGTTTCAGTGGCATGGTACCTAAAATACGTGAGTAAAAGCAACCTATCCACACTAAGAAAAGTAAAAAAAGATAGGTAGTCATTCATAGGTACTCTTACTGTATTTATACCTATTATAATTTTGACAGGTATTAATCTTAGGATGTCAATTTACATGGCTAACTTGCGATTAGCTGTTAAAAATAAAAGTGCAGGAATTGAGCAGAGGAAAAAAAATTAGAAAAACATTTCTACCGCTTTAAAAAGCTGCACGTCCAAAATACTAGTGTCAATTTTTGCAAACAATTTTAGCGAAGGAAAGGGGCTCCATTCTGATGGTTCGAGGCTTTTTTCGTTCACTTTTTACGTACTGTTAATTTTAGGTACCATGCGACTATCGATGTGCGTGAAACGCACAAAATCAATCTAAGTTTGTTCTCAATGATAAAAAGCATGTAATTTCCTCTAAAACAATATCACTGTGAAATAAACGACGCGCAGTTGAGTACACAAAATTGCTTTTCGGACATTTGAGTATTGCGTAAGGGACATAACAAAAAGGAAGAGATACAGGGAAAAATTCACTAGAGTCAAAAAGTGCTCCAACTCTCAGCTGAGAATTTTCGGCGGCGTGGAGCTAAAAACGGGTGGTTCTTTGTATTTTCGTCGGTGCGTTTCGGTGTGCTTGAGCATGTGATCTTTGCGGATGAAGCCCTTACCGCAAACGTCACAACTAAAGGGTTTTTCGCCAGAATGGAGGCACATGTGCCGGCGAAGATCGGTCTTATGATTGAACTGTTTGGGGCACATGTCACACTTGAAAGGCTTATCCCCCCCGTGTTTGCTGAAATGCTCTCTGTGCAAGGACTCGGCCACGAAACGCTTGCCACACCGGTAGCATTTGTAGGGTTTTTCGACGCCAGAATGAAAGGACTTGTTGTGCTGCGTCAAATAACAGGACCTATTAAAAATTTTGTCGCACTCGTCACACCTGTGAATTACTTTATTCTCTACTTTAGGAGAATCCGCACCAGCTCGGGGAAAGGAGTCTAAAGAACTGGAAACCTGGTTTTTCTCGTCGAAATCTTTACTCGATGTGTTTCTCTTTTTGACAGGCGGTTTGGGCTTTACTTTTCTTTGCGACGAGTCGGCTACGTCATCAGAAAATTGAGGGGGCTCTGTATTTATTAAAAAACCAATATTATTCTCTTTTTTTACTCTATTTACATCAAAATCACCGGTAATAATCTCAGGTTTACTCTCTTCATAATTGCTTGGGTAAGCGTATTCTTTCTTTATGTCAAGTTTGCTCTCCTCGTAATTGCTAAGGTAGGCGTATTCTTTCTTTACGTCAGGTTTACTCTCTTCGTAATTGCTTAGGTAGGCGTATTCTTTCTTTATGTCCAAAGGATCCAAAGGACTCGGAGATGTTTCCAGGCCGCTGTCGGAACGCGAATCGGCGCCAACGCCGTTGCTGGTGGGACTGTTACCGATCTTGGTGAAAGTTTCCATAGAATAGGATTCGTTATGAGGGCTCTGGGCCTTGCTCTCGGCCGACAGAGGTCTCACCTGCCCCCCCACGTCTTCGATACCCTGAGAAGAATTGTAGTAGTCAGGCTCTACAATTTGGTTGAACGCAACATTTTGGAAATGTCCGAAACCGTGAGCTGGGTAATACGCATCGTTCGGGTGCTCACCGCTTTGGTAGGGTTGAACTCCCTCGGAATTGGAATTACCAAAATTGCTGTTGGTGGTAATTGCTTGGGTGGAAGAGACGTGGGGGGGCTGCAAGTTTGGGTAATTCATCGCCATGCCCCCGGGGGAGCCGGAGGGGGGGATACCCTGGGAAGGTGCCAAAGCCATGAACTGCGGAGTTGGCATAGCCGCCGCCGGGGAAGTTGACTGGATAAGATGGATATTGGAAGTTGGATGGTACTGAGGGGGGTGCGGAGGATACTGGTGCGGACTGATTGAAGAGAGGTGGGAATTGATGGGGGGCAGATGAGAATTGATGGAAGGGGGCAGATGGGGGCTCATGGGGGACAGGTGGGAATTGATTTGAGGTAGGTGAGGGTGACTCAAAAGCAGGCCCCCCGATTGGTGTTCCGAAGGGCCTGCCATCAAGTTTGGGGAATTCGATAAAAAATTGGGGTAATTGTTGTAATTAGTTGGCGAAGTTACATTCCTAGAATTATTAGCATTATTGATAGGTATAGGTGACTCACACTCGGTTTTCGTCGAATGAAGAGGCGCCGGCGTCGAGCCACCTTCCTCGTTGGCGGACCTGGAGGAGGGGGGTGGGGGGCTCGGAGCTGATCCCTGAAGACCCGCGGCGAACGTGGGATCCTTCTGCGGATGGTGATGGACGCTGATCGGAAGAACTGCCGGGTCCGGCTGGTTCGACTGCTTCACGGCGTTCTTGTGGAGGGTCGTGTTGTAGTGGCGCTTGAGATGTCCGGAACTGGTGAACCACTTATTACACGCTGAACAGTTGTAGGTCTTGGGCCTGCGGGCCTCGTTCGACTTCCACGACCCGCCGGAGGATTTCCCGCTCTTCCCGTTCGGCACCGGGGTCGGGAGGTTAGGCACGGTCTGGGAAGAGGAGATCTGCGACGGTAGCTGCTGGTTCTGCTCGTACGGCTGGTACGAGTTCAACGACTGCATCTGCTGCATGCTCTCCGAAGTCGGCGGCGAGATGGTCGTCGACGAGACGCTCGGGAAGTCCGGCGAAGGGAGGTTCCCGTTGTGGTGGCTCATTTGGTAGTACTTCTTCTCCGGGTGGGAGTTGTTGACCCAGGAGGACACCATCGCGTTGACCGAGTGGTTTCGGCCGTTGATGCCATTCTCCTCGTTGGGCTCTCCCAAGGCCGGGTTGTAGACGTGCACTTTCTGCGAGTCCAGGTCGAGGATCTCCTCGCCGGAGCCGGGTGGTTTGGCGGCCGGCGGAGGGAAGCAGTCGTTGAACGGGAAGTTGGAGGTCGGCGACTTGGCGTGCGCCACCGACAAGTGCTCCAGGAGCCGCTGCTGCGAATCGGCGATGAAATTGCACCGGTCGCACATGAACCCCCGCGCGCGGGGCTGATTATTGACACCGGGACTAGACGAGGAAACATTATTCCGAGGCGACTCGGGCGGATAGTTATTGTAAGGGTGATAACGATACGACTGGTTTTGATGAGGCTGGTTCGGTTGCGGACTGTGCGGCGAACTCGCGGGGGGGATCACCGGAAAGTCAGCGCCGGGACCCAGGACATAGCCCGGATAAGCCGGCGAACGATTGAAAGGGTACTCGGAGGAATTTTTCGAGTGATTGTACGTGTGGTGCACTTCGAGGGACTTCAAACTGTCGAAAACTAAATTGCAAGGGTTGCATTGGTGCGGGTGCTGCTGGGATGGCGGCTGGCTGGTCTGAGCCATTGCTAACTGGATCGGTCACTATTCGCGGTATCACTTGTTCCCGACTCCATTCGGACAAGCACGGCACAATTGAAAACACACTTCAAAACACTGCTGGCACCGGCGTGGAACTCAAAATATCAACACGGGTAGGAGAAAAAAACAAACAAACAATGCGCAGGATCGCGATCGGAAGAGCGCGACAACGAAACACACCGGTGATTGAATGTCAGGCGCGAAAAATAAACACTCGAAAATGCGAAGAAACTACGATGGCATTCTGGCACAGCGAGAGCGAAAAAAGCGAGAAGTCATTTACAGTAATCCACTGAGTCGGAACGCGCACAGAGTGACATACTGTACACTCGAAAGCGACTACAGCATGACTGCCGAAATGGGTTTCCTCGGATTCGAAAACTCGCCGCCACTACTCGAGAGAGGGGGGGCAGATATGAATGAGTCTCTTCCCCACTCTCGCGCTGTTTCTTGCGTCGCCCATTCGCGCAACGCTTTCCCCCTCTCCCCTCTTCCGTTCGGATTTGTCTTCGGCGCGGATATTCAAACTTGATGTCACTTTTTCTTCTCCCGTGATAATAATAATTGTTCTTTCATTGCTCTTTGAATTTTCTTCTTCGTCCAGTTGGCAATCGATTACTTCTGCTCAGAAGCCCGGGATGACTTGATTCGGGACCGAATTTTCCGCGAGCGTGCAAAAAGAATGAGAATGTGATAATTTGATGAAGGACGAAGTAATAACGAACGGTGAAAATGGAAACCCCGCCGTGGGCGCGAGTCAGGGTGGTTACGCCGACGGGAAAAGTGAAAAATCACATATCTCGATTTACGAGTATGCACATTTCTTGTCGTTACGGGCGATCAGAGATTGAGGGGTAATTGCAATCCAACGTTGCAAAATTTGCTCGAGTTTCAGTTAAGACATTTTATAAATCTCTATTCAGATTTTTATCCCCTTCACTGGGAAAAAAACACATTGGATCTAGAGTCCAAACTCTTAAAAAAATGGTTAAGAAAAAATACTCTTGCTTAAATCTGATTGAATCAAGAGTATTTTTTCTTGTCAATGTTTTCAAGAGTCTGGACTCTAGATACAATGTGGTTTTTTTTCCAGTGTTCTATTCAACTCAGAAAATCAATAAAGTGAATTTCCTCGAAATTTTTGCGTTGAAATTTGTAACTGTTCCTGTGCAAGGAACTTTGTTTTCGGATGTAATTTTAAGGTTTTTTGAAGCAGGAACGCTTCATGGTCAGGGTCGGACTGGCTCGCATTTGAGGGCGTAGACCCTTGGCTGGTTAAAGGGGCGTAATGTGATATTTCCTGATGGGGCATCCCCTTCGTGGAGAAAGGTTCAGAAAATTTTGGCAAAGCAAATTTTTTTTAATCGTACAGAGTAAAAATTGCAAAATTGAGCGTATTGAAGTGACCGACAGACTTCTGAAATTACAGAAAACAAAAAAAATTAAAGCCACTAGACGCATCCAAGCACCATTATTTCCCCAAGAACCGTGTCAGTGCTGCGGTTTACACAAGCTTAAGACGTGGGTCTAAAAATCCATCCTAAAAAAGCATCAGGCAAGAACCTGAAAAAAGAAGAAAGAACGAGTATCAACACAGCCGACGACAAGACAGACGTATTCGGGCCTCTTTTTTAACTTTTCTCCCGAATCTGAGCGACACCTCATTGGCAGCATATAGCAGGGCATTGAGAACTCAACCTTCGCGTCATCGCGCCTTCAATTTTTCAGATGCAGCACAGAAGTCCATCAAGTACGAATAGTTGTATCTCTGCGCCGTCGTTGACGCGCATCCTTTCCCTCGCTTTATTTCCATATTGTGTTTGTTTGCGTTCGTCCTATTCGTAATGATGCTTCAAGCACTGCGTGAATAACACAGCCGAATGTAGGAGAGATGTGTTCGGGCCTCTTTTTTAACTTTTCTCCCGAATCTGAGCGACACCTCATCGGCAGCATATAGCAGAGCATTGAGAACTCACGCTTCGCGTCATCGCGCCTTCAATTTTTCAGACGCAGCACGGACGTACCCTGTACCCAGTGGCGTGCTATCGATTGATCTGCCATTTAAATCTATGGAAAAGGATCGGTAAACAGAGTGTTCGCAACGAACACCTTAATAATCGATTCTTTTCCGTAACTTTAAATTGGCTAATATCGAGGATCGATCATTCACGCCCCGCTACTGGCTGTACCGGCCACATTTGGAATTGGACTGCGCAAAGAAGCCACGAGCCGTTGTATTAGAAAGAGTTTTAAGCACTAATTGCCAAGATTCCTAGATTTCGATGATTTTTTAAAAGAACATTAAGGTAATACCAAATATCAAGTGATTTTTGGTATAAGTGCACGGTTACCTCCCTTCAACTGCGCGGTTTTAGTCAAACGCCGTCTGGATACCCAGCGATAACTATTTTAACGCAGCTGCTATGGGGTTGCATGTCCATTTCTTGCAGGCAGTTGTTGCGCGTCCTCCGAAAAGACGTATCAGATTTGATTCACCTCTTTTCCGGGCAATTTTCAATGCGTGCTCTAAAGGCTGCATTGATTTTGATGAGTAAACATGTATTTGATACTTAGTATCCCATCCAGGGGTATCATGGAGTGGGAAAGTTATCTCCTTTCTCCCCCCCCCCCCCACCTGAATTTTTAGAGTAGTCATTTAGATCAATTTTTATCGGGTCTGGGATGTTTTTGGAGACTTTTAAAGTTTTGCCAGAGCAAATTATGCTTCATCCGAGCAAATTTTGCCTCCCAAGATTTGTAGAAAATTCCATCCCCTATTTTCACCCCGACTGGTGGTCAATTTCTACGTAACATACTCACAATCAAAGCCTTTTGATGAGTCTCATTTTTCTTTGGAAAAAAAAATTAATAAATAAAATATTCTGTTATTATCGTGCGAGATCAAGCTATTTCTGCGTGAACCGTCGTTTTTCACCCAAGGCTCGTAAATCCATTTAGAAATTCACGGAATTTACTGTTTTTCTAAATTCAGTTTTTTTCAGGAACATGTCTGTGCAAGATTTTTTCAAAATGTTGTTGACTTTTGCCAACGAATAAAAACGAAAGCTAATTCGCCCTTGGAGGCCGCTCAAGAAATATGATCGAAATTAAAATTACTGAGTTACACCTCTTCCTTCCTCTCAACCCGATTCACAATTCGTCGTTTCCCTTGCGTAAGAGCGTAACTACATTCCAATGTTGCCAAATTTTCCTTCGGACCAAGAGAAGTTAGGGAGTTTCCAATTGAAATTTTCACCGACTTTTTCTCGGATCTCATGCAAAAATCAGACAAATTTTGAACGAAAATTTAACAGGTATATGCTTGCAAGAATTTGAATTGTTCGAGTCAATTTTGCAACCATGGAATGTAGTTACTTCCCTTCGTTCGGTAAATGACGAATTGTATACCTATGTTAATTTGGATGAACGTTTACAGTTGAATGTTAGAATTTAATATTTACGTTTGTGGATCGAGTAGAGAGGAAACACGAGGGCTGATCAGCTGATCAAGAAGGGAACAAAACCAATCTCGCTGATGATGTTCCACGAGCTGGAACAAAACGCGTCCTATAGATAATTAGATACGTGCAAGTGAGTAATTTTAAATTAGAGCTGATTTTTGTGTTCAACCAGAGGAAATCTCGGTGGAGCTTTCACTTACAATTTTAAACGTATAATTATCAATTTGAAACGCAGCTTTAAAATGCAGTTAGGTACCTTCGTCTGCAAAACGAAGAAACCAGTCAAACTTTGAAGGGAACTTAATTTTGTGATGTCGACACTGCGCTCCATTCTAGGAGCATCGAAGTCATGGCCAGTGGCGTGGCATGCTTTGCGATATATCGATTGATTTGCCGTTTTAATCTATAGAAAAGGATTGATAAACAGGATGTCCGCAACGAACACCTTGATACTCGATTCTTTACCATAGCTTCAAATGGGGAAAAATCCATGATCGATCATTCTCGCCTCGCCACTGATCTGCCATGCTAAGGAAGAACGCCGTATGAACATTCGAGAGTTGCCAAATTTCCTTCAGTGAAATGTTTATTTTTGAGGAGAATTATGAATATTTTTCTTTGAAATTTTCAGAATATCTAGATCAAATTACAAACAAAATTATCTGAAAAATTGGTAGACAAATATTAAAAAAGTTTCTTGAATTTTAGTGATTTGCCATGGGAAATTTTGCAACGCCTGAAAGCTCATACGGCGTTTTCCTCTGGACGGTAATGATGGCGGCCGTGCGGCGGAATTTTCGTCATGTGACGCCACCTCGAGCCCCGTCTCCAGCGTCCACTTGGCAGTGTCGTCCTCGTCCTCCCTGACCGGGCCGGGGACACTTAATTTCATATTCGGGATGAAACAAGGGCCGAGACGCAAGCACGGGCATCGAAAGAGTAACGCAATTTCAATAACCCCGGGATCAGGTCCGCGAGTAACAACAAAATGATTAAAATCTTCGAGCTCCAGCATCCAGTCCGAGCAAGGACTTGGCCCCCTCCCCCTGCCCGCCGACCACCCTCCCCGCCGCGCGAGCCTCTCACCATCTCCATCTCACCCTTTCCCCGCGCCCCCTCCGAGCTGGAAAGCTCGCCAAAGTCCGGCGCTTTCTGAGCGCGCTAAGGTGAAGCTCGGGACAGCGGCGTCCACGAGGAACATACATCACGTTATCTCTCTCTCTCGCCCTCCTGCTCGTGCGTCTTCCACCCCCTTCCCGAGCTACCCCTGTCCGACGCCTCATCCTCACCCTCGCCTTGATATTATTCTGCATGCCAATGAGAAGTCATTCCTCTCCGAAAATCATTCTCTTATATCTCTCCGCTCCCAGCGCAGTTTTGTTTTCCGTCCACTCACTTTTCCACTTTTCCACCCCGCCCTCCGAGGCCGCACACCGGGCTCTTCGATCGCGAAACCTGACCAATACGCTCCAATTCCACGAATTGTTCGATTCAAAGAGGAAAGTGCTCGTATGAACGATCCATCGCTTCTAGTACAGTGGCGACTTTGGAAGTTGGCAACGCTATTTTTCCTCCATTGGCGGATCCAGCAATTTGGCAACACCGGATTTTCTCCATTTAAACCTATGGAAATGTATATCGATTCTTGGAGGGGTCAGGTGCTCTGACAAAAATCGATTATTTAGTATAGGTTTAAATGGAGGAAATCCGGTGTTGCAAAATTGCTGGATCCGCCTCTGTTTTCCTCCCTTCAAATCCATTAAAAATATCGATTTTAGGTGAGACAAGCTACCTCACCAAGAATCGATTGTTTTGCATACATTGAGCGAATTTTATTTAGGGGTTCGATACTACTTTTGTGCCCGAACCTCCAAGCTGCCATTCTATTTGAGTTCGGAACTTCCGATTCGGCGACTAACGAATCGCAATGTTGGTGCGTGATTTTGGTACCACCTCGCGAGGTGGTTCTAAAAAAGGTTCGACCTATCGAAAACCAACGGATCTGATTGGTCGAATCTGGTAACAACGGTGTCCACGGGTGTTGATGATTGATGAGACAAACCGGGACAGAACTTCCCAAGGAAGTTCGGAACTTTAAATAAAATTCGCTTCAATGCGGTCGAATCCATGAAATTGTTCGATTAAGAGAATGAAGTCCTCGTATTGAACAAATCATTGCCTCTAGTACAGTGGCGATTTTGAAGGCTGGCAAGGCTATTTTTCCTCCCTTTAACTCCATCAAAAATATCGATTTTAGGTGAGACAAGCTACCTCACCAAGAATCGATTGTTTTGCATACATTTAAATCGAGAAAAAAACAGTGTTACAAACTTTCTAGAATCGCCACTGCTTTAGTAGTTAACGAGTCCAAAATATTAAAAATTGACCCTCTCTACGTGTTACTCAGCTGATAAGGGTAAGGGTAACGCATCAGCTGCCAAATAATTGGCCCCCCTCGCCGCCCAATAAGCGTTCATGGGCATCATAAAGAGGTATAAAAAGGCAAAAGTTTAGAAACATTTATAGCTACGGAATCATGACCTATATCATTCAAAGCAGACGCCACGTCTATTTCCTGTTAATGAGTCTATATCTAGACTGAATTGATTCTTAAAGAGATGCAGCCATATTTTTGATGGGAAAAAGTCAGTTAAGATTAGGTTTGAGCTCAACTAGCCGCATATTGTCTTTTGTTAAAAATGCAAAGTTGAGGAGACATACTTACACTTTGATTGTAAAATGGGGGAAACTTTGATTTTCAATATCTAGCCTTATAGAGAGGTGAAACCTGTATGCAATCCCATGCAAGATCTCAAGATCTGATCTTTGATAGGTCCCGAACCTACAGGTCCAAGTCAACAATTCCATTGATGAGCCTCTTTGAAGCATTTAGTTTGCACGCTTGAGTAATGTGACTCTCCTCCTTGAGGCACATTTTGCTTGACTCCATCACAAATATCTTTTCACGGAAGATGCTTGCTTGCCTACGTCGAAAATTGAAGGCGAAACAAGAATGAGCGCAACTTCTTCCATACCCTTTTCTTCTCAGTTCTACTTTCTCAATTCTCTTTTTCAGTCGGTAAAAAGCATTAGACCGGCGTCTTGAGGATATGAAAATGAGAAGGTACAGCTATTCGAAAACTTTTTTGAGGTGTTTAAATCCAAAGGCCAAAAAAGGCCACGACGGGACCCGTCTCTTGAGTCCTGGCCGGGTTTCGGGGTGGACTACGGGCAGTGTGCGCCGCTGCCCCTCCGCTGGAAGCTTGTTATCACTCTACCGAGCCATGTCCACTCGCAAATCGCCTTCTCAGCTCGCCCTCTCTCTGTCTTAATCTCCTCTCTCTCTCCTACCCCTTCCGCCCCTCCCCGCCGCCAGCACCCTTCCTTATTTTCTCCTTTCTCCCGGCTCCGTCCTCCCTCCTGCCCATTTACATCCCCATTTCCCGGATCTTCCTGTGCAATATCACATTGTTATCTCGCTGTTTATCTCATTTGCGTCCCTGCTCTTTTGTCCGTCTTTGTTTTGACCAAGATTCGCCTTCTTTTTAATTATGAATTGATTTTTTCGCCGCGGATGAAGGAGATCGCTGCTCCGCTCCAACTTTTCGAGGTGTTACGATAGCGTGAGTGCCTCGCGCTGGACGCTGCTCAACCCTTTTTGAATATTCCCCATGTTCCTGTGCGATCTCGCGAGGCTTGTTCGTGACATGAACGCGTCGTTCCTTAGAGGGAACAACTTCGGAAATCCTATTCCTTGGCAGAGGCATAAAAATGGTGGAAAATAAAAAATCCACTTAAATGAATAAGAATTTGCAAATGTCTAAAATTTGACGAATTTCGCATTTTAGCCGAAACCGCCGAGTGAACTGAACACAAGGATATCCTTGGTCCATACACTGAACAATCATAGGAGGAGATGTTACAGAATTATTTGATCCACTAAAATACATGTGTTTAAATGGAAAGTGCCGCCTGATGACGTCACTAGGCGGTGCATTTTTTCACTTTTAAATCTATTTTTAAAATATGTCCCAAACCAGAGTAAACTTGGAAAAAATACAGCAAAATCAGCTCTTTAAGCACTCTCAGATGAAGCAATAAAAATTCAAGTGCAAATTCTCCATTGAATAGAACTTTTTGAGAAATGGTCAGAGCATATTGAGGTGCACCCAAGGATTTTCTGACTGAACTTCTTTTTAACTCTGCCGTAAAAAATATAAATTGGGATACGCGCTGGAAAATTTATTATTGAAGTGTCCATAAAACAACTCTGCAGCATCCTTCGTTCTTCGGTCAGAAGTGTGTGTAGCCCGAATTTCAGAAGGGTAACGTTGTAATACGTTCAGTCAGAGAATTTTTCGGAAAATTGATAATGTTACGACAAAAATCGGTAATAGTTTACTTCATCGGTGAAATGGGCAATACTGAAATTCAGTTGGGATCTAAGGAAGCAAGCGAAACACCCTTAGTTGCCTAGTGTCGCATGCTGCGAGCACAGGGCGAATTTAGTTTTATCGCCTGGATGCAACTATTCGAGCTCCACGGATGTCCGTGTTGCATGCGCACGGTATTGAAGGCGTTTTGAGTCGCCAGGCACTCGCCACTTCTCCCGTGGTGCGACGCGACGCGGCAGTGAGTTGCACTGCAAGATCCAAAATGACAATGTGCCTCCAATTTTTTGTTTATATTGCGAAGACATTCACTATGCACGAATTGCTGTACATGTGAGTGGGACTGTGCGTATCTTTTCTATGCTTTAGTTTTGATGCAGTGATGTCCCGAGTATGAATTGTACAGAGCAACTATTTGTGCCTAAGAGATGTCTTCGCAGTATGAACGGATAATTAAGGGAACTCTATAGCTGTCATTTTGGCGGCCCGAGAGAAAACTATATGACTGAAACGGACCATATTTTTAACTGTGTAATACGTTTGCCCGCACGGTCGCATATCAACGGAAAATATCCCCAACCCCGTACCTCAATTTCGATGTTTTTGAGTCTACTCCTTTAATTCATTCTCTTAATGGAGACTGAATAAACATGATGCTGTGAAATTTTTCAAAAGATATTCTTCATACAGAGAATACGGTGTCATAGAGGTTTCCAAAGAGCAACCTTAGATAGTTTTTCACTGAAAAAGAGAAAATGACGTGAAGTCCACAACACCACCAACTTGCGATACGTGACTCAATGGCGCGTCGACGTGTGAGCTGAAACTGTTTGGGGGGGGGGGGGGGCATTTGATAAAAACGAGATGGGATCTGTGGGGTTTCCACCCTGGCACGGAGGTTCTCCGAGCGTCGTAGTGGAATGGTATTAATATGGATTTTCTATATCGTTTCCATTTTGACAATATGGAATGGAATCGTATGGAATAACTATTTTGAAATAATATTGACTCGTGCATATGGATACATTTATCTATATGTATTCCGTAAGGATGAGTACATATGGAATCCATATATATGGAGTCTATGGTACCTTCGTGGAAACATTTCTAAACGGATGCACTAAGGAAAATTGATAGTGGAAGTGTATTTCCGCAAGGACGTAATATTGATTCCATTCCTTTACGACACTTGGTCTCTCGTAGGAATTTTTTTTAAAAATTTGGTACCGTATGACGGCAATTTCCGGGTTTTTTCACATTAAAACATCCCCTCCAAAGATGGGAAAAAATTCGCACGGGTGTTCGGCGGTCACCCCTCCCCCCCCTTCCCAAAGACCCAAATAAAAAAAAAAATCCAACAAAATACAAGGGTCCAGTCATCCTCGGTAGCCCAAAGTTACCCCGATGCAGTAACCACTGTGAGTAAGTAAAACGGAACTTCTCATTCCTCCGATTAAAGGATTTAAGGTGGCGAAAGTCGCAGGTTAAGTTTGTTAAGTTTGGCGCGTAAACTTTTGAATATCTACGCTACAGCACTCTTGTGGCGACAATCCAAACTAAAAAATGGCGGAGCCGCACCGCGTTTCTTGATGTTTTTCGTCTTTGATGATTGTTGCTTTCCGTCATTCGCTCACCGGAAATTTTCAGGAAAGTTTCAAGTTTCACGAAAGTTCATAACACAGTGCTTGAATGCGAGTTTTCGCTGTTGTACACCTCGAAATTGTATTATTTTAGTGTTGTAGCTAATACTATGAGTGCTGCGGCAAGTTCAACTGACGCCCTTGCCTCTAAGGTTCGTAATTTTCAACTAAATTGATCCCATTACCACAGCCCTAACCTGAACGTCCGAACACCTGTATCACATGCATCTGCTAAAGCCAGAAACAATATCAGTCGGATCCGAACTTTACACTTACATTTGAATTTTCCCACTTCCTAAGCGTAAATCTTTCTCTTCAACCAGCATTCATTATTCTCTCCTTTTGGCCCCTTGAACTTTGGTTATCTCCAAGTGATCTCCTGCTGGGATGACGCACTGATCTTATTTCTGAGGTTGCTGAATGCCTAAAATATTGCTAGGTTTCGTCCATGGAAATTTAGTGTTAGAAAGATAATCTGACAGTCATCTTAAAGGCTGAAGTCTCCTGAAATGATTTCAAAGAACATAACCTAAAGGTAGCCGTAGAACTCGCGTTTGACAGTCCTGTGGTTGTTTCCATTTAGTTTGCAAGGAGCTGTGCTGCAGTCATTCAATAGCCGTTAAGAATTGACCGCGGGTAAAAACACAGCCATGCACAGAAAAATTAAGCAATCTACTGTGCAAGACAGTGGAGGGTTAACAACTGCCAACTCATCTGATGATAGTTCTAGCCTGTTATCTCGTGTGTATGAATAATATATGATCACTCCAGCATATGAGTAATGTGTATACCCTTTAGCTTTGCTTTGATTACAACCCATCAGGAAATTAGGCCTGAACAGTTAGCTGTCACTCAGTTCGACTGATTGGTATGGTTGCTTTCTTCTGGAGGGACCTACTGGCGCTCTGTCACGGTCTCTTGGGGGAAGAGTTTCTACAGGCGTAACCGGAGAATGTCACTGGTTGCAATAAACTCATTATAAGAATTTTAGAACTTGAATATAGTCACTAAACTTTGTTCTCAACATAAATTTATACAAAATAATATTTCAAACCTATTCAACTTCATACCAGTAGAATTTTCTAGCTAAGCTTGTGAACAAATGGTTTTATCACTTTTCAATCAAATATTGAAATTATATTTTTATTTTAATTTTCTTTTTTGCTACAGGTGGAGCAACTGGGCCTCAGAAAACCTGGAGAGCAAGTAGAGAATGGAGGTGCAGAGGGTAAATTTTTTTCTTTACCCATTCATTATCCTTTTTGAATTTTAAATTAGAAGTAAATTATTGGAATAAACAGAACAAGCTTATAATTGGAAGTGGGAAATTGCGTAAAACATTGAATCATGTAGACAGTGCATCCTGTGTTATGAGAGGCGTTTTAAATTTGAAAAATTTGCATGGCGCACCAACCGATGAATGTTGAGTGCTGACCTTGCATCAGTGAATTCAATTAGCCCAATCGGACACGTCTGTGCATGCGCAGTAGCGACCTACGTGAATTTTTGTCAGATTCAGAGGCTTTTTTCTCGGTTAGTGGTAGTTCGGAAAAGTGAATTTATGCAATTTGGTCGCATAATTTTATGCTCTGCAACTTTAGTCCTTATAAATCTTGTCTGAAAGTGGACTCAAAACGAGTTTTTTGCGAAAAACCGAGAGTGCTAATGAATTCTCCATTGCTTCTCTGCAGTGTCTTTGAATGCTTGAGACACGCGCTCTCTCGTCCTCTCCGCCTGCCCATCATGGAGTTCCAAGAAGCTTCTTATGTTTCACCTGTACGGAACTGAGTTGGACACACGGTCTACTTGATTCAATGTCTTTGGTTTATGCACAAAACCTTCACTAATTTTCAATCTCCCTAGTTAGTTCATGGATTGCTCAATGATTTTATTTTCTCTTTCAGTTTTTTCTAAATACTTTCTCATTGGCATACAAAGAACACTATTTTTTTGCTCAAGGAAGAGGTATTTTTTCTCCATCTCTCAATATTCTGGCATGCTTTGGATGTCCATGAGTGATTGCGTCACGAGCAGTCCTCATTAAGTCATATTTCTTTTGATGTTAATACGTGCAGAATTATGCCTCTTGAGATGTTTGATTGACTTCATGGGTAGATCTATCTACGAAGGACTGTATGAGGTCCTAAAATTAGGCCGAATCTACTGTAATATTTTTTTCAAAGAATACAAAAGTACGGCTTGTGGCTTCTGATTTTTAAAGAAATATTCTTTGAAAATTTGGTTTTGCTGGCCATGGTTAAAAATAGTGTACATCTTATTTTAGATTTGTTTTTCTTTTAGATTCATCTCTCTATTATATGAAAGAACTAGCACCCTAGAAGCCCCAATGAATAGAAACTTTCTCTTCTAACTATTCCGTTCCTTTTATTTTTTTCTCTAATAGGAGGCCCAAAGAAAGAGGAAGACGATGAAGAAATATCAGTTGCAGAGAAGGCCCTGTTACAGAAAATTGTCAGAAAAGGGCTTATCGAAAATAAAAATGACATTGAAGTTCAACGGAAAGATCCATCTTCACCGCTGTATCACGTCAAAACCTTTGAGGCTATGAATTTGTGAGTCTTTTTTTTATGAACCTATACTAAAAGTGCTTAACATTCTCAAATTTTCTCTTGCAGGCATCATCCTTAAACTTTGTATGTTTCTCCCATTTTCAAGATTCACAAGTGGGCAAATTTTTCCCATCCCAAAATAGGAATTTTACTCAAGAAATTTTTCATTTTGAAGCTTTTCAAAACCTATCCAGGTCCCTCCATGAAGAAGTTGATGCTAATTAAGCAAAATTTCCATCCACACTGTTGAGGAGCAGATCATAAATATATGTAGCACAGTTAGGAATCTTTCAACCATTCGTGGTGTTGAAATTAAACAAAGAAAGAAAGAAAAACTAGATGATACCATATCTGCTGAAGCATATTGATGGCAAAATTTATCAATTGGTAATAGCCAAATGAATTCCAGCAGCAATAAGTGGTCGATTTTACCAGAGGGAGAAGAAAAAAATGGCGTCAGAGAAAGGGAATTTCATATTGCCCGAAGAACTATCAATGCACATTAAAATGAGCCTCTAATGCTCTCAAGTAGCTTTTAAGTAGTATATTTTATTTTATAATATTGCTGGTCACAGAAAAAATTGTCAGCCTATCAATATTAATCAACAAAGTTCAAACACATGGAAATGACCTTAAAAAATCATTAAAATAAAAGTCGATCCCTTTGGAATATTATACAAACCACTTTAGGGCTGAAAGCACTCGGCTTGTTGTGCAGCAGGGTGGCCTTGATGCACCTATTAGCTCAGTTTTCAAGCTTTCGGCATTCAGCTTGTTATTGATGCTAAATTTTCTTTCAAATGTCCAATAATTGTGTGTGAAGGAAATTGCTGTCGTAGGATAAATGTACCAGACTGCATTGGATCCTGGCTGATTGCCTGTTATGGACAAGTATTCATCAGGAAACATTAGGTTGCAATGTGATAATTATCCTTTCAAGTGTGATTCAGCTTAAGTAATTGTTTTCATTTCAGGAAACCTGCGCTATTGAAAGGAGTCTACGCCATGGGATTCTATGCACCCTCTAAAATTCAAGAAACAGCTTTACCTACTCTTCTAGCTGATCCGTAAGTTTCACTTTGAATAATTTCCTTTTAAGAACATCCAGTCAATAATACTTGAAGAGAAAAAACAAGTTTTAAAAGAGCGCATATTGCATCTAACTTGATAAGTTAATCTTAATCTTAATCTCTCCCTTATCAAGAAAAAAGAGAGTTTTTAATGCTTTTTATCATATTTGTAGACTCTGTGAGAATGTTTTTGCCAAAAATTTTAACGAAAGACCTATAATTCCTGCAAACATTTGACAATCCCTATATTGATATCCAGCAAATTCACTTATTCATAAGTAGCAAAAGTAGTCACAAAAGTAGCAGGCAAGTCACAAAAGTCACAAAAATAGCAGGCAAGATGCGCTTCTCTGTTTATTAACAATTTTAAATTAAATTTTTTTAAATTATTTTTGCAATACAGATTATACAAAATCTTATCACTAACTAATTATGTAACTTTGGTGTTGTTTTGGTCGTATCTAGGCCACAGAATATGATTGCCCAATCTCAATCAGGAACTGGTAAAACGGCTGCCTTTGTTCTTGCTATGCTCAGTCGTGTGGATACAACCAAGGATTACCCGCAGGTAATAATTTCTGCGATTCCTCGGTGTCCAATTCATTTATTTTTTTATTTTTTATCTCCTTTTTTCGTTGTGGAAAAAATACCTTGTATTTTCAATTGCTGTCAATTACTTGAGATTCGAAACCTAATGTCATGTAGAATTTCAGACAGCAGTATTAGGTCCTAGAAAGGAACCAGGTGGCAGTTGGCCTTTCTTTGTACTTCTGAAGATTAACTTTAACTCACAAAGAAAAACTAAGTGCACGGAGCATTTTATCAATGGCTAAATGTGAAAAATGTGTATCTCAATTCTCTTGATTAAAAATCTCTGATTGTTTATGTTGCATAAGGTAAATAAGTCAATATGCCTCGATCCGGTTTTTTCAGAATGAGTGAAAGATTTATAAAAAAAAGTTCATCAGTAACTCTGGTTAGTTTTTCTCTATAAAAATAAAAAACAAGAGCAGAGACTAAAAACATAGCATTCTGAGGTACGCGTTTTTTGACTTTCACCGTTGATATGGAGTTCAGAAATCCTGCCAAGTATCAATTTCGTAGAACCCAAGTTCTCCCCCCAAAAATATGGTTTCTCCAATTAGGATGAGTCTAATCTTAAAATTTCTCACTCTACATTCACAATAATTGCTTGTTTTAGGTGTTGTGTTTATCTCCAACCTATGAATTGGCCATCCAAACAGGTGAAGTTGCTGCTCGAATGGCCTCCTATGATCCAGACATTAAAATTAGATTTGCTGTCAGAGGAGAAGAAGGTAATTCATTTTTTTTAACTACTATTTTTTTATTCACTCTGCAAGTGGACTTTGTGGTATTGTCTTTGATGTCAAGAACACAGGCAGAAAAAAAGGTTAGGTTCACCTTCGTACTTTCACTGCCATGCTATTGGAAATTTTGAAAGAAACATTTTTTTTAGCTTGCAGTTTTGCAGGCAAAATGCAAACTGTTTCTTGTAAAATAACAGAAAAAGTTGCATATAACAATAACACTATCACGTAGACAATGGACATGACGTGCCACAGATCTCCGTACGTCCTCATGTATGATTTTGAATGGTTCCAAGACAAATTCTTTTAAAGGAAGACTTCTTCAGAAGCGGCTATCAGCCTGGAAATCCAAACGATGTGACCGATACATGCCTTAGACTAAGCCGGTAACATAAACTGATGAACATGAATTCATAACTCACAAACTTCTGTGTATTTTTTGCTGTTTGGATCTCTTGTATGCTGATGTTAGTACATTTGTGGGAATGAAATAAAATTTTAGTGAAGCGTTTTTACCGAGGACAATCTGCCCATCACCGGAGCCAAAGTTTGGCAGTGTATTAAGGTGAAGCAAGATTTAATCAAGGAAAGTGATAGAACTGATCGAAATAGGACCCCTGAAGATTTCACTTGTGTGCTTGAAAAAGATTTTTTGAAAGGTGATATATCCTCGTCAAATGCAAGATAAATTGAGCACAATGTCACCTTTTTTTGGTGGAAAGAAATTTAATTCAATTTTCGCATGTGAAACATCATTCTATCAAAATATTTTTCATTCTTTCAGTGAATAATATATACCCTCTTTTTTTACTTCATAGTTAATCGAGGAGAAAAAATTACGGAACACATTATCATCGGCACTCCTGGTAAAGTGGTGGACTGGGCTCTCAAGTTTAGATTTTTCAACCTCGCCCAAATCACCGTATTTATTCTGGATGAAGCAGATGTCATGATTGCTACTCAGGGGCACCAAGACCAAAGTTACAGAATCCGCAAGTAAGTTCTCATAAAGTACTGTTGAGAATTTTGGAACCAATTTTTTTTTCTTTTAGTGGCAAGAATTTACTCCTCAATAATAGCATCAGTACCTAAAAGCAATTTTTCCACAAATTTTAGAATGATGTTCTTAATCATAGAGCCTCTCAGAAGGATTATTCGGACAACTAAACCTGAAATCAGTCTAACTACGTTGGATGTTGCCTAATTGTTGCTCATTTTGTATTTTTTCAACAGAAAACTAAGCTTCATGCGGTCTTGAAATTTTGTGTGTACATTCCGTGTATCTAGAGCTATTCATAGACAGTTTTGAGGCAATATATTGTGTAGTTTTTTGTTGAAATAATAAAACGTAAGAAGAAAGTAGGCACTGTGAATTGCTGTTGAAATGATTCCGGTTAGATTTTTTCCATTTCATGTTTTTTTTTTTTTTTTTAAACTTTTATTTTGAATTTCTTCTAGATACTTACCTACAAAGTGTTAAAAAATAGTCCTGCTTTCAAAGATTAAGAAATAGTCCTGCTTTGAAAGTATTAAGAAATAGTCCCACTTTCAAATTATCAAGAAATCCATTTCATGTGTCACAGAATTTTCTCCCACAAATCTGATTGGTACCTACTTTTCATTAAAATGCTCTCAAGGAGCCTTGAAATTGTACAGTTAAATTTGACGTTTCCCAGTCAAAAAAATGTAACTCCATTTATATGTTGTCAAATCAATGCTCTTAATTTGTATTTTTATTCAAAGCTGTTGAAAACATTTGCATGGAAAATTTTACTATTTTTCTGACAGATTGCAGCAACAACTCAGCAACATTTTGAACTGTAATGGCAAGATCATTTTTGTGCACCAAAAACAATGTCTAAGTACATTTCGCAACCTTGGAATGAAATTTTGCTCATGATTTTTAGAAATGATGAATTCTTTTCAGAATTTTAAATCGTCCTTTTGCCAAAAGAAAGAGCGAATAAAAAAACTGTTTTATACAGTGTTCTTTGAACTTCTCCAAATGTCTGCATGTTTGTGTCTTTTTTTTTTTCAAATTATTATTTCTCGGTTCTTAATTACTCTTTTCTGTTTGCAGAGGTCTCACCAATCCAAATTTGCAGATCATGTTCTTTTCAGCAACTTACGATGAAGAAGTTATGGAATTTGCAGAAGCTATAGTATCAAATCCAGTCATTATTAGGTTAAAACGGGAGGAAGAAAGTTTAGACAACATCAAGCAGTACTATGTTCAATGCAAGGATAAGGAAGAAAAGTATCAAGCCATTTCCAATATCTACGGTGTTATCACAATTGGTCAAGCAATGATATTTTGTAGGGTGAGAATCTTTTTTTATCATATTGTTTCAGAAAGAAAAAAGGGATTCTGCAAGGCTGTTTTAGCCTCAATTCTCAACCAAAATTTTATATTCTCTTTTCCAAAATATTATGGATTTTTTAACACAATCAACCCTCAACGGGTCATCATAAATAAATTAACTTGCACTAACCGTATTGTATTCTTTCCGTTTACTAAGAATGAGTAGAGAATTATGCATGTAGCCCATCCATTATTCCGCTGTCACTCAAGGCTAGAGATTAAAGCAATAATTCAACCAATCATCCTGAATTCTTGGCTACTCGACTGAAGAAAAAACATAAGTGCACGTATACAAAGCAGTAATTCAAATTTTGAAGAAACGACTTACCAATTATTTTCTCAGGAAACTTTAATCGCTATTCAAGGCTAGTTACTGCCAGCTTGCAAGACAGTGGCATCAATGCTATTGCAAATTTTGATCCTTGCAACTATCATGAATTTTTGGAAAATTTTGAGATCCCAATATCGACAAGAAAATGGTCCTCTTGTTTGACAATAAATTTTTTGTAAACCTATCATCAAACTAAGATTGTCTTATAGTGAGAGATTCGTCAGGTTAAGAAAGAGTGGGTTGACAAATTAGGTGCTTGAAATCTTTTTTTCGAAGTGAACGATAAAGCACCGCTTCTCAAGTAATTTCTATTTTTTCGTAAAGGGTTTCTGGCAGTCTCGAAAACATGGAAAGTCAGGAAATTTATGGCGACCTAAAAAATTCAGAGGAAGTCAGGTAGTTTCGTGAAAAGCACCCTAGCTTAGCAACTTCAGCTTGTGCCATCCAAGAAAGCGAAAACATCTTTCAAGTGCTTTTTCCCACAGTTTGAATCTCTTGAAGTGGAAATTTTGTTCTAATTTTAGCAAAAGTCAACGCAACCTAAAGAAAAACACTTTAAATAAAAGAGTCTGATGATTAGACAAAGACCTGGGAAAGTAAAAAAATTCAGAAATTTTGGGGTCTGAGAAAAGTCAGGTAACTTAGAAAATGAAGAAATTATTGGAACCCTTTTGTGAGGGATTTAAATTGTAGCGAAGTTTTTTCTCCCTGTAAGTTGTAGATCATATTCAGCGATCTCTTTTTTTATGTTTTTTAATTGTTTCTTTTTCTTTTCTTTGTTTTATGCATATGTCTGCAGACACGACAAACTTCCATGTGGCTTGCTGAGAAGATGAAGAAAGATGGTCATGCTGTTGCCATGTTGTCTGGTGAGCTGACAGTAGAACAAAGGATAGCAGTCCTCGACAGATTTAGAGAAGGGAAAGATAAAGTCCTCATCACCACTAATGTTTTAGCTAGAGGTAATCTCCTTTTCCTCCAACTTATATCTCTGAACTTTCTTTCATATTTATATTACTGATTTGCATACTTACTAGAGAAACCTTTGTCTATTTCCTCCAAACGATTAATTGCGTTAAGAATGTTTCAATAAAAAACCACAACAGGAAAAAAACAAAAGAAAAATTTCTAAGATAGCCAGAAGACAATGCTGCATTACAAAAGGTCCTGTTTTATTCTTGCAATGTTTTTCTTTATTAATCTGTATATTGGTCAGCATGGTTGGCCTAGTGGTTAGCTTTTCTGACTCTAGGTCAATAGGTCTCTGTTTCAAAGCCTGGTGGTGGAGAAAAACTGTCATGGAATTGTAGCAAAGAACCACATTGGTACAAGCGCTTATTAACCAATACTAAAAGCAGTCCTAGGTGGAAGCCAAGTTTAGTTATGCCGGATGAATTTTGCCATGTTTTTTGTGTCTAAGGAGTGCTCTGAACCAGGGCTACGGCAAATGTCTGATCTCAGAATCATCAGATTGTGAGGATAAGATTAAAGATTAAGTTATGACTTCAGTAAAACAGTAATTGCCTCATGTTTTTCAAACTTCCTGTACCTCTGCATCGAATTTGTTCTCAATGCTTTTTTTTCAAGTTCGTTTCTACATTGTTATGCTGTTGGTCAATCATGCATTATATAAAATTTTAATCATTCTTTCATCGCTCTCTCTTCAGGTATCGATATTGAACAAGTCACAATTGTAGTTAACTTTGATCTACCAGTTGACATGAAGCGTCAAGCAGATTGTGACACATACCTTCACAGAATTGGCAGGACAGGTAGATTTGGTAAAGCTGGTATTGCAATCAACTTAGTCGATGGATCCGAAAGTTTTGCTGTTCTAAAACAGATTGAACAGCATTTTGGTAAGTTTCAGTATTTTTTGTGGTCTTGATCTCTATTACACTTCAGGAAGAATGAACTGCATGACTTCTGAATACTTACTGAAGCATTTTTCTGTCATCATACTCTGAGTGTAGATATGAATGAGGAAGCAATTGACCTTAAAACGAATTAGAGCTGGGCTAATGTTAGAGCATCTTAAATACTCAATTTCCAGCATTTGCGTAAGATATTAATAATTTTGCCAGTCAAATTAACAACTACAACTTCAATGATAATTGTATCGCATCTGCAATCGGTTGTACAATTCCCATAATGAAAATTTTATCGAGGCCTTTCTGAGATTGAGAGTAGCCAATTAGCTAACGTTCTAAGAGAGTTAAAAAAGCAGTTGCTAGTATAATCATCTTTTTACTGATATTTTAAACACAATCATCACTCATACTTGGACAGCATTTGGCATAAAGGAACCAGGGGGTTTACAGAGTGTTTTTAAAATGTCGCTTCTTCATAATTATCTAAAAAATCCCCCAAAATAGCAACTAGTTTTTGCTTCCTACCAAAAATTTTTTAATTTTTAAGGAAAGTAATTGTGCACTTTTCAATTCTGAACATATATTAAGTGTATTTAAAAGAAAAGAAGAAGTTGAATGATTTTTAAAACACTGTAATTGCGCCGGTCCCTTTTTGCTTAATGCGATCCTCTTGTCTGCATGCTATCTCACTTTTTTTCTATAGTTTATCTAGAAAGATTTGGATTCTTAATTAACATAGGTCTTTTTCCTTTCCATTTTGGATTAATTTCTATTTTGCCTCTGTTTGATTGGTTTTGGTTTCTATTTTTATTTGATTCTATTAATTTTGATTCGGCTTTTTAATTTTAACAACCCCCAAGAGGGTCCTGACTGAAAAACCTTGCAGAGGAACTTGAGTCTTGGCCAACGTAGGTCTGTGGACGGATCCCCAAAAGTGTATGACGCGCGAGGATAGCAGTGCAGGACCAGAGATTTGTGGGGCACAGGGGCAGTTCAATAATTTTATTAATGAGATATTAATGGGAAAAAAATGAATAAACCAATTTTCCTTTGAGTTGAATAAAAAAGAGGTGGTTGTGATCATAAATAAGTGGAAATATCTAATTCGATTTCACCTCCAAATTATTCCTTTTATATTCGATTTCATTCGAGGCCTAAAAACCTCATTTGGCCAGGTCTTAAACAAATGAAAGTGAAAAATTGAATTTCAATAAATAGTATGGATCTGTCTAAGTCAGGCCTTTTAAAAAAGAACCTACCCATCTGTTTTTGCATTTTTACTTGTACGGAGGCCAGGGACAGTACCCATAGTCATTTCTGAAACAGCTCTCAAAGTTTTAACAAAATGAGGCCATGCAAAGTTATTGCTCGTGCCCATATCAGAATTGTTTTCTCATTGTATTTTTTATTTTTACTGTTCCCCAGGCAAGAAAATAATGAAGTTAGATTCAGAAGATGTTGATGAAATCGAAAAGCTTGGCAATTGATTTTGAACCTTTGCGGTGATCTGCAAACGAAGAAGCTCTTCTCTGCACTTGTTCTCCACCTCAGCCTTGAATCAATCTTATTTCAGATTATTTGCCAGGGTTAATTTACTGTAATTTATTAGTATAATATGTATAATTGCTCTTCGAACAAGAGTAGTTATATTTTTCAATTGTTAATGATAACTTTATCCTTCAAATCTCATTTTTTTTAAAAGCCTTCATTAATTTTGATTGCACTCATTGCTTATCAGTAAAATTGCACAGTTATCGTATTGTGAAACAATATAAATATCTAAAGTACTCTACAAATTCACAGTTTACAAAGTCTGATGTATGCTGTTTCATAAATGAGTCCATGGTCACTTTTTTCTCAGTGGCTGTCAAAGCTAACCTAACCTAAATATAAAGAAGATCTTGGGAACTGTCATAAACCTCTCATGCATGTCATTCAATCATTCTAAAGCATTTGGTTTTGATTTTTTAATCAAATTAGAAGAAAACATGTAGTAGATTGAAATCTTACATGAGAGACATTTATAGCAGTTTCCCAGAACGTTCGTTTAGGTTATTACACATCTCTTTCTGGGCAAACCTGATTGTGGAAGACTAAGAAATAAGTGTCCCTGGGCGCAGTAAATTTAACAATGAATCCCAGAAACTATGCTAATTGTGCTTTTCAGGGTTAATTTGAGATTCCTGTGCAATTTTATCTGTGAGTAGTCAACTCTAGAGTCTTCATTCTGATTGTATCTCCTTCGGCCACAGGTCTTTTTTGGCATTACATTGCAAAATTTTGATATTTCTCAAACTTGGTCCAATTTTTAATATGTTTCAAGTTTCACAAGGGTTATTAAGAGGGTAAGGTATAAAAAGAGGGTACTGAAAAGTCAGGTACTGGTCTCAAGGTTCAGTATCAATTTTAAGGTTGAAGCACCTGAATTGAGCGCAAAAATACCATGTATAATAAACTCCTCGGTTTAAGTGATAGTGTTGATGAATGAATAAGCCTCTACAGCACTTCCAATTTCATTTTCAGGTGCGTTATTCTCAGAATTTGATGTTGTTTTAACAACAAAAGCTTTGTCTTCTTGTTGAGAACAGACCCCCAAAAAACTTTGCATTGAGCCTGTTGTAAATGGAAGAAAGTTTGATGGTAATTGAAATCATTAGACACGGAAATACTTCAAGTTTTAAAGAATGTGTTTTTCATTCACCACAAGTATTTCTGTGACACAGTTGTTAGTACAGACTAAATTCAGGATATAACAGAAAATAAGTTTAATACTGCACCAGCTATGTAAGGATTCGCAATACTGGAATGCTCTCTGTAGCTATTAATATAAGGGAGCAGATGCAAAGTTCATTATTGGTCTCAAATTTTTGAACTTCCATTTAACTTTTATCTTCATTCTATCCTCAAAACAATGTCTGATCTAGATTTTTCAAAAAATACTGTCCAGCCATTTTAAGCTTTAGTTGACAGTCTCAGATAAAAATAGGAACATCTTTTTACGCTCCAAGTATTTTTCAGATATTCAGAAGCAATACAAATTTTACCAGAAAAAATGAATAATATGAAAAATCTTCTTATCAAATCCTCATTGTTGGGACTGCAAAAACGTGTATTTCGATTAGTGCATCTTAAAATCTCTGCTCCTATTTAATTTTTCCAGGAAATTGAACCCATACCATTACTTGAAATTTTCACAGAATATTTTACACACAGTGAAAGAAAATCTGTCCTTTCAAGTTTTAACATTCGGCAATTTTTCATGTAGGAAATAAAGTATGACAAGAAATCTGCCAAGTTGCTAACCGAGATATGCGCGTCTGCAGTTTCACCGTCGATATACCTTTTGCTTTTCCCCACTTTATCAGTTAGTCAGAATATTCAATGAAAGCACATTTTTATTCATTAACTCATTTAGAAAATTGTTTTTACCCTTCATATCCAGACGCCAGCTGTACTTTATCTTGAGGTAATTGTGAGATGTGAAAGAGCTTTCCTTACAGGTGTCATCAATTTTAGAAGAAAAAGAATTAGATCCACACTCCCCTTTATCATCAATCTTTCCAATTATCCAAAGCTTTTTGTAGTATTCCTCTTTCATTTCCTTTTGAAAATTGTGTTCATTAAATTAAATCTCACTGTTTATACTCTTTGATTTAAAACGTTTTAACCACTTGACTTAGGTACCATATCTCTTTCGTTGTATGTTCTCAAAAAGTTATATAAATCAAGAATCATCATTGGTTATTTTTAATGGAGGATTTCGTTTTTCACGGTGCCTGTTCCTCCTAAAGATATCGAAGCTACAATAAAAAATCAAAACTTTGTGAAATAGTGAGCTTTGTTGTATTTGGCACATGTGTAAAGTATGTACTGTTGAAATAGTTTGTGTCCTAATTTTGTGACGCTCTCAGCATTTTATTATACTCGTACTTGGTATCTTGTGCGGCTTCTTCTTCATATCTGGAACATCTAAATGCAGATATGCCGTGAACAATCCTAAACTATTAGATAGTAGTTAAAAGTTTAAAGTTTGAATTTATAAACAAATAAATTTACTTTTAAAGTTTAAATTTTGATCGCCAAAGTAATTTCCTGATTTAGCAACAATATTTTTCTTAGTTCTTTTTATTCATATTGTTCGTTATGTATTTTCCATTTCCTGAGAGTTTTCTACTTTTATAATGTTTTTTTCAGGGTTAATAGCTGAAGAGCTGTACCATTTTGTTGTCCATTTTTTTCTTGCTTATTGTCAAGCTATTATCGTAATGATACCAACATGTCTGTGAATAGTGTACATTTTGTCAGGAACTAAAATATTCATTTTCTTTTTGTACTGTTCACTCTGTTGCTCCAATGTATTTTTATTTTGGAAAAGTAAATATTTTGATTTTTTCAATTTGTCAGATATATTTTCCAAGTCATTTCAAAATTAGTTCCCACTTATTTTCAAATCAACCAGTCATTACGTAATTAAATTGCCTCTTTATTGCACTAATTTTTCAAAGTTAATGCACACATTTTTAGAAGCCCAGATTTTAAGACTCCTCTTGAATTTTTCTGCATGTGCGCATGTAGCACTAAGGTTTTCAATTGAGAAGAATCACCTAAAACAGTTGAAAGATAACTTGAATGCTGCACTAGAGAAATACATGAAACAGAATTGTTGATGATACGCAGCCCCACATCAACAATGAAACTGCAGAAAATATTCTGGTATGTGACGCTGTAGGTTTCAGGCATAATTCATGGTCTTGTTAAAAAAATAACTCAGCATCATTTCTTAAAAACTCACCATCTTCTTTGGTATTTTTGACTGTTTAGTGAGTAGTTTAAGAGCATGGTTATATGATTCTCAGTTTCATTATTAATCGGCCAATTCATGGTAAATTCAATAAAATTAAGTCAAACGTTAACAGAAGATCACAACTCCCAATTTTGTCCCTTGCGTATAATACCTACTGCGTGAAGATTTGATCAAACTAAACGGAAAATAAAAGAAAACAAATCTGAACTATAACTAAGTGGATTTCTTATCATATTTCCAAATTCGCAATTAAGTACTTGATCATTGAATTTTAGCTCTCCATTCCTTGATTTAGTTGTATATTTGTAGAATCTAGGAAGAATCATGAGAGGGAACTTGGTATTTGCTTTTTTCAGGAGTGCTCTCTGTTAGGAGTAGGGCCATGGGATGACCCTCTATCGGTAAATAATTAAATATTTATAATGTCGAACTAGTAAATACTGATTCGGGTCTCGAAACGAAAACATTGAAGAAACGTTCGATTTTTCGTCTGAACCTACAACCTAAAACTGATATTGAAAGTCACTGAATTTTAAAATTCGCGGTCTTTAGGGTAGAGGACGACAGTGGTGCGATCTCTCGCCGTAAATTTTCAACTTGGGTGCAACTTGACAACCTTGGATAGTGCATTCCATAGAGAAAAAAAAGGAGGTGTTTGCATTTCGGGCATCTTGGAATTTTTTGATGACTTGATGACGTAGGTGGGTACAGTGTGAAGGGGACGCACAGAGGGCCAGGAATCGAATTTAGCTGGACAAAAGTCCATTTTGGCTTGTCCGGAAAATTCGAAAATAGACACCACTGAGCGATGAGGTATATCATGGAGTATCTGTACATCACTGGGTTTGGGGGTCTTATCACTAATAAGACTGCGATGCCAAGATTTTCCCGAGCGCGCGTGGTGTGTTTATTTATCCTATATGCTGGCTTGGTTCAACGCTCATCCAAAAGGTTATGTTCCACAAACCTTCGAGTGTTTCCCAACATAACGAGTGTTTTACCAAGTTAGATTAACATGTTTTCATTTTACTTTAAGGTATTTTTATCAATTTTGTGCATTGTATAGTCTGGTACACAAAATTAAAAACTGGGCACGAAAATGTCCTAATTTTTAGGTTTAAAGTGGTCTGCAATTTTCTGTAAAGATCTGTAAGGTTACGGACCGCTACCATGTGGTTCAGTACATCCTAAACATCTAAATTTTCATTGGTTCATTTGCCTTTTCTTGCCTTACCGTGAGTTATGAATTTTTTTGTGACGCAAGATCGAGGATTTTATGCTAATTTCTTATATTAGATCACTCACGTGCCAGGCATTGGCGATTCTTGCATGTTGGCATCAATGCTCTTTCTCATTGTAAATACACTAACGAAAATCGATTCTAGGTTAGGATTTTCGATATATATCGATTCTATCGTAGATGTGTTCATATGGATGAAAGACAGTGTTGCCAAATTGCAAGCATGTCGTATAATGGCGCTATCCTACGCTAATCTACTTATATTGTTATTATAGATGTCCATACAATTGCTGCCCGACTTCTGGGGTTAAATTATGACTGATTCTGAATAAAATTTTCTAATTCAAGGTTTTATTCCGGCTTTGCCTCTCTATCTTCTAATTTCTGGCAAAAGAAGTGCATTCTTCAAAACAATATTTTCATTGGTTCCGCCAAAAAATACGCGACAAGCAGACGACTCCTGAATTTTCTGGACATGTCTGGAGGGTTCAAATGGTCAATTTTGTGTAAGAACACACTCCGAAATTTTAGAATTTCTTTGGTCTACTCGCAATTTTTCGCAATTTTCTGAGCAATGAGTATTTTCGTTGGGCGAGATGAGATTCAATACTATAATTACGCTGAAAAATACGCGACATGCAGACGACTCCTGAATTTTCTGGACATGTCTGAAGGGTTCAAATTGTCAATTTTAAGTAAAAGCACACTCAGAAATTTGAGAATTTCTTTGGTTCACTTGCAGTTTTCGGCAGTTTTCTGGGCTATGAATATTTTCGTTGGGCGAGATGAGATGCAATGCTAATTCTGCTGAAAAATACGCGACATATATTCCCATATATTACCCAGAGATAAATCATCATTTTTCAAATTTTTTAAATTTTAAACTGAAAAATGTTGAACAAAGAAAGCAAAACTGTAATTTACTCACTAAAATAACCCTCAGAAACCAATTTCTTCACACAAAACAATCTCAGGTACCTCTGAAGATTTGAGTGAAAAATTGCTATTAATTACCCGTTGATAAAGCAATTTTTTTTTAATAATTCTCATCAAAAACTTCAAAATTTCTTAAAAGAAACCCAAAATATGGATTCAGCGACCTAAATTACCCCTAAAAACATACATTCTCTCATATTAGTAAGTTCAGGCGCCTCTGAGGACTTTTGACCGGCTAAACTTGGCTGCTGGCCCTCCGTGGGACGTCTCTGTACCCAGCTGTACCCACCTACGTCATCAAGTCATCAAAATATTCCAAGATGCCCGAAATGCAAACACCTCCTTTTTTTTCTCTATGAGTGCATTCTGCGTCTGAGTGCATGCATAATAGTGCAATGAGTCATCTCGCAGTTTAAATTTCGTGATAATCGTTAGGTATCAGAAATTATTTTTCGTTTATTAGCGCTAATTTTATTTTCTTCTCGCGACGGTTGCATCGTTTTTACTCTCTTCCCTCTATCGCCGGATTTAATGTATTATTCAATAATATTTGGAACAGCTGCATGTAACCTCAAAAATGCATGCCAACTATCCGTCTGATAAGAATTATCTTGCGTTTATCTAACGTTCTATCCAGTTCTGTCGTTTCGTTCCGTCTCAATACTGTGCCAATTTCAATTTTGATTTCAATTTCACTATTCGTTCCATCAGGAGACAGAGAATTGCTGTGAATTTTCGGAACACCCCAGTTGTCGGTCAGTCTGCGATTGTTTTGGTTTCGATGTACACTCACTAAATCCCACACCCTAACCTGGAATCGACATTCAGCCCCTGTGAGTGTTCCTTTTATTTTGAATTCTCTGCTTACTTATACTTAAGTACTGTAGCAATCTTGTAATTATTACTCACCCTCACATTTTGGGATCACTTCCTCAGCTCAAGGGAGTGGTCCTTGCTGATGCCATGTACTGTGATAAATATTTCATTTTTATATCTTCTATCGCGAATCTACAGATTTGAGTCCGTTACTCTTTAAATAATTAGCACCTCTGCTAAAAACACATAGTAGACTAAGTTTAGCTGTGAGGCAAAAAGCTTCATGTAATTCTTCCTTAAGGAGATTTGTCACAGTATCCGACGCGCCATATATCGCATCGATTCACTCAAAAACCTCTGAAGATTTTGAACTTTAAGCCTGACATAGAACAACAGCCCTTGTATATGAGCCTAAAGAATCCTTCTGAAGTAAAAATTTGGCAGAATTCTGACATGAAAGCAGTATTCTTTTTTTGAAAGAACCTCCCATTCGATACAGTCATCGGTTTCTGTATTGAATGCAAAGTTATTTTCCAACAAGGATCTTGCTTTCATCTCTCTAAAATTTGCCAATCCTTTGGTTTAGAATGATTCTTTAGATCCATGCACATCATTCTTGCGATCATTCTTTTTATAGCTAAAATTTCAAAATCTGTCGAGCTTTTTGACCAAATCGATGCGATTTATCGCATGCCAGAAACTGTGACTAGGTAATCACCTTAAGTTGGATTTTCTTCATATGATTATCACTACCTTTCAAGACAGGGTATAACCTTAGTTTTTGCACTCAGAATATTTTTTTTTTGCCTTCGAATATTTGATAGGGGACATACTTAATCCCACTTAGCTCACAATCCGTTCGAAACCATACCTAATTCATTTTTTTCTTACAACTGGCTTTTGTTCCAACATCAGTCCAATTCCACGTATCACTCAGGTACATACTCTCTGTTTTGTCCAAGAAAAATGAGCACATTATAATTTGTCGACTCTTGGTACTTTACATCTAACGACTCTGGACTGATGTTGGATACTTCCTGGCTCATTGTCAGTGTTTAGAATCTACCTTAGTTGGACGGAGTTAAACAGAAAGGAACCAAGCCACATCGGGATCGAACCGAGAACAAGAGGTTTAAAGTTTGGCTCCTGCATAAGACTCAATGTAAAACATAAACTTCAAGTTCAATTTCTGCAAAATTTGCTCCAACAAAAACTTAGAATTTTTGGCGATAGATAGTAGAGCAGTGGTTGAGTTCAAAACCATTCATAACTCAATTTTTTCCAAAATGTGGGTTGGTTCCTTTCTGCTTAACTCAGTCCAGTTCTAACTAAACATGCATGAACACATCTACCATCTTTATTCTCTCAATTTCAATACATATAGAAAGATGGCAGGTTGCAGTTTAACTTTATAATTATATAAACTTAAGTGTGCGAATGCAAGCGACTTAGCACAGTACATAATGTTTATCTGAGTACTTCTGAATGAATTCGACTGAATTTTGCCATTGAGAACTACTATTTCTGACTCATTCCAGAAACACCGCATGAGAGGACAAGGCGCATACGTAACTGCAGTTTTTGAGAAAATAGAGATATTAATGATTTCATGTAAAATTAGTCTCAATGCATATTCTTTGAAAAGTTTGCTGCCTAATTTCAATTTTTAATTATCAAAAAGTCAATTTTAACTTTCTTTCCGCCATAATAATCCATGAAATTTCGAAACTCATAACTTCGAACACACATTTCTCAAAGTGCAGAAACTGCACTTATGCGCCTTGTCCTCCAAACCCCGCATATCTGCCATTAGTTTTTTTCTACCGAGATAGGTGTCTGCTAAGAAGAAACTCCTTCCGAACTGTCCGAACTTTCAAAAAAAGAAAGAGAAAATTGTCTCAGGTATCTCTAGGGCTCTACCACTCCCTATTCCCTCCTCTTCCCCTTGCTCAAAAGATGAGCGTCGCCAAATGCACAACTCGTGGCGTGTCGGCTCGAAGGAAGGTCCGTGGGTGGGACGTTGCAAGCACTCATGAGTGCGGGCGCATCATGCTCCATACTGCCGTGCTAAGAACGCCGTATGAGCCTTCAGACGCTGCCATATTTCCTTCAATCATATCCTAATTTACTAGGAAAATCGTTAATATTTTTCTTCAATTTTCTCAGACAATTTTGTTCCCAATTTCATCCAAGACGTCTGAAAATTTCAAGGAAAATTACGCACAATTTTCTTTAAAAATACATGTTTTATCCGGAGCAATTTGGCAACACTTGAATGTTCATACGGCGTTCTTCCTCAGCACGGCAGCACGCCCTCTACGCGCCCTTCGGCACCTCGCGTGTTCGTTTTCTGCCCGAGAGGACGGACATCCTGTCGCGCGGTCATGTTCGTGTCGAGTGTGTACGCTGTACGGAGTCGCAGTTGGTCGGTCGGGTTTTCTCCGATTGGATTATGAGAGGCCAGCTTTTGGTTTCGCGTTTTTCTTTCATGCGTCCCACTCGTTTTCCCCGTCCGATTAGGCCTGGTCATCTTCGCAACAATAACGCCCCCTCCCCACCCGCCCTCGCTCGGTGGTTTCTCAACGAGCACTGTCACCTTTTGGCGTCGTCGGTTCCGCTGGATCCTTTTCAACGACGGCGTCTCGCTCCTCCGTGGTGTTGTCTAAAGCGGAAATTATATTTGAGGGGCTTGGAGGCAGGCCCGCCACATCCCATCTCGATCCCTGGTACCAGTTTTAAGGTCCGAGCCCCAAGCACGGAGGGGGGGGGGGGTCCGAGGGGCACCCCCAGAAATTTTAGAATTTATACGACTAATCGGACGCATTTTGAAGCTTCCATAAAGAATTTTTTCATCAATTTCTGCGGAATAATTATGTTTTTTTTTTTTTTTTTATTATTTCAGCACAAAATACTTGCGAATTGTTGCATTCAAAACATCTGGAAAATTTTTATTTTTTTTTTTGGGGGGGGGGGGGCATATGGTACTATTTTCAGTTCTAAGAGGGCCAGGCCCCCCTGGACTCCCCCTTCGTTTGTCTATGGCAAGGGAGTTGAGCCATGAGCCATTGAAGTCGAGGATGCCCAGACTGGAGACTCTTAGCATCTGACGACGGAAGAAAATGAAACGCAGTCACTAATAATATCCCTCTGTACTGAAAATCTTGAAAATAGATAGAAGTTTTCCAAGAAGTATACCTCTCGGAAAATGTAAGAAGAATTCTACAGTGCCCCAGCGTGTTTCTGAAAATCGATTAACCTTTTGCGAAATTTGTTGGGTAAATTTTTCACTTTTTCTTACGAAACAAGGGTTGCATGTGAATTCGTAGTGGTTTTTCACGGGTAACACGGGCCCCGGTACCAGGGACCCAGTATCCCCCCCTTGTGGCGGGCCTGCCCTCATGCACGATGAACATGTCGATTTTCTCTGAAATTTTTGCAGTGGTGAATGCATAGCTGAAGTGCGCTTCAGTTAGAATTGTATTCAGCAAATGAGTGGTTTTTCTACGAGGATTAAAAATAAACGAGTGGTACGGAATATAACAAAAGAATATGAACTATGCAAAACGATAATCCGGGTATCGGAACTTGGCTGTTTTGAAAACGCCTTCAAATGCGGCGTGATACCTCACGCGTTCCGGAGAGTTCAAATAGTTGTATCATTGCGCCTTAGAAAATCGACGGAAGATTGCAATTGAAATAGCCTCCATGCACGCTGGGCGTGTCGATTTCCTTTGACATTTTTGCGCTAGTGAATGCATAGCTGAAGTGCGCTCCAGCTAGAATTGTATTTAGAAAATGATTGGTTTTTCTACGAGGATTAAAAATAAACGAGTGGCACGGAATATAACAAAAGAATATGAACTATGCAAAACGATAATCCGGGTATCGGAACTTGGCTGTTTGGAAAACGCCTTCAATTGCGGCGTGATACCTCACGCATTCCGGAGAGTTAAAATAGTTGTATCATTGCGCCATAGAAATGCGACGGAAGATTGCAATGGACCACTAGACAAGGTACGAATTTAAGCAATCTGATACATGTTTCTTAACCAGAATTTCACGTAGAACACGATTCGCGCAACGAAAATTATTGAAACCAGCTCCTGATGAAGATATTAAACTTTGTATTTCACATTGGTTACGCGGATTTTGAACTGCCCGCTCACAAGAAACTCAAAGCTCTACTTGAGTCAAATCGCGCACCACAACAGTTTCAGCTAGTCTCTCAATCGATCACTGTTCATAACCCACCATGTGTTGTTCAAATTAAAAGCAATTTGCTATAGCTGAGCCCAAGCGTCAAAATTGAGGTTGCCAGATTTTTATATCGCAAAGACTGTCATGATAATGTTCAGCGCGCGATGTGAATCACGTAGAGCATTGAGTTTTAATGAGCGGGTGGTTTGAATTCACGCATCAAGAATCATTTAGTATCATCGTAAGGAGTTAATTTCGGTAATTTTTGTTGTGCGCATCGTGTTTTACGTGAAATTTTGGTCAAAAAATATGTATCAAAATGCTTAAATTTGTACCTTGTCTAGTGGTCCATTGAAATAGCCTTCATGCACGCTGGCCTTTTCGATTTCCGTTAACATTTTTGCAGTCATGAATGCGCTTATGTGCGCTCCAGCTAGAATTGTATTTAGAAAATGGTTGGTTTTTCTACGAGGATTAAAAATAAACGAGTGGCACGGAATATAACAAAAGAATATGAATTATGCAAAACGATAATCCGGGTATCGGAGCTAAGCTGTTTTGAAAACGCCTTCAAATGCGGCGTGATACCTCACGCATACCGGAGAGTTAAAATAGTTGTATCATTGTGCCGTATGAATGTGACGGAAGATTTTAATGGAAATAGCTCTTAGGCAGGCACGCCACATCCCATCTCGGGCCCTGGTACCAGTTTTAAGGTCCGGGCCCCAAGCTCAGTGGGGGGGGGGGGGGGTCCGAGGGGCATCCCCCGAGAAATTGTAGAATTTATACAACTAATTCGACGCATTTCGAAGCTTCCATATAGAATATTTCCATCAATTTCTGCGGAATAATTATGTTTTTTTTTATTATTTCAGCACAAAATACTTGCGAATTGTTGCATTCAAAACATCTGGAAAATTTTTTTTTTTTTTTTTGGGGGGGGGGCATATGGTACTATTTTCAGTTCTAAGAGAGCCAGGCCCCCCTGAACTCCCCCTTTGTCTGTCTATGGCAAGGGAGTTGAGCCATGAGCCATTGAAGTCGAGGATGCCCAGACTGGAGACTCTTAGCATCTGTCGATGGAAGAAAATGAAACGCAGTTACTAATAATATCCCTCTGTACTGAAAATCTTGAAAATAGATAGAAGTTTTCCAAGAAGTATACTTCTCGGAAAATTTAAGAAGAATTCTACAGTGCCCCAGCGTGTTTCTGAAAATCTATTTACCTTTTGCGAAATTTTTTGGGTAAATTTTTCACTTTTTCTTACGAAACAAGGGTTGCATGTGAATTCGTAGTGGTTTTTCACGGGTAACATGGGCCCCCTCTCGGGCCCGGGCCCCGGTTCCAGGGACCCAGTATCCCTCCCGCCCCCCTTTTGGCGGGCCTGCTTGGAGGACAAGACGCACAAAAGCAGCTCTTGCCATTTCGAGAAATACTTGTTTGAAGTTTCTAAATAACTTGGATCCTTATGGCGGAAAGAATGTTCAAACTGACTTTTTGATGCTTAAAAAGTGGAATTGTGGAGCAAATTTTTCTCAGAATATGCCTTAAAACCAGTTTCATTTGAAATTAGTAATAGCTCAATTTTGTAAAAAATTGCACTTATGCGCCTTGTCCTCCAAGCCTCTCATTTGGTATTTTAAACCTTCTCCCCCTCCCTTATATTCCATGCATCACAATATAGCTAAGAAAACATGATTCTTAGAAGGAAATGGGAGCTTTTTTTGAGCTTGGGAGTTGATTTTAGAGAAAACCAAAGGCACCATCGTGTTTCTCAATATATTTTACAGTTTTTGCGTTATTTTACTTTGAGCGTGGACACAAAGTCCATCTTCCCTTGAAACGTCACAAATACTGAATTTCAATCTCAATGTAAAAGTACCAGCAAAATATCGGCTTTGAAAATAGGACAAGCCTCGGTGCCTCAGCACACGATGAAAATACTGAAGCTTTTCCGGGTCAATTTCGCTTTAATAACTGTCCAAGGATGTACTCACACATTTAAACCGATTGACTGATCGTGTGATAAAATCTGAGATCCATAGCTCACAGACGAGCTTGCTCGAAGCAGCTTCTCACCTCTCGTCGTCCTTGCCGGATATCTTTAGAGTTAACTCACGCCCTCATGAACCGCTGTCGGAAATGAGTATTTTTCCGTGTGATCTGGCAACTCTGCTCGACATAAACAGCGCAAAGGCACGCAAAACCTATTAAGCGCAGCCTCGCGAAGCTCCTCTTTTGGACCAGGGGGAGGTCCGTTGAGGTTTACGAAGGTTCCCGTCATAGATAAAGGCAATAATTAATACTTAGTCGGTCACGGGGACACTGATCCCTCTACGCGCTACGGAATAGTTATATTGTTTGTGGTCAGCGGTTGCCGCTTTATTAGGGTCCGAGTGAGATAGCAGAAGAATATTTAATCTCGCTAGTCCCGAGGGTGAGGAATCATTTGTATTGGGGCGAAGAATTCAACACCCTATTTTCTTCTTTTTTTTATATTTTCGTAATTGTAAACAATAAAGGCCTGAAAAGCACGACGAGTAGTCGAGTACCTGAAATTGAGAGGAAAGCTGATCTTGTAGTCCTTAATTTTCACTTTTTTTAAGTCGGCTGAAAAAATTGCGCACTCCCTGCGAAACCTAGCTGCAAAACGCGTGATTTCTCAGGATTCAGGGTATCCAAAATGGAAATATCGCCTACGTCTCGCGATATGGGGACGAAATCCGCGCACTTTCTGAAGTTTTATCAAGCGGAAATGAAGCGAGCAACTATTCGAACTCCGGAGTAGGTATGTGGTATCACGTGGAATTGAAGGAAAATCTTAGCTTTTCGCCCGTCTCCAATTAACCACGTTTTCGACCGGCAGAATCCACGCCCCTCTCTTCCTTTTCATCAGTGTTCTTTTCAGTCAGTTGTCATCCCCTTTTTTTGGTTCTCGGCGATTGATCTTTTCCGATCCTCGTTTAATGATGTGACTGTCACACACGTGACGTACGCTTGTGATATTGTGATAAACTCTCAAAAAGTCCCAAAAAGCCTTCGAAATGTCCGGGAATTCTTTTGCAGAGCTTAAAAACTTTTTCATCCAGCCAAAACCTAAACATTTTTCAATTTGAAGATAATGCGTGCAAAGCTTTGTATAAAAATATTTTTTTTTTTTTTTAGAAACTATGCCGGGAAACATTTGGAAAGTCAGGGTATTTCAAAATCCATGACAATTTGTCGTCTTGCTCTCCCCGCACGCGGCAGCCTCCGAAGACTGCCACGCGAAAGCTCTCGAATTCAGCGTTTGACGCGCAGCAGAAAGTCAAAAGCTGCAGCCAGGAAGGGGCATGCAATGTTGCCATATTTATGAATACTCCTGAGCTTTCACACAGAAGAAAGTAAAGTTCCCGCGGGATCTGGCACTGCTTTGGAGGACTTCAAGCTGCCCAGCCGCTGCTAACGAGCACCGATGTGCACTTCGCTTTCTTTGTGCGGTTTTTACTGTCGCCATCGCTATTGTCAGAGGTTGACCCCGTAACCTTCGGATCAGCTGACCGCGGTGCTAGTATCGCTCGTTCAGCGCATCCGCATGCAGGATAAGAGTAATTTTTTTTAACATAATACATTTTTTTCAGCCCAAGCTCAAATTATAGTTTATTGTCAGATCTACTTAGCATGATTAAAGCAGAACAATTTCAAAGTATACCTTATGATGTGGGCATAAAGTTAATAGATCCATGCCTTTTTACCCAAACTTATTTTACTATCACAAAGCCCATTCAAATTCATGATATTTTTATCTTAAACTTCAATGGAGTGTAATTTTCTTTTTTTTTCTTGACGATGACACAGTACATACATAAAAGGTCGCTTTACAGCACTCCCTCGCGCTCTACGACTCCTACTCTCCACTGCTCTCTTTCAAACCACAAATCTTGGGGGATTGAGCACCTTAAGCACCTTGAGCACGATGACACAGTCCATGTACTTAAAAGGAATCAAATTATAAAATTATCAATATAGACAGTTGGAGTTTCCTTTGTTCAGTTTCAGTCCATTCTTTGCAAATCGTCAATATTTCCGACATTTTCCACGCCGCGTCGCCCATTCAACCGCGTTTTATACATCGATATATATCGGAGCGTACTGCTTCATCTGAAATCGATGTTTTTTTGTATGAAAGATGTGAATGTAAGAAAAACAGTGTTGTCGAATCGCAAAAATTGCTGCCGCTATCGAAAACTACCGACTCACGATCAGCCCTAGTCGAGTGATCTAGCTGTGATTTGACCCGCGTTACCGTTTAATATTGAGACCATTGAGATGTAGATAATGAAGACTTTTTCGATTAATCGAGCCTCAACATCCATGCTTACTCCCTGCTCGAGTCGAAAGATATCGATTGCGGTTGAATCCAACGCGCAATTCTCTCCTTCCATCGCCCGCCACGTCGATTCTCGAATGTTTAGCCAATCGCAGTGAACTTTGATCGGTTTATACTGTTTGTCGAGCTCTCTTATTAATCGTGTTTCCTCTCTTCTCGCCCCCCTCCTCCCCCCGCTTACCGACCCGCTCTCCCCAAGCCATCATATCCTGTTTACTCACAATCATAGTGCATTATCAAGTAAAAAATCCATCCGTCTATTTACACGCGCCGTCCATCGAGTGTTGCCAAATTTATTAGTTTCTTGTGAAAGAGCATATACTCTGCGGGCTGATAATTGAAATTGGTAGACAGAGCGATGGACAAATATGACTAATTGAGAATAAAGCAATCCTATTGGTGGAAGCGGGTGGTTGCAATGGGCAAAGGAGGGAAGTGATAGACTAACTAACGGCAATTCACGAAAGACCCTACGCCTACATAGCTAGTCTATCATTTTCCCCCGTAGTCTATAATAGTTACCCGTTTCAACCAATAGAATCGCTTTATACTCCTTTTGTCTTCTGTGTCCATAGCTTTATCTGTAAATTTCAACAAATTGCCCGCTGGTATTACTCGTGGAAGATCATTAAAACGATAAACCAATTCAAATTTCGATTGAATTACTTATCGTTTCGAAACCAATTTTTATACGTTTAGGTTCGCAAGTTATTGTCTAATTGAACCGATTATTTTCCAAATCACGTAAGCGTCGAAATTGCGAATGCGAGAAAACTAAGAAACTAAGAACTATGTAACTAAGAAAAAAAATCCACGAAATTTCGTTGGTAAAAGTATTTTATTGCCCATTGGGCGGTGATGCTTTTTGTTTAAGTTTGATGGCCTTTCCAAGCGATACTTTCGTTCCGAAAGAGCAGGTTTAGAACTTTGGAGCTGGTTATTTTTCCCCATAAACTCGTCACGTTCACAAAAATTCCGGACTGAATTGACAACACGGCCTCTGCCCGCGTTTACACCTGCCAGATAGACCGTTTCAGTACCGTTTTATAAGCCTCAAATTACGCTGGATTTGATCTTTCGACCGACGCCTGCCAATATTTCTAGCCTAAGTTCAATGGACAGCCGCTAGCCTCCTTCGTTTGGAGCGCATTTTCTTTCGTGAAGGTGCAATATTCACTCTCAGTTCAAGAAGTCTCCGCAGTGGAGACGAGACATTACTTCACCCTTAGTTTATAATCAGAAGAAAACAAGCTTTTGAAGGTTCAAAATGTTTTATTTAAATTATGATCCAAGGCTTGCTTTTGTAATCGACGAAAGAAAGCACATAGTTAAATTCAAACAAAGTTTTTGATTTTGCCTATATCAAACGCAGTTGAACAAATGTTTATAGTGATATTTGATAAACATGCGTATCGAAGTTCGCGATGTTGCAAAGATCGATCATCATTCTCGCCAGTTTAGTCAGAACTTTTTGGATCCTCTCGAAGACGTTCACTAAAAATTTCATATGAAAATACACGCCAATACTCTAAAAAGAATAAGGAAATAATAAGTACGAACGGAAACTTTCAATCGAAATATTGATTTTACAGTTCGCCATTGCTTTATTCTGCACCAAAATATCCTCTGATTGAAAAACTAGAATGATCAAGACGCCTGGATGATTAGTTTTACGCGAGTTCTTTTCCCTCAAACTACGTGGGAGCGTAAAGAGCAGGAAGTTCCCAGATTTATCGCGCGATCTACTAATTCGCCTTCAATTTCGTTGAGTAGGCAAAATGCGCTCCTAAGAGTTAGAATAGTGGTATCGCTCGGTCCGGCTGTTTATGACGAGAATCCCATTGACATTTGTTAAGATATTTGCACTACTTGCTTGGTCGAGATGCTCCTCTGAAAGAATATGCAATTCGGACTTCTTCAGACAAGGAAATGATATCCAATTATTCTAAGTTATAATATTTAGTTTAACCACCAAATACTTTTATATTTGAAGGATGTACTGTAGGGTGAGATTCCACAGAATTTTCGCGGATAAAGAATTTTCGGGCACCAAATCGTTTAGTCAGGCACTTACCGATAAGTTTGGCAAAAAAGAGCCAGAGACTTTCGCATATAAAATACGCAAGCTGATGATTTTAGTTTTTTTCCATTTCTGTAGGGAAGCGCTTCAAAGATGCTGTTATGTATGGAAAAAAAGCAAATTGAATCTTAAAATCCTAAAAATCACGAATTTTTCTTTTCGTTCTGCAAAATCGTTAGTTTGCACTGTATGCATACATGCGGTATGGTTCGTTAGCCTGATGATTTTAGTTTTTCCAGTTCTGTAGGGAAGCGCTTCAAAGATGCTGTAATGCATGAAAAAAAGCAAATCTAATCTTAAAATCCTAAAAATTACGAAATTCTCTCTTCGTTTTGCAAAATCGTTGGTTTGCACTGTTTGCAGATAGGCGGTATTGTTCGTTAGCCATCGATATGGGGGAAAAGAGGTCCAGGAATTGGCGAAAGTAAAATTCTTGATGTAAACTCTACTTTACTTGTAGTTTTAGTGCAATGCTCTATCGTGGAATCAGTGAAAAGATTGTCGCCAGCTTGGCAGCACAGCCGGCCCCTTTGATCGCGTTTTTAAAACTAGGTCAGAAGCACACACCCTCACGATACTTTTTTAATTTGGTCTAAGTAATGGACGCGCGCCGATCGAGGGGCAATGAAATTGAAGGGCAAATAAGATTTTACCCTCATTTTTATGGGAGGCATGGGGGCTCAATTGCATGGACTACAATCAGTGGCGATGTGTGAATGATCGATCATCGATATTCCCCCATTTGAAGCTATTGTGAAGAATCGAATATTAAGGTTTTCGTTGAGAACGCCCCGTTTATCGATCCTTCACCATAGGTTTTAATGACAGAGAATCGATTTATCGCAAAGCACGCCACGCCACTGACTATAATGTCCCGTTTCCACCCTCCGAGCTATAGGAATCCCTTGAGCTATCTAACGGAAAGCTGGGATCAGTTGGGGGAAATGATCGAGTTAGTCATCTTTGGAAATCTTTAAGAATTACTGAAATTTCATTGAAGCTATCTTGATGTTCAACCCTTGTTCCGAATGAAGTCAAGGCGGATTATTGTACATTATAAGGCGTCCTAATTTATTTGCTCTTAATTATTGTGCTTCCTCCACATTTGCAGGCCGAAAACGCGTATTTCAGTATCTAAACATCAAAATGTCAGCATCAAAAAGCGTGATCTTTGTATTCCATTAGCCCTCTGTCCGATGTGAAGTTTGCATGGGGCTTACGTGGTTAATATCTACGATCGAGCGTTTTCAAAAAGTACACGATGCGTTTCCGATGTTTACAATGCGTTAACGCCTCCGTCCGAACCCTAAATCCTGGTCTGCCTCTGAATTGGTGATTATCCTGAATTACTCGGAATGTCAGGAACTCGGGAGAGGACTCTTTGATCGATTTTCTTTGATTCAAGTCCGGTGTAAGCCACCACCGCGTGCAGGATCAAAGAATGCGGAAGTATTTTTATTTTTTTTTAGTATGCGTTTCCAGCGCTACTTTCCGAGAAGCTCATCGTTCTGTTTGAAGACTTCGCAATTTAGAGAGAACTAGAGTCCCTTTATACTGAGAGTTAAGACAATGCGAATCCATTTCTGATAGGTTCCCGTATTTTAGGCCTTCACACTGTCACAAACGGGAATAAAGATTACACTTTCACCAATTGCAAAGATTATAAACTGGAATGGACCGGGACATTGGGGGTACGGCAAGGAACAAACAGAATGAGAGAGGGAACGGGAATTCGGGAATGGGTTGATCAATGATTACGAAAAACGTCCGATTTGTATAATCTTTATTCCCGTTTGTGATATCCATGAGCCACGTTGTCTTAACTCTCTCTATAAAGGGACTCTAGCGAGAACCATTAGTGCCGGCCTCCTTTTATTCAAGGAAATAGCGAAACTTTCGCGGATCGTGCAAAAACGGTAACTCGTAGAGATCGAGTTGGCGCAATTATTACTTTTGATTAGAATCCGTAGACGAGTTTAATAAAATAAAACATTTGAAAATCGATCATAGCACAACGCCCCATAAGAGGTTTGCGGGGTCCTTTTTTGGATTTGCTATCACAGATTACACCCCCCCCCCCCTCGACCACCCCTCCAAATTTCAGTTTTAACGATCGCCTGCAACCGTGCCTCTTGCAGCGAGAAATAGCAACGACGGGCGTCCGTGCAGTTCGTGTCAAGGGGCCCTCTGCTCTGCATGTGAGATGTGTCACCTGGTGCCGGTGGTGTGGAGGAGGTGCTAATTACGAGAGAAACACAAACTGAAGGCGACAGATAACCCACTTTGCACTCTCTCCTTCCTCCTTCCGCGGTTCACGATATGATCTTCCCTAGCACTCTCCCGCGCTGAGGAGAAACGCCGTATGAGCATTCAAATGTTACCGAATTTCCCCTGATAAAAAATTAATTTTTGAAGGGAGCTATGCATATTTCTCTTTGAGATTTTTAGATATTTTAGATGAAAATACGAGCAGAAGGAGGGGTATCGATAAGGACCTTTTTTGGCCCCCTATAGAGCACATTATCAAACTAAAACCAAACCAGGGTTAAAATGTATTCTAATGTCTCCTTGATAACATATCCAAAGCTCGTTTTAGTCAGACGATGTGCTAGGTGTCAAAAAAGCCTTTGAGTGATAGAAAAACCCGCATTTTTCGGTAAAATGCGCCTGCAGACCTATGCTCGGGCAACCGTTTAACACTTATCAATTGCGGCCCATGGACCAAATCATGATTATTACCGTAAACTACATTGAGTCAACTCAGAAAACCCGCATAAATTTCCAGATTGTAGGAGGGGGGGGGGGGGGCAAAAAGGCCCTAATTGATACCCCTCCTTTTCGGAAAATCTTGAAGACAGATATGTATGTACCACGTTCCCAATTAAATTGTTTTTTATGAGAGGAAAGTTGGCAACGCCTGAAGGTACTTACGACGTTTTTTTTTAAGTACGGCTGCAGTCTCAGGAGTTACGGTGGTCTCGAAATGCGCCCTCTCGGTAATCGCGCACGTTTTCCGTTTCCGAAGGGTGGCGCGCGTACGATGAGCTCTTCCGCTTTTGGACCCGTGATTCCGGCTCAGATAGCTGTTTTCTCCGAAGCTTAACAATCTAGAAATTCAAAAATCCTGTGCCTGTCAAAAGTCTTCTCAGTCGTATTAACTACCTACGAGTAACTGACCTATTTTACCTTGCCAATGAAAATAGTCGCTGAAAGATTCGAAAACCGCAGCCACAGTTCTTATGGTTTTTCTAAAATTTTCTGGAGGAATTGCGCTACGTACACACGGTACACACCGTGTCAACACAACTCTTTTTTTCCGAAATGCAGGAATTAACTATAACTGAATATGCTTATCGGAGAAGTTGCACTCACATTTTTCTTTGCTTCATTCGGAAGTGCTGAAAGAGCCGATTTTGCATTCATTTTTTAGGGAATCGTATGAAAACAGATTCAAGAGTGAAGAAAATTCACCACCCAGCTAGTGACGTCATCTGGCGGCATTCCCTATTTGAATTCATGTATTTAAGTAGATTACATCATTTTGTCATACCTCCTTTAATAATTGCTCAATTTATGAACCGAAAGGTATCCTCGTGTTCAGTTCAGTTAGTAATTCTAACTTTTAAACCACGAAATTCATCAAACAAACCATGGCCGGATTCACCTACTTGCCGCCCCCTTCTCATTCGTTTTGAAACTCGATAAAAACCATCAATAGAACGTGTCAGCGGGGAAGGAGTGCATTAGACGCATTTACTCGTGTTGAACACATTTTTTGGGAAAGCCCTGTCAACACCACTAGCAAAAGTTCACGGAACTTTGCGCGAAAGTTAAGTTTTGTAAACCTATCTCTGTGTGGACAAGGCTTTCCATTCATAAGAAATGAACGAAAAAATTATGAAAGAACAAACATAAATGTGGGTCAATGCTTTTAACTTCCACCGCCGTGCCGCGCCGCGCAGACCGCACCGTGTTTGGCGCAATGCGTGAAGTATTCCGACAGTCATGTAGGCGTTAAGCGTTTCACGCCGACCGCTGCTGAACGCACTGTGCTGGACGCAACGCGTGAAGTATTCACGCAGTCTTGTAGGCGCTGTGCGTTTCACGCTGACCGCACTGTTTTTGACGCAATGCGTGAAGTATTCATGCATTCTTGTAGGCGCTATCCGTTTCACGCTGACCGCAATGACCTCACTGTGTTTGATACAATGCGTGAAGTATTCGTGCAGTCTTGTAGGCGCTAATATGTGTTACATAGGTCGGCTATCCGATTGGATTTTTTTTCTGCTTTCGCGTACGCTTATGCAGAAATTTTGAAGGATTCCCGGAAAGAACAGGATTTGGGAAAATTATGAAATCAGGATTTAGCGGTCAAAAATCAGGAAAATTAGGATTTCCCACAATTGGGAAAAAAAAAAAAAAAAAAAAAAAAACCAGACACCCAGTTGGTGTTGGGAGCGCATCCCGGAGTCGGGAGCCGTTGCCCCCTGGGGGCGTGGAGGGGGGGGGGGGGCGACCGGGACCAGCGACCCCCACGCCAACGCGGCGTGCAACTGCAAGGAAGGCGGGTTCTCTCTCGCGTGTTGTGAGTCCTCCTCAGTCGCCTCCTCTTTGCGCGCCGAACCGAACGTGTGGTGCCACTTCTCGCTCACTGCACTCCGTCGCTGTGTCGTCGTTCGTTGCAGTTCTAGGTCATTGTCGGTGTCAACTCGGCCCCGTATCAGTGTCACTCGCCGCGCCTCGCTATCCGCCACCGCTGTTGTCACACGCTTTTCCGAGTGTTTTCCGCGCTTGTTCTTTCGAATTCTGATTTGGTGTTTTCTTTTTTACAGATTTGGATTACCCCGGCGTCGCCCTATCATTGGTGAGTGAGTTTTTCATGCAATAATCCCTTACTATGGATAAAAAGCAGCGGCCTAAATTGTAGAAATGCTGTGGATGTCGACTGGATGAGACAAGATCCAAGAGAAATGGAGTTACGGCCGCGTTCGTCAGTCATCCTCTTCTCCGTGTCTAGTATGCTGCGGAAAAACACCGAATGTACATTCGAGAGTTGTCAAATTTCCGCGTAGAAAACATGTATTTTTGAGGAGAGTTATGAATGTCTTCTTCTGAAATTTTCGGTTAATTTAGATCTAATTACGAAGCAAATTCTCTGAAAAATTGAATGGAAAATCTTCACGAGTTTTTCTGAAAATTCGTATTTAATAAAATCAAATTTGGCAACTGGCGAAGGTTCATACGGCGTTTTTCCTCAGTACGGCAGTATGTCGGCCCGAAAGGCCTCTCTTGAGTGGCCGATTCGATAGCTTGACAGCATTCCACCCTGAGCGAAACTGGTGGGAAACCGAGGGGGAGAAGGGGGGCGCCCTCGCTGAAATCCACTTGGCCCCTAGAAAATGTGAGGGATTTTGGAAAGTTCGTGACATATGTTTCATCCTTGATAGTATACCTTGATCAGTTGGTAATAACAATCTAAATTTGTTCCTGATGCTATTCGATTTTTCAAAATTTTCTCGTGGAGGCCCTCAAGACCTCTTTTTGGAGCTGAGGAAGCCTCCCCCCCCCCCCCCCGACCCCCATGAAAAACTGAAGGAGCTTCCCTGGACTCTTGTAGGTTTGGTGTCCCCCCGACCCCTTTTTATGAACTGCCCCCCTGTCTCTTTCCCTCAAAAAATTCCTGCTTCCGCTTGTATATCCTACCCGATCTAGGTACGATAAAGAGGACGACTGATGAAACCGACCAATCACATAACTTTATTTATCCTTAGTTTTGTGTTTCCACCCCAACAAACACAACATTTTTAAAGTCAGTCCGTAAGGTCATATAATTCGTCCTTTCCCTAGAGGAGGAACGTAACACTTGTATGTTACAACATTTACTTAAACTTTTTTTTACGGGAATGAGACCGGTCGATTTCTTTCAAAAATTTTGGTAATTTTTACTTTTTGTCAAGTTAAAACTAGTTTGTAAAATTTCAGTCAGGAAGGCCTGACAGTTTCCTAGTTGAAGTACAATTTGTGAGTAGAAATTTTGCAACGTTGAAATGTAGTTCTGCTCTTTCGTCTGGGAAATGACAAATTGTATGGATGTCGGAAAGAATTTCTATGCCTTAGTTAAACTTTAGCCTTATAATTGTAGGGAAGTCATTCCAAAGTGTCATGATTCAATTATTAAACAGTTTCGCGCGATATGAGACTGTGAGAGATGCAGCTGCGACCGTACCTGTACCTCTTATCATCTCTCTGTCAATATTTTCACCTGAACTCGAGTTTTATATGTACAAATAAAGAGGGTATTTAAACAGTGGATTATGAAAAAAAGTATTATCATAAACCTTGAGGTAAGAAAGAGAGAAGGTAGGTAAAGGCCTCCTGTCTCTCTGTACGGTTGACAAAGTGGCCTTATGCAAAAGTCGTGCACTCAATATTGTCATGTTTTCTTTTTCTCACTTCAGGCGCCCTGAAAAAGAGAATCCGTAAATAACAAAGTTGGACGGATTTACTAAAAGGATAAGTCATGGTCTCGTGTACATCATGCGTTATTTTGAAATGTTTTAATCACTTTTTAATAATTTTAAAGCGTCAAAAGTCATTAAGTCACGGACATTTGAAGTTTTAAAGGAATTTTTAATGGTTTAACAACATTTTTAAAAGGGTTCATGTAATAATTTTAAAACTTTTTTTATAACCAACCATTACTTACATATGTTTCTAAAATTTTCGATTAAAATGGGGGTTTCAAGAGCATGTTTTAAATATCTTTACTTTTTTTTTGTAAACCCAAAAATAAAAGAAAATATACGTTGAACATTCAAAAGAGACTTTCTAGAACCAAGAACGCCCAAGCTGTTCTTCAAAATGTCTTTACAATTTTTTATAAGTATTTTTTAAAACTTCATTTCCTCAAAATCAAAATGAAAGTTTTTTCAAAAAAGTTTTTGTTTGGGCGTGCTCTCAGGACTGGAGAAGCCAGGTTTGTGGCCAAATTGGTTAAAATAGATCATGAGCTTGCTTGAATTTATTTTGGATTTCATATCCTCTGGCTATGCGCGACGGAGGTTTTTTTGCGTAATTCGAGGGTGGACCAAGTACTGTAACGGTAGGTAGGAGAACAGCTGTGGGGAGTCAAGCCTTCCAGGGACCCGAGGAGTGTCCCATGTCTCTGTCACCCCAATTGCCACCCATTTCCGCCCTGTGACATCTGTCGTCGGGCTTCTCAACCTTCTCAACCTCTCGCTCTCATCTCTGTTTCCTTGCGATGACGTTCTTCGTCGTGGAAGACCACCCCTTCCCCAACTTAGTCTAAAATATTATTTACATACCGACTTTTTAATACCTATTTCACCGCAATCAGTTTTTCTGCAGATATCATGTTGACTTAGAGCGTCGTTTTTTGTCGACAAAATTTTTTTTAAAATTTTTTCTTTCTAGTTTAATCCATGCAGATTTAACGTAAAGTCAGATTGTTCTAAGTTAAAGAAACGGTTTTTTGCTACCTATCGTTTTTTTAAGTTGAACTTAACGATAACAAAACGACGCTATTTTAACTAAAAAACACTGAACCGTTTTTTTTTTTTTAAAACGAAATTGTCGACAAGACTTAACGCCTCTAGTCAAAATAATATCTCAAGAGAAATGTTTTTCAGTGTTCAGAGAAGACTTCGTAGCTCAAGTTCACCTCACCGGCTACATTATTAAGTTTCATTCAGATTCTAGCACCGCGTATTTTGGCTTTGTCTTAAAATTCTTTTATTTTCTCCTTTAAAACGTTTGCATATACTTTCATGAAAATTTCAGGAAGTATCATTGATAGGGAAAAAAATACCTGGTACCTAAAATTTTCAAGTGATTCTGTTCATTAATATTTCCCAAAACATTGGAAAAGTTCGAAAGATGTTGCACCGAAGCACCTTGTCTTAAAGCGCTTGTATCACTAACCCGGAAGGTGACAATATGCTCCAGTAGCGTGACGTGAACTGCGATGTATCGATTGTTATGCCATTTAAACCTATGGTAAAGAATCGATTATTAAGGCGTTCGCTGCGAACACCCTGTTTATCGATCCTTTTCCATAGGTTCAAATGGCATAACAATCTATATATCGCAAAGCACGCCACGCCACTGAATGCTCATGAAGCTCGGAAAAATGAATCGTAGGAATGACCGTGCTGAAGTGAAATGCAGTCTTTTCACCTGCGCGACAACACCGCACCACCTCATAACGAGACCAAAGGTGAGGAAATTGACCCTGACAAAAGGCGTCGCGGCGTTGGGCCGCGAGGAGGGGGGGGGGGGTGGTAATGCTTGCCGGTAATTTGAATTTGAAGCTCACTGCCGCAGGATCAAGCTCACGGTGGTTTAATTAACTCGTTTCTGGCATGATTTGCAACACCTCGGCGACATTACTGCTGCCCGCAAAGTCGCAGGGTCTTATCGGATCCCGTGGTTGGGCTCGATTTGTAAATGCGCGGGGATGCGGATAGGAGAGTTGGAACTGTTAGTTACCTGAAGTTTGCGTCGTTTACTTGTTGTAAATTTACCTTGTGGGCAAGTTGCACGGAGCGGTGGCGATGGGGGTGGAATAATCGCTAATGCACAGCTCGTGTCTCGAGTTACGAAGGTTTGCGATTTACTCACACCCATGGATGAGGTAGTTTGTGCGTGTGGAAAGTTTTCGAAGTTCCGGATAAGTCGCTGCGCAGCAACATTAAGTTCTTTCCGAAGTTGTCCGTGATGGTGAAAATGTAGACGCAGGGAGAGATCTGATAGAGTGACGAGTTCTTGATAAGTCAAACAAATTTGCCCAACTTGGAAATTTTAAGGAATTTAGCCGCGGAATCTTGCAATTTTCTTCTCCCGCTGAAACATTGCTTTTTTTAATTTGAAGATTATTTGCGCCCGAAGGTTTTTCGTGAAAAGAAATTTCATGTAAAATCACGTGGGAAGAGATTGAATGAATAAATTCAGAGAAAAGCCAAGGAATTTTATGTCCAAAATCTCTGAAAAGTCTGCACGGAAAAAAAGAGCACGGGGTTTTGGATGATATGAACATTTCCACTTAATTGCGGTAGTGCCCCAAGTATATGTGGTACTACCTTCATAAATTAGGTTACCAACCTAAATGTTGTGATACTACTCCAACTCGAATTGCGGTACCACCACCATTAGTTGGAAATGTCCGTATCATCCAACATATTGGGGTTGTACCACAATTTTAGGGGATAACCCCTAACACGTTTTTTCCGTTTGAGAATTTTGAAATCCAGGAAAAATCACCCTGTCTGGAAATTTCTAAAGACTTATGGGTCAATTTTGAAATCGTCTTGAAATGACCTTGACCGATTTACACTTATCTTGACAGCAGGAGTGCAGAATCTTCTAAGCTTCCACATTTTCACGCGCCCGCCAGCCGATTTCCCACATTTTCTCATCAGTTTTCCACAAAATTTCCCACCTATATAATTATGATGACGTTTTTCTTCTGTTTTCCTTTTATTTTCGACTCTCGGCCCCCGAATATACTCCCTCCTTCCACATTTTTGAGGCTTTTCGACATTTTCTCGCGGCCCGGGCATTTTTTGCACCCCTGCTGAGCAGCGTCACTTATCGATGAGTGTCATTCAATATCGGCTCGACGATGGACCAGCATCATCCGTTAAATCAACGTATTTCCTCCAAACGGAACTAATGCATCATGACGTGAGCCTTGTTATGCATATATTCTTATGGGTCTCAGGGCTCATGTCTTAAAGCGCACATAGTTCCGTTTGACAGAAATACGTCCAAATTATCCTGGGTCGGCATCCATCCGAATATGCAGAGTGAACCGAAAGAAACGTCAGGAGTTCTGCGGCGTCGCAGTCGTGGCCCATGGCCCAGGCCCAGTCCCCTGGCCCGGCCGCGCGCGCCGCGGTGCAAGTACGGAGTACGGAGTACGTGATACTCGGAGATCATATTTCCGGCTCGGAGCGAAGCTGGAGCGGAGCGTTTCAGCCGGACAAACTGCACGTTTCACGCTATCTGCATCTGTTCCCCCGTTCCCGTGCCTTTTAGGGTCAGCCAGAGCCAGCCTCCAAGTCGGTCCCATTTCGGATTTTGCTCGCGCGAAAATTTATCGCCATGCCGTTACGTTCCGCCCCGCTATCGCCCGCCGCTCCCGCGACGCCAAACCGACGCTCCCCGTCAACTCGGAATCCAGCACTGCCGTGCTAAGGAAAAACGCCGTATGAACCTTGAGGCGTCGCCAAGTGCCCTTTGATAACCAAGAATTTCCCGGAACATTTATGAATAGTTTCCTTCCCATTTTTCGGGTCATTTTGTTCGCAATTTCATTTAAAGTATCTGAAAATTTCAAGGAAAATACGCATGACTTTTCTCAACAATACGTGTTTATCGGGGGAAATTTGGCAACCGACGTATGAACATTCGAGGGTTGCCAAATTTCCCCCGTTAAATGTTTACTTTTGGGGAAAAGTTATGTTTATTTTTCATTTAAATTTTCAGGAACTATAGATAAAATTGAGAACAAAATTACCTGAAAAATGGGAAGGACAATATTCTTAACTTAACCGGGAAATTCTTGTTTTATCAAAGGAAACTTGGCAACGCCTAAAGGCACATATGGCGTTTTGCCTAGACTGCCGCCGCGCGTGCTCCCGAAGAGAGCAGCGGCCTAATTGCTGAAATTGATAGGCAAAGCTAGGTACATAAAAGACATCAGGAGTATGGAGCGATCCTATTGGTTGAAATGATTGGTTCTTATAGACTAAGGGAAGGGGGATGATGCTAAGTGATTTAGTGATGTCCTATGCGAAAAGTTGAGTCGCCTCCGCACTCCTTTTTGTTGCTCTTTGACTGGAAATCAACCACCTTCCTTTTTGTTTCTTTCTAACTAGAAATGTTTCTTTCGAGCCTCTCTTGGACAAAAAACAACGTCATTAAAATACTGCAATCGAGGGAATTGTGAAAAATCGTGGGCGTGTTGTAATTTCGCTGCATGCTAAGAAAACAAGAAAATTAATTAAAGATGCACTTTCTATTCCTCTTGACGTTCTGTTTTTAATTTTGTAAGAGAGGGAAGGTAAGATTTAAAGGTGCAAATTAAAATGTTCAAACTCGGTCTCTCTGACAAGCAGGTTGTATTATTCATCAGGTGGAAACACGGGGAAATGGTGCATTAATGCAAATGCTTATAGATTAGCATTCGTACCCCACTTTTTTTCTCCTTTTTTTTCTCTGTGCCCTGCCAGCGTCGGTAGGTATAGGTATTCTAATTTTATGCCTATTGACCATTCATTCAACTCGCGGTTTGACCCACCAAACGGAGGGATTTGCATGAACAAAAGGGGGAAGGAGTGTTCACTATTTAAAACTCCGACGATTCAAGACGTCGCGAGTAGGCGAATTCTGACACCATGTCTAAATCCGCAGTACAACCTCCATTGCCAAATTTTGCCGCCATTCTCAGACGCCCATCTGTAATGAAAGTGTAGTCAATGGTATATAATGATTTCCCACCGATAACTTATTTCGCGAGATATACGGATAAAGGACCTCGTTTATATAGGACAGACTTTCGATCCATAAATGACACACCAAAACTTTTGGCTCAGGTACCCGCACTGGTTGTGAGAAAAGTATTTGTGGTCCTGTGTTACTCTCGGTGGATGCATTTCTTCAATTAATTTTTTTTTCTTTTTCATTTTTTCTCCATCTGGTCAGCGAGATTTTTTAAATGGCAATTTGCAACACTGTAAGGCTTTTTTCTTGTCCGCCTTAATTCAGTCGCTAAAACCAATATCAACTAGAACAAGAATAGGTCGGTCGAAGGGGGAGGGGGATGCAAATTGCGGAGAGGCGCGACCAGACCGGATGTTTCAGAGCCAATAGACCCACCGCACCGCAAAAACCGCTCTGCCCGAATACTGTTTATTACTCATTGTCAGTTGAATATAGATCTTGATGGCTTTGATCTGTTATGAGGATCGCGCGGCCAAAATAATAATTGAAGATCCGTAAGGACCACAGATCAGTTTACATTTTTCGAGCAGAAAGTCGGGTGATCGATAGTTTCCTACCATTCCTCGGCGTTTTAACTGGAGCTCAGTTTCCCAGGTCGTGACTCCTTATTTGTAAGCTGGAGTTTGTCGGGCTGCATTTAACGACAAAGAGTCAAGGTTTTTTTATGTAGAGTTAGGGACCCAGCAGAACTTGCATGATTTCCAATGAAAATGCTGCGCAAACCAAAAATTTAATATGTGGCATTGGCAGGGAGGGGTTTAGGACTTTCCCATGGTTTGATAATTTCCTAGGTTGGAATTGTCATTTTTTGTAGGGGAGGAGAGAAGAGAGAAAACAGCGCTGTCTGAGAAAGCAAAAGTTCTAAAACGTCGCATTGCGAGTGGAGTGCTTACTTTCAGATCAGCTACGTATCGTCGCGTCGCATCGGGGGAAAAGTCGCATTTAAAGCCGTGTGGCGAACACGATTCACGGAACTTACGGAATCGTACTTATCGTCAATAGTCCTTTCAGTAACAGTAATTGACTTGTCCAAGAACCAATACGGCCGTTAGCAGCCGGCTCTCGGAGAATGTTGCCATATCGTGCGAAAACTGTCATCGTGTCATCTGAAGTCCAAAACAAACTAATATAATATTTCAGAGCCTATATCTGTTCTCTGCGACCGTACGCACTTGACGCACGTATGCCGTCCAATTTCCCCACTTATTTTCCTCCTTCATCAGATAACCATTAATTAATTTTTTTACCATGAACATTTTTAGTACACTCATAAAGTCATGAAGAGTGGTATACCATTCTTCATGATCGATAGATTTCAGGAACAGCAGGTACAGCAAGTACCAAGGCATGACATTGTTTGGTTTTTAGCTTAAAAATGAGGTAATGAAATGCGAAAGTCAGTTTGGCTGATTCTGGATTAAATCGTTCATTTCATTTCAACGTTCCCAGATCGTAAAAAAAATTCTCCGTATGAATTGCAACGTAAGGAATGAACAATTTCCCAGAAATTTTTGTCTTTTTTCAATCGGGAGGAATCCGGCAACGTTTCAATTTGTACAAGCCGTTTTACTCTTGCACGGCAGCGTATAGGAGTCTCAAGACGCAGTCCCTTTTCAACGAGTCCGAGTCTTGCTTCGATATCTCGATCGACCGCAGGAAACTCGGCTGCTGCCATTTAATCGGTCGAAGAACTCGTAACGTCATTACTAAACGGTCTAAATCTTAATCGAAGCGATATCGGTTCGGATCCATGGACGTGGTGATCGTGTCCGCTGTATCCAGCAGCGGCAGCAGCAGTGGCGAAGCAAGAACAATCGATTATCGATTTTTCTCCATTTGAAGTCAGGGTAAATAATCGATCAGTGAGGTGTTCGTTGCGAACACCTTGTTTATCAATCCTTTTCTTTAGGTTTAAACGGCAGATCAATCGATGTATCGCAAAGTACGTCCCGCCTTTGCTCGCGGTCGTCGTAAAATTCAACCATAAAGACTGCAGGAGGGGTAAAAACGTGAGGTGGACTCCTGGAAGCTCTGTTTGAAACCGAGGACCATCAGAAGCGTCCTTGGGATCGCGCATATCGTCGCTCCGCTAACGTAAGGGCGTATCTCTATTTCCACTTTAGCCACAGAAAGCATACAGTTATATGGAGAAGAAGGCTCACGCCGGAATTGAGGTACACCCTTTTACGCCAGAGAGGCGACGATATTCGTACGAGCCTTGCTCATGGGAAGAGTGCAGATATTGCAAGATTACAAGTGCAGTAACTTCTTTAAGCATAGCCAGGAACGAAGTACTGCGAAAGGAAGTGATGGGTAGATTTCTTTCTGATAACTTCTTTTTACAAATTGAGTTAATGAGCGACGTCTGTCTCGGAGCTTTTCGTTATTTTTAAATGAAGATTCGCGAATTTAATATCTCGATATCTTGCCGGAGGTCCGAGTATCAGTTTCTGAGAGGAAAACGGTCCTAACCAACGTTTTCAAGACCTGGGAAAACTGATAGTCTTCAGGAAATGAAGGGTATCGGGGGATATCGAAGAATGAACCACTAGACAAGGTGCGGATTTAAGCATTCTGATACATGTTTCTTAACCACAATTTCACGTTGAATACAATGCGCGCAGTGAAAATCACTGGAATCAACTCGTAACGAAGATATCTAATGTTTCTTGATGCGATGGGTTCAAACCTTCCGCTCATGAAAACTCAATGCTCTACGCCTAAATCAAATCGCGCACTAAACGTTGCCGCAACAATCTCTGCGGTATGGAATTGTGGCAATCTCAATCTCCGTACTTTGGCTCAGCCGTTGCTTGTTGTTAACACTTTCATAACAGAAAGAGGGGAGGAAATATTACTCGATTAGGAGGCTTGCTAAAACTGTTGAAGTGCGCGAATTGCTTTGAGTTTCTTGCGAGTGGGCAGTTCAAACTTCCCGTAACCAATTTAAATAAAAACGTTAATATCTTCGTTAGGAGTTCGTTTTAGTAATTTTCGATGCGAGAATCCTGCTCCACTTGAACTTCTGTCTAAAAAGTATGAATGAGAATGCTTAAATTCGTACCTTGTCTAGTGGTCCATTCTAAGAGTAGCCCAACTGACTTATGCTGTGCGTACAGTTGTAATCACAGCAGCTCGAGAAGTTGAGACGATGACTACGATGCAATCGCCCTCCAGTGAAAAAAGACTGAAGAAAACAAGGGGAAATGAGCGGGGTCCAAGTAAACACGGTTCTGTGCTTCCACCCAAGATCGGAATCATTTATCAGCTGGCCGCGGCTCCAGCGAGCGCAGCGGCTAGACGCCAAGAGATGCCACGCTCCTAAACTTGAGATTCTACAGTCAGCGTTGCCGCTTATGAGACCATTTCTGCAGTCAGAAAGTCAGAAAGTGGTGAAAGGATGCATACAGGGTGTCCAGAAGTTAATATCTCATACTTCGGGAACCCTTTCTCCCCGCAAATTCCATATTGCTACTTTGCTAACAGCCCTGCGAAGAAACTACTTGCTAAATGTGATCGACTAGATTTAAGAAGAAAAGTTTATGGTTTGTCCCCACCCGGTTATTTAATATTCAACAATACAATCGAACCTCAGACTGGTTTATTTTTTAAATTTTTAAAATTTCTTACACACGTGGCTAGATGCTTATCGACCATAAAACTAATATTCCTTTCCCCTGTCTAGTGCATGGAAATAAGTAGACTGATTATGATTCCAATGATCGTTGATCACACTGGTAATTGATTGATTGAGAGCAACCGTAATCTAGTAAAAGTCAAAGTGCTCCAGTCATGTCGGGTACATTTCTCCGATTTTACTCTATTAGAACTATCGATTTTCCGTAAAAGTGGCATGAAATCCATTTAAATTATCAAAATGTCGACCCGTCAACATTAACAATCGATTCTATATACAGTAGACTCTGGATTATCCGGCTTCGTACTATCCGGACTCTGGATTATCCGGATCGATTTTGCAACTATGTAACTACGTACGCATTCCGATAGGTTAGAGTCCCTTTATACTGAGAGTCAAGACAATTTGAATCCATTTCTGATTGGTTCCCGTATTTTAGGCCTCCGCACTGTGTCCCAAACGGGAATAAAGATTACATTTTCACCAATTGCAAAGATTATGATCTGGAATGGACCAGGGAATTACGGGTTCGGCAAGGAACAAACGGAATGAGAGGAGGAACGGAGAAAGGCATTTGAGAATGGGCCGATCAAAGATTACGAAAAACGTTCAATTTCTGTGATCTTTATTCCCGTTTGTGACATCCATGAGCCGAATTGTCTTGACTCTCAGTATAAAGGGACTCTACGATAGGTGAGCGGATCCGCGGAGAAGCGGTCGCACGGCATATTGGCGCCTGCAAGGCTGAAGGAATACTTCACGCATTGCGCCAAACAGTGAGATCGGCGTGGAGCGCATTCGCGCCTACTAGATTGCATAAATACTTCTCGCACTACGCCAAACGCAGTGCAGTCGGTTAGTTAGCCTAAAACGCACATTAGCGGCGACAAGACTGCATGAATACTTCACGCATTGCGCGCTTTAATCGTTGTATTGTAATTTATCGTTGTCAGCTACCATTTACAATCAGCGTGTCATCAGTCGTTCAATTTGGCGTTAACAATTTCAATTTGTGTTGGTTTGTACATGATGTATGTATAATAAGAATACTGTGGTGTTGGTTGGTGGTGTTTGTGTTTACTATTATTATCCGGATTTTTTTTTATCCGGATCGGGCCCGGCACCAATTAATCCGGATAATCCAGAGTGTACTTACTGTACGTGTAAAAATACGTAAGAATATGAGTGCTATAGTCATGTACATTTCTTCACTCGGATTACATTTTGCGATAAGGAACCACTATCTCAGGCTCTTCCATGAAAGCACCTTTCTGCGTAATGAATCCAATGGCATATAAGTTGTTTCTAAAATGAGCCAGAAATAGTGGTTCCTTATTGCAAAATGTGGTCAATTTATGAACCGAGAATAACCAATTTTAATCCCAAAAAATCGCAAAAATAAACGGTAGTATTCGTGCATGGAAATAAGTAGACCGACGATGATTCCAACGCTCATTGCTGAGGGTGCTGGAAGTTAAGGTCCGTCGAGACGTCCAGAGTTCTATGGCAACGTCAGCAATGCGCGTCGTCATGGCGACCACGCTTGAGCGTCGACAAATATGGTAACTGACTGGTTGAGAGCAACGGTAATCGACTGAAAGCCGAGAGCGAGAGGAAAAAAAGAAAGAAAAAAAGAGAAAGAAAAAATACAAATTCCTCGCTGCATTATTGATGAGGCTCGAGATGGACTTGGTTCATGGGCCACGGTTCCGTGTTAGCGCAGAGCTCCAGGGCTCGGACTTGCCACTTCGGGAAATTAGGTCTTCCCGTCGAGTGTTTGGGTTACGTCCAAGGCACCGATTCGTCAAAACCTGATTTCTGCATCGCCGTCGCTCGGATCACAGGAGTGATGTCATGTCCACACTCCACCGTGAATTTTCTTACGGACGAGAGTGAAACACAAGTAGGTTGCACTGAGCAGAAAATAACCAACTTGCAAGCGCTCAGCCGATAGGGAGTGCTTTTAGATTTCAACTTTCAACTAGCCTCTAGAATTCTAATTCACTAGTGCCAATGCGTTCGAATGGCGCACCAGCTCATCAAGAAGATGGCCGAGAGGGACCTAACATTCTTAGATTAGACTAGTCTGTGATACCTTTATTTAACTAATCGTTTTTCTATTCTTTATTTTTTTTAGCGGAGGGGTAGTTATCTCAATAGATAGTTAAAATTCTGGTTAGAGAGTTCTTTCATCTCAACGGTGTTTATCCTCTTCAGAGAATTTAAAAACGTGCCTACATAGTAAACATCTGAGCACTTCTCTAACTCTAATACGAGCGTATTAGAGCTTTCCCGTTAGTTTTCGTTTGTTTTAGAAAAATCATGTGTGCCATTTAAGTTGTTGAATAGTTGAATGCTTTTACGGGTGAACCGCAAAAGGTGGTTCATTTTTGTGCAATTCAGTCCAATTGAAGCCTTTGGCATATATGTCTACCTAGGTCATTTTGGTAGGGAGGGCTTGGCGCCTGTACCACCGGAGGGTCTGAGGAGTATGGAAGACCCCGGTTAATTCCTGGAAATATCAAATTCAAAAATGTATGACACCTAAGATTCGAATCGAAATTTTCTCATTCGATTCGAATGGTTAGTATCCCACGCAGGAACAACGGAAGTCATCCCTGACGCAACCCCCCCCCCCCCCCCCGGTACCCCCGACAGGAAGTGCCTAAGTAAATAGAGGCGGGCGAAAGAACAGGCGACTTACACTTATTACTCACACCCGAGATGAGCTGAGCACTGACGTAAATCGAAGGAATTCGCAGATGCCGCTGCCGCGCAACGAACTAACTTCGACCGCAAATACCGGCCAGCAAGAATGTTTTATTGTGACGTCGCGTATTGATAGGTCATCTATTTTTTTTTGTTTAACTCAAAGTGTCTCTACCTCCGCATGTTCGGAACTAGGAGCCCCCCCCCCCCCAAAAAAAAAAAATAAAAAAAAAATAGGGTTCTGCTTAAGGATGTCATAAACGGGAATAAAGATTACACAAATCGGACGTTTTTTTGTAATCTTTGATCAACCCACTCCCGAATTCCTATCTCCGTTCCCTCTCTCATTCGCTTTGTTCATTGCCGTACCCCCAATTCCTCGGTCCATTCCATTATTTCCAGTTTACAATCTTTGCAATTGGTAAAAATGCAATCTTTATTCCCGCCAGTGACTCTGTGAAAGCCTGAAATAAAAGAAACAACCAGAAATGGATTCGCATTGATTACTCTCGGTGTAAAGGGACTCTAGGTTTGATCTCCCATCAGATCGCCGCTTCCCGAACCATATTTCTTCCGCAAAGTAAACGGTCATAATTAGAATGAATGCGGCTTTCAACGAGTACGTGCTGACCCAGAGAGCAAAGCGCCGATCACTTTCTCTCCTATCAAATCGCGAGCATGGAGCGGGGGAGTCATGCCTCATGCTCCGCGCCTGGCCCGGCCAGATGCCCGGCAGCTCGCCCCGATAATGCATATTGTTCTGGCGTTCGCGATTCCTCCGATAATGGCCGCAGTAATTTTTCGACTCGAAACAACGGCCTAGGTGCGCGGGGAATTCGCTCCATTGCGCCGAACAAAACCCGGCTTCCGGACAATGAGGTGGAAAACAGGCGAGGAGGGTGTCCAAATTTTTTCTTCTTTTTTCTCGTTGTTGTTTTTTTTTTAATCGAGTCAATGACGTGACGTCACAATGGAGATGAATGGAATCGATTCTCTTTTGTTTCCGATGAGTTCGTCGTGGACCCGTGAATGAACTCGGTTTATGAAAAGCTCGTAGGGGGAGGTCTGGACGGGGGACAGATGGAGGTGGCCTCACAAGTGCACACACACGGTAGGTGTGTAATTCATATAATAGTCGAGATCGGTCTTTTGGTCCGATCTAAAATAACGTCCAATATGACAAATACAGTACATAGACATCTTTAGTTTTCTATTGTACAATTTAAGTTTAATCATGAGTTTGGGAATAACTTTGTTGTTTAGTTTTACTCGAGGATTTGTGTCACCTGACGATAAAGTGAATGAGTGAATCAGACTTTCTCGATGCACATGTTGTGGCTTTTGATTATTCCTGTGAAAAATTTAATCTTCTCTTCGCTCCAGTAAAATTTTGCAACAGACTCATTGTGTCTCATGTTATTATCAATCGCTGAAATTATCAGAAACCACTTATCACTTTGCGCCGTCGCAAACTTCCTCTCATACTTTATTTTACCCCTTGAAAGCTAATCAACGCAATTTTTTGGAAATTGCGCGTCTATTTTTCTTTTTCAATAACAGAATATTCCGTATTAAATTCCAAGCTTTGAAGCTGGCCTTTCTTCAAGAATATATGAAACAAGAGCGGAAATTTAAAAACCTCACGATAGAGATACGTATCTCTATCGGGAAGGAGGGGGGTACGCCCCCTACAACTCCCCCTAAATCCACCTTTGTTTAAATGGAACCCTATAAACACTATTTCACCTCTGTGGACTCTGCCGTAAGTTGTGAACTTTCAGACGCGGAAAATTGAATTTCGGGGTCTGGCGAGGCGATTGGACGGGGTTCGATGACTCGAGTCAGAGACACGGCCGCCGCACAGTCGAGTCAATTACAGAGGGCGGACATAAAATTTCTAACTCTAACTGCAAATTTTGATGTTTAATTCGTCACACTTTAAATTTTAAGTGGTGTCTCTGAATGAAAATTTCACGAGGTAGCTACTTTTAAGACATCAAAGTTTTGTATGAACGGAGTTATAAGCTTGTAAAGTTTCCAATTTGTGTTCGGTCTCTCTCATTAACTCAATCCACTGTGCGCTGGGCCGCGGTCGAGTGAGACGAAAGACGAAACGCGGATTTTTTCACGCGAATAGCGAATCTCGTGGCCGCGGTCGGGCCGAATTCCTCTTGGGGGCCCTTAACTCCTCACCTGGGCCGGACCGGCCGCGGCCGGCATGCCAGGCCGCCAGGACAGGTCAGGAATCCCACGCGCTAGCTGCCGCCAGCTTGCCCGACCCAATCACACAATTTCCACGTCCGACTCGTTTCGGATGATTCCGTGTGTAAGTTCAGAACAGAGGTGTGCAGACACTTTTTCCTCTTGTACTTTTTCCGTGTTCGGAGTTTGGAATATTTTGAAAATTCAAGAATTGAGGAATTGTGTGGTGAAAGGGCGCATGAGACTTAAAATGCTGCTATGATTGTGCAACGTAGTTTTCTAGCTGTAACTGATCCAACAGTTCTGTCATCAATGTTTCCCTGAATCTGCTCCGCGGAGAGTATCTCCTCACTCTTGTAAGGAAATAAGTCAACAGTGAATAAATTTCATCCGCAAATGCCATAAAAAATTGTAGAATCTTAGCAGCATTGCAAGCCTCATACGACATTTGACCAAAAAGTCCTCAATTTTCGAAAAATGTCGCAGTTTGAGTGCGTGAATTTGCTATTCATCGTCGTGCTTAGTGAGGGGTATCGATATGGGATGTTTCTGGGGTTACCCTGAATTTCCCGTTTTCCTGATTGAGATTTTTTGTTCAAAATCCAGGAATTTTCACACCAAAAAAATGTCGCAGTTATAGCGAATGTATTGGGAAATTTTTGATCTCCATGCTTATCGAGCGGCAATTCTAAGAGCCATTTCTGAGTCTACTCTGAATTTTCCATTTTCTTGATTTTCCTCTGAAAGTTTGATATCGACAAAAATTGCTCAGAATGACTCATATATTTCGAATCCTTGAAGGAATTATTGTTTCTCCAATGAGACCGTCATGAAACAGCTCGTCGAATGCCAGAAAACCCGCATTTTTTTGTCAAAATCGGCGTTCAGACCAATTTTGAGGTCAATATTAGACCTGAATTGACCAAATCGTGATCCCGTAACTTATGCAGCTTCAATGAGCAAAATCGTGAGGTTGACAAAATTCTGAGTAGGCCCAAAAACGGCTCTTACCAATACTCTTCCTTTTGATCTTCAAGAGATACGGAGGTTCAAATTGAGCACCCAGAAATGACAAATAATTGCGGTTTATCCTGCAATCCTAGGATAGCAAAACTTTAGCTCCAATATTTTGAATCCTATGCTTGGACCACTCTCATCGGTCCTCTTAAAACCCCGAGCCCAGTCAGACAACACAGACCCACAACTTGCAATTGAAAAGCGAAATGAGAGATCGTGATGAATTGAAAAGCATCAATCCGCGAATAATATCACAATAGGTCGTATTCGGTCATGCATTTTCGATTTTCTCTGCGAGTGTGGTACGGGGGAGGGGGGGGGGGGGAGTCGAAGAAAGAATATCTCATTCGATCCATTTCCAGTGGTAGTGACGCGATTCAATATCCGTGTCTCCTGATAAGTCCTTCGGATGTATTTTATATTTCGTTCAACGTAGGCAAGTAAGTTTTCACTTGTATTAACGCATGTTACGTAGAAACGAATTAGAGCCATCGTCAGTTTCAGAATCCACAAGATTTTGCATTTTTGAAAAAAATTCCTTAAATTTAAAGGAGGTCAATTTGTTGGTTTTTTAAGAAAAAAAATAATAATAATACCGGCCAATACCAATAAACAGCTCGTGCAGTGACGCATCTGCGGAAAACATGTTTTCAACTCTCCAATATTGATTTTCCACCTTGAGGAAAAGTCTCTATTTACCGATCTTTTACGCGGCCGCACACAAATCTTGAATGAATCTTATTTACGGTCTTCCTTCGCAATCGGGCAGCTGGTTTAGCGTAAGATTCGAATTTTTTTTCGTCGAAAAATTGCGTATGAACTGGAAGGAGAGCGAATTCCGAATTTTTCAAAACAGAAAAGTTGCAAGCGCACGAGATATTCGCGCGATCCTATCTCACCACCACCGGCAGCCTCGACCCGGGGCAACCGGTGCTTTTGGAGGGGGCGCCGAGTGTTTCAAAAAACCTCTGGGCTACTTTTCTTCTTCTTTTTCTCTTTCCTCTTTATTTTCCAAAAGAATCCGAGTCTTGAAGGGGGGAAAGCAAACAAGTGGATTTTTTGCCCGCAAATAGCTGAGATGCGCGATTGAGATTTCTGCGTTCGTTAATCTATTTTGATGTGTTCAGCGAATTGTTCTGGTCTGTTGATTTTAAAACAACCGCCTTCATGCGAAAGTTCAGTGAACCACGATAATTACCTCCACTAACGATCCAATTATCTCCCGTGTGAGGCGTTAAAATAGAAGTGATCAGTTTTTTTGAGCCGGCCTCATAGAATATTTACCTTTTGTGAGGCCACCTCTGATCCCCCGGAATCCGTGCTATCAATGGCGCCTCGCAGCATCGTTCTTTAATTTTTCATTTTATTTTATTTTTTTTTCATACATGTCATGCCACTATTTGGTAAGCAATATTTTTCAATACAATGCCTTAATTCTTGGCTTCCCTCACGAAAGGACGTAGCTACATTTCAATGTTGCCAAATGTCATATCAGTGCAATATTAGTAAGAAGAATCTTGGGCATGTCTAACTAAACACGAGACACGCCCTACAGTGGATCGAATCAATAGGACATGTCGGACAAAATTTGGAAATTTTAAACGCTTATAACTTCGTTTACACAAACTTTGAGGTTCCAAAATTGGTTCCATTGGTTTTCTTGTAAAATTTTCATTTTGTTGTACCCCTTAAAATTTAAAATGTGACATAATAAACATCAAAACTTTGCAGTTTTACTCAAACATTTCACGTCCGACCTCTCCAATCGACTCGATCCACTGTGCGCCCTAACGTCAGAGGGGCGACGATAATTGGACCGCGTTAAACAGAAAGGAACCAAGCCACATCAGCTATTGCCAAATTTAATCGGGCAATTTAATTTTTCACACGAAAACGGTTGTGCGGATTTTCGTGCAAATTTCAGTGAATTTTCTCAATGATACAAGGCAAATTCCTTAAAATTTTCAAAGGAATCTGCACTGACGTTCTCTCGTAAAAAATGAAATTTCCCTGTTAAATTTGGCAATAGCTGATGTGGCTTGGTTCCTTTCTGTTTAACGCGGTCCAATTCATATTAGCTCAGTATGATGTTATGTTCTGCAATGAATCCATACTTTTGCAACAAACGATGACTGACAATGAGATGCATCGGAAATAGGGAATGAGCGAACGGAATTCGGGATTTCCGGCTATACGCGGTGGCGAATCATCCCCGGGCGCAACCCGCGCAACATGAATTCCTTGTCTTCAGCAGCCTCTAAAGAGCCACCGCCCGTGCATAGCTTCGTGCGCCCCTCGCTGTTGCCCTATTTTCAAGCAAAATCAAAATAAAGAAAATTAAGATAAAGCCCCACGGAAGAGAGGAAGAACCAAGAGAAAGCACCGCAGTACTGAACATAGTAGGGGTGCTAAAAGTCTCCGCCGCCCAGTTTTCTCGCTAAATGGAAAAACAAATATTCACCCGTGTTAAGGAAAACGTCGTATGAACAATCAGATCGTCGCTTGGCTGACAAAGGGGCGTAACTACACATTGAGATGAGCCCCGGGAAAGTATTAAGATGTGTGGACGACACGGTTCATCGCGAAGTGTAGTTACGCCCTTATGTCAGGAGGGCGACGGAATGTTGCCACATTTCCAGCGATTATAACTCTTTATTTTTGAGGAATGATTTTATTTTCTTGAAATTTTCAGTTAATTCTGATACAATTACAAATACAATTCTGTGGGAAATTCGGGGGGAAAATATTCTCTAGGTGCTCGAAAAACTCGTGTTTTAACGAGGGAAATTTGACAATGTCCGAAGGCTCATAAGGCGTTTTTCCTTAGCACGGAAACATGTACATTATTTCTGCTCTAAGCTATCGATGTAATCCATGGATTTTATAAAGTAGGTATCTTGGTTGGAACGATCAAGCAACAGCAGTCTAGAGAAGCAAAACGCTCCGCTGTCGAATAGTGCGTTGAGGTGACGTCCGAAGGCTCATAAGGCGTTTTTCCCTAGCACGGCAATACATACATCATTTCTGCTCTAAACTACTGATCTAATCCATAGATTTTACAAAGTAGGTATCTTGGTTCGAACGATCTAGCAACAGGAGACTGGAGAAGCAAAACGCTCCGCTGTCGAATAGTGCGTTGAAGACTTTAAATCGCGGAGATTTTCCAATTTTTTCAGGACGGTCGGACCGCGGAGGAATTGCCAGGAGTGCGCTCTGCGCTGCGCGTATGACAAGACGCGAGACATGACGTATGACAACCGTTACCCATCCGATTAACTGTGCATCGATCGCATCGAGATGCCATGCCGAGGCCGGGCTGGATGCTGGATCCCGGACCGGACGAATTACCCGTCCCGTCTTCCACGTCATGACGTCATCCGAGGAATGCATCGCCATGCAGCTCGAGAGCGAGAGGGCTCGCGCGGGTATCCATCCACCATGGGCTCGCAACTGATCCTGAGTCCAGACTAGAGGCACGATTGTTCAATCGATACTGAATGACTTTGATCGATCAAAATCATTGCAATGGTAGGGATCTATCGATAGGGTGTCTACAATTCCGGAAATAGTACTGATTTTTTAAGGGCGGTCCGGAAGTACTGAAAAAGTGCGGAAATTCTGAGCCCAGACCAGCGGCTCGATTGTTCAATCGATACAGAATAACTTTGATCGATTAAAATCTTTTCAAAGGTTGGGATCTATCGATAGGGTGTCTACAAGTCCGGAAAGTCCGGAGGTAGTACTGATTTTTTAAGGGCGGTCCGGAAGTACTGAAAAAGTACGGAAAGTCCGCTAGAAGGTCCGGATTTTTTAAAATTTTGTATCATTTTTGTCGCAATTTGAGTGAGGAATTCAAAATTTTTAAACTGTTCGAATTTTGTCAATTGAATGTACTGAAAAAGTACTGAATGTATCCGTTGTGGAGGTACTGAATTTCTTGGGAATGTATTGTGTCAAAGTACGGATTTTTGGCCAGTCTGTTTTAGTAGACACCCTGATCGACCAGGATCATTCGATAACAATGCAATAATCGACCCGCTGAGGCAGTATATTTCGGGTATCTAATTAATTCAGAATTTGTAGAACATTCTCTTCCAGATCACGTTGTACGTTAGGTGACGTATTGTATCAGAGCAATTGAAAATACACGAAATTCTCAGTAATGAATTATGTCGGTCGAATCTCGTTTTTAAACAGTTGGATTCCCCATTCAAAAGCTTTGAAACTCGTAAATTATTAAGTTATGTTTGGTGAATTAAATTGAGTTTGGTGTAACAACCAATTTTCCAGTCTAAATTCCTAACATAATGGGAATCTCCTGCGCCACTCTTGGATTCAGAAGAGTTATCGGGAAATAATTTGAGTGGAGCGTACCCGAAAACTTTTCTTCATCGTTCGCGGATAAATGAGAGGTGAGGAGGTCCCGGAAATTCGATTTCCCGGCTGGAAATTGAATCCGAGCTCCCTGAGCGAGCTCAAGTTTCAGCGCAGGCAAGGAACCCTAATAACGTCAGCTCACGTCGCGATTATAACTCAATATCCGAAGGTATAACGGAAGCAATTTTATCAGCAGCGCAGTGACTGCATGGATTTTGCCAAACGTGCAAACCCGGCTGCGGATGAAATAGGAATACGACTTAAGGCTGTAAGTTAAACGCTGTGGAAAGTAATCCCGCGGGCATTGGGAAAGATCGCATCTTTCGTACAGTTTTCATCGATTCGCGAGCTTTATATGTTTTACGAGGTTCATGACCGCGTTATGCTAGCGATGCCAATGGAGTATGAAGCGTATCTCGCTCTTTTACGATGAATGATTCCCGTATCGGAGATAAGTCTGATCAACCGAATCACAGATCAAGTCAATTGTTACCCAACTCAGTTGCAATTTTAGTAATTCCAAGTCAACCGAAGCAATTTTAGAGTTAAATAAAGTTATTTTAGAGTCATTTAGAGCCGGTCAAGCTAATTTTAGTCAAGTACAGTTAAATTCATGGAAATATGGTCTATTTGACCAGAGATCAATGCCAACTCGGCTGCCATTTTAGTAATTCCGAGTGAACTGAAGCAATTTTAGTGTTGATCTGATGTCATTTTTGTCATTTGGAGTCAATCAGACTAATTCTAAGTCAGTTACAGTCAAATCCATTAAAATATGGTCAAATTTGATTGTGATTATTTAAATCGCTTGTAGTTACATGAACTCATTTAAGTAATTCTATCCGGCAAGTAGTCGTAGCACTATACTTTTTTCAACCACCAACTTTAACTCCGAATAAACGAGTCATTTCTCTGCTGTATCTGAGCATGGGCTTTTAAAGTTTCCATAAATATAGACAGATGGGAGGGGGAGAAGAAGCTATACCTTTTTCAACCACCAACTTTAACTTCGTATAAACGAGTCATTTCTCTGCTGCATCTGAGCATGGGCTTTCAAAGTTTCCATAAATATCGACAGAGGGGAGAGGGAGAAGAAGGATAGATGGAGGAAAGAGAGTGGAAGAAAATACCCAATAATAGCTGGAAAAGTAATTCCGGGTGGAGAAACCTAACATAATTCGGCATGAGACTGCTGCATGAGTCACATGTAACATCAGTCACTCAGCTCAACGCAGAGTGAGGCGTGTGACTCATCAGTAACCTGCTCCAAGTTCAGAAGCCATGCAGTCAGAACAGGTTATTGGGAACAAAGAACTAGCGATGGCTCATTTCTAAGTCTTTTCACAGTCTTTTGCGTGATTTTTCTAGACTTCATTTTTATCAAGCCTTTACAGGTATATACAAACTTCCTCCCCGTCCTAGCAAAAGAGCTGTAACTGGATAGTTGCAATATTTCAGATTCTCTTGATGCTTTTGTGATTATCACGATAATTTGAGGACTCGCCTCTGTAATGCAAATGGTTCCTTTTGATTTAATTCATTCGTTCTTTTTTTTTCTAAACACGGTGTCTAGCATCAGGACTTTCCCGATTCTATCAGGATTTAATCCCGATTTCATCAGGATTTGAGAAAAAATCGGTCGTAAAATCAGGATTTGAGAAAAGTCGGCCGTCCGATCGGATTTTTGTGAAGTTACATACAGTTAGTTTTTCTTCGCAAAAAATCAGGAGTCGATCAGGTTTCGGAAAAATTATGAAATCAGGATTTAGCATTCAAAAATCAGGAAAAATCAGGATTTCCCACAATGAAAAAAAAACTCGACACCCTGTTAAAGCATAAATGAACGCTAATTTCGCAACGTCCGAATTTTCTCACGGTGTTTTTCCCTCGGTTGGCGCAGTGGAGTGCGCGCACGGGGCTCAGTTTTCGCTGAACCCCGCGGAAATCCCCCGCGACACATTTTTTCCCAGCCTCGCTCAATCCTTCCCATTGTCATATCGTCATACGGATATTCAGTACACCCCCCCCTCCCTCCCTCCCCCCTCTACCACCCGAAAAGAGTGGTGTCAGCAGTGTCGTCGATTAATTGGAGCATCCGCGTTGCGAAACATAGCCCGAAGCGGGTCAAGCAGCCTCGGAGGTTGTTGTGTGTTGTTGGGGGAAACGCTAAGCAGATATGAAAATTACCTTCGCATTAATTGGCGACCGTGAGGCCCGCAAGGATTTTCAGGGACCCCTCCGTCGTCGGCATCCCGACTTGAGCCCCCGGTGACGAATATGGGTCAAGTCCGTAAAGCCTCCGTCGTAAGTGCACAATCGATTCTGGATTCATTACGGTAGCTCGTAAAACGGGTTAATGGATCCTGTGTTGCCGTAGAGCGGGATTTACGCACACGACATCTGGAAGCTCGGAAAAATCAGGGAGAAGTTCAAGTATTGCGCACATGCCAGTTAAAGGGAAGGAGGACTGAGTTTGCTTCAGTGCTCCCATTCCATGTCCGTGAAAAGTTCCGGGATTCTTTTCAGATTTTTTCCAAAAGCTCCGAGAAAGTTCCGGAAAATGCAAAAGATCCGGAACATTTCGGGAATGGACCTGTTGCAAGGACTATTGCTGGAGCAATCATAAGCGTGTTTCTTATAGATATTGCCGTCAGAAATCACGATGCAGCGCATCGGCAAAGTCTGAAATGCACTCATAACTTCACAATCTGCGTAAGAAATTTGCGTTTTTTTAGCTTCCCATTGCTAACGAGAATCTGATACTACCGCCACAGGTGAACATTTGTTAGAGAGTCGCTCCATCGTCGGTCGATATCCATCACTGGCCGACACGTTGCGCGCAGTTTGCGCGTAATTCGAGGAGATGTTCATGGTCCATCAATGCGGGTGTGAAAACATGAACGTAAAACCGCCAATCTGTTATAGCTGGTCTAAGCCGTTCAAGTATTATCTCGTCCATCACACGTGTTTTGGCGGATTGGCGTCGGCCATGATGACGTTTAGCGCGACGATGGAACGACTCCTCGTACAAGAATGTTCACCTGTGCGCGTAGTTCGCTTTGAAGCGGGAAGCTCAAAAAACCGCAAATTTCTTACGCAGACTGTGAAGTTATGATTGCATTTCGGACTTTTCCGATGCGCTCATCGTGTTTTACGAGAATTTTGGTTAAGAAACACTGTATTTGAATGCTAGCAAAGTTTGTACCTTATCTAGTGGTCCATTTCAAAAGTTCCGGGAAAAATTCTGAAAAAGTTCCGAATTTCGATCTGTAGTTCCGGAAAATGGGAGCACTGGTTCGCTTCACGGGGTGTAAAAAAATGACGATGAGGAGGGGAGTCCGAGTCAATCTCATCTAAAACCTCCAAGGGAGGGGAGGGTGTAGGGTGTATGTGCCCCTTTCCCCCCCAAAAAAAGGCACCATATATACATTCTGTGTTTCCCTATGATTGACTCTGGAGTTTTGTAATTTTCACTAGTGACCTGACAACGACGCAGTATTTTAAGGTCAAGCTCATGAAAAAGTTATCCTCTGACAAGTGGGAAAAATTGATATTGATGAGTTTCTAGGCATCGATGCGTCAAAACTCGCCTCTGAAGATGAATTTTAAATACTCAGAATTCACTCGAAAGGAACAAGGCCAAAACGAAGCGATTTATGTGTGTCTAGAGCTGATCTTACAATACGTAACGCTCAGAGGGAAGGGAAGGGGTTCCAAGAGAGCGTTACGTAGGGAGGTAAGTCGAAAAATCCGATAAGTACTCCCAGAAGCTCTCTCTCTCTCTCTCCCTCCCTCTCTCTCTGTGAGAGACAAAACAAGTATTTTAGAGGTCGATTCAGTAAAAAATATAATGTTGGTTGGTTCTTTTTGTCAATTTGTATTAACCTGTTTCTTAACGAAAAATAACCTAATAACGGAGACTAATTGTGTTTTTATTTGTTTTTTGATTACAGGTAAGTGCATATCATGATTCCTGTACAGAGCTTCAAAATCTGAGTGCAACGGAGACAAGTAAGAAGTTAATTTGATTGTTACTCGCTATATAAATCATAATGAGAAAACTCCCTGAATCCGTCGGGGAAAAGCTAGAATCTCTCATGCCAGTATTCATAGTTAGCATTTAATCATAGAGAAAAAAAAGAAGGTGTTTGCATTTCGGGCATCTTGGAATTTTTTGATAATTTGATGACGTAGGTCGGTACAGCGACGTCCCCTGCACGCTAAACGTCGCTGTACCGACCTACGTCATCAAATCATCAAAAAATTCCAAGATACCCGAAATGCAAACACCTCCTTTTTTTTCTCTATGGCATTTAATCAGCCTCTTCCCGCAGGAGGGCCCGTGTGTTTTTCCATTTTGAGCAAGTAGGGTTAAGGACGTCTTCATTATAGCATCATGTAAAGGACGATTCTCACGAATTTCAAGGAAAATTCCGGAAGTATAGCTTTGGAAATGGGTACACAACTGAATTGTACTCGGAGGTTCGTAATATCGTCCTTTACATGATGCTATGTTAACGCCCTTAAAATTACGATAACCGTAATGTAAACCATAGGAGATCCTCTAAGAAAAGGAATTGATGAAAGAACGATAAATTGAATGCACCTACTCCACAAAAAATTGTCCTCGTCGCTTAGAGTCAGAAGTCAGAATGGTCACAAGAATTTTGAATTGGAATTCCTTAATTTGTCCAGGTCTTTCATAATCAAAGAACGACTATGAATATGATTCAGATAGTATGTTTTTCGCACTCCAAGGTTAGTCACAGTGGTCACGAGAATTCAGATTTCGAATTCCCTGATTTTTCCAAGTCTTCTTTTATCAAAGAACGACCATGAATACGACTCGTAGGTATATTTTCCTCACTCCGAGGTTGCATCGCGGAAAACGGTTGTTATCTCCACCGACGCCTCCGCACGTAACATGGCGGTCATCCTCATAAATCACTGAAAATCAGTTGTCGGCGAAAAACATCTGCATGGAGCCGTCCACGCGTTCCTGTTGAAATCGTGCTGTCGGGTCTGGAACTAGATCAGCGATTGTGAGAAGTCCGCCGGGCCTCGGAAACCTTTGAGGAGAAAAAGGCGTAGCGAATAGGAGTTACCTGCAAAAGACCTTTTAATTTACCACGAACGCCCTCCACTCCTTGCAAATTTCACCCACGAGCACTCGCCGCGCTTAATTCAATCTACCGCGCTGTGTTGTCAAACCGCTGTTTTGAAGGTTCGTTTGGTTGAAGTATCGCGTCAAAGATATCGGACCGTATCCATGGTCGAAGTGCGAATACACGTATCAGCGTTTGTGACGTTGCAGACTTCCTAACACACTTTGTTTTTTCCTGGGAAAGCAAGTCAACGTAATTTCTTGTAAATTTCTTTGATTTTTCTTCTATTATCAGCATATTTTGTATACTTTCAAGCTAGAAAGTTGGCTTGTTTGTTTTCTCTTCAGAAAGATTGAGTCAGACCGGAAATTTTGAATTATTCTAATGGTGATACTGGTGCCATCGGTATATAGAAGATATACGTCATCAAATACACACGAAAAAAATCAAACATCAAATTGAGAAAAAAAGAAAAAAATTGAGTGTCGACACAGCCGAAGATAGGAAAGGCTTAATCGGGTCTCGTTTTTTTCTCCCGAATCCGAGCGACACCCCACTGGCAGCACAGAGCGGAGCATTGCGAGTTCACACGTCGCGCCATCGCGCCTTCAATTTTGCAGATGCAACATGGACATCCATCAAGTACGAATAGTTGTATCTCTGCGCCGTCGTCCACACTCGTCGTTTCCTTAGCTCTATAACTATGTTGAGTTGGTTGCGTTTGTCTTATTTGTAGTGGTGCTTTAAGGGCTACGTGAGCAACACAGCTGAGGATGGAATAGATATATAATCGGGCCACGTTTTTTTATCTTTATCGAATTAAGGAAAATATTCATCGAACCTTAGAGAATTTAAGTGTTAATGGAGGAGACGAATGATCTCATTGAAAACTCCCTTGATCGCTCTCATTCGGTAGTGGAGTATAAATTTCAAGCTATGTATATTCAATTCAATATCTTAAAGGAATTTAAAGTAGCGGAAATTTTGAAACATCGCTTTAGAGAAACGCGGTTTTGCTTTTTGGCCATCGACATGTTTCTGAATCGGACTCAGTACTAAATTAATCGCACTTTTGTCTCCCCTCGTACATTGCTTGTCCAAAATTTGGAACCTAATAGATTCTTGCGAAAGCTCGGTCGCATGAACTTTTAGGATACGGTTTTTAGAAATGTACAGGACCGAATATACAGGATGATCCGAAATTCCCGTCCTAGCCCCCCAGGCACTTGCCTCCTTCCAGGTTGGTCCTTTTAAAATTTTGTGGGCTCGCAAAAGTCGTTTTTTTAATTCGCAGCACTCAAAAACTTCAAGTCTCTTTCTCATTTTTTTCAAAAATTGCAAGGATAATGCCGGGTCCCAATGGTGCGGGACCCTGTAGATGCCGTCTTTTGTCAGCCAGATTACTTTCCCCCGATGCATTTTGTTTTATTTCTGTTTCAAGCCGATTCGATACGGCAACCCAGCGGTGTAATCAATGAATCAGTAGGTGTGTTTGTGTTTGTTTTTGTTGGTGGGCGGAACACCGGTCAGATCTGGCTTATGCGTATCGTCGGTCTTTTTTTTATACAGGCCGTTTTTCGCTTTATAAAATGGTTTTCTTCGATTCGAAGGTGGAGCGGTGGATTGTCGCAGGTAGCGCAGGCGCAGAACTCGTTTTTTAGTCCGTCGGATACGGATCCATTTGAGGCTCGCCGCGCACAGCGACCGCCGCCAGGTTGACATTTCTACGAATCGGAACGTATATAGGCGGCGAGGCTTGGAGTTCTGGGGTGCAAGCTTCCAAGTCATTCATCACGATCGCCTTTGATGTCAGGCATTTCTTTATTTTCATCGGTTGGGTCAACTCCAATAATGAAGAACCAATGACAGACTCGAAGGAATGACGAAAGACTAATCTGCCGTGCTAAGGAAAAACGCCGTATGAACATTCGAGATTTGCCAAATTTCCTTCGATAAAATGTTTATTTTTGCGGAACTTTATGATTGTATTTCCTTGAAATTTTCAGGCGCTTCAGGTGTAAGTGCGAAAAAAATTATCTGAAAAATTAGAAGGAAAATATTCATAAATTTACCGGGGAATTCGTGTTTTATCAAAGGAAATTTGGCAACGCCTGAAGGTTCATACGACGTTTTTTCTCAGCACGGCAGTATGGGCTATATTCCTAGTTGTTCTTTAATCAGCTATTTTCCTCAGGAGGATCCACTTGGTTTACGATTTGGCTGTGGAAGCTTTCAGGAGGCTTTTAATGTATCATATAAGGGAAATTTAAGTATTACGTACTTACAAATATTACGAAGCTTCGTGAACTGTTGCTTTTCACTTCGAAGTTTGTGTGAAATTTCTTCAAGTTAAATCAGGGACTCCTTAAAGCCCCCATAGTCACTGTATAATAAACCTTAGGGGCCGATCCATAAATTTCGTAAGGCACTTTTTCGGAATTTTTGACCCCCTCCCCCTTGTAACGCGTTTGTGACGTAGGTCCCTATCCTTTAAAACACGTAAAAGCAAAATGGCGCAACGCTCTCCTCAACCCCCCTCCTCCCCTCCCTCAGAGCGTTACGTAATTTATGGACGGCACCCTATGGAGCCTCCTATAAAGCAAGGAGCTAATCAAGGATCAACGGACTAACTATGCAAATTCTAAAGCACGTTACACTTCTTTTCTGAATCAAAATTTCAAAACAGATCAAAATTTTTCGAATTTCAGTCAATTTTCATAAAACTTTCGAGAGGAAACAGTTGAAATACCGGGTAGGAGTAACGGAGCAAGTTGCCCTCCCACCGTCCGCAATACACCTACCGGTTACATTTCGCTCACCTTTCCCTCTCGGCGAGTTAGGTGGGATCGGCTCGTATGTCCCCACGCGAGTAGTAATTTTAAAGCGGGCAGGAATTTATGAATGAACGCGTGACGTAACGGCTCGCGACGGCGTGGCGGGGGGTGGGGGTGTCTACCTTGGCCCGCGGATCATTCACCGTTTACACCTGTTGATCCGGCAGGATGTGACGTCACAAGCGGTGCAAGCTCAACCGGAGGAACCCCGAGCTTAGCGCCTCCTCGCTCTAACCTAATTTCCAGCGTTTATGTGCTCGAGCGCTCACTGAAGGACCGTCATAGCTAACTGGATACGCTCGCGTCGACTCTAACGTAAGGGTGTAACTGCTTTTTGAGTTTAGCCTCATAATGTTCATAAAACCCAACGCGTTTCAGGGCTCATGTGGAGTTGGAGATAAGTCCTTACATCAAGGCGCCATCATGCCCACTGAAAATGATCTAGTTTCAACCAGCAGTGACAAGGCCTATTGTTAGTGAGGGGTTGATGGTGCAGTGTAGAACTCTCTCATAGTTCTTTGGCTCCGACACAAATTGAGGAACTTCGGACAACTCTATTTATTTTAACGCGGAGAAAAACATTGAATGACAGGGACCCGAATTTCAGGTCATATGGATCTTTGAAGCCATCACCGAGAAAAGAGATTAGTAGAATTTACCATTCCGTCACGCTGTATTTCACACAGCGTCAATAATTCAGAGTCAATTCTGTCAGAAGAAAGATAAACGTTACTATATACTGGTTCACTGCCGTGCTAAGGAAGAGCGCCGTATGAACATTCACGAGTTGCCAAGTTTCCTTTGATAAAATGTTTATTTTTTAGGAAAATTATGAATATTTTTCCTTGAAATTTTCAGGAACTTTCGATCAAAATGCAAAGAATATTCCCTGAAAATTGGAAGAAAAATATTCGTAAGTTTACCAGGAAATTCGAGTTTTATCAAAGGAATTTTGGCAACGCCTGAAGGTTCATACGGCGTTCTTCCTTAGCACGGCAGTTCAGGTAACCATTCTCTGAAACGACTTTGAATTCACGCTGTGTAAAATACAGCGTGAAGGAATGGTAAATTCTACCAATCTTTTTTCTCGGGTGATCGGATCGTACCATCCAATTTTGAGTCACGCATCTGGCACTAAACCTATGGAGTCAACCGAAGTACTTCAGATGTGTAACCTGCACTTAGCTGGCTGGATCAGCGCTTACCAGGTTATGATTTCCATTCTTCATTTTTCGTTTAATCTGCTATACGACACGCCCAAAAACTGACCTCATAGCCACTTCATACGCGCGAATCGCCAACTTTTGAAATTACGAGGATGCATTCCTGTCATTACCATTTTAAATTCTCGGCAAAAAAAGATGGGTAAAATCTACTCCTTGGTCCTCCAAAACAGTCCAACGGCCTCGCGTAACTATAAAATGTAGGCAGCACGGTGAAATGTTCTCCATGTGAAAACGAATATGGGTTTCCAGATATCCGTGGTGTTTTGTAACTTGTCACCAAGCGAGCCTTGACAGTTTCGGACTCGAGTAAACGACCTCTAAAACGCGATTATCGTGGATAGTGAGCTTCCGTTGCTTCCCCTTTGCGCAAACACCAACGGCCAACGTGGTATCTTATCACTCCCCCGCAACTTTCCAGCCAACTGCTGGATGCTCTTCCTCGCTTAATCGCATTCGCCTCGCTGTTTCATATTTATGTCAAGATCTTCCATTTTGCGTCGTCGAAAATTCACGCTCAGCCTCGCCCACGATCCCCAAATCACATTCGGATTCTAAGGCTCTTCCTTTCCTCTCCTTGATTTTGTGTGTCAGTGCAAGGTGACAAGTTTTTGCTCATCTAAAAAAAATCCTGTAAGTTCGCTGGTTGTAGATTCACTTTGAATGTGTTTAGTAATATCTGCTAATATCAGATCCATCAGGAGAGTCTCAAGAAGAAATCACTATATGATGGGCGCCAACCGTAGAGATACTTACATTTCTCGCAATTCTTTTATTTATTTCATTCCTCCGAGATTCCATGTTTATTCCTCTTCCTTTTTCTCTTTCTGTGTATCCTCGTCTCCTCTTTTTTTCCTATCCTTTCTCATGCATTTCAGCGTCTCTCCTTTTTTCTTCATCTTCTTCTTTTCCTTGCTCCTCTTCATCTTACTCTTTCTCTTTTCTATCTCCTCCTCCCTCTTTTTTACTCTTACTCCCTATCATATTCTTTTTCTTCTTCCTCCTTCATGTCTTTCTCTCTTCTGATTCTAACGAAAATGTTATCGTGGCGACAACAAATTCGTGGATACAGAGACAGACGTCTGACTATCATAAGGGGCGTGATACCACTATTCGACCACGTAGGAGCTTTTGTTGCCTACACTAAAAATTGAAGGCAAACTGATATGGCGTGAAAGTAACCTCTCTATCAGTTTCACGGCAGTATGATCCCTCGTCATCCTGTGCTCAGTGGCGAGGCACGAAGAATCGATTATCTGCGACATCCTGTTAATCGATCCTTTTTCATAGGTTTGAATGGCAGATCAATCGATTTATCGCAAATCACGCCGCGCCACTGCCTCACAGTGGATTGAGCCAATTAGATAGGTCGGACATGAAATTTTTGACTAAAGCAGCAAATTTTGATGTTTATTTCGTTACATTTTAAAGTTTAAGGCGTGCTTCTAGTAGACAATTTCTCGAGGAAACCATTGGAACCACTTTCAGAACCTCACATTTTTGTATAAATGGAGTTATAAGCGTTTCAATTTCCCAAATTTTGTCGACCTTCCCTATTTGCTCGATCCTTTGTGTGCCTGTGCTAATCGTGTGCACGGAGCTTGAAAGCGAGCGGTTGCAGGATCGGATTGACGTGGGTTCCTCGTGTCCAGGTCTCCAGGTGGGTGCGATGGATTGGGATAAGCGGGCGCGCACGAGGGCCGATATCGACCCGGACAATCGAGCCCGGAACAGCAGCGCAGATTGGCCATTGGGCACTGGCGTCGCAATCGTCCGGGCCAGAGTCGTTGCGATGTTACATCGGAAATTAATTATCAGGTGTGACGCTCGCACTTACACCAGTCCGGACTTCGGACGCCAGCCACTCGTTACGATGCCAATCAGCGTTGCCATCGTTGACTTGCAGTGGTCCGAGGACCACTTTATAGAGTATTCAGATAGAAAACTCGAAGTTTTCATCAAATAATTTGCCACTAAAAATCAAGGATGAGGAGGGCTGAATCTTGGACATTGTAGGAATAACCCACTGAAAAAAAAGTTACGGGCGATTTAGACATACCGTCCGTTCCGGGCTCAGAGGCGAGAGTTCCGTGTGCTGGAACCGTAGCTTCGATCGCTCCGGTTGCTACGTCCGGAACTTTCGGCCCCTGAGCCCGGAACGCGAACGGTATGTCTATGTAGCCCGTGAGTACGTCTTCCAAAGCCGGAGTTTTTTTCTTCAGAACATACAAGAGTCAACAATTTTACCTGATTGTGGACTTTTAAGGGAAAAAGACGACTAACTGCGAAACCTCGAGATTTCTTCATCAGATTGTGAGATGGTGCATTCCCGCACCAGAAGGTATCGACGCATTTGATGGTGACGTCACCGAACGATATTGTCGGTTCGATGTCTCGAAAGTCGAAACGTGCCCCAAAATACGAGTATAACCTCTGAAACGAGCAACTAACGAAAGATTCTCGAAAGTCGATTCTAGAGTACCTTTATAGGTAGAGTATGGACAACTCGTTTTATGTAGCTCTTAGGGCTCAAAAAAGCGACAACGTGAAAAACGAAAATCACTGGAAAGTGCCGCTACCAACCTATGCACTCGAAAGATTAATCAATAGGGCCAACAGCGCATTGTAAACAAGCGTTTTTAGGGATTAAGACTGTGAAACTAAGAAAATGTATGCGAAATCACAATTTAATACGTTCTTTTCTAATTTTTGATTTGTGTACCCACTCTCAGAGTTTGAATTAGTACCACTGGATACTTCGAGTTCATATGCGGGCTGCCGTTTTGGGCCCCAAGAATTACATGACCTAATCCAACCTAACCTCCAAATTTTCGAGTATCGAGTTGTCCATACTCTCCCTTCAAAGGTATTATAGATACAAATTTTTAAGAGCAGTCCGAGACAATGATAACAGTGAAAAAAACAAAGGGGTAAAAACGGAAAACAATGCTAAAATTCACAATTATCATAAACCGAGACGTTTTTTTCAAGTTTTTTCAAAATTTTTATTGTATTTCCGACTGAAAATGACTCAGTTCTGAGTCGAAACGTCTCAGTTTTTATTAATTGTGTATTTTAGCCCTGTTTCCCGTTTTCCCTCATTGTTTTTTTCTCTGTTTAAAGGCATTCTAGTCGATTCCAAAGTCGAATCAAGAGCTGGATATTATATCGAATGACGTAGTCACTAAATCAGTCTCGATGCGCTCGTAGATTCTCGATGGCGCGGGCTGATTTATTTAAGAAGCACGACGGCAACACGCCACCGGATGTTGTTACTTAAACCAGTATTGTACGCGAATCACGGCGAATAAGTTCTCGAGTAGCCGCTAACGAGATCAGTCTGGCGAGCACCGAATCTCGTCCGAGTAAACACAGCGCTGCGCAGTGCTCATCAATTATTATATTCGTAAGTCGCATCTCAGCAGCCCTCACTGCTCCGCGGCAGCGGCTCAATCAGAATTGGACGCATCTATGCTAAAAGGACCTATGTTACACGTAAACCCTATGCACATAGTTTCTTTTAGCACAAATACGTCCAATTTATTTATGGGACGTGCTCCCTCATCGATTTGTCTGCGAGCACCTTTGCACGCTACCGACCGGTGCCGCGGTGGTGGAGCCGGACGCTCCTTCCCCACGGGGGGCGTGTACCCCACCTTTCGGGGCCCTATGCGCGCCCTCGGAGCCGAGTTTGATCTATTTTACCAGGAACGTTACGCTGGAAGACTGTTCAGGGAGAAACCGAAGCACCTCGAGCTTTGTAAAGTCTCGATTTGTGGCATTATTTTCGGAACGAACCTCTCGCGCTGATACAGGGTTGCCACAGTTAGGGAATACCGGAAAAACTGGGAAATGTCAGGGAAATTTAAAAATAAGGGTAAACCGGGAAATGTCAGGGAATTTGGCGAAACTGCCAGGGCAGGGTGTCTACAAGTCCAGAATTTCCGGAAAGTCCGGAAATAGTACTAATTTTTTAAGGGCGGTCCGAAAGTACTGAAATAGTGCGAAAATTCCGCCAGAAGGTCCGGAATTTCTTTCATTTTTGTCGCATTTTAAGCGAGAAATTCAAATCTGTGAAATTCTTCGAATTTCTTCAATTGGAGGTACTGAAAAAGAACTGAATTTCTTAGGAATGTACTGAAAAAGTATTGCAAAAATACTGATTTTTGGCCAGCCTATTTTAGTAGACACCGTATAGGGTAAACCGGGAAATGTCAGGGAAAATGACGAAAATGTCAGAGGAAATGACAGAAAATGTCGGGTTAGATTTTTGGTTACTTTGAAAGTACTTTTCTCAGCTAAAATGTGATTGAACGGAAAATACAAATAGAATACTGCGGTCATTCTCATTTCCTAGGTCTCTTTCGAAAATGAATGAAAAACACAAGTAACGGCATTATTAAACATCCAAACAGTAAGCAAACGAGAGAGAATAGGCAAAGAAAATTAAATTCAAGCCTAAATCGGTTTGTCAGGTGCGTGCTCGTACTTCTCCTCTGAAAAGCGTAAGCTTCCTTCTCCTCAAACACCGTATTTTCTGACTGAAAGCGTGTCGTGGCGTTTCTGAGTCAGCGATGCCGAATCGCGGAGATCGGCCTGAAAAATCCGAAATTTAGAAGAAAAACCCGGCTGAAACGAACACGTATTTATGCCTAAAGGAACTATGTCCCACGCAAACCCTATGCACATAGTTCCTTTTAGCATAAACACGTCCAAATGTACCGACTTATCCGCGACAGCGTCAACAGCGCCGTGAGACGATTGCGTCGTCGGCTGCATTTAATTATGCGGCAATAAAATTGCAAACGAGACGGCGCTCCTGCTTTGTGTAATGAGGCGCGCCATCTTGTTCCGACGCCCCCGGGCCCCGCTCGCCAAAACAGCGTAACCCCGAGGGAATCCAGCGTGCGTTTTCGCGGTTTTTCCTCCTGCAGGAAGAGCGCACTCCCGGCTCCGCTGATTCGCAGATTTCACGGTGCAGTTGGCTTTTGAGCCCCCTAAACGCAACGGCTCGGGAAAAGACGCCTGTAAAAACGAATGGGCGTCTCGTCGAGAGGCTCCGGAAATATTTCGGTCGGAACTTTTGCGCCCGGTGAAAGTTTCGGCGCGACTTAAGTGCCACAATTTCCCCGGCGAGCGGCGCCATGGCTGTAGTCGCAATTTGCAAATATCAAGGACACGCATTTTTTTTTCTTTTTTTATCATCCTCTTTTCTACTTATTTTCTTGTTTCTTCTTTTCTTCCTTCCTTTCTTCCTTTCTTCTTTTCTACTTTTCTTCTTGTTTCTTCTTTTCTTCATCTCTTCTTTCCCTAATTCCTTTCTTCTTTTCTTCCCTCCTCTCTTCCTTTCTGTATTGAACATTATCCCGGAATATAGATGCTAAAGCACCGCTTTAAAATAAAATTATTTTACTACTACTACCTTTCTGTATTTTTACTGATGTAACCTTGATTTCCATGTAAACACACAGAGGTGTAAATGCCCCTAGATGCTAAAGCACCGCTTTAAAATAAACTTATATTTTCACTACTACTACTACTACTACTACTACTACTATACTACTACTACTACTACTACTACTACTACTACTACTACTACTACTACTACTACTACTACTTTTCTTCTTTTCTTCTTTTTTTCTTTTCTTCCTCTTCCTTCTAACGGTATAATGGCTTATATTTCTTTAGTAACCTTAATACTGCCGTGCTAAGGAAGAACGCCAAATGAGCCTTCAGACTTTTCAATGAAAACTACAGCCATAATCTACGCCATTTTTAAGCATCTTACGACTTTCTCATAAGTCTCGTTTTCGTATTATTAAGATAAATTTTGGTGTTTTAGCTATGCCAGTGATTCCATCTGAAAGAGATCAGACGAAGTTTGAAGGAAACTCGATTTCGAAAATTCGACACTTATTGCTCTCTTCGCTATCACGGCAGAATCGGCGCATGCCCGGAGATCCGCAAGGCCTTCTGGGAATTGTGACGTATCACGTCCCGGCATGCAGTTGCACGCTTTTATCTGGTCGATCCAGCTCGTCCCGGAATAATAATTCTGCTTGCATTGCAGTGCATACATTGCAGTGGTGGTCGGATAAGATGAGCAACGCGAACAATACGCAATCGACAGTCCGTCGTCGGCTCCATTGATCACGCGCATTTCAATTGAGAGCCATGTGACAGAGATGCTCCATTCCAACATTGCCACGTGTTAGAATATTCATGATTCCATTCCATATCAAAGCTAAAATACCTTACCTTTTCGCTTCTCCGAGCCCATGGATCTTCGAGGTGAAGAAGTCCGAGTCCGGCAACTGCGCTGACCTGAGAGAACTGTCCTGGGATCCCTGGAGACAATAGGAAGACCTGTCCCATCTCGCGACTTGCATCCAATTGTTTTCGCCGGCTATTTTTAGAGACGTTTGTGGACAATATACCCGCAAATTCATGCTCGTCTCCCCCGCGCCCCTCTCCTTCTCTCGTCTTGCACCTTTTTCTACACGCCTCCAGTCGCCGCAGAACGTGTGCACGTCTGTCATGACGCAACTCTTCTCTTTCAAACAAGGTTGGGTTGGGTTGAGTTAGGTTAGGTTAGGTTAGGTTGGGCTAGGTTGGGCTGGGTAAGGTTTGGCGAATTTAGGCTAGGTTAGGTAGGTCGAAACCTAACCGAACAATCTATCGATTATCAAACATTATCAAAACCAAGACTGACAATGAGAAAAATGACTGATCGCACGTGGAAATTGGCAGCATTTTGGACAGAAATTGCGGTGTCATATTTCTTGTAAAAAGTTGAATTGTCTGCGTCAATTTTGCAACCTTGAAATAGAGGTAAGTTCCCTTGTATTATGAGAAACGATGACTTTCGAGTATTTCGTCGGATTTACTGAGATTTAGATCCACATGGACGAAAAAAACTTCGTGCATAGCATCCGAAGTTGAGGTGTTTTGGATCTTCGATCCGAAAACTTGAGATCCAGCAGAAGTATAGGATAGGCATCTGATCTGAAGTACCTCCGGCTTCGGTCGAAACTTCAGCATGTAGTCACAGAAGCACCGAGGTACCTCAGATGGGTTACCCGAACCTCGGTAGCAGGACCTTAAGTTTTCGGGTTCACGATCCCAAAACTTCGGGTCTCACAAACGAAGATTTGCTTACCCCGTGTGAATTCGAAGGAATAAACTGAAAATAACCAAGATCAGATGATCGGAAGCAAAGGTGTTGTGGCCATTTTTATAGTTCAGGAAAAACGGTGGTAGTTTTCTTCGAAATAATCATGTTGATTGCCGGAGAGTTCAGCTTTTTCATTCCATTGAAAGGATCTTTCATAGCCTGACCACACCCTGCTGGTAGCGATTTTAATAGTTTTATCTTATCAATTCATATTCTAATGCGATGCTGATGGATTGCCATCCGCTGCATTCGAAGAGAATAGGTGCATTCTAGTTGTTCGCATGCACGCCTATCGGGCTTAAGAAGAAACGGGGGGGGGTGTTGGGTGTGGATTACTCATTTAGTTAATCATCGAGTACACTCAACCGCTCTCTAGCGGAAGAAATTAAGCAGGAAAGCTCGCTATCGTCAGAAACCCTTTTTTTTACCAGTCAATCTTCTTTATTGTTTCACTTGCCGTATCAATGGTGTCGCCAGAAATTTTTCGTGTAGGGGGGGGGGGGGGAGGTCTATGGTAAAAAATATTCTCATTATAGAGGGACCTAATCCTGAAGAAAAAGATACCTGCGAAAAATGACAAATTCTAGTAAGGCGTCGTACGAATTATTTTCCGTTCGATCATTCATTATGATTGCGCTTTGCGCTTTATGATTGTTTCTGTGACCAAAAATTTTGGTTACCTGAACTGAAAAAGTTCAACGCTCAATATAAACCGAAATTCAGTATCTGGAATCGAACTTCTTCCTTAATTTACGTGGTTTTAAAGGTAAGGTATCCATTAAATAAACGAATTGAACTTGAATCAGCTTTAATGCATTTCATGTGGTTGAATTTCCTCCCATGTTTTTTTTTTAATGGAAAACTAAACAAATGAAAAAAAACGTTTGGAGTACACTCACCAAGTTTCAAGTCCAAATGCAGCTTAGGTGTCTGTTTAGACATTGAACGACAAGCGAAAATTTGGCAACGTTTAATGCAATCTGGCTGATTTTGGTTAAATTAGTTGAGTTGTCAAATTTGACAACTTCGCATTCCAAATGGATCCGCGGAGACATAGACATAATTAAGAGCGCATCTTATCACCAAACCGCGTTAAAAGAACGCTAGTCGTTATTAATTTAAGTGAATTCTTATCACTCTGTCCGATATCCTTTAAATGTGTCGATTGTAATAGCAGTTGCCAGGTTGTTCCAGAAATTCCCTTGTTACTTGTTAGGAGACGAAGACCAGTGGAATTTCTCTCACAAACATGGCAGCAAGGAATGATTGCCCTATTTTTGTGATTTGATCCGTGTAAATTGTCCCGGCGTTAAGTGAATCTTTCGGTGCATTGTGCCGTCGCGCGCTGACACGCAGCAGATTGACTCAAATCTCGAGTGGATTTTGTTCATGATTTCGGTGGTTCTTTCATGAAGCATCAATTCTTCTACTTCTGAAGCCCAGGCCACGTGTTAACAATTTCATGAAAAGGAATTTGGCAAATTTCATTTGATGCAGAGAGATCATGCAGGGCGTTAAAGAGACAATTATGCACAATATCATGACTACGCATGCGTAGCTAGGTTTTACTCGTTCCTTCAACAATCCGTTTTTTCTTGTTTTCCCTCGAGAAAATTTGGCGTCTTTTTCAAACAGTATTTTTGAATTTTGCTAATCATCTAGCAAAAGTTAGGAAAGCTTAGGACTTCCACACATTGATGCTTCATGATCCCCGTCAACTTGTCGAGGCAAGGACAGCAGTAAATTATTTCTTAACCCTTTGCTCTGCCCTAATTAAAAACCGAGGAATAAAGATTTTTTATGCTTCTTTGACATAACGCCAAGGGCCAAGGTTACATCCATTTTATCATCGGTTCATCCTCATGAAAGCATTCTTCCTCAGTCAATATTCAACTCGGCAACTAATGCATCAGCAGCGATTCAAAGGCTTCAATTTATTGGGCTTACTATTAATTACACCACATTCACATTAACTTTATCTCTCAAGCAGTCAAGCAACTACAGAATTAGCTCTTACTGCCTATTGTTAGACACGCTACAGGGGAAAACTCATCGCAAAACTTTAAAGGCAAACAAAAGAATGAAACGTTGTCCATTGATTATTGTTGCGAGTCTGATTGTATTTAAATTAAGAGTGTAGAAATGCGTGCTATTCATCATTTAATATTTTTAACTTTGTTAACCTGGCGAATGCCTTTTCTTGTTTTCCCGTATAGGCTTATTTGGCTATCGCCTTTTTTCTGACTGATCAACCTTTTCTATGTTTCTCATAATCCTTTTTGTTTGTTCACAGGTGAGTTTTTAATTACGGAAATATAAATCGAACCTGTTATTTAACCGGTGGTAACCCTCTGATTTTGTAAGTAAATTCCCGAATTTTTTCTGCCAATTTTCTATTTCAATTTTTCTAATTGCACGATTAAAATTCTTACATGTACACGGATAAAAAAACTTCGTGCGCGGGACCCGAAGTTTAGGTCATATGGTTCTCTGAAGTTTTCGGATTGAGCATCTGAACACTTTAGATCTAGCCGTCCAGGTTCGGATAACTTATCGGAAACTTTAGTCCTTACATCTGAAGTACTTCGGTTTTCACATCCGAAAAACTTCGGTTCTCACATCTGAAGTACTTCAGATGTAAGAATTGAAGTTTCAGATGTGTGATCCAAACCTCGACAGCAAGATCTAAAGATTTCAGATGCTCAATCTGAAAACTTCAGAGATCCATATAACCTAAACTTCGGGCCCCACGCACGAGGTTTTTTTCTCCTTGTTTCATCAAATTCATCAGATTTCAGACACCTGCAAATTCTCTTTAAAAAAAAAAAAACGGAATTTCTTCAAAAACTGGAAGGGCTTTAGATCCAACTGCGGGCCTTTTCAGAAGTATCTTCGTAAGATGAAAAAAGGGTCTCAATTCGGCTGATGGAACACGCTATCTTACAGGCTTATTTTTTACCTCTAGGATGCCCCGCACGTCGGTTAAAAGCCGTCTGAAACGATGATATCGTTTGACCGAATTCAATTGTGTACGGGATTCGGCGAGCGAAGGAATCTGCTGGAGAATTTCCGGTGGTCGCGCCTCGCGCGTGGTGCCGCGCTGTATTTTGAAAGAATCAAGGTGACAAGAGTTGGAGCCGGTGAGTGGTGAGGGAGTTGGCCCGTTCAAACCAAGGTCAACACCCTCGCTCCTCAAGTCGTTGAATAGCTAATTTTACCTTTCTTCTGCTTTTATACTCTTTTTCTAGTGCCCGATCCCCTCCTCATTGGCGCTGTTAGCATCTGAGTTCTAATCTGAGAGGTGCTTCCAGAGACAAGAGACCCTCCACTCGTATCTCGGCCATGGCGGAAGCTTTTAATTTCAGGACTCCAACATTAAACTGTTGACGTACCTACATGGTTGATGTTTAAAAACGTGTTGGAAGTTTTGTTTTGCGAACAAGCCGAAGTTTGGGGAACTTGTTTGGCTCATGACGTCACCCGCAGCTCATCATCCAACATGGAGGCAGGTCAACAGCCGAAAAAAGAGTGATGACTGTTGCTGCCCTATAATTTTTCGTAAAAAAGTGTCGAATCCCTGAGAGTAGAAGTTTCCATCCACTGTCGCCAAGAAGTTAGTGGATAATACCAAACTTTCGTTCATTATTCAGCCTCATTTGTCCGCATCTTTCTTGCGTATCAGATCCATCCTATCTCATTATAGAGCAATCGTTAAGATACTTCGTAAACGGTAATGTGTGACGGCATTTTGCGGCTGACCCTCGCACGAAGAACGGAATCGTTGATCGTCTTGCCTCGCCCTCGATCCCTTTTCGCGGGAAGGAGTTTCTCCGTTGCCGGGGAATCGGAGGTGTCCGCGGAGCGTCTTGGCGGAGGAGGCGCGAACCCTCCACCCCGAGGCGCGAGGCATCTCCATGACGGTTGTTTCCATGTCATAGGTGCGAGACGCTATTATTTATGGCTTTCGAATGAGCGTACACGTGTAGCCGGTGTCGAGAGGGTGGCGGTGGCCCTCGCTCAATTTATAACCGAGACATGCGATTATTAATCGCCGCCGAGCTGGGCATGCCGCATCGTCGCCGCCGCTTTGGAGGTTAGGTTGCCCGCCTTGTAGGTTGCCGGCTACGTCCAGATCATCAGCGGGAACTGGAGTACGCTCAGCGAGCTGACTGTTGAAATTGATAGACAGAGCTATAGACAAAGAAGGCAGAACGAATATGGAGGGATCCTAAAGCGGTTGGTTGCAATAGACGAAACACCAAAAGGAGACGGAGGGATCCCATTAGTGGAAGCGGTTGGTTGCAACCGACAAAGGTTGATAGTAGACTAACTAACGGCAACCCACAAGAGACCCGAAAGTTAGTCCATCATTTTCCCTCTTGGTTTTTAAGAACCACCAGTTGCAATCGATAGGATCGCTCAATACTCCCTCACGGAGAAAAAAACTTCGTGCATGGGACCCGAAGTTGAGGTCATATGGTCATATGGTCAGAGAACTGAAGTTTTCTGATCACGCATACGAAAACTTGAGGTCGAGCTGCCGAAGTTCGGGTCAAACATCGAGGCACTTCGGTATGTACCGGAGTACTTCAGATGTGTGACCCGAACCCTTCGGAATGTATCGAAGTACTTCAGATGTCTGACCCGAACTTCGGCAGCTCGACCTCAAGTTTTTAGATACGTGATCCGAAAACTTCAGAGAACCATATGACCTCAACTTCGGGTCCCATGCACGAAGTTTTTTTTCTCCGTGAGGGAGTATTGAGCGATCCTATCGACCTCAACTTCGGGTCCCACGCACGAGATTTTTTTCTCCGTGTATGTCTTCTTTGTCCATCGCTTTGTCTATCAATTTCAACAATCAGCCCGCCAGGCAGGCTATCGTTGAAACCCTAAAGTCAGGGGTGCTACGGTACTTCAGCACCCTAGAAATTCTGACGGGTGGCTCAGAGGGCCCCGACAGGTTCCTTGCAGGAGCCTCCAAAACTTGAAAAACCCACGTAAAGGAGAACTTTCTAGGTTAGATAGAGCCACCCAGCTCAAGTGCTGAGAACTCTCAACTTGGCAACTTTGGAACTCAACTTCACTCTCGAGTACCATCTTGTATGATGAGTTTCTCTCGGATGCAAGTCGTTCTCTGATACCTTTATTGCCTTGAGAAATTAGCTTTTTGTCTTCCCGCTCCCATTGCATCCCGAAGTGTCGAGGAGTAGGAAGAAATGCCACTTGGTCGTTTAATCGCGGCCGAGTTGTCCCCCGTCTCCCTCCTCTCCATTTAATTTAGCTACAATGGATCCTCCCTCCACCCCTCCTGCTCCCAGAGCTCCCCGACCACCAGATGCTGCACCTCGCGAGGTGTTTTCGAGATTAATATAAATGTCCGTGTTGCGATGCGGCTGTATGTCCAACAAGATGTTATTTTCGCGGCGTTCGCGAACTCAGAAACACGAGTGTTTGTAAGCTCCGCTCCTTATAGTAAAAGCAGAGAAGCGACACATTGACAGGCAGAATTAATATCCGGTCGGTTTCTGATCGTTTTCTGTTTCCCACGATATGATAGCGAACGTTCCGTCATTGGACCTTCAACCCAATATTCCGTATTATTCCGTTATCGGAGGTGTGGGAGGAGTCGATGACGGCAGTGTAATAAGATCTGTTAGTTGATGTTCGAAAGTTTTGGGAAATGGACCTATTTTCTAGCTCTACATCCATATTAAATCCAAGAAGCGAATCGATTCATCAACAGCCAACAGGAAGATAATTTAAAGGGTTTATCTTAATTGACAATAAAGAATATTACGAACGGAAGCGTGGATTCGGTGCGTGATTCTAGTAAGAATCCTGGTGAAACTGCACATGATAGTGCGAATACCTATAATGAAAGGGAGAGAATTGCCTTCTTAACGAATTTAGTACACTGATAAAAATATTTGTGTTTTTGTGTTACTCCTGGCTAATATTGGAAGTGAAACACAAGCCAACACAAATTTTGTCCCCCCAACTTACTTTTCCAACTTACTGACAAATCTTGTGTTGAGTTTGGTGCAGTTTGCGCGGTGAATTTAGCGCAGAAAAAAGTAGAGAGACTGGGAAAATGCATTCCTCTGATTGCGACGTTGGTATTCACCCCTTGTTTTTTCATTAAATTTCCTCAAGAAAACTAGTTGGTATTTTCTCTTGGAATTGCCAACCGAAGGCTATGGTTATTTCGTGTTATACTTCCCGTGTTAAACGAATTTTTTTGTTTAAATTTCTCTCTGTGTAGAGAAAAACCGCCCTCTCTCGTAAAGCCAGGAGTTCTAAGTTTTCATGCAGTCCTCCGGGCGTCATGTGAAATAATCAAAGTCCCATGAATGGTCTAAAACTTGTGAACCAATCACAGAAAGGCATTGACATGGCAATATTCTGCCTGTGTAGATACTCTAATCCTCACCCTGCCCAGCGCGCAGGGTTCCATTAACATTCATGCATTGACGAGGTCGACCCCTTCGAAGGCCCATCATATTTTACGCGTCCATCTTGATCTCCCGTCGCTGCGCTGGGAGGATGCGACGCTGGTATCGGGAGATCATCGGAACCATCCCTTTGCTCTTAGCCCGTGCTCTGGCCGAGTCACCCCGTGCCTTGTTAACGTGTTACGTAAAACCCAAAGCACACGTCCTGCGACTGACAATGAGATTAACATGCAGTCCGGCTCTCGGCCGAGGAATTTGGATTCTCTCACACTGGCGCACGGCACGGCATGTGTACGCACACGGTTGACAGTTGACACTGGTCCGCCCACCTAAACTCAGGTCGGCCCTAAATCCAGGCGCCGCGCATCCACTGTGCATCGTTGCCGTTCCATGACGTCATCAAGGGTCAAAGTCTCGGAAACTATTCTTCTAACGCGAGGGCGTATCTTCATTTTCACTTGAGCCGTACGGACCCCAGGAATCACGTGGAAATTGAGATACGCATTAATGCCCGAGGAACGACGATATGCCAGAGACGTTAGTAAAAGCTACTTTCGGCACTTCGGAAGTCAACGCTCAGATTCACCTAATGATGACAGAGAACGGAAGAGTTGAGCATGTAGTTTAGGAAACCTAACATTTTTCAAAAATTCACCTAATTCGAAGCATTCATCAGTCAATGGTTTTATTGAGTAACGAAATCGGTTTGGCTGACCTAACCTACAGGAATCTAGCCCACGCAGAGTAACCGCTAACGGAGCAATTTCTATGTGTTTAGCTTCTCTAAGCTTGTAGTAGGTTGGAAGCAGGAATCAAGATTAATTTAATATTAAGGAATGCTTAAATGTGTCGTTTTCACCTAGACAGACGCAAAACTTCAAGAAATATAATATTTGTGTCGTTCATCAAAAGCACAAACAAAAGCTAGACAAAATTTTACGGATAGATTTTCTAAAATCCAAGAAATCGAGATAATATTCATTTTATAGGTGCCCTGTCCGCAAAACTGAACTATCAGTTTAATTATTTACACCAAGTAAGACTTCAAATTTCAACCATAGTGAGGAAGATCGAAAAAGTATACTCTCATTTTCGGAAAGATTAATTGAAAAATAAAAACAAAGTCTTCTTTACTCGGAAAGAAAACAGAGTGATTATAGCTCATCAAAATATTTTATGATAGAACGACGTGTAAAACAGCAGGTGTGCGTGTAAGACGGTGTTGATATCGGTGATAGGATTTCGCCGCCGCACAGTGGATCGGGTCAATGGGAGAAGTCGGACAAAACTTGGAAACTTTAAAAATTCGTAACTCCATTATTACAAAAAGCGGAGGTCTTAAAAGTGGTCCTTTGGTTTCCTCGTAAGAATTACTTGAGAATGCACCCCTCAAACTTTAAAATTTCACGAAATTAACAACTGATTTTGCTGTTTTAGTAACAGAAAAAATCATGTCCGACCTCTCTCATTGACTCGATCTACTGTGCGCCGCTTCGAAGCACACGCTTGATATTTTACTGGCCCGTGTTTTAAATGTGGAAAACCTTTTCCCGGGAAGGAGCCTCGATAAAACTCCAGGTGTGCTCGTGAGTAGGGAGTCAATTCTGAAGTGAAATCTTGACTACCGGTTAGGAGCACACCTGGTGTTTAATGGGTCATTCGATGGACCGAGCGCATGCTTTTCCAGGGAGAGAATAAATGAGATCTCAGAGAGGACTTGATCATGTTGAAAAGGTGTGTCCTCGAGAGGTCAAGGCTAGATTTGTTTTTCACAGGGTTCTTTATCCTGCTACTCGGCGAGTATTTTATCAATCGTATTATATGTTTTATAAAACCGCTTAATTATTCGGTTCAATCATTAAAAAATATTTGAAGATCGCACAACTGACTATTTTGACGGGAGAATAGCCTTTCTCAAGATTTTTACCGTCTCAATTACCTAATTAGACATACCAATTTAATTTTGAACTCTCAAATCTTGGATTTATTGTAATTTGGGAAAATTCAAAATTCTTTGAAACTAATGTCATTCAGTGTTTTCCATTTTGACTGAAGATCTGAAAAAGTGCGGAATTTCCGCAAGATGGTCCGGAATTTTTCAATTTTTGTCGCAAATTTGAGCAAGGAATTCAAACTTTTGAAATGTTCCGAATTTTGTCAAATAAGGTAACTTTTTTAGTAAAAGTACTGAATTTTTCTTTTGAGGAGGTACTGAATTTCTTGGGAATGTACTGGTAAAGCGCTGTGAAAGCACTGGTTTTTGAACTTTTACCGTCTCAATTACCTAATTAGACATACCAATTTAATTTTGAACTTTCAAATCTTGGATATACTGTAATTTGGGAAAATTCAAAATTCTTTGAAACTAATGTCATCCAGTGTTTTCCATTTTGACCATTCCGAAACTCAGTTTTCGTTCATGATAATCTTAATGTACTGCTCCATCTGGGTTTTCAGGGTGTCTACCGTCAGAAATCCCCCCGGAAAATATCAGGAAAAATCTTGAATATATTAAAAGAAATAAGTTTTGGATTAGAGTCCGTCAAGTATTTTTCAACCATTTGCAATTTAACACATGCGGAAGTGAAACATATGAAAAATAAGGTAAACATTTTGGTTTTAAATTAAAGAGTGTCAATTTACTCACGCTAAATTTCCGGAAATTTCATTTTCAATATCAGGAAAATTCCAAATGGAATCTTAGTAAACACCCTGTAAAATTAAATATTATCCTTGCTCGTATTATAGATTCCGCTCCACCCGGCAACGGTTCAACCACCCTGTCTGCGCCGGACTCGGAGGGAATGTCGAGATGAGGAAGGTGCCGCCTACGCGGTATTAGTACACGCTGAATGTCGCCGAGTCCAGCACCGGGGTTGTCGGAATGTCGAGAAAATTCGTAATTTTCCATCAGGTCTTTGAAAATTCCGTCGCAGTTTCACAACGGGCGCGTGCAGAAGGATGGCAGCGTGCCTACGGAATACCTACGAGATCAGTGCAACGCGAATTCTGCAAAGTCGGAGTGACCTTCAGAGGAAAGTCCCACGTCCATGTGCGGTGGATAGGGCCCCCCATTTCTAGTGCTCCGTGTTAAAGGGTAGAGCACCTTGACTTGATTCAGGTTTGAGGTCAATCCTCACCGACTCGTAGCAAAAAATAAAGCCTCACAGGGAGCAGCACCGCTGTCTGATGATTTTTGTGATTACGTCGCACAGTGGATCGAGTAAATTAGAAAGGTTGGGCATGAAATTTTTGACTAAAGCAGCAAATTTTGATGTTTATTTCGCCACATTCTAAATTTTAAGGGTCGCTTGTACGAGACAATTTCACGGAAATACCGGTGGAACCACTTTCAGAACCTCGAAGTTTTGTATGAACGGAATTATAAGCTTTTAAAGTTTCCAAATTGTGTCCGACCTCTCCTATTGACTCGATCTACTGTGCGTCGACAAAGCTCGCACAGCTCGAAACAAATCTTCGTGCTAATGTGGAAATTAGGGAGGGTTCTGTCAAAATTGAAAAAAGTCATTCAGAACGAGGAAGTATCCATTTCCAAGTGGAACAATCATTCTGACCGTTATCGTCATGTTTTCTTGTTCACGTCATCTCTGAAATTGATTTTTTTTCTTCCGCGTCGATCGGAAAAAAAATGGAAGTTAGAAGAAATAGATGTTACTTTAGAATTGGTATCGCCTGCCGCCTGAAAGCCGATGCTCAGTGTTTACAGTGAATATGACACCCGCTGGAATTTCGGCAGTCGAAGCAATGGAGTCCATAATCAAAACGTGGAGATCAGTTGTAAGATGACTTTTTTATTCTAGGTCTCCGTCCAGTCTAGTTTTTCCGAACTGGTCTATCGCACGATTCCAATAATAAGTGTAATTTTTATGCTCTTGGCCATAGAAAAAGCCCTCCAGCCTTTCAAAAATCTCAGTAACTAAGTTGCTCCATCTATTTTGCGTCCAATTTTAAGTAAACCAAGTCCCCCTCAGGCCATTTCTCAGATCCACCGCAGTTCCATTGAATGCGAGAGTGGATTAACCTGCGGGCTGATTGTTGGAATTGATAGACAAAGCTATAGGAAAAAGTGCCAACAGGGATATGGAGGGATTCTATTGTTGGAAGCGGGCGGTTGCAATGGTCATAGGAGGTAGGTAATAGACTAACTAACGGCAGCTCGATGTAGTTAGCCCATCATTTATCCCCTTAGTCTACAAGAGCCACCCATTTCAACCAACAGGATTGCTCCATACGTTCTATGTCTTCTTTGTCTATCGCTTTGTCTATCAATTTCAGCAATCAACCCCCTGACCCGACGCACGGTGGATCGAGTCAATAGGAGAGGTCGGACAAGATTTGGAAACTTTAAAAGCTTATAACTCCGTTTTTACAAAACTTTGAGGATCTAAAAGTGGTTCCATTGGTTTCTTCGTGATATTTTCTACCAATAGCATCCTTTAAAGTTAAAATTGTGATAAGATAGGCGTAAAATTTCACAATTTTTGTCAAAAATTTCATGTCCGACTTCTTTCATTGACTCGATCCACCGTGCGACGGTGAATTGGGGGCTATTATCCCGGTGCAGTATGAGGATCACTTGATCCCTCGGTTTTAACATTGACCCACCTTCTCGTTCGTCGCTCGAGCACCCTTCTCTAAACTGAAAACCCTGAAGTTTCCTGCCCAAAGCAGTGCTGTCCACGTGCGAGGCACCGCGCTTTGAGGGTTTAAAGTGGGGGGGGGGGGGTTAGGCAGGGGGTAATGTTGCGTCTGAGGCGAACCTAAGTTGAAAAATGCGCTCGGTGATGGAATTCGATTCTGGCGGTTTTAAATCTGTTTGTTTACATTCGTCTAAGCTCGCGTTTGATCGCTTGATTACAGGAATCTTCAACCGCAGCGTTGTCTTCCTTCTTGTGGAATTCGCGCGGGGGGGAAAAAATTGTGGGCCACTTTTGAAGGAAGTAAAAACTACTGATAATGCGCACTGAATGTTGTACAACACAACAAAGAGCGTTGTAATTCTCATCTCGTTCTCTTTCCAAACTCGTTGAAACTTAGGAGCCGTTCAAGTAATACGTAACGCACTTGGGGGGAGGGGGTTAAGCCAGCGTTACAAGGTGGAGGGGGATCAAGCCCAGCGTTACGTAACGAATCCAAGCCCAGGGTGTCTACAAGTCCGGTTCGGAAATCAAAGTACTGATTTTTTAAGGGCGATCCGGAAGGACCGAAAAAGTGCGGAATTTCCGCAAGACTGTGCCGAATTTTTTCATTTTTGTCGCAAATTTGAGCGAGAAATTCAGACTTTTGAAATTTTCCGAATTTCGTCAAATGGAGATACTAAAAAAGTACTGAATTTTTCTGTTGAGGAGGTACTGATTTCTTGGAATGTACAGAAAAAGTGCTGTGAAAGCACTGATTTTTGGCAGCATGTTCTCGTTGACACCCTGAAGCCGGTAGATAAAAAATCGAAAGAAACGTGCAAAAAAATTGGAAATTTTTGAAGATTTTTCGTAAATGGGAGGGGGGAGTCAGGTCAGCGGTACGTAGTAATTCATAGGGGGGTGTAGGACTGTAAGTCGGGTGCGTTACAGAGGGATGGGACCAACAACTCGGAAAAAGTGCGTTACGTAATACTTGAACGGTCCCTTAAGATTCCATTCAACATCATGTCATTTAGCCAAATTAACTGACGATCTGCTCATGGCGCATCGTGGGTCGAGTCGCGCGCCAGGAAATGAATGTAAATGGGTTTTTAAAGTCGGGCATGGGAGTAGGGATGCCTGGTGCCAATCAAAGGGGGAAGCCTGGGCCAGGGGGGTGGGCCGGGGACGGGATTGAAAAGGCTATCGCGATCGGATATCGGCTCGATATTGAATTCCAAGGGAAGTCCTGGAACGGCGCTGCCGTGGGGGGAACTCACCCGAGACGGATTCGTATTAAAGCTTGCGGATTTCGAATCTTTCCTGGTTTGTCTTTATCGGCGTTGTGTTGTGTTGTGTTGTCAGGTCGATCCAATTGAAATTAAAAACAGCCGGATCAAATAAATGGACGTATTTCTACCAAACGGAACTATGTTCATAATGACGTGAGCCCTTTTATGCATATATTCTTATGGGTCTCGGGGCTCATATTTTAATGCACATAGTTCCGTTTGGCAGAACGTTACGGTCCCGTGAACCAACGTCAACGTTGAATGAGTGTGACTTTTGAAATATTCGGTCTCAGTCCTTGACTGGTACGAATTGTCGTGCGATACATCGCATCGAATAAGTATGAAAGATTCGTGGTTTTGCAGATATTAGACTTGCTCACGCATCAACTCGGGACCGATTGCCATGAGTCTGGAGAATCATTCCATGAAAAGGAAATTGCCCAAAATTCGCAGCAACCTGTAAATCGATTTCTGTACGCACAAAACTTTGCACTCGCCAGTCGGACAGATTCATTGTTGAATCGAATGCAACAATGTCGCAGTAGAAAAACCCTTCTTTCATCTATCCGAATTGTTCAATGTTTATCGACTTAAAACTGGTCAAACACGCTGAATAACGATTCGTTTCGAACACTGAATAAAATGTAGCAGTATAACTTTGAAAATGGATCCTAGCTTGACTGTACAGCGACTTTTCGCCACAAAAAATGCAAAACACAGAAGAAAAGACGATCGTTTCCTCTTTGTCGAGTACTTTTTGCTTTGTCAAATCATTACCATCCCTTATAAGGATTTAATTTCTAATGGTATACCGCTGAACTGTACTGAAACTTCTACTTTGACTTTTCGTCCTTCCGTCTTAATGGAAACAACAACCTTTAGATTAAAATATTTCGCGAGGACCGTCTTTTCGCAATCCATCTGCCTTTATTTTCTCGGATCTTGTGATTCGCGGAAATTTCCTTGGGGGGCTATCTGGGTGCGGGATGCCGCTTAATCGGTTATGCAACTCTCGTTGGCCACGGTCCCAGTGGCGATGACGATCGAAGTTCCCGATCGGTCGATATCGAATGCCTTCGATAGATTTCTATCCAAAACGGGCAATAAGTTTCCCGGATCGATAGTGGATCCACACGGCGATTTGCCGTAAAGAACCGTTGAAAGTATCGATAGTGCTCAGGTCGATTGTGAGTGTGGAACGGTTCGGTGTCCCGTCGACGTGATATCCTCTTCGCGCGCTTTACCGCGGCCCGGCCTTCCTTCCTTCCGGCTCCGGTTTGCGGGCATCCGGTCGAGGCGACGGGCATCCACGGTGCTTGTGCCCGTTCAATTATGGCCAAATTGATTTTGTCAACTGTCTCTAATGGAATAACGTCCTGTTGACCCTCAAATGATTTAAATCCACCCCGTCTTGGACGTGGAGAAACCACGGATAGACCACTAGCCCCGGTAAGAATTACAATAATTTAAAACATCGCGAGGATCCCCAGGTTTAGTTATCTTCCCATTCTTCTTCTTCTTCTTCTTCTTCTTCTTCTTCTTCTTCTTCTTCTTCTTCTTCTTCATCCTGGTCCGTGGCGTGGCGTGGCGTGGCGTGCTTTTCGATGTATCAATTGATCTGTCATATAAACCTACGGAAAAGGATCGATAAACTGGGTGTTCGCAACAATCGATGATCGATTCTGTACCACAGCTTCAAATGGAACGAGCATTCACGCCTCGCCACTGGTCCTGATCATCTTCTTTTCCCTCTTCTTCTTCCCAATTTCCTCCTTCTTCCTCTTTTCCTATTCTTTTTCTTTTTCTTCCTCTCTTCCCTCTCTCTCCTCATGCTTATGTTCGTCCTTGTTTTCTGTTTTCCTCTCTCCTCTTCTTCTTCTTCTTCTTCTTCTTCTCTAGTTCTTTTTCGGCTCTCCATTCATTAGTCAGGGATGCAAAAAGTTCCAAGATGCCAGCGTTTTCCGCGATCCGGTGGTTTTGCCTCGAAGAACATTTCCGATTTGCCTAAGGAGCCGTTCAAGTATTACGTAACGCCCTTTTTCCGATTTTTGACCCCTTCCCTCACCCCTTGTAACGCAACCTTCCCCACCCCCCCCCACCCTTTGATTCACGTAACGCTGCCCTGACCGCTCCTCCCCCCTAAGTGCTTTACGTAATACTTGAGTGGACCCTAACAGCGAAACGTACAATTCTCCAACATAATATCAGATTTCCCGGTAAATAATGTGCGCTTTGCCCCGCACCTCTTTGAAGTCAAAAAAAGGGTCATAACTTTTGAAAACTGCCTTACGCTTGCCGCGATCCTAGGGTAGCCAGATCGGCCATTTTTGCACCCCTGTCGTCGGTCGGGGGTTTGCTTTCTCCATCAGTGACGATTCACGCTCGCAACGGACCGAAAGCTCGGGACTCGGGAGCTATGGAATTTCGGCGGTGCGGGGCACCGACCCTCGATTCCGATGAAGTCTCGGAGTATTCGTGTCCCGGCGTGTAACTTGCCAGCCGTAGTTCGCGGCTCTGGATTTATGGGGTTCGGAGTCAATCTCCCTTGATTTATGCGACGAGAGCCCTTGCACCGAGTTCAGGCCGAGTATTTATTAAGAGCCCCTCGATATTTACGAGACGCCGCCGCTCAATTCGTCTTCATTCTGCCTACTTTTCCCCGCCACGGCGCTGAGTTTCCCGACTTCGCCCTCGGGCACGGGCCGTAGTCGCGTGTTGTTTACTTTTCCCCCACCTCCCCCCATTATTCGTCGTTTCGCCCAGTATTCATGACAGGCCAATCAGATGCTTGTTAGTGAAAATCAGCGGTGTAAAAACGTGCGTACTCACCAATTGCGAGTCGCTGTCGGTCACGTGCTAAAGTGAGAGGACCCTAAAACGGGGAGGTCGCCGCGTATTAGCGTAAAACTTGCGCATTTTCTACGACATTCGGGTAAAATTTGCAAGTTTTATGAGAAGCTACGATAAAAAGTCGAGCACTGGAAAAAAACACATAGGATCTAGAGTCCAGACTCTTGAAAACATTGACAAGAAAAAATACTCTTGATTCAATCGGATTTTTGCTTGAATCAAAACGAAATCCGCTTTAATTAAGAAGCTTAATTAAAGCCGGAGAGTTCAAATAGTTGTATCATTGCGCCGAAAGTATGTGACGGAAGATTGAAATGGAGATAGCCTCCATGCACGCAGGGCTTGTCGATTTCCTTTGACATTTTTGAAGTGGTGAATGCATAGCTGAAGTGCGCTCCAGCTAGAATTGTATTTAGCAAATGGGTGGTTTTTCTACGAGGATTAAAAATGAACGAGTGGTACAGAATATAAGAAAAGAATATGAACTATGCAAAACGATACTCCGGTATCGGAACTTGGCTGTTTTGAAAACGCCTTCAAATGCGGCGTGATACCTCACGCTTTCCGGAGAGTTCAAATAGTTGTATCATTGCGCCGTATGAATGTGACGGAAGATGTAAGTGAAAATAGCCTTCATGACACCTGTATACCAACCGTAATTATCAACTGTACTATCAAAAAATAGGGTTGTGGTTCGATCGAGAACAGTGAAGGTTAGGTGACGTAGAGCGCGAGGGAGCGCTATAAAGCGACCTATACCATCAAAAATTAGCATTGACCCCTAAACCTAACTTTCGCCTCACTTGATTCCATTGCTTAGATTTTCATTAGGGGATCTCTGACATACATATACATATTGTCCTCGGGAACACACTAGGTCGGTAGTTTTAACCACGGGTTGTCTCTCTGTGCATCCAAAAAGCTCGACGAAACGAGTCAAAAAACCAAGGGAACCACCCGGACGAGTCTGTCTCCGAAGTGCGGAATGCGAATGCGAACTCCTCGAGAGAAATTTGTAATTTCCAGCGCTAACTGTTATAGATCGAGCGGCTGCGTTCGCGGTTCGTCGGTTCGTCGCCGCGTAACGTGAAACGTAAAACCTCGCGGACACGACTACGTGAGCCGCGAAAACGACGGGCTCAAACGGACGCCAGGGCTCATCTCGTGGCGAAGATAGGCCGTCGCCGTTGGGTGAGTGGACGATGGGTCGAGTGGGGCCGAGACTGGTTCCTCGTCTGCTTCCTTTTTCGGACGTCCGAACGGACGACGACGACGGCGACCGGGGTGACCGGGGGTGGTCCCAACTGCGGATTCCCAGCGCACGCCGCCGTAGCCGCAGCCGTGGAGTGCGCTGAACCGTTAGCTCGCGCCCGGGAGATGGGTGCCCTCTTGGCACTCGCCGTATGGTCAACCCTCCTTCATTAGTCGCTCGTAGATTACGCGCAGAAGCAACGGCTCGTCGCGGAGACCTCTGTTGATTTGATTCGTTTCACCCGCACACTAATATTGAAATGGGTCAAAATTACGTCTCAATGGTTAAACCAATGGATCTGCAACAAATTATGAGATCCGTCGGATTACCTAGACTTCCTTTATAGAGAGAGTTGAGACAACGCGGCTCGTGGATGTCACTAATGGGAATAAAGATTGTACAAATCGGACGTTTGCTGTAATCTTTGATCAACCCATTCCCGGATTCCTGTCTCCGTTCCCTCTCTCATTCCATTTGTTCCCTGCTTACCCCCAATTTCCCGGTCCATTCCGGTTTATAATATTTGCAATTGGTGAAAGTGTAATCTTTACTCACGTGTGTGACACTGTGAAGGCCTGAAATACGGGAAACAATCAGGAATGGATTCGCATTGACTTTACTCTCAGTATAAAGGGACTGTAGTATAAAAATGGGTCAAACTTACGTTTCATCGGTTAAGCCAATGGATCTGCAAAGAGTTATAAGATCCGTCGGAACACTTAGTTTCTACGTTCAACATTAACGGAGGTATCTTCGAATTATGACCTACATTTTTCAACTCAGGGCTTCAGGATCGATGCTCTTTGGGCAAAAATTCCCGAAAATTACGAGATCGTACCGTCTGCAATAGGTAGATATTTCTTCGAAATCTACCTAAATTCGTAGTATGCACAGCCGCGGTAGATGACGTTATATATCTCAGTTAAAATACAATTTGTGAGTATCACCGTCACAACGAGCGTTGATTTGAAATGATATCTCAGTTAAAATACAATTTGTGAGTATCACCATCACAACGCACGTTGATTTGAAATGCTCACAATCATATGCGCAATCATATGCATCATTGCTCACTTTCCGCGTCAAAACCTTGCGAAGAGTCGGACATGCGGGCACGAAGCAACGCATTCGCTATCCCGAGGGCGCTCTTTTCCTGATGTGCAAACCACGCGCATTTCCCCGAAGGCACTAATGAAGGAGGATAACAATGACCGCACTTTGTCCGTGCAATAATAATTATTCGTCATGGAAACCGGTTTTCATTTCTCCTGCTCGCGCGAATTTATTAACGTGCGCCAAGCCGAATCGGTAAATGTGAATATTCAGAAACAATACCGAATTGTAAATCGTTCCCACGCTCATCAGGATCCCTGGCCGAGCCGATGGTTTCTCCACGCTGCATACCGTATAAGCCAAGCACTGCCGTGCTTAGGAAAAACGCCGTATCAGCCTTCAGACATTGCCTCATTTCCGTAACTAAACTAAGAATTTTCAGAAAAACTTGCGAGGGTTTTCCAATTTTTTTGCGAGGGTGTGTGTGCGTATGTAAAAAATCTATACTATAAGCTCCAAGACCTCCTAATTTTGCGAAACTGGTAACGCTTAGTTCCAGCGTTCTACCGGGCCGATTTTCATGATTTTTGCGGCTATCGACGGGCAATTGTCTCTAGATAAGCCAACTCTTTTCAGATTTTCAAAATATTGCCCAGGTTTTTTTATATTACGTGGTAAAGTTTCGAATTCTCCCATTTAAACAATGTAAATTTATACTTTTTGTCATAGTTCGTTTGAGCGTTCTACCGGGCCGATTTCCATGATTTTTGCGTAAATCGACAGGTAATAGGCCCTAGATGAGCCCGCTGTAATCAGATTTTGGAAAAAGGACCTAGGTTTTTTTTAAAAACACGTTATAAAACTGAGTGAGTTTACAGAATAATCCGGTACTGCTACCGCTATGCGCGGGAGGATGCGCAGTGGTCGAGGAGGTTGCGCAGTAGCTGGGTAGCCTGCGCATCAGCTCTACACTTATCTACACAAGATTTGCGCTGACATCCTCATGTAGAGCGGTGGCCGAGTCGTCTAAGACGTAGAATTCGTCCACTGTGAATTCGATGTGGGTTCGATTCCCGACTCATGATAAAGCTGATTATTACCTGACTATCATTGTTCATTATTTTACTGCGATAATTCATCCAGCAGTCATTTCAAAACGCGTCCTTTTAATTCTAAAGTAATTTTACGTAAAGTTTAAAATTAAAGTATACCTTATATCGTAATTTTTTAGGGGAAACATAAAACTAACACTGATAGGAGGGTAAAAATAGGGCCGCGAAGCGGCCAATTGATGGCGCGAAGCGCCTTCAGGGGGTTGGGCCGCGTAGCGGCCAGGGGGCATAGCCCCCTAGTTTCATATACAATTCGATCTATGAAGCATTTTAAAATTGTGTGGTGAAATACTGATATGTTTCCTTAAAAATAAATATTTTATCGGGGGAACTTGGCACTGTCCGAATGTCCATACGACGATTTTGTAAGTTTTTTCGATAGAAACACTCAATTCTTATTGAACTTTTTTTTTCTTGACAAACGTATTTGTAGCTAAAAATCCTGGAGACGGTCAATCTACATGCCATTTTCAAAACCCTGTAGCTCTGTCATTTCTTAAGCTAGAGAAATGTTCTTGGTCTTGTTTTATTGGTAATTACGTCTCATTTAAGCACACTTAAACCGCAAATCGATAGCTGCTTTCGTTTGCTTAAAACCCGGAAATGTGCAAAACTTTTTTAACATCCTATGTATTTGGCGTGTTACTCTTGACGCCAGGAGGTTTCTCCTCAGCGCAGCCAGAAACTGCCAGGAAAAGTTATTCTCTTGTAATAGCGGGCCTGATTTTTTTAACGTCATTTGTACATGAGTCGCAAAAAAGAAAAAAGTATAAATGGGATTGCTAACACCTTCTTCCCCCGTGTAAATCTATCCGAGATTGAGCAGAAATGGTCCATTTCTTTCAAGGTATTCCTAAGAAAAAAAAGAAGAAAAAAACGTGTATCTTCTAAGACTCCGAAATTGACTTACGTATTACGTTGATTTTTACAGTTTCCTCTGGAGGAAGGTGCGTTATACTCAATGATGTTCAAGTGACAGTCTCCACGAGACAAACCACATTTTTTATTCCTGAAGTTTGACTGCCCATAATCGTAACCTGTCTCGTAACTTATGAAAGAATCCGTCGTAAAACCGCGAGATTCCGCGGAAAGAGGATAAGCTGGATCAAAATTAAGGTGACCACCGCCACCCACGCTGCGTGGCGATTCTTGTAGGCTGATTTTTTCATTTAAATGTATGCCAAACAATCGACTCCTATCGAAGCGGGCCCTACCTAGAATCGACTAGTTATAGCGGTTTTTAAAGCACGGAAAAAAAAACTTGCGAGATTCGACACTGCCCATGCATCTCACTACTTATTTAATCGAACCAACATCTGTTCCGTCGTGCTGAGGAAAAATGCCGTATGAACTTTCGAGAGTTGCCAAATTTCCTCCAATAATATGTGTATTTTTAAGGAGCGTTATGAACATTCTCTCATGAAATTTTCAGATGATATAGATTTAATTACGAAGATTATTTTCTGAAAAATTGAACGGAAAATATTCATAAGTTCTCCTGAGAATTCGTATTCAGGGTGTCTACCGGTTCCCAAAAGTCCCCAATGTCCCTCCTGATTATCCCCGATTTTGGAAGGGTGTTCCCGACATCTCCGAAAGTCTCCAATTTCCTTGTTCAGGTCCCCAAAAAATGACAAAAATCGTCCTAAACCCCGGCATTTCCACATTTTCCCACCTAATGACCAAGAATAAAAAAGCGGAAGTGTTGCTTGGTTTTTCGTATGTTTTCATCGGTTCAACATGACCTGTAACATTAGTCGTATAAAATACGCCTTTTAACGCTCTAACTAGTTTCCTTTTTCTTACTATTTCGGGGGAAAAGTTCCCGATTTTCTTGAAAAAACAACCGTTAAAGTCCCCGAAAGTCCCCAATTTTGGTTTTTTATAACTGATAGACACCCTGGTATTTAATCAAAGGAAATTTGGGAACTGACGAATGTTCATACGGCGTTTTTCCATAGCACGGCAGTGATCATCAGTTGACCGTTGACTAGTCTTGACGTAAAAAACCGCCTTATGGTGAGATTTGAGATCCGAGTTCGAACTGCGGTGAGGTCGTAGTTTTGGAGAGAAAGATCACGTTGCTGCTTTGTGTTTTAATGAAGAAATCAAGTTACAGCACGTGAAATCCAGTAGATAAGCGGTTTTTGAATGGCGACCGCACAAAAGCTGTTAATCCGGGCGGTCCAGGCGCTAAATCGCTCCGTTCCCATCGCGGTCGCATCCCATGCAAACCGATTAATCCGTGCGTTACCTCCCGAAAAAAATATGCAAATCCACGGGCGTTCGGCCCACGCGCATCATCCCGTGCTGGTCTGTGAACTCGGTTATTATGGTACCATTCCGATGTTAATAGTAACCCTGTTGCCTCTTATCGTGAACGATTTTCTTAGTAGGTTTTGGTCAAGACATCACTCTCAAGTTTGTTTAGCTGTGGGTGAATTGTTCTGTGTATATGTCGAAATCAAATAGTCAAATCAGGCATTTTGTCGAATGTCCGAACGTGCGCCGACATTCCAGAAACGTGAAATATCATTGCTACTTAAAGCTATATTTCTACTATCTCGCCATTATATTACCATTTATTAGATTGTGCTTGAAAATTGTTGGGTGTCTATTATTCTCCGTTTTCTATCAGCGCTATTAGAAGTTCAAATTTTTACGGTGCTTCAGCTTTCGAGATGCGAACTCGGTGCAACAGGAATGCATATCTTCTCCCTTCATTGGCATTTACTTCTACCTCTAACTTCGTCAGCACAATTTTCTTGACTGAACTTCTTTAAAATATGCTTTTAATGTAATTATCATGGAGAATTCCATCGCGTCGGTCAGTTCTGAGCTGTCGTGGAAGGGCTCACGCACGCAATTATTTCGGTGTTAATCTTCCTTTGTCATCTCATCGCCAAGCCGAGAAGCCAAGACAGCGTCAAGCTGGAAAAGTCTTTCTAGAATTTCGCTTGAGCTTTAGTTTTAGTTCATTCTAATACGCTTGAATGTTCATGCTGAAATGTAGGCAGACTTTTTTAGCCGAACGCCCCGTCCAAATGCCGCATATTTCTGTGCAGACAGACACTTCTATATGTATAGTTGGGCTGCCGTATGAGGGAGAGAACGCCGTATGAATATTTGAATGTTGCAACATTTTTCCTGATAAAAGCCTATTTTTCAGAAATACTCCCGATATACTCACAATCAGTCAAAATTCTCAGGTAGCCTCGATGGAACGGATCATAAAACGCGTCTTCTTCTTGAATTTTCCCGGTAAATGCACGGTGATTACATTAAAAAACATTCCAAATTGAACGCATGAACACTAAACTGATATCGGCAAGAAGAACTCGTTTCATGTGCTGAAATCCGCTCGCTATAGGTTTTCAAGTTTCTGAGAGTTTTAAATGAGGGGTTGAATTTCGTGAAATCTACTGCTAAGTATTTTTCGAACCGATGAGATCGTGCTTATAGTGGCCTGTATGACTTACGTTGATTTTAATTTTGCAAGTGTGGGAAGTTCGCATTGATTGTTTCTGATGCAGGCTACAATCGTTACGATCTCTTTTCTAATTTAATTTCGAAAATATCGATACCATGAGCTTGCTTAGCGTGGTATTTTTTACAGGGATCAAGTCCTGTGGAAATTAAATTTTTGGGCTGGTTGTCCATCGCGAATAAGATTTCCTAAAAAATTAAGCAGGAAAATCGGCAAGTATCTTCGTAAACTCGTGTGTCATGTGAAAAAAGTGGCATCGTCCGATTGTTCTTAAGAGGTTCTTCCTTGTATGGCAGTAGAGTTGTGCATCTAAACACGACGGACTCCACGACCTTCAGGGTTATGATATTACGGGAGCAATGCAGTCGTTTTAACGTGGAATTTGAAAATCTGGAACTATGCAAGAGATAGAAGCAGCGTGCCAGACTTCACGTCAACTGCCTTGTATTTGAAAGTCATGGGCGAGCGACTGTAGGTTGCGGCTTTCGGGATATGGCAGCGGTGGAGGATGAGATGAAGTCGAAATTCCACCGGTGAAATTCCTCCTGGATCCTTTCATTTACTCGGTAGTCGGTTTGAATAATCGTCTTTTTTCTCCATCCAAAGGATGCACCTACGGCTTACGGGGCTACTAATAAGTAAGATTCCCTATGGAACACTACATACAATCCGAATCAGTCTATTCAGTGCAGTGATCCATCGATTGATCGATTTCGAATGGCACTACATGTATTGATGGCTGTTTTACCGAATGTCCTCTTAATGTTCTGATGCCGACCCAGCAGGACCGGATCAGCCGGGGTGCTGCAGCATAAGGCACCAGCGGTCCGTCCATAAATTACGGATCACACTTTTTCGGCATTTTTGAACCCTCCCCCCCCCCCTTGACGCCTCTGTGACGTTTAACGTGTAAAAACAAAGTGGCAAAATGCTCTCCTTGACCACCTCTCTACCCACCCCCTAGAGCGTTACGTACGAGGGTCATCCAAAAAGTAAGTTCACCCCTTTCATATCTCCGAAACTAAAAGGGATAAATCAAATCGGTAAAAAATAACTTCTTACTTATATCCTCAGCTCTCCATAGGTACCAAGATTTTTAAATTTGGACCACTGGTTGCCGAGATATTCGATTTTTACGTGAACAACTCCCGGCCAGTTCCGTCCACCAAACGACGCGCTGATATGAGATGCACCGCGCGCTGTCGCGTCGCTTTTGTCTTCTGGGACTCTCAAGGAGTACTTCTCGTCCATTATTTGGAGAAAGGGTGTACAATCAATGCACCACGGTATTGTGGAATATTGAATTCGTTGCGATTGGCAATAAGAAACAAGCGACCGGGTCTCTTGTCTCGTGGTCCCCTATTCCTTCACGATAATGCCAGACCTCACACGGCGAAAGAGACCCAAAATTTGTTGGACAAATTTGCGTGGGAGGTGTCACCTCATCCTCCATACTCTCCAGCCCTTGCCCCGAGTGACTATCATATTTTTCCGCAACTCAAGAAGCACCTAGGTGGCCAGCGCTTCGAGAACGATCAGCAGGTGATGGAAGCAGTCAATGGCTGGTTCAAGAGTCAACCAAAAGTGTTCTTTGAGAACGGCATTAAGAAGCTTCAGAAACGCTATGAAAAATGCATCTATAGGAACGGAAATTACGTCGAAAAATAAGGTAAGATTGTTTTAAAGCCAATCTTAGAATATTTGAGTTGGTTATTCCTACGTAGATGTGTGGGGAACACAGTCAATTCAGGTAGCGTGACGGGAATCGCAGCGCATCGTTTGGTGGACGGAACTGGCCGGGAGTTGTTCACGTAAAAATCGAATATCTCGGCAACCAGTGGTCCAAATTTAAAAATCTTGGTACCTATGGAGAGCTGAGGATATAAGTAAGAAGTTATTTTTTACCGATTTGATTTATCCCTTTTAGTTTCGGAAATATGAAAGGGGTGAACTTACTTTTTGGATGACCCTCGTAATTGATGGACGTCCCCTAAAAGCCTCTACCATACTGCCGTGCCAAGGAAAAACGCCGTACCTTCAGGCGTTGCCAAATTTCCTTTGATTTAACACGAATTTCCTGGCAAACTTTTGAACATTTTTCTTCCAATTTCTCAGTTTTTGTTCGCAATTTCACTCAAAGTTCCTGAAAATGTCAAGGAAAAATATTCATGACTTTTATCAAAAATGAACACTTTATCTAAGGAAATTTGACAACTCTCAATGTTCATACGGCGTTTTTCCTTAGCACGACAGCATTTCCAAGGTAGCGTTAAAGGGTCTCTGTGCCAACTGGATGCGTAAACCCTCTTGACGAGTGATTTTTCGCCCGTAAGTGCTCACTGCTCACCTAGAAAGCGGATAAAGAAGACCCTGAAGACGGCCACTTGGGAGGTGCGTGACGCTAATGACGCTCAAGGACTCGACTACGGCCGCGGCGGGACGTACACGAAATTATTATTTATACGCAGCGTAATGTATGCAGAAGTGCACTGCAACGGACACCGGTGCGGTGCCCTATTGATGCCCGGCCATTGTGCACATTGCACCCGCCACCCGCGCTCCCGCCTCGAACATACATTCAACCGCACTTATTGTGTTTGTGTAACTCCGCTGTAAATCAATCGCAGACTATTAACACACTCCCGAGGATGTGCTTCCAGGACCGCGTTGCCGTTCTCATACACCGGGAAAAAATTTCGGTCATATGAACTGTACTGCCGTGCTAAGGAAAACGCCGTATGAACTTTCAGGCGTTGCCAAATTTCCTTTGGTAAATCATGAATTTTCGGGGATATCTGTAAATATTTTTCCTCCAATTTTTCAGATAATTTTCTTCGCAATTCCACCTAAATTTCCTGAAAATTTCATGGAAAAATATTCATGAATTCTCTCAAAAATAACATGTTTATCGAAGGAAATTTGGCAACTCTCGAAGTATTCATACGGCGTTTTTCCTCAGCACGGCAGTGTAATAAGGTGTTTCTGTCGGCCGTATCATTTGGTTGCCATCAGTCATCAGATTGCGAATTTTACACTCAGCAAGTCGCTCATGAATCATCATTAGGCGAAAAACAGCGTTGGCATCGAACTTAACTTTTGCCTAACCTCGATTACTTGGTCAGTGTGGGGTCTCTAAAAGTATTGTCTCTGTACAAACCCCAGCAACTGGCGAGAATCGTCGCTCTCCAGATCCGGCGTGCCAAGTAAAATCCCTACGAACATTCGAATGTTGCCGTATTTCCTCTCAGAAAGTATTTATTTTTGAAGAAAGATATGATTATTTTTCCTCCATATTTTCAGTCTTTTTAGATTAATTTACAAACGGAAACCTCTGAAAAACCGGAATAGTTATATTTACAAGTTCTCCTGAAAATTCTAATTTTGCCGAGGGAAATTTGGCAACGCCTGATGGGTCATACGGCGCCCGTCGGAGCTCCTCAACCCTTGACATTGGTCGGACGCCGCGATGGCCTCTTGGAGGAGGCTGCTTATCAGATGCGGCGTGGGGGCCGGGGTCCGGTCAACTTTCGCCCGTTCGCAGAACGAAGCTCCGAGCTGAGCTTTTTATGGGGCGCGGGCGTCGCGGCACGGTCACGGTGTGTGTGTGCGCGGGCGGGTCGTCGCTCAGTGGATCCAGTCAATCAGAGAGGTCGGACATACAATATTTGACTAAAACTGAAAATTTTGATGTTTATTTCGTCAAATTTTAAATTTCGAGCGGTGCTTACGGAAGAAAATTTCACGAGGAAACCAATGAAGTCACTTTTAGAACCTCAAAGTTTTGTATGAACAGAGTTATAAGCGTTAAAAGTTTCCAAATTATTGTCCGACTTCTCCTATTGACTCGGTCCACTGTGCGTCGGGGCGCGTCATGGGTTGTTCGAAGAAGCGCCTCGTCGATTGAGCAACGAACGGCGGATAAATTAATCCGCACGGGATTTCAATCGATCGGCTAAATCAGGCGCGGTTAGTCATCGCCGGTACCCGGTACAGCACGCTGAGTCGGAATCGCCACTTCTCTCACCTCTGCGCGAAACACAAACAGGGTATACAAACATGGGCTTAGAATAACTCGCGAGGTAGTGCCTTGATAATATTAAGAACCTTGCCTTTGAAAAAGGATGATCTTATGATGGGCTGAAAAGTTATTCAAGTTATTGAAACAGGTTTGCCAGAAAGGGTTGAAAGGAATACTGGGAAATGTCAGGGAATAAAACCTGGAAATACAAGGGAAAATGATGAAAGTGTCAGGGAAAAATTGTTAATTCACATTTATTTGCTCTTAACAGTGGGCTTGACATTTTGAACAGCAAAATTCGCCTGATTTCTATTTCAAATTATTTCTTTTTAATCTTTTGGTATATCTTTAATTGTCAGGGAATTTTTCTCAAATGTGTCGGGGAAATTAAGGAATTGTCAGAGAATTTTATTTTCTCAATTTTGTGACAACCTTGTTGAAAACCTGGAAAAGTCAAGAAATTGTTCCCAATCCTGAAAAGTCAAAGAAAATCCAGGGAATCTTGCTACAAGGAATTTATAAGCACACGGGGAAAAAGAGCACGGGGTTGTTGAATGATATGGACATTTCCAATTAATTGCGATAGTACATACATAAAGCCGCTTTTATAGCACCGCCTCGCGCTCTGCGACGCCCAAACGCCATTGCCCCCTATCCTCCTAGAGATCATCAGGCAATTGGCACCTTCTGATCTCCTCCTCCACCCCTTGTCGCCAACCTTTCCCAGGAAGTCCACGCCGTCGCCTTCATTGCGATAGTACCCCCAATAAAGTAGGTTACTAACTCAAATGTTGCGGTATCACCTCATTTCGAGTTGCGGTGTTATCACAATTGATTGGAAATGTCCGTACCATCCAACAAATTGGGGTGGTACCATAATTAATTGTTCTGTGTATAGGGGATTAACCCTAACACTTTTTCCCGTGTAACAATCGTAACATATATATTTATGGGAGTTTCCTGATTCGCTCTTTAGCATTGTGTATTTCCCAACTTGTCATTTGAACCAGTTTTTTTTGTTTTGTTTCAGGTGAGCATCCATTCAAATTCTATGTAATCTTTTTCTTTGCCAAGTTACTTCCGTATGGTGAGTTCATTATGCATTTCTGTAATAGTCGCAAAAAAAGTGTCATACGTTAGTACCAGAAAATTTACCGGTTAACAATGGAAAGTAACCATCGTTTCGGAAAAGAGGCCAAAACTGATTCAAAAAATTATAAAGGCCACCCAGTACCCTGCTTTTCACACAAAATACGCAGTGAAGACAGGAGAAAATAATTTTACTTTACCAAACTGTCAGTTGCTTAAAAATGAGAGAAAATCGTGGAAAATACCACAAGAAATCGCTAATGGAAAAAATGACGATATGATCTCTGAATCTTACTAAAATTATTTTCTTTATTCACTTTCAATCCGCCTGGATGCCAATAAATTTACGGATTTGAAATGTTTTGCCTATGAATTTACATGAGATGTCAGCCGAAACCGATAAATACACGCCTTTCCTCCCGTAAGATGCACCCCAGTGGCGAGGAGTGAACGATCGATTATCGATGTTTCCACATTTGAGGCTGTGGTAAAGAATCGATTATGAAGGTGTTCGTTCCGAACATCCTCTTTATAGATAATCGATAACCCTATTTATCGATAATTGATAAATCGCAAAGCATGATGCACCCTCCGAATACTATATCACTGCAACCGTGGGTAGGCGCAATCCTTGAGGGGCTGTAATACGTGCTGTCTGGAGTCTGGGAGACAGTCACACTTCATTCCATGCGCGTCTCTCCGTCAAGACGGTCCGTCTCATCGGTCTCATGAGGTGCACCGAGTCGTAAATTTCGCCCCCCCCCCCCCTTGACTATGTCCCCCAGCGGTGGTGAGGGGGTGTTTTCATGCGAAAAGCATGCCGAATTCGCGGTGGAAAGTCGGAAGGGGGGAAGAGAGTTCATGCTGATTGTGCCAGGAAACATAAATATCGCCCGATGAAAGACGCCTGTGAAATCTGATTGCGCTGATCTTCGGTGCGGTTGCGGTTGTCGGTTCGACAACGAAAACCGGTTTGAAAATGAACCAGTGACAGTGTAACCGAAAATGAGTCCTCGTACCGGTTTTTTGACGTATTTTTATCGGGTTCATTGTGTTTGTTGTTGGTTTTATTAAGGAAAATCGAGCTCGTGCGATTTATTGCGGCTTCGTTGGGACGCCGATGTATGATATCGGCAGCACATCAAACAGTGTTGAGGAATGTCTGGGGACTGACCTCAGTTTGCACGGAGATTATGTTGTGTTAGGTGACTGCTGAGCGATGTTTGTTTAAAGTAAGAAAATAAGCCGGAGTGGATGATTATGTCTCTTCCCGAGGATTTTTGTTAGAATAGTATCGCCCCTTAATTGCTAGAAATTCATTCAAATTTTGAGCAATGCAGAATTTTTACTACGAGAAATTGAAAAATTGCCCCTAAAACTAGCGTCGAATGTCAGTACCTATCGCAATAGTGGGCAATATTCTATGAATAGGAACATTTCGGTCGAACGGCCAGAAGATCATAATTCATTTTATACCACGAAGAAATGCGTTTAAAAGGGGGCCTAAATTTGTCCAAAATCGCTATCACGGGTAATTAACAAGGAACATTGGCTGTACAAGTAATGCAGAGGGCAAGAATTTGGTACATACAACCTAGCGCGCCTTATTTCAATGGTTATTGATAAAGGTTGCGTGGAAGAGATAGTGAGCCGAGTTGTTAGAACTTTCTCTCAACTGTTGTCTCAAATGTTTAATTAATTTCTCTCAACTCGTCGGAAAATGTAGCCCGATGGTACTACCAATTTTCCTGATCATCCTCTTTACCAATTTTTTAAAAGATCCAACTTAGGTCACTTAATAAGATTTCATTTTAAGAAATCCTAAGAAAGACAAAGGCGTACGCCGCCTTCAACTTCACTTGATACTGCCCGCTTTGCCGTGCTGTTAGTTTAGTTGCCCAGTGGAGCGGAACCCGACCCTGAGGTTGTTTTAAACAATTTTCATGCCTTCTAATTTGCTTTTTATCTAAGGAAATATGGCAACATATGTAGGCTCATACGACGTTTTTCCTCCGCATGGCAGCTTTGGCAACGGGCGCATGGAACGTTGACGCCGTGTTTCGCACGTGCTCGTATCGCGACTGATCGTGGCGTTGACGTGAACGACGGACGTGCAAATGTATTGAAACACGCGATTACAAGGCGAGCTCGGAACTGACGATAAGCTCTTCTCCGTGTTCATCGTCAACCCGGTGGAATTTTCGGGACTCGGAGACTGATTTGTCCTGGGATGATTACTAAAATTCATAGGCAAAGCGAAAATGGAGGGATCCTATTGGTTAATGAGCGCGGTCGCAATGGACACTGGAGATAATTGAATAAGTAACAGCAACCCGTGAGGTACCCTATACGTATAGCCTGTAGTTCGTCCATCATTTTCCTCCTCAGTCCACAACAAATACTCGTAAAACTAACAGGATCGCCGCATTCTCCAGGGTTGCCACAGTCAGGGAGTACCGAGAAAACCGGAAAATGTCAGGGAAAACCGGGAAATGTCAGGGAAAATGACGAAAACGTCAGGAAAAAATTGTTAAATTACCTCTATTTGCTTTCTTGAGTGCAAATACTAAGTTGTCACTGGACTTTTCTGAAAGCTTGTAAAAATCATCGGATCCCTTCCGCCAGGAACACTTATTTTCAACGCAATTCCTGGATTATGCAACAGCCCCATTTTAAGTTCATATTCGTTCCTCTTCCCCTTAAAAGTGACAAACTCATCGTCTATCCCGTCCTCGTTCACCAACGAAAAATTATCCAGCATCTATTATGCATTTATAAGCATTTTCAGGTTCTTACAGTCACAAAATCCTACCAATAAAACATTCCCAGTTAAGTTTCAAAGCGACGATTTTACCGGGGAAATCACATTACGAAAGTCACTAATGAGCTACGCGGCGCGAGCCAAGAAAAGCCGCCTGACGCACATTGGAACTAGCTAGTAGAAGAGGTCGGACATGAAATTTTTGACCAAGATTTTAAATTTTGATGTTTATTTTGTCACGGTTTAAATTTCAGTGGATGTTTCTGATAGAAAATTTCACGAAAAAAGCAATGGTACCACTTTCAAATTTTCCATAATTTTGAAGTTATAAGCGTTCAAAGTTTCCAAATTTTGTCCGACCTTTACGATTGACTTGTTCCACTGTGCGACGGTGGCGACGGTCCGACCGGAGGTCGAACTGAGGACATGACAGATGTGGATTAATGCTGGGCATCCGCGCTACCGATGGATGATCGGTTTTCACGCGTTACGTCAAACGAAATTCCATCGACGACTTGTGGACTTCTGGAGGTCCGGTCCAGCGCGACACAGCGGCGCGATGCAAATGATAGCGCAACAAGACGAATCGTGGCGTCTGCATGAGAGACAAGCTCCTCGTACCCCGGGAGCCCCCTCGCTCCCTCACCCCCTCAGTGCCCCCCGACCCCCCCCCCCCCCCTCGTAGGGCTGAGACCACGACTTCTCTCTGAAACGACTCCCAATCCGTGTTCAGGCTGATAAAGCAGCGGTTCCCAAAGTAGCACTTGGTCGGGAGGAGTCCAGAGAGCTCGCACAGGGTTGTAGTTTTCCATGAAAAATAAAATCTTTAAATTTCGTGGGAATATTTCATGAAATTTCAGAAAAATATGATAATTTTGGAAAATCTTTTTCGAATTTAAAAGCAACATTAAATGAAAGGCGACCGGTTTTTGCTTTTTTGTGTTCATGGTGCGTGTTGTATACCCAGCCCCTGAAAATGTGTTGCATATTTTTCATAACTTGAGATGAGGGAGTGTCAACCCCCTGATGGGTTGTGGGAGGACCGAGTTTTGTGGCGGGTAGGCGTCGCAGAGCGCTAAAGAGCGCTGTGAGAGCGACTCTTAGGTGAAATTTTCTGAAATATTTCACGGAACTTGTCAATATTTCATAACTTTCATTTCACCCGCGCAGTCCGTCGCCAAATTCAGTTCGGTAAAATACAGTGTATCAGGGAAATTTGTACACTTTATTTTTTTCTCTCAATTTTCGAAGAGTTTGTTTTGGGAAGTAAGTTAATATATCTAAAAATCTGAAGAAAAGAAACATATATAGTTCCTGTAAAATAAATATTTTATCGGTGGAAATTTGGCAACGTTCTGATTCTCACGCGGCGTTTTCCCTTAGCACGACAGGGTTGCACATCATTTCACCCATCGAGGTTTCAAGTGACTGTCCGTTCCTTTATAATTGGACTGAAATACATGATAATCGATCGGGAGACTAAGAAAACAGGTATCTCAATTGGTTGTTAGTAAGCAGATAAAATCCATCTCCGAAGAGTGTTAAGCAATGAGGCTCATGTCATTAGAGTAAATAATTGGACACGCTTTTTTGTTCTTCTATCTTTCAAAACTAAATAGGTGCAACTCCTCCATCAGATCTGTAGAGATGTGACCATCCGTCTAGCGAAGAGTGGTATTGACGAAAGTTCGCTGTGACATAGCGTCAATCATTTTGGTCATCGGAGATTAAAATGAATATCCAAAGAAAGGAAGGTGCTTTAAGTGAATCTGATTTTCTCCAACGTTGGAATATTCTAAATCAGGGGTTTGGACATGAGACTTTTTCACTAAAAATTAGATGTGACCGGGGGACGGGGGAAGTTAAAATCCTTCAATAATTCCGATAAATTTTGCCTCGTCTGTTTCAAGTTATCTACATTTTGCAGCAAGGAACTACAAGTTTGACAATATTGCTGAGATTCTGCGTTTACAATAAATTCAACTTATTGGACTGCATTTTGCAATTAGGAACTACAATTTCTGGCTCATCCGTAAAAACACAATGTCCATCGGGGAAATTAATTGTACTTGCGTTGTTTATTAACTGAGACAGAAATTGTAGTTCCTGATTGCCAAATGTATACTCCAATTTATCATTGAAATGTACAGGGTAGTAATCTCGGTCGACTGCTAGTTTTAGGTGCATAAGCAGAAACAGGTCAAATTTTTAGGTGAAGATAAAACAAGTTGCAAACTTTTGGCAGCATCGAACGAAATTGTCCGTCTCATCTTAGAAACAATATGTGCGCAATCAGTCTCGTTGTGCAGATACGGATGCGCTTAAAATGAGTATAATACTTATACTTATACTTATACTTATTGCGTACCGCATCTCAGTTGCCTCTCCCTGCTAAAGTCCGAATGATCCGAAGACGCAGCATCACTTCTTTTTCTCCCGTTCCTCAGTCCAACGGGACGGATACTGGACTCCAAAAGGCGGAAAAATACGGAGACTGAGAAACCCTGTGACGAAGATACAAACAAAATTAGATGGAAGATAATGCGAAACAAATATTTCACTCCATCTAATGATTATTTTATCTCGTTTTTATCCCATTCTTGGGCGCGTCGGGCCGGCTCCAGTGCAGCGCCGCGCCGCACATCGGATCAACTCAATGGGAGAGTTCGGACAAAATTTGGAAACTTTAAACGCTTATAACTCCGCTCATACAAAAGTCTGGAATCCAATATTTGTTCCATTGGTTTTCTTGTAAAATTTTCTTCTAGAAACACCCCTTGAAATTTAGAATGTGAGAAAATAAACACGAAAATTCTCAGTTTTAGTAAAAAATTTCATGTCCGACCTCTCTAATTGACTCGATCCACCGTGCGCCGCCGCCGTCGTTGGCTGGGTATAGCGAGTGAGCGGGTGACAATAAAATGCCCATGTCGGATTTAACCACCGCTAGGAATTATCGATTCAGCCTCTCATTTCAGCGTAATCTCCTCTCACTTTGACCATCTTTGGAAAATTGGAGCCGTCGGAGACATGTCGAACTTTAATCCGAGGAAACTCTTTCAACTTTGAGCCATTACCGTACGGAATCGTAATTCTCGGCAAACATCCATTGAATGCGGCCCGGGTGGCGCTAAGCCTCGTACAACTATTTAATCATCTGTGTCCATAATGTTTCGTTCTTTGTGACGTCAGGCAAAATGTGCGTTAAGATTGGAGGGGGGTAGGATGACCACATCATAGCTCAGAGGGGTTATCACTGCAACATTTGGACCAAATAACATACCCAAAACTGAAAATTGGAAAAGCCTGGAGCATGGAGATCCCACGATGTCTACGGATACTGAACATTGTCTAAAGTTGGCTGGAGAATATTCAACGGGAAATTGAGAAAACCACTGTTAAAATTCACCGGTGCTGTTATCAGTTGTACGAACGTTTCAGTTGAAACGGCTATAACATCATTAATGATGCAAATTATTGCTTAAAACTTCGACCCAATCCTCTCGTGAATAGTAGGAAAAGTTCAGCATCGAAAACTGAAAATTATAATTTTGACCCTAAATCAGTTTCTAGCTGCACTGAACAATTTGAACTTTCAATTTTTGAACATTTTGTAAGGCTCAATCACTTCTTCTATAGAGTGACATCACTATTGAACAGGAAAATTAAACCGTTGAATATACCAAGACTGAATCAACTTGCATTCGATTTCGTGTGAGAATTAAATCGCAATCTGCTCATCGCTGTGTCGACATAATTGAAAGGAATGATTTAATTTATTTTCAAATTCCACCCGGCCCTGAAGTCAAATTAAATCTATACCTGTGAACAATTTCTATTGGTGCAGCAATTAATATTAAAAAGGGAAATCATTTCATCAAGGATGAAAACTCGCCAAAAACGTCAGGTTTTCTGTTTAAAAAAAAAAGGTTTGTCTCCAAACCGGGCTTTTTTCCTGTACTTTCCGGTTACGGGTGATCCATTAGAATTGAATCCCTAACTCACGTAGAATTCTAGTTGAGCCAACAGTAATATGCACTGGGAAAAAAACACATTGGATCTTGAGTCGAAACTCATAAAAACATCGACAAGAAAAAATACTCTTGATTCAATCAGATTTAAGCTTAAAACAAGAACCAAGCCTCTTAATTTGAGCGGATTTCCTTTTGATTTAAGCTTAAGTCTGCTTGAATCAAGAGTCATTTTTCTTGTCAATGTTTTCAAGAGTCTGGAATCTAGATCAAATGAGTTTTTTTCCAGTGATTGATTGAAGCATTCGTAATTCTGATCGAGTCAACCTTAAATATTTAATTTCACAACAAAATGGGAACAATACGAGCTAATACCTTAGATTATTTATTTTTATCACTCCCGCAACCAGTGTTCGGCGGTTTTCCATTTCTAAAAAAAATCCTGGAAAAACAATGAGTTTTGAAATATTACTCTTAGATAATAGCTTCCAGGGTCCAGCTCGGAAATTTACTTTCTAACTTTTCCCTTTCTCTGCATCTACTTCCTTCCTGATTTTCTGAAGAGCAAACGTGTACAGAAATACTTCAATTCGGACTTCGTCATCTTGCGAAATGGAGAAAATCGCAAACCCGAGAAGCCGCGAGAAGCAATAAAACCCCGAAAGGCTATTAAACCTCGCATCTCGATCGATGAAACTGTTTGATAAACGGATTAGAGAAACTTTTTGACTCGAGTTCCGGCAACTTTTCCGGAGGAGTACGAGTGAAAAATGGCGAGGATAAGCAGGAAAACTGGGACGGCGGGGAAGGGGGGGGGGGCGAAGTCGAGACGCATGATGGAGAGCAGATGAAGAGAAGACGGGAAGCAAGAAAAAAAGAGGGAGGCGATTCGTTGAACTTTTGAAAGCGAGGAACTTTCGCCTTTCGTCTGGCTCCTCTCGCAGTCTGCCCGTATTGGCTTTCCCCATGACGATTATTAAATGAAGTTAACCGCCCGCTGCGTCCTGGAAATTCGACTCGCATGCACATTGTACACCCTGTCGAGGCGGATGAATGGAACACCCGATCTTCAGAAAAAATACTTTTTTCCCCCCGAGAACGGTGAGATCTGTTTTTTTACGTAGTGGTTGGTACGAATTTGCATAAAAATGTCCCTAGTGCAACACTGGACAGGGTTGCCACAGTCAGGGAATACTGGGAAAACCGGTAAATGCCAGGGAATTTTTAAAAAGCAGGGAACACCTGGAAATTTCAGGGAGAATGACGAAAATGTCTGGGAAAAATCGTCAAATCACTTTCATTTGCTTTACGAGTGGGTTTGGCGTTGCAAGCACCAAATTATGCCTGACAACCATTTATATTTATGTCTTTCTAACAATCTGACACTTGTTCAATTATCAGGGGATTTCATTAAAATGTGTCAATGAATCCGGGAAATGTCTCGAAATTTAATTTTCCGAATTTTGTGGCGACCCTGACTGGAGCATCATTTCAGACAAATTTTAAGGAAAGAGGCAGCGGAAGGTGTTCGAAAGAAGTACACTGGAATCGTATTTTGTTCACCGCAGTAATTGTTTTCTGTCACAGATTTTGTGTTATTTGTGTCACTTTTTTACAACCAATGAGAACGGAGGAGCGATAGAAAGCCTGTCAACAAATGTTAATTGATTCCATAATGTACCTACTATCATTTTGTTCTCTTGGTTCAATTTATTTATCGTTTGCTGCAATGGGCTTTTTATTTCATAATTATTTTAACGTGATCAATTGAATCATTTGTCCTGCCTTATCATTTACTTAGTGTGAGGTCGTGCTTAGCAGTAATGCCAGAGCCAAAACGAATGTAAACTGCTCAGCGAACATGTGGTCTCCAACTTTTTCTGCGAGTCCAGGATGGGAGTGAATGTGAATACAAACGCTTTTACGATTGCCAGATTTGCCCTATTCAACACTTGAATCCAACAAAACATTTACCTTGTCCTGTCGATTTGACAACTATGCGTGAGTACCTCTACGAACGTACGAAAGTCGCAGACTCGCGAGTTGAGGCATGTGCAGTGCATGGCGCTACCGGTCGCATACGCGCGTGCGCGGCTATGCAACGTTCGCGCGTCATTCGCTCGCGTGCCCGCTGACTTTGTTGCCAGATTTTCTGAACAAAATTGTCCTTTAAGATAAGCAGAAACGGTGGGTTTTACCTGTAAGAAAAATTGAAAATTTTAAACATTCTACATTCATCTTAATTATTTAATCACTGTTGTTGTCAGGTGATGCGGTAATGGCAAACCACGCGAAAAATGGAAAGAAGAACAAAAGTCGTTTTACTCAAAGAGCCGTCCATTAATGACATCACACTGGAAAAAAAAACACATTTGATCTGGAGTCCAGACTCTTAAAACATCGACAAGAAAAAGTACTCTTGATTCAATCAGAATCTAGCTTAAATCAAGAATCAAGCCTCTTAATTTAAGCGGATTTCGTTTTGATTCAAGCAAAAATCCGATTGAATCAAGAGTATTTTTTCTTGTCAATGTTTTCAAGAGTCTGGACTCTAGATCCAATGTGTTTTTTTTCCAGTGTGGGCACTTTTACCAATTTATGACCCCTCTTTCCCCCCTAAAGTCAAATCTCTTTTTCGCCTACCGTCATTTCAAGAGGTTTTTGTACCGATTCTTATTAACTACCGTTACCCCCTTATCTCCCCTGGGTATTTGAGGTCATCAATGGACGACCCTATATCAGATAGTGCCTCTAAACAATAATTGTTTCCGTGCCCAGCGTGAAGCATCGCAGAAAACCTCTGAAACCTCTGAAAGATTCAGGATTCAATCCAATGAGGAAGAACGTAAGCAGTCAAGAGTTTTGACCTCAAAAAAGTCAGAATTTGATTTGTCTTCCGAAAATTTCATGAAAAATCAATCATGAGTACAACGATTCTGCACAATAAAATCAGGATAAGAGACGATTTCTTCGAATGAGGAAATCGAGAAAGTATTGAAAACTACTGATACGGATGAAGCAGATCTTAGGATTTTTCCAAAGTAGAATACACCTACCTCCTTGAACAATGTTAACTGTAATGAAGGCAGTGACATTAATCATATCGTTCGACAGGATATGGATTTTTTGCTAACCAACGCACGGAAATTACACAAAATTAAACTGCATGCAGAAAAAAATAGTAAAGATGGAATAAACATAAAAATTGTTTATAGATCATAACAATATATTGAGTCAGGCGTAAATTTTTTACTTTTCCAATGTGGGCATCGTGAAGTCTAAACAATTTTCTGTTTGTGGTTACTCTTCCTGGTAAAAATTGGCGATAGGAGCTGCGTTTCAAAATACCATAGGAGTTCTTATAGCCGACTAAAGAAGGCTATTGAAAATCATATAGTTGGCCGTAGAAGGCTGAGCAAATCATACCTAAACCTATAGCCGGGCTATACGCAGCTATAAAAAAGTATACAGTCGGGCTATAGTTCCTATCGCCGGGCTTTACACTATCGCCATTGGCTATAAAAGGCTATAAGAAATAGTGTAGAAATTCGTGTGCTTTAGAAATCATTAAGTTTGATACGGAACTACCTAATATTTACAAAACACACATTATATTTTCCTTTAAAACATATTTTTTTTCATCAATTAAAATGAGAATAGTCCAAACAGAGTGTGCAAACATTTCAAAATCATGAGTTGAAAAACGCTGACTCCGCGAGATTAAATATTAGAGCCTAACCCAAAGCGGAGCGGCGACGCACTGGCGCCTACAAACCTAACAGGGATACTTCACGCATTGCGCAATGCGTGAAGTATCCCTGTTAGGTTTGTAGGCACCAATGCGCCTTTCGCGCTCTCTGCCCGCCCGCCGCGCCGAAGCGTGCCACGGCGTCTGAAGCATCTATTTCACACCAGAGGTATTGCACAATATCATAAAAAATTGAAGGCGCTCCAACATATTAAGAATGACAGGCATCCTTCAAAAGTACGGAGCTTTCCTCGCAAAATAAATCAAGATACTACGGCACAAAAAGAGATCGGCAGTCCAAAAACTAACTAAGTCCTAGTTTCCGTATTTAGTAACGTTTAGCATAAACTTTATCGTCTGGCTGTTGCTTAATCGCCATCGGCTATAAAAGGCTATAAGAAATTGTACAGCCGGCTACAGAAGCTATTGGAAATCTTACAGCCGGCTTTAGGTCTATAGTATTTTGGAACACACATTCTACTGCCAATTTTTACCAGGGCTTTTTTCCGCTCCAGCAAATGGTGGCCACAGAATGAACCATCGCGCGCACTTGTTGCGGCGTCGTACCTGCAGTGCGGTTCGCGTCTGGAGTGATTGAAGGGGCGGACGGGCGAAAATACTCGTGACGGTAACGAAGTGGTTGAGGAATTAGCGAGACAGGGGCAGGTGCTCATAATAAACGATGGGAGTTACCGGGGGCATAATGAGCGCCGCTAATGCTAATAATGGCTTAATTTGCAGGCCGAGAGCGGCGCGCGGCGGCTAATCACTGCGCAGACGACCACCGCCGATTTACGTCCGTCCAGTCGTAGTCGCGTCACGCGTCACGGCCTCGCCGAACGCTACGCCACGGGAATACGTCCTCTCGAATTTACCGAGAGGAAAAAACCTCGGATATACGCACCAATGGCCCCTTGATCCTTAGCAAGGGCCACAAAAAGCACCCTCTCACGCCAAAATCTCATATTAATTTTGGGTATTCAGTTTCTAAGAAATTCTAATGTTTATTAACCTATCTTTTCCTCTTTTTCTTCTACCTCATCCTTTTTCTCTGCCTTTTATCCTTCTGTTTTTTTCTTCTTCTTTTCCTTCTTTCTTAATTCCTTTTCTTTTCCTCCTTTTTCCTTTTTTCTCTTTTTCTTTTCTTTCTTCTTCTGCTTCTTTTTATTTTTTCTTCTTCCTCTTCTTCTTCTTCTTCTTCTTGTCCTTCTTTTTCTTCTTCGTTTCTTTTTTCTTCTTATTTTTTACTTCTTCTTTTTCTTTTCTTATTTCTTCTCCTTCTTTTCTTACTTTTTCCATTTTTATTTCTTCCCCTTCTTTTCCTTTTTTTTATTTTTATTTCGTCTCCTTTTCCTTCTTCTTTTTCTGCTCCCTCTTTTCCTTCTTCTTTTCTTCTTTTTCTTCTTCTCACTCATTTCTCCTTCTTCTCGCCCTTCTTCTCTACGCAAGCAACTCAACTGCTACAGTGCTACACTCTTAATTGGGTTTTTAAAGGATGCAACTATTCGGCCTCTAAGGCCACGCTAGGAAGTATCTTTTCTCAATGAAGGCGTTTTTTATGCGTCGCACTCTTCATCAAATAATTACGTCAAGCAAACGCACCACCTGCTAATCTGCGTGATGCCACAACCACAGGGTTATTCAATGATGCAACTATTCGGCCTCTGAGGCCACGCTAGGAAGTATCTTTTCCCAATGAAGGCGTTTCTTATGCGTCGTCGTTCTCTACAGTCGCCTGTCGCAACATCACCTTTCAATAATACTTGAGTCTGTTGCCTTGTAAATAATGAGATGTCTCGGAAACTGTGTCTCCGGGCAGCTTTCATGTATCAATTAATTGAAAATACAAAGTTAGTGGGACTAGGCATCAGGTAGAAGGATGAAGGATCCATGTATTGGCAAAAACAGCTTGAATAATGTGATTTTTTGACACTAAATGTGTAATCGGGACCCAAGTTTTTATGTTTTTTGTTTTCAAAGAATGTTTTGGCACATATTAGTTTCATACCAAGGCGTAACACCGCCCCCCATCCCCTCCCCAAACAAAATTTTAAATCCGTAAGTCGATGTCGATGAAAATGAATCGGAGTTGTAAAAACAAGTCGAAATCGACGGTTCATTTATTGAATACACAACCATATCGGCAAGCCAACTGTCATTAGCCCATGATGCTCAGGTAACTGGAGTTGAAGAAATCAATTTTTTGAACGCAGTTGGACTTCAAACCATACCTCCTCACATACTAAGTGCTTCGGTCATCAAAGATTCAGTGATTCTACAAAAAACGAAAAAAGCCATGTAAGCACTCAGGACCCACTATCATCTTGATATGAGTTTCGAAAGAAGTGTGCTTTATCAATTTTTTGCTCAGTTTCTCGCGGCTTCCATGGAATCAAGGTTGCCTTTTTCACTTGATTTTCCTAATATTTTCTCATCAAAAGTAGGAAAAGGTCTCGAATGGTTGGGCAGAATCACGATCAAACCTCTATGCTGTTTCGTCCTGCTTTATTAAGGACACGGATTTTGAACAATTTTGAACTGTTAATTTTCATTTCAAAGGGCCTCGCTTCAAGTATCCCAGTGGCAGGTAGACATTCCCATTCTGCTTGGCTTATTCCCCAAAAACCAGGAATTCGGGAATTTAATGGGCACTCTTTATTTCATCAGTAAAACTCGTTAACTTCGTAAAAAGGAGAAATAACTGGACATAGCATTAACCAGAATTAGCCTAAGGATATTGAACAGGGTGTCTACCGTCTAATTAAGTGTACAAGCTAGAAAAGCGGAAAATATAAGAAAATTTTTATCAGAAAAGAGTAGAAAATTATCAGGAAAATGGATCAAGAAATTCTGAACGTTTCAAGCATTTCCCAAACATTTAATTCATTTAATTAAATTTGTTACTTTTTTTAAATCTGACAAGTGTGGATTTATTCCCGCAGAAAATCAGGATTTTTTTCTTTTCTTTTTTTTATTATTAGCACGAAAAACTAGTCAAATCCAAAATGAAAGTCTAGTAGACACCCTGTTAAACTTTGCCGAATTTACTCTCATTTTTAAATCTGTTTACTAAGCAATACTTAGCAATATCCTGACTTGAAATTTGCAACTATTTATTCGTCAGAGTCTCCGAAAACTTCAGAGGAAGCCTCAAGGCGTAAGGCGTAAGGTCGTTCCGTTCGCTGTTGAAAAGATAAACACGAGAGGAAGTTAAGTAAAATGAAATACAGTTAGGCAGATTCTAGATAAATCCCTACTACCTAACCTGACAACGCCAATAGCATCCATCGCGGGATCCGTATTAGCGTAGGTAGTTGAGTGGTCTTATCGCCGGGTTCGAGCGCGCTACAAACTTAAACCACTTTCGTACACCGGATTCGCCCCGTTAGTTACGCGGTTTTCTCACAAAGAGCAGGGCACGGCGCCCCCCACCATCCATCCCCCACTCGACGGCTATCTCGCCGCTGCTCGAATCAACACCGGCCGGCTCCAGTCGAGGCGAGCGCGCTCGCGACGAGCCATCTCCGTGAATCTTGACGTTTTTTTGTTGTTTTCTCGCGGATTCCTAGATCTGTTTGGTTTTCTTTCCTTCCGCGGATTTTGGTGTCTGTGTGTTTGTATTTGTGCTAATCCTCGTGTTTGTGTGTGTGCTTTGCAGGAGCGAGCGATGGGCACCCCCGAAGACGCGGCCCTGAACTCGGATGCGGAGTCCGATCCCGGATCCGACCTCGAGGACCCTGAGAAACTCCTCGAGACCCTCCTCGGCGAGCTCGGGACCCTGACTGAGGTGAGTTTGTTTGACTATCAATATTTGGGAGAGCTGAGAGTCGTCGAAATATGGGTCGGTTCCTGGTGTTGGAACCGCATGATTTCCGCACTTGCCTTTGTTTGCTGCTCGCGAACAAAGTATCATGAAATTCTATGTCATCAGGAAAAACTAGGAATATAATACTGCCGTGCTAAGGAAAAACACCGTATGAACCTTCAGGCGTTGCCAAATTTCTTTTTATAAAAGTCGAATTTTCTGTTAAACTTTTTAACATTTTCCTTCCAAGCGTTCAAATAATTTTGTTCGGCATTTCACCTAAAGGTCCTGAAATTTTCATGGAACAGACCTTTCTAACATTTTCCTTCCAAGCGTTCAAATAATTTTGTTCGGTATTTCACTTAAGGGTCCTGAAATTTCCAAAGAACAATATTCCTAACGTTCCTTATTAATAAACATTTTATCGAAGGAAAACTGGCAGCTCTCGAATGTTCATACGGCGTCCTTACTTAGCACGGCAGTATAGGTCATGGATCAGGATTCTGAATGCGTCAAGCGTTTTGCAACTACCTGCAGTTTAGCACATGCACAAGTGAAACATTTGATTTAATTTCGCAAAATGCGTTGGTTCGTGAAATTAACGAATGTCACTTTAATTGTGCAAAAAATCAGGAAATACCATTTAAAATATTAGGAAAAGTCAGGAAACTATCAGATGAAATCCTAGCAGGCGCCCTGAATCAATTTGTATTGGTTAAAGTGTGGCATTGAAATGGGCTTAATTTTAACCATTTCCAAAGAATAAGTACAAATTCTAAAAGGGGTCAAGCCAAAGTATTGGAAATTGATTTTTTGGCATTTTCTCATCGATGAAAAATAACTTACCAGCGGGGAAAATATTGCACTTTTTCTCCCCATAAGTAAGAGCTTAGGTGCGCCATAAAATGAGTTTAGAAATTCTGAAACTATAAAAAACTACTGAATCTACTGATAATGACTTCTCACTCAAATTGGCTCCCGATAAGAAGATCAAACCGATGGATAGCACAAATTGAGCTTTTATAAGTAGGACGTTACATAATTAGCTTGTATGTGTAAAAAGTAACCTAATTAGCTTTTACAGGCGAATTATTAAGTTTTTGTCTTGATGAAAACTCGTCAGCTTCGGAAAGGGAACATTTCAAAAATTCAAAATGGCTGAATTTGAGTGGGTTACCCGAAGGTTTGAAAATACTTCACAGCATACCTCATTTGGCTTCTAAAGAACATTCCTAAAACAGTTTTATCCAAGGAAAGCTGATGCTTGACTTCTCACTAGTTTTTTGCCTCACCTGAATAATTGGATCCAGAGATCCAGACTTTTTAGAAAATTCGAAAAGAAAAACATACTCTTGATTCACGCGGATTTTTGCTTGAAGCTAGAGCCCAGCCTCTTAATTTAAGATTTCCTTTTGAATCAAGCAAAAATCCAATTGAATCAAGTATATTTTTTCTTTGGAAATTTTTGAAGAGGCTGGATTCTGGATCCAAGGGACTTGTTCCCAGTGTATTACAATAGTTATTAATTGCCCCTCAAAGACTTATACTGTGTCGCAGCGCGCCGTAGCGGCAGATCTCGTCCCTAGATCGCCCCGAGAAGTCGCGGGATTATCCTCGTGTCGTAACTCCCCGGAATGCACCATGAGCATCACCCACGTGGTTGAAGGCTCGGAGAGTGGCGCTGTGGGTACTGGTAATTAGCCCATTAGTCCGGTTGGCGCCGCGCCGCGCCCATCAGCGACGCGCGACGCTACGATTTAAATGAGGCCCAGGAGAGCCCCGGTCGCCCAGGTACGTCAGACGTCACTCTCCGGCCTCGGGCCCGACGCGACGCGACGTCTCCGTCTGCCTCACACCGTGAGGTCGCGTCAATAAACTTGAATTCGCGCACGAGGACCCGGACCAGACGTGAGACTAAAAGTCCACGACGTTTTGACGTCAGCGATAAGGCGTCCGTGCACGTCTTTGGATTCTTCCTCGGGGACCGTCCGTAAACGTCAGACCCTCAGAAAGAGGCATGGGAACGTAGCCCTCGTCCGACGTCCTCCAAATCGGAAGACGCAAGAGAGGAAGAAGAAAACGGAGGAGGAGGATGAGGAGAAGGAGGAAGAGTAGGAGAAGACGAGAAGGAAAGAGAAGGAATGAAAAAAAAGAAGCAAGAGGAAAAATGAAGAAAAATAAATCCTGTTTTCTCTTCTTCCTCCTCCTCCTCCTTCCCCCTTCTTAGTACCAGGCATGGTCCTTACTTATACCCCTTGAGTACCAAGTATGGTCCTTGTACCCCTTGTAGAGGTATCCAAGACTAACTGAGAGAAGAAGATGAAGAGAAAGCAAACGGTGCGACATTTTGTTGTTCACTCGCTTGTTTGTGTTTAATTTAAATAATAATTTGTTTAATTGTTGATCGTCTTCAATTATTATTTTAATTCTTAATCGCGGCCAAACACTCGATTTTTAGTAATTTATCTTCCCGCGGCAATTTGTCGGAGGAACGTAACAGCCCGACCCGTGGAGACAGCATCTGGGAAAAGTTTCATTCCTGCAATTCGAACTTGGGACAAATCCCATGAAAGACATGACCCCAGGAGTCTGAAGCCCTTGGACTACATTTTGCAATCGGGAACTAAAATTTCTAACTCAGTTTAGATTCAATGTATGTACCATTAGTTTCCCTGTACACGTAAGTGGTTTTACAGATGAGCAAGAAATTGTAGTTCCTAGTTACGAAATTTAGTCCAATTTTGCAAATTTCTTAAAAGGGGTAGTAGGGGGAGAGGGGAGATTTTAGGGTGTGAAAGGATGTCACTGTGTGGGAGTAGTATACGCATCCAGAGCAATCAAAAAGCTAACCCGGTCCCGAGCAACAATCCATCTTGCTAATCCTACATCTATATCATGCAGCTCTGGGATTCAACTTTGCCCTGTGCAGATTTTAACTCAACAACGACGCCAAATGTATCCCCCAAATAACTTTTTAAGAATCCCAGCAAATTCTTTGATCTTTCCAGAGTCTTTTGTCTATGATTAAAGTTCGCTCAGTGACGCATGGTGTTTCTTGTGATTCACCCACATTTGAAAGAGCGAGAACAGGTGACTCATAGTTTTGGTAAATCACATCAGATAATGTGATGCGATCCATTATGTAGTCTCCCACCTTGGCACCTTCCGAGGTGTTCGGTTGACCTTGACGACTGACCTGTGTGTCGCACAATCGAAGTCAATTCGCTGATCCCAGACTGTCGGTATGTAATTAATGAATGTTAATTAGTGACCGATTTTTGAAAAATCGAGGTATCAATTTTAAGATGAGCGCAGAATGAAGGACAACCTCCCCCCCCCCCCCCCCCAATAAAAAAAAACTATCCCTTAGAATCTGGGAATAAAGTACAAAGTACCTACTGTCGAAGAATACTGAGCACAGGAATTTGTCGATTAACCTTCGATGCCGAGAAATCGAAATCCATCCAAAAGAATCGACAGGTATTTTTCCAAAGAAACATAGTATTAATTTATTCATTTTAAGATTTCGGGAATGACTTCAAGTAAGAGTTGTTTTTCTTTTTAAAAAAATTATTTATCTAGAACTGATATTATGATTTCTTGAAAATAACTATCATTTTTCTATATTAAATTTTCAGTGCATCTCAGCATGAATTGTACCAACTCTCGGGATCAGTTAATGAAACCGTGCCCTTGCATTATTTACTGACACTATCGGTTACCTTGACCATATAATGTAGCGAAAGAGGAGACCTTGCCTATTGTGAGTTTTGAACTACATAATTTCATTCACTTGGCATCTCATTCATGATCGCTTCATCGAGAAAATCAACCGATTTAATCTCGGAAACAGGATTTTCCTTATTAGAACGTCCATACGTCCAACGATGTTCGGCAGGGCGATTTAGTTTCTAAAAATATAAGGAAATGTCACTAACTCCATGAAAAGTCAAGAAAAATTGGGGAAACTGTATCATTAAATCTTGCATTATTATCTCCCAGCTGTAACAACCTAGTTTAACCGATCTTGAATCGCGGTTGTTTTCTGAAGGGGAGAAAGCCTTCTTTCAATGAGCCCTGAAATGCGAAAAAAGACAAGTAAACTAGGTCTCATCTGGATATGGATTTGCTCATTTTTGAAAGCATTCGATTCAACTGTTTTCATCTGTATGTAACCACAATTCCTCACGGCCCTATCGACGTAAAATGTAAAATGTTTTCTTTCTCTCGTCTTTGAACTTAGTTTTTTTAATCAGCCACTATTTATAGTTTCATAATTTAACATGAACATATTAAAAAATTAGGAAATATAATATGAAAATCTCTCTGCGATGGTCTGTTTATATCTATGAATCATGCATGCGTATGATCGCGAAGAGCAACTTCCGAGTTGAAATGCCTGAACTTTTCATTTTTTAATGTTAGGGAACATAAATGTCTAATTTTCATACTTTTCAACCTTACGAAGTCAGAAAAAGCCAGGATATTCCACCTTTCTCCGAGATAACTTTGCAGGAGCACGAGAAAAGCAGAAAATGTTGAAACCCGTGAAATGTTTTCACCCTGTTCATGATGTTTCAATGTGCATTTTGGCTACTCCGCGTGGTATCATGCTCGTGATCTCGCGACAACGTCTGACGGACGTATGTCCGTCTTGTTTACGGCCGCCGTAAAGAAACTTATTACCCGCTCCCAAATTGAACTCAGGTTATTTTACGAAGTGACTACGACCTGCAGCGTGTTTACGGATCGTTGGCTGTTAAAAGTTCCTCCCAAGCTGTGCTCAATCTCCACCAGGGCTGATCTTCAGTGGCGTGGCGTGCTTTGCGATACATCGATTGATCTGCTATTTAACAGTGGCGTGGCGTGAAGGATCGATTATCGATATATCGCCATTTGAAGCTATGGTAAAGAATCGATTACTAAGGTGTTCGCTGCGTACACCCTGATAATCGATCCTTTTCCATAGGTTTAAATGGCATGATAATCGATATATCGCAAAGCACGCCACGCCACTGCTATTTAAACCTATGGAAAAGTATCGATGAACGGGGTGTTCGCAATCAACACCTTAATAATCGATTCTTTATCATAGCTTCAAACGGGGGAATATCGATAATTGATTACTCGAGAGAGTTTTCAGTCAGAGCCCGACAACGGTGATCGGCGAACTGTTCTACTATCGCAACGCGAGTGTCACCAACGAAACATGTAAACAGTGAGCTTGAAGTCTGAATCCAAATGGCACGTGCTTTTATATTATGTGCCTTCTTTCTCATTTTTTTCCTGTCCAGATGCTGTACTCCAAAATACGGTAAAATTAATGGGTCTACATAAAATAATTTTGACGTTTTTCTTCTGTCAGAATAATATTTTTAAGTTGCTTTCCTCCTCTCTGCATTTCAGAGAAAATGTAGTTTAATGCATCATGCACAAAATACGCCCAAAAATCGTCGGTTCCTAGACGAAGGGACGTAACTCCATTTCAATGACGCGATTGTGAAATGGATGAAGCTGAAAACGAGTATGGGTCAGAATCAATGTCTTAGCTTGCCCTTTTGATATTCAAATCACTACCAAAAGCATTAAATAACAAAAAATAACTGAGTGGGTGTGTTTTATTATTTAAGTGAAGATAAAGCGAGAGCACCTTATGGTGTCTGCGAATGGTCGGCACAACGCAAGACCCTCGTGAAATCAAACCTACGCTGCTGTTCGCACATGTTGGCGGAAATGGAGGTTGATTATTATATTCTAGTCTTTTTTTAAGGATTTCTGCAGGTTGGCAACACTAGAATTCGCCCACTGATATGTATGTTAATTGAATTATACTGAAGTAGGCTGTCCCACCTTGCATCGAATATTATAAAAAATTGATTTAAATGAAGGTTGAACAGTGTTCGGCAACTTCCGAGAAACGCCACTCTCCAGTCGCCGTGCGCCTTCAATTTCGTGGATATGCTCAAACATCTCTTGCGAGTTAAAATAGTCAAATCGATCGGGTTAACCAAAGTTATTTATGAGTATCACGATTCAGCTGGGCTTGTGTTCCCATTTGTTGATAACAACTTCTCTTGTACTTTTCACACTTCCCGACAGGGCAGTTGCAACAAAGACGGACTCGTTATTTTTTTCTATTTATTCTTTTCAAATTGCTGCACCTTGAAGATCAGCAAGAATCAATGTCCAAAAGATATACATAATTCTATGTCCCAATGCTGCAAATTTATGTCAGAAATGCTGATCCATTAAAAAAATGAAGTGATAGTACTAGTCTACCCAATGATTGCGAGAGTGCCGTCCCATCGCCTTAAATTAATCATGATTTTGCACAGAAAAGTCCCGTGCTAAAAGTTGCACCTGAATATTTCGAATGAGCATCATTGAGAAAGCATTTCAAGTTCTGACCAGAGTCTTATTGTGCTTTCGTGCCAAGTTCAGCCTTGAGCCGGAAATGATGCAAGTTCAGGCTTTTTATAACCTTTCAATTCGTGTGGCAGATAAAATTCCTTTTCACCGTTATCTTGCACGAAGTAAGCTAGTGATCTTTCTTTTAGAAGTCGCGGTAGCACTTCAGCTTTTCTCACTCCAGAATTATAATTATCAGTGATGATATAATGCAGTTTCTCTCCGTCTCTCACCCCCTCATCTTCCCCTGCTCCCCCCTTCTTTCTTCGTCGGACTCAACACTAGTGTCCTTAGTTTTTCCCTCCGCCCTTATTGCAATATTTGTCTTTGCTGAGAAATTTTGATCTTTCGATTATTGCCAATCCCTTGCATAGTCTAAAATATTTTCATTATTCGTTTTCCTCAAATATTGCAAAAAGAGGCAGACATCAACTTCACTGGCTCTGTTATCGCCCGTTGCCTCTGGCCAAGCCTCAATTATTTTATTTCATCTTTTTTTTATTTTTTTGTTCAGATAACGGACACCCTTATCACTTTACACTAGCTACAAGGTTACCGAGAATTAAGCCTGTTTTGTTTGTGAGCTTTAGCTGTCAGAGAGGAATGTTTGTCTTCTTTTAATTTCTGCAAGCTCATAACGGCTAGAAAATCAAATAAAAGTATATGCGAACGACCCAGCCGCAAAAGCTTATTCGCCCCTTTTCTCTAATTCTCTAAACTATCGGATTACCAGGGAGGGAGAGTGAGAGAGCGAGAGAACTCTAAAACGTCGAAGCATGCTTATTTTGTATATTTAAAGAAAAATAGGTAAATTGGAGAATTCCGATTATGGTCTTAAAATTATTCCCCGTCATTAAAGTTGTCAAAAATTTTCCTCGGGGTGGAGTCAAAGGTCTGTAGTCAAATATTTCTCATGAGAGGAGGCGATAGAGTGAAACAATTCCCAAAATCACGGTAAATAACTATTTTAGGGGAAATCTGCCAGTGGTGCCCCCCTCCCCTTCTTTGCTATGCTATTATCCCGGTCAAAATCGCTCTTTGTTTCTATGCGGGTACAGGAATCATGCATTTTTCCCTTCTTCACGGATCTCCGCTTCTTGTAATTGATAATATTACGTTAAAAGTGGGAATGTCAAGAAAATTCTACAGACGTATTCAGGGATTTTCTGTTAAATTTATAAAAAAAATCAGGGATTTAAGTCCACGATTTTGTGACAGAGCAAAGCAAGGGAAAAGTTAGAATTTTGATTATGTTTGTAAATCTGGATTTTTTCTCTCCCAGAAAAAATGGCAACTGGGAATCCCTATCTGTCTAGAGCGGAAAAAGCGAGGGAGAGAAGGTTTTCTTTATCAGTGGTGCTCTTGATGCTCGCTGTATTTTTCTCCCGAAACAGGAAACTCCTTTTTCATCGCTGAGCGTGCTCCTTGCCACCCCGCACTCTGGCTGAGGACCTCAATCCCTACAAGAACCAAAACCAGCCATCCCTCGGTTCAACTCTTCCCTCATATCAAATGCAGGGTAGCAACATCTCCGCTGTTCATCATGCCTTTACACAACGTTTCAACACACCATGGTTAAAAATTAATGAAATTTGCGTAAATAAATTCAGCGCCGCCAACGAGATTTTTTTAGTGTTATTGAAATTTCGAGCTACGAAAAGTACTAACGTTCTCGGCGCACTTTGATCTCCTGAGTCCAAAAATACTTCCCGGTTTTCCGTATCACCCTCCAGTTTTTTGGGGTACCCAATTTTTCCCCAAAATATTCTGCGAAATTCTAGTCTTGCCGTTGCAAGGAACAAAGTCAAGAGTTTCCAAAGGTAGCCACTGAATCCGGAAATGTCCAAAGTTTTTCTCATCCAGTTTTTCAGGAGAACTAGGTATTGGTTCTCGACAGGGCTATTTACGCTGTTTTTTAAAGGGTGTACTTATGAAGTTATGTCAGAGAAAATTGGTTTTTTTCGAAAACTTGAGGGTTATAAAAATAAACTTGAGGGTTATCAATTTCGGATTCAGTGCATCTTAAAACGCTTGATGTACAGCTCTGCAAACCGGAGAAACTTTTGATCTTGTCTTAGAGCTTTTCGCAGCATTTACCCTTAAAAAATTGGCCATCCCGGAAAACCGGTGGGTGATAGAAAAAACGGAGCTCATTTTTGGATGAAGGTGCGGTCGAAATACGCCAGAGGTCAAGTCTATACCGAGAGTACCAGGGGCGTGGCGTGAATTGCGATGTATCGATTGTTACGGCATTTAAACCTATGATAAAGAATCGATTAGTAAGGTGTTCGCTGCGAACACCCTGTTTATCGATCCTTATCCATAGGTTTAAATGGCATAACAATCGATATATCGCAAAGCACGCCACGCCACTGGAGAGTACCCTTTTGACCCCCTTTTTTTAATGCACTGTGCCGTCTGGCATCCCCGTACGAGCCGCTATTTGCTCTTGGGCTCTGCTCGTGGGTCTTATTTTTGGGTTAGGGGGGGGGGAGGCTACCCCTTGAGCCTTTCCGAGGGCGCTTCCCGCTTCCTGTTTCGTTTCTAACTTAATTTTAGACGGAAGACGCGACCGTCGTCGATCGATGCATCGATCTATTACTCCTTCGTCGCCTCGAGTCTTTGAAGTTTCTTCCGGGGCCTCCTTCCACCTCGCCCCCTGCGTGGTTCCGCACCCTTCGGAATCGCCCTCCAATCGGACGGCTTCCTCGAAGAAGGGCGTAAGTATCCTAGGGCGCCCGTGCTGCTTATGTCGTTCTTCGTATAATCCCTCGAATTGGTTTCCGATATCATCTCTTTGTCTCGGCCGCGGCTTAGTAATGGGCCGAAATTAAAAGGACTTCGCGGGGGAGGTTAAGTCGCTCTGATCCGCCAGCCGTGACTCACGACGACTTCATTCGAGCTGCCGCTCAGTAGGACCCATTCGAATTTTCTCCGGAAGAGTGATCGGAAATTTCTTTTTGAGAGTGCGCTTTTTTAACCGTGCTAACTCAAGTTTTTCTCAGACTGAAAGGATTGCCTTTTTATCATTTCTGCGGAAAATAATTCATGGAAACAAGCGGTTTTTAATAAACTGAAATTCAGTATAGAACAATTTTGCCATCCAAAGCAAGAAAGTCGAATCTCAAATCTACATTTTTCAAATTGGTGTTGATTATTTATTTCTCTCTAAGAAACTTAACTAATCACAAGAAAATTGACCATCATTATTAGGGGCATTATCCTTATCCACACACATCATCATATTCACTGACATCGATTTGTCGTTTCCCAGGCAAAGGAACGTAACTAAAATTCAAGCTGTCAGAATTCACACAAAAAATAAAAGTCTTTTCTTAAGACTCCTTACAGGAATATTCCTGTACAAGTTCTCTCCAAAATGTTCTGATTTTTTTGTATAATCTAAGGAAAAATCAGGGAAATATTCGGTTATAAGTGCCCGACAGGTTTCTGTTGGAAAAACAATCAATTTTTAAGTAGAACTTTTGCTATTTTGCATGAATGGCCGTAGCTACGTCTACTTGTCTTGGAAACGATGAATTGCATCTGCATCATCCCCCTAGACTTGATTTTCTCTTATTCGAGCGGACTATTGTGCGCCTCCAGGAAGGAGATGTCGACTTTGCAGTCTGGAAAATGCCTATCTCCGCGGGGGAGTGATTCCTATATAGTTTTATGATTTAATGACAGTAGCGTTGAAATTGTTTTAGAGGGTCGCTACCCGGCACCCCCCCCCCTCACAACTCTGCAGAAGAAGCCGTCGTCGTCGTCTTGGCGGGGACGCGCCTCGTAAAGATGATTTTTCATCGTTTTGTAATCTTGTAATGGGGCTATTGCAGCCACTTTTCGGCAATCATTTCCGCTTTACGACGAGCGGGAACTGGAGGTAGCGCAATCGAATCACGCTTTTATGACTCTTAAATTCGCCGTGATTCTGGTTTGGGCACATGGATGTTGGTTCACGGGGTCTCTTTTTTTTCTTACTCTCTGTCTTTTTTCACCAAGATTTCCTCCCAGATTATTGGTTTTGCGCGTTAATCAGTTTTCTGAGAGATACCGATACTGTAATCACTTTCACTCACTCTTTGCACTAATCAGTACGGGGCGGGGCCGTTAGAGTGTACAGGGTGGCCCAGGATTAAGTACGAATAATGAAAGAGTCGATTATTTGGGTCAAAATAAGACGTTTTTGTGGTATAACCTTTTTTTTCTAAAAATGCTTCCCCTGAGGGTCATGGCCCCCCAAAGTTGGAGAAAAAAATCGTCCTTTTTAACAATGTGACAATGTTTATCAACCAATACTGATGAAAATTGGTAATTGGGGGTAATTTTTAGCGCTTTTTTTCATTTTTGACCTCCCAAAAAGGGAAAACGCATTTTCACCAACTTCAAAGATTATAAACTGGAATGGACCGGGAATAGGACGCACGGCAAGGGACAAATGAAATGAGAGTGGGAGCGGAGACAGGAATTCGGGAATGGGTTGATCAAAGATTACAGCAAACATTGGCGGATCCAGCTAATTGGCAACACTGTCTTTCCCTCATTTAAACCTGTGAAAATGTATCGATTCTTGAAAGGGCCAGGTGCTCGGCCAAGAATCGATTATTTAGCATAGGTTTAAATGGAGAAAATCTAGTGTTGCCAAATTGCTAGATCCGTCTCTGACAGCGAACGTCCGATTTGTGGAATCTTAATTCCCGTTTTTGGCATCTACAAGCCGCGTTGTCTCAACTCTCCTTGGAAAGGGACTTTAGGTTATCCGCGCGGGGTCCTAAACAAATCCGAAATGCATCCGCGGAAGGTGAGAGCATTGACTGCACTCGTCAATTTCCCAGCGAGGCACCTTGGCCTTGGATCCTCCGACGGAGGCTGAGCGAAAAAAAGGGAATTCGGGTCCGAGGGGCGGCGGCGGTGGTTGCGGAGGCGAAGACCTGAATCAATATTTCATTAACGTGATTGTTCTTGGCTGCGGCGGACCCATTGTCGTGTGCCGGCCCGCGATCCAACCGCGCTTCGTGAACCCCGTGTTAATACGTCGTCCCCCCGACGTAAGGGCGCATCTGTATCTCCACATGAGCCTCGAGCAGCATAGAGTTGTACGGAGATCAGGGGTCACGTGGAAGTCAAGATACGTCCTTTTATCGGAGGAGCCACGAATATTGTTTACACAGGCCCGCGCCACCACTGCCTCGCCCCGCACGAGACGCCAACATTCCCGCAGGACATAGCACATCGCACAGGTGCAGCGTTGCACGCTCTGCTGCACAGTGGATCGAGTCAATAGGAGGGGTCGGACGAAATTTGGAAGCTTTAACGCATATAACTCCGTTTATACAAAGCTTTTAGGTTCTATTAGTGGTTCTATTGGTTTCCTCGTAAAATTTTCTTCCAGAAACACCCCTTTAAATTCAAAATGGGACGAAATAAACAGCAAAATTTGCAGTTTTAGTCAAAAATTTTATGTCCGACCTCTCTAATTGACTCGATCCACTGTGCGTCGAACTCTGCTCAATTGATAAACTTGAGGGATATCCTGCCGGAGGTCCAATAGCAGTTGCTGAGAGGAAAAAGGTCCTAACCAACGTTTTTAGGACCTTGGAACTGATAGTCTTCAGAAAATGAAGGGTATTCGAAGAATTTGTCCGAAAACTGGTGCTAAAAATCAGGATTTGAGATAAAAGTTGGCCGTCCGATAGATTTTTTTTATCGAGCTATTTTTGTGGAGTTACACTCGCCTTGCGTGAAGTGATGACGTCGTTGTTCCGCAGTTTGCCTACCGCGAAAAATTAGTATTTGAAAAACTTATGAAATCAGGATTTAGCAGTCAAAAATCAGGAAAAATCACGATTTCTTAAGGATTTCCCAAGATGAAAAAAGTAGAACCCTGTTAAAGGCAGCAAAATAAAAATGAAAAAAAGAGGTGTTGTACTGATCCGATCGTATATTTTTATCGAGCTATTTTTGTGAAGTTACATTCGCCTTGCGTGAAGTGATGACGTCGTTGTTCCGCAGTTTGCCTACCGGGAAAAATCAGGATTTATAGTAGTCATAAATCAGAAAAAATCACGATTTCTTCAGGATTTCCCAAAGTGTTAAAAAGTAGACATCCTGTTAAAGACAGCAAAAAAAAGGAATAAAAGAGGTGTTGTACTGATGAGGCAACGATGCCGGCGGTTGCAGCGAAACGAGGAAACCTGGTAGAAAGCCTGCCGAATGGAATGGGATGCAGCCGCGGGATATTTATCACGAAAAGAGGCATTTATTTATAAGCGAGAAGGAATAAATCTAGCGGCGTCCATCAGCCAGGCGCCTCTGCCCGATTCCGATCCCAGGCTTTTCCTAGCGGATAAATCATAGCCGACCCCCGACCCGACCCTACCTTGACTAATCCCCGCCGCCACCCCTCGGCGTCGTCGTGCGTCCGCTTATAAATACCGAATTAGGGAATTCTCTGTTTCTTCGCCATGTTTTTACCACTCGCTGATTGAGAAATTCAATTTCCCATTTCGACGCGACGCACAATGGAACGGGCCTTGGGAGCTCGTAGAGGTCGGAATCGAAATCTCTGTTTGTAAAACTGATTTGACGTTCCCTTCGTCGCATTATACAATCAGGGTTGCCACAGGCAGGGAAAATTGGCAAATGTCGGGGAATTTTTAAAAGTCAGGAAAACCTGGAAATGTCAAGGAAAATTTAGCGAAAGCGTCAGGGAAAATTGTCAGGGTTGCCACAGTCAGAGAATATCGGGAACAGATTAATCTATTCCAATTATATCAGGCCCCTCTCCGCGTCAACTCTTTTTTTAGCTGATACGCCGTTTGAACGCATTGCTCCCTAGAATTCTATAGGCAGATTGAAATAAAAAAAATCCCTTATCCTTTTTCACCATTTTTTTAGAACTTGTAGCAAATTGTATGACTAAATCGAACGCTAAGCTTGTGAGCCGTGGCTGCTTCGTTTTGAAGCTTAAGGAATCCGTCGGAAATTTTCGGGATTAAAAGGAGGAAGCTCAAAGAGTTTTTAATTACTTGTTTGACCAGCAGCGTCTTTTCAAAATTCAGACAGGTTCCTTTTGCTGGAGCAAGCTCCGAATTGCTCCTTGAAAAAAGCTCACGTCGCACTTTCGGAACATTCTCAGCGTCTGGTAAAGCAGACTTGTAATTTATTTCAGTTCAGCCCCCCTGACTTTTCACCCTCCACCCCCCACCCACTCGACGATTCCTACAAGACTTTGAGCTCATTGTCAGTTGCGAGGTGCCTCTTGCATTCTCGCATTTAGCGTTCATTAAGTTTCGCATCAGCATCAGCGGCGTTGTTCCCAACTAATCCTCATCCATGCATGATTTTTAAAAAGCGCGTAACTCCTGTTGAAACCTCATGTAGGTACGCGTTTCTTGTCGTACATTGTGCGGACGATGTAGGGTTATCGATGAGCACATCGGAGCGAGAAGGAAAATTGCCGGGAAAATGAACTGAAGCCGGTCTCGTTTAATTAGTTCCTAATCTGCAACTCACGCCCCCGGTATAATAGTGACTGGCCAGGCATTATTCACCCAATTTTTATTAGGGCTTATTATCTCCCCGCTCTAGTTAGACAAGGACTTGGAAGTTTAACGGATTACCTCTAATGTATCAGCCAGAGACGAAATAATTTAGAGAGCCCGAACCGACAATCTAAGCAATGTAATCGGACGAGGCAAAAGTTCAACGCTACTTTTCACCTAATGATGATTGGTGAGCAATGTGTTTAGCATAAAATTCGCTAAATGATCACTGATAAGTGCCCAGGTGAAGTGTCTGCTACGTGAGCAGAGACAAAGAGACCCTCCACTGGCCTCTTGGCGACAGGTGGAAACTTTTATTTTCGGGGATTCAACAGTTCCTTCATGGCCGGATTTACCATCTTGCCGCCCATGGGCCGCCTTTATTTTGCCACCCTCATCTCATTCATTTTGAGACATCAATAAAAACCATCAAGTGACCGTGCCGGCGGGAGAAGGGTGCATAAAACGCGTTCACTCGTGTAGGACACATTTTTTGCGTAAGCCCTGTCAACACTAATAGCAAAAGTTCACGGAACTTTGCGCGAAAGTTCAGTTCCGTAAACCTATCTCTGTGGGGGCAAGGCCTTTCATTTGTAAGAAATGAACTAAAAAATTAAGAAAGAACAAACATAAATGCGGTTTAATAATTTTAACTTCCGCCGCCGTGCCGCGCTGACCACACTGTGTTTGGCGTAATGCGTGAAGTATTCATGTAGTCTTGTAGGCACTGTGCGTTTCACGCCGCGCCGACCGCTGCTGTTGACCGTGCTGTGTTTGACGCAATGCGTGAAGTATTCATGCAGTCTCGTAGGCGCTAATATGTGTTACATGCCGACCGCCGCCGCGTCGAGGGCTTCTCCTTCTCATCTCAAGTCCTCATCATCATTCCTCTTTGCGTCGCGCCGTACGTGAGTTATCGAAAATTTAGTTAGGATTGCTGAACCAGTTGCGCTACTCTTTGGTCATCAGTCACAGTCATTGTGAAGCTAATCTGAGTTTGACTCCAGAAAATAACTCCTACACTATAGGGCAGATAGTACTTCATTCTAAAGATTTTCGGGCTAAATTTTTCCAGGGGCATTGTGCTACTTCTAGAATTCCTTCTCTAATGAAAAGAAACTTATGTCAAGCGCATATTTTTTTACTTGGAGCAATTTTACTCACGCCCAAAAAATAACGTTTTAGTCGTAATTTTTATTTTTACCTCCATAGGCCAATTAGACAGCATTTTGTTATGAGGAATGTACGATTTTTGGCGCATCCATAAACACTCCTATCTACAAACGGAAACTAATGGCAAATATATTGTTTCTATAATGAGCAAAAAATAGTAGTTCTAGTTCCTCATCGAAAAATTTAGTCAAATTCTGTAATTTTACTCGTGGTGGTAAGGGGTTGTTCAGTTATTTGCGCACCCTTTTTACCACTTGCTCCTTCTAAATAAAGTCTACAACTGCCATGAAATAGCCAGTTAAAATGTCTCAATAATTTATCGTTCCTAACTCAGAAATGATCTGTATTCTGCACGAGTCTCCCTGTAGAACAAGCATTCACGAGAAACGGAAATTTGATAGTGGTTTCGAACGAAAGACATGCATAGCGTTCTAACTAAAGTCTCAGCGCTATAACCACCCACGTTCTGAGCTTTTCCAATCAGAGGAAGTTACCGGGCTCTTTATCCACCGATTGGCGCAAAACCGCGGATTTGCGTAGAGTCTCCGTCGTAGATAGGCGATTCTTGTTGTTAATTGGCCGGGCCGAAGCACGACTTTCTCGCGATATGTTTGCATTACCAGCCATGCTGTCGATGGTGATTTAGTTGATTTACGATGGCGGGTCCTGAGGAGCTATGAAGTTGGCGATATTATGCGCCCGAGCGGATCGCCATAGGACTGTATTGCCGTGCTAAGTAAAAACGCCGTATAAGCATACAAATGTTGCCAAATTTCTTCCTTATAAAAATCAATTTTTGAAGAAAGTTACAAATATGTTTCTTTGAAATTGTCCGACTTTTTAGATCAAATTACGAACGAAATTCTGTGAAAAATCGGAAGAGAAATATTCATACATTTTCCTGAAAACTCATGTTTTTTCAAAGGAAATCTGGCAACGCCTCATGACTCATACGGTGTTTTTGCCTAGCACGGCAGTGTGGCTCCTAATTTAATTTTACGCTCGAAACACAGAGAGCGGTACAGGTGACCTGGGTGATTTATGCTGATGTGGTCGACTATATAGCGCAAGCAAGCGGAAGGAGAGAGCCGTTAACCTGAGGAACCGTTGGCCAACTTGGTTTCTTGTCGATGATTCGGTTGAAAATTGAGGAATGGAGACTTTGTAGGTGTCTGAAATTTTGTGAATTTCATGCTTAAAATGAAACCACTGAGAGAACTGAGCATATTTTGTAAATTTCATATCTTAAATGAAACCACTGAAAGAATTGAGCATAAGAAAATCCTCGGTCTCTAAATTGAACGATTATTGGAGGGAATTAGACGGATTAACCTGTTCTGGTAAAATGCATGTGTTTAAATGGGAAATGCCGCCTGATGACGCCACAATGCGGTATATTTTCTCACTTTAAGTCTATTTTTCTATACATTTTCCCATTTCAGAAAATATTATGAAAGATATTACGAACTCGGCTCATCAAGCACTCTCAGATGAAGTAATTGAATTTTTTCGTGCAAATTTGCCATTGATGTCCCACGGATTGATAATGTTGGATTTTTCCAAATTCGTAGAAAAACATGCGTCTAAATCACAGGGCGAAAAATCATCGTGCTCAAAGAGTTTCTTGTTGGTGCTCCAGATCGAGAAAATCCGGGGTATGTAGGCACCCTGAGAGCCCTTCCCTCTCTCCTTCCTTCCCATGCGAATTAAGCCTGAAAAATCTCGCACAGCAAAATTTGGTGCTATTGGGGAATCAAAATTCTCAATTTTTAATGGTTGTACACTATCAAAAATTTTCAGTCTCTGAAACTAATGTACAGTTCAGCTAATTAAGTCTTCGGTAACCGGCACGCATCTCAATATATGACTACCAAAAACTTTAAATACCAACCAAAGTTCTATTTCTGTGCCCAAAAACCACAATTTTATGACCGAAAGTTTGGTCGTAGTGTCCGAAGTATGATCGGAAATTTGATTTTGACGAGAACTCTCTTTACGAACCGAAGTTATGTTAATCGTCTAAAATCAGTGAATTTTTGTGCCCTTTTTGGTTGATATCATCCTTTTATTTATCGAGAATCAGGGTAAGTGAATAAGTATCAATCCGCTGTTGTTAATCCGTCCCTTTGCTTATTTTTTAACGTAACTAACTTTCTTTTCCTTTTCTTCTTTTTTCAGGTAAGAACGATCACCAAAATGTTATCTGATGACTTCTCTGTAAGTTTATTTTTTTCTCGTAATTCTCTTTCGATGAAGATTCTGTCGTTTTAATTTAATAATATCTCCCATTGAAAAATATTCCTGAGGAAAAAATTGACCTGTAGCTCCTCAAATTTAAGAGATCTCTCCAAACTTAGAGAGAATTCTTCCGAGAAATATCACAGGAATATAACAGTTAGACTGTGATTGGTTTTAAATTCCTCGTAGAAGGATGTTTTAAAAGGTCAAAAGTCGGTACACGTATTTTGCTCGACCACGTGGAACGTATGTTTTTAGAAGAGCATTCCCCCGTTTAATGTCCATTCGTATTTTCTGAGAAAATGTCAGCCGATGCATGTAGAACTGAGAGCGGGGTTAAAGGAGTGCAACTGTTGGCGTTCCCACAATGTCCTATAAATAAACCAAAATATCAAAAATTTACTTTCGATGAAGATCAAAATATTCAAAGCTTTGCAGTAGACTATTTTGAGCCGGTTCTTAGGAAATGCTAAACTCGATTCGGTTTGCAAACCAAAAATAGGCATTCGCATTGGAAATGGATTTGCATACTCTCCAACCGTAATCGCTTCGTATCGGTTCATTTTTATGCGATCATTGTCGCTGTTCAGTGGTGTCGTTACGAGTTGCACTACAGGAACATTTATCAGGTTAGTTATGAAGAACTTCTAATCGAATCGCTTTTGAGAACATCTATTATGGTGCCTAGTTCCGTATACTGTCTTGTGTTCTATTCTATAATTCAGCGTGTATTGGCCCATCCATTTCTTCCTCCCTGAAAAACCTAGAAATCGTGTAAAAAATTGCCACTAATTTTTGACTCCTCATTTTTCTTTACCCTCTCGCTCAGTCGGAACTCAGAAACCTCTAGCGACCTCTCACCGATCCCCTTGCCCTCTTTTTGACCTCATCGTAAGGCCGATTGTGTTTGCCGTTCTTGATGCAATTGTGTTTACTCTCGTAGTCATACACCGGCTACGGCCTTATGACGTCGCTGCTCTGACATAAGGACCTATCTCAATGTCCCGTGAGCCTTGTTTTACATATAAATCCATGCTTTCTGGGGCTCGTGCGGAAATCTAGATACGCCCTTACGACAGATGAGCGACGATTTGTGCGAATGGCGTTCGTCTTCCGCGAAAAAAATAGAAATTGCAAGTGCGCTATTGCCTTTTTGTTCCTTAAACTTGTCTTTGTTCCGATGACGATTGCATCGTTAAGATTAAAATCCATCGCATGAATGTTCGGCACGTTTTCTACGAAAGTACATTTCAAGGTGTTTATACATGGACAGAAATTTAGGGGAAAGTCAGGAGGATTTATTTATTGTAAACAACGAAGGAACTAACCATCCAACAGTTCTCTTGAATTTTTTGTGAGCTTTCTGCGCTTTTGCCAAAACAAATCACACACATTAATCGCAAGGAAACATTTTCACTAGTTTTCCTTGAAGAAAATAAAATGACAAGGAGGTTTTTCAACGTTGAAATTTAGATACTTATTTTTCGTATACGTCCGAAAAAGGGATGGCGGCAGAGCGATGTCGAAGAGATTTTGCGTTGTCAGTTGCCCAATAACCATTGGGAGGAATGGCACACGTGGCGTTTGGGTGTCGCAGAACGCCAGTGTGCGTAACAGGAGCGACTTTTATGAATGTACCTTTCGTATTTAGCCATCGAATTATGGCTTCGTTATGTTCTGCTAACAAATTTCAAGATCTGAATCATCTCCGCATGCCAAGTTATCAGACGCTACTTGCTTAAGCACTCAAGCGACCATGTCGTATATGCTCTTTATATCATCCTCCGAATTCCCTCGGTGCATTTCTCGGCTCCAGAAAGTAGAGTTCATTCGGCATGCGACGTAATTTCACCTAAGAACGCAACTTCATTTACCCGCGAGTCCGGGAAAACACGGATTCATACGGAGGACACGCCTTATCTCAAAGAGCACTTACGTCTCTGTTACGTCGGGGGAGCGATGAATTTGACGATCTCGAGGAAACAGGCGTGCAAGCGAGGCGAGTGTATAAAAATGCAGTTACACCGGGCGTTTGTCCAAAAGTGTTTTTTTCGGGTTCGCCATTGGGCCGCGGGCCGTTTCCCGGGTTTGATCTCCATCGGGAGCGGTTTATGGTGTCATAACGGCCCGTTTGATCGCCCTCCGCGGAGTGGAGTCGAGTCGGGGCCGCGGCGTGCTTTGCGATTAATCGACTGATCTGCCCTTTAAACCTATGTAAGAGGGTCGACTGTCAGGGTGTACCTTAATAATCGATTTTTTATCATAGTTCTAAACGGGATAATATCGATAGTCGACGATAGCAGACCGCTTCGGGCCGCCAGACGTCTCTGTCGGGTTCTCGGCGTGTTCTGTGTTCGCCCCTCGAACGTTTTGGCTGTAAACTGGAGATTCCGTTTTAGAGCCTCTCAATTTAGCCCTCGTATTTCCCAGATAGTATACCCGTGTTCGCTCTAGCAATTTGAGTCTGTTGTGGTTGTGCCAGTTGTGCAAGAGGGGGGGGGGGGGGGGGCGAGATCTCCGAAAACGGAAAAATTCGACTAAAAAATCAGGTTTGCCAGTTCTGGGAAAATCAGGAAAATCTGGAAAACGTAAGAAAATGCTTCGGAGAAACCTGGAAACAGGATAAATGAAGGGAATCGAAGCGATGAATCAGTAATTTTCCCTCAAACGTGAGCAAGAATACATTCTTCATCATAACAAACAAACAACAACAACTCTGAAAAAGTATGAATGGCGCAAAAATTTATTTGCGCGGATGCAATATGTTTTTACGCCTTATAATTTACCTCGGTCATCAGGAAAAGCTGTAAAAACTTGAGTGTCGCCAGTCATTTTGCCTAATGTAAATAAAGAGCCTCTTTTATAAATTCACTTTTTAATTGATTATGTGCTTAATGTCAAAGATCTACAGAAACTAAGAAAGACATTTTTTGCACAATAATCTGGTACTTCCTTATCAGTTAATTTATCGCGAAAGCAGCACCTCAAAACACTGTAAATACAGCGCGTCTAGTTTGTAAATTCATCAAACCCAACAGCACTGCCCTTATACGGTGGAATTGGTCGAATCAAGCAAAACAGACCGAGTATGTCTCACTTTGAGGCGATCGGAGAAATTCTTGGAAGTAGTTTTTTCGCGAGTTATCACCTCGATAACTCAGCGGCGAGATGGCGATGTTCGATAAGCCGGTGCAATTTCCGTTAATTGCTCATCAGCCCCTCCTCGCCGCTATCGTAAAAATTGATGGCTCATCGGTTTGTACTATTAATTATCCTAGTTCAAACTCTTTATGGTACTTTTTATACACGTGTAATAAACTTGTTACCAAGTTTCTTGCGCCAGTTTTAAGGTAAAACACGAACTGGACCTGCGTGTCCTACCGTGTCTGTCCATAATTTAAAATCTTTGGCTCAACATTTCTTCTGTCGGGTCTCTAAACTATTTTCATAGCTTGTGTTTTTCAATCGCGAGTTCTTCCCCAATACAATCTCAATTCCACTGCGACATAGTTTATGGTATGGACTTACATCTGTATTCATAATTTTCCGGTGTCCTCATATCCACACGAACAAAAAATAAGATTTTACCGCGCCTCGTAATTACAGAAAACAATGAGTTATCCAATACAAACGCTCAAATTTAGGAGTCTAATCATTTGAGTTAAAGCTGAGGACCGATCAATTCGTTATGGACGAAAGTCTCTTTTATCTGGCATAATGTTAAATCATTCGCTGATTGTTGTTTATTTCTCTCCTGTTTTCCCCATTAAATCATGCTTACGTTAGCAAAGCACATAATCAGTGATGAGATTCATATTTATATTCTCACAATGTTTCAATGGAAATCCATCGACAAGTAGTAGAACTATTTTATGTAGCAACAATTTTTATCATTTAATGCTGATAAGATGGTTAATCAATGAATTAATGTTATCATTTTTTTTTCAATTTTTTATTTTATTCTTTGAATGTTGCAACTAAACTATATATTCGTACCCAATGAAAAAGGAATGTGAGAAGTATTAAAAATAGGAACCTTCGTAACAGGTATAGTCACAACTAATGTAAAATTTTCAATACATGACAGTAATCCAAGTAATCTCTTGATCTCACATTACTGACACTCATGCGATTTATAAGACGAAAAGAAAGAACGTAAGTAGAATTTTATGAAAGACATATTTTAAAAAAGAAAAAAAATTGGGCGTGTTCTTGGAAACTAGCGATCAGCCCACATCCAGCGGAGAGGTAAACTCAATTCCATCTGGGTCCCAAAACGCCTTCAATTCGGCTCGACGCAGCAGACTTTACTCGTGCGAGTCGGCGGCTCTGAGGTCTACCGATCGCGGCGTTCCGAGATCACCGCGCTCCCGCATCGTGGATGATTCACCACCTCCCTGACCGTCGCGAGTCCCTCGACGCGACCTTGGAGCCGATGGGAGTGACGGACGGGGCAGGTCGACTTAATTGTAAATTAGCCGTGACAAAGAACGCATCAAGTCGGCGTCCGGGCGGGGAGCGGGGAGGGGGAGGAGGAGGGCAATGAAACTCTGCGTCTCCCGAACATTACTCTCGGAGCTTTGGAACTCGACATGACTTACCATTACCGCTCGTTGCGACGCGAGACCCGTGTTTTTATTTCTGTCCCGCATCCGCGCCGCTTCGGGTCGTAGGAGGGCGCCGCCCCGTCGGGGTCGGGCCCCCTAACGCCCCCCCCCCCCCCCCCCCCCCGTTGCGGCTCTGGCGAATCGTGCGGATGATGCGTCGGTAGTTCCGAGCGGCCTATCCGCGCACGATTTCCAGTCACTCGCTTTTAAGTAAGGGAGACATTTCGCGAATCGGGGATCTGCTTTTGAGGTCGTTCGTAAGGGGTTCTTAAGAAGTGCAGGGTGGCATGAAACGTAAGGAAGGAATGGAAGATTGGAAATTTCATTTTTCAATTTTTTTTTTTAAATTATTTTGATAGTTGAACACTATTAAATAGAAATTTGCCGAAAACTTGATCTTTTTCAGTCTCCAAGGGCCCCGTATCCTGTAATATATAACTTTTCGGGCCTGTATTGCTGCAATATGAACTTCGTTAAACCGAGGTGTTAGAGCTCTTTTTAGTTTAAAAAAACCCATAAAACCCCCCAAAAAAGCAAAATTCGTGGCTATTCTTCGATGTGAAATGGAAAACAATTTTTTCTGTCTTGGGGGAGGGGAAGTCGAAAGTCGCTGAAATCCATGTTCCTGCCATAAAACGGGATTTTCAATTTTTCCGAGCTCGACCGTTTTTGAAGCAAGGCATTCACTAACTATTCATGAAGAAGCACGTGGAGTGGAAGTAACCTATTGTAAAGTGGGCGTATTTTTGCTAAAAGGAACTATGTGCACAGGGTTTACGTGTGACGTAGTTCCTTTTAGCATAAACATGCCCAAATAGAAGCCTAATAGAAGTTCCCCTCGCTTCACTCCCAAATTTCCCGGGGTTGAACGTTCACAAATTGCTCGAGCGTACACAAATGACAGAGTATTTACCTTGGAACTTGATACTCAGCAGCTGCGGTGGAGCACCCTGCCAGTTACTTATTGTTCGCCCGATTCGTCCGGTCCGTAGCCCCGTAGGTCCGTGCTCGGGACAGGAACCCACCTCCAAGTTGATCACAGCATCCTTTACCCACCCCTCTCTGGCTCCAGAGGGAGTCCGGAGTGGCGATTCGCGTGTGTTTCATACGCTGCCATGAGATTACCATTCAATGACACGAACCGAGATGAAGCATTAGGCGCGTGGGAGCGCACGCAGTCACTCGGATGCCACATTGTGTGATTACTCATCGGATTTAAAGTGATACACGGAGAAAAAAACTTCGTGCGTGGGACCCGAAGTTTAGGTCATATGGATCTCTGAAGTTTCGGATTGAGCATCTGAACACTTTAGGTCCAGCTGCTGAGGTTTGGATCACACATCTGAAACTTCAGTTCTTACATCTGAAGTACTTCAGATTTGAGAACCAAAGTTTTTCGGATGTGAAAACCGAAGTACTTCAGATGTAAGAACTGAAGTTTCAGATGTTAATCGAACCTCAGGAGCTGGACCTAAAGTGTTCAGATGCTCAATCCAAAAACTTCACGGATCCATATGCCTAAACTTCGGGTCCCACGCACGAAGTTTTTTTCTCCGTGTACGACCCCGAAAGTAAACCAACAGCGAAGTATCCAGCGAAGTCCGTATACCCATAAAAATATTTGTGTTCTTGTGTTGCTTTCGGTCAATACAGGAAGTGGAACACAAACCAACTCGAATTTTGTGTTGATTTTGGTACATGCATGATGTTGCAATGAATTTAGCGCAGAGAAAAAGTAGAGATACCGGGAAATTGCATTCCTTAGATGGCGACGTTGTGGTCACCACTCGTTGTTTTATAAAATTTCTTCAAGAAAATTAGCTGTCATTTTCTCTTGAAATCGTCATTTAAGAGGTAGAGTTATTTTGTGTTTTACTTCCCGTATTGACCAAACTTTCGTGTTGAAACTCTCCGATTGCTAAATTACTGGTTTCTCTTAAACTTTTGGCAGAACGGTTCCATCACACCTAGAAGGACATTTCAGCTGTTTCTTCCCCAAGAAGCTTTTCAGTTTAGTTCTCAGAAACTAAGAACTTTCGCAATCGTTACAACGCGGACATGCTAGTCGTTCCGAGGTGCAAAATGTAGTCACTTCTACAGTAATTTTTCAGTTAAAAATAAAATTTAGTACACCTAAACTCCATTTATGAATTTTTTCAAAATTAATCTGGCTTTGACAACATCGTGGTTGCACCCCGAAAAAAAAGGAAGACGCGCGCCCAGCTATGAATGAATAATCAGCCTCGAGACGCGGAGAATACTCACTCATAATCCGAGTCGACGTTGGGAGATTTCCGGAAAAATCCGGATTTCGAGTCCGGAAAAAGGGTTCCGGGGGCCCGGTCCGGCGACCGCGGATCCCGGACTACACGGGCCTCGCGTCGGGCGATCCCGGTGTTGATAGACGAGAAGAGACCGTTCCGATGCCAACAAATCATGCGGACTTGGAAGCGGCGTTGCCGAAATGTGCGCACCTGAAATTAAAATCAGCGCCAGGTGAAGGATGAATGGTGAGATTCGGCATCGGAGCCCGGGGTTGGGGCGATGCAACAAGTTTTATCATTTTGATTGAATTCTGTTGTTGTCCCCCACCTTTATTTACGATCCCTTACTCGCCCGAGTCTGAGTTGGAGTCGGACGCGGCGCAGATTATTCCACCACCCACGCGGACGCGGTCAGCGAGTGTTCCGGCCAGGGTCCCCGCTCGTGACCAGGATCGTCGAGAGGGTGAATTGTCACCCACGCGAATGGTTAATTTGGCGCCACTCTCTCCCCTCCTTACATCTAAGAATTGATGAGGGATGAGAGAGAACAAGAAGGAGGAGATCAACAGGTAGGCGGAGAATGAGAGGGAATATATAAGACCAAAAAGAAGAAGAAGTAGAAGGAGAAAAAGGAATAGGAGGAGATGAAGAAGTTGATGAGGAAGGAACAGAGGAAAATGAACTTTGTAGAAAGGTCCAATATTGGATTTGACCATTCAGATGTTCCATGTGTAGTAAGTTGCCGAAAACCGAAACTGCGCTGAGAGTCTTGAGAGTTCAAAGTGCGTGATCCAACTATTTCGACTCTCAAGTTGGTAAAATTGCATATTCACTGGGTTGAAGGCGCACTCTTTTTCCAGCCTGTACGTACTCCTGTCTACTTCCACTGATGATTCTTTGAGACAGCCCTCAACTCCAAATCTCTTCTGATTCGCATCATGTTCGTGTATTCATTCTTTGAAATTTAAAGGACTTCGTGCGCCGGAACCCTGGAATTCTAGGGAAGGTCAAAGGAAAAGATAAAATGGAATTCTCGGGGGTTTTTCTCAAACTTCATTTTTTCTCTGACTTTCTGTCTGGTCCAGCCACAGACGGTTTAAACAGCAACAAGAGGGTTGCATATCACGTCGCCCTGCTAACAAAAGGGCCTACCTTCATTTCCGCATGAGCATTGGAAAGCACCGAGTTGAATGGACGGTAGGGTTCATTTCAAAGCGTACATACGCGTTTCTTCAGCAGAGCAAGGATCATTGTCTTACATCGAACATTTACGCCCCGGTTCAGACACGCCGTAACGCGATCCTGAGGAGCACTGCATCGCCTCATAACGAGACAATTTATACGAGCTCATAAAAACCCAGAATCCCGCACTCGCGCGAGTATAAACAATATAACAAATTCATCAGCGACGTATAGGAACGCGGCTCGAAATTTACAGTGAGAAATAAAAAAAGTGAAGTGAAAAAATAACATAAAAAAGTGGAGTGCATGGAGTTGAAATGCGGTTTCGTTTGAATAAACTCGTGCATCACTGCCCGGAGAAGGGAAGTGAGTTGATCGTAAATGTCAGTATTTTTCGAGAGGCGCCTGGAAATTGTGATACACTTTCAAGACCCGATCAAGTTCTCATTTTGAACAGAGATGGCTGTGGAAACTCGTTGTGTTGTTGTGAAGAAAAACATTCAAAGCTTTTGGATGTTGTTGCCTCATAATTGTGTTAATTGCATCGGCCGTTTTGTGTCTGGTTATGCGAGTGGTAGGGTAGATGTTTGCATTTGTATCGGTATAGGTCTATATCTTTATCCGGATATCCGTTCAAATGGCTCATCTCCGCGGAGCATTATCTCAACTCTCGTATTCGAGGTATCGGGAAACTAGAGTTTTCAAAAATTCTGCTGAATTTTGCTGCATGCTCGGGAAAATTGTCCTCATGATGATTTGTTGAAGGCCCCCTCAATTACAATGTAAACCACATAGGGCGCTGCCCTAGGCCTTGTCCCCACAGGACGTTTCGTGGGATTTGTCTCAGGGAGGAATCTCATTTCCGAAGCCGGGAAAAATATTGATCCAAGCGTCCAGCCCACGTTCAAACTGAGGCTCTCAAACTGGCCTAGTTTTCCAATTGCTCAGCCATTTCTACGTGATTCCTTGAAAATTTCAAGATCTGATCTGTGATGCGTCCCGAACACATCGGTTACCTGGGAAGGCAACAGCCAACGGTTCCATCGATGAGCCTCTGTGAAGCCCCTTGTTTGTGCGTGGGCAGGACGCTTTAGTCAATACTAATTACAGTTCCCAGCAGAGTCCTTATGGAATCCTAAGAGCGATTCAGAGAGGAGAAGAAAACATCTTGTTATTTGGTTTAACGGAGAAAAGACCCAGAAGTTTCATTCCTGCGATTCGAACTTGGGACAAATCTCAAGAAACGCTCCGTGGAGCAGGGTGTCTACAAGTCTGGAATTTCCGGGAAGTCCAGAAATAGTGCTGATTTTTTAAGGACAGACCGGAAGTACTGAAAAAGTGCGGAATATCCGCAAGGAAGTCCGGAATTTTTTTCATTTTTTGTCATTTTTGTCGCAATTTGAGCGAGAAATTCAAAATTTTGAAAATTTTCGAATTCCGTCAAATGGAGGTACTGTAAAAGTACTGAATTTTTCTGTTGAGGAAGTACTGAATTTCTCAGAAATATACTGAAAAAGTTCTGTAAAAGTACTGATTTTTGGCCAGCCTGTTTTACTAGACACCCTGATGGAGACAAGGCCCGAGGCAAAGACAAATTCAAGTAACGACCAGGAATACGGCCTCATAGCAGCTGCACCTAGATTTTCAGTTCAACGTTCCCGCTTGTATACTGTGTTACTACTTGGGGGGGGAGGGGGGCTGGGATTGTTTGCCGAATGCAAATTGGCGCGGGTGCCCGACGCGACGCTGCCCCCGAACGGCGCGGCGGGAGCGGGCAGGTGTGACGTGACGTGTAAACGAGGCCCGAAATGCAAATACGGCCCCTCAAGCCGCGGCCACTAATTGGCGAAACCACAGTCCGTTGGTCGTCTCGGCGCCTCGGCCGCGCGTTTTGATTTGCGTTCAGCCTTGGGATCTTGCGCAACGCCTGGAAAAAGCGGATGGAACTGCCCGCGCCCTGCATATTGAGCAGCCGATCGGAAATTAGCCAACTCATTGTTGGCGCCGGACATGTGGGAGTCGGGGCCCAGCCGCTCGCAAATTTGGCAGCACGGTTTTTCTTCGATTTAAATCATTGTGATAGGATCTGTAAAGAGGGACCTTATCCTCCAAAAATTCAAATTGGAGTTATCGGTACCACTGCATAGAAGAGGGAAATCTAGACATGTTGATGCAAGTTAGATCCTGAAAGCTCAAAAATTGAGAGAAGTATGGTGTTTTGAAATTCTACAACAAATATTTGTAAATTAAGTCAAAGTTTAAGGGTAAATGTCGACTAGGAAGTCTGGCACACAAATTTGTACACAGAAGGAACAGCTATCGCCCTTTGTGGTGAGAAAATTAATCAGAAACTGCTCGCAACTTTTTCTCAAGGCTTCTAGGGAGAGTTCTCCGTCCAGAACTCAAAATCGCCAATTTTGATCTTTTACCCTAATTTCGACTCTCCTTGACGACTTGCTACCGGAAGATCCGGTCCCTTTTCACAGATTTGGTCACAATTAGGTTTAGTTTTTTGTTTTTATTTATTTTTTCCTTAGAATAAGAAAACTTATTGATCGCGTCAATTCGATTCACAACTAAATGACTAGATGAACATTTACGACCCTTAACTTTTCATATTATGCTTTAGGCTCAATTAATTTCCCCCGAATAAAGTCATTTTGAGAGTCCCTAAAGGCAGCCGTTGAAGCAGTAACTTTATTACCACATACCACAGCGTGAGTCCAGATTAGAAAGTGAGTCCAGGAGAAGTCTTTGAAACGCGATGACCAGGAGCCTTGAAAGACACGTTTTAATAGATCAATACGATCAATTGTTCAGACTTTGGCAGAAAAACTGAAGTTTTTGAATGGATGGACGCATGTCTAGCGATGTAGACTGAAAATGACGCTGAAATTGCGATGGATTGAAGATCGGTGCGTCCAATAATTAGTAGAGCTTGCACTGATTAGAGACGGTCTTTACAACGACAGCGACCTTCGTTTCCTTTCTTTTATAAGTGGCGGGTTATTAGTTTATGTTTCTTGGATCTTAGCGCCATCGACACAACTGCGAAGCAGTCGATTGGATAGTGAATAGACTTAATGATTAGGGAGACAAGATCGGTCTTAGACCGGCGAGACGTTAGTTCCTTAATTGGGTGTTCGCGAGGGCGAAGCGAGAAAGTGAAACTTATCAAAGGACTGTATAATTTCAAGTCTCGGATGATAAATTTAATTAAAAAAGTTTTTTTTAAGTTTAAAAACGTGTAATGGAAATCCGATACTCCCTAAATGAGACCGGGGGATGAAATTACGTTGCCTGTAATTCCTGTCCTAAGCTTGTTTTTCCTCTCAAATCTATCCAAATTTTTATGCATTTTTAATGCATACGTATGTGTAAACTACCTGTGTAACTTTTAATTCCATCAGAGCAAAATAAAAACCCTTCTTTTATCTTTAATTTTCTCAGTAGTTTAAGCATTTAAATCTGGTGTGGTGTACTAACAAAAATATTCATACATGAAGTTGAAAGTTGATGATTTTTGCCGACTATCAATTTGAAAGACAACATTTCCATTACTAAACGACAATAGCACGTGGGCATCTATGTCATTTTTTCATCGCCCATTCAATACGCTTTGTATCCATGAATGAGCGGAGTGAAACTGCGCTTTAAGTTGGGAAAATTTCGTCCTCCCATTCATCAATTAATTACCAATGATTACGGAAACGCCACTGCGATGCAACTTTGCTTTAATTACAGTGTCGCGCAAAGTTCACGGTTCGGCAAGAAAAGTTTTTCCGTTTCGCTCGCTTGCCATCGCTCTCGAAAATAATGAATGAAAATAGCTCACGTTGCGACAATCCCGAGCTCCTGTCACTGAATGTCATTTGATACAGCATCTATTTCGATAAGGTGTCTCGCGTGTAATAATTAAGCATCTCTATGGCAGTTTTTGATCACAGGGTTGCCAACTTTCAGTCAGAATTCAAGAATGGGCAACTACATTCAACGAGCAAAATGAAGCACCGCTACGATGAATGAATTAAAACATTCCAAAACCATCTCCGAAGTTAGAAAAAAATATTTTTTTATTCAATTGACACTAATTTCCTCTCCTGAATAACCGAAATTTACTTTAGACAGTTCGAGCTTTGAGTTAATATCGGTGTATTTTACAGTTGAAAAAATTTCTTGTGTGGTCACTTTTTTATTAAGACTAAAGGCACTGTGTGTCAAAGCAGATAGACAGCGCGTATTAAACTCAACTCAATTATTTTCCTGGCGCCCAAGTTGTTTTTAAGTTATAATTTGACCTACGTCAATAGCGTTTTTTTTGCTTTTTTTTTCTTTTTTTTCTTTTTTTTTTTTTAAAGCGAACGGGAAGTTTAAATTTTGTGTTTATGATGAAAACTGCCAACGCTAATTTCTCTCTTGTAAGTTTTAGGAATTTTTCGTTACGTTCAACGTGCTCTATGCAGGATGCTGATAAATTTATCAAGCAATCAATCAAAAGTTACAAAAATGTCCGTTTTCAGTGGAGCCTTATCTGATTTACATCTCTAGTATGGTTGTAACATGTAAAATTTTCCCTCGGAATGAACAGATGTCGATCAACTTTTTTGACTAGGTAACAAAAATTATTTTGGTATGAGTCCGTCATGTACATCTCCTATTTCTTTTTTCCTTTAAATAAACCAGTTTTCAAGAGAAATCGACTTTCAAGTGAGCCCCAATGCGCAACAACGGAGTCCGTACATCATCCAGTTCACATCTTAATCCGTTGTCGCGAAATAAATTTATCTTCTTGGAAGGAAACGGAGTGTAGAGAAGATAAACAGGGCTGTCCAACCAGCCGAAACAAGCGCGTGGCGAATCGCAAAAATAGGATCGGAAACATTCAATATAAAACCGCGTAAACGTCAAGAACTAACAAGCCTTGAAATTCCTCATTTTGGGCTCCACTCCGAGCTTAGAAAATCTCAGCACTTACGCGAGCTAGGAAATTAATGGATCCTCTCCAGTGGTTCAACATTGTGTAAGGGGGATGATTCCAAAACGTTTACACCATATTTTTTTTTATTTTCAATTTTTTATTTTTATTTTTACGGGTACTGTGTCACCGTTTTGACTTTGATCGGTTCCTGGCTCCACGAGTTAATTAAGTTCGCGTTATTTTATTCGTTCGATAAATCGCAGTGCCGCGCGAGCTAGACTCGTCTCCTTGCAATTTTCTTTATTTATACTCTTCCTGTCTCCACGCTAAGACGGGAAGAGAAGGGTGAGCAAGTTAGGGAATATTTTTGTCTTTCCCGCTGAGGTTTCGTCTTCTGCTTTTTCTAACTTCGTCCAGACCGTTGTCTAATCTCTAAATTCATTTCTAAATTATCTCTTTTACATTTGAACCCCCTAAACGTATAGAATTCTGCGCGAAAAATTAATTTTTAAGTAAGATTTTACTGCTGGCCTCAACACCATTTTAGCTAATGATACAGCACAGCTATCTTTTGATTTGTGTATGTTTCTCTTCTTTACATTTGTTTCGAAGAAATTAATTTTTTTGTTTTGTTCTGTTACAGGTAAGAATATCATGTCTACACAAAAAAACGATACGCAAGAAGTGGCAATACTGTTTTTGTCCATTTATAAATAATCGATTGCAGGCGAGATTTTGCCTTGATGCATATCGATTTCTTACATACCTTTAAAGGGACGAATCCGCAGTATTTCTAACAAAACAAAAATCCCAACGAAAACTGTCAAGTGAGTTAATTCCTCTCTTATTCTTTTTAATGTCTTGAAAATTTCTTTGCCGTCGGTTTTTTTTATCAAACTATCCAATTATTTTTAAAAAAATCTCAAACTGACATCAACTACGTACTAGTTTTTTCTCTCTCCTGAAAAAGTCGATTTTTGGACTCGTGCTCTTATGATATAGAAACGACGTTTCAGGGGAAAAAAGTTCCAGGAGTAATCCCCTAAAATTGTGGCACCACCCCAATTTGTTGGATGATACGGGGATTTCCAATCAATTGTTGTAGCACCGCAATATTTGGGTTAACCTAAAACTTAGTACTAATTGGGTACCATCACCACAGACTAGGGTATCACCACAATTAATCGGGAATGTTCATATCATCCAACAACCCCTTCCTCTTTTTCATGTGTTTCATACCGTCATTAGCATTCCGCCTATGAGAAACTTTCTCCTTAGTTTTAATCAAACCTTAGGTCTTCATTCTTAGGGCTCTAAAGCTGTTTTTTGAGCTTTTTTCATGTTCGAAAACAAGTTTTTTGCAATAAAGTACTCACTAAACAATTCCTAAGTCTTGGATAATGCAACAGCCCCACCGAATAAGCTCCTTTCCAACCTGTTCTCTCATTGTCTCCCATTTATGAGCTGCATAAGCAGGCAGCTGCCTATATGGACGTATCAATGCTAAAAGGAACTATGTTACACGCGATCCCTATGCACTAGTTCCTTTAAGCATAAATATGTTCATACGATCCTTCGGCAGGTGATGCGATCAAAACAAAGGCGCCATAAGGAGCCCTCGTCGGGGTAACAAGTGCGAAAAAAATAAGAGGGCCGCGAGGCTTGATTTACGCGAGTTGTGTCTGCCGTGGACCAGAGCACCGGCACCTGCCCCCATCGGAGTACGTGATTGGCGCTAATGCAGTAGTGCAGCAGTAGTTACGTACGTTCTTGCTCCTCGTCCCTTCTTTCGACGCCACGAGGGTGTTGCCAGATCGGGCAGAACCCGCGAAAAACGCCTTTGGTCTTCGGCGCAGTCCCGCGGTTTTGGCAACACCGCGCGCTATAAAGACGTCACGGGTAAAACGATTTCATGAACGAAAGCGCGATATTTATGCGCCCGGCCGGCCCGGTGCAAACTGACCATTACCAAGGCGGTGGTGCCGGATTTGGCCCGCTACTGGAATTTCCAATTCGTAAGCTGCCGTGCTAAGGAAGAACGCCGTATGAACCTTCAGCCGTTGCCAAAATTCCATTTCTAAAAAATGAATTTCCTGGTAAACGTATAAATATTTTTCTTCCAATTTTTCAGATAATGTTGTTTGCGATTTCACCAGAGTGTCTACAAGTCCGGAATTTCCGGAAATAGTACTGATTTTTTAAGGGCGGCCCGGAAGTACTGAAAAAGTGCGGAAATTCTGCAAGAAGGTCCGGAATTTCACTCACTTTTTTGTCATTTTTGTCGCAAATTGAGCGAGAAATTCAAATTTTTCGAATCTCGTCAAATGGAGGTACTGAAAAAGTACTGAACTTTTCTGTTGAGGAGGTACTGAGTTTCTTGGGAATGCACTGTAAAAGTACTGATTTTTGGCCAGCCTTTTTTAGTAGACACCCTGTTCACCTAAAGCTCCTGACAATTCCAAGGAAAAATATCCCTAGCTTTCCCTAAAAATAAACATTTTATCGAAGGAAGTTTGCCAACTCTGGAATGTTCATACGACGTTTTTCATCAGCACGGCAGAAGGGCCTGCGCTCTCGGTCCAGATGGCAACCTTTAATTCGGGTTGAATTCTGGGAACTTTATTACGCACGGTCCGCGCAAATTATTGTAATCTGACGCATCGCGTTAATTGGCCCGCAGACTACGTCACTGATACGGTTCCTACGGCATTCCTCCGTAGCGACTAGCGAGGCAGCATGTGACGCTGCATGGACCAGTTTCAACCGGCTGCGGAAACGTATACTACCGATCATTGGAAGTATCAGTTAATTTTACTCTGTTTTTCGCTTTTTCCTGACCACTCAGGGGAGAAAAGTGGACCGAAATTCGATTTCTGTGGTACGAATAAGTTTCTCGTCCCGGTAACCGAAGATTTTAAGCTCAGTTTCGGGTAAAAGTAAGCAAAGTTCCTAATGTTACGAAACTTTTAGTGTGCCTTAGTTGTTTTTCGTCGGACACAATGATTTGAAAAAGTAATATTGCTTCGAGTTGAAAACATCTCGTTCATTGAGTTCTCGAACATCGGGATCGCGTTTACCGCTGAAGATGGGCCACGTGCTCTAAACCGGTCCAGAAAAAAAAATATGCAAGTGAGTCGTTAATTTTTTGATTTTTAACTTTCTAATTTTTTTATGTAACTCAACTGTAACTCCTCTGTAATTAAAACATCTTGGAAACCCAAAAACCCCGGAAAATCAGAAAACACTCATTTAATTACAACAGTCTGAAACAACTCATCACGAACGCTTGGTTCAGCTCGACCAATTATAGCGATTGTATCCAATAGGATCCAATAAAATGAACTCCAAACCTTCCAATACTTTCAATGAGAATAAATCGATACCTATCAAATATTCCGCATCCCCCGCAACATAATCAATAACAGCGTCTATCATGTCTCCTGTGCAGAGCTATTACAGGTTCACTGACCTCGCTCAACCGCTCACAGTCAAAACTAAACAAATCCCTCCGGTACACGATTCCTTTGAAAATCCCGCTATCAAATCTTCCTGCATAAGTTGGCGTGAAGAATAGAAAGACGGCTTTAAATTTACCGCCATCCGAGATGAATCCATCCTCAAAACTTCCACCCTTAAATGCCATGATCAGAAGCACTCAAGGCAACAACCAAATCCCGAAACGCGGCCCTACAAGAATCTATCCGCGGGTAACGTTTGTTTGGGTGCTTTTTTACGCTACTAAGTACCATGGTATTCTTTGATTTATCGCTGCCAACGGGTCGATTGTTCGATAGTTATCGAATGACCTTCGAGAAATCCCCATAATAGTAATGTTATGTATCAAAAAGGTCACTCGATAACTATCCGACAATCGACCCGCTTTGCTGGTTCGCCCGACAATAGGAATTAAGGGGGTGGACACCCTACCGTGCCGAGCAAAAACCGTGGTTGATCGTAAATTTTATATCGGAGCTGAGTGGTTCTTCCTCAGCGAGGCAGCAGCGTGCAGTCGGCGAAAGTGGAATGCTTTTATGCTCACCTTTGATCTCTCTTTTCGAGGGGTGCAAGCTATATGCCTCCAGGCAGACACAAAAATACACTGCTTTGAGGATATCGGGTGATCATGGTTTTTTTTTTCTGCGTGTGCTTTCTTCCCCTCTCTATTCCCTTCCCTTCGTCTTTCGTTACCGTTTGTGTGCACTGTCATGTCCGGAAGTAGGAGAGGAATAGAGGGATTATCCTGTCCGTAGGTGAAATGCACTGCTTCCACCTTACGTTGACATTGTCGTCGGGCTTAGAACGGAAGAGAGACCCAAAAGTAGACGGTCCTCTTCGATCGATCTACAGTTGTGAGCTCCTTTTTACACGCTCAAAATGAATTTTCTAGGTTTTTATATGATTAAGCATTATGTTTTTTAAGTAAAACTTCATCCACTAAGCAGAGGTTGACGCGGTCTCGCTAGACTCATCTATTATGACGTCATATCTTCATTCTCTATTTATTTTAGTAAAGAAGATTCAATTTCATGTTTGGGATCTTCGGACTTTTCTTAATGTCGGGTCTATGAGTATTCTTCAAAAATGAATGTGTATATACATTGGAAACAACTCAAAGATGCTATCAAAGTATTTTCCGAAGAAAATACATTATTTTTGAGTATGCATCTTTAATTCCTAGGCAGTGACCTGGAGAAAATCGAAAGGAATAGTTCTTCATATCATTGTGAGTTAAAATATGAGAAGCTTTCAATAAGGATTTGTAGGTAAGCCGCGATTAACGATAGTTTCGCAATTACTTTTCGAATGGGAGGAAACTAAGATAAAATACTGGGTATGCCCGGCAAAATTACATCCAAAAACTACTATTTTTCGGTTGTTATATGCACAATACACACATCAGTGCTCGTGTTTTTGCCGGGTATTTTTTCTATGATTTTCAATCTCCGTGTAAAGGGATAGTTTTGCTGGAAGATCTAGCACCAATATTGCACCTAAGAAGTGTGAGCCAAATGTATTTCATGCTTTATTCATTTGTTTTTCCGATCAGCGTTATCTAAAATATTCATATTCTAAGCCGTCTTGAACATAAACGCTTAAAACTTTTTATCGTAGGAAGGAAGAAATAGTTACGAAATAGTTACATTGACCCCTTTGAATGTCTTCAAGCGCCAAAACAATTCAAGGGGGAAAAAATAAAAAAAATCCTCCTCATAAATATTATTAACAGTGCTCACAAGGCGGTTCTATCTAAGTCAATGTCTCATCCATGCGTTCATGTTATCCCTCCATTCGCCCCTCCCTCCCTGATACAAGGGTCGTTCGCCTCAAAAGTGCTCTAGATGAATAATATATCCAGGCTCTTCAACTGTTTCCAAGAATTTCGCAAACTGTTTGTTTTAATCACTCAAGTTTTGTGTAATTTTTCCTACAGCTGTAACATTTTAAAGCACGGCTTTCGTCTCAAAGTTTGAATCGCGTTTCCTTGGCAAAGTTTCCCATCGCAAGTTTATCTTGAACTTAATTTTCCGGCGAAAATTCGAAGACTCTTATTTCATACCATAAAAATTTAATTCTTGGTTTGATTTATCGTCAGGATTGATGGTAGGTATAATGGGATCTAAAATGCCTACTCACAATTAGCAAGTCACATTAAAGTTCATGAAATATTTTGTTCGCCTCACCACGACTTGTTTCGTACATTACATTTTCGGATTTTCATCACATTCGTCCTCTAAAAAATTCACAGAATTTTGATGATTCAATTTGCCTGCTATGATTTTCTTTTGACGAAGGCTTTTTTTCAGTCAAAGTAAATGAGTCCAGTATTACGGTGAACCATGTTTAAGCCTTTATCCCTTACCTTTTACGTGAAAGTTTTTACTTCGCAGAAGAAATTATCAAGCCTATGTATCCCTTTTGCTCAAAGCCATTTTACTTCCGGGCCTGCATAAAAATGTGTAGAATACAAGAAAGTACCGGCTATTTCTTATTTTTGACCCTTTTTGAATGATGAATCTTGTCCCCTCAAACCGCATTTATTGTCAACAGTTTTATTAATGTCGTAAATTTTGCAATAAACATTGAACAAACTTTTCAAGTGACGAAAAAGTACTGCAGCGTTCGAGAACCGTGTATTTCTGAGCATCCTTCGCAGCTTTTCAATGTATCTGACATTCCATGTCCCAAGTTAGGTTCAGTTGGGTCATGCAACTAAACTAACCTCGGGGCGAAGCGTAGAGTATCACAGAAAATGAAGGGGCCTCAAGTTGCAGTCGCACACGCCTGCGCTTTTGCCAATCATGTAACAGGTTTTCATTGAACGTGTATTAAATGAAAAATAGTATGTTGATTCGTGTTCTTGAACCTTGTCTTGAGGAACGCCTTCAGATTCACGTGATACTCCTGCTCCGTCCCGACGTTAGTTTAGTTGCCTAGCCGACCCGAACCCAACTTTGAGGATTGGAATGAAGGGTCTGCTCCTTTTGAGCCATCCTTACGAGGATGCCAGCTCAGCGTGCCTCTTTTAAGTATACGTTTGTAATCAGTAAAAACGACGCAAGTCATTCCTTCTTCGCATAAATAGTTTTATTCGACAAGTTCAAAGCGAATAGCACGGGAAAAAAATGATATTGCTGATTCAACAATTTTGTAGTTGAAGAAAGTGATCGATGTTTCATTGTATTTTTTTTTTATAATAAAAAATTGCCAATCCTACTACCCCCTTCGGTTAAATTAGCTTTCCACTATTGTAAAATGTACTTTTGAAACATGTCGGGACATATTTTCTAACAATTTAATTATTGTTACATGTGCAATCCTTTTTTTCCGTGAGAAATGAAACATTTTCGCTGCAAATAAGAGACCTAGAGTTTTTTGTGCCCCACAGTCAATATTTCCGAGGAACCTTTTCTCAGTGAAATGACCGAAGTTATTACTCTCAGGGTTTCCGCAGTCAGGGAAAACGGGGAAATGTCAAGGAAAACCTGGAAATGTCGAGTAAAATTACGAAAATGTCAAAAATGTCATGAAAAATCGTCAAGTCACTTTTTTACTTTTTAGACTAGGTTTGACGTTTTAAACAATAGATTTTGAGTGAAAACTATTTGAAATTAGGTCTTTCTAACATCTAGCATATCTTCAATTTTTAGGGAATTTACCAGAATGCGACAGGGAAATCAGGGAAATTGTCAGGGAATTTCAATTTCCCCATTCTGTGGTAACCCTGTACTCGTCGATCGATTGATAATTATCGAATCGTGATTTCTTCGAGCTAGGCTCCACCTCTACTTCCGATCCGGGCACCGCGCACGATGAGAGTGGGTCGTGAAGCGGGGGTTGAGTTTAACGAATCGACGCGTATGCTCAATGCCCGGGCGCAGTGCGCTTCAAATTAGATTTCATCTCGATCAATCAGCCAGGCCCGTTAAAAGTTCCAAGACGCGGTCTAGGCTCGCTCGCCTGTAATTGTCAAAATGATGGATATATCCCAGACCCGAGTTTAATTGTCGACTCCGTTCGGATGTCCTCACTCCCTCTAGAGTCCCTCTGCCATACTACATAAGAACGTCCTATGAGCGTCTCAACGTTGTCTCCTTTGACAGGGTGTCTAGCATCAGAATTTTCCCGATTCCATCAGGTTTTGAGGGTAAAATCGGTCGTAAAATCAGGATTTATGAACAGTCGGCCGTCCGATCGGATTTTTTTATGGAGCTATTTTTGTAAAGTTACATTCCCCTTTCGTGAAGTCAGGATTTAATAAAATTATGAAATCAGGAATTAGCAGGCAAAAATCAGGAAAAATAAGGATTTCTCGAAGTGAAAAAAAAACTAGACACCCTGTTTGATGACGTGTTAATATGAGCAAAAAAAAAATTCATGTGACAAGGACAACGGAGAATATAGAGGTAAACATGTCCTTCTAATATTTATAATGTAAAGATATAGACTTTAATGAAAGGACATAAACGCCAGGTAAACATGAGCACAACCAAGAACCAACGAGGATTCTCAAATGGTAGGAAAAAGACAGATGAAATGAAAGTCTCATTAAATACAAGAAAATAGCTAGAGGAGTGATCAATAGGATATTTTTTACCGTGTAACCTTTGTAGTTTTATACACACTCTGCATTCTACAACTGACTCCACTCCGCAGTATTTTCTGTAGTAATTTGAGCAGTAAAGTATGCTTTATTCTACATTCTATTCATTTTGAGAATTACGGATGCTTTTATTACATCAGATAATGAACTGCAAATAAAACTCTTGAATGAGCTTTTAAATTCCAGGAAGCTATGTTCGCAGGGCTCCTAAAACACTCACATTTTATTCGAGAAAAATTTGGCAATATTCGAATGCTCCCATGACGTTTTCAGAAAATGAGACCTGATGGTAACGCGGTGTGTGTCGTGTTTAATGAAACATATACTGCTCTCATCATTCACTCTGGTTTACGCCCGTTCTCTAACGGAAAGGCTCCATTGATGATTTGAGCACCAGGAGCTCGTGAGCCGTTGCATCTTTACTCTGCCTGGAGAAATTGGGAGCTCATTAGTTGTTGGTGCTCACGGCAACATACGACAACATCACACAATCGTCATTGTCTAAATTAAACGACGAGAATAGCGATGACAGCTTACTTTCCTTGACAATTGATGAGGATTGATCGCAGACAAGTTCCCAAGAGGAAGGCGACAAACGATGACAGCTCATTTTCGCTGAATATTGATTGAAATTTGATCACCTAGATCCACATTTTTTGGAAATGAAAATAAATGACGAGGTGTTTTCTTAAAATATATTTTGAACATTTAGCTTAAAACAACGAAAAAATTCATATTATTTCCCGCCAGCATTCATCGAAAAGTAGTATTGGTGTTTTAATAGCAATTGTCGAAAGGAATACAAAAATCACATAAGTCATGCGTCCTATCGTTTAATCCAAACCCTTGGAAAAACAAAAAAATAGAGTAGCCAAAGGGGATGGATCTCTCTCCAAGAATAGGGTGACAAGTTTTAGATTAGTGAAGGGGGAATCAGGGAATTTTGTTATAAATGCGTAAGTAGTCTTGGTTTTTCAAAACTCTTGAATGGTTCTTATCGAATGACTTTCAGTTGACAAATCTTGAACTTTGCATTGAACCTGTCTTGTAATATCATGCTGAAAATTCTTATGAAATCAGGGGAATATTATGGAGGAAATGTTCAAATCCCTTAAGACAACCTTTAGAAATCCCATGAAATTTTAAGGAATTATAATATGTAATGCGTTAGGAAATGGAAGAAATAGTTCATAGAAAACTAAGTAAGCGGAGAAAAGAAATAGGAAAATAGTAGGTACTTGAAAATAATACTGATCAAGAATTTTGCCGATCAAGTGTAATGTCGGTCGTAAAGGGTGTAAGTCTTATTATATTCCGGGATCATCCCTACGGCAAACTGCAAAAATGCTTATCTCCGTCTGCGACGCTACAGACAGACCTTAAATTATAAAATATTCAACTCTATTTCTTAAAAAATCCTTGACTTTTTCTGTCTTCGCGAAGTGTATTCCGCAAAAAGAGCCGTATGCAAAAACGACATTTTTCGCCCCCCCCACTAGAATTTATTCAAACTTCGTCTATCAGTTACTAATACTGGAGCGCTTCTTTCCCCAAATTTTCAGACCCCCAAAAAATTTTGGGGGGGCGCTAGGGGGGGTGGAAGTCAAAACCTGCGACCCTCGATATCTTCCGAACGAAACAAGATATTGAGGCCCGGTTTGGACGAAAAATCGTCTAAAATTGCATACTTTAAGATTCTAGAGGTCAAAATCCCAAAATTAAATTTTTAACTTAACTTATGTGCTTTTTTTCAGTTTTTGAGGAAAAACAATTTCTTTTAAACAGATTAAACTGAAATTTCACATTTTTTGATTTGAACCAAAACCAGTTTTTTAAATTGTTCGTCTTTTTCCGCATCCAACGAGTGGTCGTATAAGCTGGGGAACCGAACGGTTCCGGAGATATGATCGATTGAAGTTTCCGCTCAACGCGCGCCGACCGATTTTCGCGCGCAAAAAAGTTGGATTTGACTGTTATTAAACCAGATTTAATGTTCAAACTGAGCAAAATGCATTATTAGGGACTCTTGAGGGTCGCTGAGTCCAGAAATTACAGATACTTCCAAAAAATTCACGTTTTTAAAATTACAGCTCCGTAGCGCTATTTTAGAGGCCCACTGAGCGCCGACCGGCCGCTCAGTGGTCCTGTACGGAGCTGTAATTTTAAAAACGTGAATTTTTTGGAAGTATCTGTAATTTCTGGACTCAGCGACCCTCAAGAGTCCCTAATAATGCATTTTGCTCAGTTTGAACATTAAATCTGGTTTAATAACAGTCAAATCCAACTTTTTTGCGCGCGAAAATCGGTCGGCGCGCGTTGAGCGGAAACTTCAATCGATCATATCTCCGGAACCGTTCGGTTCCCCAGCTTATACGACCACTCGTTGGATGCGGAAAAAGACGAACAATTTAAAAAACTGGTTTTGGTTCAAATCAAAAAATGTGAAATTTCAGTTTAATCTGTTTAAAAGAAATTGTTTTTCCTCAAAAACTGAAAAAAAGCACATAAGTTAAGTTAAAAATTTAATTTTGGGATTTTGACCTCTAGAATCTTAAAGTATGCAATTTTAGACGATTTTTCGTCCAAACCGGGCCTCAATATCTTGTTTCGTTCGGAAGATATCGAGGGTCGCAGGTTTTGACTTCCACCCCCCCTAGCGCCCCCCCAAAATTTTTTAGGGGTCTGAAAATTTGGGAAAAGAAGCGCTCCAGTATTAGTAACTGATAGACGAAGTTTGAATAAGTTTTAGTGGGGGGGCGAAAAATGTCGTTTTTGCATACGGCTCTTTGAATGTATTTCGCCTATTCGTCCCTTGACTTCACGAATCGGGAGCTGTGATTTTTAAACACCACCATCGATCGGAAATCGTTATTGCAGTCTCACGCCGTTGAATCCCTTCATACTCCCAGACTCCGTGGCAGGATATCATAGCTTAGCCTCGCTCATTCCCCTCCCCGAACCCTCTCTCACCGCGTCACGGAACCTTCACAAAATGGGTTCTTTACACTCAAAATTATCGAACAAACCATCTCGAGGAACCACAGAAACCTCGTAGCGATAGAATTCGCCTCAGCTCCGAAAACGACGACCCTTCCCCGACTCCAATCAGGGCAGATGGTCGAACTCAAGACGATCCTCCGCTCGGGGGAGAGGGGGTGGTTTGGTGGAGTCTGCCGTGCGTGCGCCCCCATCCCCCTCCCCCTCCCCCCTCTCACGAGGAGATGCGAGAGATGACAGGTGGCAACTGATGCTGGCGCGCGCCAGGTGCGACCTACTGTTTAATCTGTCCGGGGCGCTGCAGCTCCCCTGATTGTTTCCGTCCAGGCATCGAATCCGAGGCTGATTTATATTTTCGGGCACTCTCGGAACACCTTGCCTCGTACGTGGTCCAGAATCAGGAACGAAAAAAGTAGCGGGGATGGAAGTACGGGTACATTTATTTTTATTTAGAACCGTTTCCAGGACGGACCGGTACGACTGCCAACATGTGTTCGGTGCGCCAGCATTTCTTCCCCTCGCGCCGAACGCAGTAGAGCAGTAAGTGCGTTACGCTTTGAGCCACGCTCTTTATTTGTTCTTACGAGTGTGGGAGGTCATTGCAGAACCCTCTTCCTTTTCCGTTGCGTGGCCGTCCGAATCATCGATTCTCCCGTTCGTTTCATCCCCCCGCAATGGCCACCTAAATCTCCTGGACTGCAGCATCTTGGATTTATTGCGCCGTTATGCATAGCTTGATAGATTTTTATTCGCGGCGAGTGCAAGTAAATTAAACTCGGTCGTAGAGAGAACTCTGAGTAGTGACGTCATTGGCTGTATAGATGGTGGTAGTTCACCAAGCTTAGAATCGCCAGAGATAAACGGTTGCAAGTATTGATGGTATCTTCTTTTCTTTCCTCTCGAAGTCTCCATAAATATAGCGGCCAAAAGCTCCCGTGTAGCGACAAATGGCTTAAAATGGGCCACTAGATAGGGTATGAATTAAAGCAGTATGTAACATGTATTTTCTTCAAAGTTTTACGAGGAAAACGAATCTTACGACGAGAATTCTGGAAATCAACTCCTTAACAAGATATTAGTTGCAATTAACATTGGTTCAATCGGGAAAATAGTCATGACTTCATTTGTATAATCTAACTTCCATTGATCTGTGTTAAAAATATGTGTTGGGATCTCGTTTAGGACCTGATTTCCGAACTTTCCGTCGCTTGAATCGACTTCTACGCAAAGTATTGAAGATGTGTGTAAATAGTACTATGTGTTTATACTATGTATAAAGATACCTTGTGTTTTTCACTTGTAGTGTAGACCTTGTCTAGGGGCCAATTCCCAAAAATGATTGGCTACATACGACTTGCGTCCCGCTTCAGTCAATGCGCTTGAAAAAGGAAAAAAGCTAGAGAATTCTAACCGTTTTATGAAACAATTATTAATTAATTAGTTGAGAGAAATCTAGTTTTGGATAATTCGTAATTTCTCGGAAGCCGAACAACAGTCCATGAATCACCACTATTTAATTATTTATTTTGGCCTCCGTGCTGTGATTATTCCGACATTATGATCTGTGACCAACCTTTTGGTTTAGAATTAATTCCTCTCCGAAAACTGCCTTCCAAACCAAAACCTACGATATAATCTGGGAAGGGATACATGAGAGACTCTGTCATTTCCTTTAGATACGGCAACACGGTAATTTACTCAAAGCTGCAGCTCGTAAAAGTCCGAGCCACTGATTTCGAAACGGGCGCAGAGCGCTCTCTGGACGGGAATTTATCGCACTTATTTTAGCGGTATCGTTTTTGCACTGTCGCTGTTCCTGTTGCTCTCAGTCATAGTTTTACTGCAATAACATACACGCACACACACCCTCACACGAGTACATCGGACGTTTACATGCACCAGACGTCGTCTGTACCCCCGCCGGCTCCCAAATTTCTCATCGACTTTCATTATGATCGCTTCGTAAGTGTTTTCATATGTTTGCGCTCGTACCATCATCCGCCACAACGTTGTCGAATTTCCGCGGAAAGTTGGTGTTCCAATGTTATGTTTATGCAGATTATCGAAAAATTTTCGAATATTTGCAGACATGCCCTGTACGTCTCTGTCTGGTTGTCGATCCCGCTCAGCATGATGTTCAACTGTGGCGTGGCGTGCTTGCGATTTATCTATTGATTTGCCATTTAAACCTGTGGAAAAGGATCGATAGACAGGGTGTTCGCAGCGAACACCTTAATAATCGATTCTTTACCATAGCTTCAAATGGGGAAATATCGATAATCGATCATTCACGTCTCGCCACTGACTTTCAAATTTGACCCCGCGCAGCTTTCTAGATGTCAGTGAGGATAGAAAAAAGAAAATATAAGATGTCAAGTCACAATCGGACCATAAAGGAGAAATCCTTTGCGTCTCGAGTGGGACTATTTTACACGTAAAATACAAATATGAAAATTACGGTAAATAGTGAGAGGGACCTTTTACGATCGTCGATTTAAAACCAGGCATTGGGTACCTTAACATTTTTGTTTTGAGAGAATGGAATGTTGAATATTTTGAAAAATAGCCCGGAATGAAGTATGGAGTTCCTCAAAGCTAATTACCCAAGGATTGCCGTAGAAAGTATCGAAAAATTGAGGCTTTGAATTTAAAAAGACGAAGTTCCCTAGATTCACTCTCAGGGCCGGATTAAAGGGGTGGCCACATGGGCCGCGGCCCATGGCGGCAAATTTTGCAATTTTTTTAAATGTAGGCATAAAGAAAAATCGAAATCGAAAAATAAAAAAAAATCGATTCAGAAAAAAATTATAAACGGGAAAAGATTACAAAATCTCTCATTTCCTGATAGTATATCTCTAATTTTGTCGTCTTTCTGTGATACAATGGACAACACCTCTTAATTAGTCGAGTTGAGACTAAGAGAGAAACCGAACATGGAACTTATTGGCCTGGAACGGCACGGCGCAGAGAGCAATGATGACGAGAACTTGAGATGAAAAGGAGAAACCCTCGGTGCGGCGTACACATGTAACACATAATAGCGCCTACAAGACTGCATGAATACTTCACGCATTGCGTCCAAGACAGTGCGGTCGCTGCGGGCAGCAGTGGGCGGCGTGAAACGTATAGCGCCTACAAGACTGCATGAATACTTCACGCATTGCGCCAAACAGAGTGCGGTCAGCGCGGCGACGGAAGTTAAAATTATTCAACCATATCTATGTTTGCTCTTTCATAATTTTTTCGTTCATTTCATATGAATGGAAAGCCTTGTCCACATAGAGATAGGTTTACGGAATTACTTAATTTTTGCGCCAAGTTCCGTAAACTTTAGCCAGTAGTGTTGACAGGACTTTCGCAAAAAATGTGTCCAACACGAGTAAATGCGTCTAATGCACCCCTCCTCCTCCGGCATGTTCACTTGATGGTTTTTATTGATGTTTCAAAACGAATGAGAAGGGGGCGGCAAAATACAGGCGGCCCATAGGTGGCAAGTAAGTAAATCCGGCCCTGTTCACTCTTAATGCTTCTGCATCAAAAATGAATTTTTTCCCCAGCCTGTTGATAGAATGCTATCCAAAATTCCAAAAGTTCCGTTTGATTCTATAGAACAATCTCAATGCTTGAGAAGGTCAAAAAGCTTTTTTTGACTTGTTCGAATTCTCTATATTTTCTTTCGTCAAAAATAAAACCATTTGAGTTGATTTAAGAACTCTAAATTCGGATTATATCAAGTTTATTTAGAGCATCAGTTTTCACACCTCGTAACCGATTCGTTTCGATTTCGAATTATGCAAGCAGCGCTCCCGCCATTTTCGCCGCTCACCATTCACCAAATGGACACGCCATCCGCGCTGTTCGATGTCATCCAAGGCTTTGTTTATGTCACCACATGGCGAGGCCGAGAGTTTGTGGATTTCATTCAGTTTTTTCCGTCATTGTCATGGATCGCAACAAAAGAAGGATCTCTGGCCAAGCCCAAGAGAAATAATTTAATCGTTCGAGTAGCATAGGCGTATGTGGGTGTGGAACACTTCCCTTCCCCGCCCCTTACTCGTTCAGCTGGCCGAAAAACGACCGATTCTCTCTTAAAAAAACGATTTCAACGTGTCATCAAGCTACGAGTGGGGTGTGATGCTGTGTTGTCGTTTTCTCTGCAAAGATATTCCGGATTTTTTAGTCAATTTTTTTCTTTTTTTCTTTCGGTTGGATTCATTCGATCGCCAGAGAGGCCGAAAACTTAAGAGAACATCCCCAAAGGATATCCTGAAATGTCGGTCCTACCTAATTCTACCGGAAGGAATCTGTAAGCACAAGGGGCTCGGAACCATTGCGTGGATTATTTTGATCCCAATTCTATCTTTTGCGTCGCCTCACTAACTCGGAAGTCAAACTCAATCTCGGAAGCACAGGGAGTCTGGAAGTCAAAAATTACCATGAGCTCTGAGCACATGTTCCTAGAAATGAAATCATTTAAGCACTAATAAGATGTGAACTGAAATTTCAGCATTACCCTTAAGTGGGGTAATGCTGAGTTATGCCGTCAAAATCCCTTCTTCAAGTTATGCCGTCAAAATCCCGAACTTTCATGCTGAAAGTCGTTCATTGGCGTTCTTTCCCAGCTAGTTTTCTCATATGCTTGAATTTCCAGAATATCACCTTACAAGAAAGCTGGCATGGCTGAAATCCACCCGAAGTTCCACTAGGAGAAAATAACAGGGTTCAAATGCATAATCTCTACATCCAATATGAAAGGAGGCACAGTTTTTCGAAAAACACGGTGTGTGACTTCATCCACCACGGTAGCGCACACCCTAGTTTCTCTCAATTTGCACTGGTTGCTCCACGTAAAACAGGGATGAAACCAAGATGGAAGAAATCATAGCATGCACCATGGCGGTGGATGACATCATACGTTGTGATTATTAAGGGTGGTAATTTCGTTGTCATTGGACGTCGAAACTTGGCGTTTGGATGTTATCAAAATTTTTTGGCCGATTCATTGTCTGAAATCATCCAAATGAGATTCTGTGCCACTGACCCATCTACAATTCTACATATTTGAATCATCCAGAATTCGCGTTTATATCCAAAATATTTGAACTATCTGGCACCAGAGCTCTCGAGGTGAGGTGTTCATAGACCCGATCGACCACATTATCGACTCTCGAACCGCGCACTCCCGCAGTCGGGGACATTTCCAAAAGACAGCTCAAATTCGAGAACAGCGTGAAAACGAGGCTTCTGGCGCGTCTTGGACCCCGATGCCACATCCCCCCACAAGACTCGACTCTCCCTCATTCCGACAAGCTTTATTTTACGGAATTTCCTTCCAGTTCGGCAACGCTGGTCTCGGCGAGCACAATGGATCTCCAGCCGTCCGAGGAAACCTTTGATTGGCGAGCCGGGCGGCTCATCAGGGGACCAGCAGGGATCCCGGGGGCGTTCGCGACGTCTGGACCCTTAGGGATGAGGTGGGCCTTTTTCGCGCGAGATTTATTCCCTCCTATCGGTCTGAGGCCGGCCTTCCCTCAGAGTAGCGTCTTGAGTACCACTCGAGGTGTTTTTCTTGAAAAGATGGGTCCTCGTGCAATTAAGGACGGTCGCCGGTCGCGCATTGTGGTTTCGAGCAGGAGTCGGCCACGGCTCGCCGAGACCAAGGTCAGTGCACCCGCCAGAGACCAGGGGCGCGTCGCTTTGATTTCGGGAGGTTTTTTACGCCAACGAGGGGGTGCATTCCCTGGCCGCTACACAACGTAATACCCCCGAAAGTCTGTAAAATAATTTAAAAGACAGAAAAAGTACCTAGCTAAACCACATGAACCAAAGAGAGCGTGTCGCAAAACCGCAGAAAAAGCTGGTTTCGAAAAAATCTGAATGGTCCAGTGGCGTGGCGTGAATTGCGATGTATCGATTGTTATGCCATTTAAACCTACAGTAAAGAATTGATTTTTAAGGTATTCGCTGCGAACACCCTGTTTATCGATCATTTTCCATAGGTTTAAATGGCATAACATTCGATATATCGCAAAGCACGCCACGCCACTGGAATGGTCGGAAAAGAAAGTGTCAGAAAGGTGGAAGGGAAAGCGGCCTGAAGCAGGAATGGTAGGTGAAGGTGGAGTAAAAGCTCTGAATAAGAAGGGGTAGCGGATTGAGTAGGCGTTGAATACGCAGGGAGGGTTGATGAAGTGAAAGGTTGCGCAGCGTTAGGCTCTGATTTTATACTGTAAAGTATGATTCATCTCAGGTTTCGGGTTTGGTCCGACTTTCGTGTGACACGTTGCATCGATATAAAATCTTGGATTCTTGGTAGATTTCTTACTCAATTTATGCAACATTTCGGTTCCAGCAGGTCCAGAATCCGGACACGAATTGGACTGCATTTTGCAATTCGGAACTATAAATTCTTGCTCTTCTAGAAAAACACTTATGTGCATAGAGAAACGAAAGGCACATACGTTGATTTTAAACCGGGCTAGAATTTATAGTTCCAAATTGCAAAATGTAGTCCAATTATCCGAACAGTGCTCGTGGAGAGAACACTCAATCGGGAGTGTCGTGGAACTTACTACGCAAATCTACTCGTCCGTGCCTCGCTACCGTTTCGTCGCCCCGCAAGAACGAATTGACCGATTCAGAGACTCCGTCATTCGATATTCGATGGGTCCACCCTGAGGAAATTAACCATTTCGATATCGATTCTTTTGCTGCGCTTTTCAAGATCGCCACAATCGAACGGCGATGTATCGAATGACGTAGACACTAAATCAGTCCGTTTTCCTACTACTACGCTTGGCGCACGCTTTGACGCTTCGGCGCGCAGATTTTACCGCCACGGGTGAACGGGTGCGGTGCATGGACCCGGACCTCGCCCTGTCATTACGCTGCATCGCCGCACAGTGGACCGGTTCAATTAGAGAGGTCGGACATTACATTTTTGACCAAAACTTTAAATATTGATGATTATTTCGTCTCATTTAACATTTTAAGGGGTGATTTACGAAGAATATTTCACGAGGAAACCAATGGAACCAGCTTTAACCCCTCAAAGTTTTGTATAAACGGAGATATAAGCGTTTAAAGTTTCCAACTTTTTTCCAACTTCTCCTATTGACTCGACCCTCCGTGCGCCGCCGCCGACATACACCGACGACGCGCGAGCCGTGAAAACCGCCGTCGACCGGCCACCGACAGGTGTCGCCCAAGCGGATCTGCCGATTTTCCTTTGCAGAGCTCCGGTATCAGATTCAGGACACTGATTTCCTTTTAGCATTGTTTGCTGGGTGCAGGAACGTTCTGACCTCGCAACGGCACGGAGATTCGGTTACAAGAACTGAACTTCAAGCTCATAAGGAACACCTAAGTGTTCGCCATAGGTAACTGAAGTTTTCAGTCGTACAAACCGAACTTCGATTCAAATACCTGGAGCTCTCTATAAAAAATATTAGTCTTGTGTGCCTAACAAGCATTTTAGTTACCTGAACTGAAGTTCGGTTCCTATGAACGAGAGTTTTGACCTGCGAAACTTGGTGTTTCTTATGTTCCTACGATACTCTCTCCGTGTGGCATGAAATGAAGGAATCGGAGAACAGATATAAATGTGGGACCCCAATCGGGTAAATTTCGAAGAATTTTCCAGCGATGGACAAGTGCAATTTTTGGGTATATAGGAAGCATGTTTTTTATTGTTCTTGAAGATTTTAGCCCTGTTGAATGATTGAGAAACCCATGAAAAATTCTCGTACCTCTCTTTAACAAATTATTTTCTCCTTTGTTTCAGGTAAGAATCTCAACCAGAATTACATCCAATAATTTGGGCGTGAGTTTTAATATGTTTTTCATTCATTGCCTTAAAGAAATGAATCCACTACATTCACCAAATTAACGAGGCAAAATGTAAGTAATTCCGAACCGATGTTTTAATGAGATGGTAATCGTGTCCTTTTTGAAGTAGGGCAGGGTGTCGTACCAGGAAACTCGTTGTTATTAGAATTAGGAAACATCAGAAAAATCCGTAATGGATCAGGAAATTCTAAGTGCGTTTTAAGCATTTTTCAAAAATGTGATTAATCTCATTAAATGTTTTCATTTCTTTAAATTAAACGAGTGCCAATTTGTTCGCACAAAAAATCAGGAAATCTCTGCTGCAATATCAGGGAAACATCAAGAAAATCCAAAATTAAATTTCAGCAGACGCCCTGGGAACCATCCAAATAATGAGTTAAAGTACAAACTTAACTAATGCCATGGAACTTCTTACACTGATTCACTGCATATTTTCTTTGGTGCGAAATCCTCATGAGTAGCGTGAGATATTTTTTTATCATCCGGCATCACCGTTTCAGATCAGAGGACACAGTCGGCCCCCTCCACACCGCTCGAGCGGTGGCGAGCGTTGAACTATCCTAATGGTGAAAGTAATTTTGGTCCGGGAAAATGTGTTTTCCCGCCGTGTTTTCGTCGTACGCGCCCTCCCCCCGCTACCCCCTTCTCTGCGGTGACTCCATTAAGCACAATAAACAACGATTTGATGAGGTTTCGATCGCTTCGTGCCTGCGCTTTTACGAGCGATGCTCATCATTGCCTCGCTTTTGCTTTTCGTTTTATGACGACTCCGTGGGCAGTACCCTTCGTTGCCAGCGGTGACGTGGATGTATGACGTCACGAGAGGACATGCACGCAATCGAGCCACCGGTAAAGATAAGGACTAACGGTGGACACGCGATTCAAATCAAACGCCCTTACCTGTGATAAATCCGTAGATGTGGTTGATTATAGGAATCAGATTTTCCTGTGAAAGTCAAGTGCCGAAAATGGGAACTAATAAGTTCTTGGGAACGTTCCTGGGAAAGTTCCTGGCAGCTCTTCAAAGTGCGATTGAATACCGTGTCTACCTTTGAACGAATTTCTACGTGCTCAGGGGTGCAAATTGTTCTCATTGTGCAGTTGCGATCAAATTGTGGACTTGCTCAAAAAATTGTGGAGGCTGAATTTTTTTCAGTTACAGTTTTCAGATTTTCAACTCTTTTGCAGAATAATGCGACTTCGTCACACATTCTTTTATGAACAATCTTGCAGAATTTTGATCAGAGCGTTAATTTGTTGACCTTTTTATGAAAACCCAGCGCATTGCAGGAAATTGCGGCGGCCTAGAACAATTTGCACCTCTGTACGTACTCTTTGAAGGAGAACAGTCATATGCATCAAAACTATTGTTTTATCAGAAATTGAAACCACTCCACCCAATCGGATGGGTTTCCCATAATAACGGCTTGTGACCGCATCATATTTGTCTCATTTCCTGAACTCCCACTCAAAAGTCCTCTCACGTTTTGCGAGAGGAAGTACCAGTGCCCCTCCTACTCAGTAACTCAGATGATTCTTCCCCCTTGCTAATGCTGCAGTCGCGTTCTGGAGATGCGGGCACATGCCGTACCCTCTACACGGCTTAGAGTACCTATTCAGAGAGGGTATATGGCCAGTGGTAAGACTCTGTGTCCATTGGACAGCCAGTCTCATTCTCACGGCGACATTCAGGATAAAAAAAAATGGCGGCGTCTCCAGGTGGTAGCGAGTGAGAAAGGGTTGTTGCCAACCTTGAAAATGTATCACTTGCTGCACCTGTTACCAATCTTGCGATAGTAGATGTTCATGTTAAATTTGTTTCCCAAATGTAATGCAAAAAGATAGGTTTTGAAACAGCATAGATATGCCTAACTGCATGTTTTGTGTAAAGTGAACGTTGATATAGTCCACCAAAACCATATTATTTTTATGTAACACCAGCTATTTTTTTTAGCCTATAAGCTGTATGAAGTTTGAGGTAGCTGAGCCTACAAGAAGTGGAGCATATATACTCTCTCTATTCATGTACTCTAATGCGGCCTACCAGACAGTGCCCAAGTGAAAATGCCAAGCGCTTATTTTGGAAGGGGTTGTTGTGGCGTAGGCCGCGTGGGGTGGTGCTAGCGGCTGCGGCTGGCGCCTTAATTACTAGGTCAGTGCGGTTTGCGGTGGTGGTTACCTAGAAGACCTCTCGCCTCTTTAATCGTTTCGTCTTCATTTGAACGTCTCGATATTATATCACCCTCTCTTCGGTACCGTTAAATACTGCCGTGCTGAGGAAAATCGCCGTGTGAACATTCGAGAGTTGCTAAATTTCCCTCGATAAAATGTTTATTTTTGCAGAACTTCATGATTATTTTTCCTTGGAATTTTCAAGCGCTTCAGGTGAAATTGCGAACAAAATTATCTGAAAAATTGGAAGGAAAATTTTCATTTACCGGGAAATTCGAGTTTCATCAAAGCAAAGTTGGCAACGTCTGAAGGTCCATACGGCGTTTTTCCTTAGCAAGGCAGAACAGGCGCTCGATTGACCGCTTGGCCAAGTGCTCGAAGTGAATCCAACGCATTTATCCGACAGAAATTCAGTAGATGTAATGAAGAACTTGATGTTTGATCGGATAGGTTTACTTCAACAGTATTTTCGACCACCATCAGGGTGTCCACAAGTCCGGAAGTAGTGCTGATTTTTTAAGGGCGGTCGGGAAGTACTGAAATATTGCGGAAATTCCGCAAAAAGGTCCGGAATTTTTTTCATTTTTTGTCATTATTGTCGCAATCTGAGCGAGAAATTGAAATTTTTCGAATTTCGTCAATTGGAGGTATTGGAACACTGAATTTTTCTATGGAGGAGGTACTGAATTTCTCGAGAATGTACAAGCGGGATCGTTATTCCTGCGAAAAATAGTTTTCCGTAACCCGCCGTACATGGCTCAATTGACCACAGGAGATTACCCGGGCTCGAAGTCATGTTAGTGAAGAAAGCCTTTCCCCTCATTGATATCGCACCTTCTCCGACCGTATCTCTCACATCTTCGTTTCCCCTCATTGCAGCATGCATCAAATTGCGATTATCCGGAATATACGATCACACGTCATAATTATCTGATCGAATCCGTCGCCCACTTTTACTGATACGGAAGACAAGATTTGTCTCACTGGGTCAACAGTCGGTTAGTTTAATTTCATCTCGAAGAGGACAGAAGATCCATCGCGCTTGGCGCCCTGGCCCTGCTGATATCTAGGCGCCAAAGTAAGGCGCCATGCAAGCAGGGGGGGGGGGGGGGGGGGGGGGCAACCAGCCTTTGTGTTTGAGCTAATTGAAAATTACTTCGATTTTTTGTTTCTTTTTAATATTACTTTCTTTTAAAAAGTCAAAATATTCAAAACTTGTGTAACACAAGTCGTTTGTTATGGATCACTTCCTTTTATCAGGTATTGTCTTGATTATGATACGAAATTAAAAAAATATTAATCATGTTTCAATCGTGTTTAATCTTCATAGTATTTTATTTCCTTTTATTTAATACTCGCCCCCCCCCCCCCCGAAAAAAAGGAATATTTGATATAAGGGCATAACTTGATAAGAAAAAGAAACTGTAAATAATGCTTCAGTCGTTTGTGGATGAAATATTTTGCTCTTATGAAAGCTTTCGTGAATAGTACTAAATAATGCTATTGAAGATTTTTATTAAATTTAAATTAAATGTATTTTCTGTCTCAAGCAATGAGTTCCTTCCAATAATGTGATCAATTCATAGAATAAATCAATCAGGAAGAAGGAAACTGCTAAATAAAGATGTAAGTTTTGTATCTTTGAAATTAAAATAATTTATATCATCAGTAGAGGAGTGGAAATGAAACAGCATTTTAAAAAAATCATAGGTCAACAGAAATGTAGAAACAAAGTTTAACAAAAATACCAACAAAATAAAAAAGTTGAAGCCCAAGGCCTTTCAAAGCTATAGTCTGGCTCCATATGAGATTTCTATATTTCATTTGACCTAATTGTAAAACAATTTAATAAAAATAAATACAATCTTCTACGCTGTATTTGACGCGCCTGTCCTTGAAGACGTATTGAAGAAATCTAAATCCTCAATATTAGTTAACTTTGGTAGAAAGCACCTCGCCAATTGTTAGGAACCAGGAGGAAATAATGAGAGAGCTAGAAAAAATTATTTTTTTCAGGGTCAACGATGGGCCAAACGCCAAATATTCAACAATAAAATCGAGATGTTGTAAAACCAAGTAATACTGAGAATGTTGAGAGGAGGGTGGCATATCTCTTGCCGAAAGAGCTAGGATGACCTTGATTAGCATTTGAAGCACCCAAAAGGAAGGAACTTCATAGGGGTTGGTACCCTATAGCATAGCTTATTCGACTTAAATATCTGACACGATTAACTGACTGTTTAAAAAAATAATGAAGATTTGGCGATTAAAAACAATACAACTATTCTTGCAAGATGGATTGCACATGAAAAATGTAAGACGCAATGGCGTGAGTCGTGAACTCGCAATGCCCCGCTCTAGTTTAAGCAACATTACAAATAAGACAAACGGAAACAAACACAACATGGAAATAGAGGGAGGGAAAGGATGCGCGTTAACGACGGCGCAGAGATACAACTATTCGTGCTTGAAGGACGTCCGTGCTGCGTCTGAAAAATTGAAGGCGCGATGACGCGAAGCGTGAGTTCTCAATGCTGTGCTACATGCTGCCAATGAGATGTCGCTCAGATTCGGGAGAAAAGTTAAAAAAGAGGCCCGAACACATCTCTCCTACCTTCGGCTGTGTTCTTCACGTAGTGCTTGCAGCACCATTACGAATGAGACAAACGGAAACAAACACAATACGGAAGTGGAGGGAGGGAAAGGGTGCGCGTTTACGACGGCGCAGAGATACAACTATTCGTGCTTGAAGGACGTCCGTGCTGCGTCTGAAAAATTGAAGGCGCGATGACGCGAAGCGTGAGTTCTCAATGCTGTGCTATGTGCTGCCAATGAGGTGTCGCTCAGATTCGGAAGGGAAGTTTAAAAAGTGGCCCGAACACATCTCTCCTACCTGCGGCTGTGTTATATTCACGTAGTGCCTGAAGCACTATTACGAACAGAGACAAGAGACCCTCCACTGGCCTCCTAGCGACAGGTGGAACCTTTTACTTTCGGGGTTTCAAAAATTCCTTATGGACAATTACTAGGGAGCAACAGTCATCACCCTAGTTTCGGCTGTTGACTTACCTACATGGTCGATGATGAGCTTCGGAGGACGTCATGAGCCAAACAAGTTTCTGAAACGTCGGCCATTTTTCGGCTTGTTTGCAAAACGTAACTGCCAACACGTTGTTGAACATCAACCATGTAGGTAAGTCAACAGTTGAGTGCTGAAGTCCCAAAAGTAAAAGCTTCCACAATGGACAAGATACTAGTGGAGGGTCTTTTGTCTCTGATTACGAATGAGAAAAACGGAAACAAACACAATATTGATGTGGAGGGAGGGAGAAGGTGCGCGTTCACGACGGCGCAGAGATACAACTATTCGTACTTGATGGACGTCCGTGCTGCATCTGAAAAATTGAAGGCGCGATGACGTGAAGCGTGAGTGCTCAATGCTCTGCTGTATGCTGCCAATGAGGTGTCGCTCCGATTCGGGAGGAAAAGTTAAAAAGAGGCCCGATTACGTCTTCCTTGTCGTCGGCTGTGTTGATACTCGTTATTTCTTATTTTTTCAGGTTCTTGTCTGATAATTTTTAGGATGGATTTTTAGACCCACGTCTTAAGCTCGTGTAAACCGCAGCACTGACGCGGTTCTCATGGAAATAATGGTGCTTGGATGCTTCGAAAGGCTTTAATTTTTTATGTTTTCTTGAATTTTAGAAGTCTGTCGGTCACTTCAATACGTTCAATTTTACAATTTTTACTCAGTACGATTAATAAACTTTGAACCTGAAAATAGCGTAAACTTGTGCTGCTTTGCCAAACTTTTCTGAACTCCTCTCCAAGAAGGGAATGCTCGTAGGAAACTCAAATCGTGGTAATTGTTACACAAGTTTTGTCAGTCAAGCAGGAGTGAATTTCAGGCTTTGGCAGTAAGCTCAGTGCTAGTTTTGATCAAAATAAGCAACGAATTCATGTAGTAGAAGACCCTATCCAAATTTTTCAGGTTTTTCAATAAAAGTTCAGCATAGAATACTAGGGTATGAAGTTAGTCACATTGAAATTATGAGCATAGAGGCATGAGCTATTACTGTTTCTACTTAAGAGGTCTAATTTCACAATTCCAATTTTTCTCCCAAGTTTTCGGTAATTTAAGAAGACCAATACAATTTCTCTTTCATTGCTTGTTTTCAAAAATACTCATAAAAAAATACTTAAATGATAATGATCTGCTTGAGAATTTCACCAAAAGTTTAGTATCACCAAAAATTCTCACCAAAAGTATTATCCAAAATAAATATTCCACGCTATCCTGAGAGTCCACCTCTACGTGAAGACAAACTCTCCATGCAAAGATAGGGAGCAAATACATTGACAGGGCTGGCCATTTTACTTGGGGACTCTAAAAACACGAGCAGCAACGAAGGCACGGCAACGCTTAGGGTTGCCGTGCTTTCAGTTACCCTGCTAATATATTTGCTCCCTATCTTTGCATGGAGAGTTTGTCTTTACGTAGACGTGGACTCTCAGGATCATTACAGCCTCAACTTTGAGACCGTTTTGGAGCTTGGGAGTTGATTTCAGAGAAAATCAGTGGGACCATCGTGTTTCTCGCGGACTTTTACAAAAGAATCAATAGTCGAATCGCAAATTTCTCACACATGCAACACCTCCATTAATCCATCTCCATGTTTGGCGTTAACATTTAGCGTCAAATCTTTGTCACTAACTAAACTATAAAAAAAAGACGGTTAAAATGCCAAAAATATCGGAAAAATAACGATCTGTAGGTGCTGTGCGGGCCGCGTTAAATTTTTTTTTCCAAATCCTTTTGGCGTTTTTTTTAGCACATGGAACCATTTTAAGACCGTGCAACATTTGATTTGATTTAAACAAGTAAGTCTCACTTGGGGAGGGGGGTGGTGGACAGATTTGACCGTTCTACCTTATAGTATTCTTGTAGTTTAGACACTAAAGCATTAAGAAGCGCCCATATTAGCTCAGTAAGTTACATATTTTAGGAATAGTAGGCACTTAAAAGTCACTGATCATAGAAAAACACAGGTCTCCAAAAATGGAAAAAATCTGAACACGGTGGACTTTATGGTAGACTAGATAGTTGACAAGCTTCTATGTAATTTGTATTGCTGAGTTCAAAATTGAACTTAGTTTTTTTGCGTTGACCCATTATCTTCCCACAAAATAGAGTTTCTAAAAAAATGGAGTTTTTTGTGGGGAAATTCAATTTTGATTCAATTTTTTTGGGAAAACGGTGCATAATATTTAAAATCAAGGCCATTTTCGGATTCAGCAGCTAAAGTTACTTCAAATCAGACTTTAATGGCACCCATCCTTTATTGTAATATTTATTTAAAAAATAAAATAGGAGCGAAAATGTTGAGTTACAGCTAAAAAAAATCTAGTCATATGCTATTAATATTTGATGGCTTGGCCTTGGCTGTAGATGACCTACTGCGGGCGCTTAAGCATGAACCTAACTTTTATTTTCAAGGGATCCATTTCTCATCCAATATGTCCACGTTGTGGCTCACTACACCTCTCAACACTGTTACCGTCAGTGGCGTGACGTGCTTTATGATATATCGATTGATCTCCCATATAAATCTATGGAAAAAGATCGATAGACAGGGTGTTTTACAGCTCAATTATCGATTCTTTACCATGGCTTCAAATGGAGAAATATCGATAATCGATTAATCACGCCTCGCCACCGATTGCGGTGTGGTGAGGAATGGGGAAAAGATATGGAACCGGAGGGAAGCCTCGAAGGCATACAGCTATCACCGATTGGCCTGACCGTGGAGACAACGATGAAAGTAGGGGAAAGAGGAAAAGAGCAAGAAAATAAACGTGGGATTCCCAATCGCTGATAACTGATAAGTCGTGAATGTAGAGTCGGTGCGAGAGCTATTATTCTGTGGCCACTATAGCGGTGCACTAAAGTGTATGGCGGGTTACGGAAAACTATTTTTCGCAGGAATAACGATCCCGCTTGTACTGAAAAAAGTACTGAAGAAGTGCTGATTTCTGGTCAGTGTGTTTTCGTAGACACCCTGATTCATGCTACTTAAACATAAAGCTTTTCCTTCGTACTTCCGTTCCCTCGTATCAGATTCTTGTAAATTCAATAGGTTTTTGTCACATTCTCGCAGGATTTACAAGATTTTTCAAGTCTTCGGCTTTCCAAAGAACCTAACGAAAAAAGTTGCCGGAGTCTTAAAGTCTATCCATATCTGTTCACAGGAAATAAAAAGAAAATGCATTTTACCCCAAAATGATTCCGTCATCTAATATTTTTTCACACCCTCTTCTCTGCTCTCTTACAACGTTAAAGTGTGGCGCTTCGATGAAGTTGTAATGACCGTCGAGGTCGCGGAAACCGGTACGTTGGCGGAAACGGCCGTTTCCGAACACTTTCCTTTTCTCGCATCGTGGATGGCGGTTACTGCAGTGCCGTACAAGCAAGAACCGCTCAACTCCTACGGGAATCGAATGTGTAGATACGTGGTGCTGACCAAGCACGGCAGATCGGATCCATTACGACCGCTTCTAACGAGCGCATCGCTTCTCGCCAATCAAGCCACCGCCGGTCGGCGTTAAAACCGGACATTTCGATTAGCGAGACTTACCGAGTGTAGGTAATTTTATGGAACTCGGCGGATCGATTGTTGAATCACTATCGAATGACCGCGAGCGATATAGTTCCCTATCTTAGCAATGGTATTTATCGATCGATAATGGTAATGGTGTGATCTTGACCACGCACTGAGGGCTTCCGCTCTGAACGGGAATCGATGAACTTGTTGAACGATGCACGTGTAAAAAAAATGTTTCGAAAGAAGTTGGGGAGAGCAGGGCCTATCGTTTCGGCTCGTTTCAGAGAATATTTTAAAATTATCTGAACAGTTTCTCTGTTGCACAAAAAAAGGCTCTGAGGTTAAGATCCAGGGTTTGTAGCAACCTTGAAAACTCGTCAACCAAAAAAAAAATAAATAAATAAATAAAAACAGAAAAGTAAACACCCTGGAGGGTGACAGGTTCGCGCGGAACCAGGGAAAACCTGCAGCGGTCAGATTTTTTTACTCAGCCTGCACCAGTCGAGGAAAAGTCAAGCTGTCATCCTGCGGGACTAAAACTTCTTCCATAATCAACAACCCCCCCCCCCCCGCCCCCCATCAATGAAAAGTCTAAGAATTTCCTGTAAAAAATTCCTCAATGAGGAAAAGCACAAGTTTTTAAATCCAAGACACTTTGTTACAGTAGCTCGGACAGTTCTGAATTCCCGAATCCAGATTTCGAGACCCCGGTCCCGTCGAGTGGCGGAGAAAAGGAGTAGCGTAAATTACGTAAGACGGATTTCGTTCGAGGTTGGCGTAGGGCAGGAGCAGAGGCCGCGAAGATGCGCCGCCGGACAGTGGATCGAGCCAGTAGGAGAGGTCGGACAAAATTTAGAAACTTTAAACGCTTATAACTCCGTTCATACAAAACTTGGAGGTTCTAAAAGGGGTTTCCTCGTGAAAGGTTCTTCTAGTAGAGCCCCTTCTCCTTTAAAATGTGACGAAACTAACATAGGAATTCGCAGTTTTTGTCAAAAATTTCGTGTGCGATCTGTCTGATTGACTCGATGCACTGTGCGGCGGCGGAGGAGGAGGAGAGGGAGGAAAAGGACGAGGAGGAAAGGAGACGGAGTAGAGGAATCTGGACGGGGCGAAGGGCGACGAGGACGCGCGACGGCAGCTGCAAAGTGCAACCCGAAAGTGGAGCCGGAGGCGGCCGAAGAGCCGAGACGCGGAGGATCCCGAGAGGCCGAGAAAAGCAGCGCAGTGGTACACCCATCATCTGGCGGCACGTGGTGGCGTGCACCTGGCACCCGCCACCGCACCGCGTTGCCGCGACACCCATTTCGCCGATCTGGGGCCTTTCTACCCTTACGGAATCACTACGGAATCTGGAAATTTTTAGTTTTGGCCTCGAGTTTTTTTTAATGATTTTCCCCGAACTTCGGCCTTTTTTTAAATTTTCGGAAAACTAGAAATTTTTCGTTGTCGCGCCGCTCCGCAATACCTTTTTCGGTGATATGGGTCGTTTGTACCCGTACGGATTGAAAATAGAACTTGGAAATTTTTTATTTTGGTTTCGATTTTTTTTTTTATGGTTTTCCCCAAACTTCGGCCTTTTTTGAAATTTTCGGAAAAATGGGAATTTTCCCCCGGATTTTTTGAAAATTGGATTTTTCGTTTTGCCTTTTTCTTTAATGTACACCGGAATCCCCGGAATTTTGGAAATTTCACGAATCTTACCGAAAATTAGCATTTATGACAGTCTTCCTCGAACTTGGGAAATGAAGTGAATTTCTGCCAAAGAATTTTCTTGAAAATAAAAGAAAAATTAAACGAGATCGGAAAATTCTAAGTGTTTTTGGACAATTTTAGAAGTTTTGGGGTATGGTACCAAATCCTCTGAAAGTCCTAAAATTTCAGTTTGCAATTTGACCTTATCACTTCCTCAACTTGATCTGAAAAGCGGTAAATCATCTTGGTCCATTTTCGCAATTTTATAAACCGTCGAATGCTTGTGTTTTGAACCTTAAAAAGTTTCCCCCATTAAACACCCACAATCTTTCACCTTTTCGAAGAGAGCGACGGAATTTTAAATCTTCAGGTGTGCGGAGGATTTCCTGGCGAGCTGACAGCCGCGCGGGACCTGGCTTTTTTTCTGCTGCCCAAATCTTGTATCTGAGCCGCGACGGGGCCCTCCGTGCCTCATCGGATATTCCAGCGCGTAGCCCCCTCACCCCCGCCCCCGCCCGGGCCCGGTCCCCTCTCAAAGGACGCCAGGTGTTTTGCTCTCCCATTTCTATTTATTTGCTCCCAATAAACACAGTTTTTATCAAGCAACCGGTGGTCGCCCGGGTTACCTCCTCCGGGCCCAGGATCAGTCGACAACTGTTGCTCGTCGGAGCTGCATCCCTCGAAACTCCCTCCCGAAAATCAGTGTTTCACCCTCGGAACCCGGATTCTTGTGCGCACCCCTAACCCAAAACCTGGACTGTACTTTGTGTCATCTAATAATCCGCGCAACTCCTGGACTTTGGATTTCGGTGTTTTGTGTAACTTTCGGACTTGGTGTTTCGCGAACCGGTTCTTCTCCATGGAGCAGATCCGCCGCGAATTGTTCCCGAAGCACTGGCCGCGGCCGTTGCTTCCCTCCCAGTGATCTGCCTCTGCAGATATATACGCATTCTACTATCTACCCTCGCGGAAAGTGCAGTTATGTTGTGCTCGCAGCAAATCTTGTGCGGCCTCAGCCGCCGGCCACTCAGTATCACCGAGTCCAAGGCCGAAGAAGAGGAAGTCTACGCGCCGTTGCGGCCAAAGCGCCAGTCGGAAACCAACGAAAACACTCCGTGTCTTCGCCGCACCCAGAGCATGCGAGTCAGTTCGACCCGTCATCGGCCCGCTCTCAGTCGCCCCAACTCCAGCCTGAGTCAATGCAACCCCCCAAACCGCCCCAACTCCAGCCTGAGTCACTGCAACCCCCCGAGCCGCCCCAACTCCAGCATGAGTCGCTACGTCCCAAGTCGGGCGAACTGCAACCCCCCAAGTCGCTGCAACTCGCGTCTGAGCAACCGGACGAACGACAGCTCGATCTACGACTCCCTGTACGACCACGTCCGGAGCAGGTCTTCGGACGCGGAGCCAATCTACGGGAACTCTGACGTGATCGCGACGAGTTTCGAGACGGCCGTGCCGTCGACGTACTACCACATCAACACCCTCAAGCGGGTCGACTCGGCGACGGCCAACAACAAGCTGGGCCGGGCGATGAGCTTCTCCGAGCCGCGGGCCACGTCCACGCCCAACAACCCCAAGTTCCCGTGGGACTACGTCCGGAGGTCGACGCGCGGCCGGCTCCAGAACCCGCGGGTCCGCCGCTCGTGCAGCTTCAACACGGGGTCGACGGTGACGCCCGTGAGCCGGGTCTACGTGGGCACGCTCCCGCCGCCGCCGTGCCCTCACCAGCCCCCGCAGGTCCAGCAGGTCCCGCTCCGGAAGATCGAGAACCTGGCCGGGCCCAACTACGAGTCGGTGCTCCGCTCCATCTACGCCTCCACCCGCGGCCGCGGTAGGGGTTGCAGGCACGTCGGCCGGTCGCAGTCCTTCTCGGCGCAACCCAGGTCCAACCTCCAGCGCACGGATAGTTCCACCTCGTCGCTCTCGCACACGTCCTTCGTGACCGTCTACGAGAAGCGACCCGGGTCGAAGCCCGACGAAGAGGACAGCGGTTTCGTCAGCGGTGACGCGGAGTCGGTGTGTTCGGTGACCCGCGCGCCGCCGCGGCAGGAGGCCAAGCTCCGCAGGCAGCAGGAACCTAGCGGCAAGAACAAGAGACCGGCCACGATCGCTGTCGTTGTAAGTTGGAATTTTGTCTGTTGATGGAGTTGCTGCTCATTTTTCTTCCTTATCTGTCCGATTTTTTGAGTCTTTAAAGTTCTTTTTCAAGTAAATCTAGGAGGGAAATCACTCGCCTCAGGAGGAATCCAGAAATTCATACAGACTGAAATGAACCATAGTTATTCCCCAAGCGGTCCATTTCCTACATTTTCTCGTGTGCCAGATTTCATAAACTTAATTCGTCGTTTCCCAGATGAAGAAAAGTAACTACATTCGACATTGCAAAATTTTCCCTCGCAAATTATATTTTTACCTGTCTATTGTCAGGCGTTTCTCACTGAAAATTTCACTGATTTTTCCTCTGATTCTAGAAAAAAATCATGCACTGATTCTGATATACACTTGTGAAAAATGTATTTTTTAATAGTCGATTTTGCAGTCTCGGAATGGAGATACCTTCCTTCCAGTGGGGCTTGACGAAATATGTCCCCGTGAGAGTGGAAAGGCAGAAAACATGGCTGATTCTTTGCCTGCTTTTCCATTTTGTTAACACCACACGAACGCCTCGCGACGAAAGTGCCCCCCCCCCCCCCCTCCACGACGAGAAAGTTGTCGTTCCTAAGTGGCAAATGAGAGCGCCAACGAGTCTGTAAACACTCGAGGTAAACAAAGCCGAGGCAGGAGCAAGTGCCGAGTGGTTGGGGTGGGTTTTTTATGACGTCACGACACGCTCGCGGTCCACCCTAATTGAATGTCGCGCCGAGGATTATCGTGTACACACGTGATTTAAAAAAAGTCGACTACGTTCGCCCAGGAGCTTGCATTATCCACCTGACTCTGAATTCAAATGACCCCTCTTTGTGCTGACTCAACTCACCCCTCATTGATGACATTAGTCCGTCGTTGCCACATCCACCGCGAACCTTACTCAGAACTGGATTTTGTGACTTTACCAACTTTTTTTCGTCTTCAGTGAAGAGTACCTTTATAGGGAGAGTATGGACAACTCGATTTATGTAGCTCCCAGGGCCCAAAAGGGCGACAACGTATGGAAAACAAAAATCCCTAGAAAAGTGCCGCTGCCAACCTATGCATTTGAAAGATAATTTATATGACCGACAGCGCATTGTAAACAAACGTCTTTAAGGAAAAAGACTTTGAAACTGACATAATTTATGCGAAATCAAAGTTTTATACGTGCTTTTGTAATTTTTGATTAGTGTAAATAGTTGATATGTGAAAAGTAGCACCACTGGATACTTCGAGTTCATAGGTTGGCTGCCCTTTTGGGCTCCATGAGCTACATGACGTGATCAAACCTAACCTCCAAATTTTCGAGTTGTCAATACTCTCCCCATAAAGGTACTATACTTCAATGTGTAGCCAGAAATTTTTTATTGTTAGGGGGGATTAAAAACCAAAATTTCTCATCGGAGGGGGCCCACAGGTGAGAAAAAGTTCAATTTCCATCCAATCTCTTTTACTCGAGTCAATGCGGCAACATGACTACTAACTTTTCCCCGCCCGCGTGGAATGTTTACTCTGTCAATGATTTTGCTTTTTAACCCCGAGGGGCATTGCTTGTTCCGCGTAAATGGACCCGGCCTGCCTGCGCCTTTATTCTCCTATTTTTAAACGTCATATTCAGCACTCGGCGTCAAAAAGCACGCACATATTTTCACGTGCATCCCCGCCTCTCATCCCTTCGAAGTTGAGACCCCCCTATATCTCACCCCCACTCTCATTCCTCACGCTCACGCACCTACGCAAGTTTCCGTGCTGGTCCGTACCTCCTATCCGTGTTCACACGTTTACATTGTCTCGGACGCCAAACTTCTCGCTTTTTTCCAATTTCATGAAAATGTTCTCTTTTTGAGAAAGTAAAGTAAACAGTTACTCAAGCTCAAATAACCCAAGCAGCAATACAGTAGATCGTTCAGTAGTTTTCATAGTCTTACCTCATTTTTATTGTGTTAGTTTACGGCTTACCACGTTACTTCACCAGGTAAAAACATAAATAACATGGAATAACAGAAAATCTTAAGTTGATTTTAACTGTATACTTGCCTGGTGTAGTGCAATATAATGTTTTATGATGGTAAAAGTGTGGAAAGTACAGGGAATTCAATTTGGTGAAAACCTGTGCAACATTCGATGCATCTAGCCTGATAATGCAGGGAATCCAGGCACGGTACGTTATAGCATGACTGGAGAAAAGGTCAAGTTTTGGATGCTTCATTTGTTTAAATGTTGACTCAGTCGTTTTTTTAACGCAGTATGAGCAAAAAAAGTCTGACAAATTCAAAGATTTTCGAATTTGAAAAATTCCGTGAGCATATATTGTTTTAACTTCAGTATAAAATTGTTCGTTTACTACCTAGAACCAGAGCAAGATCTTAAAATTGGAGTTTTTCTTCGTAATTTTTAAACGTTCCAAAGCTTTCAGCTCCTGCTCCGATCCGTTTCTCGTAGATCGCGACGTTAATAAATGTAAAATCGTGACGCAAGAAGACCTAAATGCGTAATACATCAATTTCAACTCCCCGGTAGCTCAAATTGCATATCCACCCGGAAATCAGGCGCAAACAGTCTCTTTTTTGCTTTTCTTTCACTTTGTTCGACTAATCTCACGCATTCTGAAACGCACAAAAATTTTGCACTCGCATGAGCCGGCATCGCTGTATTTCATTTTAGTCCTAACTGTCCTCCCACGAAACTTTAGTTGAGCTTTCGCGTCTTCTCGATTGAGAATGTTATCCTGTCTTTTACGACTCTGCCCATGTACTGCTCTCTTCTAGCTCATTTCCGCTTTTAGCGTGTTTTTCGTCGAAATAGGAGCACTCTCATTAGTGACTTTTCGTGTTTTAAGTCTTCAACTCCTAATCTCTGTAACTACACGAGACTCTGTTTGACAAAGTATAACCAGCTTCTTGCAGTCAACCCCGTCGACCAGGCTCGTATTTCCGCGCGTAAGGGGTGGAAACTTTCAAAGCTCACGCAGTTGACGCAGTTTGACTAGTAACCAAGTTTTTTATGCGAACGAAATGGGAGAATCGCTTTCAGTTGTTTCATACTTGGATTTTCATTCTTACGGCTCTGGGAGTTGGTTGCTAATGGTGTAAGTTTTGCATTTCTTTTGCTTAAGAAATAATGATTATGTTTAGTTCATGAAGGAGTTTTCGGTCATAACCAGGATGATAGCAGTATTAGGAATAATCTGGAAAACAGAGGGGAAAATAGTAGATTGGAGGGAAGGATCGAAAGTTAGGGGAACCTGTAATTTGCAAATTCTCCAGGGTCACGTTCTAAAGCTTCACCTCGTTCTCGTAGTTGGTTCAGAAATGTTAAAAGTATTTCTTTTTTATCAATCAGCTCTATCTCAAATTTTTTTGGAAATCCTTGGAATTTTTGAGAAGTAATCTGAAAAATTCATGAAGTTATAATTTCAAATTTTTAAGGTCACCATGTACTACGCATTTTCTAAGTTAAGCTTTAAGAAGATATTGTCTTTTTTTTTTTTTAATTCATTATAACAGAGAATTCCTGTTGGCGCTGTAAGTCCCGACGACATAACATCACTCCATACTCCGATGTATCTAATTGAATCCAAACAATAACGAGAACGTTATCTCTTTTAATGCCTCCAATGAGAGTCAATTGATTTATGTAGTTTTTTATGAGGTAATACAAATAGCGCGGATGAAGACTTCACGATTGACAGCGCGTCTAAACGCGGCTTTTTGCGGTCCACAGTGACTTTAGCCTGACCACAGGCCTGAAGTGAAATCAACACGAGTTCAAGGGGGAGCGGCACCGAGGAAATGGAGGAATTCAAATTAAATTAGAGGCGATGCACCGAAATGCCGCAACAAACGTCGGAACCCCTATAATTGCCCGCTTTTTTCTTCGCTAATGGTAATGGCAATGGCTCCTCTCAAGAGTCTTCACAAGGGGACGGCTACCCGCGAGTCGAGAGGTCAACGGGGGTTGCGGGTTGCCCAGCCGAGATTTATCGGGCGCAATCAGTCAGGAGTCTGCGTCGCGAAGTTGCCGTATTGGGTTATTTACCACCGATTAAATAAGTAAAGCAAATCTTGCATTTTTGGTTGCGCTAGTTAGAGAATCGCGTCTTGATGGTTTCCGATCATCGGTCAGCAAGAAATAATGAAATCCGTCTAAACATTAAGTTTCCTTGTTCAATATCAACGAAGATATCGCCCTTTAAAAAACACGGCGTATGACGTTATCCACTTTATACCATGCTGTTTTCTCAGCATAGTTTGGACCACATTTTCCAACCGGGAACTAAAATTTCTGGCTCGTCCGTAAAAACACTTATGTACATACGTTGTTTCTAAACTGTGCTAGAATTTATTGTTTCTAATTGCAAAATGTAATCAATTTCATTCTTGTTTTACGGCGAGCAACAGGTATAAATATGTTTATCACTAACTGATTAATCCAAGGTGGAAGACACCGTGGTGTACCCTGTGGTGGTGGATGACGTCATATGTCGAAGTCGGTACCCCTGTTATTATTGAATGTAAACGTGTTAGAAAAAATCCTATTATTTTTGATAATTTATAAGTTTGAACCATCAAAATTCAAAACGCGATTCTATGACCAGCACATCTGACCCAACTCAAGCAACCTGGCCCTAAAAATTTTTTTCTTGGCAGAAATTTTCATGAGGAATCATGCCGAAATAATCATTCTGAGAAAGTAGGCGGATCCAAAAGGGGGCGTAGGGGTCATACGCTCCCCCCTCATTCGTCCGAAAAAACGAGGAAGAAAAAGGGAAGGAAGAAAGTAGAAGGGAGGGAGGAAAGAGGTACGAAGGACGTCCATATTTGGTAAATATTCATTACGGAATTGACTCCAATTGCATATTTTATGTTTTGAAATCTCGAAATTATCTGGGGGAAGCCCCGCGGACCCCCTTCCGCCCCCTCCCATCTGAAGTGTCTGGAGCCGCCTATGTATGAGAATTTTCAAATTAAAAAGAAAAAGAAAAAGACAAACAAAAAAAAACCTCGTCATCGTTGAAGGCGCTTTTCATTGATTGACTCCCTATTTTGGACACCCTATAAATTGAGAATATGCAGTGAATGTGACAAGGCGGAATCCCGAAGTGGATTACTCAGCGGTGAAGACGCTGGAGCCGCGGGATGACTCATCCTCACTCGGGAAAACCTCGGTTCCGGACCCGGGACTCGGGGATCGATAGCGGCGACTCGGCGAGGAAACTCCGCGGCTCCCATCGTGGCTGCCCAGTGCACCCGGACTCACGTGTGTACACGTGTAAACAGTGACACGTGGGCTGTTTCCCAGTGCAGCAACCGGAATCCAGGGGCGATGCTCAGTTGCTCACGCCCGCCACGTTATGGATGGCCTCGTTAAATCAACAACACCCGCACACCGGGAAAGTGTTTACGTTACCGGCTCCCCCGCATCTACCTTGTCCGCCGTGCTAAGGAAGAACGCCGTATGAACCTTGAGACGCTGCCAAATTTCGTTTGATAAAATACGAATTTTCAAGGAAACGTGTGGAGATTTCGCTCCCGATTATTCGAAGATTTTAATTGAAAATTTAATCAGTAGTATCTGAAAATTTCAAGGAAGAATATTCGTTATTTTCTCCGAAAGTAAATGCTTTTCGATGGGAAATTAGGCAACACCCGGATTTTCATACGGCTGTCTTCCTTAGCACGGCAGTCCACGTCCAAGCTTCAGCGCGATCGATGTGATGAGATGGGTAGAAAACGTTGGAAATACTACAGGGTAACAAGCGTTTGAAAAGTCGGGAAATCCTGCACTGGAAAATAATTCTCTTGGATCCGGAGTCCAGACTTATGAAAAATTTAATAAGAAAAAGTACTCAGGGCTCAATCGGATTTTTGCTTGAATCGGGAGCCAAGCCTCCTAATTTAAGCGGATTTCTTTTCGATTCGAGTAAAAATCCGATTTAATCATGAGTGTTCTCTTTTTCGGGAAAAGATCACCAAATGATTTCGTCAACATTCATCAAGCTATCGGTTCGGTCGTCGTTGTCTTCTTCTTCTTCTTCTTCTTCTTCTCCTTCTTCTCTTCTTCGATTTGTTTTTATCATCCTTCTTCCTTTTCTTGTTCCCTGTGTATTCTGCTTTTCCATCAATGGAAAGTCAGTGTTAATCAAGTCCAATAGTAGCTCGGGAAACAATGAATGTAATTCGATCTGGATGGTTTACTGCATGACCCTGCGAATTCCGTTATGTCCGTTACTCATTGGAATCTCTACGACCATACGACCACCACCCGCACGGTGCACAATAACCGCGCATGAATGTGTCTGATGGGCTCAATCCTATGCAGGGACACGTTGTCAAGAGGAACGGGAGTGGAGTGAGGCCGTAACCTTGCCGTACTGATGAAAAACGTCGTATGAACATTCAATCGTTGCCATTTCTTTTCTTTTTTAAAATATGTATTTTTAAGGAAAATTGTAAATAATTTATATTCAATTTTCGGATATTTCAAATCATTTTGCGAACAAAATTTTCCGAAAAGTGAGGGTAAATTTTGTTTAAAGGTTTTCTGGAAAATTTGCATTTTATCTAAGGAAATTTGGCAACTTCTGGAAGCTCATACGGTGTTTTTCAGCACGGCAGAACCTGGCGCCCCCTCCCTCACCCGTCGGAATAGCTGCAACCCCCCTCCCCTTCACACGAACGGTAGGCTAACGACCAGTAGCATCCGCAAATAATGGCGGGAGGAGGAAAGCTTTTTTTTTTTGCTTTTAAAGGTTGCCATTTTTTAGTGCACATACATACATTCTATCGTCGACGCAAAATGCTGACATAACGTCGTCGCCCATTGATTTTTCAACGGGGGACGACAATCAATCGGCCACTGCGTTCGATGTTGACGCCGCGCCGCGCCGGTTTTTATGGATACTTTTACGCTCGTTTTTAAGACTTCCCCATTGGCCGCGACTGTTGATATCGAACCAATTTTAATCGGATTCGCTGAATTAGGTCCTTGTTTTAAAACTGTTCTACCGTGAAAAACCGACGTATGAACTTTTAAAAAATTTCCTCCGATAGAATATTTATTTTTGAGGAGAGGCACGGATATTTTTCTCGAAAAGTTTTAGATTAAATGGATTAACTTTTGCGCCCATCAAATAATCATATTTCTGTCAAGACAGAACGCGCCGTAGAGATTCAAATATTCCCTATCGAATTCCTACTTGAATATTTGTTTTAAAAAGCTCAAAATAAAACTCCTCAGTGTGTGCTTTGTGTAATATCACTGCATCTTCTCTGCGAATAATGTCGGATGCGCCCACACGTGTCGTGAAATGTCAGCCAAAGGTTGGCCTTGAGAGCTGACAGGGGTTGCTGTAAAGGTTAAACGCAGTTGTTCGAAGCTACGCATCACCTCCTGTCTCGTTGATGCGTAAGCGTGGTTTTTTGTACAGTAAAAATCATTTGCCAACGGGAAAGTTTGGGCCCTTTCAACTTGTCTACATTATATCCACATTTAACGATGAAGTGACCGACAGAGCTCGCAATTAATGTATGTATTGTGAAAAATCGTTGAGTATCAATGAAGTAAACAATTTAAAAACAAATAATAATCCAAAACCCATGTTTTAGGAATCGACTGAAAAGGGATGCGATAAATAGTTTCGGCGATGACATTTTGGGACTTTTGAATCTTAAGTCGTTTGCGATTTTTCGAACAAGGATCCATGCAAAAGGCTAATTTCTTGCGATCCCTTTCTTCCCTTCTTCCTTCGAATGTGTTCTGACCGGATGCAGGATGTTTAAGACAGATGATTAAGAAAGGCCAAGCCCCTAGTTTGCTGCAGGGTCCGAGAAAATTTTGGGACACATCCAACGACGCAGCTGGCAGATGAGATTGGCCATGAGAGACTCACTCTTGGCGATTTCGCAGCCTGGGATCAGAGACACAAACAGGAGCAACAAAGGCGCTGAGATTCGCACGAGGAAGGGTTGAAAAGGGACCGGAAAGACGCTTCCCTTAACAGCTTCGCGGGGATGACTTGTGACGCGGGACCTGCCGCAGTTGCATGGAAAAGATGACTGGTCAGATCAAGTGACTTTCTTTTTCTTCTGACCTGTAAGTCAAATTCATATCCGATCGATTGAATTGTCAGTATTGTTAAAAGGGGTGCAAAAATGGGGGAAACCATGAACCAAAGAATGTTTAAAAAAGCAAGATTGAAAAAAGTGGCCATACCCAAGATTGAAATTTAAAATAAAAAGTTTTGAAAAAAAATCCGTTTTTTCTTGTGATCCGGCAACATCCCCTTGGTCCCTGCGAATCGGTGAGAACCACATTCGCGACTCCGAAAATCGGGTTTTCGGGAGTCGTCGCGCGACAACGTGGGAACAGAGCCAAATCCAGCCCGTTCCGTTTCACCCCCATCCGATCAGTCGCGTCTCCTTAATAATCGTACTATTGACAGACGCATTTCGGCAAGAACACCCCAAGTCCCCCGGATAGGCTAACTCCGTCTTAAAAATAGTCGGGACCCGCTCGGATTGAGAAATGATGCGGAATGAGCCTCCTCGTTCCTGGAGGGCCTCCCCCCCTCCCCCTCCCCCTCCCCCAGGTTGGGAATAGCCTTATTGCCCCGCCGCTGTTATCAGCCGATGATCGTTCCAGGAACACGTCCCGATTGTTGGCAGTCGTGTTTTTGTTCCCGGTTTTGACTCCGCGCTTCCCGCTAGGTTGTGCTCAGCGATGGATCGTTTGATCTGCCATTTAAACCTGTGGAAAAGTATCGATTATGAGGGTGTTCGTATCGAACACCTCAACAATCGATTCTTTACCATTGCTCCGAATAGGGAATCATGATGATTTACGCTGCGCCGCTGTGCGATAAGGAAGGAGGAAGGAAGCTTGTCTCGACTCTTGAAACCTGGATGAGAGTCCGGGAATATGTCTGGAATTCGTGGTGGGGAAATCAAGGCATCGATAAATTAATTCTAGGGGCAGAAAGGAGTTTTGTCACAACATATGCTGCAATACCCTCTAAGGATACTTTTAATGAAAGGCAAGTCGGCATAAGCATCTATCGCGCAACTGATAGTTTGAACATGCAGAAATTTTTACTGAATAATTCGTGAGTGGTACTTAAATGAAAGTCAAGGCTAATTGAAGAACTGGCAACTCGAATGAAACGAGCTAATTGCATTTCCGAGAGCTGCAGGTAACCATTAATGCTCGATTGAAATCCGATGAGTTCGCTGCCGTGTCAGCGAGTTTCTTTGCATCGCGCAGTAGACACGCTCAAGCAGCCGGAATGGGAACACTTGCTCTTTCATTTGTCCAATTCCTCCTCTCTACTTTTCCTTCGTATGAAACGGCTGCTGTATGATGAGTCGTTTCAGAGGAGTGAAAAAAAGGGTTCCTCAAAGAATCCTTGCAGATGAGAAATTTTTAAGGACTAGGAAAGAAATTCTCTAATAATCATTCGCAAGAAAAGTTTTCTCAACTCTCAAAAAAAAAGAGACAAAAAATTGAACAACTGGTGTTCATAGGAAAAACTGATACCCCTCACATAGGCCAAAATTAAAATTTCAAAAATAATCGCATGGACTGAAGAACTCAATATCTTGTGTAGAGAGAACTCTCGGATCATGCAACAGCCCCCTTTGGCTATCAACCAATCATCAAATCGAAACCCAATATTTCCAATGTTGTGTTTCAGAATTTTCACGCCTACTTTACTTTTTCCAGGAAAAAAGCCAATCTTTTAGCTTGAAAAAGCAGAATATTCTGCCAACAGAGCAGAAAAAATAAGGAGTATTACAAGATATCACGTTGACTAGTTTTCCAAAGAAAAATTAAAGTATGACAGGAAGTATGCAACGTCGCGAACGGATACGCGGCGTCGCGATACGTGGTTTCGCACATGGCCATCGATTTTCAGAGGCGTCTGCTGCCTTTCAAGCCTCTCCCCTGGGGCCATCCCCGGACTCGATAGGGATGCAAAGTAGCCAAAGTGGGGGATGAGGGTTCAAAGGTCCCAGTCTCAGGTGGCGGACCGGACCGTGGACGGGGCAAAGATGCCCCGGAACCTAACCTCAGCGAGTAGCCTGCCACCGGGGCCCTGGCCGGGAAGTATGGAAAACGTCATCTTCACTCGGCTCTCCTATTAATAATTGTTATTCTCCCTTCTGCGCTGCACATCCGGTCCCGCGAGCCGCGACTCCAGCGCCGGAAGCTCCGACCGGCTCGAGGAAACGTAATGTGCCTCCGCGCCCAGCTGCCAAATAGCATCGCCATCCCAACTCAATCGCTGTATGTTTAGACCGAAATTGGTCGAAACCGAACAAGGCCGTTTGAATATTCTTCACATTTTGGAATGGGCCTGTTGCAAACTTCAGCTTGAAGAGTTGTTTAATATTGAAAATGGCTCAAAATTACAAAATCACGATGAGCGCATCGGGAAAACTCCTCTCTTCAGAATGACTCCTCTTTCCAGAATGACTCCTCTTTCCAGAAAGACTCCTCTTACGAAATGTTTATCTCCTGTGCCGAAGTATCGTTTTTGGAACAGGGAGCTTAAAAAACACATATTTCTTACGTGGATTGTAAAGTTAGGGGTGTATTTTTCAGCCTTTTCCCGTACGCTCATCGTGATTTTTGAGCTATTTTCTTTGTGAAGCAACTCTTTAATTTGCTCCAGCTGAAGTTTGCAACAGGCCCATCATCAGCCCCATTTCTGCCCAGAGAATTTCACTGTATGCGAAGATGGACTCTCCTACAAATTGTAGAGCTTTTCCATTACGCTCTTAACCTAAGAAGTCTTGCAGTGGCGTAACGGACTTCCGCTGGGCCCCCCTGCAAAATTTTTTCTAGGGGCCTCCCATGTCGATAAAATTCCAAAATTATCCCCCCCTCTCCCTTCCTCACCCCTTCCCGTTTTTTCTCGCATGGTCTAGGCCCGCAGCACGAACATTTTTGAGAAAATCAGCCTTAACCACCAAAAAATCAAAATGGCAGTACCTAGCTTATATCTTTTTACCTTGAGGTATGGTATGTGCAGGATTTAGCCTACTTTTACGTTTTGTTCTGAGGTGGAATTTGATTCAATTGCATGTTTGCGCAAATAAATAAATTTAAAAAAAAATAAAAACGTAAAAGTACCCGATTAAATGGAGTCCCTAAAGGATCAATGATCTAAAGGAAAGCGGGGGCTCAGCCCAGGCCCATGAATCAAAGGGCCCCCAAGGCTTTCAGATTCTTGGGCCTCCCAAAACCCGAAATACGAAAAGTGACGAAAGAAGAGAAAATTATTTAGGAATCATTGAGTGGACATGGGAAGGCAGGGGCCCTCCAGCAAACAAAAAGTTAGGAACAGTCCAAGAAAAATATGAAAAACCCCGAGCTAACAATAAAAATCAAAGGAAAGAAGCCCCATCTCGATAAGTGAAGTCCCAAAGTTTGAAACCAAAGCTGAGCATCAAAGAGAGAGAGAGAAAAAAAATTCCGGCGGCCGAGGGCCCCCTAGGCGCCAGGGCCCCCCTGCATAGCAGGGTCTGCGGGGGCGCCCGTTACGCCACTGAAGTCTTGTAGTCTTGGGGTTATTTTTTGACAAAATCGTAGGTGCCTTCGTTTTTTTTTTTCGTCAAGTTTTGCGCACTCACATGACTCGTCGGTTAAATTAAAAATCCTATTTCTCACAAAAATGTTTTCTTTCTGACAAGAAATAAAAAACTTGAAGCTGAAGTTCGACAACGAAGCGAGCATGTGCTTTTTCACCCCATGAGATTGAGTGTCTTATGACTCCCATTAGCCCCGGTTCGATTTTTCAACTAACTCTCAACGTTGTCGTTAAGGTTTCGAGGCTCACTAGCGTCAGGCTTTCATTTGTCTTGTTGCTCCGATGAAATATTGCCCGGGAGATTTTGGATTGGGTGCCTTCAGCTCAAGAGGGAAGTTATCAAAAACCATCCTTGAGCTTTAAGATCCTCAGTGTAACACATGCTTCATTCAGACATTCAGATCAAATGGATCAACGGGCAAGACCTCTCGAATACTATTAGTTGAAGCAATCACTGGAGGGCTTCTTTAAAATTAAATTATTTTATTTTTTATATTTTGTGTGTGCAATTTTCACTGCTGAATATTGTGCGAAGTACACAGTAACTCGCTAAATCAGTGCACTGGCACCCTACGCGACACCTAATAAATAACCATTGAACCACCTTCTGAGTCTCTTTGGTCTCATCTTCTCTCTCTCCTCCTCATTCTTCTTCTTCTCAAATGGTCAAATCCACAATATGACCACTAGACAAGGTTCTTCTTCCTCTTCTTCCTTTTCTCCTTCTTCTTCTTCCTCTTCCTCATCTTCTTCCGCTTCTTCTTCCTTTTCTTCTCCTTTTTTCTTCGTCCTTTTCTTCTTCTTCTTCTTCTTCCTCTTCTCCTTCCCTCTCTTCTTCCTCCTTCCCTTCTTCCTCTTCTCATTCGTCTCCTTCTAATTCATCTTCATTCCTTCATGTTCTTTTTCTGACCTCTTTTTCCTCCTATTTCCTCTCCACTCATTTTCTTCTTCTCTCCCTTCTTCTCCTTTAACTTCTCCTTCTTCTTTTTTACACACCAAATTCGTTTGCGTGTTTTTCACTACCCTCGCGATGGCCCAGAGTGGATCCTGATGGTGATGGTGGCCCCGAAACACGGACTTGGGTTTCGCGGCGGCGATGAGCTCTTGGCGCATCGGCTTCTTGGCCGTGGCGCTGTTTTATTTTATTTCCTGCCCTGGGGCCCGGGGTGGGGGTGGGCCCCAGTCGGCGGCGTCTTCCGCGGTCTCCAGCTCCAGCGTGAGCCGCATCGGCCGAGTCGAGTCGTGTCGCGAGCTTAAAATATTGGCGGCCTCCGAGTTCCGTCGCCGGCGGATTCGTCGCCCAGCCGGGAAATTAGCAAGTGCGAATGATGAGTTCGCTCCGTTTTCGGTCCCGCGACCCTTCGCTCTTCGTCCCGCTCGGATATTTCGCTAGGCGCCTCTCCTTATTCCCGGTGAGTCCCTCGCTCAGCAAGTGTAAATCGACGTTAAAAATAAAGTGCGCCTTCGTCACAGTGAATATGCAATTTGAGCTACTCGAGAGTCGAAATAGTTGTATCATGCAAGTGATGCAAGGGCCGTAGGACAGGTCTGGCAGTCTTGCACTAGTCGCAGAACCTCGTTTCAGAATATAGATAAGCAAAGAATAATATGGTCTTTCGGAACGCCTAGTTTCTAAGTTCAACATGACTGGAAAGATTTCTCTTCGAAAAACACTCGATGTATGTGTATGACATTATCTACCGCGGCAGTACATACCATGGTTTCTTCCACCTTTGATTTTCGTAAATATGTTTGCTTTGGTTGTTCCACTTAAAACATAAATGAAAGCCATTAATGCGTCACCGTGGTAGATGACGTCGTACTTCGTGTTTTTCGAAGGACGATCCCTCCGTTGATTTTGGACGTAAGAACTTAGCGATTATGCAGACATGAATATTTTTTGCTGGTAATCTAAAAAATTAAACCATCAAAACGCGATTTTGTGACTATTTAGCGTGTTAATCTTGTTCAGTGCATGGAACGGAATATTTCAATCGATCACCTTGTATATTATGACTGGGGTATGCATGCCTGTTCCAAACCGAGGAGAAAATTAGGGAAGTCTCCCTCCGTGATTCTCTTCGAATGTGAGCAGGATCATCTTGAATGTGTTCGTGGATATTAGTGGCTCATTAATTTTGTTAATTTTTCATTTAGTTTTCAAATTCAAGGAATCCTGTGTTTATAAATTCTCGTTAAAAACGTTTTCGTGCAATCTTGAGCAAAGATTTTCATCCAATAATTGTGAACTCTAACATTTTCTGCGCGATTTTTATTTTTTCGGCGTGTGAACGAACATACACATCTTGCTCCAACGACCCGAAAAACATGAACACCGCTCTCCTAAACGATTTATTATAGACTTGATATCGCCGGCTCCTTCACAGACCGTAAATTACTTAACCTAATCACTGGCGATAATCCAAAAGGCGATGGGAGCTTTCCAGGCAGGGGAGTGAAAATTTATCACCGTCCAGAGAGTGATAATCCACGGTAATGCACTCGTCGTCAAATATTTTTTCGCACCTCTGCCGGATCGCCGCCTGGATAATCCAGCCCTGTGATTTCATTCCGGAAAATAGTGCAGTTCCGGAATGGTATCGCAACGCCGTTTCGAGTTCAACGGTTGGCTCGTCGCTCCTTTTTTCGGCGGAAAATTCGAACGTTCACGCTGCATTACCTGTTTGTTGCCCCCGTGTCGCTAATGCTCTGGGATCATAACAGTTCGTTTCTTTCTCGCTTTATGATCACGATTTTTATTTTTTATTTCTATCTTATTTAATGTCTATTTTCGTTGTGGCATTCGCGGTGCGTCGGGAAATACCGGTGTGATTTCTCTCCGTGCTAGTCCATGAAGATTGGTAATGTCTCCAGGATGCATAACAGAGCAGTTGAGGAGAAATTGTTATCCAAAGGTTGTTCGAAAAGATCGTGTCTTAAAAATAAGGACGAAGAAGTGTGATTATTTTTGCAGTTACAACCAGGGAAACGGAAAATATTCCGGAAAATTGCTGTCAAAAAGAATGTCCGGAAAAATTGATCCTTTTCCATGCCCAGGGTGTCTACAAGTCCGGAAGGTCCGGAAATAGTACTGATTTTTCAAGGGGTTCGGAAGTACTGATAAAGTGCGGAAATTTTGCCAGAAAGTCCGGAATTTTTTCATTTTTGTCGCAATTTGAGCGGAAAATTCAAATTTTTGAAATTTTTCGAATTTCGTCAGTTGAAGGTATTGAAAAAGTACTGAATTTTTCTGTTGAGGAGGTACTGAATTTCTTGGAAATGTACTGAAAAAGTACTGTGAAAGTACTGATTTTTGACCAGCCTGTTTTAGTAGACACCCTTGACGCCGATCTCATAATATATATCAGTCAGGTGATCCGCGATCACTAAGCTTTCACAAATTGATCAAAATGTGAAATAAGCCGCCCCCCCCCACCTAAATTGTTCAGAACTAGCTAGTTTTTGCAAAAGACCATCTCTGTGAATATGAGAGGGTGAAGGAAACCCGGGAATCGATTTTGAAGTTTTGGAATGGCATTACGTTCGTTCGTCCGCCCAGGAAACGACCAACTCGATCGTCGAACTTTCCTTCTCGACGACGGCCACTTTTCAACGGTGGCTGTGAACTTCTTGGCTTTGGCCCCGAAAGTCTTGGCCCCGCGTGCCCCGCGCACGGGGGGCGGAGGGTGGGGGTGCACGGGGAGGGGGCGTTTTCGCATGTGATCGTGAGATCTTGCCAGGCCGTGAGTCACTCTGAGTCAGAGACATCTGTCGCGGTCGGAAGTACAACGCTCTCTGGATCCGCTCTGCCGTCCCGGGAAAAAACGGCATGCGAACGTTTCCGCGTCGTCGAATTTCCATCCGATGAAATATTTATTTTTGAGGAAAGTTGTCGAGATTTTTCCTTGAAATTTTTAGAATCTCTAGATTAAATCGAGAATGAAATTCGCTAAAAACTTGAACAATGAATATTCCTTAGTTTCTCTGAAAATTGGTTTTGAATCTGTGGAGATTTAGCAACCTTTGAAGGGTAATATGCTGTTCTTCCTTGTTAACTCGGCCGGGAGCACTCCCGTCGCGCCTTGCGTGTCCGCAGCTTTCCGCCACTGTTTACATTTATTGCGCTCACACTTTTAGACCCGCGTCCGCAACGTAGCCAGTTGGGCCATCAAATTTGCGTCAAATGAGCCCCTTTATTTACTTGAAAATCAAAATTGGGTCTGAATTTCAAACAAAACCCTTCCTTATACGCAAAATTTCCCCCAGGAGCCTCAATACAAGCTCTTTTTCAAACCATCGATAGCTAGGCTGAGTTTACTTCTATCGTGAAACTACGAACTACGTCAAGATGTTCAAATGTAGCTTGTGTTCAAGAAATGAGCTTCAACCAAAATTGACTAGTGAAGCTCAGGGGTGTTCGGATATAAGTTTTTTCGAAAACTGTCCTGTAGATATTTTTTTTACAACCCCGGAATTTAAATTTTTCAAATGTAGTTCCTTTGATAGCCTGGTAAGAAACTCCTTCTTATATGATCGAATGGTGCTTCTTTACCACTGAAAATAACCTTTTTCATAAACAGTCAAGTGGCGCCCTCTCGTTTGAAGTAAGTTCCTTCGAAACGGTCAAAGATAGAGGTGATGGCTACTCTAGAGGTCCAGTTACACGATCAAATTGAGCCATCAAATTGGGCCTCTCATTGGTCGCATCCTCACCTCAGGTCTTTTTCCACCAGAGCTTCAATTTGATGGCTCAGTTTGATCGTGTAACTGGACCATAGAACTAAGAATTTCCCGGAATCGAGCACTCTGTTCGTGGGAATACTTCAGGTTTGGCATCACCCACAGAGTGCCCCCAGCCCTGTTCATTCGTCGTATCGCACCAGGCCGGTCGCAAATGCGGCCCATTAAAATGCTGTAATTAATTAATAAACGACCAGTATCACGGTTATCTACGATCTATGGATCATTTCGGATACCGCTCCCCACCCCGCCCCGTATTACACTCAACCCCCTCGTAGGGTCTCTCATGTAACACCAGTTGGTTCACTGACATGTGACAGTCCCCTCCAATTCGCGGCGAGACAAGGACAACTCGATGCCGCGTGGTGGCCACTTTTCGAACGACAGCGTGCGTCCGAAAATGATCGGTTTCACGCTCGAGTAACCTCACGTGATCTAAAAAGAAGCGGAGTACCCCGAAATGGAAATATTCGTGCGGGAGAAGACGTTGAATGGTCGAATAATCAGTGCGATCTGGCAGCCATGTAACATTACTCAGCGCTTGTCCACACGATACCCTGTTAAGAGCCAATTTTTGGGTTTATTAGGATAATCCACTGGAAATTGGATTTGTGAGGGAGATGAGTTCGATGCCTCCATCATCTGGATAGGAGATAATAAAAGCAACCCCTCATTTGTTCGAAAAAAAAACGCTGATCTTGTCGAGGAGCCTCGGTTCCCCCTCCCCTTTTATTTTTGAAGGTTGGCGGAAGTAATGCAAGTTTGGATCTGTATCGTCGTAGGGGTGCAGAATCTTTTCGTGCGAACAAAGTAGGACAGCCGTGAAAAAGGTTTTTGAAGTGCACTTTGTAATCACACTTTTGCGGATGAACTTTTGATTTTGCGGAAATTGTGGATAATTTGAGGGGCTTGGAGGATAAGGCACAAAAGTGCAGTTTCTGGAAAAATTGAGATATTCATGAACTCAACTAAAACTAGCTTGAAAAAGTATTCTGTAAAAAATTCACAACTAAAATCCAACTTTTAAGCGTCAAAAAGAGAGTATAAACACTCTCTGCCACAAGGCTCCACGTATTTTTGAAACTTTAAACACGTATTTCTTGAAAAAGCAAAAACTGCACTTATGCGCCTCGTCCTCCAAGCCCCTCACTTTATGAATGAAAAGTGAACTTGACAAAGAAAAAGTGAAAAATGAGTGAAACTTTTACAGGGAGAACGTACTTGAAGGCCCGGAAACGGCCGGGATATTCGCAAAATCGCAAAACCGTTTTGCAAGAGCAAAAAGGAACATGGTGGAGCTTTGGTAACGCGCGGAGGCCTGGTCTCCATAGCCGGTCATTTGAATGAAACTAATTTACCAATTTCAAAGAGAGGAAGACGAAACAATAAAACAATAAAGACAGGAAGCTGAGCCAGGCCCGGGCTCAGATGAGCCTACTCGCTCGCGCAGTCAATTTGCGAACTCGATAAAAAAACGGATAAACGCGCCGCTAAGTCAGCACTCATCACTCGCCACGCAGTGGATCTTCCGAGCCTTGCTGTCATTCTCTTACTCAAATTCAACATTTTTTAAAAGTATACTTCTTCGACCGTGCATCTTGACACTTATCGTCGCAATGCCTTGTAAAAAGTAGTCATGTCCGTCGCGAAGGGAACTCGAAGTACGCATTCGCGTAGAATGCCAGCATTTTTGCGCATCCCTTTTACATATTCAATTGTTCAGAGATTTCACTTTTTACGCTTCTTCTCCTTCCTCTTTTGCTTCCTCTCCTTTTCTCCTCCTTTCTCATATGCTTCCTCTTTATCTTCTCCATTCTCTGCATCGTTTTTATATTTGTCTTCCTCTTCCTTCTTTTTCTCCTCTTCATTTTCTTCTTCATTATCTTCTTATCCTTCTCCTCCTCCTTTTTCTTTCCGTTACTCGCTATTCTCCTTCTTTTCTTTCCCCCTTTTCTCGTTCTCCCTCTTCTTAATTTAACAAAAATTATCGTGCCGATAACAAATTCATCTACTTGGATCGTCTTACTATCATAGGAGCAATGATACCACTATTCGACCACGTAGGAGCGTGTGTTGCCTAAACTAAAAATTGAAGGCAAACTGACATGGCGTGAAAGAAACCTCTTTCCGCTTTAAAAAAACCTGATTTTTATCCTCCCCTTCTCTAACTCCTTCCATTTCTTATTCTTCTTCTTTTATTCTGCTTTCCTTCCTATTAGTTTTCTTCTCTCCTCCATTTACTAAGCGAAAGAGCCTTCGCTGTTTGCGTGGATGATGACTCGTCCAGATGATGAACAACGGGTCGCATTGACACCCTTACGACCCCAAAATATGGTGACAAATCAGAAGTAGAGGTGTTTATTGCCAACCTTCTATGGTTATCACATCCTGCACTTGTCGTCTACCATGCCATAGTAGAGGCCTAGGACGGGAAGATTCTATCGCATGTAATGCGCAAAGTAGGTTTCGAGGCTGCGTGTTTGCGCCTAAGCCTAACTAATAACTATGTAATGTAAGTTGATGGTGATTCAAGCGAATGAAATTTTTTTGGCTACGTTAGCCGGAGGCTTGAGCTATTTTTTGAAGATCTGGCAATAAGTGCTCATCTCGACTTCCACCATCGGTTCCTCCCTCACCATCCTCAACTTGAATTTTCTGGGGGGCCTGGCTGGGCATCGGCCTTGTCGGATCCGGATCCGGCGGGATCTGCAAACGCGGAGGGCATTGCGCAACCCAACGTCAAAACGGCGATCCATCGATTTTCGATGCCTCTCTGTTCGATCCGCGGAGGCGGGGGCGGGCCGATGAAATAGAATCTCGCTCTCGACACCCGCCACCCGCAAGTGTGATGTAATAACGCGCGCAGCCGCAGAGCGAGGCCGCGGCTTCTGCCCCTCCTTCTCCGACGAAAATCGGTTCAAACTCAACAGGAATCATCGCCCATGCTTTTTTTTAGCCATAAGAATAAAATAGAACCTTAGACAGAACCTAATTTTGAGGAAATTTAAATCTCCTTCCGCCTCCCTCTCTCCGAGTTACATCCGGAATTTCGTGGGGTATTCCGTATTCGTGACGTCATCAAGACACTCGTTGATGACGTCAAAGAGGGATCCTTGGGTGGCGTCATAAAGATACCATACTCTTCTAGCAGCTCCCCTTGAACCTCAACATGTGACGAAATAAACATCAAAATTCGCAGTTTTGTCAAAAATGTCATGTCCGACCTCTCTAATGGAGAATTTGCACACAAAAATTGTATTGCTTCATCTGAGAGTGCCTAATGAGCTGAGTTCGCAGTATTTTTCATAATTTTTTTCTGACATGGGAAATTGCAGAAAAATTTATTTACAAGTGAGGTAATTTGCAGCCTTGTGACGTCATCTGGCGGCATTTTCCATTTAAACACATGCATTTTAGCAGATTAGGTTATTTTGTCATATTTTCTCCAATATTTGTCCAATTTAGAAACCAAGGATATCCTCATGCTCAGTTTTCGTAGGAGTATCATTTTAAACATGAAATTCACACAATTTCAGACACCTGCAAATTCTCTATTGACTGGATCCACTGTGCGGCTCGAGCACTAGCAAGGATGAAAGGACCTCCTTCCACGGGGAAATCTCCACAGTCGCAGCACTCGCACCTCGGCTAAATCGGATTTTCTCCCGGCCCGACATGGACTTGACACAAAGCCGCAGACTCCGGCCTGGTAATTGAACGGCGACGAAAAAAAGCAAGGAAACCGCGGAACGAAATCGCTCGCGGCGGAGCGATTGCGGGCGCGGCGATCAATCAACGTTATTCTAAAATATAAAACGCCCGCTTTTCCCGCATTTCCCGCGGCCACGCTCCAACTTTCCCAATTAAATTCCCGGCAAGTACAAAGCCGCCACGATATCAATCCGAACCGGTGAGCCCGTTCTGTATCGATCCGGGCATTAATTAAAATTTCGCGTAGCCCTTCCGTGTTCGCTGATCCCATCGGAATTCATTCCAGGGATTTCGCAACGAAACTCGTCGGATGAGACATAGAATTAAGGCAGTCACGTGGGGCGCCAAACATTAAATAAATCGGAGCAAAAAATTAATTTTGATCAGGAACTCCGTCGGTGAGATTCCTCCTTCACTGATAGAAATATTTGTGTTCTTGTGTTAGTTTTGGTAAATATGAGAAGTGAAACACAAAGCAACACAAATTTTGTGGTGATCTTGGTACAGTTTGCGGTGAATTCAGCGCAGAAAACAATGGTCAGACTGGGAGAATGTATTTCTCAAATTGCAACGTTGGTATTCACCACTCGTTTTTTATTGAATTTCTTCAAGAAAAACAGCTGGCATTTTCTCTTAAAATTGGAAACCGAAGGCTAGGGTTATTTTGTGTTTTACTCCCCGCATCAACCCAACATTTGTGTTGAAATTTCTCTCTGTGTTGGAAAATGAAATGATGAGCTCTGTCGCTGCTCCTCGATTTGTGCACGAAGAAGTGGACTGTTCAGTCCCAAGGATAACACCCAGAACACCATTTTGCTTAAGAAAAACGCCGCATGGACATTCGCATACTGCAAAATTTTCTCAGACAAAATATGTATTTCCGCGATAAGTTTTGAATATTTTTCTTTGATAATTGCGGACACTCTAGATTAGATCGCGAATAAAGTTCTATGTGGAATTCAAAGAAAAATAGACGATGGTCCTGAAGGAAATCCGGTGTTTATAAGTGGAAATTTGACAACGTCTGTAGGATCATACGGCGGTTTTCACCAGCGCGGCAGAACAGGAGCGGGCCCGGTCCCGAAATAAAGTTATTTTCATTGCAATCCCGCGGCCCCTCTCCCGAACTTAATTCATTGCTCCAGTCATTAATTAACAAGGATGAGGCGGGGGGGGGGGGGGGTGTCGTGTTTTTTTGTCGGTCGGAACAAGTGCACGCGCGGCGCCGGGCGCTCCTAACCTCTTTCCTTCCGCGGGAGTCCGAATTGACCCCTGATGCCCGCGCCCATCCGAATTTCGGATGATTTATGCGACACTGAAAATGTCACGTCCAAGTTTCGAGCACTGCTGCTGTTAGACTTAGAGTATGGAATGGACAGTGGAGGATCCATTTTTGATTGGTGCAGCCGCTGCGCTTTACGAGGATCCTAGGCACCGAAAAACGGCGGACGTTGCATGCAGATGATTTAAAATTAGACCAAATTTTGCAATTGGGAACTACAATTTCGGGCTCATTTCAGAAACAACGTATGTGCCATGCGTTCCATTAGGTAGATAGGTGTTTCTATGGATAAGCCTGAGCTTTTAGTTCCTGATTGCAAAATGTAGTCCAATTGATGGAATCTATTTCTTCAGTCCTTTTTCTGTGCGTCGCAGCCATTCTGTGCCAGGGTGCCTATCATCAGTAAAACCACGAAAATATCAGGAAATTCGATGTTAACCGGAAAAAACAGGATAATGCAAGGAAAATCGGTCAGATAATTCTGAATCTTTTCTTCAAAAAATTTGATTCAATTAATCGAATATGATGATTTTTTAAATCAAACTAGTGCCGATTTATTCGGGCGCAAAATAAAGAACTTTCGTCTAAAGTATCAGACAGAATCAGGAAAATTCATAATCAAAGTTTAGTAGACACTCTCGAAAGCTACAAAGAACGCGTGCCCGATGTCCAGAGTGATACCCGGTGCACTTCGTTCGGCTGACCTTTCGGTCCGCCACATGAGCTCAATGCAAGGCCCGGAGGTCCAGCTACTCCATTGTAGACAGTGCAGTGACTGCCACGCTAGTGGGAGCTTTCGGATGTTGCCAAATTTCCCACGATATGTTCATGTATTTTGTAGCTTAGCAATTATTTTACCTTGAAAATTAGATAAATTTTAGAATAAAATTCTCCGAAAAATTCAAAGAAAAACCATCGCTAGTTTTCCGACAGTTAAATTGTTAGATTCGCCTTCGAAAAATGATGATGCCACCCCTCGACATGGGAGTTAGAATAGTCATCGACCCGATCCCGTTTACCTTTCGATCGCTCACTGTTATTATTCGTAACTTAATTTTTATTTATTTTTGGGAGCTCTTTCCGTTCCTCCATCCTCTTGCAACTCTCATATTACCTGTGTTTTATTTCTTTCAATTTCTTTTCTGCCTCTCTTTTGTACTCGAAAAAGTAAAAAATACTCTCGGAGTCGAAAGAATGTCGATTTGTGGGACACGATTGTCAGCACTTGAAGACTCTCAACTTAACACTCGGTCATTCTAATTTCTGGTCTTTTCTAGTCCTTACCACGGGACCGCGCTGCGGTGAGCCGCACATTCCGGAGCGAAGAAGAAGGATGGTTTCAATAGCGTCACACAATTAAGCAAAAGAGGAGGTGTCAAACTTTAAAAGATGTCCAAAAGCTTATTACCAGTAATTGAATGAAACGGCCGCTCGAGAAGTGTTGCGTCATGCGGTGCGTGCGTGCCTCTGTTGCCGCTTCGTGCGCGATCCATCAACTTCAGCTCAATCGAAATCGTCGTTTATGTCGGAAGGGTGGAAACACTAAACCTGACAAGCGCCGTCAGGTGTTGCTAAAGTTTTGAAATTTTCTCTCTCGTTTATTGAATGTCATGGCTTTAGGAATAATAATTCTCGCGACGTAATAATAGTAAGAGTAAAGTTTTTAACGAGAAGTTGATGAAATGAAAGCATTATGGTTCCATTGCAGCGAGGAACTCCACTTTTAATGTGAGCAACATTTAATGGCGCTTACTAGGTACTGAAATTTCATTCTCAATTTTGGACATGGGCTATTGGCTGGTAGGTTTTTCCCACCCTCGCCAACTTTCCTCTTTGAATTCTCTTCTGTAAGTGAATTACGATAGCAATTTCATAGTTAAATCCTTCATTTAATATCTGGTTTTCGTGCTGGTGCCGATATCAATAACGACAGTATCCAAAATTCTCGACTCTCCTCCCGAGGTGAGTCAAAACATAGGCGGATCCAGTCACTTAGAACGGGAGAGGGGGATCCTGGGGGCTCCCCCGAAAATTTTCAAAATTTTAAAGCATCCTAATTGCAGTTTGAGTCAATTTTGTCATGAATGATTACCAACATCCTCCCCTCTTCTTTCCTCCGTTTCTTCCTTCTTTTTTCATTTCTTTCTTTCTCTATTTCTCTCTTTCTTTTTTCATCCCTTTCTTTGTTTCTTTCTTCCCTTTTCCCCTCATTTTTTCGGTCGAGCCGGGTGGAAGAGGGCGGGAGCACACGACCACTGGTCGGAAAGTGTATGGATGCAAACGTTGGCATGAATTCATCAAGCAACAGAGTTTAGTTCTTGACTTCAGCAGAGAGTTCTTCTCTTCTGGGTTGCAACCCTGCCGATCTGGTCGCTAAAATTGACCAAATCCAATTCGCCTCGAATATCATTGGACACTGCAACCACTCTCGCGTCGTTTTCCGGTGGAATTCGGCAGCGTTGGCGTGTTGCGGGCTGCGTCCCGACAAACGCGAGGCGGTGCGTGCGTCGGAATGATTTGTCAGTTGTTTTCGAGTTTGACAGAGGAGCGTACAGTTACTCCAGCCGCACAGTGCGGCATGCTTATGGACGATGTGGACAAAAATCGTTACAACGATGAAAAAAGGATTATTGGCCCAAGAAAATGCTGATTCTGAAGTAATTTTTGCCGTAGAATCCGATTCTGAAGCCAAAAATTCTCTATGATTGGAATTTTGGCCTCAAAAACAAGATGGCTGCCGAAAAACCCTCAAAATTATCCTCTCAATAATGCAAAATTTGAATTGTACGGATGCAGGTCTTTGAGGTGTCAATTCCTATGTAATTTTTCCCGTAGAATCCAATTCTATAACCTAAAATTCCCTAGAACTGAAATTTTGGCTTCAAAAACAAGATGGCTGCCAAAAAACCTCAAAATAATCCTCTCAATAATACAAATTTTGAATTGTTCGGATGTAGGTCTTTTAGGTATTAATTCTTTTGTAAATTCTCCCGTAAAATCCGATTCTGAAGCCAAAAATTCTCTAACACTGAAATTTTGGCTCCAAAGTAAGATGGCTGCCAAGTACCTAAGCTAAAAGTGATCCTCTTAATAATGCAAAATTTGAATTCTACGGATGCAGGTCCTTCAGGTATCAATTCGTATGTAATTTCTCCCATAGAACCCAATTCTGCGAACTAAAATTCTCTAGGACTGAAATTTTGGCTTCAAATACAAGATGGATGCCAAAAAACCTCAAAATGATCCTCTCAATAATGCAAAATTTGAATTGTACGGATGCAGGTCTTTGAGGTGTCAATTCCCATGTAATTTTTCCCGTGGAATCCAATTCTACAACCTAAAATTCTCTGGGACTTAATTTATGGCTTTAAAAGCAGTATGGTAGTAAAAAAAAAAAAAAAAAAAAAAAAAAAAAAAAAAAAAAAATCTCCTCATTAAGTAACGAAAAATTGGAATAAAACGGATAAGGTAAGTATTATGAGCCACAAGATTTCAATTTGTTCATTCTTCATGAGGAAAACTGAAGTTGGGTGAAAAATAACTAAATATTTATTTTGTATTTTTGTAGGGATAATAATTCCATGCCCCAAAGATACCATCTTGATCTTTATCATAGAATGAGCAAAGTCACAGTTGGTTCCTCTACAGATTTCTAAATACACATACCTGCATGATTCATTAAAATGAATCAAAAGCACACTAATCATCACTGACTTGTATGAAGAACACTGCAAACCAAGTGACCTGCACACATGCCATCTCCCAAAACGGTTGTTTTTGGCCAAATGAATGCAGCCTGAAATAACAGCCTGAAATATATTTCCCTTAATTTGACGCCAAAGTATAGTCAGTGGCAGGAGTAGGTAATTAAATCCATTAATTAGTGATGTAGCATCGTGGAGGCACTTTCTTAACCTCTGCGTATGCGCTTAAGCATTCTGCGCTTTGGGCAATGCTGATTCTACATGAGAAATTATGACATCATAGGATTGGTGCTGCAGCGCAAATGAGTTTTAACTTAATACGGGTCAAATCTTGGCATGACATATTATGACAGAATCCCTCTCAAATCATCAAGGAGAATATATTCGTGACTAGACTGATAATGGTTGGCATCATGATACGAATATGCAGGAAATAATGGTAACTTTAAGAATGCAGAAATTGGAAACTAAAACACCTAACTTCCTAATTAAGGGTCCTGAATGAAACAAAATGCAGGCCCTGATTTGCTCAAATATAAAGGAGGAAATAAATTTTCTATTGAGTAGAAAGAAAATGAAACTCACCACGCAAGTGTCCTGAGGACAAACCAGAAGGAAAAATACTCAAGAGTAAGTATTTAGTCACACACCACATTCAGGAGTATTTCACTCATTCTCATAATGATTGAAAACGAGCAGGAGCACAGCCTTTTATGAGATTCAAAAACTAAGGAACGATTAAGAACTGTATAGGATGGTAAGCACCGAACATGACTTGATTAACGCGCACAGTATTCAATGTGACGATAAGTAGGTATAGATGAATTATCACTGCTAAATTTTTAAACAAAGCTGAAGCACAATATGTGATCATGCCATTTGTTTAAATAATTTTACAGCTACTATTGAATTGAGCAATGGATCTTGCTTTCATGAGAATTAGAGGTTATACTGTTAACGTTCCGCACTATCTGACCTCAGCGTAACAGTCAATACTCACTAATCAAGAAATTCCACTTGCTGAAAGGAGGTAAATTGTAAAGGCAGACTTTACCTGAACAATAGAGAAACCTTACTTCATTCAATTATGGGAGGAAAACGTTTGGGGCCTGAGATATCAGGTCATTCAATTCACTGAGAGTGAGAACATTGAAAATCATACATTCTGCCGGGTAAAGGTAGAAATCCGCACTTTGTCTGGAAGCTTTATACATTTGAATAAGAAGGTGTAAATATTTGTTACCATGGTTAAGAATGAACAACGAAATCCACGAATCTCCAAGTACTTATTTGCACCCAAGACACACATTTCTAGAGCTAGCTATTCTATGTTTCACTTCCGGTTAACTGAACGAAATGGATCACAATTTTCTCGCTAAATCTGAGCGAATTTACTTCGGCACATGCACATGATTTGAGCTAAATTGGCTAAATACGATTGTATCTATTGATAAGCGAGACGAACAAAACACAAGATATGTTTTGTTTTGTTTACCATGAACGCTGTCCAGTGGGATTTGGGAATTCCCGCATGGGAAAACCCATACTATGTTGCCGCCTTCAAAAATTGATGCATTTTAGGTTGAAAACATAACACTTAACTTCAAATAACAAAGAAAGTAGCAGCAACATAGGAAAATCCTTTGGCACAGTCATTCTAGGACATATAAGGAATAAGAAAATGCTAATATCTCAGGATATTTTGCGTATTTCTCGAGAAAAGTCCATTTGAAGTTGGCAACCTCGAATAAGCCCTATGCTACCCATGTAAAATCCACGCATGCACTTATTACTCAAATTTAAAGTTCTTATAAAAAAATTATTAGCAGCAACATAGGAAAATCCTTTGGCACGGTCAAAGTATGATACCTAAGGAATAAGAAAATGTTAACGTCCAGGAGTATTTTGCGTATTTCTCGAGAAAAGTCCATCTAAAGTTGGCAACCTCGAATCAGCCCTATGTTAGCAATGTAAAATCAACGTCAAATACCCAAACTTTAACTTCTTATAACAAAGATATTAGCAGCAACATAGGAAAACCCTTTGGCACGATCAAAGTAGGATACATAAGGAATAAGAAAATGTTAACATCTAGGAGTATTTTGAGTATTTCTCGAGAAAAGTCATTTTAAGTTTTTTGTCTTTTCCCCATATGTTTTCAATGGGGAAGTTCATTCCCGAGATTTTTCCTTCAACTTTTCCCGCTTATCCATGGTGATCTACGAATGAAAATCACAAATAAACTATCATTCCTTGTCAGAAAAACGTTCCTCACCATGAATATCAAGAAAAATTGTGCGTTTTCAAAAAAAAATTTTTGATGACTTTTTCGATTTTTGTCCACGGAGTGCCGCACTGTGCGGCGGCGGGGCTGGAACTCCAACCCCGTTGCCAAACCGTCGCACCGCACCATCGTCCCCTCATCATCTGCCTACGCCAGGCTTGCCGCTCGGGGGGCTGGGGTCGGGGAAAGTATTTTCGTCTCTCTCGCGCGGTTCCCAGTTCGGGGAGCCGCGTCCTGGTGTCTGTTTGTCAGTCAGTCAGTCCGTCACCCTTCAGTTAGTTCCGTTCCCGACGCAACGCCGCCTTCCCATTGGCCGCCGCGCCGCGCGAGCAGCGAACTCTGAGGGCCAAGGCCCAAGGCTGCCGCTCCTCAGTTCGCGCTCGACTGGGACCACGGCGCCTCGCACCGCGACGCTCCGCCACCAGCGTTGTTTTCGGAAATCTTTCGCGTTTTCAAATTGAATTAAATTGTGTTTTTGAATCCCTCGTTTTCGTCAAAAATCGCGGTACGGTTTATCATTTATTCACACTGATTTTTGTGCTGATTGTGCGTGCGTTCTCTGCTACTTGTCACTGCGCTCTTTGTATTTCTCTCGTTCCTTTGTTTTGGGTTTTTAAATGATTAAAATAAAAAAAGGTAGCATTTTTAGGAGTATTTGCGCCTTAATCTAACCCCGAAGGACAGTGTTAGTGTCTATCGGTGTTTCTTTCGTTGATCTCCGTTTTTTATTCGCCAAGTGAGTTCAGATTCTCAGGGCTTTTTACCCTGAAACCGTGTGAAAGTGTGTTTACAACTATCTCCGGTTCTTCATGAATCACGTGTAGATCATCACTTTCTGTGCTCGTCTATTCTTTTTCGAGAATCGACGTGTGAAGTTCGATTGTGCGGTCTAAGTGCAGGATCAGCTGAAATCCGATTTCCGCGCGGCGGTCCGTTCCCATCGGTCTTCTTCTCAGAATTTCTTTTTTGTTCCGAAAAATCAGGAGTCGTGCTGATTTTGTTCCCGTTTCAGTGCTCCGGGATTGTGCGTGAGTGTCGCGTCGGGCGGAGTATGGAGCTCTTTTCGACGTGGGAATCGAGTACGCTGTTTTTACCGTCTTCGAGGCTGTTAGCTTAAAAATAAGCGGTGCTCGGAGGCTCTGGAACTGCCTCGAGCCGTGGTTTCAGCCGCTGGAGGATTTATTTAAGGATCCAGTTGGCCGGGACTCGGGATGTAGCCCCCCGTGGAATATTTTCGGCGCCCGCACTGCAGAATCGATGCCGTTTTTCTCGCTCAGACAGGAGGTAGTTAATCTTCCTTGCACTTTTCTCCGGCCGATCCTTTGTTCCGCGCCTCTTTTCGGGGAAGTCACGTATCCTCCGACGGGGGCCCTTTCTCCTGTCTTTTTGTCCTGAATTTCTGTCAAAAGATGCCTGAGATATGCAGTTTTAAACAACTGTTTTTATACAGTGTAGCGCTTGTTTCACCGGGTGGTTTAACCATCCACTATACAGGGCGTCCCAGTGTCGAACAGCCGACCTCCAAAAGCGTGTAATAAGTTGTTTCCAAATGAGTCAGTCGGAGTTCCGCCCCTCTCCTCCCCTCCTCCCCACAAGTCTTAGGGAAATCATCATTCCTATTCCGTAAAACGCCTGGGAATTCTACAAGTTGATGTTTCAAAATTTCTGAGACCATGAATGATCTCAGCGCTAAAAATTATGAGGACTGGTCAGTTTTCGAGTTCTTGATTTTATTACCGTCGCTAAAATTAATTAATGCATCACTCTGATAGATCTGGGATTCTTCATTACTCGCGAAGTATCCATCGTTGTGCCAAGGAAAATACATGGTAAAGGAAGTGACTTCCACTCCTATGCGTCAAGTGAAATTTTAGTTGTGACAATGAAACGTCACTCATTACAATTTTTTTTTAAACGAGGAAATCATTTGTTTACATTTTAAAGTTTTGGGCGACAAAGACTTTTCCTTGCCACAGCCGCAGCAGCTTTATTTTCTGATCACATGTTTTGTACTTCTTTCAATGATTATATCTTTCAAAAATGTTCTAACATGTGTCGTCTGTTCTTCTGTGCAGGGTTTGGATAATGTTGGCTCCAATTCGTGCAACCCTCGGCCAGCGTCAGATCTGAATCCTCCTAGGACTGATACATACCGCCTTTCGATGGCCAATCTTGAAGGTAAGTCAACAGGGTTCACAAAGATAACAGAAAATCGGGATCGCCTGGAAAAGACAGGGAATTACAATAATCATTTACTTACAAAAGACCGGGAAAATTAGGGCAAAATCGAACGTCACCCCAAAATTCAAATATTGCCATTGAGAAATCCTGTCGCATTTCATTCTTTAGAGGGACGAAAAGTCGTAGTTTTTGTTCTAAATTCCGTGCGATGCATCAGGATTGTTCCTAAAAAATTTCGCTTTTATACGTCTGAAGTAATTTTTCGAAAAGGAAAAAATTTTAAAAAAAGGACGACTCCTTAATGTAGGTTGAAGGAAACCCTTTAAATCTTGTTAAGACACCCTTTTTTATGTTTTTTTCTCCGGTTTCGAGGATTGGAAATTTTAACAATCATTGCAGCTTTGACCATGTTGCGATACAAATCAGTAATTGTTTACTCAATCGGTGCAATAAGCAATGTTGGAATCAAGTCTAGGTGTGAGAGAAACAAGCAAAATGCCCTAATTGTAAGTTAATATCGCACGCGATAAATGCTGAGCGGATTTTATTACAACGCATGCATGCAACTATTCGAACTCCGCGGATGTCCGTATTGCATACGCACGGACTTGAAGGCGTTTTAATTTTCTAGGCACTCACTGCTTCGCCCGCGGCGCAGCGTCGGCGGGCAGCACCGCGAGGATAGAAAAAGACGTAGCTACTTGAACTCTTTTTTATGCAACGAAGACATTTTTAGGCGTGAAAAGTTGCTTTACACAAATCATCGCAGTACATCGCGATTTCTGTACTAAAGCATCAAAGATACTCGCATCTCCCGCATGTGTGTTGTGCCTCATGTCTAAGAGATGCCTTTCCATCAAATGTCACGTAGTATAAACGAGATTTCGAAGGCGATTTGTCATTTTCAATCCTTGCAGTACAACCCGCCACCGCGCTGCGCTACGGGCGAAGCAGAGAGTGCCTGGAAAGTCAAAACGCCTTCAACTCCGTGCGTATGCAACACGGACATCCGTGGAGTTCGAATAGTCGTATCCAGGCGTTGTAAAGGAATTCGTCAATATTAGTCGCATGCGTTATCAACTGAGGGCGCTGTGTTTGTTTCTCTCACAACATAACTTAACTCCAGCGTCGCCCATTGTGCCAATGAAGTAATTTAATTCTAATTTTTATCACGTCATCGTACATTTTCCGAAAAATGCGATGATCGTGTTAAAACGTTGCCTTCCTAAAATTTTGACTACGGCCCTTCACTGATCTGAAAATCACGAATGCGGCAAAGTCGACTCACAAACACTTTTTGTGAACACACAATTGATGGACGCACAATTTCCGAACCTCCCATTGCACGAATCGCTCACTACCTTCGTTAATTTTTTAATAGGAAAAGTCGACAGGATTTCTGTAGGTGTAGAAAATAGGAAATGGTCGAAGAATTTTATCAGGTCAGGAAAATTAGAGAATTTTATGAAAAACACTAGAAACTTGAAACGTCTTGAAAATTAAAATCCAAAAGAAAAAAAAAAGAAAAACCTTAGCGCTGTCCATACAATTAAACTCAGTCTGGCACTAGTTTCAGTGCTTGTAGTCACACTCTTAAGTAGTGAATTGGGCAATCATTTTCATTGGGGGTTTTCAATTTTAGTTAATTGAACAATCATTACTTACTGACCCGAAGAAAAAAGATTTACATGTTTCTATCATTTGCAGTGAAAATAATGCCAAAAATGGTACATTTTCTACATTCTCACATCACGGTCAGGGATTTTTTTGGTTATGTAAGCTAGGAAAAACTCCGTTATTTTCTCGTCAAAACCTGCAACCCTGTTCAATGCCCCGCTCCGCGATCGAGAACTCCTTAATGATCCCATTATTCGAGCACCAACTGATACGAACAGGCCTCGTGGTGATTCTACAAACCTGCTAATCGATCGACAATCGGCGTACAAAAGCAACCGATGAACTGTCAAAAGCCCTATCGCAGGCTTTATAAAGCGATTAAGCCGACGCGACGTGTGGATCTGGTCTGTCATTGCACCGGTGCGTCAAGATTTTGCCTTCAAATCCGTGTAATGCAATAAGCAATACTCGTGCGCAATCTCGTAGAAGGCTCTCTTGCCGTGTGTCTTTCGGAGCTTTCCGTAGAATAAGTAACGCCTTCAGGTGGATGAGAGACGTCGGCTGCGTTACGAATTTTTGCGGGGGGGAGGGGGGGGATTTGAAATACCGTAAGATGCAGTTATTAATTTTTTTCTTTTCAGTGTAGAAATGAATTGATCCAAAGCCCGAAGTTCGTCGAAGTCCTAAATCAAAATTCTTAGATCATTAGTTGTAATTGTCAATTTATTTTTTCAAAGCAAGGGCGTGTTTATTCTTTTTTAAAAGAGGCTTTGAAAAATGTATTTGCTTCAACAAGTAAATTGAGTATTTGCCAAATTTGAACTCAATTTTTTTGTTCTCTCTGCTAACACTCACAAAATCTTGAAAATATCATTTTTAGACCTGCGTAATGTGCTAGTCCAAAATGTATCATTACTTACTTACTATTTTCTTTTGCATCAGATTCAACTTGAAATTCGTTAAAGTTTTACTAAGAACTTCATTGAATCGACAGACTTAGGTCTGGATTCAGGCTCCTGCCGCAGTGAAATAAAAACTTTGTCATAAAATAGCTACTCACAACACAATAATACGAAACAGATAGGTTTTTTATCCTTGCTTTTCTTCGTCTCTGCATAGTACCCTTTAAATCCCTCATATTTTATTAGCAATGTGACTTCTAAATGATTCAAGTTTAATATTGTTGACTTTTTTGTTTACAGATACTCAAGATGTGGACTTAGATGCTATTCTTGGTGAGCTTTGTGCCCTAGAGTCTCAGTATGACAAAGAGTTGTCTCAAACTTCTCTCAACAAATCAGGTAATTTATTTTTTTGGTTCCTTTTATTATCTATGAGAGCGCTCAAACAACAAGGACTACAAGTCCTTTCATAACAATTTTCTTTCTTCGATACTTACTCATGTTTTTATTTTAAAAAATAATTTCTTGCCTTCAAAAATTAAAGAAATCTTGTGTCATTTTAAAAAAATGCATAGTGTGTCATTCACTAGTTTTGGTTTCCATTTAAAAATGATCCCGTTCCTCAAAGGGCACCGGTGAAACCCTCTTGCACATACTCTATTCCACTTCCCTATTTACATTTGAGCACATCTACAGGAAAAATTGAGGTGCACAGAGTATAGAGGAATGCACTATAAAAATTTTGTGTAAAACAAAATAATCCAGGTATGCCAAACTTAACCGAAGTTATGGCAGTTAAAAGTTTACAAAAATAGAATAATGGGGGAAGAGGGCAATGAAGAGCATAAAAATTTGCTAAAATACAATTGCTAAAATATTGCTATTGTAAATTTGCTGGGCCAATCATAAACTTCTCTACTAAAATTTTTCTTTAACCTTAGCTGTCCATTATCCGTAACTGTTTGTCGGTCAAAAGAGTGAAGTTTTATTTTATTTTACATATCTTTTCATATTTTTCATCTTCATTTCAGGTGCAACAGATATTTCTCAACACAGGAGAAGTCCATCGGAGGCGCATGGTGTTGGTGAGTAATTCTTTTTTTCTGTTAAAATATGAGGGAAGACGCACAACTTCTATTAGCTTCTTCTTTATCTACCTATTTTTTTATTCTCAAGGAGTTTTGTCCCTGGTCTACCTTTTTTTTCTCTTTAAGGAGAAAGGAAAAATAATTTATAAGTATCATTGCAATACCCAAAGGTGTCTGTGTCATCTACATCATTTTTCGGCTAATAACAGGTTAGGGATCCTGGTCCCTACATTGGTACTCTCTTTGAAAGCCTACTGCCTTCAGATTTTATAATCATGACTGCAGCTCCCTTTCCCTGTAAGTGTTCTGGTTACATATAGCTCTCCAGGAATGTAGAATCTTAGCCTTTCCCTTTTTCAAATCGGCCTCCCCATTTTAAAAACCCCATTTTCCTCAAAAATATTATAGTAATGGCCCTTTTTTTTCTCTTCCGGTTCAGATTTCCACGATGTGCAAAATAACTGTTATTATTTGTAGCAAGTAGATGCGCAATCTCATCTCTATTTTGTGAAGAGTATACAATTTATATGCTAACGCACCAGTCTTTCCCATTTTTAAGGCGTTTCCTTTTTTTATTGGGACCTCCCAGTCGTATGGTCGAAATTTTTTTCGCCCTCCAGAGCGCTCATGAAGAGTTTTGGCTGTGGCTATGGGGAATCCCTTGTTCAGTCTGTCTATTGAATACTCAAGAGATCTCTTATAATAAAACGATGCACTTTTGATCTGTTCCAGCCCGCACTGATAGCCCAGACAATGATTCAGCATTCTCTGACAGTGTATCCTTGTTGTCGAGTGAAAGTTCTGCCTCAAGTGGTCGAACTGATGCCACAGCATCCTCGTCAGTCAGTGCAAATCAGGTCAGTATTTTACATCTTATTTAAAATCTCAAAGAACTGCATGGAATTCTAAGAAATTCTGCACTGGCTAAATGTTGATATTATTCAATATGATGTTTGTGACTACCACCTAAGAATGACCAGCTTATAAAATGAAACTTCTATTGCGTCAATCGTGAGAAAAACAAAGCTGAAAATTAAGGTTTTCAGCATTGAAACATGCATCAACTAGGAGAAATGTTGCAATAGGAAATCAGTGTTCGGGAAGAGCTATTCTTTCTTCGCTCACTGGGAAAATAATATGAATAAAAGAATGAAATTGCCAAAAATTCGCTTTTCAGCCCTGCTTTTCTTGGCATTAGCACATAGAAAGTTTGATTTTAAAAACTTATCGGGCTCAAGAGGTCACTAGGAATGGCATATCAAATAATACTAAAATTTGGCCAGTGCCAAAATTCTTGATATTACGTATGGAAGCCTTTATGAAAAAGTCTAGACAGGGAAGTAAATTATTTCAATTTAGAATAAAAATCTAAAAAGTCTTCCGCACATTTATTTCTTTGAAACAAGTCAGTTATGGTACGTAAGTTATTGTACAACTAGACCATCAACAGAACTGAACCAGAACTCAAATTGAGTGTAGGCCTTCATTTATTTTGTTTTCATACCATTTGTATTGAGGATATACAGATTGGAATGGAGTTGACAGTGACTCCACCCAAAAAGAGATGAATTCCTATTTACATTTGTTTCTATGATGGAGAAAAGTGACAGAAGTGTCTTAGTTTTCACTCTACATTTACTTTCTGTATGTTATATTTATTTTTTCCTTCTTTTGTAGGCTGGCCAAAATGGGAAAACAGAGAAAATCCGATTGGCGCTTCAGAAAATGCGGGAAGCAAATATCAAGAAAATATTCATTAAAGTATTCAGTCTAGATGGATCCGCAAAATCCCTCTTGGTTGATGAATCAATGACGTGTGGATATGTCACAAGACTTCTAGCTGAAAAGAATCATACTAGTCTGGAACCCTCCTGGGGCCTTGTTGAATATGTTAACGATCTTCACATGGGTAAGTTCGACTTGAGCCTTTCAAATTCTGACAGAAAAAATTATTTACTCAGTATAAAATCAACAAAGTTCTCAATAATATTCATGGAAGTATGATTTTTTTCATACAGACAGATCATCTGTCATGAATGTTCTCTCATGAAGTTTTTCCATAAATTAACTTTTACAAAAGAGCTCTAAACTTTACATTTCATTTTTAAGGTGCTCAATTTTGGCTGATTGTACGTTTTTATTCCAAACTCTAATCAGACTCTAAAGCCCTGAAAGTATCACTTAATATGTGATTGTTTTGGGGAAAAGGCACTTTAGTTCACGAAATCTCAATATTGAGTCATAAATTACCAGCGCATAGAGGCATGGTCTACAAATAATTTATTCCTCACAGGAGTGAATCTTTACATCATGTTTTAAGATATTTTTTTATAATCTCCTTTATTGGCAAGAAGAGATCATGATGAATGACTCGTATAGACTAATAGTCGTATAGACTCGAACCATGAGTGTTCAAACTTCTCAGTTCCTACTTCTTGGTTAAATTCTGTAGATGATTGCACTTGCGGTAAAAAATCATGCCTCGAAGGACCTTTGGTTGAGATGATTTGGCTGTTATCCTTTTCTTTTTGTCGTGTTGAAAATAATGTTTATGCTCTTTTTTCTGTGTTTGTGTAGAGCGTGTCTATGAAGATCACGAAATGTTAGTCAATAATCTGATGTTATGGACGAGAGATTCTCAAAATAAACTTTACTTTGTTGAGAGGCCTGAGCGAACTTTACTCTTCAAACGGCCAGAATTGTTCCATAACGATCACCTAAACACGCCGCTGATTGAGCCCTTGGATGAATTCACTAAGAATAGTATAATTGAGGTAAGCTCGGCGTCTAAGCCTTATCTATTCATTTTATGGAGAAATAAGAACTAGGGCTGATAGCTTCAAATTTTTACATCATGATTGCTTTCAAAGGAAAATGCACACTTCTAAACCGTTGACTATTTCTGAAAAAAGTTGGAACGTTTTTCTAGTTGTGCAGTGTTCCTACCTAACCTTCTCAAGGAGGATGGATGTAGAATAATTTGTACCCCTAATGTGGCAGTTGAAGAATCAAAAGTAGTATTTATTCTTGTAGATAGTAGCACTCTCATAAAGTTACAGATTACTGAACTGTATGAGGTAGAAAAACCTAACAAAACATTTCCAGCCTCTTTTGGAATTTATGCAAGGAATACTGTAGGCACAGAAACTTTTATACTTAAAACAATAAATTTTCAAACTACTTCTTCCTAAAGTGACCTCAATTTGAGCTCAATTCTTTGTATGTCATTTAATTCAATTAGATCTTATGTATCTGCTGAGGAGGCAAGACTTTTTACTAAGATTTATGACAATTTCTCCATGGGAGACAATATCTCCATGGATAAATCTGATTTACACACTTTCCATTCATTGAAAAAACAACAATGAAAGTTAAGACTTTTAAGATGCATTATGGAATGAATATCTATCAATTAAGGAATTTTTTCCCCTGATGAATGTTCGAAATCCCAGGAAGAATTTAAGATGAATCAAATTTATTTAATTATCCTCTTCATACCATCCAGCTGTGTATATATTTTCCTTTCTGTCTTCTGTGCGCTCATTTTATAATCATTTTCAACTAACCATGGAGTAATTTGCCTTTTCTCAGGAACTTCTGAGTGGAGCAGGTGGCCCAAACATAGAAGGCTCTCTGTACATTAAGACTGAATCTCGAAAGGGCTGGAAAAAGTATCAGAGTATTCTAAGGGCTTCTGGACTGTACTATTTACCCAAAGACAAATCTTCCTCTCGGTCTCCGAAGGATATGATCTGCCTGACCAAATTTGAAAACAATGAGGTAAGTGTCAGCAGCTTAGGCTTCATTTCAATTAAACTGAATCTCCTCGCAGTTGCCTGTTTTAATCTGTGGAGCATGTGTAAGCAAAAATTTTGTTGCATCTCTTTCAATCAATCATCAACAATAGCATCCTATGTATGTGCTCGAAGTTCTTAGAGCTGAATGTCCCATAAGAAAACCTTGAAGGAAGTTTCTCAGGAAGAGCTGATCAAACAGGAAATTGAAATTGCCTGGTGGGTCAGGTAGGAGTAATCAAAATTGAAATAGGGCAAAATCAGATTAAACTAACCCACAAAATACCCTTGCTGTGAGTTTTTTGGTTGTGATACATGTATTAAAATATATCTCCTAAATTCTGAGAATTCAAGATTCCTACTTCCTGCTTTCTTTCCAGGTTTGGCATCATACAGATCAGTTTAAATGACAAGAACAATTTTATGTTATGCTTTTCTGATTTTAACACCACCACCACCACCACCACCACCACCCCCTCCCCCACGTCTGTAAGCAAGGAAAAGTCGTTAGGGTCTGGTTTATTTTTAGTGCCATCAGATAGTTTGTAAATAGAAACATATTTGAATCTCTGGTTATTTATGTATTGATTTTTTTTCTTTTAAGGTCTATTATGGAGTAGGCTGGAAAAAGAAACTGAAAGCACCAACAGAGTTTGGTTTTGCCATCAAGCATCCTTGTTTGCAGCAGCCAAAATCCTCAAAGCACATTAAATATTTGTGTGCAGAAGATTCAATCACAATGCACCGATGGGTTATAGCTATTCGCATTGTCAAGGTATGTTTTTTCTCACCTCTGTTTCTTGAAATATCTAAATTTGGTTCCTTTAACATCTTACAGTCTTGACATTTATTTGAGAACTTGCAAAGATTGTTGAGTTTTGTGATATGGATGAAAAATTTTAGTGTCGATAGAATGGCAGGGTTGCCACAGTCAGGGAATATGGGGAAAACCAGAAAATTGCAAGGAATTTAAAAAAAACTGGAAAACCTGGAAATTCCACCAAAAATGACAAAAGTGACAGGAAAAAGTTGTCGAGTCACCTTTGTTTGCTTTCTAGAATGGGTTTGACGTTTAGAATGGCAAAGTTTGCATGAAAACTATTTCAAATTATACACACTACATTACTATTGGCGTATCTTCAATTAATGGAGTGTTATCGAAATGTGTCAAATGTTGCTCAAATCATGCATAAGACCAATCTACACATGTCTGTCATTGCGCATCTTTTTGAAATCCCTTGCCCTGGCCAGCTTTAACTTGACAACAGCCAATGTGACATCACATTGGTTGCTCCCATTAGAAACACATTGCAGACAGTCAATTTTACATCACTGCACAGTAGAGTTCTAACACTTGTCTTGGGAATGACTGGCCTGTGTGGATTGGTCTTGATCGTGCATGAAATTTTGATGAGAAATGATATATTGTAACTTATATTTGCACCTTCTCTATTGGTCAACTCTAGGCTAGACTTTCTGTTTTAGATTCTGTAGGACACACGGAAAAGTAATAGTACAATCTGTATTGCAGATATTTAAGGACAAGTTTCTTATTAACCTCTGTGGAAACTCTAATTCATGGAAAATTTCCAGTTGTTTATGAAAATTTAATGATTTCTTTATGCTCTTTGCTTTCAGTATGGACGTCAGCTTTATGATAATTATCGCTCAGTTCTTGATGGGGATGAAGTTGATAACGAAATTCTTGACCAATCGGACTCCGGCTCCTCTGGCTGTGATGTTGCCTTTGAATCAGACTTCCCGTCTGGAACCATCAAAAGGAAACCTCCGAAAATCCCTTTGACACAAACCACTCGTCAATTGAAGGATATTGCAAGTTCAAATTCAAACATGTTCTCTCTGCGAAGAGAAGAAGAAATTTACAGCACAGCTGTTCTTGATAGGAGTAATGGACTTTACGGAAATGTAGATAGAAGACTAACGGAAGAACCGTTAGATGTAAATCATTGTTCTGAAAGGCGTGTGAGTGTAAGTATAGATATTGCAAACAGTCCGAAAGAAAGGCTTGTATCTAATAGCCTCGAACGGAACAATATTTATGGTAACTGTGCGACTCTCAAGCGTCAAAGTAGCTTAGATAAGAATTCAATCGGAACAGATAGAAGAACAAATGAAATATCTGTCTCCAAGCATCAAAATAGTCTGGATAAAAATAGTCATAGATTAGGTTCAGGTGAATTTATTGAGAGTGCTATTCTCACACGGCCAATAGTTGACAACAAACCCAATCTGTTTGTCGAACGAGAAATCGATGAAGCGATGATTGAAAGATCTCCAAGTTTTAGTTCCTTACCCCCTCCTCCTCCTGAGCTTCTTGCAAGTTCATTAACCCTAAATGAAGATGATGATGAGGTGGACTTACCCCCACCCCCTCCACCTAGACTGTTACCTCCCTCAGAGGACTTCCTGCAGGATTTGCAGAGAGTCATGAGGCGCAAGTGGCAAGTTGCCCAGAAGTGTAAACTAGATGTAAAGATGACACCTCATGAAGTTCTCGGTTTCAGAGATCCTCCGCCTGGAGAAGCAGACTATCGCGAGACAAATGTTAGCAATTGGGTGCAAGAGCATTATGGAAGCAGTACAAATTCTAGCCAATATAACTTGTATGAGAATATCTTTGCTAAATCCACGCCTAACAAAAGTACAATTTTGAATACTAACTCAAACCCAGGCACGCATAAACCTAAGACTGTCACATTCAATCTCCCCCCTTCCCCTGTAATTATCCCTGATTCAGTGCCCATTGTGAAAAAGAGACCACCGCCCCCTCCTCCGAGAGCGGAAACAACCCAGTTAACCACAAAATTACCGCCGAAACAACCGTGCTGACGAGAGTCTTTTATTTTTGGATAACCTTGTTGCATTTGATGTTTTTGTTGGTGCTATTATTTTTATGTGCAAGTCCTCTGCTAGCCTGTGTTTTGATAATGGGCATTTTAAGAAATGTGCAAAACCCTTGCCAACTGAGAATGTTTTTAAGCAGCAGTGAGTAAAATGATCAAAACCGTAGCTATTTCGAATCTATTCTTGTCGGTTGTCTTTTGTTATTCAGTTAATTAAAAAAAAAAAAATTCTCTTGCTCTATCTCTCACCTTCAGTTTTGCTTGTACTAATGACGCTCTTGCTGAGACTAATGTCGATGTTTTTGTGCTTCGGTTTCTCACTTGATGATAGAAATCAAAATGAAAAAAAAATTCCATGAAATATTGTGATTTTTCTCCTCCTTTTGCTTTTCAAAAAATGGTGCTTTTGTAAACTTACCTCTCAGCTTTTGTGGAAAATGACCCTTACTGTTATTTTACATTCTATCGCTTTTAATAAAACATTTCGCTTTGTGACTAATACCCGGAAAACAGGTGCCTTAGAGCCCTTTGTAAAATCTCTCAGAATGCATAAGCTTTAATTAAGCAGACCAGATCATTTCCCCTCGTGTTAGTTAGTGGACCGACAATAGATGGATGGTCAAGTGGTGTCTGTTGAAAAATGTATTTGACTGAGAAAAAATCATTTGTATGACCTTGAATTTTCCACAGATGAAAAAGGTGAGGGGAAGGTACTGTTTAATTCATGTACTGAACCTTAAAAAAAAATGAAAGATGAACTAACAATAATATTTAGAAGGAAACTTTGTATATTTTTTCATGCAAAGCAGGTGCCTGTATGTAATTCCATTATGTTAAAGTGATTAATTTGCTTCTGTAACTGAAATTGTACTGTGTCAGTCTCCAGCGATGTTGCTTCAGTGTGTTTAGCATGCAAAAAATTGAAGTGGACGAAAGATCAACTTTGAATGTATGGTTCGTGCGGCCTTAAAAAGTGCCTGATTTTGAAATTTTTAATGCTTTAAAAGTGCTTGATGTTTTGAAAGATGCCCAAAAAGTGTTTGAATTTTTCTCTGTACTAATTGTCAGCACTGATAGCTTAATGTTCAAGAAATAACATAGCGTCTGCCTTTTAACTGGAAAGACATCCCAATAACAAAAAAAATTCAATTTGCCTTCAAAGTGTACAAAAAATTCACAAATGGGGCTTACGATCCGGGGAGAAAACGGTGCATTTCTTCTCTCTTAAAAATTACTACAAATGTGAAAAGTGGTTGAAAATTCTTTAAAAAGCTTGGGAAGTGCTTGATTTCTTTTTATTCTTGAGGCTGCATGAACCATGGTATACTCTGAATACTTTGTAAATAGCTACTCTCTTATTGAAAATCCAATGTGTCCGAACCATAAGCAAGGTAAATTTCAAGATCGTAATATGAAACTGCTGATGATGTGCTTACCTTGACTGATTCATTGATCGTTGCCTTATTTTGAATACCTTTTACATTAGTCTTGTAAGTCCTGAAAGAGAAGTTTTTAATCCTTTTTTGGTGTGGTGCAGTTTTCGTAAGAAATTGCTTTTATCATCAAAGGTTCATGCGAACAAATTTGTATGTAGCAATTAGTTTTCGATCTCAATATTTATGATGCCTTTTTAATCAATAATTAAATGAAACAAATGAAATTGATAATTTAAAGTTAATCAGATAGAATTAACCAAGTAGTCACGGAAAAACAATTAAATCCTTTTTCCGGTTCATTTGAATATTATTATGTATCATGACGAACATGGTTTGGGACAACATTTACACCACAGAAACTTTCTCAGGTTTGATTCTTCATTTTTCAGGGTGGGTTTCTTTACAATGGTGGCGTCCCAGGAAATATATACCTGCAACCATTCAGCAGTTAATTCGTTGATGCTGCAAAATGTCAGCAACAATCCTACATGTATATCAGTTCTCCTTTCAATGTTCGTCAGCAGTAATGCTAATCAACTCTTAACCTTAATTGAAGTACTTATACCGATTTACAGAGCTTTTAATCTCAAGGCCCCTCTAGACAAATAGTTTTCATAAGGTAAATGAACTTTTCACTGTGAATTTGTAATTGCTGGTAGTTGTTTGTACCTACCCATTCATATTCATAGTTTTCTTCATTTGATTCATCCATTTCATATCAAGGAGAACAATTTACATTAAGACATTGATATTTTTTTGTGAAAGCAGTCATTCCAGTCTAGAATTTCCATTTATTTTTTTCTTCTTTGATTCAAAATAAGAGGCATTTACTTGATTTTTTTAATAACTATAACTAACCAAATATATTTTTTTTACATATTTCAATTACTTAAACAAGGTGGAGCCGATTTTAGAGCTGCCATTTTCCCTTGAAACAATACTAAAAAGGTTTTATAAGCTAAGCGACAATAAGCATTTTTCTCCAACCGTGTGCCATTTCTCAGTACTTTTCTTACAACCATTTGCAGTTTTTTTCATCAATCATGTTTTATCTTTCATCATGGTTATCATTGTCCATTTGAGATATAAAGTCCTAGAAAACTCAGATTACTGAGGATGTTTATAACTTAGTCTACGTTGTAATTTAATTTTGAAATTATTTAGGAAATAAGGTATTTCTGCTTTTGTTTCTGTTTTTGTAAATTCGAGTATATATGTAAATTACAGCAAAATATTTTGAAAATAAAATAAAATTTATACTGCAAACTAGTATTTTGTCTTTACTTCTTTCCTGTGCTATCATGTTACTGCTGAGTGCAAAAATGACATTCTAAGAAAATGGGTCCAATAGTATCCGAGGTGAATATTTTATCAAAGAATCCTCTGTACTTGGTGAATTGTCATTAATCATCTTAAAAACCTCAAAAGTAGTTTGGATGATTGAAAATGGACCATATTGTCTGTCAAGTTAAAGGAAAACAGGATCACAAGTGAAACCTGAAAATAATACAATGTATTTCATGTTTTATGGTATATTTTTCTTTAATATTCTTTCAAATAAATCCAATGTAACAAAAGTAACAGCATTTGTCTTCTAATATAACATAATTAACAAAAATACTCTTTTTAAAAAAGGAAATTTTACAATACCTGAGTTGATAAAAAAAATGATAAAAAAATGCATGCTCAGGATACTTCGATTTTATGCCTCCTATTTTCGGAATTCGTAACTGAAGTTTCTACTCCTCAGCCTCTTTAGGGAAAATAATAATAGGCAACTTATTTTCTCAGAAAATACCTAAGTTCCTGTAAGTAAAAGGACCAACTTCTACTCTAAACTCCATGAAAGCCAACAAACTATGGGCTGTACTTTTTCACCAAAAATTTTGAAATATTGTAAAATATGCACGCAATTATATCCAGATGATAATTACTGCATTTCAATTAATAGAGGAGAGGGATTGTACTTGTACAATGCAGGTCAAACGTTCACTATCAAAAGAGGTACATTCAAACTTTGATGTTTAAACATATTATGGTTATTATTTCATTGAATACTACTTGAAATTTTTTGACGAAGGCAATCTAAATCAAGTAAAAATTACAGCTAATCCTCAAGAAGGAAGTTTTTTTCTTTCTTTCTTAGAAATAACGTGAATGAATGGATATGCAACATTACGCTGCCTCGTTTATGTTCTTCAACTTATGGCATCAAAATCAAAATATCAAAGCCAATTTCACTACCTCATCCAGTTCTTGAAAGGCAACATGGTGCACTTTACTTAACAGATATGCAAGTATATGTATTACAAAAAATATTGAGTGAGATACAACCTTTTAAGAATAGAATATCTCAAGAGCAATCCTTGAACAAGTGCTTCAAAGCTAGCATAATATTAGAATGTCTCATTTCACAAAATGATTCAAAGGTCAAAATTAGTAAATTTTATCATTTCAGGAATCTCTTCTTAACATGATTCATCAATCATAATTACAAACTCCTCACTCTCCCTAAATTAAGAGTTTCACAGAGGTTTTCAAATAAATGCATACATATTGCATTAGCTACGAAATATGGTGGCTAATTTGAAGCTCTTCGTTGCGTCAATTTAATGAGTTTCACAGATTTCAGATATAAGTTAAGAATTTGAATTTTTGTGAATAATGACTATAATTGTATCGGTTTCTGGTAGAAGAAGGCAAGGACAAAATTTTCGAATTGTGTATTTTTCTGCATTTCTAGCCCTCTGAAAGGTACTTGCCCTTTTTTTAAGAAAATTATGGAAGTCCCACTGGCAGAAGCCTTTGGAACTTAGCCTTGCCTTATATTCTCATGTAAAAAAAAATCCAAGGAGTCTTCATTTTTTTCTTAAAACACACTAAGACTTTAGGAGCTTTCCTGCATTTGAACCCAGTTCTGTAGAGTAGTGTCATTATTTCCGAAAAAGTTGTGATTCTAAAAATAATATACCAAACTTTCAAAACTTAGTTTCATCTTACTTGCTTGAATCAGATGTCCAAAGTTTCCTTTTTATATGTTGGGAAGATCAGTGACTCTACATTATCTATAAATGACGAACAGGAGTGATAAACGCGTTTCTAAACTCTTTTTAAACCTACTTTATTTCCTTAAAATGTCTCAGTTTCCCTTAATTCTTTTGTAAAGTCCGAACTTTAAAAACTAGCATAAAAGGTTACATAAACTTTCCTATGAATAAAATTACTTCAGAATTTTCTAACAGATAAATAGATTGGTAAAATGGTTTAGTGAATTCATGCCTTTCTACCAGAGACCGACTTAGTTGAATTACCCCGTTTGAAAACGAGCCATCTCTTCCGAGCCTTCTTTTCTACCTCTGATAAAAATAACTTTTTTCATTATTCTATAACTCCACTACTGTCAGAGGGAATTGCAAATGGCAGGATTTAAATTGGTCGAAAAAGCTGTGCGAGTAAGTATTTAACAAAATGAAACAGCTTGCTTCTCATATACGGGATTCAATTCATTTCGAAACTAAAGGGAAAAAAACTATAAAGACTGGCAGAAATTCCTGCTTGTGACATTGAGCCTGGTGGGAGTCAATAAATGTCTACCAACGTATTTGTAAATGTAAGATGCCTAACGATGAAAGTGAAATTACTTTCTAGAAGCAATTAGATGACTTTTTGTCTTACAATTAAGTTAAATCTACAGTCTCAACTTGTTCTTCTTTCACTTCTGGATCTGCTATTATTTCTTCATCAACCTTTGGCTGCTTCAATCTTTGACTTCGTCGGGTACCCACGCTAGAGAAATTCTTTCGTTTGGTTCCTGTTTTCATCGTAGTACATCTGACGGCAGCATCATTTTTGGTTTTCGTCTCAGAATCTTTGCTTGAGGTTTGCAAATTTGAATTTCCTGGTGACACTTTTGCTGCCAGATTTTGCTCAATATTCAAACTTGAATCACAGCCAATTAATTCGGGAGGTTTGACGCTATCACAGTTTTTCTGCAGATGAGCGTTTGCTTTTAGCTTTTCTGCTTTCTTATCTAGCTTCAGTTTCTTCCTATAGAGAACTGTATTTTTCTTCGGAATCCTCTTGGGGGGAGCAGGCGGTTCAAATGTTTTTACATAAAAATCTTCAGCATCAGCATCACTATCTTCTCCTGAACCCAAACTAGATTTGTCATTTGCAATTACCACACTTTCTTCAGCTAAATTTTTTATTCCGAATTTCGATGGCCTATGTGCGGACAGGAACATAGGCCAAAACAGCAGGGACGAAAACCGAGAGATCGCTAAGTTATGTGCTTCTAATGGTGACAATTTGTTTGGTAAGTTGTGCATTGGTAGTTTTGACCGCTCGCGGAATTCCTGTTTGCCGATCATTTTCCACAATTTCCGGCGTGCTAACATGTATGTCCGAAGTGAAACCATAGAAGAAGCGCAAGGGGGAATTAGATAATCAAGTTGCGTTTCAACTTTTGCCTTTTCTTCTGACACAGATGGATGACTTGCTTCGTTGGAGAAGTTGCTCCTTGAATGGAGCTGTTGTAAATTGAATCCTGATGATTCAGCAGGAACTGCAATTGGATCGTTATTTTCTGTAACCACAGGCTTTGGCTCCACATAGAATTCTCCTGTATCACCGTAAAGTAAACTGGACATGGAGGCTTGGTTGTAACTTGTCTGAAAGGAGCGTTCGAGGTTAATTGACAAGTGGGCAAATTTTGAGGGATCATAGTCTATTTTCGTTTCTTTGAGCGGATCGAGCTCGGTCACAGCAAAATCATTATCCGCGTCAACTGAAAAATTATTGTAGCTAGTTGCGCCTCCTTCCGCATTATATGATTTAGCAACAAGCATCATAAGTTTGAGCATGGAACTATTGACCACTTGGTTAGAGTCACGAGCCCTGATAAAATTTTCACTGATGTTTTTTGGGAAGCATAGGTTAGCTTTGAAGAGTTTTAAAAGTTGCACAATCACCTCAGCGGCCCCTTCAAGTTTTGTTTCATCAACCACAGTGAGGTTTTTGAAGGAATTTTTGTGTGATTCTGAATATGACTCAGAGAAATAATCAACAAGCTGATTCTCCATCAGAGTGCCTGACTTTCCCTTTCGTCCTCTCTTTTTAATTAGAGACAAATTTTTGGAGACGGCTTTCAAAGTATTTTCATCTTTACCATTGGCAAAATACTGTTTGAACCATTGTTTTTCATATGTGTGTAGAGGTCTGTACTTAACATTTCTCTTTATAATATCTAAATTGAAATTATATTTATTTTTCAGTCTTTTATAGCGCAGCCTACACTGCGTCCTATCGCGAGACAAATGCTTAGAGATCTGAGACCACTTTTTGTCACCATACTTATTAAACAACTCAATCAGCTGTTGGTCTTCTTCTATTGTCCAACTACCTGATCTGGAGTCGTTCATTTTGGCCTTATACCGTTCCCGAATTTGAGCTGCGCTACGATTGCCCAAAATGCTAGCAATTTTTTTGAAATTTTTTCCGTATAGAGAGACACCAACACACAATCCAAAGTCTTCGCTCCGTGTGAAATGGCCTTTTTTCAGCTGGGGGTTTAAAGAGTATTTCCATCGATTAAACAGTTGTCGTAGAGATCTATGCTCAAAGTAGTATAAGACTTTGGTCCATGGAATGTATGATCCTATTCGACACTGTTCAATAATGTCAGTTAATAATTTATCCTCTTCTTCTGTCCATTTTCCGAGTTTATTGATAGGAGCTAGCCTCCGTTTGTACTGCATGAAACACTGATACCCTGAACGTCCTGTATCTAATTCCTTAGCGATTTCATCCCAATCTTGGTAATTATTCTTTTCTGCAGCTTTCTTTAGCTTGTTATCTTCTTCCTTTGACCATGGTCGTTTGAGAATAGATGGCTTGGCATATAAGCGCCACATGCGTTTACATTCTTCTGCCGAATGACGATCACGAAAATTGATGGTTGCAATTTTGTTCCAATCAAAATCTTCATCCTCATGTTCCAAAATTTCCACAAAAGGAGCTTTGTCCGATGAATTTGAAGCTTTGATGCGGTCTTTCCTCCTCATCCAAGGATCTTCGCTTGAATCATATGATCGCTTTATGGTCCCATTCTTTATCTCTTTTCCAACAGCATTTTCAAGCATCAGAATTTCGTTGGTACTCCAGAATGTGGTTGTGGGTAAATCATGGTAGATGAACTCATCATTCTCAAGTTTTAAACGGTAATCCTCGTTTACTGGGAAAGGCTGCAAGTCAAGCGTTTTGAAATACGGCATTCCAAAACAACTGACACTATTCTTGTTGTAGCTTACCTTATCAACTTCTATCAGCTTTTGAATCTCCATTAACTCCCCATTAATTTCCGCTTCCCTAACGTCAATTTCTTCAAGCTTCTGAACAATTAGACGTTCTAAAGAAAATGAGAGTTGATCTAGATTGGTTAGAACATCCGTCATTTTTGAATGAGATGAAGTTTTCGGCGGATGAGAAGAGGACCCAGACCTTTGCCCTGGAGCGAGAGAACTAACTTCCTCGCCATCTGATTCTTCGTCTGATTCAACATCAGGGATCGAATTCAAAATCTGCAACAAAAAACAAAAGAATGAATTTTTTCATTTTCAGAGAGAAATCTTACTTTCCATTCCTTTTTGAAAAACACTCACTAAATACTAGTAGCTCCAAGGATGGTACGAACTGTTACTTGGCACTCATCTCAGCTCAAAATATGAAAAAGCAGGGGTGTTAAAAAAAGTTACCCGTCTGTTTTTTGTAATGCATGAAAGACTTTTGATGAATGTGAGAAAGTATTCTAGTATGAATCAGCCAAAAATTACAACAATCGAGAGCCTAAAAATGTAGTAAAAAATTATCTGATTAAGCAGATTTTAAGTGATTAGTAAAGGACAAAGATATGAAAAAAAAAAAAATTCCATTGAGGTGAAAAACTATGAATGCATTCTTAGCATTTAATGTGATGTAATTTTATCCCAAAATATCAGTACAATTCCTTCTTCATTTCCCATTCCCGTATATGGCATTACTATGGTAAATAGAATTCACAATGTTTCAAAAAGAAACTGCTACAGACAGAGACGTGATGACAATTTGAAATTATGAAACATTTTTTTGTTATCATAGTATAATTTTGATGAACTTAAGAGCACACATATCAATGGTGAAACTACCAGACTACGTATCTCCGTTTGCGACATTGTCGACTTCCTGTTACACTTTATTTTTTACATAGAAAACCACTCAACGTCAATTTTTTAAAACTTCCACAATCTTTCTTCTCCTTACAAAGAAAACTCTGTAAAAACACCAAGGAGCAAAATTGATTTGTTCTCCATCAAATGGGAGCAGAGATTTTTAAATACCGCAAACAAGATACAGGTACTGGTAGTATCACCGTCGATATTCCTTAGTAACCCAAATCAATTAATATTTGATGGTTTTGAGCCACTCTTTCCTATCAAAAGAAAGGCATTCTCTATTATGCAAGGAAAATAGAGAAGCGCCCAGTTTTATGTGGAAAAATGTGATGGCTGCCTCAAAAAATGTGAAGGGAAAGTAGTGTAGGTAATGTGGACACTTGGACAGTGATACCTATGAAAGCAAAGAACTTTCTGCACCCATTATTTCAGACCAGCTGAAAGAGTAAAAGTGTACCTGCCTTGCAGAGGACCTACGTTTTTGCTACATTTCTTAGCTGGCTCTCATGGGGTTTGTTGAACAGTTTCTATTTCCTTTGGTTTAAATGGTAAAACAGACTGATTCAGAGGCTACAACCTTCTGATAATACTTGAAATATCGAATTTAAATACCTAGTGTCAATGAAGCGATGAAGCAAACTCAAGTCCAAATTCAGTATAGATTTTATTTTGTCAGCTTGTTACTATTAGATCATTAATAAATAAAAAATAAATTGAATCCTCATCAAACGAAAGAAATTTCGATTCTAAGAAACCCTTGAATGCATTCCACCACCCTCATAAGAGTACACTGAGCTCTTGTCCATTTACCTACATTGAAACAAATAGGCAGCGATAAATATCGAATGACTTGCACACTAAATCATATTGTGAAGATATTTCATCTTCTGACACACTTTGCAAGATAGCTGAAATTAGACGGGAGCTCTGACGGCAAGTTTTCTTATGATCTATCACTTCATGCTTGTACGCAGGAGAGAATTCAGTTGATGAAAATAAATGGTGCAAAGATTAAACCTCACTCGCTCAAAATTAAACTGAAATTTACTTTTGAGTAGGTGAGCTATTAGCTTTTGTTCTGCTCATTTCACAAGTTTTTGTTCGGTTTAGATTTAGATTTAAACTTTCTGACATATCTCACCTGCAACAATTTTCCGCTTCTGTTAGTTAATTGAGGTACGACCACGGTGCCATGCTGTCTGGAAGTGCTTGGCTCATCTGTGCCAGGAAAAACTAGATACTGGTCTGCCATCGTGGAATCAACTAGTTCTAACTTCAAGGAGGCGATCGAGTAATGCGATGTGCTGTATGATGATGCAATGCCAAAACAGTACTGTTCCTTCAAACAACATCTTACCCAGCAGAAGCAGGGAAAGATATGGATGCTATAGGAAGATTTGGAGATACCTGCAAGTTAGGCATAAGCTATATGAGTTCACAAAAAGGTGGGAAGAACTTAGGGGTTTCAACAATACAGTATAAGTTAGTTCAAAGACAATTTTGATTAAAAGCTTAGTTATTCCAAAAATAATCGAAAACCCAAGATACCGCAAGGCATGATTTCACATTGACTGATCACAGAAAGTCGATGTAATGACACGAAGAATTAGAGAAATGCAAAATTAGGAATTCCACAATCGAATTTTCACGTTTTTTAATGTATGTTCATTGTAAGTTGTTGTGTATGTTGTGATAACATAACCTACAAACTCAGCAGTCAGCACAGAGAAAATGTTTTTGAAACGTGCAGTGAACAAGATCAGGACCGGAAGCGGAAACGCTCAAGCTTTCGCGGTACAGTACGTACAAACTACAAAATATTAGTTTCCGGTTTTAGAACTGAGATAGGTAAGTTCAACTTGGGTGGTTCAACAAGGGTTCGGCGATTATTTAAAGCGGGATGGAAGTGGGTAATCACTACCACTTCAGGCAGAATGGTTTGAACAAAAATGTGTCGAAACTTCTCGGGATGCATTCGGAGGGCCAAATAACGCCTTTCAACAAAAATACCTATATACTTCGATTATGAAATTATTCTCTCTCACCTCTCTTTCTCACCCCCCCCCCCCCCCCCCACATACACACATCAGTTTTCGAAATGTTGTTCTCTGCAACATACATTTATTCCCCATGCTATACTGCCGTGAAAGCGAAGAGAGCAGCAAGTGCAAAAATGAAGTTTTGAGAATACGGGCTAGACGCTGCTGACCAGGGCCGGATTAAGGGGGTGGCCATATGGGCCACGGCCCATGACGGCAAAATTAGGGGGCGGCAAATTTTGCAATTTTTTTAAATGCAGGTACAACAAAATCGGATTCAGAAAAAAATTACAAACAAGAAAAGGTGACAAAATCTCTTATTTCCTGAGAGTTCATTAACTTCTAATTTTGTCGTATTTCAGTGATTCAAAAGACTGCGCACCTTTAATTAGTTGAGTTAAGAGAGGAACCAAACACGTAAGTTGGCCTGGAGCGGCGCGGCGCAAAGAGAAATGATGACGAGGACTTGAGATGAAAAGGAGAAGCCCTCGACGCGGCGGTTGGCATCGGCATGTAACACATATTAGCGCCTACGAGACTGCATGAATACTTCTCGCATTGCGTCAAACACAGTACGCTCAACAGCGGTCGGCGCGGCGTGAAACGCACAGTGCCTACAAGACTACATGAATACTTCACGCATTGCGCCAAACACAGTGTGGTCAGCGCGGCACGGCGGCGGAAGTTAAGATTATTAAACCACATTTATGTTTGTTCTTTCTTAATTTTTTTTTAGTTCATTTCTCACAAATGAAAGGCCTTATTGTCACCACAGAGATAGGTTTACGGAACTGAACTTTCGCGCGAAGTTCCGTGAACGTTTGCTAGTAGTGTTGACAGGGCTTACGCAAAAAATGTGTTCAACACGAGTGAACGCGTCTTACGTACCCCTCTCCCTCCGGCACGTTCACTTGATGGTTTTTATTAATGTTTCAAAATGAATGAGAAGAGGGCGGCAAAATACAGGCGGCCCATGGGCGGCAAGTAGGTAAATCCGGCCATGCTGGTGACCGAAAAATTTTATTGAAAGGAGCCTCCTTGTTTTGTCAAATTGCCACTAATCATCCGAAAGACTCCTAGAAATCGTTTAGATGATTAAAAATCGACCGATTTTATTTCAATCACATGATAAGGTACCTCGTTATAACCTATTTATAAACCTACCTATTTTTCATTTTCATGCTAGGTTATTGTCAGGCAAGACAGCCGTAAGTGCTATCTTCTGCATAATTTCGTAGTGGCGCCTTGGACACACAACAAACGCATTATCGGGTTAGAAATTGGCAAAAGAGGACGGCATTTTACTTGAAATCACTGTTTTCATTGGCTCTCTGGAGGATTATTATCACTTACTGCTGCCTTGCCTGAAACTACGTCATTTTTTGCGCACTTACAGCTTTCTCATGTGTCTCGTTTTGGTACAAGTAAGATGAAATGTGCTGCTTTAGCTATTTCAGTGATTCCATCTGAAAGAGATTAGACGAATTTGAAGGAAACTCGATTTCGAAAATTTGACACTTACTGCCCTCTTCGTTATCACGGCAGAATAGTCGGACGGTCAGACGGTCTCGGTCAACGGATGTTTTGTCGACTTGATAACTTTTTTTAGAGTCGCAATTTATTAAACATTATTAATTTTTGGTCTTTCAGCCGTATGAAGATTGGGTTCGAATTTGGGTTCAAGCACTTTTACCCTTTACCAATGAACAGTCATTAACGTATGAGAGACTCAGCAGTGCTCTCGAAGAAATGAATTCGCCTTCAACGTAAAGCATGATATTTTGATACCACTATTCAAACGTGAGAGCTCTTTGTTGCCTATCCCCTCAAATGAAGGCGGCATGGTTTGCTGTAAGAATTCATTAGATCACAATGTCATCATTGCCTATTCGATGTGTAAGATTTCTTCGTTCCCGCGCAATTAACTCTACTGTTTCACTAACTTCGACGTAAGCACCTAAACTTCGATGGCGATGTAACTTCTTTTAATTAAATAGCTCGCTTATAATGTGATGTTTAGCGAAAGGGAATTAACTTTCTTGATGAAGAAAGCGTCTGGTTGACAAAGTAAACTGTTCATTCTCCATGAGAAGAATTTTAGCATTCTCATGACCTAATTGGTATGACTTGTGCTGCTTATTTTTTCGTTTTTTTTTTTCGTTTTTTTTTTTGTTTTTTTTTGGTAATAAATGGCATTCGGTCAAAAAATGATTGAGATACGTCCACTTAATCAAAAGACGAGGGATTCGTGTGTATAACTTGATATTTTCTAAAAATTGTGATGTGCGTGATGTAAAATTGAGGGTTTTTTTAAATTTAAATGGGTCTGTTGCATGCAAGAGGTATACAATACAGCCAACTGAATATACTTGCTGAGAGATGATTCTCGCAAGAATCACGTCGGGCACATCAAAAAAGTCTGAAATCCACTCCTTGGTGTGCAATCAGCGTAGTTTGTAACATCACGGGAAGAAATGGATTGCTGATTCAGCAATTAAATTGTTGAAAGATGTGTCCGACATGTTCCAAATGTACATTTTACAATGGTGGAAAGCTAATATACTCACGGGGGTAGTTAAATTATCATTTTTCTATTGTAAAATGAACATTGAAACATGTCGGAAATTTTTTTAACTACAAGATTGTTGAATCAGCAATTAAATTTTTTTCTGTGCACGCTTTTTCAAATTTACCGCGTATGCGGGCAGTTTTTCTTGGCGGCCGGTAGTCGGGTTTGCCCGGAGAGAGAGATTTCAATCGGTTCAAGCTCTTGTTTTTGCAAAATAAAGAAAGAAAATGTAAACAAACGCTTGAAAACAATTGAAATCATACAACAGAAAAAGATGGTGAAATCGTTTCTTTTTTTCTTACTCCTCTTCCTGTGCAAATCTTGCAGGTGGTGACTGAAAAAATCTGCTCTCAGACGCGGGAAACTTTAAGAAACGTGTTACCAACTACACAGATTACGCGCTAAGGAATGAACTTCAGACTTTTTTGACGCATGACACTGGAAAAAACGTCGCTTGGATTTAGAGTCCAGACTCTTAAAAACATTGACAAGAAAAAATACTCTTGATTCAATCGGATTTTTGCTTAAATCAAGAACTTAGCATCTTAATTTAATCCGACTTCCTTTTGATTCAAGCAAAAATTCGATTGAATCAAGAGTATTTTTTCTTGTCATTGTTTTCGAGAGCCTGGGCTCTAGATCCAAGCGCATTTTTCTTCCAGTGGATTTTTGTGGGATTTTTCCTGCAGCGAATGTAATTATTTGGCTCTATCTCTTGCGTGAAATAGGCCCATTTCGCAATTTTCCAACCAAACCAATTTAATGAAATTTCGATACAATTTCCTGAAATTTTGCATCTCTGACCAAGCCTCGGGGATGATCGGCGCGTATGCGTAGTGCGTCTTCGGCCAGACGACACTTGGCACATACGCATCCGGCAAAACGAATATTTGAAAGGAGAAAAAAGTGAAAATGTCTCCGATGACTTTTACGCCCGCCCCCTCTCCCTCGGAGCCACGCTGCCCGCCCCGGTTGCGACACTCTCGCTGAGTCCTTGGATTTTTTGAAAGCTGGACTCAACTTTCTGTGCAATTTAGCAACCCGCAAAGCTACATTATTGACGGCTTTGCCGCGGCGAAAAAATGGATTGGTTAAGTAAATTAAAACCGGTCCCCCCGGCGGTATGCCCCCTTCCCGGCCCCACGGCCCTGACCCCCGACCATCGCCGCTCGCAAAACCGGATGTCCCCGCCGGTGTTGTCCCTCCCGCCACGAGAAACTCCCCAACTTTCTTCGGCTTCCATGTGTCACTTTCAACAGTTGGCAACAAGGGTCCCCGCCTCAAAACTCGCCGTTGTCGAAGAGCGTGTTGAAGAATATTCATCTCACGAGAAATTGATGATTTTTTGGCCCGATCTGGCAAATAATCTCCCGTCCCGACCAGCGGCCAGTCCAGTCTGAAAGTTAGAGACGAGCGTTTCTCGAGATGGACGAATTTTTCCACAAACTCTCCACTTAGCGGCAAAAGGGCAAAGGGCGTCGTCAGAGATGATGCTTCAGCTTCATCTCACGAACAAAGTTGATGGAAGTCATCAGATTCACTGATTTTGTAAGTTCAAGGGCATTATGACTCATAGCTGTTTCTTAAACTTCAGAACTTCGGCAAGTATTTCATTTCATGTCGCGTAAGTGGGCATAAAAACCAACAGCACGAACTTGAAAACGATCCTGAGTTCATAATTTTCTGACGAACTTCAACAAAGCTTATTCTGGATTATGATAGTGATGTCTAACTCCAATATTCAAAGAACTCCAGCAATTGTCATCAATTGCCGGGAATAGGAGAAAAGTATTTTCAACTATTCTTTCCTTAAAAGGACACATATTTCTCAGGTCAGCGCTTCAAATATCCATTTTTCCAACCGTACCTCACTCTCAAATTTAAAATCTCAATATAAAATCATAAGAGTGACGCGCAACCCATAACGCCTAAGGCGCGAAGCGCTTCGGGGGTTGGACTGCAAAGCGGTCAGGGGGCGTACCCTCTAGTTTTTATCATAACCTTGCCATTTTATGGAGGCCATACAAACGTTAGCTTACAATACACCTTGCGGCGATACAGCAATTTGAAATTGCAGACGAGCTACAAAAAGCGTCAAAGCCACTTCTTCGCGTGTGTCAACCGAATGAGCGTGACATTACCAGCGATACCACTATTCGAGCATGAAGGAGCCCATTTTGCCTACACTAAAAATTGAAGGCGAACTGACATGGCGTTAAAGTCACATCTCCCCATTAGGTAAAAAGGTATTCACAAGAACTCGTGTTGCTTACACCTGTAATTTCAACCATTCTCTCCTTAAATACAAACATTTCTAAATTTAGCGCATCTAATATTCATGTTTTCAATCGCATTTGAATTTAACATATTCGCTTTGCCAATTTTTAAAGGTGAAACGTATAAACGTAATCCACTTCGCGGATTTTTGCGAAAAAAGAGGAGAGCTGTTGAGGCAAGGAAGGACGTTCCCTCATGTTACTGAGAACTTACATACCATCAGGGCCAGATTAAGGGGGTGGCCACATGGGCCGCGGCCCATGGCGGCAAATCTATAGGGGGCGGCAAATTTTGCAATTGTTTTAAATGTAGGTATGAAAAAAATTCGGATTTAGAAAAGAAAATTACAAACGAGAAAAGGCGACAAAATCTCTAATTTTCTGAGAGTATTGTAATTTCTACTTTTGTCGTCTTCCAGTGACACAAGAGACAGCACCTTTAAATAGTCGAGTTAAGGGAGAAACCAAACACGCAATTTGAACTGGAACGGCGCGACTTACCTAGAGAGAAATGATGACGAGGACTTGAGATGAAAAGAAGAAGCCCTCGGCGCGGCGATAGGCATGTAACACATATTAGCGCCTACAAGACTGCACGAATACTTCACGCTTTGCATCAAACACAGTGCGGCCATTGCGGACAGCGTGAAACGGATAGCACCTACAAGAATGCATGAATACCTCACGCATTGCGGCAAACACAGTGCGATCAGCGTGAGACGCATAGCGTCTACAAGACTGCGTGAATACTTCACGCATTGCGCCTAACACAGTGCGGTCTGCGAAGCGCGGCGGCGGAAGTTAAAATCATTAATCCACATTTATGTTTGTTCTTTCATAATTTTTTTGTTCATTTCTTATGAATGGAAGGCCTTGTCCACACAGAGATAGGTTCACGAAACTTAACTTTCGCGCAAAGTTCCGTGAACTTTTGCTAGTAGCGTTGACAGGGCTTTCCGAAAAAATGTGTTCAACACCAGTAAAAGCGTCTTATGCACCCCTCCCCCGCTGGCGCGTTCATTTGATGGTTATCATTGATGTTTCAAAACGAATCAGAAGGGGGCGGCAAAATACTAGCGGCCCATGGGCGGCAAGAGGTTAAATCCGGCCCTGGATACCATTATTCGTAAGTGCAGAGGACTGATTATGCCTACCGTAGAAAATGAGGATCACTTTTTTTTTTTTTTTATTCAAAAAGTCCATACTTGCGCAAATCTCGCATTCAACATCGTCTTTAACGGTTCCGCTGTTAGTATCTCCCATTTTTGGTTGCGGGTATTTGGCACGCCGCGACATTCTCGCAACTATGGTGTATTGGTTTTATTTCATTATTGTCATCCCATGATTCTGAGTTGCTCAAACGGACCCTGTGATCTTTTGTTATCGCCATCAGTACGTGAAGAAAACCGATTTTGCCTAATCTGGCATATAAAGGGGTAATGCTTTGATACAAGGAATAATACCCCCAAAAATGCGAAATGCTGCTGTATCATCCGCTTTTTCGATCCCGGAGTCAGTAAATAATATTTCTCTGTACCCGCCTCATACAACACCATTCTATACCAACACCTATCTCACGTTTTTGAGTCATTCTGACGCACCCTGTTACCACTATTCGTGCGTGTAGAGGACAGATATTGCCTATCTCTAGAAATGAAGGGGAACTCGATTGACTCAAGAAATCATCACCGTCATTCATGCGCACTGATGTAATCAGCATCCTCTTACGGATTCTGTGCCAAATTAACTTTTGTTTGAGGGTGCTTCGCAGGTCAGACCCGAGATAACCATTTTGCTGGCGCCTTTCCATGTTTCGCACTCTTCGCGACGCACCCTCTCACCTGGTTACGGCACACCGAAAGTGTGGCGAGCCGGACATTTAATCGACGGATGTTTCCTCCTCTCTCTTCACGACTTTCTTTCTCCTCTCCGTTGCGAGGGAGAGTGATCGCTTATCGATATTTCTACATTCGAGGCTATGGTAAAGAATCGATATTAAAGTGTTACCCTGCATATCGATCCTTTTTCATAGGTTTAAATGCCGAATCAATCGATGTATCGCAAAACACGTTGCCCGCCGAGGACAATACTGCGCCTCCAAGAGACCCGACACGTAGGTGTCCCACGCCGCGATTCACCCCGCGCCGGGCCGCCACCATCACGCACGTGCGCTAAATACGTGCGCGCGATTATGTACGCGCGCTCCACGCCGTCCGATCCAATCGGAATCCATAAATTTCAGCAAAGGCTTTCGTCGATAGTGGCCGGGCGAGGGGAGGAGGGCGGTAGAAAAAAATTGCCACCTCCAAAACGGGTGCGACGGCGGGAGGTTAGAAAGCAAACGGAATCCGTAGCTGCCGATTTGGTCTAAAAAAGCCCCCCTGGCCCCTTCCGACGAGGACGCAAAAATTGAAAAAATTTCAACAATCTGCCGTGGAAGTCGTGGAAACAATATCCGCGGCTAAATTTGGAGACCACATACCACCACATAATTAAGGCGTTTCAAAGTTTTCGATTCTATTGCATCTTCACGAGGAAAACGAGGGAACTGTATTTTGTAAAATCAAACATTCTTGGCAAAAACGACGTGCAGTGCTGCTGATTGTGTAATTACGAATGTGAGTTGCATCGAACCAAACTAACAGACAAACAACACTCATTCTGATTTTTTCAGAAGTTCTAACAAAATAAAGAGCTCAATTCTTAGTGAGACATACGTGTTTCTTTGATCCCATATCACATCAATGACATTTTAAAATTTCCACAAAAAATGATTTTTTTTAAAAAAATTCTAAAACAGGTTTATTTTAGTGAAATATCGACTAAAAATTGTTTTTAAAATCACAAAAATTCTTAAATTGCCTCAAATTCTTACAAACTTTTTTTTTATGTTATTCATCATGATTTCATTCTTATGTTATTTTATTTTTCTTTTTAAGTTTAAAACAAATCACTTGGTCTGTCGATGTTACAAAAAGAGAGGCTTTTTTCATAACCTACTCTGTATTAAAAGAGTAACGCATAATGCCCAAAGTGTAAAGCATTTCGGGGGGTCGGATCGCGAAGCGATCAGGGGAAGTACACCCTAGTTGAAGGGGGAAAAACTATTTCTTAAGTGTTTATTTCAAACTTTTATTTACCAAGTCTTTCGATAAAATTTCAAAATAATTTAAAATCCACCTGGCAATCATACTCCAATTTTTTTCAGGTCCGGCGAGTGGGGCGGTCGATCGGATCTCCCGACCGCCCAAACGGAGAATTTGACTGGAAACCGAAACTTACTCACGGTCGGCCCCCAGGGTCCCCGTGCAGCTCGGAATTTGAAGAAAAAATGGGGGGGAGGAGAAGAAGGAGGGGTCCGGAGGAGGAGGAGAAAAAAGGTTGCGGGGAATTAAAAGCGAGGCTTCGAGCAGGGCAGATGGCCTGGCTAGGTTGCTCCGTGTTCCGGCTTCCACACTCTTGTTGACCTCAAAACACACATGAACTTGTCCCGGGCCATCAATTTCTCCACTTCTACCTTCAGCTCACGGAGCCCCCCCTCCCCCCTCCCCCCTCAGCCCCTGGCCCCAGCAGCCCGGCACGAACCAAACTCCTCTGCTGGGAAAAACGACGTATGAGCATCCGGACGCTGCCCGATTTCTAACCATAAAATGAACATATTTATGCTGAAAGGTACTATGTACATAGGGATTGCGTGTAACATAGTTCCTTTTAGCATAAATACGTCCAAACAGCATTTTTTAGAACAATACACTTTCTATACAATTTTTTATCGTTTTTTTAAGATCCGAAAATCTTGAGAAAAGGTAGGCTAAATTAGGGAAGAATACCAAAGCACTTAAAAGAAGACTCAATTCACGTCAGAGGAGGGGGGGGGGGAGGAGTTGCAAATGGTTTTTAGCTCCATCAATTATTTTTTCCAATCGAAAAGTCAAGGTCGAGAATGAATCTTCTGAATGTCAAAAAGGGGTAGAACTTTATTTTCCACGTGAGTTTTATATGGAGGGATCGAACTTGAACCTCTTTTCATCCGTTCCAGCTTAATTTGGCTCAGGTAGGGGGACCATTTGCTTAGGCAGGAATTTTGATTTCTCCTGCGGAAATTTTTGTCAACTTAAATTGTTCGGGATTTTATTGAAGTCTTGCTTCTTGCAGGGAAATGGGGTGAAAAAATTAGGAAAGACAACCAGTAAGAAGGGCTGGACAAAATAAGACACGAGGACGCTACAAGAGGACGAACAGAGATGTGACCTATGTCATAACTATGGATGTACATACAAGTAAAATATTACACCCAGAGAAAAATGTTGCCAACTCCTGAAAACCCCTCTCCTTGAATCTTCAAAATGCCGGAAACCTCCCTGAATCTTATTTATGTGTGTGTATGAGAGTGTGAATGGAGAGCGAAAGGAAGAATGAAAAGTAATTAAACTAGCAAATTATGTTTTTTAATATTTCTAAAAAAAGACAGATCATTATGATCGAACGTTACATTGTAAATTTAATTAAATTATCTTCGTTTATTTAAATCATGTCGATAGATACAGAACTTATTCTTGTAGTAGTTGCGTTTTACGTCAATAAATTTTTTTATAAAAAAAAGAAATATTTTTTGTTCTTTTGATGGTACAAATTTGTACCGCTAGGATACTAGGGGTTGGTATTCGGCCCCGCATGCGCTTGGTTTCTTGTTTGTTAAACGCGGGTTGGAATCCTAAAAAATTAAAAATCAATGTCTCATCGAGAGAAATCGACAACACTGGATTGCCCATACGTGGTTTATCCTTAGCGGTCGCTCGACGCAAGTCGGGGTGCTCCAGTACGCGAGTGGTCAAAGAGGCGTATCCGATTCGGAACGTGAGTCGTGGCGATGGTTGGCTCTTAGGCGAGCCAGGGCTCAACTTGGACTTCTCTCGCGTGTGCGAGTAGACGCATGGGCACGATCCGATCCGGTGGTTGCGTGGACGAGTGCGACTGACCAAACCGAAGTCGAACCGGTAAGCGGTGACCGGTGGCCGGTGGCCGTTTATTGGTCAGTGCACCGCACTAGAGACCCGTTGTCTGTCGGTGCATCGCCATTCAGGGTCGTAATCATAGTCGTTCCTCACACAGCTCCTTTCCTTGGGAAGACCTGATAAGTGGCGGATCCAGGGGGGGCATGGTGGCACACTCATGCCCAACCCCCCTGCGGGCCGATCATTGAAATCGGTAGACAAAGCTATAGACAAAAAAGAAAAAGAGGATATGGAGGGAGCGGGTGGTTTTAATGGACAAAGGAGATAAGTAATAGTCTAACTAACGGCAACCCGTAGGAGACCCTTTATCAGTCCATCATTTTCTCCCTTAGTCTATAAGAGCCACCCATTTTGATCAATAGGATCGCTCCATACTCCTTATGTCTTTTTCGTCTATAGCTTTTAAATAAATTTAAACAATAAGCCCGCTGGGGACAGGACAATTAAAAAGGGGAAAAAGAAGAAAAGGAACACTTGGATTGCATTTTGCAAAAAGGAACCACTAGCAGTGCAATGATGCTAAGATTGTGCAACTTCATCTTTTACAATAAAATTGCGGCAATTGTGAAAAACCATGAAATTTAGATGGTAATTTTTGTCTTAAATTCACAGTTTTTAGCGAGTAAAATAAAAACTATTAATGGAAAATCGGGTTTTTCCTCCAAGACAAAAGAAGTTGCACAATCTTAGCAACATTGCAATGCTAGTGGTTCCTTTTTGCAAAATGCAATCAACTTGTGCTCTTAAACATTTACTGAATCAGTTTGAAGACCGAACTATAACCGTAGATTGAATTTGCCCCTTTTTGTATTGGGGGGCCGCCCGGTGCGGTTTACATGGTGACCAAAGGAGCCTTTGAAGTTAAAAGGCCTCTTGTGCTGTACAGCGCGATTCAAAGGAGAGCACGAGTCAGGAGAAAATTAAAACATATTAACTTTGGTAATGAATACTTTCGAGGGATCACAATTCTTTTACAATTTCAAAAAAAAGATACGAAACACGGCATTTTTCGGGAAAAGGGCCGATGTTATGATAAAAACTAATATATGTTTACTTCATTGGCGCGATGGGCGACGCTGAAATGAAGTTGAGGTGTGAAAGAAACAGGCAAAGCACCCCTAGTTAGTATCGGGTGCGACGAACTTTGAACGAACTTCATTGTAACGCAAAGATACAACTATTCGAACTCCACGGATGTCCGTGTTGCATACGCTCAGAGTTGAAGGCGTTTTGACTTTCCAGGAACTCACCGCTTTAACCGCGGTGCAGGGCGCAGCGTTGCGGCGGGTTGTACTGCAAGGATCAAAATAAGACGGCACGCGCCTTTCATTCTTCGTTTACACCACAAATGTATCCATTGCGCAAACATACTTGCACATGGGCGAGGGATTTGAGTATGTTTTGTACTTATGTTTTAGTACGGCGATGTGCCGAGCATGATTTTTAGAGCAACTGTTCGTCCCTAAGAGATGTCTTTGTAGAATAAACGCTGAATGCTTGATTCTTGTAGATCAGCTAAAACTAATAAGATCTGTCTGAACGGCAACCTACGTTCAATATTAGCCGAGATATCGCCCTTTATGAAAAGTCGGGGTTTTGGCATCACCCACTGCAGTAGTGACACCCTTGGTTGCTTCCACCTTGCTTTTATCCAAGTTTCACTTTGAACAACCAGTGCAAATAATGTGCGTCACACCAGCTGATAAAAGCAAAAGCTGAAAATTTGCAAAGAACGGTCATGAAAGCCGGCCTAAAGTTCCTTCCAGAGAATCTTCGTGAAGCCGTTAACAAAAATCATGTATATGTTCCCTCTTAAGTTTTCTTTTATTTAGGGATTTGTTCTCTTGGAGTGAGTCTTGGCACTCTCCCTTCGTGCTATTGAGCTTTGCATTTCTCACGTTTGGGGTTTGCGCTATAGGGCACCGTCCACCTTTCGACACCAATACACGTTACACATTAAGAAAGAAAAGTGAGTTCCACAACTCGTTTTTTCACACGATATTCTCGGAGACTAGATTAGGTGAAATAACTAAAACTGCAATTTTTATTTTAAATTGCACTCGTCTCTTAATTCTTTGTTATCTTTTCAATTGTCGGCCCTAGGAATTTACATTATCTATTGAAAGAATATAGGGGCAGCAGCGTGTCCCTTGCTTACATGGACACCACGTCCCTGCTCACAGGGAATCACAATGATTTGTCATTGCAAAATATGAAAGAAAATAAAATGCAGGTTCTGAGAAGTGTGTAGTAAGTCCTTACATACATTGATATTTCTTGAAATCACAGACTTTTGCAGTAAAATAATCTGTAGTTTTGGAAAGAAAATCTCGTCTAGGGCCCATTCTTAACTAAAGCTTTATTCAGCTGCTTTTTCTGGCTAAGGTCCAACCTGCGATTGAGTGTGGAAATATCAAAGCTATGAAAGTTAAGTGGGTTGAGCTATTCCAAAGAGGCAATCAGCTTTGTATGAGAAAAGAAGAAATGAATTATCTGCGAGGAATTTTTCGAAGCATTATGCTTCGACGGCTGTTGACCAAATCGTTTGCCTCAATAATTATGAGTTATAGTACGGCAACAGACGCAAATTAGTGTCAAATACGCTATAAAGCTCTATAGTCCGGGATTCGGGGGCTTTAAATAAAAGTAACCTGAATTCTTTCTCTCGATTTTGCGAATCCGCTTTCTTGTGCAGTGCGATTCTTTGGATTTACAACATATGTAAATACTTCAAATAAGAATGACATGAAGATTTTAAAAAATGAATTGTAATTCTATTCAATGAGATTTCTTGTCCATTATGAAAATAAGTTGTCGGATGGCTGAAGAAAATGATTAAGGTAAATATGCCATGCATAGACACAATTAAATCCGAGCAGTTGACGTGTTTTTTTTCTTCATCCAATTTATGTACGGATACGTTCAATGTGAGCATAAAACACCACAATTTTTTTTTTTTTTTTTTTGGGGGGGGGGGGATTAGAGGAAACGGCAATATTCCGGTGATGGGACGAAATGGCAAAAAATAAATGTCCGAAGTATAAAAATGTCTGAAGTCAAAAAAGTTCATATGTAAAACATGCCCAAAAATCTTGAATGTCCAATGGAGAATTTCTACAAACAGGTAAATGACAATATCAATTATGACTGATAGGAACTGGATTTTTGGGCATTTTTTATTTTGGCTGTGTTACCGGTATTGGACATTTTTTACCTATGGACTTTTTTTACCTTGGACATTTTTTTACTCTGGACATGTATTTTTGGACATTTGAACTTCTCACCGATATTTCCCCAATCTACGTATTCTAACACAAATTGAATTTTGATCTATTTCGGTTCCATAACCAAAAAATCCGATCATCTGAATCAAAAACTTTAGCGCTCCAAGTAAGCTGATATTTTCTCTGTGGGCGAAGGAATTTCACACAATTTCACTAAATAAATTTTAGCTTCCAAAATTGTTTTAAAGAAAATCATGGAGATTACCAAGGACGCGTTACACAAACTTGTACGTTTATACCAGGGCATTGGGGCGGTGGGGCTAGGGGCCAGCGATTTCGGGCTCAAGACTGCATTCTGCGACTTCAACTTGAACTTGCGGCTCATCCGCCGGGGTCGCAGCGGTCGACTCACTTTCGCTTAGCGCTCGAGGCCGTTGCCAAATCTGCTCAAAATAAAATTAAAGAAAAACCAACCATGAACATGGTCTGAACACCGTAAGCAACAGGACGGTAGAATAGTGATTGGCCCGCACTTAAATTAGAGGAATTCAGATAAAAAATAAAAATTAGAATCAGGAATTGTAAACCGGAAATCGACCCAGGGACAAATTTTGATAATTTCTAAAGTTTGGCAACTGCAGGCTGAAATATTACGAAAGGCCGACGGTGAAATGGGAGTTGGGACTACCACCGGAACCGGTGAGTGGCCCCTCGGGTGGAAGTGAAATGATTTTTAGCCCCCCCCCCCCCCCCCAATGCAGAGGGACATGGAAGGTCTCCGTATTTGGAGCAATGCCCCCCACCCCTGCCCCCCTATTTGAGATTCCCGGTAACTGCTGAACTGCGGGGCACGCAGATTTACATTTCGGACGCCGTGCATGAAATTTAACTTTTTTACAGGCCTCTAAATAGAGAAATTTAATTGAAATATTGTTGGTGGCGGGAGGCCATTAGATTTTTCATCGTTTTATTATATTTGATGATTGAAAGTCATTGTGTTAGGACGGTCCTTCATTGCTTTCCCCTTCTTTTCCTGAGCTCCCTTTCTCTCTTTTCGCACAGATCCAGACGGAGTTAATCCGTCTGACTATGTTTCTGATAGCAGATTGCCTGGCAGACATTTTATTGATTAGTGCCCTAATAATCTTTAACTTTGATGGTGCATAACACATTTTTATCCACCTGCAGATTTTTTTTTAGGGGGAAGGATTTTATAAAATCGACTCTTTCTTTAACGGAGCTTTTTCCTATATTAGCAAACTTTCCCTAAACCAAGAACTACACACCATTTTCTCATAAAAGACTCGAATATTTATTGAAATAAGAGGTGTTTTTCGAAACCCATAATGAGCGAAATCTTACCTGTAGACTCGATTTTCTTGTGATCATATGTGATCTTCAATGCTACTTCTCGCTTAATGCTGATTGATGAGTAATTTGTTGAGAAAAAAAATCCTATAAAATTCGCCGAATAATGACTGATACATATCGGGATGAGAAATTTGTCAGGCGAGTTTTTCATCATCATTCGGTATAAAACCCTCAATTCAAACTCGGTACGCGCTGGTTGAGCGGACGGAACCTCTGTGCGCCTTCAATTCACTAGCTATGCAACGCAAACAACAGTCGAGCATGGATAGTAGTATCCAAGGTGTTAACGTCTTCGTAAAAGTTGGGGTGAACACTTTATAAGGCGAGTTTTCACAAATTCGGCTAGGAATGCGAAACCCATTGGTCATTGTTCATTATCAGCAGGTTGATTGTTGAAATGTATAGACAAAGTGACAGACAAAGAAGACATAGGAGAGTATGGAGCGATCTTACTGGTTGAAATGGGTGGTTCTCAGACCAAGGGGTAAATGATGGACTAACAGTAGATTCTCTCACCGATTGCAGCTAATTCGCCTACTACCTACCTTATTTGTCCATTGCAACAACCCGCTTCCACCAATAGGATCCAAATTAATGTCCTATTTGTCTATAGCTTTGTCTATCAATTTCAACAATCAGTCCGCAGGCGAATCTGAGGGTTAACCTCTGAAAGTCAATTTTACACTATAGAGAAGATCCGTCCGGGGTCTCTGGAATATATATAATGTCTGGTTGAAATCCGTATCCAACGAGATACACCTGAATCCGTGGCTTCGGATAAGGGAAAGAGCCTTTTCTGCGTAGACACTTTTACCCGGAGTTCGGATCGTGTAAGCAGTCGGCAAAATCGAAATCGGAGCGCTAGGAGGGAGGAAGGGGAGGGAGGTCTGGACTGCAGACGAATAAAGGCAATCGAAGAACGAGCTCGACTCGGGCCGCACGGCAATGCTGCACGTAAATAAAATGGCCGAAGATCGTGCGATAGTGAAAATAGTGTAGTAGTGAAATTTGTGGAATAGTAGATGCCTGCCGAAGCCCAGACGGCAGTAGGTCAACGCCGCGCTTAGCAGAGGCCCTTTGGCGACGCGCCGTCATAATCTCCTCCAGCGTTGTCGCTTCAGTTCGGAGCAGAGGCGAGGCGTCAACGATCGATTATCGATATTCCCCCGCACTGGAAAAAAAATCTCGGTGTATTTACTAAGAAAAGGGTAAAATTACTAAGAATTCAGGGTTCTATTTGATCCCTGTTTTTTCTTGGTAAAATTACCATTTATGGAATTGGTAATTTTACCAAGAAATCTCGGTAAAATTATTGAACTTTCTCGGTAATTTTACTGGACCTTGGTAAAAACGCCAATATTTTTTATCGACTGTGGTAGAATTACCGAGATAAAATGGCAAAGTTACCGGGAATTGATTACCAATAAAAGTGGTATTCTTACCTGAAAAAAACAGTAAAAATACCGGTTTTTAGGTAAGCTTGCCAGTCTGTCTTGGTAAAATTACCAATAATTGGTAAAAAAAGAGAGATGGTAAAGGTACCAACGGACCTTGGTAAAAACGCCGAGAATTTTTTTTCAGTGCGTTTGAGGCTATGGTGAAGAATCGATCTTTAAGGTGTTCGTTGCGAACATCCTGTTTATCAATCCTTTTTCCTAGGTTCAAATGGCAGACAAATCGATATATCGCAAAATACGCCATGCCACTGGTTCGGAACGATTTTTGAATTTTTTTGAAAAAATCATCCATATGTAGCAGGCAGGTAATCAAGATAGGCATTTTGACGAATGCCCAGGCAGTTGCTCAAATTTGCAGATCTACGATTTTTCCATACTTTTGACGTGGACCCCATTCAAATTGGGGATGTTTACGGAATTTCACCCTTAACATTGTTCCTGAGAAATGTTTGAGTTTCGATTTGTATTTTTACTTCATGAGGCATTTTTTTAATTTAAATTTCGACGTGAAAGTTCATTTCTGCTCTGGAAATCATTGAAACCGCGTAAATAGTCTGAAATTCGACTGAGAACTCTTATTTACGTATTCAAAGCATATTGAACATCCAAAATCAAGCGAACTATGCTAAATTTAATCTAAGTGAGAATATTTGGCTATTCGCCCAGGCATTTCAAAAAATTCCAAATTTTACAGTTGGCCTGCGATTTATGTACGGGATTTTTCAAACTGAAAAAGTGGCGCAGTCCGTCTACATTTTTCCAGCACTTTTTAATTAATCTGCTACTTTTCTAACCTTGCGTTCAAGTCTTTTAATTTCTGTTGTCTTGACGTTGTATGAGCAGTTGTTACCGTTTAAAATGAAAGAAAAATGGCACAACAGTGGAGAGAAGGTGATGAACATATGCCTCTCTTTCACTGCGTTTGTTTTTAAAAAGACGCTTTGCAGTCAAAATGAAATTATAATGAGGTACACTTTGCCGTACTCGAGTTGAAAGGCTCTGATGCGAGGACAAGAAGTACTCAATTTTTGAAGAAGGCTGACATATTGATTACATCATCTGTTTCATCACCGTTAGACTTTTCCGCTCCTTAGGAGCCTGATAAAAATTAAATTAGCTAAAGTAAATTAATTAAATCAATTAAAGATAAATGGGACTAAGCCTGCAAAATGAAACATTAAATAAAAGCCGGGACGTTTCGCAGTTTTCACACCTGCATTCTCAACTGGACACACAAAAAGAAAAAATTAAAAAGAAACAAACTAATACTGAGTCACACCGCTGTCATTGTGAGACTTAGACTATACAAAACCATTGATCTTTTAATGGCATATAAAATGCAATTAGTACGTTGACGCGCCTATATTGAAGCGAGAGTCATTGTGCGATTCCTTGATCATGCTTTAGGGAGATCAACACTGTCTTTTGACGTTTTTTTGCTACATGGGTGGACTGTGCCGTTCATCCCCAAAAGTTAGTAGCATCTTGAAACAACAAGAATCTAAGAGACTTGAACGCAAGGTTAGAAAAATAGCGAACTTATTTTAAGTGAGGAAATTGTAAGCGTCGTCGAGTATAGGGAGTTGCTATATCATCTGAAGCACATCATCGGAGTATCTTGAAACAACAAAAATCAAAGAGACTTGAGCGCAAGGTTAGAAAAATAGCGAGCTTATTTTAAGTGTGGAAATTGTAAGCGTCGTCGGGTATAGGGAGCTGCTATAGAATTTGACCATGGGTCAGTTGCGCTGGTCAAAGAATCGTATTTTTTTTCTTATAGATTAGCTAAAAATAATAAGATTCGTCCAAAAATCAACTCTCTACGTCCAATATTAACAGAGTTATCGCGCTTTGAAAAATTCGTTTAAAGAAGTCACCCATCGCGGTAGTGACACCCTTGGTTTGATGTGATTTTTGAAGAAAGATTTGATTGCCCTTTGTATAATGACGCCAGGAACTTCTTTCCTAGAGACAAACCAAAAACTCTTCAGATCTTAGAAAAAAGTTCCATTAAAGAACACATAAAGTCTCTGTTTTTATTTCTATCTGCTGCAATGAAGAAACGCTCCTTCATAATCAATAAATGCACTCAACTTTTAGTAATTTTTAGCAATGAATCTATTTCTTTTTAAATGTGTAATCCACTGTTTAACATTTTTTAAATTTTTAGGCTGTTAAATTGATGAAAACTTTTAAACCTTTAAATACCAAATGATATCGATTTAGACATGTTTTACTTAAGTTTGTATCTTTGCAACTTCATAAACCCGGAAGGGTAAAAATAAAGGATGATTTTCTTCTTCTTTTTTTCTTCATCTTCTTCTTCTCCTTTTCTTCTTCATCTTCTCCTTTCCTTCTTCATCTTCTCCTTTTCTTCTTCATCTTCTTCTTCTTCTTCTTCTACTGATTAATTCGAAAACCGATGGGAAGTTTCGATGACAAAATGCGAATTTTATCGAAACACTCGAGTAACCAGGGAGCATTACCTAGCGGTAGTTTCGGGCCGGGTGCGCCGATGATAAATTTGGTAATACTTAAAAGTGATTCCGTGAGGCATTTTTCGAGCGAGAGTGTCGCAGCAGCGTGTTATGGCTGAAATATTATCGAAGAGAGAAAAAGGACGAAAAAGAGGAGAAAAAATGTCGAAGGCATCGAAGATTTGAGCGCGTCTATCCCCCTCCCTCCTACTTATAATAAAGTCGGAATCCTCGTTAACAGGTTTCTTGTCTTGTGTCTTCTCCGCGCCAGCTGGAGCGCTCACCGGTTATTTTGTGTTGAACGCCCGAACGGTTTAGACCGCCGCGATAACCGACTTAGATATATTTTTTAGTGTTAGTTAGTTTAATTCACATTACCTTTGTAAGTATCCATTCACCACAGTTATTACTCTCATATCTGTCTCACTGTATTCTCGTCGTTTGTTCCTTCGAGTTCCTCAGTGGCTTTTTTTCGACAAGGATCTCCGAAACTGTTTCTTCTCCATCACGTCGTCGCGAAGAGTTCCGTTTACCGAAACGTGCGTTGACCTTTTGCAGTGCGGTGTTACTCTTGCTAGCCCTCGAACGGTATTGTGTGTAGATTCGTCCTTCCAACCATTTCCCGCATTTTATTCCTCATTTTGTCGCCTTGCTCCCAATTTTCCCTCTTCTTACTACCAGGACTGTAAGTGTTTCTGTCATTTTCTCAAGGACTCTTTTTTTGTTCGCTTCGTTTGCTTACCGATACGATTCCACGCTGCGCTTGATTTGATGCTGGCAACGTTTTTTTTGTCAAGCGTGATGTTCCATTTGCTCTGAAAGCCTTCTTGTTTATCAAATCTTTTGGTCCAAGATACTGCTATCCTATCGAGTGCAAAAAAATATTTCCATGGCCGTAGAGCTTTTTCTTCTAATATATAGTTCAAAATGATCGATTGAATTGTGAACCGTCAAATTCGGATTGAATATCATTGGCGGAATCATGATCGTGAGTCAATTTTTCAGTCTTATTTATATTGCCCACGCAATTAAATTTTAATAAAAATACAATTTTCTTTCCCCTGTATGTGCGGTAAAAAATATTCAGCGGAGGGAAATTTTAAACGTTTAAGTGATCAAGACCAATTAATTTAATATGTTTTATTATTAATAAAACAATGTGGATTCCCGTTAAATTATTGTAACTACTGTCAATCTGCGTCTAAAATCAAGCTTTAAGTGCTCATGCCGTGCTTTTTTACATTTAGTTTCACATGAAATTTAAAATCACCAATGAAACGATAGTAACAAGAATATAAAATTTCAAAAATTGCATAGTAAAAAAAAAACCCCTAAAAATACGAATTCTTATTATCAGTTAAAAGTCTCTTGATCACTCTTATGTATGCATTCCTTCGAAAAATTATCAACACAATTGGGAAACACTTAAAATTTAATTCTGAACCTCTATTTTTCGCATTATTATCTAAATCTTCTTATTCATATCATTGACGACGCTATTCAAATAACTAGACTATAATACTACGTTCCTGACTACCATAATTAAACCAAGAAATATTAAAAAAAGTGAAGAATATTCCAAATTGTTTGAAATCACGCATTGGTGACTAACTTTATTCAAATAATGGATTCCCAGATTTCTCGAAAAAATAATTCCATTAGAAACAAAAATTCCCATTGAAGACCCGATCAAAGATTGCTTGCTTTCATAAAAAAATACGTGTTCTAACATTGAGATTCGCCAGCCATACTTGTCTTTTAGATTTTGTAAGTTGAATTTTTGAAATATTTTGTAGAATAATCACAGACACAAGTGAGAAGTTGTAGAAGATGCGTAATTTCTGTCCTTGAATTTTTTTTTCATTTCTTCCATTTCTTTTCTCTTTCACTTAGGCGATGCAAGCAGACATATCTTTTTTTGCTGTTGGAAATTAAAGGCTTAGACGATTTTTACTCAAAAATGGTTCCTTAATTGCCTCGATTATTGAGGGCTGCGTTTCACTTCGCGTATTCATTCTGCGCGTCGCTTTTAAAGCTTGTGAGGGTCCGTGATAGATAGGCTATTTCTACTGCTCTTCTTATTTTAAGTTTTTTTTTTTTTTTTTTTTTTTTTTTTCATTCCAGTGGGAATCTACGGGATGCCATTTGGTTATTAAATAGCTTATTTCTAAGAGGATGATGAATATAATCGAGGAGAATTGGTGCAGATAGGAAAGAGCTTTTTTTTTTACCAACCCCACTTCACGCTTAGCTACCCTCTAAGGCAACTTCCTAACCCAACTGATTGGATCGAAAACAATGAAATGAGCATTATGAGAAAATTTGAGATGAGAATTGATCATATGCTATAGGTCAATGGAAGGGCTACCGCACATCTTTTGTGGAATACAAAATTCTATCTGTTATTCCTCTCCAAAATCGATATATTTAAAAGTCTCAGGGTTTGTACAGTTATTTGCAGGCTTCCTTCGTTGTCCTTTCCGGCGACCGAGACCTTAGTCGGTGTTAAAAATTTATGCTAATCGTCGAATCTCACATTTTTCTCGCGTGTGTCGAGTGCGAGCCGACGGCATGAAAAAACGCAGGTTCGGCCCGCAGAGGAGACGCATTTCGACTCGGAGCCAAAGCTTGACAAAGAGAAAGCGTGCATCTAATTTATTCGGAACGGATGCTGAGCAAAAACTAGAATGAAACGAACTTAAGCTTTCATTCATTCCGTGGCGTTAATTGAAGTTCCTAATTTACCTGCTCCTCCGTGCCTGCTCCGCCTTGTCAACCGGACTTTTGAGTCGTGAACCTGGCCAATTTTCCCCTTCTCTGCGACCTTTCTCTCTCCTCTCTTCATTCCTCTCTCGGAGCTTCCTCTTGGTTCACTCTTCTTTCTCCTCTTCTCGACGCTGCGTCGCGTCGCGTAGCTCGCGATTGACTTCGTTCGAGGCAGAGGAATCCTCGACTCAGCCTCAATTTAGGACACATTTTAGCCAAAAGATAGGCGATCCATGTTTTTTCCCATATCATTAAAAAGCTCTCTGACCCTCTGAATTTTAATTTTTTTGTCACAGTTCGTTCTACCGTTCTCACACGGTCACATTTCATGATTTTTGTGGCTAATGATAGGTGATGCCTATTCCAGAAGAGCACGCTATATCCAAATTTTATAATTATGACTGAAGTTTTTGTACATTGCATGAAACAGTTGTGACCTCTCCCATTTAAAAAATGTAAATTTTGATTTTTTGTTACGATTCGTTCTAAAGATCTACCGGAGCGATTAGCGCGATTTTTGGGGATATAGATTGGAGATAGCCCCATGACAAGCCTGTTTTATTTCGATTTCCCCCCTAACCCTACGACTGGAAAATTTCCCAAATAAACGTTATTTTTTTTGCAGTTTTTAAGAAGTTTACATCTCAGAGCCTCCCGTCCCCAACGTGAGATTTTTGGCCCTAAATGCACCCCCCCCCCCCCAAAAAAAAAAATTAGGCCGCGCCTCCGATTCTGATTAAACGACATCTGCAGTAAAAGCGTACTAAGAGGAGGAAAAAGATGACGACAATTAATACGTACATCGATCGCAATTAGCAAAGAATATAATTCGTGAGAATAAAAGAGCTCGATAATTGGACGGATGCGTTTCCAGCGCCAGTCTGTCTGTTTGTTTTCTCTCTTCTCAATCTGCAGCATTTCCAAGTTCAAGATCGGATTAGGTAGGTCAATTTGTCGCAGTAGGTGAGCCGGTTCAAACCTTTTGTTCGGAGGAGGGGTATTGCAGCGAAGAGCCCTTCCCCCCTCCCCCCTCCCATGCTGTTCCCGTTTCACTCTCTCTTTCGGATTCTTGTTTTCTTCGTCTTTCAATTCCATTCGCTTTCACGTCTATTACCAAATATGGAGCCGGTAAAAGTAAGAGTCGAGCTTATGTGGAAATATTGGCAATCATTCAGTCGCGGCGACATTTAACTGGGTCAGTCCGGAGATTAAGTATCAGTCGGTAGAAATGGCTTTTAAGCTTTTCTTTGTTTCATACGTTCTCTCGAATTGTTTTGTTCGATTTACAATGTCTCTCATTGATGAATAAACGCCGGAGTTCGTTCGTCGTATGTTGAGACAGATTTATGATCACTATTCTCTCGATTAAAGTAATTAACATGTGTGTTTTTTAAGTCTGCCTCAAACTTACGTTTTCACAATCTATGCACTCTGCAAAGCTTTTACGTCGTTTCTGCAAGAGATGTCCCAAACTTTTAAATATTTTTTGGCCCCATTTCTCGACGTAATCTCATAAATGTGCTTATACTTCGTTATGGTCACCTTTCATTCCGACACCATGAGGATAAGTGTGCGCTTTCACTTGATCTGATCTAACTCGTTAGTGATTCTCGCTGAGGCCCTTGCTTATAAATATCTTCACGTAGGAATGCAGTCAATGACCGGCGCGGCTCCTTCGAAAGGCCGGGTAGCGGTAGCAACCCAAACGGCCCATCGACCGAGTTTTAATGCCGACGCTAAGAGATTGCCGCTCCCATTCATAAAACCACCTCGCTGAGTAAAAGCGTCCGCACTGTGGATCGAGTCAATCAGAGAGATCGGACATGAAATTTTTGACCAAAACTGCAAAATTTGATGTTTATTTCGTCATATATTGGATTAAAGGGGAGTCTTCTAGAAAAAAATTCCACGAGGAAACCAATGGAACCACTTTCAGCACCTCAAAGTTCTGCTTAAACGGAGTTATAAGCTTTTAAAGTTTGTCCGATTTCTCCTATTGATTTGGTCCAGTGTGCGCCGTATGGAAATCACAAAAGAAAATATTCTATGATCATGGAGGTTGAGTCCCACATTAATATTTGCAATATCTGCAACATTTTCCTTGGTATTTTGTATGTTTTGAAATTACAAATCATTTTGGGCTTTTGTAAGGATTTACTTTCAATGTTGAACTGTTGAATTTACATAAGCCTCGTAAAATTGTCCATTTTATAATGCTATGTTGAAGGAACCTCCCTGAATCACAATGTAAACCACACACGACCTCCCTAAGGAAAGGCGAACTGCGATGAGAATACGTTCCTGAATATTTTGATATGAATCTCCAAAACTGACAATGTTGTTTGATTCAAAGTTGTCAGTTTTCGTGCGACATATTTTTTTTTCTCGGCACGCGTCGAGACGGGAAAAACTAAGTAAAGCGTTTCGCCTGGCAACGCTGTTAACTGTTTTTTAGTGGTTGTAGGGAGGGAGGCGGGAGAGGGTGGTGACAAATGAAATTAGTGGGATCAAGTGTAAGGAGTCAAGGTGAAGGTCGTGGGGTTCAACGGCGCGGCTCCGGCCCGCGCTCGCGGTCGCGGCCAAGGAGAAAGTTGAATCCAGTTCTGGAGCGAGACGAGCGATGCCTAACTGCGCTTATTTTTCCCCCGCTCGAAGAGGATATGTCCGGTGATTCTCGTTGAATTTGGCAACCCCGCTTTGTTTCGAGCTTTGGAGTTGACTGCTTGGTGCCCCCGTCAGCTACCCTCCTCTCGTTGGCGTCAAGTTGTGCCAGAAAACGTTAAAGTTTAACCGAATCAGTGGAAATTCCCGCGTGTAATTTAGAGACTTGTCGCTCTTTAAAAGAATTTTGGAGTAACTTATAATTTTCACTTCTTTTATTAACTCTATCGGTCATAATTATCAATATGTATGACACCTTTCTCTTACTGATTTTTCCAAATTAAAAATTCCAATAGTAAGAGCATTAAAATTTTGGAAAAATCGATAAGAAAAAGGTTTCATAACATATTGACTCATAATTTTGATAAAAGTAGACAGAAGGAGCCTCACATAATACACCGCAAAGCAAGATTTCTTGCCAATACGAGGTACGAACTCTCGAACAGATCACCATCTCTGGACGGAGTATGATTAGTGGCCTACCTCGAATATTGAAGGCGAAGTAGGAGCAGGCTTAACTTGTACGTTCGCTCTCGAATGTTAATACATCGTGCTCTATCCTCTCAATTTCCGGCCAGAAAACCCCAATGAACTTTAACTTCAGTTTTAGTGAATTCTTGCCCCTGAACTATTCGTTGCACTGTACCTGATTAGAGAACAGACACAACTCTATCAGCTGGTATGAGAAAACAAGAGAATCGAACTAAAATTAACATATCATTAAATAAAGTAATTATTTAATGAAAGCTCCAATTTCATGGATAATTAGAGAAAAGTTATCTCACCTCAATATGGTACCGCCTTTTTATAGCAGTTTTAATCCATCCGTGGTTTGTGGTGGTTATAAGCTCTGAGCGGAACTGAATCCATAAGTTAATCTATTATCTGTTTTGTGAGCGACAATTTTTTTCACAAGCCCCCTCTGGCGCGTACATTAAACGCAAAATGTCCTTTAAATACCCCACTGCCCCCTCGGCAACTTTGAGTGAAAAACTATACGGTCGAGAAATACTTCATATCATTGTTAGTAAAAACCGTTTGACCACCGTTAGGTGATTGCGTGAGAGAGGAAAATTCCCAGGGACTATTGTAAACGAACATGGTTGCCAGTTGTAGCCTATATACTTCTAATTGCTACCCGGAAGTACTACCTTACTTTCAATCTAACAACAAAAATTTAAGAGGCGACGCTAGCATACATGCAATCAAGATTGGCTTGTTCGTTTTACGGCGTGACTTCAAAATAAGAAACCAACCCTTATTCGAAGTAAAATGACTCGAAAGATATCCGTAGTGACCTAAACTGAAGTCAATTTTTAAAAATCTCGCAAGGTATTACTAGGATCAGGGTGTTTCTTGAGTTTATAAAAGTCGCGCAGGGCAATGAAGAACGCAATCTCGCATAAATATAAAACTGGCATTTTTTTCTATCTTTTCGTTGAAGTCACTGAAATGATGACCGTAAAAAGCCGCAGTTAGCCTTAATACGCTGGAAAATTCTTATCTATGATGCAAGGCAATTAGGAACGCAACCTCGCATAAATATTAAACTGGCATTTTTTCCTATCCTTTCGTTGAAGTCACTGAGAAGATAGTTGTAAAAAGTCGCAATCAGCCCCAATACGCCATCAAATTCTTGTCTAAGGGTGTTGATATGATGATAGATAATGTGCCTGTCCTAATTACATACATCTTATTTGCTTGTTCAGCTCTTTGGAAATTATTTCATTTGATTGTGGACAGGAGAGAAGCTGATTTTTCTTAAGCTGTGAACAGTAAATAGTGACTCGTACGCAGAGGGTGTCCCTATTCTAATCTGTAAAAATTACCGTTGCCTGTGTATTTCACCTAACGACTGTCTATGTACCGTAATTTTTCATGCGCTCAAAGTTAAATAACTCAGGCTAAGCACTAAACTTTAATCTCGTCTAGGAGGTTAAGAAACTGCGTGCCTAAAACGATTATCAATCAAACCTTGAACATGGCTAGAATCGTTCATTAGATAACATAAATCGTCTTTGAAAGTCTTCGAGTGTTATCGATATCAGGACGCGTGTAAGGAAACTGTCTTGATTCTTGTAATGAATCGAATTTCCTCAGTGCAAGAGGTCGGGATGTTCCAAAACTTTCAGGGCAGGCACTCGGACAGACTCCCGGTGCACTAGAACCGTTGGAGCGGTGGTCGGTGTCGAACGGACGGGACCAGCGATGGGTCACCGCTACTCCTATTTCCTGCTCACTACAATGAGTTGTAATCCACTTGGATATAAGATGGAGCCAGCAAATTGCAGACGTTCTAGCTCGGTCGTCGACCTCCTCTGTGGGATCCGAGCTTCGGGTCCGAGCGCCCTTTGTCTCGGTCCCCGAAAGGGAAGATCCGATTAACTCCAATGAAAAGCGAGCGCAGTTGCGCGGTTCTTCCCAAGCTCGGCAGCGCGGCTCCGGCTTTTGGTTATGCCGTGCCCGTCCACAGCCGCCGCCGCCGCCGGCTCACGGCACTTGATACTCCCACTAATAATTATTCTCGCCCTCACCTCCGCTCTCTGTGAATCCATAGGGTGCCTCCAAAGTACACATAGAAAAAAAATGAAACTTCCCTGTCAGAACTTCTCTTTCCACGTGGCACACGAAAATTCTCTATACACTGAAAAAAAAATAACTCCGACCGTGCGAGCCGCAATTACGGGCTATATAGACATACCGTCCGTTCCGGGCTCAAAGTCCGAAAATTCTGGCTGTTGGAGGCGTAGCTTCGATTGCTCCGGGTTCAGAGGCCGAAGCTACGGCTTCAGCAGCCGGAATATTCGGCCTTTGAGCCCGGGACGGACGGTATGTCTATATAGCCCGTAATTGCGGCTCCCACGGCCGGAGTTTTTTTTCAGTGTAGAGACCTAGCCTCGATTCAGATAAAAACTATCGTCGGCATCATTAAAATTATACTCGATGAAACTAATCGTGATTTTGATGCACCGAGTATTTTCTTAATTACGAACAAAGACTGCAAAGGAGATCTTATAATAAAAGCAAAGTCCTCAGCATTTTTCTGCGTATGATCCGAAGCTGGATCCAAATGGCGCTTCATAGGGTCAAAAAGTAGGGAAGGAGTGCTCGAGAATTTTTTATATACATACAAAGTGGCTCTTACAACGCACTCTGGTAATCTGTGACCCCCAAACGCCATATATGCCTGTCCTCCCAAAGTTCCCAATTTTTTGTCCCTTGAGAATTTTTTTTCCTTTTGTAAATAAAATACGAATTTGGGTGTGGCAGACGAGAATTAGGAGCTGCAAAATCATTTGTCCCACAAGAAATCCGACCTAATAATATTTTTCGTTTTTTTTTGTCTGGACGGGGGGAGGCTATCGAAAAGGGAGGAGTTGTGTCCCGAAAATTTCACCTCCAGTACAGGAGTCCGAAAAGTTTACCGAATCCCTTCTAAAAACTTGTTTATGGTCATACGTTTGAACCGTTCACGAGAACAGTGGCTGCTGTGAAACAGAGCAGAATTAATTTCGGAAGAGACCTTGCGAGAGGGGGCAAATGAGGGGGAGGTTGGTTCGGGGGCCGCCGTCCCCCGGAAAGTCGGAGGAGAAAAAGTTAAAAGTGATTTGAAGCTCGGCGCGCTAGCAATGACCCGTTGGCCATCCTCAGTGGTACGTTAGCTGCGCATCGAGTTCCACGCAGGTCACTAACGGATTCTTGCATATTGCGTATATATCCACACATCCACACGTCTTCGCACTAGTTTTTCGTAACCGCTCCGCCGCCTACTGTATATAGTTTTAGTGCTTTAGGTATGTAGTCCTCCAGTGTTAATCTCTTCGTCAACGGCCATCAACCCAGATGATATTTGCAAGGATAACTTTTGTGTCTGTGTGTTGATTTCTACTATTTTCATCATCTGGTTTAGTGATTTTAACAGTGTAATCATTTCATGTTCATCAGAAATATTCGTAACGGGTAACGAATTTGATGATGCAGGCTATTCCTTTTTTTCCTAAAAATTTTCAATACCCTTGTCGGTTTTTTATCTCTCTCTTTTTTTTTTTCTTCTTCTTCTTCTTCTTCTTCTTCTCCCCCCCCTCCGGTCCCTTCATTGTTTCGAGTGGAAAATATGAGCGCATCGAGCATTGATTGCGGGTTTAAGTGTCACTTTTCGAAGGGATTTACAGCAGTGAATTCAGCAAAAGTCCATTGAAACCTCAAAAGTGAACCAATTGGATCTTGCGTCTTATCAGAGATTTGCATTTTTTCAGTTCTGCATGCTGTGTTTAGTTCCCTCGAGGAGGTTTACCACTACACACACCTCAAAACTTGGATCAAGTTCATTTTTTGTTTAGTGCTTGTTTTTTTTTCAATTCGTCGCAAACGTTTGTATTGCATGAGGAACTGTGCGTTGCTGAGTCATTTATGTTTGGGTCTAAGTAAAGGGTGCTTTTACAACTTTTCTCTCTTTCGAAGAGTTAATCGCCAATGGTTTTCAGTACCGTTGTAATATGTTTTTGTCGTAGATGTTACGAAGAAATGGCTCATACTTTTTCAATATCGATACTGATTGTGAGTAGTTTTACTTTAAAATGAAGTTAAGTATAATGTTTTAAATATTTTTATCATTCCAAATGAAAAAATTTAGTTAAAAATTGATTGTTGAAAATGAGTCATTCTAACTGTTCATATGAGCATATAATTCAAATATTTTTGATCCAAAGGGTTTAAAAACGTATGAGCACATCGAACTCTTGAAAAATTACGAAGTTTGCAAGGATAATAAAATAATCAAAATTCAATTAAAAGAACGGATGGGGATATTAGCATTTCTAAAAATTCCTACAAAGAGTGTGTACTTCTTCCGATCATTGTCGAGCAACTTTAGGAACTTTAAGACCCTTCCGTAACAATAATGATATCAAATAGAAGGGCTAATAGGCAATTTTCTCGAAATTGCCCTCGTATTTGAGCGTATTGATTGGAAAGAATCACGCAATATTTTGCCAGGCGTAGCAAAAAAGGCATATCTCCAGTGGAATCCCCTATGTACAAATGCTCTTTTCGCGAAGCACGGCATTGTTGCTATACCTTCTTCTCCACTTAAACTGCATTTGCACTAGACGGTTTCATGGAAAATCCCGGGGAAAAACTGTTACAAATCCCTCGTAATTTTATCGGATTCATCATCACCAAATGACGCCAGTTAGATTCGCTTAAATGCATGGATACGTCATGACTAGTTCAAACGCAACATTCACTGTCAGTTTTAATTTTTATCCTTCTAGATGGAGGATATATAGATTTTTCAACTTGACAACCATAAATATCAAATGGCCTTGTCTCAAAATCGCGTTTTGTGAACCACAAATTTTGAGACATTATAAATATTGCTTGCATTGAAATTGTTTTGTGCCCAAAGCACAATGAAATTGTGATGTCAAAGTGTCCGTGGATATCTCAGTTTCAGGCTCTTGATTTGCGTTTAGGTCTATTTCCCTATTAATGGTCACGAAAAGATGTTTTCTTTTAGAAGGAAGTTCTTCTCCTCGAGCATTTATAGAAGCGCCCTTCATCTTTGCTTAAGAGAAGTTACAGTCACCAATACTTGGAATGAGAAAGAAGTAAATAACCTAACAAATCGACTTTTGCAGAGCAAAAAATTAACTTTTTTTGAGTAAAGTTTTTGTAGATCTTTAACTAATTTAAAATAGTTTTGTTGAAATAATTTTCTCTTGTCGGATGTCTATTATTCAAATTTCTGTTACCCAATTCCAAAGTTGCTTTGTTGAATTTCACTCGAAAATCGCAAAAATTGTCCGTTTTCTGGTGAGCTGTAGTGAGATTCCTGTCATCGCACTAAATCATGAGTCTTTTTGAGGAAGGAAGGTTTCGAAAGAATAGCTCGGAGTACGACGCCTTAGCTAAATGCAAGTAAAGTAAGGGTAGATACGAGCTCTATCAAATGGTGGGATAATTTCCAATCCTATATTTTTTTAGTCGATGCTTTCAATCAGTTGGTTTTCTACGCCAACATTTTAAAAGTATGTAGATGTAAAGAATGACGCGAGACGTTTGGTGCGCATCGTTATCAAATGGTGGCATAAATAACCGCATATTCAATCTTAAGACAATGTGGTGTAAAGGACTTACAATGGACGATCTGGCGACATTGTGCCGAAGCACGACGAAACCGTTGGAACGGTCAGGTGTAGGGATCATAATTCGATACGAAAACAAACGGCATCTTCTCTCACCTATCCTCCTGTCTGTCGTAATGTGGTCGCTCAGCGGACCGCTATCGGAGTTGGCAAACCGCAGACTAAACCCTCATTTTCCCTCCACGAACTTTCAAGGAGTCGGAACTTTCGAGGAATCCGGCAAACATAATGTTTTACATGTTGCCAAGTGGCGTTGAAGTAATTTGAAAGTTTCGCTGGGTTAAACCACTTGTCTACCTTTTTTTTTCATGCTCGTAATTCGGTTGATGTCTTAACTCGAAAAAAATGTTCAGATATCACTCAAGAAGGCCACTTGTGACATCGTCACTTGCTATAACTATTACACTGGAAAAAAGTCCCATCTTATGATCGGCAGTTTGGTGTTACAAATCTATCGAACAACCGCTTTGTTAAATCGCACGTTTAGTCCGGGTGTTTCGAACTTCTGGGCTTTAGCGAGTGAGAGACTTAAATGCGCGTGTAAGAAAAATAGAGAGATAGTCAACAGCCAACAAAGAGGTAGGTGACTGTTGCTGCCTTATAATTGGGCAACATTTTGCAATGACAACAGTTTCAGACTCATCATAATAAATTGAAATATGATAGTAAATTATGCAACGTCTGATGTAGTCAAGTCGATTCTAGTTAATGGCGCCCATTTGTCTCTATTGCAATCAGATAGGTCTGTGTTGTCTAAAGGTGTTTCAAAAAAATTCAATCAATAATCCTGTAAATTTATCAGGCTGTTGTCAAAAAGAACGTTCGGCATTGCAGGAAATATGATTCGATGAATGGAATTAAGAAAATCAGTAGCGCGATTTTAAAGAAGCAGCAGGTTGAATGGTTGTCGATAAAGACCCAGGAATGATTGCAGCAATCCGGTGCGCCAGTAAATTACAAGAGCTAACAAGGGGAAAATTTATGTGGTATATAGAAAGACGAGGAAAAGGAAAACCTCAATTTCCTCCGGATAAACATGCTTTGAGTGCCTCATTGCTCTAAGAGATGTTTCCTTCATTTGTATTAAAGCGGTTTTCAAGTATTCAACTCCGTATGCATTAGTGTCCAAATTGACAAACTAGAAAATAGAAATTGATTTTTTTACCTGATATAAGGCATTTAAATAACTTTTCTAACGTTCATACCTTGTTGACAGAAAAAACGAACCGGCAGTCCAGGTATGAATCAAAGCATTGTCATTGATCTCCGTGTGTATTTTTAAAATGTTTTGTGCAAGAGAAATCCGGAAAGTTATTGAATCAGTTTTTAAGCGAAATAAAACCTTACACTAAAATCAATTACAAATTGGCGAATTGCCTCATCCGTCGCCAATCAATACTTGTAAAAAGCGTGGATTTATGATGCAATGTGTGTTCGTTTTCGTGTTTGAGTGTACCGTATTGGCCCGGCAACTTTTCGTTGGTCCATTGTTTACGATGTGAAATTTTGGTTGAAACATTCGGAATTCATCATTTGTGGAACGATTCCTTTAACTATTTTCCGCAGTTTGTGTTGCCTTTTCAAATTAATTCGATCAACTCGTTCCACTCTTCATTCTTGATTCAAAGGATAAAAACAGGAACTTATGATGCGATAGGTTTTTCCCACATTCTATTATTGGCAAAGTTCGATTATTTTGCTCTACTGTGTGGCAATGGAGGCGTTCGACTTACCATAAATGTTTTTCCTAGAGAATTTTGAGGACTGAAAAAAAGCTATTAATACTACGACCACTTCTATTCACTCATTTGATTGATCCTCCTTTTTCGAATTATACGCAGGCGGTGTTTTAATACGTATTTTTTGGATGGCTCTGTGGCCTGTGGCTGAATGAGAGGAAGAGGAGGGGGACAGATAAAGAGAGGGAAAGGTACACAATACGAAAATTACTCATCGTTCTATTTCCATGGATGCATATTGCATATGGTGTTACGTCAAGGAAAAGCTGTTTCCAGTGTAATTTGCTTGAGACGGGGAAACGGAAAAGAGTAGAATGTTGCTTGAAATTTGGCAAAAGCGCGCGAAAATTCACGGATATAGCCGGCAGATGCAAGGATATCGTCATTTCGTTACGGTGGAAAGAGGATTGTAAATTTTTGCTCGCTGTCATTACTCCACGAAATGCATGATCTCATCGTTGCCTGCTTTGCTTCCCAGCTCTCCTCCTTATGTCGCGGATTCTAAAGAAGGATTCACTGTGGTAGTGTAGTATGTCCGGAAGAGGTGTTAGGCTGGGAATTGTAGACACGCGCAAACTATGACAACTGCGCGAATTGTGGAATAGGTTTTTCTGAGAAAACTAGATTCTAATCAGTTTCATGAAATTTCATGGAAGCTCTCCGATTCTTCTTTTATATAAATCATAGCTCGCTCTAAAGATCCATCGCGCCGATTTTTATGATTTTTGCAGCTACCGACAGGTAGGTAATAATCTTTAAACGAGCCCGTGTTCTGTCAATTTTTGAAATATAACCTAGGAAGTTCGAATCCAGAAACCGGTATTTAAAAAATACAAATCATAAAAAAACTTATCAGGTATAATATGTTTCTGAGTACACCCTTTTTGAGTATTTTTAATACTTTTTTTATTTTTGTTTTTTTGTTCAATTAATACGGATATTTTACAACGTAAACGTTGCCGATAAACATTCTTTTAAAGGTTTCATTAAACATAATTTTCACGATTTCTCAGAAGTTTTTCAAAATGACTTTTGAGCCTAATCAAAAAGCGTGTCCGAAGTGGTTTGGACCCGGAATTTTGCGGACACAAACTTTGTATAAACAAAGCCCAAGCCACCCGCGACGGTGCAGGATGGGGCTGAGAAGAGTGGCGAAAGAAAGAGGAGAGATCGAACGTCGCGATCGTCGCGTCGGCGTCGTCAGGGAAAAAAATAAAAACGACGCTCCGAGAGAAAGAAGAAAAAAACTTTCTTTCCCGTGCGTCGGACGCTCGGACGATTTCTCGAGCGGCCGCAGTCTTGTCATGGTCCTGACGGAACCGAGTTGGGGTCTCCGGCGCTACCTCTTCTCCGCGATTTTCGGAACCCGCGAAATCCGCGATTTTTCGAGCCCCCCAAACCCGTCCCGAGCCCCGGGGTGCCCCGAAAAGTCCCCCCTTTTTGAAGTGAAAGTGAACCGCGACGCTCCCGTGGATGTGCGTCCGTTGTGGATCGTGTAATATGTATGTGTGTGTATGTATAATAATGACGGGTCAAAGGTCGAAAGTGACGGGTTCAGTTTAGGGATACTAAGGCAGCTACATGTAGAAAGAAACTTCGGTTCATATGATATAGCGAAGTTTTTGGATCATACACTGATAAAAATGGTATGCCATTTCAGCACCTAGGATGTCAAAAATGTGTCTGGTGATCCTATGATGCTGCCTTAATTGCCCACGTAGTTAAATTAGCATTCTTAGGATGTAAGGTTAACTGCGAGGGCAGTAAAGTCAGCATATTGGGACCACCAGACACATTTTTGACATTCTAGGTGCTAAAACAGCATATTACTTTTTTCGGTGTACGTATGGAACCTCGGTTATAGTAATCTAAGTACCAAGGTTTAACCAGACTCTTTTTTAACCAAGGATCTCAGTCATTTGAACCTAACTCGAGGTCTCTAGGTCTGGAAACTTTAATTATCAAGGCCAAAAACTTTGATGTCCTCAAACTTCAAAAATTTGAAACCCATGTGAGCTTTCGTCGGTTTTCGTGACAAAAGTTGTTTTCTCCAGCTGTTAGTAAATACCACCAAGTTTTCATGATGGCGGAAGTAATACACAATGCAATTAATAAACAGTATGAAAGAACTTATCGTTTTTAAACTGTGAGATGTGAGAATAGTGGTTATCTCCGTTGATTTGCAGTCATTAACTATCATGGTTGTCGTAGTAAAGGGAATTCCTCGAGTAGAAACAGTTATCTCCTGCTAGAATACCGTGAAATACATAGACTCACCTAAACCGAGATTTTTTGTTAGGGCACAGAAAAGTAAAGACTGAATCCGTCATGGTAGATCTACGATCGACGTACAATAACTTTCATACGAACTATCTTCTTAAAAAAGAGCCCGCCGCGGACGATTTTTAAAAAACTCATCGCACTGGAAGAATTACGAGTGAAATTGTTTCCGATTGTTCGTCGGATTAAAGGACCATCTTTCTCTTGAAACGTCATGAAGTTTCCTACTTAATCGCTTCAAACAAGGATTTCCGTCGCAAATTCCATGTGAAGGGTTTTTTGTTCCATTAAAACATCTGCCACGACTGATTTGGTGCCTCATTACAACTATAAATACACAGAAGTCGCTTCATGACGTAGGGTGTTCGTCTCTCGTTGTAGGTCCAGTCTGGAGTGGGAACCAGATTGGTGAAAGCTCCCTCGCGCTCACCAAATAGTGCCCAAAATTACGTCTTTTCATTCTGACGCAATATAATCCGTCGAAATAATTCGACCTGGCAACTATGCTCATAAAGCAACCGGTGTAGCTCGTGTCTTGTCCAAAACTTTCGTCTGGGCAGGGCAGTTGATGAGGTATGAAAGTAGTGGCTGCATCTTCTTTGTCACCTGATGGCGCGGGTCGTTGTAATGTTGAACATCCGTGACTTTCAAGTTCAGATTTTACCTACCGGGCGCAATGTCTCTTTCATCTTTGATTTAAGATGGCCAGGGGTGCAAGTTGGCAACACTGTTTTCCCCTCCATTTAAATCCATTAAATATATCGAATTTAGGTGCAGCAAGCTGCCTCACCAAGAATCGATTGTTTGACATACATTTAAATGGAGGAAAAACAGTGTTGCCAACTTTCAAAATCCAAAGATTCGTGGAGTCAAATTTTGTACATAACAGTCACAAAAAAATCTTCGGACTGTGATCTAAATCCTTGAAATGAGTAGTCTATAAGAATTGGAGCAGAGCGGAAGGAAATGATAGAAAACTTGAATCATTTTTCACCAGGGCAGTGGTAGAGCAGCCCGTGGACACGTATGAGGAGCGGAGAGCACATCACGATCTCCATTGTCTACTTTCTTATTAGAGCGTCAAAGTCTCTGAGCCGTTCTATTGTATAATGTTCCCGCACATGATTTTTGCGTCGAGTGTCATGCTCTTTCCGTTGCTGCATTCTTAGAGGAGCGCACTGTTTCTTAGTTGCCTAGGTCATGTTGACAAGGAGCCGGTCCGTAATAGGAGCAGTTGGAAAGAGAATAGTAAAGCATCTTCAAGGTGGATTTATTGCACAATTGAGAACGATGAATGGAACAATTGATTATCTATGAATTTTATGACATATTTTAGGTCTCCAAAAATGATAAATCCGCAAATCATCAATTGATTGATTATCCTCGAAAGTGAGGTAGATCCTCCTTAATCAAAACGAACGTTTAACTTATATAATATTTAAGACATGTTAATGATTCTTCAGCGTGAAAAAAGGCATGTTTAGAATATCCATTTTGAATCTCTACTTTTGGGGAATAAGGGTTCTAAAGGCAACAAAACTTGGTGTTTTGAGTTGTTATGGAAACAGCGTTCGAAAAGTTGGTAAAGTTTAGATAATTTCAAGGGGAGAAAAAGATAATTTTCCTCAAAAATAGATATTTTATTGACAAATTTGGCAACTCTCGAATGTTCATACGGCGTTCTTCCTTAGCACGGCAGTACGGACGTGTAGCGAAGCACTTAGTCAAACTACTCATGGATATGACTCCGCTCTGGAGTCTGATCAGAAGTAGGTTGTCGCTCCTATGGTTGGAGGTACCGTTGCACTATAGGACAAAAATAATCGATTTAGAGACTTTGTTACGTATGAAAATGACTCATTCTCGTGAAAAACGGCAACAGTGGTTGGAAAGTGCCGCGTCTCGTTGCGTCCGTCGTCGTCGCGGTCTCAGTAAATATCAATGAAATGCGTTGTTGTCGAATTTGGTGTAATAAATCACGTATTTTGTTCGAATTTACCGAAAAAAGATTTCTCTCGTTCGAGGTGTCAATCATGGAGATATTAAATCGTGACTCGGAATTAAAAATGACAACCTCGTAGTCTGTAATGAGGAGGACGTTGAACCCCTCTGACAACTGCTGATTATTATTTAATGCTATGTTCGATTATTGCTATACTCTTCATACATAATTCTAGAGAGAGTGTTTTCTTCAAATACAAAAATCAATGATGGAGGATGTTGTAGGAAATTTGTAATGATGCACCAAGCAGGAGGGTAGATGTTTGCCATTGACATAATCGCCAAGGCGAGGCGTGAATGATCGATCTTCGATATTTCTCCATTTGAAGCTGTGGTAATAAATCGATTGTTAAGCTATTCGTTGCGGACAACCTGTTTATCGATCCTATTCCATAGGTTTAAATGGCAGATCAATCGATATATCGCAAAGCACGCCACGTCACTGGTAATCGGCGAGGAGGCTACGTTCATGTAAACATGTTAATGATCCCCATAGTTCTGTAAAAGTTGCATCGTGGTTCCAAAATTTTATAATTAACAATGACCTCCACCATGATGACCAGGAGAATAAACCATGGCGTTTCAAGAGAATGTAACAATAAGAACCGGCGGAATATCAGTCTGTGAAATACTCATGTGTGGATAATTTCAGGTGACGCGTAAGTTTACCGATACGGCTCGAACGACTATAGAATAAAAAGCATGGCTTTTTCCATGAATATTCCATCGGACGAGAAGGTTGAGAAAAAGAAATTCCCTCCATCCGCCCCCATTCACGCTCCTCCACCGGAACCGGAAGTTGACTCAAAATACACCAATGGTTGTGCCATGTAAGTGAGCCTAAAGCAGTTATCAGAGTAGATGCTTCACTATTTGGGAGAGCCGCAAAATCTTTTGAGGATTTGCATCGGTTTTAAGAGAAAAATGAGGTTTACTGTCTCTTCGGTGGCATTTGATCCGCTCTGTTCCCTGTTTTAGATTCGGGTTTGTAACGCGATGATAAATCGAGTAATTCAGTCTCTCAAACAACACTTGGATACCTTTTTTTGGCAGCGGCGTGGCATGATTTGCAATTTATCGATTGATCTACCAATTAAACCTATGAAAAAGGATCAATTAACAAGGTGTTCGCGGTGAGCACCTTAGTAATCGATTCTTTACCGTAGCTTCAAATGGGGGAAATATCGAAAATCGATCATTCATGCCTCGCCACTGTTTTTTTTGCAATGTACGCACGAAGGAAAAAACTTTAGTTCAAAAGGAGCACTCAAATGTTGCATTAAGGTAACCGACATTTTCAGTCCGAGTCAGAGGAACCGAACTTCGGTTCAATTAACCGAGACCGCGCTTCACATAACCGAAATTCGGTTATTTTGTGAGATGCACTATGTTCCATATTTAAAGCATTGTAAGAGTGCCTCGTGGGAAAGAACAAATCCCATGATTTTCTTTAGTCTTCATTTTCACTCTTTGTGGTTGGTTTTGATGTTTCTTCGATTTTACCTGTGAATTTTTGGCGCATGGGTTTCTGTTCGGTAGGAAACCTCAGAATCATATTTTTCTTTTGTTTTCCTTTGCTTTCGACTCCATTGCTCTCTTCCCCTGTTTTTCACCACTTTTTCTGCACATCTTGTAATCCTCGTTGTATTATTCCAGCAAGTGAGCAGAAAGTGAATGATCACGAGCTCTCTATAATTATCATTGTTAATCATCAAATACACAGGGATAATAGTTCAGTTATATGAAACAGAGCACGGTGTTCGGTATGCAGCGCACTGTTCGGCTCATTTAACTTAACTTCTAGGCTTATAAAAGTGTACTTCGGTTCTAATAACCGAACTGTAGAGGGAGCTCAGTTGAATGAACAGAAGATACGGTGACAAATACCGAAAAAACGGTTACTCGAACGGAGTAGTGCGGTCGATATAGGACTTTTTGTTCCAGTTCAAGTAACCGGACTTTTATTTCTCGGAGCATCTCAATATATTTTAAAGGAAGTAATTAACAGATAACGTTGTGAACTATTTTTCGATAATGTACTATGAAAAAAAATTAAACTTAGGAGGAATGAACATTTAGAGACCAGGTTGGTCAAACAAGTTCCAGTCAGAGAAATGTATAATCGTGGAACAGTGGCCTTGATAAAGCGGTCGCGTTCTTTGGATGATGATAATTCCTTCCAGTCAGGTTCCGTTGTGGGTGGAAGAGAAGTCAATTGTTTTTCCACGCTCCGCGGCGAGGCGGACGATGATTCGGAACTTCATGCTGTGATGTCAGAAAATAGATCTCTCGATAATGAAGCTGGTGTGAAGTCATTCGACTGTCAGCGTGTCAGCTACCTTCCTGGCTTCAAGCTCCTCAAGAGACTTGTCTACCAGGAACAGCCGACTAGAGACAATATTTTTAAATATCTCGCACTGCTATCTTAATTCCCTTCAGTCTGAAAGTTACTTCCGGTAGCCAACTCTCAGAAACGCATGGTGGTGGTTGATTTTGCAATCTTAACTCAAGGTGTAAACACTCGCCTAGCAAAGTGCTCATCCCGACATTCATCGGTCATCATTTGACGAATTTTATGCTCGATAATTATTCGGTGAAAAGTAGCGTTGGTTTTCGAGTCTAACTTTTACCTCGCGAGATTATCCGTTCCTTAGATTGCTGGTGCGGAATCTCTAAAATATACTTTATCTAATCACATATTTCCTAGATTAGAGTGCACTAAACAAAAAAGTTTGGTCATGTGAACCGAATGTTTCGTGTTCCACATCATCTCAACTACTCAGTTTGTCATACTAAACTTTCGGTTCATATGACCGGACTCAGTTTGTCAGTACACTTTACTATGGAAGTTCGGCTACAAAAGCCGAAAGTTCGGTTTGACGAACCGACAATTTGGTTTGATAAACCGAACTAGTTGGGATGATACGGAACACTGAACTGTAGTTCAAACGACCGAACTTTATTTTCAGTGGGATAAGCATCGCATACAATAGGGCGAATAATTGGGAGAGAGTTAAACCCCTCGATGGATCATGGGTATTATTTTCGGAGCCAATGGTATCATAAGCCGTTGGAAACATGAGGACAGATTGGTGCCATGAGTGCTGCGAACCACGTCGTCGAATCATGGAGGCCTTCACGGCGTCCTCGTTTTGATTCTCACAGTTCAGTGAATTGGGCACATTTGATTGCAAGTGTGCATGCTGAATAAGTGTTGGGTGCGCACTGCTCATTCATGAACTGCGTGCATTAATAACTGTGGTGACGCGGATGAGGATAAGGCAGGCAGTTTATAGGTTCTTACTTTCTCTCAACCGGTAGAGAGGCCCTTGTTGCAAGACCGTTCGGAAAAATTTCCAAGCCTCGGCTCCGTAGGAAGTTCTCTCGAATCCAGAGTCTCGACCTTGATATAGCCATTGTTAAAAAAAAATCAAACACTCAGCGGCCCGATTATTGAAATTGATAGACAAAGCTATAGACAAAGGAGACATAGGGAGTATGGAGCGATCTTATTGATTGAAATGGGTGGTTCCCATAGACTAAGAGGGTATGTGATGGACTAACTAAAGGGTCTCTCGTGGGTTGCCGTTACTTAGTCTATTACTTTCCTGCTTTGTGCATCGCAACCACCGCTTCCTCCAATAGGATCCCTCCAAATACCTTTTGTCGTTTTTGTCTATAGCTTTGTCTATCAATCTCAATAATCGGTCCGCTGGTGTGTTTATACTTGGAATTTTCTTCTCCCTCATCCTCTTCTTTTCGTGCTTCTTGTTGACGTTGTTGTTTTCTCCTTCTTCTACATCTTCTTCTTCTTTCTATTTGCCTAGGTTACTGTTTTTCTAGCCTCTATTCCAGAGGGATCAATGGCCTTTCAGGGATGAAAGGGAGCACCATGCCCCCATATTATGGGCGGTTACCCGGATTAGCCTCTGGCCACGTCCAATCATGCAAAGCTTAACTAGCCTTATCCAACCTTTAATACCAACCTGTGTTACTAATAACACACCGTTGTGGTCCAGATCCTTGTCACTGAGAACATCAAATGGAACACAGCAGCGAGCTAACTGAATAGTTTTTGACTTAACACCATACGTGTCTTAGTTCGTAGAAAAGACGTGAAACATACGAACCTTAGTTACTCGTCTAAAAGTCGCACGTCCTCAACGAGAAAAGAAAAGTCAATGTTTGACTTAAATTCCTATGATTTGGTAAAAATAAATGACTCTCTTAGAACTTTCCCCTGAACTTTCAAGAGCTTGTCACCCTGTTTTATGGAATCAAGTCTGAGTTTGTTAAATATTGCCAGTGAAACTACCAGACCACGTATCTCGCTTGCGGTGTTTAAAAATCTCCGCTCTCATTTTATTTTTTGCAATGAGAACAATTCAACGTCATCTCTTGAGATTTTCACAGGGATTTCTTCGCATTGAAGGAAAAAACACGGAAGTTTTCAAGAATTGACGTTCAGTAGTTTTCTATTTTAAAAATAAAGTATGACAGGAAGTTTGCAACACCACAAACCAAGATACATGGTCAGAGGCGGATCCAGCAATTTGGCAACACCGGATTTCCTCCATTTAAACCTATGCTATGTAATTGATTCTTGTCGGAGCATCTAGCCCCTCCAGGAATCGATACATTTCCATAGGTTTAAATGGAGAAATGACAATGTGCCAATTTGCAGGATCCGCCAACGTACATGCACTGGAAAAAAAAACACATTGGATCTAGAGTCCAGACTCTTAAAAACATCGACAAGAAAAAATACTCTTCATTCAATCGGATTTTTGCTTAAATCAAGAATCAAGCCTCTTAATTTGAGCGGATTTCCTTTTGATTTAAGCAAAAATCCGATTGAATCAAGAGTATTTTTTCTTGTCGATGTTTTCAAGAGTCTGGACTCTAGATCCAATGTGTTTTTTTCCCGGTGTGGTCCGGTATTATCACCGTCGATATGATTTCTTGTCTAAGTTTTTCTCTTTTCATTGAGGCAACTGACTAAGCGTGCGTTTCTGTTGTCTGTGCAGGAAAATGACAAGATGGTTACTGTTAATATGCGCCTCTTGCCTGGTGCTCTCCGCGCTGGCGTCGCCGGTGCTCCAGGGCGGCGGAGACGTGGACGTGGCGAAGGGACGGCAGGCGGACGCGGCGGCCGCCGTCGTGGATAACAGCGTCGCGGCGGCGGCGTCGCCGGCGGCAGCGGCCCCCGTCGCGGCGGCGCCGGCCCCCGCGGTCACCCCCGAGCCCGAGGACGACGAGGACGATGAGGACGACGACGACGACGACGTCGACCTCGACATCACCGACGACGACGATGATGACGACGACGAGGAGGAGAACGAGACTGCTGCCGATGATGACGACGAAGACGATGATGATGACTACGACTTCGAGAGGTTCTTCGATGATCTCCTGGGAGGTGCGTAGTTCATCTTCCTTCTTTTTCTTATTCGCCCTTTGTTTAGCTTCCAATCGTTTAGTTCCCCGAGGTGGCGATTCTCGCAAAGTTTTAACACTCCGTTCAATCGGAATTCTTGAAAGTTGGCAACACTGTTTATCCTTCATTTAAATTTATGTAAAACAATCGATTCTTGGTGAGGCAGCTTGCCTCGCCTAAGATCGATAGTTTTTAAAAGATTTAAAGGGAGGAAAAACAGTGTTCTCAACTTGCAAAATTGCCGCTGGCTCCAGTTTTTGTATGAAAAGTAGTGTTAGCAATTTGTGATAACCGCCACTGGTTCTGCAGAAATGGTCATCAAAAGAGTGATAGTGTCAACGCACGTTCAATGTACGGTGTATACTGTCTGTATTTGAATATACGCAAATGAATCTTATTCATTTGGCTTGTTTGAGATCTTTTCATGACCATTTGTGCCACGGTTTGTTGAATGTGTGTAACTTTTTTGAGAGGCCAGGTCTGATACCCCCAGGAATTACGCTGAGAAAGCTTCGCACAAAGGTTGCAACTGTCTTATTGTCTGTTTTGTATTTTTCTCTACACTTGAATCATTAACGACCGACATTGAATTCATGTGCAACTTAATTACATCTACCCTAATGTTTAAGAGAAACATGAAGAGTGCTAGGCAGAGTTTATAGGGAAACTGTATCGACGAGTCAATTCAGGGTGAGTGAATGCCCATTTGAGGATTCAATGTAATGAAACTAGCCGTTTTGAATCAATCCAGGTCATTAGTAAAGGAGAGGTTAATCTGAGTTGATTCGTTGGTTACTCCAAAATCAATTTTTACGCACAATTCGAATTATGATGTGCACACAAGTCTCCGTTTTCCTGTATTAACGTTACACATGAGTAGAGTAGTACTGTAGCTTCTACAAATCTTACATTAAAAGATTTAAGGTCAATCATTAACATCAATAAACGTAAAATGAATCAAAGAAAGACTGAGTTCGGAATTTACATTTAAAAACTTCTTGTGACTCTTTAAGACCACATGTGCCATCAGCAAGACATTTTTGAGGGAATTGAAACGAGCACTTAGTCACCTGCAACTGTTTTAAAATAATTTCTTTAAAAATCACAATAGTTCGTTTTTAGCTAGACAATTTCCAAAATCGGATCGCAGAGATATCGCGCTTTTGTAATTGAAATTCCAAATAAAAAGGAAACATTTTGCGTTTAAGTTTATTAATTTTTGCTCACTAAACATATCACGATATTTTTTTCGCATATTTAGAATATACAAAGTCAGCTCTGAAAAATATCCCATTACGGATAATTAAGCATATCATAAACTCATGTTTCAAGTGTAGAAACCCATTCTTCTCTTTCCTGTTTTTTTGTCAATTCCACTTTTTTTTAGCAAGAAAACCACTTCATCATTCTGTTTATCGCATAATTTTCGTACTATCCTAAAGAGGTCAATTGATCCACCTCAATATTACGTTTGAGCTTGACAACATTTGTGCCATTTTAATCTTAATTCTTCTGATAAAAATTTTAATTAGTCATATTGATAACTTTTCTTGCAAATCTGTCCACTTTTAATAACAGCATATTATTTGCTCGTTTTGGTTGTGTTGGGTTTGATCATGCAGAAGGTGTCTTAAATGTCTATCCTTTCAGACGGATCTGCTGACGAAGACATGCTCAACTGTCAACTTCTATTACAGACTGAATCACACAAACAATCATTTGACCTTGAATTATGACCATATAATCCTTTTAAAGATTATAGTGTGTTATCGACGATAAGTTTTGGAATGAGGGTTATAAATATGGAGGTTGAATACCTTTTGATGAGAACTAGAATTGGATTGCATTTTGCAATACTAAGGAGCCACAATATCTGGCTCTTCCAGAAAAGTGTTCTCTGCATAGGGAAACCGATGATTCATATGTTGTTTCTAAAATGAGCCAAAAATAGTGGTTCCTTATTACAAAATGTGGTCCAATTATCAATGTGATTTTTTGAACAAAAGCGTTAAATTAACACATGCGTCAACATATTCTCAGATTTTACCGTGGAAGGGAAGGGGGTGGGGGAGGAAAAATTAATGACTACGTAAAAGCATCAGCAGCTTTCATAGATAGAGAACATCTTGGATGCATTTCCAATAGCGATTGCAATATTGCAATTATGAGGCCACCACAGCCTCAGAGGCATTCACTATTTCTCCTATTCAATTCATCTCCTTTAGTGCAGCATTAAAGCTGCACTGTCTTAATTGTAATGATGCTTAAGTCGTCCAAGAGCATGCGGAAATATCATACTCCATTGAGGTCTGAAAATTATGAAATGATTCAAGTGTAAGGAAAAATGTAACGCAGATGATTTCTTCCATGAAAAGCAATGTCTGCAAGTCCATCGAGTGCTTCAGTTATGACAAGAAAATTTACTGGTGATCTTAATGAATCTAAGACCTAGTGATGACATTGCTAGTGTACAAATGTGTGTAAAACATATTTTTCCGTAATTGCTTAGGCCGGGTTTACTTGCGAAATAAATGAGGTGTTGAGGGTTGACTCTTAAAGTGAGTTTATCTGCGTATTGTATGCTATACTTGCCACAGCAAAACCATTTTTGCTTATGTTTCTGCCCATTTAAGTGTTAATTTACGCTCTGTTGGCTTCTTTGCTTTTTCAATTCACGATTTTGTAAAATATGTGCACTGAAGCTTAACGTAATTCTGAATTTGTAGAATATTTTGTCCTTCAGAATTTTATACATTTCCTTTATGTGATGTCCCATAATTTTCCGCTGATAACATGGTGGATCTAGGGTGCGATATTATTCAAAATATTACGTCGAAATTAGAGAGGTTTTGAAAAAATTCGGCAATTATAAACCTTGATTCAATTATCAATCCTCCTGAAGAAATATTAGACTCTTTTGGCTGAGATATTGATACCCTGTGACCACAGGTATAAGTACAATACATAGATCAGCTCACTTTGAAGACAGATTATGAGTGTTGACGAAATTGTTAATTATTCCTTTTAACAAGGATAAACCTCAATATCACTCATAAAAAAATATTGCTTCATAAACACACAAAAATTTGAATGAAAAATCAGAGGTTTTTCATCCTATTCTCTCTTTGATGAAATATTTTGTTTTTTGTAATTTAATGAACGTCACAAACTCTGCCTGAAGCTATAACTTAGAAAAACGTTGATAAGTTGGTCAGTTGCTAAATATAATTGGCTCCTTCCTTTAGAGAAATTTGTCCCCTTTGATCTGCTATTTAAAAGGTAGGATTTAACTTAGGACAAAAGAAAATTGTTTAGTCGCAAGTTTTCAGACTGCGGGATTTTTACTGAAAAATTTTACGTGAGGAGGCCGATGAGTAATTTGTGTAACTAATTCACAGTTAGGGGAAGACGACATTTCCGGCTGAGCAGTCTTTCTAAGGTTATGGTAACTTGTTTCCTAATGAAGAAGTTGATTGAGGCTGCAGTTAAAATACAATACTTGTGAGAAAGAGAGCAATAGAAATAGGACAACATTGCACTTTAAGGACAGGCCTTGCAAGAGGAAGGTCTCAGAAAATCTCCAATTGGAGAACGAGGTACCTGTGTAAAGAAAGCCGATCCTCATCGCCCCCCCCCCCCTTCCCCCCAGCTATTACGGCCTAGAGTTCCGATCTTGTCAAAATCTGGCATAGGTATTGTTGTTTAAAGGGGCCTTAAAGATTTTCAAAAAAGCCTGAAACTAACGGCATTCATTCGAGAGTGCCACTGAATCCCTGAACAAAAGCTCCTGAAAAAACAAGGAGAAGGAAAGAGAAAATAAGCGCTAAAAATCAATTTTAGACACTTTAATCATACTTTTCTTAGATTTTTAACGAACGGCCGTTCATTAGAGAGTGCTACTAAATGCTTGAGCTTAAAAAAAAAAAAAAAAAAAAAAAAAAAAAAAAAAAAAAAGCGCTAATAATCAATTTTAGACACTCTAATCATTTCCCTTAGGTGAGATCATAAAAAAATTCGTCATCATTTTTTCAAGTGGGTGATATATTAGCATGACCTAATACTCCTTCAAATCAATATAATAAAACTGCATAACCCCAGTTTATTCAGAATTCATCCAGTGATTGAAACCCACTTCACATACTGAAAAAGGGTGAGGTGTCGTTACCCTTGTGTGCGTTGTGTGCTTTGTGTCAGTTTAAATTTCGTAAATTTTTTTATCAACTTTTGTATCGGATTTACTTAAATAATTAAATAGCTCGTAAGTCCAAACTACATCAACTGCTAAAATGTGATCGATTTCGTAAAAATTCTAAGGAGCCGTTCGATAATCTCACCGGTGACCATTTTAGGTTTTAGCTCCCAATCTTTTAGCTCCCATTTTCTGCTTGTAAAATGGGCTTATGACCTACGAATTTTTACACGGCTCAACAATTGAAGGGTCTCGTTATAGCCACGGCAGAGTTATAGTGATTTTCGATTTGAAAACTCAGAAACTGGAAGATTGAAAAACTGATGACCTGATTGTTTTTGGTTTTTAGCTTGAAGGGGACAAAATCTCACCGGCACAGTCCACCCTCAACTGACACAAATCGGAGACGAAGACATAAAACTGACCTACCCAACGACCAACTCTTTACAAAACCTACGAGCCGTCGCCGCTCCAAAATCACAAAGAATACCAAAGAAAACTCCATGATTTCATTCCTCACTCTCTCTTCTCTCTTTCTATTCCTCTCTTAATTTATTTTTAATTTATTTGCGCATCTCTTCCTCTTTTGTAATTTATTTTTCTCAATAAATTATTTATTTAACTTATTTGTAAAAAGGAACCACCGTCTTGTTCTTTCCGTTTTTCTACACAATTTATAGAAATCTAATGTAGGTGACAGCCCACTGGAAACAATTGGTATGAATGGAAAAACACAATAAAAGAAGAAAATGAAAATAAACACAATAGAATTATTATTCAGCAACAAGTCTATCGATGGTGCAACTAGAGGCACACATAAACGCACAAATCAGTTTCGGTGTTTTAGTTTTACCATTTTCCACTGCAATTCTTTAAATTCAATCCTCACAGCAGGTTTTTTTCCTATCAATTTAAATGATACTTTCAAGGAAATAATGGATAATTTCGATATGAGAATTACGACTAATGCTGTGTCGTGCTGAGGGAAAACGCCGTATGAACATTCGAGAGTTGCAAATTTTCCTCTAATGAAATGTTTATTTTATGGGAGAGTCATGAATAATTTAGCGTTGAATTTCTAGATAATTAGGATCTAAATACAAAGATAATTCTCTGAAAAATTAAACGGAAAATATTCAGGAGTTTTTCTGAATATTCGTATTTTTTTCTAAGGAAATTTGGCAACTGACGAAGGTTCAAACTGCGTTTTTCCTTAGCATGGCAATGCTCTCACTGTAAAATAAGTAAATAATATATCAAGTCTTGTCGAAACAAATACGTCTCTCAGTTTACCACCATTGATGGAATTGTTGATATGTATTGTAGGCACTGCAAAAGCTATTGTAGGCCAAGCTAAAAGAAGCACACACGAAGTCTGTACAGTTCCCAAGTTATCTCGAGCACAGTTACGAAATGGATTTCATTTTGCAACAAGGAGCCACTATCTCAAGCTCTTTCATAAAAGCACATATCTGCATAGGGAAACCAATGGCATGTATGTTGTTTCTAAAATGGGCCAGAAATAGTGGTTCCTAATTGCAAAATGTAATCCAAATGTTTCTCGTCGTGGTATAGAGTGCTCGCAGTTTTATTTACAGAAAAAATATATTTCGAGTAAAAATTTTCACTTGGTATGTGCTAACCACTAAAGCTCTGTATCACAATAGAAACTTACTTTAACTGCAGAAAAAAATCTCGGAGGCCCTTAATCGAATTTCGCCCGAGATTTAGGCTCAGTTTTTGACTTAACCTCTGTGAAAACAGACTTGAATTCTTCTGGTTATAATATTCAATTTTCCATGTTGGTCAAAATGACGACTTTATCCAAAATTGTTGACTCACCTACTACAGGTGACATTAACGTCAACCGCGGAGGCTTTAAAAGACAGGAGTCCAGAGGTTGCTGTTGGCTGAATAGTTGTGTTGCCGCAAGGAGCGTTGTAAGCGTGCGTTTTTATGGCCATCATAAGTTGCCGAGGTTAATAAATAAATTCAAACATGATTGAGAAAATGAAAATTTGAAGCACCGAATCAAGGAATATCGATGGTGAAACTGCAGAAATGCGTATCTCGGTTTGCGACGTCGCACAGTGGATCGAGTCAATAGGAGAGGTCGGACAAATGTTGAAAACTTCAAACGCTTATAACTCCGTTTATACAAAACTCGAGGTTCTAAAAATTGTTTCATTGGTTTCCTCGTGAAATTTCCATCTACTAGCACCCCCTGAAATTCAAAATGTGATGAAATAAACATCAAAATTTGCAGTTTTTGTCAAAAATTTCATGTCCGACCTCTTTAATTGACTCGATCCTCTGTGCGTCGCAGACTCCCTGTCATACTTACTTTCTACCTAGAAAGCTATGGAATGTATTTTTTTTATTACTGTATTTTAAATTTCAGTGATTTTTCTTCTCTCACTATGAAGAATATTCAGCAAGAATATCAAGCAATCATGCCGGTTCGGGCTCCTTTTAAAATGTAAAATGAAAGTAGAGATTTCGAAACACCACAACGAGATACGCGCATTTTTGCAGTTTCAACTTCGATAAGTGTTGTTGCAAGGAAAAACTAGTTTTAAAAAATGTTATGAAAAATACAAGTGAAAAAATTATTACGGAGGACTATGAATGGTAATGAAATATATAATATACTTCGAGAACAACTCAAAATGAAAAAAAAAAAAAAATATTCAAAGGCCAAATGAAAAAATACACATACTAAATTAAATGAAATATAATAGATAAAACCGTCACGTTCGGTCACCGGATCATAAGGACTCATCCTATATAGCGCTACGTAATGTATGGACAGCCCTATGTTAATTAAACAAGCCCATGATTTTAAGAATCGGTTAGTCGATTTCCGAAGATTCTCGGTTGCATACGCAGAGATGACCTCGCGTTGCCATCAATTAGTTCCTACTGACAATCAACAAGAAACATAGTGAGCAAAAAAATTATTCGAAAAATTCAACGCGACAGTAGATATCTGTATTAGATTTACTCGATTCGCAGGACGAGAGGAGGTGAAAAAAGTCATAGGTGAAAATCGCATCAGAAGATTCGATTTTCTTGGAAATTGGTCAATCAAAAACGTTGGCAAACGGCCAATTATGGTTTAAATTTTGATTGAGGAAGGTTTAAGTAGATCCTTATGAGAAGATCGTCGAAGTGGCAATTTTCACGAATTTTGAATAAATTAAATAATGATTTAATAATTTGAATAATAAATAATAATTCAAATAGAGCATTGCAAGGAATAACATGCTTTTGAATAAAATATGATTTTGATAGGCTTTTAGATTGGTGCAAACTTCTTTTAAAATGTTAAAAACCCGCAAAACTCTTTTCATTTGTGTTTATTTTATGCTTAGGAGAGACAGATTATTTTGATTCCTATGAGAATTCATTGAAATATTTAAACTAATAAATTTTAGTTACACACAATTCGGTAAAAGTGAATTTTTTTTTATATTGTATTGAGCATCTTCATGAGCTCCACTATATACATCATGTAAGGTTTCCGTAAAAAACAGGAATGCCTTTAGGAACGACCATGAATACAACTCTGAGAACGCACCTACAATTATCTTCTCACAGACTTGATATATCTCTTTTAGTTCGGATGAAATAAAATAGGGGATCTTGTATACTTTTTGAATGACCATTTGTGACTCAGCGTATAAAAAATGTCTCTGTCCTTCTCGGCATTAATGCAAATTCCCCTCCAACTCCAGAGAATAGAGACATTTTTTCTGCATCTTATATCTTCACTGATTCCCTAACGCAATGATCATTGGTTTGCTAAAAGAGACTTTGACGGACTAATATCCCCTCATCCGATGACGTAGGCAAAAAAGGCTTCTACAAGCTGAAAAAATTGTATTCCTCGCCATTTTTCCAAAATAATCATGGAACAAAGGTAGATTTCCACGTATGATCTATTGGTGCATCTCCGTAACAAAAGCTCAAGATCAATTTTCCAGGTAAGTACTCAATAAAAACTTTGCACGTCAATTCCTTCAAATGACACTCAAAAGCTCCTGCATTGAAAATTTCTGCTAGTTGCATCCTGATATATCTGCCCTGCTTTTCCTTCCTCAAAACTTTTTCTTACAAATAATTTTATTATTCACTTTAATTTAAATTTTTAATTATTATTGAAGCTTTATTGCTTACTCATTTATGAGCTTTGGAAAGTTTCGCATGTTCTCTTTCCTAAAAGCAAGCTGACTGCACTGATTTTTATACACTTTTTAATGCACGCATGAAGATAAAGTATTTTGAAGTATCGTATTCTTAAAAAGTTTTTTTATAATACCTCTATGCACGTATATTTGGTGAGATTCGAACCTCCTCTTAGAAAGTTTACTCTATTTGTTCTACTCAGCCCAGAATTCAGTTCATTTCAATTCTATTATGCGGTAATGAGTGCCACAGCAGTTCAAAAAGTGTCATCCTAAAATTCAGGACGAATCTGAAATACACCTGCCCCTGAAATGAAATTCGCAGGTAGATTGTAGCATGTTTGATTACGTGCATATATTTAAAAAATGACAGTGGTTTTCGTTAATTTATTTGAGAGATTTAAAAACTTTAATTGGAATTGGAAAACATTTAATTGATTCGTATTATTGAATAAACGTACAAGTTTTACTTCCGCCCAGAGTATTGACCGTAGGAGTAATTCTCGTTGGATCCTTGTCTTGGGGGCACTAGGTATTTTGTAGTCAAATTTTTAAAGTAATTACCGCGATGTAATGCAAAAGTTCAGAATATTCAAGTGCAATCTACCATATTACAGTTAATTTACTTTTCAGAAGGTCGAGAAAAATTATAAAGAAATTTTAAAGAAAAATGGAAAAATATTACCACAATAATACACAAAAATGTGTTTTGTGATACTGATGTTTGGCATACGATCAGTTTAAAAACCCGCGTATTATACACGCACATTTTAGCACTTTTCAGGATCACAGTTTTTGAGTTCGAAGAACCTTTTTAGCAGGTATTTAAAGGAATAAGTTATAGAGAAGTCCAAAATATATATTCTTCTGAAACATCACAATTTGCTGCTCTCCCAACTATTACAACCGAAAAAATGTGATTTAGCTGGAAACTAGAGACCTGCGAGAAAGAAAAAGGGGTTTGAATGGACCAGGGCCGGATTTACCTACTTGCCGCCTATGGGCCGCCTGTATTTTGCCGCCCCCTTCTCATTCGTTTTGAAACATCAATAAAAACGAACAGGGGAGGGGTGCATTAGACGTGTTTACACGTGTTGGACATTTTTTTTGCGAAAGCCCTGTCAACACTACTACCAAATATTCACGAAACTTCGCGCGAAAGTAAGTTCCGTAAACCTGTCTCTGTGTGGACAAGGCCTCCTATTTATATGAAATAAACGAAAAAATTATAAAAGAACAAACATAAATGTGGTTTAATGATCTTAACTTCCGCCGCTGCAGCGCCGTGTCACGCTGACCGCACTGTTGTGTTCGACGCAATGCGTGAAGTATTCATGCCGTCTTGTAGGCGCTATGCGTTTCACGCCGATAGCTGATGACCGCAATGTGTTTGACGCAATGCGTGAAGTATTCATGCAGTTATGTAGGCGCTAATATGTGTTACATGCCGATCGCTGCGCCGAGGGCTTCTCCTTTTCATCGCAAGTCCTTCGTCATCATTGCTCTCTGCGCTGCGCCGTTCCAGGCCAAATTGCGTGTTTGATTTCTCTCTTAACTCGACTAATTAAAGGTGCTGTCACTTGTATCACCAAAAGACAACAAAATTAGAAATTACTATACTCTCAGGAAATGAGAGATTTTGTCGCCTTTCCTCGTTTGTATTTTTCTTTTCTGCATCCGATTTTTTTTTATACCCACATTTAAAAAATTTGTAAAATTTGCCGCCCCCTTATTAATTTGCCGCCATGGGCCGCGGCCCATGCGGCCACCCCCTAAATCCGGCCCTGGAATGGACACAGAAAAAAGTAAAATGCCACGATAGCGGCCTTGGTTGGAGATTCCTCGATGCCTCAATTCTTCGCAGCAGTTATGTCCGCAATCCAAAGATTTGAAGTTACCTGCGTTACCAGTCAAGCCAGCATCTATTAATCGCCGGATACATGTTTAAAATCGTATTTTTTTCTGTATAATATAAAAATCTTCAGTAACCATAAGGACGTATTTCTGCCAAACGGAATTATACACGAGTAGGAAAAATGGGGCATGCTCGTGGTGAGCTGTATAAGAAACAATGTAAAAGGGGGTGTGATTCCCTTTGGAGAAATGGGAAAGCGGAATTTTACATTTTGTCAAACGGACCCATGTGTCAACTGAATGCGGCACTCATGAGCCAGCATGTGACAAGAGCGTTGTTGACAGGGCTCATGAGATATACTGTCGTGTGAAGGAGGAGCGCCGTATGAGTCTTCAGACGTTGCCAAGTTTCCTCCGATAAAACTCTAATTTACTGGGAATATTGCGAATATTATTTTCCAAATTTGTCAGACAATTTTGTACGAAATTTTATCTAAAATATCTGAAAATTTCAAGGAAAAATATGCATGAATGTTGTCAAAAATACATGTTTCAATAAGGGCAATTTGGCAACTCTCGATTGTTCATACGGCGTTTTTCCTTTTAGCACGGTAGTATGTCGACACGTCATCGTCGTTGCCGAATCCCGTCATCGCCGCTGACGTCACTGGCGTTTTATAATTCCCATTCATTCTTTACGACCCTCGACTTATACAGGCACACCCCTTTCCCACCTGTCTCTGGTTCCGTTTGGTAGAAATACGTCAAATTAAATCGTTTTCCGAGGGAAAACAAACTGGCTTTCCTGCAACTTTTTCTACAAACTCTACCAAATGGACAATCGAAGGAGGATGATACAATAGTATGCACTACCATGGTGAACCATCCTTCTTGTTTTTCTAAGAGTCATGGCAATGTTTACTAAGCAAATGTTATGAGCAACTAACGAGCACGCCTTTTGTTTGCCAAAACAAATTTTTGGTTCCTATATTTTAAACTTAACGCATTTGGCCTCACATCCAATCGTTTTCTTTCCCTGCACATTGCATTTCTGAATGAGGGATTTTTTCAACAGAGCAAAATCGGAGATTCCAAGAGATGACATCGGGTTTTTTTCGATCTAAGAAATAGAGTATGACAGAAAGTCTGCAACGTCGCAAATTGAGGTACGCGGTTCCTCGAGTTTCATTGTATGTAGTAACTGTTACTGGTGACGTCACCATAGGAATTCTCCATTACATCGAATTGAATCCAAAAATAACAATGACATAACCTCTTTCAATGCTACCAATGAGAAAAAATTGTTGTATTGATGGTGAAACTTCAGAAATGCGTTTTTCGGTTTGCGGCGTAGTAAACTTCCTGTCATACTTTATCCTTTACATGAAAAACCGCTGAACGTCAATTCTTGGAAATACCGGCGATTTTTCTTCTCTTTTTGAAGAATATTCTGTGAAAACATCAAGCTATGATGTTGGTTCGGTCTCCTCTTAAAAAATAAAATAGAGGCGGAGATTTCGATTTACCGCAACCGAGGTACGCATTTTTGCCAAAGAATATAGAAACTGTAGATTGGTGGTGGCTTACGAAAAAACGTAACGCACATGGAGCGGTCGTTCGATAGGTGGGCGGGGAGTGGAAATGGCCGATTGCTACCTTCGTCATAACCTCAAGTATATGGAATCTTACGGGAGTTTTTACAATAAATGATTCAGCGTTGAAATTTTAATCCTAAACTCACTTGATGAATGGCTAAGTTCCATGTCTGGACACAGATTTTAAAACAGTTGGTTCTAAATCTGATATAAGTCTATAATCATGCAGCAACAGTCCCATAAGAAGCCATGTATCTTAGTCCTAACCTGATTGTTGCTCCTGGTGTGTTACGAATTTCACAGTTGGCGTAGCATAAGATCTCCCTATCTACAGTTTCTAGATCGTTGATTTTTGCATTTTAACGATTAATTTATCGCTTTTCTGAGACAAGGCATTGATAGCGTCTTTATGATTTATTTAAGTGTTGATGAATTTTAAGTGTTTGGTTTTGAATTTCAGACGACGACGACGACGACGACGAGGAGGAAGAAGAATCGGCACCGAGCGCGGCTCCGCTATCGGCGACGCCAGCTCCGGCGGCAACGCAGGCGGCACTGACGGGCCTGGCAGCCTCGAACGTGGACTACAACTCGGCCGACTACAACGCAGCCCCGGGTGAGGCGCCCCTCTCGAACGACGCCAACGACGTCTACGACGAGGAGGACCAGGAGACGGCGCCCAACACGGTGACGCTCGTCTCGGCGGCCAACGAGGACGCCCCGCAGGAGAACGCCGTCTCGCCCTCCCCCTCGTCGACCGGCGACGACGACGATGAGGACGACGACGACATAGACCTCAGCGACGACGACGACGAGGAGGAGGACGACGACGAAGGCGACGAGGACGACGACGATGACGATGACGAGGACGAGAGCGGAGCGCAGTCCGGCAGGGCGCACCGAGCACGTGAGTCACGAACATCACCCGAGCACCTACCACATATTCCAGGCAGCTTTGGCTTTGTACACAGCAGGGCGCACCCCACGGCCGCAAGGTCCGCAGCTTTCAGCTTCCCCACCCCATAACTCAACCTAAATCACACCAGAGTCCCTTTATAGAAACCACTGAAAATCTTGCTCTTGAAATATTATTTTCACTTAAAACGTCGTTTCTTGTCGACAAAATTCGGTGTCTTGAGTTAAATCCCTAGTAAAAGTGAGTCAGGCAATGTTTCATAAACTACCCTGAGTCTGACTGATTCAGGTTGACATTAGTCTGACATCAGCCTGAATCAGTCTAAATCATTCTGACATCTGACATTAGCCTGAATCAGTCTGACTCGGGGTAGTTTATGAACCATAGCCTGACGTCAGCTGATCACTTTACTAGGGATCCGTGCGGATTCAACTCAACATCGGTTTTTTGCTTGTTTAAGAAGCGTCGTTTTGTTAAAATCAAGTTTAATTTTAAAAAATGATGGCAAAACAATGTTTCTTTAACTTTAAGTTGAACCCGCACAGATTTAACTAAAACAACTAAATTTTGTCAAAAAAATACGACGCTTCAAGTTAAAATAATATCTTAAGAAATGTTTTTTCAGGGTGAGTCAGAGACGAGAGCTCCTTTACTGGCTCCTTTTGGTTACACTTAGAAGCTGTTACTTTCGGGTATTCACCGTTTCCTTTTGGACAATCATAAGGGAGCACCAGTTCAGTCATCACCCCTTTTCCAGCTGTTGACCTACCTACTGGTGAATGATGAGCTTCGTGTCACGCCACGGGCCGGACAAGTTTCCCAAACTTCGGTTTTTTTTGGGAACCGAAATTCTTAACACGTTGTTAACCATCCACCCATTAGGTAGGTCAACAGTTGAATGTTGGAGTCCCAAAAGTAAAACCCTGCTCCACCATTGTCAGTATACCAGTAGCGGGTATCTTGTCTCTGGTCACAGTCGAGACATGTGGAATCAAGATCTCCTTGGTTTTTGGATTTTAGGCTTCATCGTGTCACAAACGGTCACAAAGATTACATTTATACAGGTTGTAAAAATTGTAAGCTTGAATAATGGACCGGGAAATAAAAAATATATATGGGAACAAAGGAAATGAGGAAGCGGATCGGGGAATTAATTTCTGGAATAAGTTGATCAAAGACCACGGTAAACGTAACAAACTGTATTCTCTTTTTGACCGTTAGTGATATCAGAGGCTGATAAGTTTTAATCAATCTACCTATAAAAGAACTTTAAATGAGACATGAAGCATTCTCCCCTTCTTTTTAGCTGTTTATGCCCACTTACTTGAATCATACTCGGTAACCAGTGGAGTGATTTAAAAAAAGAAAATTATGGGTACCTTCTGTTTAGAGGAGGAAAATAGCGCAGCTGGCCTTATTAAACATTCGGTTTACATCAGCGGCGTCCTCTGAGTATTTACTCTGAAACATTTTGGTAAACAAAAATAAGAGAATAACAATATAAAGTATAAGGATATACAGTATAGGATACGACAGAAATAGTATTCCCTCATTGAAAAATATAGTCCACTTATCACGATTTTACCACTTATCACGAAATTAAAGCACTTGCGAGACTTTAACGCGGGGGTAGAAAAGAAAATGGACTTCGTTGAGTTATGTAGTGCGCCAGACATAATTGTTACTCATTGAAGAACGTGTTCATTTATCACAAAATTCATTTACTTTATAGAGACTTGAACTCATGGGTAGCAAAAAAGCAGAATTTATTGTGTTTTTGTTTGTTGTAATTTCTCACTTTTGATAAAATGTTCGACATTTTAAGAAATTAAGAGTATTCTGCACAAGACTTCGATGCGGAAATATGTCTCGAAGTGCTTTTATTCTCATTCCATACAGTGGTCTACTTTGAGCTTTCTTTTCTTTTTCCTCTCTTTATTGGCCGCAAAATTGGTCTCCCAACGAGCACACCCCACTGGCCCACTGAGCTGTAAATAGTAAAAGAAATTCTGAAGATTTGATTTTGTCGACGGAATCGTTGTTATTTCCAACTTGGATACGGCAACTGTATATACTTTTTAATTGAATTGAATCATTGTATTGCCAGGGTTGTGCGAGCAGAGTAAAAATGAATGTGTCCGCGGGTGACATTTTTTACGCTTTCAGTGGAACACAGAGGTTTATGAAGGAGTCTGCTGTCCTTTTGTGCATGCCTAATTGAACTTTGCTGATGTGCAATAGGTCTGATTTGACCAATCGAACCACATTATGTTCTGATCACAAATTCCTTCGAGTTACAATTCGCCTGTAGTACTTTATTAAGCATATTAAATCTAATAAGTATCGGGTCAAATTATTTGAACGAATCAAATTAATTTTTTATTTTCGTTTTTTGAAGAATGGTGAGGAGTAGGCAGTAGGACTTTTTTTTAAATTAAAAAAGTACATATAAAATAAATATTAAGATTGAGGTTCTTTATCTTAAAATTAATTGATTACCTTAAAAGAATGTAATAACATATACTTTATTGCGGCTCGGCAAAGTAGAAAAGTTCTCTCTAAAAAAAGAAAAAAAATATGAATTCAACTTCTCATGAACGACTGTTCTCATCTATCTTCCAACGCATTGAAATTAATTATATTTACCGTACTCGAATACTGAAGAATAAATGAAGGGAATTATTGACGCCCTAAATAATTAGGTACCATGCTTATCAATAGAAATAGAGGGAAATTAGTGCTCACCTGTCATATCGTGACTACAAGTACCTCAATGACTATCCTCTCTACAGATATTAATACAAGTGTAGATAAAGAAATGTATATTGACGATTTTAAAATTCACACTCCCACCGGTCTAATTTCGATAACATAGGAATTTCATGTATGTAATTTTATCGAAGTATCAAAGTTAGCCTCCATTTGAACATAGAATGCACCAGCTCCTCCATCTAATAACAGTTGTTTTCATTCAGAAAAAGTCCCACGCGTAGTGTGTTTGATTCGCTCTTAAAACTGCTCCCATTGTTCACGGTAGGTTCTTTCAGGAAACGAGAAAAAAAGAAAGAAATGGAAAAGAAAGAGAGAAGAAAAATAAAAATTTAAAAAAATACTACCGGTGGGCACGTTCACGGAAAAAAGAGGAGGAAAGGGTGAAGAAGAAACTCGTTTTAATGGAAGTTGATGATAAACACACAGCACACTTCAACAATGAAGCTTCGATTTCGAGATGGGGCAGTTGGAAACAGGTTTAAAATAATAATGTGAAAGAATGCATAAGAATCAAAATAACGGGAACGCGGGAAGAAGATATCGAATCTTATTACATTCGTCGCGGGCCAGTCACATGAAGCGACGTATTCGAGGGCCATGTTGTCAAAATGCACAGAAATTAGAGATCGTCAAAATAATATCATTGGCATACGCTCTTAGATTCTAAAATCTGTTACCGCAGGGATACAATTAATGGAACATCCATGATGAGGTCTACAAAAACGCGTACCTTGAATTTGGTGTTCCAAAATTTTCACCTGTGTCTAATTTCTCAAGCAAATATTCACTGATATCTTTGTGCGAAATTTTTAGAGGAACTTGTAAAGAAGCAGAGAGTAACTTCAAGGAATCTTATACAATGACAACATCCAGTCATCCCTCAAAAATTAAAATAGAACAGAAAAATTTTCAATATCATCCGTGGTTTCGTGGTTTTACCGTTAAACGGTCTATTAATACTCTAACACACTCTAAAAATTCTTTGGAATTTTTTTTTTTTTTAAAAAAAAATGTGAAATCGACACGATTTACAAAATTAAGTTCTGCTCTGGAAATACAACATGCAAAATTATTTGACGTAAATAATTGAATAAATCGCAAGGGTAGCAACCGTCGGGCTTTGATGACGTCAAGGCATCCCGATCGTCCCTTTCAAGAAAAATCGAGCTGCTGATGTAAGTAAGTATTTTAGTTTTCTTTTCAATCCTAGTTGCTGTATATACGGATGGGTGGCATGGTTTCTCAATTTCCCATCTAATAATAAGACTCGGGAATAATTCAATTACTTTCAAAATTATGAGAAGACAAGAGAGTGACATATTTTTCATCTTTAAGCGGGATGAATTAAAGATGAAAAAAAGGGGGAAAGGTCTGTGATTAATTTTTTACTATAATAGTCCTGATGACAACCGAGCAGAGGTCTCAAGGGGAGGAGCAAATGATGAATGTTGTACCCATACCGGAATAATCTATGTGAACAAGGGTAATGGTTCATGTGGGGACTACCTCCATATATATGAAAACTGTCTCAGGACCAAAAACAGATACCTCAACGCAACAGATTAAAGGTCTCATGGGAAAATGTGAGAACGGAATGAGAGAGTTCATTTTACAAATCTTGTTTTTCTTGAAACTTAATTTTGATGTCCTCACTCTGTAGCTCCTATGGTGCTTACATCCTCATCCGGGCAATTAAGCGTCAAAGAAAGTGCATTTATTAATGCGAGGTTAAAAATGTCGTGTATAAATTTTTTAAAAAAAAACTGTAAGAAATTATAAAATAAACAAACGTTCAATTAAATAAATTATGAGAATAGCTGCTTAATGAGAAAGACTTTTTAAAGGCGTCGTCTTCGGCAGAAATCATAATGTGAAACAGCACCGGCTACGCAGCGTGTAGCGGAATAGAAACATTTGACCTTATGAGGGGAAAAAATCAGTTTAGGATAGTTTCAAGCTAATCCAGCAGTTTCTTTTCCCCTCCCAAAAATTTAAAAAGGGCAAAAATGTTCAGTTTGAGAAAATTCTACTTGAAATTCATTTTAACATTGGATCTAGGGAGGAGCTTTCAGAGCCTCATAGACTTCAAACCTATTTTCCTCACCATCGGTTCAGATTTCACTCACGCATATGCCATTGGTTCCTTTTTACTGTACACTATCCAACTAGGTAGTTACAATAAAATTCTACAGATTCAATCGCAAAATATTGTTCGTGATAATTCTATTCAAATTTTAAGAGTCACGCTTACTGACAAAAGGACGTATATTCTCGCTCCAAATCCTTCCAAAATCACTGTCGACAATTTTGGCTCCATTCTTTCTTTACACGATGGATTGACCATCTAAATGAATATTTTTTTCAAGCTTGCCAAGATATCCAATGACTACCAATCATTGCAAACTCGTCATATTGATTCAGAATAACTATATATGCATTGTCTTCAACGCCCTTCATGTGTATAAATCTATCAGCTTTTGCCATATTATGGCCATTTTTTGCAGACTGAGAATTAGTCAAGCACAAGCGTGAAGCACAGCGATAGACAAAAGGAAACTGGAGCTGTCCTGTCGGTTGAAACGGGTGGTTGCTATTGACTAAGGGGAATAATGATGGACTAACTATAGGGTCTCTTGCGGGTTGCCGCTAACTAGTCCTTTACTTACGTCCTTTGTCCATTGCAACCTCCCGCTTCCACCAATAGGATCGCCCCATTTTTCCTTTGTCTATCTACAGCTTTGTCTATCAGTTGTAATAATCAGCCTTCTGTAGTCCACACTGAACAGAGGAGACGAGGACATGTAAAGTGAAGGAAAAGAGGGACACTTTTTAGAAGTACCCGTTATAGTCCGATATTAATGTGCCACCTAGCTCTTTCTGCAACATAATGAGCCACTTCAAACCAGTGACAATTTTTAAAAGTTGGATGAATTGATTTTCTCCATTTATATCCATGAAAGAATCGATACCGAAGCAGCCTGCTTCAATTGATATAGATTGTTATATACGCATTTAAATGGACAAAACTCAGTGTTTCCGACTCGTCAAAATTGCCATTGCTTCAAATGCTCGGTGCAAAATCTCCCGGCTTGCTCTGTGCTTTCGTCCACATCAAACTGCTAATCACTGTTACTTTGTACATACACTATAATACTTTTTGTAAATACTTTATATGTTTTTTCCTGTCTTTCTTATTTTTTCTGTTGTGTGTAAATACGATGTTGAAAATGCTCCCATCAATTTTGAGATTCTCAAATTACATGTCAATCTGTTTCAAATGAATATTATTTGGAGCAAATTACATTCAAACACCATGAATATATGATATTTTCTCACATCTCGAAACTTGTTGAAGAGCTCTAGAGTTTTCCTGCTTTTCCTCAGGGTTCAATTAAAAGCACTTGTACCTGTTTTGAGGGGGATCCGATTTTCTATCCAAAATCACAATATATTTTTTTAATTGGAAATTTCAGCAAGCAAGTAAGCAAACGACAAACACACCTCATTCACCTCCGTTAAGCCCAAGATGTTAACAATTGGGGGACGGACTAGTAACATTCGCTGGATGGGCCGAGAACAGTGGAAGGGCGTGACCGATCGATTATCGAAATTCCCCCATTTGAAGCTGTAGTAAAAAATTGACTATTAAGGTGCTCGTTTAAACAAAGGGACGGAGAGCAGTACATTTTATTATAACATGCATTTTGATCAAAGCATGCAGGTATGTCATTAAGCAATTTATTTCGGTGGTGCATCGTGAGTTGACGTATTTCTAAAAAATAATTATTGATCCGTATATCTCGAAACGCACAAACTGAGATTCTCACAAGTTATATTTCGAAAAACGATTCCCTCTAAAGGCGATCCAATCAAAGCACGTTTTGGAGGACCATGTGAACGAAAGAGAAAGTCATTGACGGCTTAAATTTCAGCGCTCGGACCAACTGCGGTTGCATCGCTTCAGACGCCAAAATTTGTTAAACCGGCCGGCAGCTGCGCCCCTCCGACGAATAACTCAAAAGAGAGAGTGAAATTTGATGGATCACTCTTTCCTCCTCCTCACATTCATTCTTCCTACTTCATAACGGATTTTTATCCGGTGAAATACTTCTTTCGTGGAAGTGGTCCCCATTCTGTAATCGTAGCTTAACAGAATTGAGGGCCACTTTAAAAAATTATTAAAAATGGTTCTGCAAAAGAATCCTTGAAATATGTTAGTCTGCACTTCCATGGTGGGGATAAAGTCTCCTAGATAAGATTGAGGACTTTCCCAAATGATCAATTGGACTACATTTTGCAATTTGGAACTATAAATTCTAGTCCCGTTTAAAAACAACGTATGTGTCATTAGTTTTCCTATGCACATAAGTGTTCTTCCAGAAGAGCCAGAATTTATAGTTCCAAATTGCAAAATGCAGTCCAATTAGCCTTTTTTCACACCTGAAACTCTCTTTATTATACAAAAAATAAAAGAAAGAGCGAAAAGGCTGATTTAATTTAAAAAAGAAAAAAAAAAAAAAAAACTCCATCCAAAAACTGATGGCTGCGGGGTTGATTGTAAGGGCTATGATTGAATATTTCTCGCCAAGAAAGTCACATTTAGAACAGATATTCTGAATTTTTAAATGGCGTGTTCGCCCTTTCAAATTTTATATAACCAACTAACGAGCACATCCCTTATTTACCATGGAACTTAGTTCTTTTCTGTTGAAAACGGTTTGAATGTAACGTCAGAATTGGTTTACTTTTCTATCGCTGCGTTGAAGTCTCCAAGCATCCCTGGGTGTTTCCTAACGCATTGAGGTGTTGAAAAAGAGAATAATTTCTGAAACGGCTATCATGGTCATCTAGACTGGACAAATGGAAGTTGTCACGTCATGAATTGGTTTACTTTTTTATCGATGCGTTTAAGTCTCCAGTGTGTTTATTTTCTAAGTCAAACTGAAGAAAGTCAAAAAAGAAGAGGGTACAGGGAGACATCTCCTCGAGACCGATGCAATTCTTTTCAGGACTCCTACACAGAGAGAAATATCAACCCACAAGTTTGGTTAATATGGGAATAAAACATAAAATAACCCTAGTCCTCGGTTGAAAATTCGATGAGAAAATGCCAGCTAGTTTTCTTGGAGAAATTTGTTAAAAAACGAGTGGTTAATACCAACATCGCAATCGGAGGAATGCATTTTCCCAGTCTGTCTTTAACTTTCTAATCTAAATTCACAGCAAACTTTACCAAAATCAACACAAAATTTGTGTTGGTATAATATATTAAACAAAAGTAACACAAGAACACAAATATTTTATCTGTGTAGGGTTTCCTAACAACATAGTCCTTTTAGCTTAATTACGTCCAAATGTAAATTATGTAGCCTCCCTATGCTGCCGAGCTGAGCAAGAACGTCGTAAATCCATCGAGATTTTCGCGAGTTTTCTGGAACTTATCACCTAATAAAATAAAAACTGTTTTACCCATGCACCTCAAAATTCAGGTCAAGTTCTTGTTAGTATTTGCAAAGGAATTCTGTAAAAATATCTTCCTAAGGTACACAAGTTTTTCTGCTATGGTACATTGTTTCCAAAAAATTTAAAATGACGTTTACGGCGTTTTTGCGTTGCACGGCAGTATGGGAAAAAGCTACTCAAGGGGCGACTACATACACGGCAGTATATAGGAGATATTAGTGTGGGGCTTCTTTAAAATGTATCGTCCGTGCCCGGCTTGGCAACAGTGGGCAGGAGGCGACCTTGGAGCTTTAAGCGCGGTGGTGGTCGGTCCGTCTTCCAAGTCCATCCTCCGGCTTCAGAAGCTCAAGACGTCAAATGGGAACGCTTCACTCCACGGGCCCTTCCACGCCTTCCGCCCTCCTCCCTCCGCCCTGCCGATCCTCCACTTCTGGTCTTGGCCGCTGTCTGTTCCACTGACACCAATCCAGGGCTCCGCTTCCCCGACCGGCTCCGGCCAGCCCGGCAGTCCTTCTCTCTCCGACGACGTGATAACGGTACATTCTTATCTCTGCCGTCATCTCCCTCTCGACCAGCGCTTCCTCATTTCTTCCTCCCGTTTCCAACCCCCTCCCCCGCACTCCTCCTTTACGTTGCGTCATCCTCGCACCAGGTGACGCAAGCTCATGTCCTCCGCCGTGAAAACTCCCGGAAAATATTTGGCATTCGCGCGCTCTCTTTCCACACCCAGCGGCCCGACTGTTGAAATTGATAGATAAAGCAATAGACAAAGAATACACAAGGAGTATGGAGCGATCCTTTGGTTGAAACGGGTGGTTCCTACAGACTAAGAAAGAAAATAATGGCCTATCTATCGGGTCTCCCGTGGGTTGTCGTTAGTGAGTCTATTACCTACCTCCTTTGGCCATTGCAACCACCCGCCTCCACCAATTGGACCCCCCATACCCTTGTGGTCTTCTTTGTCTACCGCTTTTTCTACCGATTTCAACAATCAGCCCGCAGTTCTATCACTTTCGGCTAAAAATTTATCATGTAATTTGTATACAGGGAGGTGTATTTGTAAGGGAGGTTATCTGGTGGTTTTTATGTTTCTAAAGGTTTAAAACAAGGATGTTGTCTGTCACCTACATTATTTAAGATCTTTCTAGAACACGTTTTAAAAGAGTGGAAAAAGAAGTGCTCTGGCATGGGCGTTCCCCTAAATGATACGGACACATTGTATACTCTATGTTTTGCTGATGACCAGGTGGTGATCGCGCAGGATGCGGATGACGCTGAATATATGACTCGGAAATTAGTGCTAGAATATCGAAGGTGGGGCCTAGAGGTCAGTGTCAAGAAAACGGAAAAGTTGACGATTGGAGGGGATCAGCAAGACATAGAGCTGGAAGATGGACAGTGTATTAAAAGCTGCGAGCATTACAAATATTTAGGAGTTCGAGTATCCCAGGATGGAAAGATGGACCAAGCCATAAAAGATCGAAACCTGCAGGGAAGGAAAGCTATTGCTATGTTAAATAAGATTCTTTGGGATCAAAGTATCTCTAAAGAAAAAAAGAGAATGATTTATAACACCATAATCAAAAGCATTCTGACCTACGGCAGTGAAGTGTGGCCCATGAAAGAGCGTACCAAAAAGATTCTTAAGGCAACTGAGATGGATTTCTGGCGAAGATCAGCCGGAATCTCGAGGAGAGATCACGTAAGGAACGAAAGAGTCCGTGAGATCATGAACGCCGAGCAGAACATCGTGCATGAAATTATGACCAAACAGCTTGTCTGGTATGGTCATGTTCAACGAATGGCGGATGATAGGTTGCCTAAGAAGGTGCTAGATTGGGTTCCTCCTGGGAGAAGACGTAGGGGACGCCCAGCAAAATCGTGGATTGGTGGCATTCAAGATGAAATCACAAGATGCCATCTACCAGATGACCTCTGCATCAATAGGCAAGGATGGCGATTAGGTGTCGCAGAGCGCCCGAGCGCGCTGTAAAGCGACTGGAATGTATGTATGTAATTTGTATACATCTTAAATAGGTGACAGGTGGAAATGACGTATTGGGACATTAGCAGGAGGAGCGCAACAACATTCTCAGACGGAAAAATAAGCGGAATCAATCATATCATGGGAAATTCTAAAAAAATGGATTCATTGGTTTGCGCTTTGGCAGTCTCAATTGTATAAATCCAGTTAAACTTAAAGATGCCAATCATTGCTTTAGGCACGACTTTGGTCCCAATGTTCCCTTCGTTGGTGCCACGAAAAAAGTGTTAACATTGTTATGTACTACCCCATTACATTTCGTTGGATGATATGGGCATTTCCAATTAATATATGGTAGTACCGCACCTCAAGTTGGACCGTAACATTTGGGTCAGTAACCTAATTTATTGGGGTGCTGCCACGATTGTTTGAAAATGCCCGAGTTGGGTCTTCCCTTCCTCTTTTTTTCCGTGGCGATTTCGTTTCTTCCACAAAGATCTCACAGGATAAGGACTCAATTTTTTTGGAACATCCAGGCCACCTTCCTTGAGCCCCTCCCTCATCTTTGCTAACGGAATCACTGTATCAACTTTGAATCCTCACATGTATGATATTCAAGATCGATCGGACAACTTTGAGATCAGTGTTGCCTGTTGAAGTATATAATTCTACCAGGGCCCTGCGAGATTACCTTGATGGTGGATATTTTAAGTAAAATGCGGCTACACTGTTGCGGACAGCTCAATCACGCGCACGGCCATCAACACCATTAACGGGAGGATCCGAATGCGGCTGACCGAGCTGTCTTTTATCTGTTATCGGTGTCTTCTCGATGAATTAATTAGGCACGGTCCATCTTCATTCAGATTGATGGAAGTTCTCTCAAAGGTGGATCCTCAGGTTTAGACGCTATGTCTCCTGGGCACGGAGGATATATCTTAAGTATTATCCATTTGGGGGATATCGAGAAAAACAACGTTTTAGGGAAGGGAAGTGCATGTGCAAAGAATGTTAGAGCTGAGATTGCCCGCTCATGTTTTGGATTAAATGTACTCCCTGGAAGAGGGCGATGGGAAAGTCTCATGAAGAAATGTTGAGATACCAGTCGCCTTATGACCTTTAGGAGGAGGACTTTTTGAGAACTTAGTTGTATGAACCGAGGATAAGGTTCCGACAGCACGGTTACATGAAGCAAATAGCACGCTCCGGTGAATTCAGAAAGTTGGCAACATCGTTTTCTCTCCATTGAAACCAATGGGTATGAATCGATGCTGAAGTCGGTGAAATGAAAGCTACAATCAGTTGCGAAGCGTAAATGATCGATTATTTCCTCTTTTGAAGTTACGGTAAAGAATCGATTATTAAGGTGTCCGTTGCGAAAACCCTGTTTATCGATCATTTTCCATGGGTTTAGATGGCAAATCAATCGATATATTGCAAAGGATATAGCATTGGATCGCTGCCTGACGATAACTTGGAGAAGCAAAACTTTAAGAATTGTTAACGATGTCTATAGCCGTGCTTAGGCATGAACGCCCTGTGAGCATCAATCACATTATGAGTCAGTGACAATACATTATATCCCACTTGATAGTCCCAAAAGGGGTAATTTGTACTCAGTAAGCTCCAACTTGAGACTTGCAAACAATCCAGTTAAGTACCGTATGAAACAGTTCAACTATTGGGTGTCAAAACCGCAGAAAAGTATCACCGATTTTAGACGGTCAGTGGTGGATTCTTGCTAATTAGTATCATCGAACATAGTCTCCGTTCAGCGCAAACCACACCCGACAGTGGTATCACTTGCTGCCAATTCGCTGAAATTTTTAATCATCTATTTTTTTCTCATCACACTCTGAGTCTCTTTTCAAGTCAATAAATGTAAAAAACACACACGAAATATATTATATTCAAAGAAAAATTGACTATCCTAGTGCTTCATATTTTCAGGGTGCGTTTCCGCTTCATACACGCTGGGCGTGTCGATTTCCTTTGGCATTTTTGCGCTGGTGAATGCATAGCTGAAGTGCGCTCCAGCTAGAATGTATTTAGCAAATGGGTGGTTTTTATGGGAGGATTAAAAATAAACGAGTGGTACGGAATATAACAAAAGAATATGAACTATGCAAAACGATAATCCGGGTATCGGAACTTGGCTGTTTTGAAAACGCCTTCAAATGCGGCGTGATACCTCCCGCATTCCGGAGAGTTCAAATAGTTGTATCATTGCGCCTTAGAAATGCGACGGAAGATTGCAATTGAAATAGCCTTCATGCACGCTGGCCTTTTCGATTTCCGTTAACATTTTTGCAGTCATGAATGCGCTTAAGTGCGCTTCAGCTGGAATTGTATTTAGCAAATGGGTGGTTTTTCTACGAGGATTAAAAATAAACGATTGGTACGGAATATAACAAAAGAATATGAACTATGCAAAACGATAATCCGGGTATCGGAACTTGGCTGTTTTGAAAACGCCTTCAAATACGGCGTGATACCTCACGCATTCCGGAGAGTTCAAATAGTTGTATCATTGCGCCGTATGAATGTGACGGATGATTTAAATGGAAATAGCTTTTTCCGATAGTATGCCGCGGTTATTCTGCAAATATGAAGGACGGATGTTCATTGGTTTTTTTTTTCGGTGGATAATTTTGTTGGGGAAAAATTGGGGAAATCTAGATATGGAGGTCTTATGCTTTGTACGGTAGCACAGTCTTAAACGCCTTCATACTAGACTCTGCACTGATAAATGTGATTTAAGAATATCCTTTTTAACTGAGACAAATTTCTCTTTGATTTATAGACATTTTTAAAAGGTCAAGATATTTTCTTTGAATGACAAATATTTCTTTTGATTCGAATGAGTTTTTTTATGGAAAATTTAAGTTTCTTTAAATTGAATAAAGACCCTATTTGAATACCAAGAAAACTTATTTAAATTAAGAAATCTTTTTATAAAAAAACGATCTTAGCCTTTACAAATTTGTCTTCAAAAAGCAAAGATAATTTTTTTTTTTTTGGAAAAAGTATTTTTTGATCGAGGGTCTTTAATTTTTTTAAGATGCTCCAGTTTCAGGCTCAGGGCAACCATACCCTCTCGATTGTAGTGTAAACCCACACATTTTGACATCACCCGAGTCTTACACAAATAGGAGAGAAATAAAGTGGCAACCTCGTAGAAATGGACCCTCAATTTAGAGTTGACGTCAGGAGTGATTGGAATCGGTCATTTGAAATTCACGGGTGCTTGTCCCCGTCTTGAGTCTGACCGAGTAACTGTTCTCAGTTCTCATGACCACTCTAGGTCTTGGCCCCCTCCACCCGTTCCCTCGCCCATGAACTGGCACTTCCTCTGAGGTGATACATTCCTCGAGCAAGCCCAGGAGACTCCTCGTTCATGACCAGCCTGTCAATTTGTGACGTCATCGAGGATCGTTCATGGCGAGGATGATGGATGAACTTGATACGAGCAGACTAGAGGAAATGAGATGGTAATAGGTCAGGTAGTAATGAGGCATTTTATTTTAGAGTGGTGCCCGTCATCTTTGACCAATGATACCTCTGCAGTTAAGTAGTCGAGTTGTAATTAAAATAGACGATCATTGGAAAATTTAACTAGATTGACACGTTTGGGAGCCAGGGTAGGTATAACAAACTTCAAAATGTCAGGACTGAATCGCGATGGTAACATCTTCCTTTTCAACCAGGAAACAACAAAAATTAAAAATACATTTAACGGAAGAATAAAAAAACCGATCCCGGCTGCTGGTCTTTTTATATCACAAACATGAGGTCTGCAGGCTGATTATTGAAATTGATAAACATAGGAGACAACAGGAAAAAGGAAAGATTCTATTGGTTGAAACAGCTAGATGGTTGTTTTAGACTAAGGGAGAAAATGATAGACTAACTGAAGGATCTCTGTAAGGTTGCCCTTAGTGAGTCTATTTCTTACCTCCGTTGTCCATTGTAAACACCTGCTTCCACTAATGGAATCCCTCTATTTTCTTTTTAACTCCTATGCTTATAGCTTTGTCTATCAATTTCAATAATCAGTCCGCTGGAACTTTTTCTATTTTTATTTATTCTATTTTTTTATTTTTTATTAAAATTTTTTTTATCAACTTTTTGTATTCTGTTGTTTGACCGTGATACCGGAATCCAAAAAGCTCCACAGCCTCAGAAAATTTCCATAACAAAGAGACTTATTTCACGCGAAGACGTTCAATTGTGACATTGAGGCAAACATTTTCATGATACAAGATTTCTGATGGGGCACTCAAAATTCGGCAACGAGGCTTTCGTATGAGTCCCACACAGTTTGAAAATGATGGATCCGAAAGGAATGAATGAAACTGGTTCTCTGGCCGGCGAAAGTGGGACGCTATGGCTAGCTCGCTCCGATCTTCGGTCCCCCGACAGAAAATTGGAGATTGGGTCCCTAATCTTCATTTAACAATCCCACTGATTTTTACTTGTATTCTCTTTATCTAAAGAATTCTCTCCTCAAAATAATATGATTCATTTTTTATCCAATATGAGATTTAACAATGGGTCATGTGTTCGTTTGCTTGCTTCCTTGCTGATTTTTTCGAAATGAAATGTGATACATTTTTATGCGTACTTTAGGGAAGGGAACTTAGATATCAGCCTTATAACTTCAATTGGATATAACATATTCTCCAGTCAAAATGAAACCATCATAATTACTCCTTGAATAATCGCAGCATAAGTTCTTAAGTTACACGAAAGGTAAACTTAAAAAGAACGAAAAATATTTAGTACCTGCAGGAACATTGCGAGGATTATTTAGATGTATACAGAGGTAGAAAATTATGCTTATTTTTGTTACGAGTATGTTACTGTTAAAAAAAAAAAAAAAAAAACAAAAAAAAAAAAAAGAAACAAAGCCCTTCCCTAAGATTATTTCGAATGAAATCCCCTTGTTTTTTTTAGCAGTTAATAGTACAGTCGGCTCTATTTGAAAAGTTGAAAGAGAGAAACAAATGTTTCGAGGCCCATGTTAGCGTGTAGTTCAATGGTAAATTATTTATGGTTGATATTATTTCTTCAGGAGCTCTGAGCCCAGGAGGAGAGACAGTGGCCCCCGCATACATCGCCAAGTACAATCGATTCATCGACACCATCTTGATGAGAGTTAACAAAATCTTGAAGAAAAGCTACGACCCAGTGAACGTCCGTCTTCAAAGCCCGGTCGACACGAAGAAAAAAGGCCCGAAACCTGCCGCTACGAAGAAGAATAAGCCGAAAACCAAGCTGAAGACCAAGAGGCGACCTGTCAACAAGGAAACTCGAACCGATGAGTGAGTATAGAATTGAATTTTAAAATCTATATAAGACACACGTAACGGTAAGTACAACACTCTCATACAACAAATACCATGAAGTAGTTGTTGTACGTGAATTTTTACTGGTAAAATGTGATGAAATAGTGAGGAGATACAGGTGAGGTGAGGTGATGATAAACAGTCTTAAAGCGCCTTAAAAATGAAAACAGAGAAGCACAGCATGTGGCGTGTAGGAAATTGCGACTGGCAAGGAGAATATAACGATGCATTGATGGAAGCGAACTTACCACGAGTTAAAAGTTCCTTCAAATAAAAGGGTATGCAATTTTACTCTCCTCAACGCTAAATTAGTTGCTACCCTGGAAGGCGTTTTTGCGCTCTTAAGGAGATACAATGTCGCGTCGCAGGGAACATGATAAGCTCTTCAACAGCGCATTCGCGTTTTACTCAATTAAAGTTTCTCTTATAATAGTGATAGAATGTCTTCGTGGGAAATTGTAAGCACAAAATTACTTGAGTACAGTCATCGTAAATGAGCCAAGTCAGCAGAGAGGATTCAAATGCACATACATAGTTATGCAGTGTCAAATACAGGGTGAGCGAAAAGTCCCCGACCCCCCCTCTAACTTTTGAACGAATTGAGCTAGGGAAACGAAACTTTGGGGATGTTCCTATCTCAAAGGGGACCATCTTTTGGGGGGGTCAAAATTTTGGTCCCCCCCTCAGGGGGGGACGGGGGCCCCCCAACTTTTTTTTTTCAAATGGCAACCCCTATCTTGTGATACCTCATTCGAAAGAGCATAAAAAACTAAGAATTTTGGCGCAAACCGCAGATCAATATCTTAATTTTTGACCGAGTTATGATAGGTCAAAGGTCAACTTTGACCTATTTTCAAAAAATCATAACTCCGGTTCAAATTATCGTAAAGGAAAAAATAAAACGGGAAAATGTACCAAATTGTGTCCGCTTTTAAGTAAAAATTGCAAAAATCACTTCGATTTAATTTTAAGGGGGGGCTCGGACCCCCAAATACGTCAATTCAAAGGTCATTCAATTTTCCCGCGAAATAAGCCAATTTCCCCTGGATTTGCCGCCACATTATCTCAGTAAGGTCAAAATCAGTTCAACATTACGTTGGCAAGTCCCCAAATTTCGGGAAAAGTTAAAAAAAATGATATTTAAACGGTCAAATTTAATTACCTTAAATATCATTTTTTTTAACTTTTCCCGAAATTTGGGGACTTGCCAACGTAATGTTGAACTGATTTTGACCTTACTGAGATAATGTGGCGGCAAATCCAGGGGAAATTGGCTTATTTCGCGGGAAAATTGAATGACCTTTGAATTGACGTATTTGGGGGTCCGAGCCCCCCCTTAAAATTAAATCGAAGTGATTTTTGCAATTTTTACTTAAAAGCGGACACAATTTGGTACATTTTCCCGTTTTATTTTTTCCTTTACGATAATTTGAACCGGAGTTATGATTTTTTGAAAATAGGTCAAAGTTGACCTTTGACCTATCATAACTCGGTCAAAAATTAAGATATTGATCTGCGGTTTGCGCCAAAATTCTTAGTTTTTTATGCTCTTTCGAATGAGGTATCACAAGATAGGGGTTGCCATTTGAAAAAAAAAAGTTGGGGGGCCCCCGTCCCCCCCTGAGGGGGGGACCAAAATTTTGACCCCCCCAAAAGATGGTCCCCTTTGAGATAGGAACATCCCCAAAGTTTCGTTTCCCTAGCTCAATTCGTTCAAAAGTTAGAGGGGGGGTCGGGGACTTTTCGCTCACCCTGTATGTACGATACAGAGGAATCAAAGAAAGAAAAAAAAAACACTCAAGAATGATTCTTCAATAGCACATTCAAGCTTGAAGACAAAACATGGGAAATTTGTGACGAACTCCGTTAAAACTTGCGCTATCGCCATCCTTCAAACAATTCAGTTTAAATTAATTAATTATGCGAATTATAACTTGGAACTTTGATTCAGTGTTCCTGAGAGTGTTAGAAAGTATACAAACAAAACAACAAAAACCTACATCAAAAACTAAAAATCGATGTGTCATACAACGAACCAATTTTAAAGCTCTGCTGAACTGAATCAAGTTTCCATCTCAAGGCATTTCTTTCCTGACTCCATGAAATGTGTAATTTCCTTCCGAAAAATCCAACATAAGCCTAAAAAGTAGGTCCATTTCTGCTGAACTAATTCTATATGAATGCACGTCCGTGTAATACATTTTTATTAGCCAGACCGTGTATTCATTTTTTTCTTAATTTGTTGATGTTTCACTCAAGGCAGCAACTGAACCGCACCTCTCAGCAGTCTCAAACTTCGAATGCAGTATCGGACTCAGCCTCTTTAAAGGTAGAACCAAAGAATGACCAAGGCAGCAGTCTGCCTACCGATGGAACGACCTCTCCGCAACAAAACGTAGCCGCCTCCAACAGGAGACAACAAAGGAAACGAAAAGTAGTCAAAACAAAGGTAATTTCTCGAGTCTTTTTCACTTACACCTGCACGGAGATAATAACTTCTTGCGGGGGACCCGAAGTTGAGGTCATATGGATCTCTGAAATTTTCAGATCGCGTATCCGAAAACTTGAGGTCCAGCTGCCGAAGTACGGGTCAAACATTTGAAGTACTCCAGTATATACCGAAGGGTTCCAGCCCCTCATTTAGAGTAGGAAATAGTTCTTTGCGATTTACCTCCATTGCGTGCTTTCAGTGCAACGAGTCTCTGTATTGTGGTCAGAATAATCGTGCTGCGGCTTTAAAACGCCTTCATTTCCAAGTGATACTCAACGCTTCGGCATGAAATTAGTTTTCAACTGAGAGAGACAGAGATTATTTTTTGTTTCGAACATGATTTCGGCTAGGAGAGCCTTTATTTTAATTTACTACTCGTTAATTGCAATGAGCGTTAGATAATAGCTAGTTACTCTCTGAAACACCGAAGTATAGACTTTTGGAACTGTGATAAGCAAGAAAAGGGGAAGAGAAAGTGAGAATAGCCACGTCGACAGTGGCGTGGCGTGCTTTGCGATGTATCGATTGATCTGCCCTTTAAACCTACAGAAAAGGGTCGATAAACAGGGTGTTCACAACAAACACCCTAATAATCGATTATTTACCGTAGCTTCAAAAGGGGGAATATCGATAATCGATCATATCGTGGTATATAGAGCCTACTATCAGTTTTCTTTTTAGAGAAACGCCATGTAATAGAAAATATGATTTTCATGTAAAATGGTAACGTTTGTGTTAAAAAAACAAGTGTGTTATTTTCAGTCTTAATTTGTTGTTTCAGACGAAGGTGCAGATAGCGAGAAATAACCCAAGAGCAAAGGCCACCCTGTATGGTTTGTCATCTATGCGACGGGACGGTGACGTCACAGCTAATGTTATGCGCTCGCATACAACTGTGAGGGCGAAATTCTTGGTCGGTCCACTCACCCTCAAAGTAGAGAAAGAGGTAAATCCTGACAATTTTCGACAAGTTCATCAATTATTTTAAAAATGAAATTTTTTTCTGCAGAAGACTGTTTCTTCATTAAACCACCAAAAACTGTTGAACTAACCGTAATGAAGAAAAAAATTGAAACGGAAGTAATGTAATATAATAAAGTTAGTGGAATTAGTTTTATTTAAGTAGATAAAACATAAAACCTTATCCATTCAAGTTTTCTACAGATTAAAATATTTTCTGTCCTTTAATTTTTGTTTACTGTCAGCATCGATCAACCGATAGGTACCAAAAACTTGCATTATTATGTTGAATATTCCCAAATATTATTTCAAGTTCTCATTAACTAAGTAGTAATGTTAAATTCACAGCCCGCGATGTTAAAAATCATTGAGCTGAATTCGCTTTCACCGAGAGGAACATATACGACACAGCCGTTTAATGTGAAAAGCATTCTGCACTATGAAAACATCGATGCCATTTGACAGCTGTACATTCGCTTCATATGATTAAATGACGTTTTATTAAATGTATTCATACTGTCCCTTGTAAAACGTTCACAGTTTGGCCGCGGTGTAAAGAAAGAGTTGCGAAGTGCTACTGCAACGACCGCTGAACTGGTGGGCAAACTGAATCTTCGAGTTGTGCAGGGAGGAGCTGCAACCCTCCACTCAATCAGGGTCCTCCAGCCCAAACAGGTACGAAACTCCTTAGTTTTTTTCAAAAAACTCTGCTAAATAATTTTACAATCAAGTTAATGAAGTTAGTTGAGACATTTTGTGTTGTATTCAAGCAGATATTTTTAATTCCTTCTAATGACCCCACCAAGTTCCACCAAGAACCAACCGCTCGACACCAAGAAAATACTCCTTTTCGAGAGCGAGCACGGTACACTGTAGAATACGCGCAATGCATGAAGTATCCTGCACACTTGTAAGGCGCTGATATACTTTGCGCGCACCGTACTGTACGCGCAATGCATGAAGTATCCTGCACACTTGTAAGGCGCTGATATACTTTGAGCGCACCGCACTGCACGCGCAATACATGAAGTATCCTGCGATCTTTTAAGGCGCTCCTATGCGTTTTGACCCATGCGCGTGCCAGCCCCGCACCGCCGGTCGCTCTGGATTTGACGCGATTATTCAAACTTGCGCAATCAGCGGTTTTCAACTTAGGATTTTGAAGTTCGTTGGAATTATTGTCATTTCAAATGATGAAACATTTCATAAAACCCAACTAATTTGCTCCTCTTCATTTACATATTTTTATAAATAATTTTTTCTTGCCCAATAAGTTGCTCATCAATTAATGTTAGACGAATAAGAGTAGCGTTGACCTCCGAACTTAACTTTTGTCTTACCCAGCTACATTGCTTCGATTATTATCATTGTAGGTCTCTGAACATCTATATGTTGTCTCCAAATCCATTTAAATGGGCCTATTGCAAACTTCAGTCGGAGCAAAAAGGAGAGCTTTTCCTTACAGAAAATGACTAAAAAATTACGATGAGAGCATCGGGAAAGTCTGAAATACTGTTCTAACTTCACAGTCTGCAAAAGAAGTATGCGTCTTTTTAAGCTTTACGCTAGAAGAACAATACTACGGCATAGGTGAACATTCTGTAAGAGGAGTCTATCCACCCAATCCTTGCCACTATGATGCTACGCATTATTCAAAATGGCCGACGCCAACCCACAAAAATACACGTGACAAGATGGGATTTTATCATCTGGCGTGTTTATATTTACATTTTTTTCACGTTGATAAATAATCCTAAGCCGGGAATAATTCAATGGAACGATTCCTCTCACAAAATGTTCACCTGTGTGATTGTGAAATTAGGAGCGTATTTCAGACTTCCCCGATGCGCTCATCATGATTTTTGAGCCATTTTCTACAAGAAATAACTACTAGTTGGACGTATTTCTATCAAACTGAACTAAGCGCCGTTGGGGAAGGAAGGGAGAGGGGGGCTTGGATTGGCGAGCACTGGAAAAAAAAACCACATTCGATCTAGAGTCCAAACTCTTAAAAACATCGACAAGAAAAAGTACTCTTGATTCAATCAAAATCTAGCTTAAATCAAGAACCAAACCTCTTAATTTAAGCGGATTTCGTTTTGATTCAAGCAAAAATCCGATTGAATCAAGATTATTTTTTTCTTGTCAATGTTTTCAAGACTCTGGACTCTAGATCCAATGTGTTTTTTTTTTCCAGTGGGTGTTGCGGAACGCGATACTTGTTCCCTCGTTCCGTCCTATACTCGCGATGCTTTTCCATGGCGCTTATTTCCTTTTGACAGAACGCGCTATCCGGGATTCTCAAATCCTCAGAAGGAACTCAATTTGGCGCTCAGTTCCGTTTAACAGAAATACGTCCAGTTTTGCACTGGCTGAAGTTTGTAACAGGACCATTGCATCCATTTCCATCAAAGAATTCTAATATGTACGGGCGCATTTGTCGCTACATTTTGTTTGATAATGAGTTTCTGTTTCGTGGTCAGCAGGTGCGGATCGACACGGGAGCCCCGGAGGACAACGACCAAGACCAGACGCGGGAGTTCATGTGGAAGAGGTCATCCAACATCGCGCACCTCGTCGCCGAGAAACTCACCGCTGTGACCAGGTCCATGCTCCAGCCACCCCCGCAACAGATTCCCGCCGAACCCACCCCCATCCCTTTCGCCAAAGCCGCGTAGGCTAGACTAGCTTAAGAACCCACCCGGTGACTCCGAGTCAACTTAATTGTTATCCACGGTGATACATGAAGACTGGAAATTTAAAATATCCTCTATCATCACACAGAAAAATTAAAAAACTTCTTTCAAATTTTAAACAAAACTATTTAATTTTATGATTTGTTTTGCTCAAAAATGTGTTTTTCAGCTATAAAATAATGGTCTCAATGCTTTTCATCTTGTGAAAATAGATATTTTTTGACCTGACAAGATTTGTTTAGAGCCCTGAAAATTTTCTCTGCGTCTGAGACAAATTTTGTAACAAAGCTAAGAGACGTTTTTCAACTTTTGTTTTGTTTTTGCTCACTGCAGCTGTTGCTAGGATCGTGCAATTGGTTCCTCCCACCACAGGAATTTTGTTAAATGTTACAAAAGTTTCATAAAATTGCATATAGGACTTTTAAGGGTCGATTATGCAACGCACCAAAAAAAAAAACTCAAAGAAACTTTAAAATTTGTCCCATCATAATTTTACTTTATAAATTCAAAATTAAGTTTTGTATATTTCCCAACGTCTCGCCTATTGATGGCATCAAAAAATATAACGGGATTGTATTCTATACAATTTCATGAAACTTTGCATCATTGCAAGAATCTGATAACCAAAAAATGGACATTCTCATTTGACTATAACAGCCTGACTTTTAAAAAAATGCCTCAATCGAAAGCAAATGAAAGGAAGCGAGCTGAATGAGCGCAATCTTAGAATCACCTGATTTTACCTTGGATATTTTCGTTTTCAATGTTTACTCTTTTTTATAGAACGTATCATCGCATCGAGTCGTAATGGTCTTATTTTGGGGAGGAGGGACATTTTACCGCAGGATAGCTCGCATTTTACCTTTTCCTCAAAATTCAAAAACGGGTGGTGGCAAAGCTGTGACTTCAACTGTCCTCCTGAAGTATAATTTTTTTTTTAATCCGAAAAAGGTCCTTCGTCAGGACGGACAAGAGCACTGCTTTGTCACCATCTCTTATTTAATTTTCAAAAAAAAATATCAAAAGCGAGCCTCACTATTCTGTGGTTGAAATCAATTTTAAGAGCGAGCTTGTATTTTAATTCAAGTTTGTATGATCTTCTCTGGAGGATGTTTTGATGAATTGACAAAATATATCATTGCATCATTACTCAAGAAAGGCTTAATTTTTATGTAATATTTCTCCCTTTTTTATTTTTGTAAATTGTTGAGACGATGATTGCCGGTTACAAAACTTTGCCGTAAGATACTTAAAAAATGATTACATCAAATCAAACGCTCCGAGACAGCATCGAAGGTTGAACATACTTCGTTTGATTTAAACTGAGGCCATTACGACTGATACCAACAATAAGTTTGTCTCAGTCATCAGTGTTTAATGCTCAATATTGTGTTAATTCTCTGGTCTAGAAAACAGATATTGTGAAAACAAATTATAATATAGACCCTAGGAAATGTGTGATTTGTACATTTTATAAATACGCTAATTTATTTGTAAATTATTTCTGTTACTTTTAATTTATAACTCTGCGTTTCCTTAATTTATTTTCTCTTTCTCTCATCCACATAAATTTTTCTCAGGAATGTTGTAATTTTACATGTAACATCTTCAACGACCTCTTTCATCCATATTTTTTTATTCGATTTTTTTTAGATTAGTTAATTTATTGTCTTCAGGAACAAATCTCAACTGCTATCTGTCAAACTGCTATCTTTTACGCATATATAAGTTATGAATGCAAAAACTATGTATGTATGTGCCCATAGAACAGAGTTTCCGATTTCATCCGCCACTAAATGCAACTTGCATTGTTACTGCCTGTAAAAGCTTTAATGATAATAAATGTTCTTCTTTTCGAAAGATTTTCTAAATTTCAATTACTCAAATCCCGATTTTTCGATCAGACTTGTCGAAAATCATTCCTGTGTAGCTACGAGGACCGAAGGTGCAATCCCGTTTGCTTGCTTGATCAAGAGATGAGCAAAATAAGGTATCTATGAATTTGTGCTCAGCATCTATTCAAAAATTCAGCATTCCATCCGATATACAAGCTCTTTCCCAAAAAATCAATCTAACGTCCAATTACAATGTCTAGCTCAGTGACTTTCCGCCTACGAGATTTTCCTCATTTTGAATCCCATGCCTAGACCTTCTGCAGTTCAAGGATCACCGGTTTCCGGCTCAAGGATTCCCTTCTTTTCCGCGAGATCGCGCGCCGTGTCATTAGTTGAACGTTGTTTTAGAGTACTTTGGCACCGTGCCGTAGGCGCATACACCAGCGGCGCTTAGCAGGGTAATTACTTTGTTATTATTGGTCTTCACACGGTTGCCGTGTAGCGACACTGTAATGTAAGAATGTAAGTGTCTGAAATAGTGCACCACGTTACTCATCTCCTCTTCAGAGTTTTTTTCGAAGAAAACAATTGACAGAACAGTGAGTGAGTGGCAAATTTATACATGATTGAAAAAAACATCACGATCCTGCGAAATTTCCTTGTCAATATGCCATCATCGACCACGGCGTACCCTTTTGTCACAAGCAGCGTCATGGGGGGATGTAATTAGTGGCGTCTTCATTGGTAGCATTGGTTTGAGCCCGGTTTTCATGTAATTTCTCATCAATAAGTTAGGATGAGCACTAGCTGCATTTTATTAATTAATTTTTATAGAAAACCAGCATCAATAGAATTTTCCTCTATGAATGTCCAATTTTCCATTTTACGAATATTTAATAAACATCACGATAAAATAAATCTGGCAACCATTACTATGAGCTTCCCGCGAACAATCCGTTCGTTAATTATTTCGCTCCGCAAGTGAGCAATAAAGACGTAGACGATACTCAATCATTTCATGCAATAAGATCGCGTGTGAAAATTTGTTGTATCTAAAATTCTGACAACGCTTTTTTGCTTACGTTTTCCCGTTTTGCGGTATAATTTGCTGATGTAAAATCGAATGCAAGGATTTACCAGCATAACTTGGCAATAGTTATAGTTGTCTAAATTCATTATAATCATAGTTTGTTCGTTCACACTTAAGAGGAATGGTTGCTCAGGGGGGGAAACTCTGAGTTTTAATCGCATGGTTTTTCCGAGGTTTGTTATTGTGTGAACGCATCAGTTCGAAATTTGAGCACCAAAGATACGATGCTTCCGTGCTTTGGTTTGAGGGAAAAGAAAGACTTTTAAAAGTGCACGAGAGAAATTTTTATTTATTGGTGAATGAAGTGCGGTTATCTTTACAATAGTTGTGGGAAATTTCTCACGGAGAGACTCCAGCATTGATTGACAACGAGTTTCTTGTACACATCGATTTTCCAGAGAAACTTTTGGTTGCTTTGTCAGTGGACATGAACAGTAAGTTAAATTAACTCAGTAGCTAATTTTTTAATTGTTCAACCAAAACCTACTCCCATAATAAATATATTTTGCCCAAGTAATAATGTTGGGTTATACATGGGTTGCATTTTGCAAAAAGGAAACAAGAGCATGACGACGTTTCTAGAATTGTGCAAGTTACATTCTTTGCAATACATTTCTGAAATCATACAAAAAATGTTTACTATGGTAATTTTCGTCTTGAATTTATAGTTTATTGATATTAAAGATAAAACTTGTTTACATGATCAGTTTACATTTACAACGTAAAAAAAGTTGCACAATCTTAGCAACATTGAAGTAATCTTAGTCCCTCTATGCAAAATGCAATCCACATGGCCTGCTAGATGGGGACAAAAGGTGCGGTAAATCTCACCTTAGCCTGCTTGGTTTTGAACCCAGACCGACTTTTGGGTGGAGATGATTGAAGATCTGATAACTTTTACTCTTGTCCCTGAGTATTTAACGAAAGCATAGAAATAGAAATAGATGTGAATGAAACAAGATTTCTCATCTTACCTCGGAAAAATTGTGGTAGATTTTAAAGTGCTCAAATAGGTTGAACCACATGCAATGTACAATGAAAAACTTGCAATGCCACAAATTAAAGTGTGAATGTTTTTTATCTCAATATCGGTGATGAGGAAACGTGTAACTGCGCATGCGCTGGAGTGTATTCTCAGCGGTAATCGTGATCACCTGACATCAAGTCGAAGCGATACTATTGAAGGCGCTCTGAGCAACTATTCCGCCACAGAGGTATTGCACAGTATCAGACGAAAATGAAGGCGCACTGCCGTGCGTAAATTGACTGAGTATAGTTTTCCATTGCGTAGAGTTCCACTGATCCTAGGATATGCGGCTCATGTTCGATCCATTTTTAAGAAACTCGGTATCAGGTGGCATTTTTTGACGGAGAACTTGAATTTCAACTCAAATTTTTAAAAGTCGAAAATCTAAGACGGTTGACGTAACCTTAAATGCCATCTCGGCACCTTTTCGGTCAATCTTAGTGAAGTTCGGTAACACGGGGTATTTTTGGACAGGAAACTCGGAATTTTAGTCAAATTTTCAATTTTCGAAAATCCAATATGGCGGACGTGGCTTAAAATGCTATTTTGACGCCTCCAAAACTATCCAACTTGTCAATTGTGGTATCTATTATTTTCTGTCAAGTTTTAAAACCTACGTACTCTCAGCTTATTTATACCTCGCAATATCGGCACTCTTCACTAGACAGTTCCTTACGATATAAACATGATCATGTTAAGTAATGGAGATACGTCGATGTAGAGATTAGCCATAAATATTAAAACTTCCGATGATGTATACATTTCTTTCGCTTGTAGGATTCCTGCTGCAGCTTTGAAGCCAGGATACAGCCAGTTTTATACCTCTGAAAATTCAACCGATCCGAAACAACCTAAGCATTAAATTTGAGTCCAACACGAAGATGCTCCTGCACGTTCTAGTTCTCTTAGCGTCCGCTTGGAGCGCTCTAGGCTCCGATTGCTCCTGGCAGGGCATCCCATGGTGCGGACTCATTGGCTCCTGCGGCAAGGACCACTACATGCGAACAGGATTCAACCACGGGAGCTGCATCCTCCAGGTCACCAGATACTGTTGCCCGAAGAGCGACGGCGACGACGTCCAGGACGTGATCCTCTGCGAGCACGACCAGTTCAACGGCGACTGCATCGTGACGTCGCTGACGGGCAACAAGAAGTGCCTCAATGTCGAGAAGAGCGATTGGGCGTCATCGGTGAACACGCTCGGCAAGTGCGTCCGACTCTACGAGCACGAAAACTGCGAAGGGAAGTCTAAGGCGTATTATCCGGGGAGCTTCGGACACGACAACCTGTGGGAGATGAACGATTTGGTGACGTCAGTCGGGTACTGCTACGACCACGACCAGGCCAAGGAGGGCTGCGATCGAGCCAAGCGGCAGATAGGTAAGTTCGAAATAGACTCATCCTGCCAGACTTGTGGAGTAAGCATGTCGAATATGGATGGTTCCAACCACGACAATAGTTTTGTGTAGTCAGTAGTGTTAGACCATTACAATTTTCTCATTAACGAACCCAAATTCTAACTTTCACAAGGGATTACACACTGATTGGTCACCGTGAAGAGTATGAATTACAACAAAAAAGAATTTTATGATTTTGACAAACTTTATGGTAGGTAGGTAGGTAGGAATTTTATTTTTTTTTATTCTACAAAAGAGTTTACAAAGAGTATACAAAATGAAAATTACATGCGAAAATGACAATAAATTGGCAGGGATATTAAGACAAATTTAAGATTCTACAGCAGAAAAACATGAGGACATTAAGACAGCAGATCAGGCCCAAAAGAGTGTGATAAAATAGAAGACTTTAAATGAAGTCAGCCAATGATTAGAGAGCATGTAGGAAGACTGGAGGTAGTGTAGGTTAAGGCATTAAACAAAGCGTAGAGAGACATTTAGAGCCAGAAAGTAAAGTCTGAGAGAGCTAAGTAAGGACCTTAATTTGATGTAGAAGACTGCCCGGCTGCACCTTTCGGTATATCAACAGGTAGGTAGGTAGGGGCATACCTTAGAATGTGCATAAACAACAACATATTTTCTTCCTATCTTAAAGTTACTTAGTGTTGCTTAGTTTAAAGAAAATAAGACATCATGAAGAAATTAGGCAATGTCTGATTTACTCGAGCTGAATCTAGCTAAATCCGTCCATTTATTCGCGTATCAAACGATGGGCAATGCTAATAACGCCTTGATGCAACTATTCGTACTTAATGGATGTCCATATTGCCTATACAGTGAAATGAGGGCGTTTTGGTCACGGTGCATTGACGCGACGCCCTCGGCCTCCTGCAGCCGGTAGCCAGGAAGCTCATTTTTTATCATAACAACTGAACGCAACTATTTTTGCTTAATAGATTTTTATTGGGGGGCACGCCCCCTGGCCGCTTCGTGTTACTTCTGGTTAGTATAGGTAGTTATACAGCCAACACAAATTTTGTGTTGAATTTGGTACGGTTTGCGGTGAATTTAGCGCAGGAAAAAATTGAGAGACTGGGAAAATGATGCATTTCTCCGATTGCGACGTTGGTATTCACCATTCATTTTTTATTGAATTCCTTCAAGAAAACCAGGTGACACTTTCTCGTGAAATCATCAATCTAAGGCTAGGGTTATTTTGTGTTTTACCTCTCGTATTAACCAAACTTTTGTGTTGAAATCTCTCTCTGTGTAGGAATCCTGAAGAGAATTACAGCTGTCTCGAGGAGACATCCCCCTGTACCTTCTTCTTTTTTGACACTCTTCAGTTTGACTTAGAAGTGAACACTTTGGAGACTTAAATGCAGCTGTAGAAAAGTAAACCAATTCTTGGCGTGATAACTCCCTATTCGTCCAGTCTGGATGACCATGATAGCCATTTCGGAAAATATTCTCTTTTTCAACACCTCAGTGAGTTGAGAAACACACAGGGAGGCTTGGAGACTTAAACGCAGCGATAGAAAAGTAAACCAATCCATGAAGTGACAGTCCGCTTTTCGTCCAGTCTTAGTGACCATGATAGCCATTTCGGAAAACATTCTCTTTTCCAACACCTCAATGAGTTAGGGAGCACACAGGGAACCTTGGAGACTTAAACGCAGCGATAGAAAATGAAAAAAATTCATGATGCGACAATTCTATTCGTCAACTCCATTTTCACAACAGAAGGAACTAAGTTCCATGGCAAATGACTAAACTTTTGTATTGAAATTTCTCTCTGTGTAGGAGTCCTGAGGAGAATTACAGCTGTCTCGAGGAGACATTTGCCTGTGCCTTTTTTCCCCTGTGCCTTCTTCTTTTTTGACACTCTTCAGTTTAACTTAGAAAGTAAACACTTTGGAGACTTAAATGCAGCTGTAGAAAAGTAAACCATTTCTTGACGTGATAACTCCATATTCGTCCAGTCTGGATGACCATGATAGCCATTTCGGAAAACGTTCTCTTTTCCAACACCTCTAACGAGTTAGGAGGCACACAGGGAAGCTTGGAGACTTAAACGCAGGGATAGAAAAGTAACCCCATTCATGACGCGACAATTCTATTCGTCTACTCCATTTTCAACAGACGGAACTAAGTTCCATGGCAAATGACCAAACTTTTGAAATTTTTGTTTGTGTGGACGCAGGTGGAGGCGGATGCCAATGGGCGGCGGACGTGCTGACGGTGGGCTTCCTGCCGTGGCTGCGGCGGATCCAGAACCCGAACCCGGACTCAGCGGCGCGGTGGTGGCAGATCGGGCACAACGACCGGGTGGAGTCGATGGAGGCGGTGATCGAGCGGCGGCACCTGGGCAGGGGCACGGACACGAACCCGGCGACGCGGGACTTCGCCCAGCAGATGGGCCGCTCCAACGACGACGCCGGGCACATCCTCGCCTCCCGCCTCGGCGGACTCGGCAACGACACGGCCAACATCTTCCCGCAGAGCCGCAACATCAACCGCGGGGTCTGGGCCCAGGCCGAGGCCGACGTCGCCAACGCCGTCCAAAACCGCGGCAGGGTCAGGTACACCGTCAACCTCGAGTACGACGGCCACTACGAGACCAGGCCCTTCAAGATTGTCTACAGGGTCGTCGATGATACCACCGGGGAGGTCCTCTTCCTCAACGACTTGGTCAATCCCTAGTCGCCCTCTGCCTATCAGCCAAGAGATAAGTAAATGGACGTCTTTCTTCTAAAAGGAACTTCAGCAGCCTGATTGTTGAAATTCTGTGGTTGTCGGATAGACATGGATTACATAGGTTAAAAGGCGGAGCGTGATTGGTCGGCTATGTCTAGTCTAATCGCTGCTTTATCGTGCCTTTGTCAAGTTGAATGGACGACATACTGTCGGAAACTTAAGAGATGCCTTTAACTTGTCGAGAGTTCCACTCGTCATAGGCACGATAAAGCAGCGATAAGACATAGCCGACCAATCACGCTCCGCCTTTTAACCTGTGTCACCTATGTCTACCGGATAAACACAAAATTTCAATAATCAGCCTGCAGACGTTTGGGAAAGATGGGGTGTCCTCGTGCAAGCAGCATAACGACGGTGTAAGTCGGCAATCACATACCTCGGTTTGCGACGTCGCGTCGCAGACTTCCGCATACTCTATTTTTTAAACGGAAAACTACTCAACGGCACATTCTTCAAAACTGCCGTGATTTTTCTTCTCCAAGAGAGGAAAATTCTGCAAAAACTTCAAGGAAGGATGTCAATTTGTTCTCCTTTAAAAAAATAACGAAGAGGCGGAGATTTTCAGACACCGCAAACGAGATATGTGACTGCGGACTTACGCCCTCTCGATAAGAAAAATGGAAAAAAGGGAATTGCAATTAAATAAAAAAGAGCTTAGCGCCAAAATATGCGGTTACAGGACGAGTTGTCAACGATTTTTTGTCCGCGCACCTGTTTTTTCCAGTAATTTTCGTCCACGCGTTTTTTTGGCACGGGAGTTTTGGTCCACGTGCCAGTTGAGACCCTAAGTTAATTGGCCCACATGTAAATACAAACGACAATTGCTCACGACGTTTTTGGGTGAAAATGTATAATGTCTTGGAAGAATGAGGGTTTGCTTCTTTTTTTGTTTTGTCTGTTTGGTCCAACGGAGAATAATATATAGTTGAGAATTTTGGTAAAAATGGGGGAGCGTCAATTCCATGAGACAAAATTCACCAAAACTCTCTGCACCTCTTTGGTGTAACAGGACTTAGTAATTATCTTTCAAGAAATTCCCACCTTGTCATACCTGAACCGGATAAACCTCTATATTTGCCTCAGCTAAAGGCTCTTAGATTTTTCCTGTGTTCGATAAGTATCTTGATTTATTTTGCGAGGAAAGATCTGTACTTTTAAAGGATGCCTGTCATTCTTAATACGTTCGATTTCGTATGATACTGTGCAACACCTCGGTTGTGAAATAGTTGCTTCAGGAGCCGCCGCACGGCGGGCAATGACGCATTGGCGCCTACAAACCTGAGTGGATACTTCAAGCATTGTGCAATGCGTGAAGTATCCACTTAGGTTTGTAGGCGCCAGTGAGCCTCTGGCGCTGGCCTCGCGCTGCTAACTGATGAGCCGTGAGTATGTGACAAGAGCGCTGTGGACAGGGCTCATGAGCTAAAGAGCGTTCCCGTCCCCGTCGTCGCCACTGACGTCACTGGCGCTTTATACCTCTCATTCATTCTTACGGCCCTCGACAAACGAGCACACTCCTTCGTTCTGGCCCACCTCTAGTTCCGTTCAGCAGAAATAAAATCCGGGGATTAGGTACCTTGAAATTTATAAAATTAATTCGAATATTAATTCTATTTTTTGCTGATGATGAGAGAAGGATTAGAAAGACTGAAAAAAAGAGAAGATGTGGGTAAATGCATGATCACCAGATTTATTACGACATTGAAAAAAATGGAAGAAAAGTAAAGATGATGATTTAACAACAATTTTAGAGAAAGTATTTAGTTTTAATTGGTAATAAAACATAAAAACATTTAAGTCAGGCTTTTCCACAGGGTTGAATTGTACATGCTATTGAGTTATGATACACAGTTTGAAAATTGATGAATTAAATTAATGACTAGCAATAAACGAAATAATTCAAATGCACTTGCAACACTGGAAAATAGAGCTTAGCCAAGAGATGCTGATGAAAATGTAAGATGGCTTTTCACTGCTCTATGAAATGAGAGTAGGTATACAACGAATGTAAACTAATTAAAAAAGAGGAGAGGGAAAAAAAATTAACTTGGGAAGTCAATAGTTTTTTAAAAGTTGGAAAAAGTGATTTTGGGCCCTTTCATTCTAATGCTCATTCTACAAAATGATGCAACTTCTACAGCTTTTTGACAGTAATGTCAACAAACCAATATGCTCTGAACTTTAAGTATAAATGTATCAAGTAGCACAGGTTGCAAAAATTTGCAATTATAAGGTGAACTTATTGCTGTTGTATTGGAATGTTGTGTGTGTTGCCTGCTGTCTATGTGTTGGGAAAAGGAGCTCTTTTTATTGAACTTCGTTGCAGTAAAACTGAAGAAGCTGCGATTTTTTATGCCGTTCTAATTGCATATTATTTTCATCTCTTCATCATTTCATTGATTGTTTAAAATTCACATTTATTGACCAAATGATAGACAAAAATTGAAATTTGACAGTAAAAAAATGCAACCTAGGTTTACTAAATTGCAAAATTATTTAAATAATTTTGATGCACCGTGTGTTACTTACTTGAGGTGTCTGTGCGTTCAAAATTGGCAGTGACAGCTTAACTATAAACCCTACTCAACACCGAGCAAGAGCTCCGGTTACAAATTTTTTCTTACTGATTAGTGATTGCATAGTATCAAAGAAAAAAGAACAGAAAGACCGTCCAAAATTATTAGAAATCAGTCTATCTTCCCATAGAAATGGTTATTTTAAAATGATGGTAACTGAGCGACTGAAATACTACAATCAATGGCTAAATGCAGAAATGCATATCTCACTTGCAACGTTTAAAAAACTCCAATTATGTTTTATTTTCATAAAGGAAAACTAATCAGTATTTGTCCATACAATTTTTAGTGATTTTGTGAGTATGCGTGAAAAATATTCATGGAAAATTTTAATAGAAACATTTGGTCTGTTTTTTTCTTTAAAAAAAAAAAAAAAATACAATAGGCACGAAGACTTACTTCTGTCACAATCTGAAAAAAGTATTTTTCAACTTATTTTTAGACATCAATATGAGGTTCCTTTGAGTCTTGAGTGGCGCAGAGCTTAAGGATGAAATTTTCAAACACACTCACAATTGAATCAATTTAAAATATTATTAATGGAAGGAGTCAGTCTTAAAGCACTGAATTTAAAACTACATATATATAAAAAAAAGGAGAACCTGATTAAAAAACAAGACCAAAAAAAAGGTGGACATATTCACAAATGTAAACAGATCAAACTTCATCGCTGCTGAAAATATATTTTAGAGACCCTGCGCTAAAAATCCAAGCGATAAAATCGTTCTAGCCAGAAGTTAAGTTCAGAGGTTTAGAGATGACTCAAATGATGATTGAACTTGTTGAGAATAAAATTGAATTGTTGATGAGTGTTGAAATAAGTACTTTGCTAGGCGAGTTTTTACAAATTAGGTCAACTCGTTGGTCGTCTGGAATTATTAGGCAAATCTGAGCGTCCATACCTAAAAGAATAAGGAAATAGTCGTACAGGGAAGACAGCAGCAAGGGGTCTCTGAAATATAGCGTATCTGCTGTAGTGTATGTGTGGCTGACATACAGTGTTTGTTTCAACTGTTAGCCAGATTATACAGGGAAAAAACTGGGCTTTAGTACAAGCTAACTAAACTGGGCGTATTAAAAGTTACCTGGCAAAATGCAAGTAAAATTTTGATCAAAAAATCTTTTGTTACGTATCAAAATATAGGTGTAAATTACTTTTCAAAGAACATTTCCACCGTATGAGTGGGTAGTTTTAAATAGAAAAAAAATTTAAATACTTCATCTTTTTCTTCAGCAATAGCTCTTCCAGAAAAACAAAAAATTAAAATCTCTAAAATTAAATTTGGCAGTTTGATTATATCTGAATAAACTAACAGCAAATAATAATAATAGTAAAAAAATTAAAAGCACAGTAACCTCAGACTATTATGAAATTCATCATGAAAGTATATAAAATTTTTTAAAGAAATTCTATTGAAGTTAAAACAATACGGATAATGGATAATTTTTTGAGAGTGTAATATTTGTACTTAGCACTTGTGTGGATAGCAAAAGTTGTAAAGAAGGAGATGAAGAATTTTGGTCACATTTTTCATTTTTTGCAAATTATTTGTGACATTGAACTACCTGAATATCAAGGAAATATTTTTAAAATTAATCTAAGGGTTGTGATCTAACAATTTGGCACGAGAAAAGAAAGCTACACTAGATGGCGTGTATTGTAACTCCTATCTGAGAATCTTGGTCATCTCTTACGCTTGTCATGACACATGGCTTGCACATCTATTATCTAGTTGATTGCCTAATTCTTAATTACTGAAAAAAAAGGAAATGTGTGATCAAAATGCAAAAGCACTACTCGGAAGGAAAAATTTAAGGATCTGTCACGGAAGGAGTTGAAGGATTTAGGATGCAATTGCATTAATCTTGCTGTGGATAGCAGAGTTGACTCAGTCTTTCTACTCGTTTTTCAAAATGCTCAATTCAAGCGTTACTCAATTAAAACTGAAAGTAAATAAAGAAACTAAATAAAAATGGTAGCAGTAACAGCATGTTTGAATTCACCATTCTACCAATAGCTACAACATTAATCAAGCATTCAAAATAATCAAAGATGACGTCCACAGAGAAAATAAGGAAAGAAAAAACATAAATTAAATCCTAATAACAATGAGAGTTAAGCTAAATTATAAATATTATGTGATGGTGTCCAGAAAGAAGTATCTACACGCATTTGTTTACAAATTTTACAATCCTGCCAGTTTGAATATCAAACTATCCATACATTCATTGTCATTTCAATGATTAATATTGCTAAATATTGGAGATATGAAAATTATAGCTACACTTTCATACAATTATATATGTAAATATATACATATTCATTTTTACAAATACTTGGCGCTCTGCACTAAAAAGATTTAGAAGTCCTGTTCAAAATCTGTATACAGGTTTAAAAAGAAAAATGAAAAATATTAATTCCTTTATCTGAAGCTAAGAACAAAATTCTTGCTAAAAATACTGAGCAAAGAAATGTTGTGTACCACTGAACAAACTTAATGACACAATACCAAGCTGAAACTATTGACTTAAGCCTCTGAGTGTTTGTGAATTTGACTTTCCTCCAGTCATTTTTCTCCATTTGACTAATCGATAGCAAATTAAAATAATATGTACATATATTATAAATAATATACAAAAATTGTACAAAAACATTGTGCTAAATTAAAAAGCTCCGTACTTCTAAAGTTTCTTATATGCTCATTAGCACGGTTGAAGGCTTTTTGTAACGATAGTCTAGCTGTCGAAAGATAGGAGGCAATACAATTTTTCTAAAAGTTTGTATATATTTGGAGGGCCTCTTAAACTTGTAGACGAGCCAGGCCCTTCTTGCCCTTCAAGATTTACATCTGTACAAAATAAAAAAATGAATTCTTTTTTATATGTACTCATAAATAGAAGACAAATGTAATGCCTTGAAATGCAACTAATTGACTCTACATTCAATATGATGGCTGAGTGCAAAAAATGCATAACTCAATTGCCACATTTCAAAATTTCCGATTATCTTTTACTTTCTTCAACGAAAAATCTTTCTTTGCAATTTTGTATGGTTTTTCTAGAATGAGTGAATAAATTCACAGATATAAGAGACAGCCAATAGAGACTGTGTTCTTTAAAGAAAAGAAAAGAAAAACCCATACATGAATGGAGACTTACTAAGTCGCAATCAAAGTTATACATTTTTCTTCTTCAGCCATTGATTAGCTAAAGTTAGAAGATTCAATTTAGAATCTAAAAAAGTTGACCTAGGAGAAAAAATTTTACCTAATAAGTAACAAATAATTTGCATGACATTAAGGTGGAGCAAACGTCACACGAAATATTTACTAAAAAAGAATGAGATCGTTTGGCAGATTTAAAAGAACGACAGCAAGCCTAAATATTCATATTCCCCTCCCACTTTGTTAGAAATTCCCCCATTTCTATAAATACGTCGTTTTCTGAAAGAAGACAGGGAACTTAATAGAATAAGAAGTTTTTGAATGAAGTTCTCCGTACACAATTTCACATGTTGCATCTCATGAGCCATCAGGTAAAAATACAATTCTAACTAAAGGATTTGTTCTGACAATTTTGATAGCTCTATTTGAGAAACTATTGCAAACGTCTTTCTGAAAATCTAAACATTCCCTCTTTCAAGATCAGGCTCCGACTGGCCGAGGTAACTCAACAACTGTCACAGCCTGGGGCTGCCCCTAATGCTGTCCCAACAAAATTTAGGATTGAGTGAAAAAGGACAGCAACACTCCCAACAGTGAGCTTACAGGCTCCTTGGAAATAGCAGAACGTCCTTCTTTCAGATATTTTCGGAAAAATTTGGACTACTTTTAGGGGAGGGGAAAGGAATATTCTTTTTTGGTATATTGTGGCAGGAAAGACAAGGAATGGATAACTTAAAATTGCCGCTCAGTGTGCACAAAAATGTGAAAATAATTCATGATAATTCAGACACCATTATGACCAGCAACCACATTGCTCCATTCCTCATACGCTAACAAATTGATTTTTGACTGATATCAATTTACCATTATGCTTGAAATTACAAATTATGTACCGACATGGAATATTTGGTTCTTTTCCTTTATTGCCAGACTTTTTTTCAAACTCTCACTTACAAAGACCCGATGATCCATCCGCTATCAGGTTAGTCGAATAAGCCAAGCTCTTCTTTGGTCCCCTCCCTTGGGGGTTAATCAGAGCCACAATCTGAAAACCGTTCAATTCATCAAATGGTAAAAAGATGAATGTTATATTGATTAAAAAAGAAAAAAAAATGGCCTTTGAGCCCAAAAATGCTCTTTTGGTCAGGCAGTGCTTCGAGCATACATTTTTGAGTATTTCGAGATATAGTAAAAATTCACTCTGATGTTTTCTTCCATTGACTGAGCTCGACTCTGGCACAAATCAGTCGAAACATCAGCAGCCAGAATAGTGCATTGTTGAAGTCATGAAGTTCATGCCACACCAGCTTCTAGAGGAAGATTACGGTGGTAAAGTATCGAGCTTTAAATCGTGTCGCAATAAGGACGGTAGTTGCATGCCCGTATCCACCTGCAGAGACATCCACACCCGCCCCCCCTAACAATTAGCTTCGGTTTTCCTGTACAGAAGTAATGTATCGATGCAGAAAAGTCGCCAATCACAGTTGTATGTAGAGTAGATCGATTGTAATGTTGTTTGACCTGTTGAATCTAAAGATATAACGTAAAGTATCAAGATTTTCATTTGCAGCGCAGTTGTAACAATCAGAGATAGTTTTTTCTAGAACTCGAACTTGTATAGATTAGTACTTGTTGAGTTGAGACTATAGAGTAATTGTGCGTTCTTGCCCTTCCAGCCCAAAAGGTTTCTTTCTATGCAATGTAATGATGATCTGAATATTATAACAGGGCTTCATCGAATGCTGTGGGTTTCCCTCTGTGTTCTCTAGATAAATAACTGACTATTTTGTATCGTGAGATTACATGACATATATTTATGCATCTGTAATATCACCAGACCCCTCATGCTATAGCTATACCGAACAGATGTCGCTCACGAAGTAATAATGAATTAGATTAGTCTTACATCAGCCTAGATTCTTGGTTTTCTGCTATAGAAATCATAGAATGTCTGTCAGAATAGGAGCCATTCAGTCAATCCATCTGAAAGCTAAAAACGAGCATACCACCCGTTGTGACAATAAGACTCTAGAGAGTATACCACCACAACTGTATATAGCCCGTACAGAGCATAATTGTAAAGATACAGTATGGAGCAGTCTCTAAGTTTATTGAGTGATAGCTGTCACAGATGTCATGATATTCTCATAAGGTAGCTATATTACCGAATTTGTATCTAATCATGTAAAGTGGTTGAGAGTGCTTTATACAGAATGATCCTGCAAGAGCCAGAAGCGATAGCATGTCTCTGGCAATCACGCTGCCTGATTCATCGTGAATGCGTATACATATGCTCAAGAGATTATCTTAAGGTGAGTCCATGAGCTGAGTGTCTTTTGTATATCACCTGCGCTTCACGGAGTAACTATGAAGTGACTAACGACCCCTCGGATCTCTTCCTTTGACCTGTATCTATATAGCAACAGCCACTTACGCTCCTGCCACAATATATGTAGAATCAAAAAACTAAACTGGACAACGCCTAATCACGCGGTCGCGTGTACTAGGCGGTGGTGATGGACGTAACTCCTTTCAATTGAGGACGTATCTGAGTTGTGATAGATGACGAAGATTATCTATCATGGCATGAATGAGTTGTGTCCAAGTGCAGCAGCTCGTAGCATCGACAGTCTTCCTACGATATGAATGACAGCTTACACACTCAGCAGTTGCCAGTGAAAAGTATTATCAATGCTAGATATCCTTTATCCGCAACACTATAGATAAGACAATTGACTCCGTAAGTAACTACGCTCTCAGTAAAACGCACTCAAGCTTCATAATGTCTGCTCGCTCTAATGCAATATGTCCGGTGCTCGTGCCACATAGAGTTGTCCGATTTGTGGTACTAAGAGCTGAAACACTAGTTCATCACTGAGCGCGCGCCCTGAAAATGCAGAACATCTCGAAACTATGCGTTAATCCCTTTGTACAACCATGCCCTTAGCCTCCTCCTGTACCTAGTTTCTACCTGGCTGAACTGAGAGTACAATATGCTCAAAATTATGCAGACATCTGTGTGAGAAAGTTTGGACAAATGACTCTTCAGTCTACTATATCAATCTAGAATTTTTTTGTGCATGAGGCTTAGCGCTGTGGCCGTGTCACTCATGTAGAGGGCAAGAGATTCTGATGTCGTTGTAGTTTCGTTATAGTCTGTCGCAAAGAATCATTAAATGAGTTCGCGTGTACACATCTATGAGTAGCGATGCAAAATTGATAGGATATGAAATGGTCTACATACGCTTATATGCTGTTGGATGGAATCTGTTTCATGCCTTGCCTAGTGCCCCCCCGCCTGCCCCTCCCTCCCCCCCCCCCCACATGGCACTGCATCTGTCGAGCATGTGATTGCTATAGAGCCTCAAATATCACCCTCGTCCCCCCGCACACCCCCCCCCCCCCTCCCCCCCGAAGACACTGCGCCATACAGTACAACACTCAATATGTTCAGAGTATGGAACTCGACATAACAAGTTAGAATAAGCAAGGCCATGATGAACTCTATCTGGTCTAAGCTCCGCATGGACAAAGTACAGGAGAGCATTAGCCGAACTTAGTATGGAGCATACTATTGTAGTACAGTCCTCTATATGGTAGTGCGCAATGTTGTTCCGACTAGCGTATGCACTGGCAAGTGTGTCTTTGCTTGTGTCAGGCTCGCTCAATTGCTCAGATCCACGTATTCTTGCTGATTGGAACGAAAATAGCTCTAGACTATGCCTCAGATGCGAGACAGAACTAGCTATCTAACGCTTCCATCAGATTTGCTACTATCAAGGCTGAGGGACTAATAATGGTCGCATCGTAAAGGTAAGGATCTACACACAGAAGTAATAAATAAATCTGTAGTTGTTTCTCATCATTGAAAGATTCAACCTCGATGCCACTATCGACCGATGAACCTGTAGGTTTGCAGTGTTCTTGGTAGACTGTTGAAAAGTACGTATGGAACTCAATGAAAGGGAATCATCTTTAAAAACAAGGAAAACTTCCTATCATCTGCTACACTAAACTTACGAGAAGTATGAACTAAAAATAACAATGTATGGTCTGTATATTGACTCAGCGCAAATGATCTAAGATAGTACTCAGTTCAGTGCAACTAGTTAAAAGAAAAGACGTAAACACTTTCTGCCTCCCAATATCCGTTCCCAGAGAAAAACTCAGTTTTTTCCTTAAAAAAGAAAAAAAAAAACTAAGAAACGTAGATAATATTGTTTTAATTCTGGTCATTGTTTTATTTTATTTTATTTTAGGAGTGAAGTTTCATGATATACATAAGAATCAGAAACAATCTATAAATTCACTTTAGAGCATTTAGAGTGTCCCCTCCTCCCGATGCCCTACTCTTTGTACATCCAGTCGCAACTGTCCAATTTAAAGTATCATCGAGACTAATCACGGCGTGTGCCTGATCATAATCTCTCGCTTGTTACGCTATCCTAGAGGTAATTTGACAACTTTTTTCATAACACCATGTTTGAAGCTTAAATTGCCACTCTTCCAAATGTCTGCAATGTGAACGGTAGTACCTTAAAATGCCGCCAAATAGAGTGGAACCCCAAAAATAAAAAGGTAAAAAATAGATGAATGTGCATGAGTTTTGCCTGCTACATGTGATCAAAGCACATCTGAATCTGTATTCATGAGTTGTATCTGTTGTCTCCTCTCATGAACTTCCTATCTCAATAATTTTATGCTTTTGTATGCAGAAAAAAAAATGGTGACATTCTATCCTTTTTTTAAAAAAAAATCTCAGTACATTTAACCAGAGAACAACTGTTTTGAGTTCACCGCGTTCAGAAATACTTTATTTTAAATTCACATCAAAAAAAGCATAGAAAAACATGGCTGTTATTACTTATCGCAGGGATTTTTTTTTCTGTCAATTTTTTAAAAATCAAATAAAAAAAAAATTCTTCCATAATTTGTAGCCATTGATAGCTTGAGTCTAACAAATCAAACTGTTTTATGATGGACTCACTAGTTTTGGTGTTAATATGCTCTATACCTATCATCTGAGTACATTAGCTTTGTCAATCTAGCGTTACTTGCTGTGCTTTACTAACCCTTATGGCAACATCGCGCTCGGTGAGTGTTATACTTTGTTCACTGAGTGTAATCTTTTCATGTATAGAAGTTAAAAGTGCTCTAAATATCAAGGTTACAACAACCGTTGGTCAACGCTGCCTCTAAGAAATTTAATACCGAAAAGTAAAGTAAACATCGAAGTCAAAGCCAAGTCGTTTTTTTTTTGCTTTTTTTTTATTCTTAGTATCAGTACAAACTGTCACCGACTTGTTAAGGAGGAAAAAATAGGTATCTCAATTAATTGTGAGATAGATATGTATAGAACAGTACTTTAGTCCTTTGTTAACTGATAGTTGTTGTGCCAATCTATGTCAGACTCTCCTGGTTTTGTATGATAAAGTTTGCATTCTGAAATTGGTGGCGTTGATTAGTGATTGTATGTTGTTTAAACAGAAGCCTCGCTGAAGAAATTTTGTGATAGTGGATGAGGAAATTTTCGATCATTCATCACAATAAATAATCCTCTATGTTTTTTTCTATTTTTCGAAATAAAGTCGCAACCAGCAGATACAGAGTTTTGTGTCTCGCGTCGCTTTGGCATGTCATCTTACTACACAAAGTAAGAATGTGCTGTACCATGTGCCGCTTTGCTTATTGCAAGGGTCTTTACTACTCATTTATACTATCTCATTCACTAAGCCCGATCAAGTTAACCAGATTAATATAATTTGTTATAATGTTTTCTAACTTTTTACACAGACACTTATTACAATACTCCTCTAAAACTCACTGATAAATTATTCCAACTTCAATGCAAATTTTAATTCCAGCGGCCTTCGATTGTGATTAAAAGTATGTCTCTACTTAGAGTAAACAAGTAGCCCAGCCCCCCCCCCCCCCCCCCCCCCCCCCCCCCCCCCCCCCCCCCCCCCCGGTGACAGAGCAGTTTGTCTGTTCAGCCAATCAGCACTCGAGTTCATATAAATGGTCTAATGATAATCTGCAGAACGAACATCTACTCAGACTATTCATGATCTTTTTTGGGACTTAACAGAAACTCAACGGAACCTACATCCCAGTTCAGTGGTAGCTTTTATTTCTTCGCCTGTTCATAGTGCTAATTTATGTTAAAAAGGTTGAGGAAAAATTGCGAGAAACAAGAAAGTGAGAGTCGTTATAATCAGCTTGAGTGACAATTCATCTCATGGTTTCTTGCTTCATTTAACGATACAAAATTTATTAATCATAACACTTTCTTCTTTCATTTAAAAAAATCAGTTATATTTGAACAAACGAGCTATTAACGGTGACCTAAAAGTCGTAGAGCTCGATGCTGTGATCCTGGAACTAAGGAGTAAATATTGATCGATCTTGGTCTCATTTTATAAGTTAGGCTTAAATTTCTCTTTTCGGTTGTTGAAGCCGAGAATCTTTTTATTTGATAATACGAAGATTGATCAGGGTTTATGAAGTTTTGAAATGGAGAGATACAGCTCCTCTGCTTTCCCAACATGTTTTTCACAATTATTTTTTCTCAAGCTGCGATGTAAGCTTTAAAATGATGACTAAGTACGCTAGCAGTTGTTCATAGAATTATATTAGCCTGCCCCTCTCCTCTGCCTTCTCCCCTCCAACTCTATTGACGAAACTACAAGAAGAAATATTAGAAGTTTTCGATTTTGAACAGCGTAAACTGTTCATTTAGTTGTGTCTCATAAAAACTATTTGACGAGTCACAGTTTTTATGACCTTGTCTTTCCATCATTTTGGTTTCAGAGTAGAAGGTGGTTTAAAAACGCGAGAGATACGCGTTTAAGAGAACTGTGAACATAATATCTTTGACATCCATTATGTCTGTGAGTTTCTAACAATATAGGAGGATCTGTGGTGATAAGAGTGGAAACTCGTTAAATATATATTCACTGCCTTTAGAATTGTTGGTATGATATATGCTCCTTCAGAAAGTGTCAATAAGTCACAGCTCTGAATGCTATTTCAGAATTCGTTTCCAATTTTGGTATAGTCGCAATAATTTTTTAAATAGAATAAAAGTGGTAATAATGATTTATAGCTTCAAGATTGCATTTTACGTATTATGGTATATTTCAACTCCTTAACGGGTATCCATCTTCTCATATTGCTCCTCAATACACCTCATGTGTGAAAAATCGAAGAAAGCGTAATCTGTAGACTTTTCTGCAAAGTTGCATCTAAATTTTCATGCTATGACAGTCATTCTACTTTTCATAATACAGCCCTTACATTGTCGTTAATTATATACTCCTGTATATTAGGCAAATGTGCGATATTCATTCAAAGAGACAATTATGACAGTTTAAACTCCTTGTAACTGAAGGAAGATCTGCGAAAGTTGCAATAATTTTCTGTTTTTATGCAATTCAGTCGTTGTACTATTCTATTATTTTTCTTGAACAAACTATTGAAATGCATGTCACCATACACAACCTTCCCATTGTTTCTGTGTGCAAAACAGTGATTACTCTTTAGGCTATCTATTCCAAGTTGTGGAAGTCAAAATGTGATGAGCATGTGGGACTGCAACACTACAACTCAACTGGTGCCAAGGCCAATGTTACAGAATATCACGATAAACCAGTCGCCTTTAGGAGAAGTGTTATTAAGAAAAAAATTTCAGAAGAGGAAAGTAAAGTGAGCCACAGCCTCCTTGGTAAACCAATTAGTAAAAGCAAAGAAAATTAAGAGAGAATCCACACGTCTCCGCTCTGAATCCTCTTTATTTGAAATGTATTGTGATCGAGGTGTGTCCGCCCCCATGATCTATGACATTACTTTTTAACCTATCCCATGGAAAAAAAGTATCCTTCATGCTATAGATGGACAAACCTTTACCTTGCAGAGCTGCAGTTTGTTTCAACTTGGTGAAAATCAAGTTCAAGTGTTTGACTGAAATTCTCCTTTTCTCAGAGTATTTCTTGTTATGTCATCGAAAAATATTTACAAGTGTATATTTTAACCGTGATTTTTATGATCCACCGCAGAGGCTTACAGATACATGTTAATTTGAGTAACAGAAGGATGAGCCATTTTACCACTCGAAGAAACATCCTTTTTGCCATAGGTTTTTTTTTACTATTACGTGAAGTATGTAATGCTCCCTCCTCTTATGCTGTGTTGGACATAATGAAGTTTGTTTTAAATCTGCGGCTTTCATATATGCTATCTGAAAAACGGCCTAGGGCTGAATAAGGAATTTTTCAGCCATTTTTAAAGCAGTGTATCTTGTAGACCATGCTGTAACATCTTTATCGGTGAGTGATGAGCTTTTCTTTGCTTCCTCGCAGACTGGAGTGAGAGTACGAAACTAATCAAATTGCTCACTAATGGTTGCCGTCCGTGCCGGCGCACCTGTGACCCGCCCACACTACGTTGCATGGTTCCCACACGTCCAGTTTGAAAAAACACATGAAAATAAAGGCGTAAATCTCACTTCAGTCCCAGAGCTTGTCTCAACCTCGCTATTTCTGATGCAACTTGACATTCCTAATAAGATATAGCCATACAATTTACATGGCATTTCCATAGTAGAGTCAGGTGTATTATTAATGGCGAGATTGCACTCGCACTATTAGAAAACTTGCTTGGGGTTGTTTTTTATTTTTGTGGGTGTTTTCTTCTTAAAATTACACAAAATACTAGAATGCGAGGTTCTTGTACCCAAAACTTCCAAATGCTCAGTGCCTCAATAAACTCTGGTGCTGTCATTATATTTACAGATATTGAAATTACATTGTTTTCAAATTTACAAGAGAATCGATATATTTAACACCCCCCCCCCCCTCCCCCCCCCCCCCCCCCCCCCCCCCCCCCCCCCCCCCCCCCCCCCCCCCCCCCCCCCCCCCCCCCCCCCCCCACCCAGCACGTTACAGACAGCAGAGCAATATAGCATCGCCTATGTGAATTAGACGTCAGACATGTAGAGTAACTTTAGCTCGGAAGGGGTTTAAGTATTATTTTATGTACCAAACTCATGCCATATAAAATAGCCTTCTTCGCTGCCTCATTTTGAATTCTACGACCATTGCGTGATCTTATATTTAGCTCGCCAGAGATAAAAACTCTGTTCACTTGCTGTTGGCGGTGCGCGAGAATGATGCACCAATTAATGTAATTAAGACGGAATAAACGAGTAGTAAATAGCCCCCTCCCGGATATAGGATATTACGAAACATAAATAGACTGTGTCTTCACTGTATTTGAAGTTATATAACAGCACAGTGTAGGATGATATTCTGGAGGTAATAGCAAAATCAGTTTTATCAATGCGTTCTTATATATGTCTTAGCCGCATTGAATTCCTTATTAAATATTATTCTTTTCTATATTTTTTATTCGTGAACAAATCCACCTGATTTGGCTAGGGTATAGTAAAAGTTTTCCATTTTTTTCTTGATTTGACTGCGGACGGTATGTCTTACAAGGTGTTACTCATCATTCCAAAAAACTGACAGAATAAGAAAGAGCAAGAAAATTGATAAAGATTATGCCTGGACAGCTGGAGCAGTGTACCTTAGTCGCAAAGTAACTACAAGCGAGAGAGCTAGCAGGTCTTTCGAAGCTTTCGGCGCACCAGCGCAGTCGAAAAGTTTCACAAGACCTTGTTTATTGAACAGCTGATCCTACCGTGTGTCCCTATAGGGACCCAACACCATTTAATTGCTTAATCAGACTCAACGGTCACGAGCCAAATTGACACTGTTTAATGACCTCTCATTTACTTTTTAATATTTCTCAGGAGGAAGCGTCAAAATATAAGTAGGTACTAGGTGAATACTTGAAAAAATATGGATTATTGCGAGATATTCAGGCTTCCCAATAACTCAGATTTTACAGAATGAACCCATGGCCCACGCCATAAATCAAGAGGTTAAATCATAACAGAAATAAAGGGTCTTATTGCAGGAAAATTTAGCTTTCAAAATTTTCCTGTTGTAGTTGTTGCCACAACGAATGTAGCGGATGGTCTTTATTGGCTGCAGGTGCCACAATGAAGACGCATTCTGGTCGACTGAACAGAAATGTTATTATTAAAGAGAATTAGAGATAGAAAGAAAGACTATAAGTAATTTTGGTGGTTAAGTCAGAAAGGAGCTCTTTTAGTGCATATTTTTTCTGTAAATTATGCTTTAGATCGCTCACAGTATAGTATTGTTGCATTCCCTTTGCCTTACTTCTCTCTGGCTCATCAGTGTGGTAACGTGACAGCTTTTAAAAATACTCTAATTCGAATGTAGGACGTATAGTCCAGACGCCAAATTATGCCATGAGGGCTGACTAGCCTAGCAAAAATCTCCGGAGTTAGCAAGTGTTTTCATCCGATTCCTTAATGTAATTTTGACGCGAATCGGAATTTGCAACTTGTGAGTCATTAAAAGTCGGACCGAAGAAGTAGCCAAATTGCAAGAACATGGCCTAATAATCGGCACTTTTTCGGATTATGGCCGTGTAACTTGCCAAAATCGATCTGGGTACAGATAAATTAGATTATTCTCAGAAATAAAGCTCGTTAAATTTCCTAAGCCCCACCCCCCCTAAAAGAGTTCATTTTTACCGTATTTTGACTCAGGGCAAATTCAATCGCCTGTCGCTGGCAGTTGGCTCACGAACTTTGTAGACAAACTTTGTGCGAAAATTGCGCAATACTAGGTTAATGCTGTTTGGGTTTAATCCTTATTATTTACCATCAATTTCCATTTCACCCTATGGCTTGTAATTTTATCACTCCTGCACTTATTTTGTCCAGATACATTACTCGTCGGACAGCATTTAAAAACAGGAGACATCGGGCTAGACTCTCACCGCAAAAACACAATTTTCGCTCTGTTTTTTGAATGGTTCGGAGCCCGCATGCGCGCTTGTTTTAGTCTCCCTAGCAAAAACAAAGTATAGGAAACTTTTTTACTAGGAAATTTAACGAGCTTTATTCTGGGAAATAACTGAATTTATCGTCTAGAATCGATTGGCAAGTTTTACAGGCCTCAATGCGGAAAAAGGACCAGATTTTTGCCATTCTTTGCGCAAAATTTTTGCGCTATTTTCCGGTTACCGATTTATGGCGCACAGCAAGCTTGAAAATTCGGATTCAGCTGTGCAAAAAAAATACATGAATCGTATTGAAATCTTGCCTCACCCGGATTTTTTTGCAAAAACACGCAACAAAACGCGATTTGCCTTCATTATTTCGAAATTTCGCGTTGGTAGCCCGTCAGCAGCGCTTTAGTTTTGCCTGAGAAAAAAGGTATAGAAAACTTTTTTGAGGAAATTTTTAACGATGTATTTTTTTTTTAGAACATCCAAAGTAGTCGTTAGATCGATTCTGTTGACGATGTCACAAGGGCCACAAACATCGCCAAAAAACCAAATTTTGCTCATTTTCTATAGTTTGGATCCCGCAGCGCGCTTGATATTTGCCTCTGAGGCAAAAAGTGTATAGGAACTTTTCTTATAGGAAAATTTTAACGAGCCTTCGTATTTCTGAAGAATAACTTAATTTATGCAGTCAGATCGTTTTGGCAAGTTTCAGGGCCATAATCCGGACAAAAATGAAACAAAAACAATAGGCGATTTAGGCATTATTGTGCCGACAAAATTGGCAAACTTCTCGGTCCGATATTTTTATGGTCGCTAAAGTTGAATTTCGGATTCAGCGTCATAAAATCTACATAGGAAACGTGACAACTATCTGCTAGGGATTTTTGCAGTCTTTGCCGTGTCTTGTCCTGGGACTAAGAGGCATTGCCAGCAGGTTACCCGTAACGCCATACACGCAACATGCGACGCTTGGAGCTGTTGATGTCATAACCCGAAAAAAAAATTGAAGGCTTTCACGGATGTGTGCCTGTTCCCCAAGAGAGGAGACGGGGTAGTGGATATTGGGCAATTTTTGGTAAGTTATCGTCTCGAAAGATAGGGTGTCTACAATTGTACGGAATTGTTCGGAGATGTCCGGAAATTGTACCTGATTTTTAAGGCGCGGTCCAGGAGAGCTACTGATAAGAGGTGCGGACAAATCCGCAAGGAGTGCGGATATTTTTGTTGTTTGTGTCGCAATTCTGAGCAGAAGAAGAAGTTCAGATCTTTGAAATTGCACATCGATTTCGTCCAAAGGTGAGGTATATGAAAAGTACTAAATTTTTACTGTTTGTCAAGTCCTCAACGTAAATTACAGGGCCGGATGTAAGGCTGGTTTCGGTGTCCACATGCTGGCAGCTTGGGAGCCATGGCGCGCAAATTTTGCAATTTTTTTTAATGTAGGTAACTATAAAACATAAAATTGAGAAATCTCGGAAAGGCGACAAATCTAGCAATATTGCCAATGCGAGCTATAGTAATTTAAATTTTGTCGTTATGCGGTGATTATAAAGCACAGCACGCTTTATTTAGTCGAGTCTATGACGATCAACCAAAACACGCCTATTTAGCCAGAAGCTCATTTATGAAATCTTTGGCCGTTATTGGTCTCGACCATTGGAATCTGAATTTTGTCCAGTGATATTTTTGTGTCCGATAGGTTGACCTGTCCTTTCAACCAGTCCCCCGACCCCCCGAGAGAGAAACCAAACAGACCAATTAAATTGGTCCTGTGAGCGGCGCGGACGGAAGTGCTGCAGCAGCACTGATAGACGGAGGACTCGAGATGAAAGGAGAGGCACCTGGCGGCGTCGGTCGGTATGTAACACAGATTAGTAGCCTACACGACTGCATGAACTACTTCACGTCTTAGACGTCAATAACACTAGTGCCAGTCAACGCAGCGGTTCGGCGCGTAACGCATAGCGCCTAAAGACTCGCCCATGAATACTCCGGCATTGCGTCAATCCTCCACCCCCCCAGTTGCGTTCTAGCCCACATGTCGGTCGGCGGTGAAATAGGCATTTAGTGCCTACAATAGAGTGTAGACATACCTCACGCGATTGCGCCAGACAACAAAGTGCGGAGTCAGCACGGCGCACCGGTCGTGAAGTTAAAATTAGATGAACCAATTTGCGATGAATTGTTCTTTCATAATTTTTTCGTTCATTTCTTCATTAATGGGAAGGCATTGTTGCACACAAGCGCCGTAAACGGTCCCACCCTACGCGCCCACAGTTCCCGTGATTTTTTGCATCTAGTAGTGTTGACAGGGCTTCGGCAAAAAAGGTATCCAACTCGAGGTAAGGCGTCTTATGCACCCCTTTCCTTCGGCACGTTCAATCTTTGCATCGAGAGTTTTATTGCATGGTTTGTTCAAAACAAATGAGATGGTGGGCATCTGCTTCTGCGCGCCAGTCACTACCCTATCGACTCGAGCTGGCAAAACATACAGTCGCGCCAGTAGCGGCGCCGTATCTTTTGTGCTGTCGAAATATTTGAACCCATTCTGGCGAAAGCCTGCCCGTGATGCATATTACCGCCAGTCCTTATACTAAGCGAAGAATCGCCTCGTTATAACCAGCATATTTGAAGAGTGTGACCAATTTCCCGTGATAAAACATGTATTTTTGTGACGACATTCATTCCTAAAACATGTGTTGGCCTTACCATTTCTCACAGTTATTTTTAAGAACTATACACTTACTGTACAAAACATTTGTTGCTGAAAAATTTTTGCGAGAAGTATAATGATTCCCAATTTTCCTAGTAAATCCATAATTTTTCTTATCTTAGGAGGTAAACTTAGGCCAGAGCGCTTACTGAACGGCTCATTACGGGCGTTTCTTCCTCTCACGCACCTGGCCTCGTACGGTCTCAAATCGAACTCTGCCAGGATTTCACTGGTTGCATCACCGCTCTATGCTCAAATACAACGTTTAACTCCTGCGCAACTTAAGACCGCCAGGCACTACATTGTTTCCTGAACGATACGGACATAGGTCAGACGCCAGCGCACCTTCATAGGTTTGTAGTATGCAACTACGCGACATCCCGAGCGGCTCACGAATTGTTGTATGCATCGACCCAGGACATTGAAAATGAGAAGCGGAGCGCGCGCACCTTTCAATTTGTTGTTCCCTCGTGACTAAACAACAATGTATCACTTCAGTGCAATTCATACAGTCATCGCCTACATCAGGACCCCATATAGGGCGTGATTTGAGTTTTTAATCAATTGAAAGTATGAAATAGATTAAAATAACATTAACAATTGAAACGTTAAATAAATAACAGATCAGAGTCGTAATTCTACTACGAATAATTATTCACCTGCCCTTTACTTGGCCGCATGCTGCACTTTTTCAACTTTCTTTTTTTTCTTCCTGAATTCTCCTGAAATCGTGCTGCTACATTCCTATCTAGTTTACATTACTATCCGCTCGACATAGCGCGCATTATGCCCTACATGAAGTCAAGTGATCATTTGTACTCGGCCCCAGTTAAATTAGAGTAATTTAAAAACAGACAGAGAAATCGCCCCCGAACTTTATCGTGAGTCCATCGTTGTGCTTTGCGAGGCGGTGACACATTGTTCTTAAAGTTTCAAATATCCCTCGCCTTTTCCCTGCGTCTCTTTCATTGTTTTCTGTTGGGCAACTTGTGTTGCTCTGATCAGACATTCTTTCTCCCACCCTAATTTCTGTTTTATCGGATAGCCGCGAAGCGCATAAATTCCCGAAATTTCATCTAATATCGTTAGTATGTTGCGGGACTTGGCCCATTCTGCCGACATTCCTCGGAATAACCTTCTGCAGTGAAATCGTTTGACTCTTGAGACAGTACTGATTCCCCGGAAAAATTGTACGCGGCTTCTTTGGGACATACGCCTTGACCACCAGCGTGCTTTATAACTCTAATCAATTTTTGTGAAGAATTAATAGTTTTATATATAATGGTTTTAAAAAAGTGCCTCTTTGTGGGACAACCTTTGGAGATCTACAGTCGCGTAGCTAGCTGCGCCTTGCGCAGTCACGAATCCCGTTAGATGCCCTGCCTCATAAAAAAAGCCTCAGGGGCTTGCCCCTGCAATTTATGAGTAGTATGCTCAACACGGAACATCCCACATTGCAAGAGAACTATGACATAATGCAATGCGTTCAAGACATAGCCACTTTAGAACGAAACGTACGTGAATGCTAGTACTTTGCAATTGTTTCTGTGAGTGTGAATTAATCATGATCGCAGTCAATGCCATACTCAATTGCACTCGTATGTTTGTTCGTCGCCCTCAAAACTTGGTGCCACCATCTGACGTATTTCAATTCACCTTGAAAAAATGGTAAATTAATGGCAGTTAACATGATAACTCATAAAGTAGTCGAAGCACGTGTCTCTTAAAAAAGCGACTTTGCCCTCTCGCACTCTATCTTCGCATCTCTCCCGGGCCGAAAGTCTCTACACAACGAAAGCTACTGGCTGACCGTTTACAACCAGTACTTCCGCCCCCAAGCCCATTTTAGTTATTTCTACATCGCTGCCAACTTGTCGATGTTTAAATCTGCTCTATCTGCTTGATGAAGTTCACCGAGATTTTATATCGGGCCAGCCACCTGCCCAACCTAGCCAATAACTTCCCTCGACATCTTAACCTCCCCAGAAACCCCTTCTTCCCCCCCCAACCCCCCCCCCCCCAATCCCCCTTAACAACCGAGAACTCCCAGCCCCTCACTCCCTGAGAATTTACCCAATTCCTTCACGCCGTGTTATCACTCTGAGCAGTCGCTTATTCAGAGGTTATATTCTGCGACCCAGAATAGCCAAGATAGGTAAAACGTCTCATCGCTATACTAGCTGGCCCTACAATGTAAATCCCATTTCCTCTCGGCAATGCAATCGACTTTGAAACGTTCACGCCTAATGTAAAAATATCAGTCACACTCAGGAGGAAACGATATGCGTTATAATTCTTAACCATCTGTCGTTTCTCCGTGTTTACTCTGCTCAAAAAAGAAAAACAAACAAGTGGAAAGGCAGAGGAAAAATATAAAAAATGTATCATAGATAGCAGCTGGAATTGATCGGCTTTGAACGTCGACGATTGCGATGTGCATATGCTAACACTTGCTCGCGCCGGACTGGCCCTATAAACGAGTGCTCAGGAATGTCGTGTAACAATTATTTATGTCTTGTGAAAAATAAGAAGGAAATACCACGGAGAATCACAAGATAGTTAAGAATACTCGGGAATCTCATCTCTTGGTGTTTTCCAGACGGTGTCGGCATGCCGCTTCTACTCAATACCCCTGGTACCAGCAGTGGGCTTATCTCGCTGAGCACTCCTCTTCTTTGTGTTAGGATGCGATGTTAGCTCCTGCCCCGCTCCACATCTCATTACCCTTATAATTTCAATAACTCAAGATTTACTTCCATTACATAAGTCTTTCTATTGCAAAAGTACGAAGCGAGGCCAGGGAGTATAAAAAAATATCATTACACATGAATATTATTTATTGAAAGAGAGTCTCTGTTCTTTCTTCTCTTTTCGCCACCTTGGTAGGAAATCCGAGCGCATAGTGGTAAGGCCCGCTAAAAATGGGTCGATGAGGCCAAGGACGCCGCATGTTCTATGAGACATCCTTGCGGCCTGCATGCCTTGGAGCCCACTACCTCAAGACGTTTTACCCGAATCACGTGGATGGCCCATTAATATGGAAATTGTGCTACTTATCCTCTGTTTCCTTTCTGCATTTGTTTTTTACTTATTGCTACGCTATTGCGGTATTTATCGGTTGCTGATTTTTACGAAATGTTTAGTCTTGACGGTGGCGGAGTCACTCTTACTCTACCCCGACGCGGCTCGATCCCGGGGCTTAGGCTGGGGCAAGATCTTGGATCCATCAATCTGAAAACACATTGAAATTGGAAATTTTAACTTGTAAGAGAAAAATCAACGTATTCTGTTTAGAGAAAGTTTTAATCTAAACTTTCTCTTCGCCAAAAATACCTATTTCTTTATGCTGGACCTTTTTCAACAAATCAATGAGTGTAATGTATCACAGGAGAAAAAAAATAATAAAATAGTCTAATTATTTGCCGTATGATTGGATTATTTAGGATGACTAAATTTACCAACAATTTAGGTCATATTCATGAGCCAGGAACATTAAACGCTAATCTCACTCTCATATATGTTAATTATTTGTGTTTTTGGTGTGTTTTATGTGTTCTTATTGAAATTTAGACAGAACAAATTATCCAGTAGTGTTTAAATGCTTAATCTGTCAAACAATTTATTCTGATATGATAACTGGTAAAATAGCATTGGTTGGTTTTTGTAATTGATGTGATATGAAGGAAGCAATCAATAAAACTGATGCATAAAAATTTACCTAGGACCGTATATTTCAGCATAATTTTCACCAGACGGTAGAGAAAGAAACTCTTGTGGATTCTCTGACTTCATATTATGGCAAAATATTGAGATATTGCGACCTGCAACTGTCATGGGATATTCTCTGTCTTCCTTAACTGCCAATTTTTCTTTAACGGCTAAGCAAGATGACAGACTACCTGTAAGGGAAAAATAACTTTGAAATAGGTTCAAATTATGAAGAATATTTAAAGTTCCATCCTGATGTGTACACGCTTATTAACAAACTTTTTAGCAGTAAAATAATGAGTTGCAAAGTTAAGTTAATCAAACTGAGTTAACAGAGTAAGTTAATCAAAACTGCTTTGAGCATTGACTACAGATTTTCTGTTAGGCAAAGATAAATTGTCCTCACAACCTACAGTCCCAGGTCGCTACAGGATTTTGCGAGTGAAATTCTTTAACAATTTCCTGATACCCCGGACAAATTTTGTTAAAATTCCTTGACTTTGAAGGGTACACCGGATTGCTGAAATGACATAATTTAAAATAGATTTCACACTGCATTTATTACTTGGAACCTCCATTACATGCTTGAAAACAAATAAAGGTGAATTGACGATTAATTCTTGATACTTTTGTCATTTTTCCTGACATTTCTCAGTTTTTTCTGACAGTGGTACATAGCCTTGTGACACTCATCACCGAATCAAAGTTGAAAAAACACTTTTTCTCCTATTGGATCTGTGACTGAAATGACTTGAGCTCAGGTAGGAGCTGCAAAACTGAACTGATGAATGCAGAGAACAGAACTCTTACTCTCCGCTCCATTCCAACATCACAAACTCCATGTGCGCAGGCTTAGTATTGTTCTAGGATTGGAATAATCTTTCCTTCGGCATTAGCACTCTACATGAACTAAATGAACAATGCTTGCAAGAGAATTTTCCAACCACAATGATTTAACAAGATTAGGTCCATTGGCATGACTATCTCATGACAAAATGCATCTAAAATACATGCAGATAAAGCATTACAATATGCGGGAACCAAATCTTGCGTTTAAAAAAGGACCAGGAAAAAAAGTATTTACAAGATAATATGAAGCCTTACATCTTTTTTGGTTACATTTCCTCTTCCTTGCAGGTTTGAAAATATTCATTGTTGGTTCTGATGCTGTATTGCAGAGGGAGCGGCGGACTTTTTTGCGAGTCCGCTGGTCGTAGCAGTATAGTTTCCTCCTCTGCCGGCCTTTCTTCCCGCAAGTGTGCGAACACTGAATAAAACAAGAATATTAAAGAGATATGAAAGGAAGATGTAAAAAAGGAGATAAAAAAACAAGAACAAAAATTACTGAGGGAGAATGTTTGGAAACTGACTCAGGTTATTAATTAATTGTTTGCTAAAAAGAAGAAAACAATTTGTATGAGAGACCATGATGGTCGAAGGTTTTTACTTCAGTAAAGTACCATGAAAGTTACTTCTCATTTCTTTTTATGCTTCTTGCCCCTGCGAATAGACTGTGTACCACCTTATAATTATGAGGAAAAAAGTTAACACCATAAATCTAAGAGTAAATTCTTTATGACTTTAGTGATTGTTTTCTTTTTATTGTGTAGCAAATAATATGTGCAACACTATAAAGACATAACTGCCCCCTCCACAAACCAATAATGTAGGTTCGTACTTGCTCTCTTTTAGTTTCCTGCAACATGGTTTTTGCTAGACAAACGATTCTCTTCTACAGTTGTATTGCACCATCAAAGCAAATAAAAAATTCTGCAGGAAATTATAACATTTTGAGTCAGACTGTATTCAGTAATAATTGTCGATTCTTTAGATTATTAAATTTTATAATTAGCAAATTCTTACAGCTGTCCATGGACCGGGAACAAGGAAATAGTTGGTATTGCACACTTCTACTTGGCATGACTGTTTAGATGGTGGTTTGTTTTTGAGATCACACTTTTCATTGCTGACTAACAAAGTTTGTCTCTTGTGGATTCGCTGACACTTCACTTCTCGATACTGCACTCCTGGTCCACAACTGGTTGAGCACTGTAATAAAACATTTTACAAAAAGGTGAGAAACTGAGAGCACTAGAATCACTCAGGATCTAACAGTTTGCTGTGGTACTCTCATCACTTCCATTTCAATCCAAAAAATTTATGGCATCCAAAACCATTGTGTCGACAGTTTTTAATTGATAAATGGGTGTAGGCTGTAGACTTTCTAGAATTTCGAGAGATGCAAGTGCATATAGTTTTTTTTTGTTTTTTTGTTTTTTTTTGTACTGACAATAAATGAAATGGAAAAACAATCCTGACGGTGACTAATTTTCCGGTACTTTCAGACGACTGTCATTTTGTAAGATAGATACAATTTTGGAAGAGTCCCCGTTTAAAGATAATTTTTTTTTTTTTTTTTTTTTTTTTTAAAAAAAACGGAGAGGGAGAGGAGCTTGTCACATAATTTTGAAAGCATTGCAGCTGTCCGTCTCTAAAATCATAATCTAACAATACAAGAGTGGACAGCCAAACATTTTTGGACAATTTTCAGTCCAATTTGGTCCTGTTCACTGAAATCTACCCTCATTTACATTCTTTGCCTTGCCTCAGAATAATTACACACGTCCCAAAAAAAAAAAAAAAAAAAAAAAAAAGACATAAAATCTAGAACATTTGATAAGCGATACTAATTTTCCTTCCATCCAAAGGAGAGGTTGCCACTTCAAAAAAGAAAAAATATTATTATTGAGCTCACACCTTCTACATAAATAGATATAAATATTAAGATGAGGATTAAAGAAGTCAAAACCTTGGAAAATTAAAAATCGATAAGAGGTCAAAGGTAGAGGTCTATATGAATGGAGAGAGGTATGCAATGGATGTAAACATGTAGCATTATTCACTCTGTAACCAAATTTCTTTCGATAAATCGTTTTTTCTTCAACTTATGAACATTCCTCGATTTTCAGGTGAGACCTAGAATGCATGGAGTTATGGGGACAGCAGGGCTTGATTCAAAATGCAGTAATGCTTCTAAGTTGGAAGATCAAAAAAATAAGTGACATTGTCAGGTATTTAAGGATTCAGCATCACATAAAAACAAAAATGTGATTAGATATAAGTTCAGGCTCCCTCAAAAAAAGGCTACAGATAAAGTGTAAGTCTTCTTCGACTGACATAGAATATACACAATCATGCAACAGGGACAGGAGTCGATGAGATGAGAGTGAAGAAAACAGGTACCATATGCCAAGACTCACCTGAGACCATTCTTCCATGACCCATTCGTTTGGGCAAGGAGCTCTCCGACACTCTCGTGTATCTCGTGGCTTCCGTTTGTCTTTGCAGTATGTGGGTGAAACTACATCATTTGTAGTTGCGTGAACACAATATACTGAGCGTTTGCGAGTGCCAGGGCCGCAGTTTGTAGAACACTTAAAGCCACAATGTAAAAAAAAAGAAACATATAATAAAGAGGAGACATTCATTTTGGAAGGAGATAGCAACAAGGAAGATGGGAGAATGGTGAAATCATAAAATAGAATCTGGGCGACAGAATGAAACGATTTTCAAAATATTTAATTTAGAAAAATATGCTGAGGGGAGAAAATTTTTCAAAATATTTGTTAAATAAAAATTTCAATATTAATTAAATTGCTGATAAGCCCACAGAGTCTTGTCCAGATATTTCTACCAGAATATTTAAAAAAGCTGAGTACAAATATTTACGCATTAATCAGATCCAGAAAATTTTTTTTTCAGCGACCACAGGGTTTTGAGAGGAAATAAAGACATCCACTTTGAAGGAAATAAAAGAGGAAAACATGAACAAGACAAATTAAATTTACGATTAAATTTCTAATAATAAAAGCTAATGTATGTGTTGATTACATGTTAATGCACATGTTAATTTACAATTAACATTTAAATTTTAACAAGCAAACATGTATTGACATTTTTACTAGGAGCACTAAGATCTGCAAGAAAGTAGTTCAATAAAAGTCACAGAAGGAAGAATATTATGATAGAAAGGTAACTCCCAACCCAATATTAGTATACGACATTCAAGTGCCTTTAAATGTTAGAACTCACAGGCACTTATAAGAAAAATTCAAGAGGAAATAGAAATGTATAAAAGGGAAGATATTGGAAAGAAAAAAAAGGACAGAGAGAGAAGAAAGATAGTAACCGAAAAATTCATGACAGTTAGTTTACCTGTCCCCAAATCGACGGTTTCCAAATGTATTTCTTTCCATCATCTGGACATGGCTCTAAATTACATGGTTGAATCTGTGCAGGTTTTACAGTGTGTGAGCAACTTGAGTCAGGTTTTGCAAACCCTAGCATTGATTCCTGACACCGCACTTGACGATGTTGAAAACCACCACCACAACTCACATTACACTACAACAAAAAAACACACATGAAGGAAATTATCATGCTCATCACACTAGAAATATGGAAAAAATACAAGATGATTCATAAATATTTATTTTCCCAGATGAAAAAACAATAAACATAGGCAAAAAATAGATGGAAGGCGATTTGGTTTCAAAAAGATTTGATTTACATACATACGGACAAATTGGTAACGTGCTTAAAATGTCCTCCATATCTCTAGAAATTAGTTTCTACTAAAAATTAGAGCAAGCAATTTAAGAAAGTATATGCTTTAAAATCATAGTATTGTTGAAACTAAGATTATGGAATTCAGCAGAGGATTCATGCTTTGTCTAAATATATTCTAAACTGTTTTGGAGTATCATTATGGGGGCAATAATGAAAATTACATGATGTCTAATATGCAATGGTACACACAGTGCACATCAGAAAATCCTCTTTTCAATAAACTGATTGATAATTGATAAAAACAAATTACGAGTTCAAGCACAGTTTAGTTCATAAGATGAAGCAAAATCAAATGATGCTTCAAAGAAATCTAAAAAATTGAATCCATGATACATTAATTTATTTTATTTACACTTTATTTGAATTTTACACAATACCATTCTGGTGTACTTTCGAGATAACTTACTTGAGACCAGTCTCCAAAATTCCAAGTTGTTTTGATGCATGGCTGTTGGTTACAAGGTGCAGTAGTTTCAGGTTTGTTAGACATGTCGCAAGCAGAGCTCGGTTGACCATCTACTTGACAAATAACTTGACGTGACATGAAACCTCCATCACAGGGCTTTGAACACTGAAACCAAGGGTTTTAAATTTACATAAAGAGAACTTGCATGGTAAAAAGAAATTAACATGGAGCAGTTTTAGCAAATAATCAATTAATCCGTCTTCATGAATGGTTAGAGAAAAGGAGGCTCTGAGAGGAAAAAGAGAGAGATGGAAAAGTCACTCTAAATGAAAAAGAATAATTCTATGAGAGTTCAGTTATAATGCTGTTAGCAATGAAGACTTTTTCAAGGAATAAATTCATGCAAAATGCAAAGTGAAATAAAAAGTTTATGATGTTTTGTAGTGAAGAACAATTTTCGATTCTTAGTCATGACCCTTCAGTCGGAAAACCCTAGCCCATACACCAGGGAAAGAAGATGGTTAAATACTAATACGCCAATAGGCAGAGCTAAGTAAGGATTCAGAAGACAGGAAAAAAAACCAAAAAAAAACACACACACACAAATGATCAGTATTAGATCATTTTCTTTTTACGTCACCACATTTAAGTATGTAGCTTGGATATCTGATTTACCTGGCTCCAAGCACCAGCCAACCATTGAGCTGGAATATTACTTTCAGCACTGCACTGTTTTGCAGCCTCACAAACTGTTTCAGTTAAAGGTTTTGGTTCATTGCATTCTTGTTCAGGCAAAGGCAAACCGCCTGAAACTGAAATGCATGCTACTTCTCTTGTCGAAGTGCCCTATAACAAAAATGGCAGAAAAGAGAACAGTCAGAGAAGGGCAGAGATTAGTTTGAAAAATTAAAAATCATGCTACATTTGAGCTGGAGATTGAAAGATATTCTGAAGATGTTAGGAAGGGAGAGACTGATTAACTGATGAAGAGAAGTTCTGAGAAAAGAAAAAGAATGCAATCAAGCATATCCATTTCATTTGAAGTTCGCACCACAATATTTTGTGGAGGTCTGGTTGGTCAGTATTTATGCATGCAGGATACTAGCACTAGTTGTGAGATTCCCAATTCATCCCTTTATGATGGCATGACTTTCCAATTGTGCAGTACAACTTCTTATTTCAATGCGTCAGTTGCACATGTCACAGAGGAGTTTGTTGATGATTTAAGCTTAGAAATTAGCCGAAAAAATAAGATTCATTTAAACGCTAAGTTTTTACATCCAGAATTGATGAAGATAATGCCCATGTAAAAACACAACATACGATGCAATCCACCGCGGTGGTGCATGGTTTCATCCACATTTTACTTCGAGCAACCAGTGTAAATGTACATATCATTAAATGATGAATCTGAGGAGGAAAAAAACCATGACATGCACTAAGTATCGCAGTAGATGGTGTCACACACCGTTTATTTAGATGAGCGATATTTCTGTTAATATCAGACTTAGAAACTTGGCATTTGAACAAATCTTATTATATGTATTTTGCAAATTCATAATCTTAAACCACCAAACATGATTCTATGACTAGCAAAATAGACTCATTATTAAAAAAATGAGAGGCTTGTGATTTGTTTTCAAGGCGACAGTGAAAGTATTGTTCTATATTAATTTTTTGTTGCCTGTGGCTCGAGTTTAGACCTCATTAATACCTCATGGGAAATTCAATAAAGGGCAGGTTCTTGAGAAGATTTGCATTCATCTGAAAACTTGCGATGATAAAAAAGAGCCGTGTTAATCTTAAGACAGGAGATTAATACTTTGCTTACCTGCTCACAGCTAACTGAGCAAGGTCCCCATTCACTTATATTCCAAATACCGCAGGATGTTACGAAACATGATTCTGTCTGTCTTGGCTTCTCGATTGAATTGCAATTGCTGTAGTCGGATATTTTTGAGGCGATTTCATCATAACATATTGCAGATCTCCTTCTGATGCCTTCGCCGCATGTTGTTGAGCACTAAAATTGAAACAAGCAGAGTAAAATAATTACTGGAGAAATTAGGATTATTTGGACTGCATTTTGCAATTTGGAACTATAAATTCTGGCCCGATTTAAAAATAACGTTTGTGCCAGCAGTTTCCCTATGCACATAAGTGTTTTTTCAGATGAGCCACAATTTCTAGTTCCAAATTTCAAAATGCAGTCCATTTGATCTATATCTTCAATTGAACCCTGAGTTGAAAGATCAAAGATTTTGAAGACACAAAATCAAAGATCAATTGAATAGATTTAACCGGAATCATACTGACTGAGATTCATGTTGTTTAATTTCCCCTCAAAATTTTATGTTCTTAACAGAGACAACAACATAACACCTTGAAATTTTGTTTAAAATTCCATCAGATTAGGAAGAATACTCTCACAAAACTCTGAATTTCAGAGTTCCTTTTTTATTTTTGTTTAAAAAATAAAACATAAGAGACAATTAGGCAACATCTGATGGAGTTAGGCAGATCCCAGGTAAATCTTCCAATCGATAATTTAAAAAAGAATAGGAGTCACAGAATGAAACCGTAGCTACTGAAAACAGTTCCCTGATGTAGATCGGCTTTGATAACTGTTATGAGGTCTTGTACAGTATCACTTTAATCATAACATGACATTGACTTGCAATTTGAAAATATGGTTCATAAAGCGAAACAAAATAATTATGGCAGTATATTTAAAGTAAGGTGGGTTCTGAAGATCACACATCTTGTAAAACATATTGCGTATCGCATATTGTCTAGGCTGTGTGTGGAGTGAAATGCAATGAGTAGGTACTCACAGGTTCCCAGTCACTGTATCGCCAATTCCAACGGTTGAGTTTGTAAATTGCATTGCTGTCCGGTATCTCATTTTCATGAACGCTTTGACAAGGATGCTCATAACATATTTTTGTGTCATCTGGTTTCAATTCTTGCAAGCAATCGTCATCGTTTCCTGAGCTGCATTTGACAGGCCGTGTTATGATACCCTCTCCACAGGTGACAGAGCACTGAAAGCAATTTGATTCGATCAGACTTACTAGTGGACAAATGAGTCACTTGAAATAAAAGGGCAAAAAAGCAGACATTAATTGACCTTTCAGCTGATGACCAGACTTTTGTTTCCTCGAAACACCATCTTGTCTCCTCAGACTGACAAAATTTGAAAATTTAGAAAAAATTTGTCCTGAGTGTTGTTCAGCAGCGACAGTAGGTGGCTTGAGGATCGCACTTTTGTGTCGTGCCTTGTGTCGTGTTCATGACGACATTTCCATGCCGTCTTGGATTTTGCAGGATGCTAGGCTGGGCTTACTAACCAATGTGATCTACTGTTGAGGTTTAAACGTACCCAAAATGTTACAGATCTCTCGGTGTGACCTCAACTTAATATTCCAATGCGAGCTGCTTGAACTAAACACTTTACCCCTCAGTCTTGTGCTAGTACTCATTAGGGATCAACATTTTTTACCCTGATTGAAATTTTTTAACTTTTAGGCCTCCTTTTTCCTGAAAAATAGTGTGGACTTAGCACTATTTTACCACCTTGTTACGATAAGAAGTGCTGCTCAGAGATGTGCCAGTGTGTTTTGTGCAAAGAGAACTTTTCTTTTCAATGTGTAACTATCAGATTTGTTTGTATTATTTACGATTGTGAATCATGGTTTTTTTATTCTTGAATTTGATATTTTCTACTTACGTAAGACCAGGGTCCTTCAATCCACTTTGGACAAGATTGCTTGTTACAACTCTCGACTTCTGATGGCTTCATTTTAAGAGGACAGTTGTATGGCTCAACGACTAGATTATTAATTTGGCACCAGATAGATCGTTGTCTCTTACCCATTCCACAAGAGGCAGAACACTGAAAGAAACGAAACACATTGATTCAAAGATATGCTGCATTAAAATTTTTGTCGATAGAAGCGATAGAATTGGGGCGCTGAGTGCAAAAAGGGAACTTCTCAGTCCCAGTGCTTCACGAATCTTGGTTGATATTTCATCCATTGTAGGGAAAATAAATAAATGCATTTCATTGATATTTTTAATGAATATTTTTAACGAATCTACTATGTTCTGTAGAATAATTCCAGCTAAATTGCCCATAAGATTCTTCCCTACGACATAAATTAGAGATAGAGATTTTGAAACGCAGTCACCGAGTAGTGCCCTTCTTGTACGCTCAATTAGAAAGAATGAATTCATCATTGAAAAGATTACTATTGAAATACGCAAGTTAAATTAAAATTTATACATTTTCAGGTTTATTCATGGATATAATTGAAAAATTCAAATTTTTACTAACAACTAGTGCTTGCTCTGAGAATTACCAGTGCACCAGTTGAATTAATTTGGAGATAATATAGATGATAAAATGCTTTAGAATTTGAAAAAGAGATGAGATACATATTATGTGATGCAACTTTTAAGTTTTCGCCAAGAAAAGTACTTACTTCACCCCAGGATCCAACCGACCATTGAGGGCATTTTTGAGTAGCACACGCTTGTTTGTCATATTTATCCGATGGGCTACAATCAGTTTCTGGCAAGGGCTCATCGTTTTCATCAACGCACTCAGATTGACGAGTTTGCACACCTGCTCCACAAGTCTTGGAACACTAAAAAATGTGAAATAAACTAATAAATGCATAAGGGTGGACTATTTTTTATGGGAATCAGTAAACAAGGAATTAACATTGTGATTTTCTGAATAGCTCACAAGGAACATTTGGTCTCATCTCTTTAAATTGTAAAATAAATACAACTAATAAGCAGGAGAATGCGTATTAAGGACACTTCAAGCCTGAAATCATATACCTACAGGGAAAGATCCATGCAAAACCATTAAATATTTTAATGAGATCAGGTCTAGAGACGGAAGCACATGATGCCCTTGAGATTTTAAAGCTTCTATTGGACAAAGATTATGGTTCAATTTGCCTTACCGCTCCCCATTGTGAGTAGCGCCATCTACCACGATTGCAGGGACCATTGCATGGAATGTCAGTTGGAGGTTTCGGCAGAAAATTGCATGTGCTGTTATTTAGAGGTACAGGTGAGGAGAATGGATGATGAAAATGTTGAATGCACTGCACTCTGAGTGTTCGATGACCACTTCCACACATGGCAGAGCATTCCGACTGACTTACAATCAACCATCTATAAAAAACAAAAAAAACATTTCAGATGTAGGGAAAACAGGAAAGAAGGAAATTAAAGAGGGAATTTTTTAAACTTTAAATGTAGTTACTTCTGTAGATGACTATTTAGCCATTGGTTCCAAAAGAGAGGATTTAAGAGGAGTGTTAGAATTTTAAATATGTAGTGCCGATTTTTCAGAAATCTAAGATGAAGGATCGAAGCGAGATGGTAATTTTTCATCCAAAACTTATCACAAAGAGGTAATTTGAGGGGGCCAGACTAAACAGAGCGTTACACAATGTTTTCAAGGGGATGCAGACCTATGTTAGAAGTGCTTAACAAGGGGGAGAAGGGGGTCAAAAATCCAATTTTCGGTGTTGCACATTAAACAAACAACACATTTTCAAAAAGATTCCAAAATTACAAAAGGTTTCGCAGCACTTACTTTAATTCACAATCAACATTGCATGATTTCCGGACTGGTTCTCTCAAAGGTAAACCTGCACAGTAATCAGCCGCAACTTCATGACCTTCATCAAGTTTTACACATTTCACCATTCGTTCTGTCTCGCCTAGATGAGAACAGGAAACAAAAGAAGAGAAAGCAATGAAATCAACGAAGAATGAGCTAACAATGAAGCATGAATAAGACAGAGTACTCAGGAGAGGAATTAGGTTTCTATAAAATGGAGGGGAAATTCTGAAAAGTCTGGATGATCAAAGCTGAACTATGTTCCACACCACAAAAGTGGCAGCTAAGGGGCCGAGTCAGTGACTGGCTTGGGGGTATTGTTCAAGGTTTGAAATTAAGGTAAATTAGACATGAGCTCATTCATATAAGCCAATATTGCAGCAGTTTGACAACTCTTTAATTATAGACCAAGCAGCTCACCTGTCTTCACCCCTTAACCGCCACTTTCCGTCAAGCAGACTATAAGAAACTGTGATACAAAAAAAGTTACTAAGTAGGGTTTATAAGCCCTTCAGTCATCAGTGGCTTAAAAGGAGATTAACATGGCGGTAAAAAAATACATTTCCAGAATAATTGTGGAGCGGAGCAAACTCCTGCAAGTCTCTAATTGTGAATTGCAAGTGACACTTACTTCGGTCTTGATTTTCTTTGATAGATTCCATTACAGCATCCATTTTATCTTTGTATTGCATTTTTTCACTTTTGGTTTTTTGATCAACAAAAATTTCTATCGCGTAACAAGCAAAATAATCTAATTTACGACTTACCTTTGCAAACTTTGGTGCAGGGACTCCATTTGTCGGTCAACTTCCATTTAAACTTATTCAAGAAATGATCTTGGATCCAGTACTGATACACTATGTTTGGAGAGTGCAAATTACCATTGGAAAGAACCTGGAATCCAAACACGCAAATCATTGTAAATTATTCATGGGTAAAAATAAACTGCGAAGATTCATGCTGAAAACAAATGTCAAACGAGATGAGAAATTCGTAAGCTGGAAAAAAAAACCGTAAGTGAAAACCGGAATTCGACTGACTAAAATTTCACGTTACCAGAATATCTGTTTAAGCTTTTTCCATTGACAGAGAACAAAACCACATAATGCTTTGAAACTTTCTATGCAGTTTTTCTATCTCATGAAGAATAGTTACTCAAAAAATTCACTTTAGAATGATGATTACTTATTTGTTGAAAAAACAAAACATCAAAGGAAATCAGGCAACGTTTGATTTGGTTAAGCTGATTCCAATAAGCTGAAATCCGTTTCTTTTATGGTCATCTAAAGAGCAAAACTGCCAATATGACTCGAAAATATTATGGTGGATTAGCGAAAACATTATTGTTGAGTGTTGACTCATAGATATCTTAAGATACTTTATGGTGGATTATTTTGGCTGATGATGAGTTGTCTTAGAAAAGGAAATTTTCTAATTTTCTTCATTTCTAAGGGAAAAAATTCACAACAGACACAAAAAAATTATTTAAATAGTTTAAATGAAATACAGAGGAAACGACATTCTGTACAATATCTAGCTATCACAATGTTCTTGTGATGGTAGCTGAAGTTCAGATTCAGAGATCAAATAATTTCTGCTATTTATGTTTTTCATGATGCTATCATGATGTCCCTCAAGATTATTTGGAAATTAAAACGATGCATGGTAAGAAATAATGATTACCTCGACAACAAGGTCCTTGGTGAGTGGTTTTGATGAATTCACTCGCTCAACAATAGCTTCTGAGCCCGAATACTCGAGGATGGTCCCACCATAAAGGATAAGTTTGGTTTTATTTCTAACACTGAAATTTCCATTTAGTATGTATTCTCCAGTTTCTCCATCTGACAGAGCTATAAATTCAAGAACTTCCGTGAAAAATTGAGTAGAATAATTACTGCTTACATGGGTAAAAGCGAACAAGAGGAAATAAAGAAAAATAAAATATCCTTGGAAACTTGAGAAGTTGCAGGATGCTCTTAGGTGGAGGGGAAAAAAAATCATTGTACCTTCCAAGACACATAGGATGAATAAAATGTTTTAAGGACGTGAAAACTATGAGAACTAATTCTAAACATTAAGGTTTACAGTGTATAACTTTTATTAATTATTTCGTGGAGACTTTACTTAATCAAACTTCACAGATTTAAATGTTCAGTAAGCTGAGTTTACAGTATTTTTCACAACTTTCTTTTGTACCCTAAAACAATAGAATATTAAATTGAAAAGTGAAGAGAATATTTTAAAGCAATGTTTCTCATCTGGGTATATGTATTCCCATAGATACTATAATCCTAATGTCTTGTGTTTTAAATTTTCCAATTTAACATTCGAAAGCATCTTCAGGCGAGGCAAAACCAATAGCTTGCATTTTGAAATAAAATTAATAAAATTCTAGATCCCTTCAAATCCTCTACTAGATTTCACAGGTGCAGAAATTTTGCTTATTTGATAGCATACAGACCTAAATAGTTATCATTTTTGTGTGCTGCTATGTATCCATCTTGTCGAATGTCCAGAGAGCTAGCTCCAATTGGGATACGAACAACTTTAGAGTATCCATAAATCGATTCATTGTAGGTTCCACTTATCATGATACAGCTACTGTTATCACCACCACAAACACCACATGCATCTGAGCCAGAAAGAGAAAAGTAGTTAGAAATATGTATATGTATGTATTTGAAATAATTTGTTGCAAGGAAACTTAGAAACTCTGAAATACTGCGACCTTTTGCTATGCACTACCCTCATAGGATATCTATTATAAGATTAAATCTAACATTTTAGAGGACATCCAAAATGGAAAATTAGTGTTGAGATGTCTTTGATGAGGAAGTTAAATTAAGGTTGATTTTAGAGTGTTGAGTTTGCATGGAAGAGTTACTTTCACAACATTCCTTCATTCAGGATTTTCTTGTAGTTTAGTAAGAGCCTCCATAGTCTAAAGATGAAAGTAAGCTCCAATCATAGAGAGAAAAGAGGGTGATAACATTTCCAAAATCCTGGAATGAGGCTGATGACAGAAGAGGATACAGACTTTTCCATCATCAATTTTCTTGAAAATAGAGTGGTTTTTGGAAAAAAAGTCGTGCTTCAAACATTTTCTGAACTTATGTTTTATGTTGTCTTACACTAAATACTATAGACAATTCAGTCTATACTTTGAATTTCGGATTTTACAAGAGTATTGACTCTATATTATGCCGAAGAATAGACGCATTCTTATTACCAAGTTGAGCATCTGAGTCCAAAATGTGATTGCAGTCAGCTTTCTTGCAGACGCCATTGACACACATGTCATAGGTATCAGGAGTGCACTTGGTACCATCAATTACTTTGTTGCCCAATGAATAATACCCTTTTGAACTGGCCACTCGACAATACAACTTGCATCTATCATCCTGATTATCTAAAATTCCAAAAAGAGATTCACATTATTGTTGCGTATAGAAGATAGTTTGGAAGTTACAATTCGCTGAGGAAAAGATATTATGTAATTTTTTCATTCCATTTTTTATACTGGGACATAAAAGTTCTACATTAATATAAATTAGGTTTGTTTTTCATATTCTGAAACTAAAATAAATTAAGCCTTTAGTAATAGAAATCACTCTTGCAGATGTAAATCTTTAATTCAAAAAGCTCGATGATACGAAAAAAAGCCAGTCCCTGTGGGAAAGTCTCAATATTTAAAAAAAAAAAAAAAAAAAAAAAACATGCTTTGGTCTCAAACTTGTCAATTTGAATTCTTTGGATAGGCAGTTGCATGAAAATCTTGCTAATTCAAAATCCCTCAAATTTTAAACAAGCCCTCGGTCCTTAATGTTTTGAATAAGTGAGAGTTCAATTTCCGTTACTATTTTGAAGAAAATTTACTCTTGGTTGTAATTCTGGAAAACACAGGTTGTCCCGGATCACACATACTGAGCTTTCTTCCATTTATTTTAGGTCAGAAAAGGTGAGGCCTAAAGGGACGAATGGGCAATTGACTCCAAGGAATCAGAATTTTATCATCCAGAAATCCATGCTCTAGGTGGTATTTTTGTTTTCAGAAAACAAAAGATGTTTCGAAGAAGTGATAAATTCAGCAAAGAGAATTTGGAAAAGTCGACTATGGCACACTACTTCACCTGACTGCAGAACTTAGAAGAGGATAATATAACTCGGAAAAAATTATAGATACCTTTACTTGTCCCATACTTTGGAACCCACTTCACATCAGTTGAAAGTCCATGAACATTGAAATTATTATTGTTGAATTTTGCACACTGTTCTTCTCTGAAAAAAGATGCAAAATAGTTGAGTAAAGATGTTTAGGTATGTATGTGAGGTGTACTTTAGGATGCTGTGACAGCTTAATTTTTTGGTCAGCTATAATGTCTTAACATGACTACATAATGTAGAAGAGTTTCATATGCAAATCGAATCTAAAGTAAGAGTTAGAGAGAAATATTGAAAAAGCTTTTAAACAGCGCACACTGATAATAGATTAAAAAGAGCAACACTGGGTTGTTGTTACCAACTTTAACTTTACTCCAGTTTATCTTGAGTCATAATACAGCAAACAGTCATGGACAGAAAGAAATGAGACTGTTGTATTTGTAATTTTTGTTATATTGATGCAAATTGTAGAAATATTTTTACAATTTTCCTTTTTATGATTGTCACATCATGTGCGGAAAAAAGAAAAAAATGGTTACTGACCTAAAATCAGGTGTATTAGGGGGGCACTCCTGAACATTGCAAGATTTGTATCGAACTCTTGCACCTATGCAATACTTGCCGCCATTGGCAGGAGGAGGCTCATCACAGTAGCGCACAGACTGCTTCACGCCACCTCCACAAGACCTTGAGCATGGTCCATAGCTGGAAAATAACAACAAATATTTCATGAGAGAGGAATTTGATTAAAATAAGAGGTAGATTTTCTAAAAATTGAAGAACAGTTAAACATATGAAGAAATGTGATAAAAATATTAAGTTAAAATAATAATGGGACATTGAAGAGATAGAAATGTGGACTTACGGCTGCCATCCACCCCACTGCCCATCAATCGGTTGCAAGGAGTATCTGTTCTCAGGCACACATTCGCCGCGCTGACACCACAATCCGTCGGCACAGGGTGTCCCATCAGCCCATGGTTGATGTTCAGTTTGACACCCAATCTCACCACCAACTTGCACTTTGGTGCACCAAAGATTCTTACAAGCGGGCTGAAAAAATTAAAATTTTCAGAGTTATTCAGTAATTGAAATTACTGTTCAATTGTAAAACATATTGGATGCTCTTGATAAAGCACAGGTTCTCTTCCCAACTTGTGTCATTAATCTAAAATTTTAATGTGCTCATTAATTTGATGAATCTTACAACTACATATTTGAAATGACTATTCACCAAGCATAACTGACCCACTTCTTTCTTCACTCTTCTTTCAGGTATTTATACTTTTTTGTCTGCAAAATTAATTGAATAGATACGATCGGATACAAAGATACAATACTATGATGAAAAGGCAAATTCTTCACCTCTTAATTTTGAAAACGCAATGGTTTTGTGTTTTCAAAATGTTACTAGGCATGTGAAAAAATAATTACTTTATAAGGGCATATTTCTGATCCATTGCCATAGACCAGTTCACACTGTCGGTTGACACTGAATTTCTCTCCTGGCAGGTTGAGAGTCCGATAGTCCAAGTAGTCATACCCAGGGGTGTTCAGAAAACAGGAGCCTCTTTCTGCACTAGAATCAAACATCAAAAGAAAGATTTTTCAAAGAAGGATCAAAAAAGGAGGTTTTTCCCCCACTCAAGAGATTGAAATATATACATTAGAAACACTTTATTTCAAGTCTAGGACAGTTTTTACTTTTTTGTGTGTACTACTGTGTATCTTTTGATAAATAAAGGTTATTACTCTGAGGGTCTACATCACCACAAATTTTTGGGATTTGTGGGTGAGCGCTTGTTTTATTTTATACGCACAAAAAAAAGGTGATGTTAAGATAAAATAATAGAAAAAATAATTTTTAAAAAAAAAAAACCAGAGACTTACTCTAAAAATTCTGTCAAGTAGTGACGGCTGCAGTTGGACCAAACCCATGGATTGGAGCTGTGATCCAAGACTCGAGACATAACATTATTCGCACTGTCTGGCTGACGGAATGTGTTGCACTTGGGGTCATCATCGTGGGGAATATTGAGCCTGCAAAATTCAACCAGAAAAACAATGAAGAAAGTATCTTATCAGGTCTCTTGGATTAAAGAAAGTGAAGAGAGATCTGACTGTGCAAGATTGAAGAAATAAAGAGAAAATTGACTTGCTTGTAGGGCCACATTCTGAAAGTAGGTATTACGAAACTCAAATGTTTGAAAATGGCCCCCGTTTTGTGTATTATAAGACACACTGCATAATACATGAAATTGCATGTCATGTGGAAAATTATGCATTAAATAATACGTAATTTCAAATTTTATCCAGCCACAAGGAAACAACATCCAAAGGCTCCCACGTTAAAATCTAGGTATCCTCATAATGTGATAGATAGGAAATTTGACAATATTTGTCACGCCTGATTTTGTTTGTAATGCTTTACAAAAAGTGAGTTCATGATGCAGTGGCAAGGTGTGACCTGAAATGTAGGAGAAGCAGTGATCAGGTTTAGGGTTCTGAGGAGTTCCTGCCTACACAAATTGTAAAATCTCACCAGTCCTTTCAAAACTTGTTTCCCCCTGCCCCAGACAACGCAATTAATGATGAGTGAAATCAAAGATAAAACCGTTATGATATCTTCCTGTTGGGAGAAAGATGCTGTGAGAGTTAATGTATGTCACTTACAAGTGTCCAATTTCATGAGCTATTGAAAATGCAGCACTGAGACCGTTGTCTTGTACGACAGCACAACCAGAATTTTCAGCACAGACAGTGCCTACCTCTGCTAGCCCAAGTACATGACATTTGCTTTGCTGAGTGTTTTGACACAAGATTCCTCTGAAACAAAGACAAATTGAATGTACAGTTACTGCCTGAAGATATAATTCCTGGATTCACATCTATAATTTATATCTGCCTTGATGAGCAGGAGCTCTCGAACATTAATTAGCAAGATACCGATACTAAAAATTGTTCTTCGAAGCTTGATAAATATGTAGGTTGGCTGCAAATTGACATTCCTCCCGGTTTTACTGGGGAAAAAAACACTTTCCAACATGTGAGTAACTTCTTGGTTCTCAAAAATCACACTAACATGTTCAGGATTGAAATCTTCTCGCATCATATTCCAACCTCAGAGTCAGAGGTTTATTCCTATTTAATTTGGATGAGATTTACTTGACAATAAAATGTCTAAGTATGCCCATACGTATGTAGGATGTAAATACTACAGCTAGATGTGGCATGATTGTGAGGGAAAAAATCAAATTACATTCGACCGATGAACAACATCTTTGGATGATAAGAACTTCAAATTTAAAAAAGTAACCATTAAACATACCAACGCAGTCTGTTCTTCAGATGTTTGCTATGATTTAAATGAGGATATAACAACCTTAACACCCTAGATTTTACACATCATTTGACATCAATAAAGAAATATATGCATTGAATAAGTGGAATAAGTAAATCAAGGAAAAATAATCACAATTTGCTTCGCCTTCGCCTCGTTTGTTTACAAGCAGCTCCATGCCGCCATGCGTGCCTGTGTCGTGTCGTGTACTGCGCATGCGCCATAAGCGGTACGCAATTCGTGAATGAACCATTCAAAACGGAACGAACCAATGAGAGGCCCAGAAATCGTCATCGTACTCATCGTAGTACTATACGTAGTATTTTGTAGTAAGTGTTGCCAGATCGAATGAACAAATGACAATAAAAGCTTTCCAGGCCGTAAAACATGATGATATACCGGAGATTTTAATGTAATTCTGCATTTTTTCATCCACCGCGCTCCAATAGCATAAAAACTAACTAAACAATAAGGGCCAACACTAAATTCCGAGATATATTGGTTTCAGAATTACCGTTTTAAACCTATTTTGTCCCAATTTTGACTAAATGTGAATACAGACTCTAAATAGAATTTAAAAAATGTTATTTTGAAAGAAAAGGGGAAAAAAAGGAGACCAAAAGGTCTTTCACGCGTCCTGAAGGGTGCACGTCAAGCGTCAGCGGGAGCAAAGCCCGCGTAGCGGCCAAGAACCGTACCACAAAAACTCAATGATTTTTCAGATGAATTGACGATTTAGCTTTACATCTCAGTTGAAACGCATAAAAAAATGTCTCACTTTTCATTAAAATAAAGGAATTCCCTTCCCTCGGGTTTTGTTACGTGTGCGCCAATGAAGAGTTGATTCGATTACCGCCTCTGTGACTCAGATTTCACGTCGCGATAAATGCATGAATGAAGTTTCTGTCCACGCCTCAGAAGCACTCGGGAGGGGAGACATGAATGAGCACTGAACATAGATGCCAGTCCGGAAGTGTCTCATTTTTTGAAACGTGCTACACGCAAATTAAAATGCAAATTCCTTGAATTTTGATGGAATTGGCAATGTCAATTGTCCAAAGCGTGGATTGCAAACGCCTGCAAAGCTGCCAGATCATGTGGATAGACGCATTTTGTGGCTATTTGTCATTGAATAGATCGTTTTTCAAAAATCAGAGTCTGAAACGGCTGTCTACAGATACTGATTATACGTCAGGCGTGCTTTCCGATTTCACCCCTTCCCACTATTTCCTTTAAAGATGCCTCTCGGGCACTTTTAGCCCCCTCAGAGTTTTGACTAAGGGAGAGGGGGGGGGGTCCAAACCGTTAAAGCTTTCCGTCATGACCCGAAATTTTAGCTGGACCAAAAGGAAATTTTCTGCATTTTTTGAGCATTTCTAGCTTTTGAAACCATCCACAAGAAAATTTCTAACTACATGACTCTAGTCCACACTAGAAATTACGTCCGACTGAGCTTGTCTAGATCCTAGGCTTTTCAATGAAAAAAAGAGCAAAAACATTTTAACAGTGTTCCTTTTCTTTACACAAAAAAAAAAAGTTGCTTATGCAGTGCTCTCGGACATTTCACGGCATCTACCGGCTAATCGCTATCACGGTTATCGATTTTTGTATCGAATGTGAGGTTTTTTTTCCAAACAGTATTCTGCTTTCATTGCTCTAAATGTTTCCAATTTTTTCGGTTTAGAATGATTTTTTAGGCTCATGCGCAAGGGCTATCGTTCTTTTTTTGGCTAATAATTCAAAATCTGCCGAGATTTTTGACAAAATCGATGCCATACATCGCACACCAGTTCGAGCTTGTCAGAAACCGTGACCAAACACCTGAACTTACCACTACTACAGACGTTCTGTGTTTTCGGCTTCACGGCAGCCCATGTAAGATGAAATGGTTGGCGCCAATTTAGCAAATTTATATTGGAGTTTGATGAATTAACTTAGAACTTCAACCCATTTGTCCCCTGTGTGTGAATTTGTGCTTTCGGGCAAAATTCGTTGAAAGGAGAGACAAGACAACGGCGTAGGGAAACATGAATAGTGAGCAGTGGTGACTTCCCGCGCATAATGAGGAACGGAGGCATAAATCTCAGCTCCAGGTATTGGTCCACAGACGGACAGAATAAATTGTTAGTGACCCATATCCTCGGCAGCGAAACCAGGCTTCGATTTCCGCCCCAATATTTGTACCTTGTCCGGTACCATCGACAAAGAATACAAGGTCCTTATTTTAAGATTATCTCATGATAACCCGAAATTTCAGAAGCTTTTGTTGCTATCGTGCCCAGGATGTGAAGGGTTCTGAGGATCTAAACCTCCTTCCTACCCTCCCTTCACCCACACGACTCCAAATATTTGCCTAAAAGGAAACTTTTGACGAATTTTTCGATTTTTAAAACTTTTTCCACCATGATAGATATTTGACCTGGAAATCTCTCTTCATGCAACATTTCTCGCAACACCACCTCTCATAGACCGTGAGCCAGCAAGGGGGTAACAACCAAACCCCCCCCCCCCCCTCCCCCAATGGGAATTTTGATGCTGGTGATTTTCTTGAAACTCTCGACTAGTAGAATAAGATGTTTTTGTCTACGGAATTATACGGTGGTGGGGGGGGGGAACTCGGGAAACCCCCCAAAATTGTTCAGAATTCCGGCTTTTCCGCAAATTTTTCCATTTTTCTCGAAAAGGCTTGATTTTAGCGCAAAATTCCACATAACAATTTGAAAGCTCGTGAAATCTCGTCTTGCAAAAGATGTGAGTGACTTCGGCCATAACCCACGGCTACTCCAAAATGGGGGGGGGGCGGGGCTTAAAATGTCAAAATAAACTTTCCGTGCAAATTACCGTTCCGCCGCGATATTTCTCGCTAATAACGCGGACAAGAATGGTAATATCATATAACATTGTTTGTTCCTTAACTGATAGAGCATACATTTTTCAAGTGAGAGGCGGCCTAGACCCTCGTAGGGGACTCTCAGAGTACCTACCCTACAAAAACCGTCGAGATCGGCCGCTCTTTGAGGTAGCATTATGCGCAAAAAAGGACGGCAAAATGAAAACAAGCAGCGTTTGTTCGGAAGGGACGCATCGATGTTGGAGCGGATTCACGGGGAAATAAATTGGATGAAATCTCTACCTTGTCAAGAGCACAGCAGCGTCGTAATGACTGTTCGATCCGTTCTCCTCGTTGAGTTTCCGCTGCCAAGCGCAGAATTTTTTCAGTCGCTCAGGACCGGACATCTCCCTGTGCGTCATCTCGCTAAAATCCGAATCGCGCAAAATGACAAGCTTCACCAGGGCTATGCTGATCGGGTTCCCAATGGTAACATCTTTGTAAATTGAAGCTACCTGCAAAAGGAATAAAATAAATGAAATTGCGGTCAGTCGATTAAAACTGGGAAGAAAATCCCGCACTGTCGCAAATCGCGGTATGTATGGTTTCTATCTACGTTTGATCAAAAAAATTTATTTTAGCGACTAAGAATAATTGGTCTACATTTTCCAATTAAGAACTATAAATTCTAGCTCAGTTTAGAAACAACCTATGTACCATCAGTTTCCCTATGCACATAAGGGTTTTTACAGATGAGCCAGAAATTATAGTTCCGAATTGCAAAATGTAGTCCAATTGAGAATTACTTCCTCATTGCCGGAGCTCTGACGCTCCAGGTTTTTGAACGCAGCAATTTTTGAGGCGAGCACATTTTTGTTTGGTTAGTACTCCCAACATGGGAGAGGAGGTTGCTAGTATTCAAGCCCCCCAGAGGCATTGACGTTTCTTGTTGTATTCTTAATTCTTAGGGAAAAATGAGTCTAATTTTTGTCCGTAACTATTTTCAAATCCCTTATTTTCTTAAATGCGAGATCCTGAAGAACTTTCAACAAATTTGAGGGGGTTTTTACTGCAAATCAATTCAATTTTTCAAAAAGTTAGTTGTAAAAATAAAGGTCTTGATTACAAGCTCAAAATCGCATGCACAAACAGGCCCTAATTCAATGAAAAGACTTTGGGCTCATCTAATTTCAATGCACATTTGATATGCAAGTAGATAAATTACGTTGCTGTCATTTTTCCTCTTTTTTTTCTTTTTCCAATCTTCTTGTGATCAATTTCTTTTGTGACGTATTTGATCTAAGTTGGTACTGATTCAAGAATTTACTTCGGGCGTGCGGTAAAAATGAAAAATTCAATTGCGATCCGATGCTATCGTCCTCTTGAGTTTAAAATGGATTTTTTTTAAAGAAAGGAAAAATAAAATAAAATAAAAAACGGGTAAAATCTCATCCAGTAGGATGAATTTTTTCTTTTTTCATATCGACCCGTAGAATTTGGAAACAAATATAATTCTGAGATTGGGGAAGGGGAGAAAAGTTGCTTCAACTCTTCTAAATTTGTGCAGGAATGACTAAAAGTACGCAAATTGGTGGCAAAATTTTAAAAAAAAATTTACGGAGGTGGTGCCCGGATCCTTCTCATGCTGGAAGCCGGTCCTTTAGCCCCTCCCCCCCTATATATCTGCAAAAATTGGGGTCCTCCAGATAGTTTAGCACCGGGGCCCACGGAAGGATGTGGCGGGCCTGGGTTTAACTACCAAGAATGAAAACCCGGCAGCACCGAATACGATGCAGACTTTTCAAGTCGGGTCAATTCGCCAATTCCGCCCTCTGTAATCAAACTATCACCGATTTGCCCTCTTGACCTGTCTCCGGAGAAACATTAAAGTATGAGCAGCTGTCGGCCTACGGGAATAAAAAAAAGAACATCGGATCGTTTTAAATTTTTCGACGACTTAGATCGAATCCGATCCTCATTGTCTTGAAATTAATTTACGCTGCCGACGGCGGTTGGCGGTCCACAGTTGAATGGCCTCTGTGCGGTGCCTCAAAGGGTGTTTGATTTTTTGAGGCAGATTGAACCTATCATCAAAAAGAGCTGGATCTAAGGACGTTGGGAACTTCGATGAGTCAGTTAAGCAAGTTTGTGGAATCGTACGTTTTGATGATTTCAGACTATAGATCAGCAAAATATAATAGGCTCTGTCTAAACATCAGGTCCGGATGAATGAAGGAAAAAAAAGAAATGAGAAAAAAAATGGGAATTGTGGTATCACTGTGAAAGTGCACGCTTGCTCAAAACACTTGCAAAAAATAGCTTTTTACTCTGCAGGGAAAGATTAAATACTCGCCGTGTCAGTTCGCCTTCAATTTCAGCAAAGGCAACACGAGTTCCCACGTGGTCGAACAGTGGTATCGTTGTGAAATGGATACTCAGTAAGCATACTCAAAAAATAGCTTCCTACCGAACCGGAGGAGTTCCTTCAACGCCAAATTACTTTGCCTTCAATTTTCAGAGTAGGCAAAACGACTCCCCACGTGGTCGAATAGTGGTATCTTCCCGCAAATAATAACAGTATTAACAGTCAGACAAATTATGTCGGCGAATTCGTTAAAGACCCGATAACATAAGAAGAACATGAAAAGAGGAAGTAAAAGAAGAAGAAGAAGAAGAAAAGAGAAAGAAGAAACAGAATGAGTAAAGAGAATGAAGAAGAGGAAAAGAGGAAGTAACAGTAGAAAAGAATAATAAGAATTTTTTTACCAAACTGGAAAAGGTTACTGTAAAGTGTCACGTCAGTTTGCCTTCAATTTTTAGAGTAGGCAACACCCACTCACACGTGGTTGAATAGTGGTATTGTCCCCCGTGTACCTATAATCAGACGGTTTCTGTCGGCAAATACGTTGAGGAGACGATATATTATTCGTTAAAATGTATTGTCTCTGTGTGGCAAAGTAATTCTTTGTAGGGAAAAGTTATCGGATGCAGAAAAGGGAACTTACAACTGAAACAAGAGTGAGGATGTAGAGGTGGAGCCCGGCTCCGTGGTAATCCGCCATCTTTTGATCGGCTGCTACCATGAGCTCTACGAAGTATTCTTGGGATGTCGACCGTTTCCTCCGGCTTCGTGATGGGGTTTCTTGAGTCGTCGAAGGCTCGCTCAAGATTTCTTGAACTTCGATGTTTTCTTCTGAAATGATGAAAGCGTAAGTATTGGCATAGCAAAAATTACAATTTATTTATGTGCGGGGTAATGCATCGTTCACGTACACGGAGAAAAAAACTTCGCGCGTGGGACCCGAAGTTGAGGTCATATGGATCTCTGAAGTTTTCAGATCACGTATCTGAAAACTTGAGGTCCAGCTGCCGAAGTTCGGGTTAGACATCGAGGCACTTCGGTATGTACCGGACCGGAGTACTTCAGATGTGTGACCCGAACCCTTCGGCATATATCGGAGTACTTCAGATGTCTGACCCGAACTTCGGCAGCTGGACCTCAAGTTTTCAGATACGTGATCCGAAAACTTCAGAGATCCATATCACCTCAACTTCGGATCCCACGCACGAAGTTTTTTTCTCTGTGATAACTTATACTAGAAAAATGTTTTTTTTTTCTCTATTTTTTTTTCAAATTTGATCTATAAAAGTTGGTTATAACCACTTTTCGATGACTAGGCTGAGCAGCCGTGACCAAAAGATAATTAGACAAGCTGAACGGTCAGGATTTTAATATTGAACAAATGGAAGGTTGAAAGATAAAACCACGTATGATAGTTTGCTTTCAAATTAGAACCGATTACAATATTAGAGAGATCAAAAACAAGCAAAAATCAAACCAGTCTTTCATTTGAGACAATTATAGGAACGCGCCGTCGCAGGTAGAACCACTGGCTAGCCCCCCGTGGTATTAATCAACCTGTCAACACATACCGATAAACCATCCTATTTCACCCGAGGGTGATATTTTTAAATCAGACTTCGTGTTATGGATTTAGAAAATTATTTCGCGTGCCGACTTGTGGTCTCTGACTTATGAGCCTTTTTCTGAAATGCCGACGACGCCAAAATTCTCAGACGACTCATCAAGTTACCGGCCCCGCAGGATGTATAGCTTTAAATGCTGTCATTTTGTACTTTCCGTGTTTGATTTGAGGGATGTGTGCGTTAGCTATGATAATTGCGTGACTTTAACTAGAATCAGTCCAACTCTCGTTGCCTACCTTCCTCTCGTATTTCAATGTTTTAATAGGGAACTAAACAACATTGCGGCTTGAATCTTCCTTCGGTTATGAAGAATATATTAAATAAAAAAAGAGTCATATTGTTGCTTAGTCTTCTGCTAAAAGGATAAACGTACTCACTTTTTGATTATTTATTTTATAAGAATCAAAGAAGGGTTTCAAAATTTTCTTTCAATGGTTATCTCTCACTGAGTGCTTGTTTGTAAAATTGTACAATTTTAAAACAGATCATCCTATGTTTTTGAAACGTATACTTTACGGTGTGAAAAGAATAACGAACTAAATCATCTCCTGATCTCACTTTTTGTTTGTTAGTTCTCACTCCTCCGTCAAAACACCAATTTCATTGCTTGCACTCGAAGTTGCGCTCACTGAGTGAGCTAAACGCCCTTGTTCCCAGCGCATACTTTTCCAAACTCACCGACAACATGAAAAGTTAAAAAATGCATGTCCCCTTAACATTGAGTTGATGGTATGGAGTATAAACCAATTTTTCACCATAGTGCGACTCAAATGTTGCACGCAAAAAAGATCTCGAGAAATTTTGTCCCATTAGAACTCAAAGTAGCTCATCCGTCACCCGCCGATCAATCTGATTTTAACAATTCGTCGACGGAGCAGTCAGAGGTCATCGACAGAGGCGAAGTGTGAATGGTCGATTGTCGATATTTTCCCATTTGAAGCTATCGTAAAGAATCGATTATTCGCCCTGGTAAAAATTGACGATAGGAGCTGCGTTTCAAAATACGATAGGAGTTCGAAAGTCGACTAAAGAAGGCCATTGAAAATCATATAACTGGCTGTAGAAAGCGGAGCAAATCATATAGCCGGGCTACACGAAGCTATACAAAAGTATACAGTCGGGCTATAGTTCCTATCGCCGGGCTTTACACTTTATCGCCATTGGCTATAAGTTTGATACGGAACTACCTTAATATTTACAAAACACGCATTATATTTTCCTTTAAAACATACTTTTTTCATCAATTAAAATGAGAATAATCCATACAGAGTGTGCAAACATTTCAAAATCATGAGTTGAAAAACGCTGACTCCGCGAGATTAAATATTAGAGCCTAACACAAAGCGGAGCGGCGACGCACTGGCGCCTACAAACCTAACAGGGATACTTCACGCATTGCGCAATGCGTGAAGTATCCCTGTTAGGTTTGTAGGCGCCAATGCGCGATTCGTGCTCTCTGCCCGCCCACCGCGCCGCGCCGCAGCGAGCCACGGCGTCTGAAGCAACTATTTCACACCAGATGTATTGCACAGTGTCATAAGAAATTGAAGGCGCTCCAACATATTAAGAATAACAGGCATCCTTCAAAAGTACGGAGCTTTCCTCGCAAAATAAATCAAGATACTACGGCACAAAAAGAGAGCGGTAGTCCAAAAACTAACTAAGTCCTAGTATCCGTATTTAGTAACGTTTAGCATAAACTTTATTGTCTGGCTGTTGCTTAATCGCCATCCATAAAAGGCTATGAGAAATTGTACAGCCGGCTACAGAAGCTATTGGGAATCTTACAGCCGGCTTCAGGTCTATAGTATTTTGGAACACACATTCTACTGCCAATTTTTACCAGGGCGTGGTCACACGAACACCCTGTTCATAGATCCTTTTCCATAGGTTTACAATGCAGATCAGTCGATATATCGCAAAGCACGCCACGCTACTGGTCATCGCTACACGCACGAGAGTTGTTATACAGAGTCATCAACCCACAACGCCGATGCTTGATGGAGGAGACGGCAAATTATTTGAGATTGACTGTTGTTAAAACGCAAATATTGTCTCAGCACGACGAGACGTCTAGTTATTAAGTTTTAACCACGCAAGGCTTCTTCACGCGAAAGATCATACTGTCATGCGAAGGGAAAACGCCGTATAAGCCTTTAAACGTTGCAACATTTCGTTCACTAAAAATCGAATTTACTGAACAAATTTTGAATATTCATTTTTCAAAATTGTTAGAACATTTTGTTCGCAATTTCATCTTAATTTCATCATAAATATCTGAACATTTCAAGGAAAAATACGTATAACTTTCCTCCAAAATACATGTTCTATCTGGGGAAAGTTGGCAACTCTCGAATTTTCATACGGCGTTTTTCCATAGCGCGGCAGCATATCACGAAAGGCTTCGTGGGAGTCTAAACTTTTCGTCTAAACAGTGTTATTTAGACGTTAGCACAGACGAAAAATGCGGATGTTAGAATTCATTAAGTAATCTCTAAAAATAATGTATTTAAAAAAAATGGCTAACTGTGCAACAGCCTCATTAAGATACGCACTTTTCGCACTTTACAGTTAGCCATCAAGTGTTTAAAAGAGTGGATGATCGACGCATCATACCCGGCGGCCTCCTACTGCAAACTTTCGAGTTCAAGTTCTCTCAGTCCTTACTGAAACGCTTTTAACAGAGCTGTCTTCTCTGTATGCACACTAAACGATGCCTCGAACGTGTCAGGTCCGAGAAACTGACGGCAATAAATATCCGCATCCTATTAGCCGGGCGTGAACCCAATCGTTTTCCAGTGTTTAGACTGGAGCTAGACGAGCCACTGCCCGCGAGAGGTCCCATTAAAATGTAAATGTATCGCGTTAAATGACCCATATTTTAATTGTTGCCGCAATTAACAATGATTCTACCGTTTGCAGTAATGCAGGTCTCGGATGGGAGGGGGGCGGGGGCTCAGTTTGTTCAATCGCGTAAATTTGCATGTTTATTTGCCGCTTCACGCACAAGCCGGCTCATCAGTGATTAATTTATTCGAGAACCGTTCAAGACTTCTAGGAATCAACCCCCCCCCCCCCTCTTTTCCTGAAAGTGTAAATGTTTGCTCCGGCGCTACCGTGAACTTGAAAGACGAAGCCGCTACGTCGGCTGATCTGTGGAAAGTTCGTAAACATTTGTGGCTATTAATGGTCTTCATCGCGAAACCTTCTTTTTCCACATTTTAATTCTCGTTAGACCCGGTCTCTTTTCCCCGCAGAAAATTTTGGATCCCTAAACTCCTACAGAAAAAAAATACACTGAAAAAATTGTTTAAAAAAACATTTTTCTTAAATTGATACAAAATTCTCTTTGGGAACATTCAGTAATTACAAAACGCACTTTTTCGGCATTTTGACCCTGCTCACCCCCCATTGTAACGCTTCCATAACGTATTAACACGTAAAAACAAAATGGCGTAACGCTTTACTTGACCCCCCCCCCCCCCCAGAGCTTTACGTAATTTATGGATGGCTCTTTTGACTTAAATATATTTTTGGGAGAGACTATGTTTTGAGTGGATGGAATAATATTTTTTTATTCTAATGATGAATTCAGATATTTACGATGAACTACTCATTCAGTGAGAAGACAGGGTGAGATTTTCGATGACACAGATGAGTCTACCGTGCGGACTAAGTAGCACGCACATGGCGCATGGTAGGGCCTGCACGGGAAACGGAAATTGATTGCGAGTGTAAATTTGACTATTGTCACGTTTCAGAGTTGCGCAGTCTTGGTTGATTCACTTCGGTGGTCATCCTGCTTAAGACGAGAGGTGGCCGTTTTTTAAACCCCCTCTCCTCCTTCCGCCACTCCGATGATTAGAGCTTTCCGCCAACCAGGACTTGGAGGGAGAAGAGGGCGATTACGATAAGACTTGCTTCTCGAACTTTCGCGTGGCAATCCTGAAACCTGTAAAATTTGGCGTCCCCACTTCCCTTCCGCAAAAGAATCTTTGCATTTTAGAGACTTGGCGCTAACAATCATAAAGAAATGTAATCGGGTGGGGCAAAAGTTAAGTTCGGAGATCGAAGTTATTTTTCGCCGAATGATGATGAATGAGCAACTTGATGAGTATAGAATTCGTCGAATGGTGACAGGCGAATGTTATGGTGAGCGATTTACTAAACATAAAATACTACTAAACCTATAATGAGGGTGACGGTTTCCCCTAAATTTTGGGGGAAAAGTGACTTGCACCTTTTTCTAAGACACTAAGGACTAACAAGTCGAGAGGCGTCGATCAATGCTTCACTTGAGGTGCTTGAAAAGACTTTAGCTGCTAACTTCTAAACATTGAAAAATTGAATTTTCAGGCGAAATTTTGACCGGATATTTTCTAAAACACTGTCAAAGACCAGGAAGAGGCTAGCCACCCTGACTGAAACTCCTCTCCCCAGTCCCCATGACCGAAAGCTGTAAAACGCATCATTTAATTTTACACTTGGGGGCTCCTGAGTCTCGTCACGGACTCCCTCCGATGACGAGCCAGCGGGCTGATTATTGAAATTGATAGACAAACCTTTAGACAAGAAAGACAACAGGAGAATGGAGAGTTCCCTTTGGTGGAAACGGGTGGTTGCAATAGACAGAGGAGGTAGCTTAACTATCAGTAACCTACAAGAGACCCTATAGTTTGTCCATCATTCTCCTCTCAGTCTATAAGAACCACCGGTTTCAACCGAAAGGCTCGCTATATTTCCCCGTCATCTTCTTTGCCTTTAGCTTTGCCTATCAATCTCAATGAACAGCTCGCAGCTACGGCTTCACTAGACTGTCAAAAAGATGCTTCATTTGAGAGTCTACCATCACATCGAACGGAGCACGTTCTGCGTGCAAGGAGATGCAATGAGTCAAAGCAGAGCGCACAGCCGCGGCACCGACAGCTTAGAGCAACACTGACAACTGGTTTATTTGTCTTAGGTCCATTTCCTGCCTTGCACGAGTCGCATGGCGATGAGTAGGCCAATCGGAAATGGGGCTAATAAATATTTCATAGAAGAAAGTTCACGGTGTTTCGCTTCGTTAACCCGTGTGCCTGTCGCACACTGAGTAAATAACTTTTAATACAAACAACTTTTTTTACAAACACATACTGTGAAAAGTAAAATCACTGTCCCCTTAATGGATGCAATCAATTTTGACTCCACTTTTGAGTCCAATTCGAATAGCTTTACACTCATTTCACTGCAGCTGACTCTTTGAAACTCTAATGGAGAATTTGCAGGTGTCTGAAATTTGATGAATTTCGTGTTTAAGTAGAAACTACTGAGTGAACTGAACACGAGGATACCCTTTACCCGTTTTGAAAAATCTTCCACGTCAGGATTCATGCAAAATGAAAGAGAGTATGCCAAGTTGACTCACCGGTGAGACCACAATGGCTGGCGGTAGAGTCCTCCTTATCCGTAGCCGGCACTCGGTAAAAATGGTGCAAGATAGGGGTTGTAAAATTTTCTGCCTGTTCCGCTGGTTCGATGAAGAAATTTCCAGTGGACGTGCGGATATGGCCCTTCTGAAACACGCAAAAAAGTTCGGGTTGGTTCAGCAATTATTTCAAGACAAAAACATGGGACATGTGACAAAATTCATACACTGGAAAAAAAAAACACATTGGATCTAGAGTCCAGACTCTTAAAATCATCGACAAGAAAAATGACTCTTGATTCAATCAGAATAAAGCTTAAATCAAGAACCAAACCTCTTAATTTAAGCGGATTTCGTTTTGATTCAAGCAAAAATCCGATTGAATCAAGAGTATTTTTTTTGTCAATGTTTTCAAGAGTCTGGACTCTAGATCCAATGTGTTTTTTTTTCCAGTGTACATTGAGCATAACAACGCAAATTTCATTTCACGGAATGGAAACTTTTAACATTTCTTAGAGAGTTTCAAAGCAGTTCACAGAATTGTCAGAGGCTGTTGTGCACCCCGCAATAAATGATGGAGAACTCAACAAGGAACTCTGAAGTTCGACTTGAAATTTTTTTTTGTTCAAAATTATGGGTATGGTTTCAATATGTCCAGGCGTCTCACAGTATTTTGCGCCCAAAATAAATATATGATTTGATGAAACATAGATTCAATTATGAAATTTCATTGAAAAAAATGTCATGGAATGTTGCGTTCCAGATTGAGCTTCACGACGAGGCAGTGTGTAGATCGATTATTGAATCGATCTCTATCGAATGGTCACGATCAATAAATAGAATTGCAAAGATAGGGATTTATCCATAGAGATTATTCGATGACGATTCAACAATCAACCCGCTGGCTTGATAGATAACGTACCTTCCATTGTCAGCACATCGAAAACTTCGTGCACATCGAAGATGCTCCAGTTGGAAGTCTATGTTGTTGCCTACATACTATATCGAAGGCGTTACTATTGAACCGTGAGCAATTTATATCATAGTTTTGATTCTGAAACGACGACTTGACGAATCATCGACTCGAGGTCTGGTTTCCTCGGTTGTCTGATCAACGGAAAGTTTTCACATCATAAATCATTATGTGCCACTGGAAGCCTCTAATTTTTTGACAGATGTATAGGTTACTGGAGCAATCCGTTGTCGTAAATGCTGATCTCATGCAAAAGTTTGCATGTTAAAGGCTGCCATGTAAAGTTAAGTTCTCAAGGAAGAAAAGAAAATAATCCGATGAAAATTTCTTCAGTCGAGTCAAATTAGGATTTTGATGGTAAAAATTCAATCAACAAAAAACTGCAACTTATAATCAATGGCAAAATTTTCCTTCAATAACTCCTCAGCTTCTTGACGAGTAACTTTTTCAAGTTTTATACAGTCGTATGAATAAGCTTTCATCATTATTGATTTTATGTTGACGATGATATTCCCTTTAACTACTTGCCACTCACACATAGGTACCCTTGTTCTTCTAAATCGTGATATTTAAAAATGGTCCCTTTATTTGAAAATTAATTTTTCCATGAAAGATTGATTTATGGGGTTCGATGAGGCATTGTTCAGAGAGTTCAGAGCTCTGAGCCATCGCCGTCCTTTAAACTTTTGATGCAAATTATAAAAACTTTAATAACTAACCATGTATACATGGCTCTGAAGTCTCTATGATAGATCTCATCGCTGATATGATTCAATCTGCTTTGAATTTCAACTGAGCTCAAATCCGCCTCAAAAAAATACACTTGAAATCGACGAGGCGCGCAAAAACGAATGTCAGACGATGACATTTTCCTAGAGTATCAAGGGTTCGTAGTGCATCAAAGAACTATCCCTTTTTTCTGTCATTTATTTAATCCAGCTTTGCTCTCTTGCCGAAGAGATTCAATTTTCAAATTTCGCTGAATCGGGGCTACGTTATTGAGCGAAAAGTAAAATTCGCGGGTTTACATTTATTTCGCGGCCGCGCGTGTATCTGGTACGGACGGGATAAATTCGCGCGCTAATTTCGCGTTAATTGCTTTTGGCTCGCCTCTAGACGGTCGACAAAGCCCAAAAACCCAGCCGCGTACACAAGCGCCAGGTCTTACCCTAAAAGCATCAATGAATCATGGCAACGGTTTCCCCGCAGAGAGAACTTAAGCGCCTTCGCTGTACGAACTTTTTACCCACAAATTTTTTTAACGTTTTGGCTTCATATTTAACACCAAAACTGTTACTCTCGTAGACCACTGGATTTCATTTAGCGAGAGAAACAGTTACGTAATCTTAGCAACACTACAGCGCAATTCACTATCATTTAAATTTTAAAAGAAGAAAAAAAGAGGTCTTCGCCTTAAAAGCCTTCAACTTGTTCTAAAAAGACTTATCCTCCGGAACTTCATAACACCTGCAATTTAGCAGAACAACCGACAAAATTCTACCTTGGGTAGTTTCCGGAAAAATTTTGTTGTGGGGCTGGGGAGTTTAAGGCTTAATTACCCAAGGAGTCTACTATGGAATATTGAGCGACTGTATACCTACAATGGACCACTAGACAAGGTACGAATTCAAGCATTCTGATACATGTTTCTTAATCAGAATTTCACGTAGAGCACGATTTGCGCAACGAAAACTAATGAAACAAACTCCAAACGAAAATATTAACGTTTTTATGTCACATTGGTTACGAGGGATTTGAACTGCCCGCTCACAAGAAACTCAAAGCTCTACGTGAGTCAAATCGCGCACTACAACGGTTTCAACAAGCTTCTCAATCGAGTAATGTTCATTTCCCATCATGCGTTGTTCAATTTATTAGCAATTTGCTACAGCTGAACCAAAGCGTCAATATTGAGGTTGCCAGATTTTTATATCGCAGAGACTGTCATGATAACGTTTAGCGCGCGATGTGAATCACGCAGAGCATTGAGTTTTCATGAGCGGGTGGTTTGAATTCACGCATCAATAATCATTAAATATCTTAGTTAGGAGTTGATTTCGGTAATTTTCTTTGTGCGCGTCGTATTCTACGTGAAATTTTGGTTAAGCATCATGTATCAGAATGCTGAAATTCGTACCTTGCCTAGTGGTCCATTATGACTTTTCTGGGGGGAGGCACCTACCCTCTGGGAGAAAGGTTCTCCAGTGGGCTAATTGTTGAAATTGATAGACGAGGCGATAGACAAAGAAGACATAAGGAGTATGGAGCGATCCTATTGGTTGAGATGGGTGGTTCTTATAGACTAAGGGAGAAAACTATGTACTATCAATAGGGTCTCTCATGGATCGCCGTTAGTTAGTCTATTACTCACCTCCTTTGTCCATAGCAACCACCCGCTTCTACCAATAGGATCCCTCCATATCCTTGGTGTCTTCTACGTCTGTCGCTTTGTCTACCAATTTCAAGAATCAGCCCGCTGGATCATTACAGTTGCGCCTATAGACCGTATTCGATAGTGGTTCGAGTGGTTCGTGATTCGTTCGGTTCAAAACAATAGACCATAACCTCAAACTAAAAATTAAGGATTTCAGTTGGAAAAGCTAAAAATGAGAAAATGTTTAACAATTACACTTTTCATTGGCATTTGGTATTCACAATAATAAAAAAATATATCACAAAAAACCCGTTCCCTCAGATTTCTAAATTGACTTTTGAGGCTATGTTTACATATGTTGAACCAATAGATATCGATACAATCTCACCTGTTCGATGTATCGAATACGATCTAGATCGTATTCGATACGTCAAACGGGTGAGATTGTATCGACATCGATTGATTCAAAACATATACATAGCCTCAAAAGTCAAATCAGAAATCTAAGGGAACGGGTCTTTTGAAATAGATTTTTTATTCTTTTGAGTACCAAATGCCAATGCAAAGTGACATTGTGAGGAATTTTCTCATTTTCAGCTTTTCCAACTTAAATCCTCATTTTTTTTTGTTGAGGTTATGTTCTATTGTTTTGAACCAAACGATACATCGAACCACTATCGAATACGGTCTATAAACTGTACAGCGTTGCCAATTTTCCATTTTTATGCGCTAAACTCACGAAATACTGAATCATCATGGTTCAACAGACTATTATACCCGAGTTGGTCAACGAGACAAGGCTCAAACGAAAGCTTATGGTAAGGCAAACTTCCAGGAAAAGTTTCAACTTGAAGTGAAACCTCGTTTAGGCTGTACAGCGTTGCCAATTTTCCATTTTTATGCGCTAAACTCACGAAATACTGAATCATCATGGTTCAACACACTATTATACCCGAGTTGGTCAACGAGACAGGGCTCAAACGAAAGCTTATGGTAAGGCAAACTTCCAGGAAAAGTTTCAACTTGAAGTGAAACCTCGTTTAGGCTGTACAGCGTTGCCAATTTTCCATTTTTATGCGCTAAACTCACGAAATACTGAATCATCATGGTTCAACAGACTATTATACCTGAGTTGGTCAACGAGACAAGGCTCAAACGAAAGCTTATGGTAAGGCAAACTTCCGGGAAAAGTTTCAACTTGAAGTGAAACCTCGTTTAGGCTGTACAGCGTTGCCAATTTTCCATTTTTATGTGCCAAAATGAAGAAATTCGGGACTAATAGTCCAATGCATCATAATTAAACAAACTAGTTCATCGGTCTACGAGCTGAATACTACCCTGAGATCGAATAGAAGCGCAACTAAAGGCCATCGTAAACTTTTCGAAGCAGTGTTGCCAATTTATTATTAATTTTTTTAACATAAAATTAGGGGTTTTCCGAGATTTTTGGGGGAAAACGTACCTTCATGGGCTATAACTTTGATGAGTATGGGCTAAACATTACGACTCGATAGTAAATGAACGCTACAGACGGAGAAAATTGAATTCCGAACGTAATGATTCAGTATTTCGTGCGTTTAGCGCATAAAAATGGAAACTTGGCAACGCTGTACAGCCTAAACGAGGTTTCACTTCAAGTTGAAACTTTTCCCAGAAGTTTTCCTTACCATAAGCTTTCGTTTGAGCCTTGTCTCGTTGACCAACTCGGGTATAATAGTCTGTTGAACCATGATGATTCAGTATTTCGTGAGTTTAGCGCATAAAAATGGAAAATTGGCAACGCTGTACAGCCTAAACGAGGTTTCACTTCAAGGTGAAACTTTTCCTGGAAGTTTGCCTTACCATAAGCTTTCGTTTGAGCCTTGTCTCGTTGACCAACTCGGGTATAATAGTCTGTTGAACCATGATGATTCAGTATTTCGTGAGTTTAGCGCATAAAAATGGAAAATTGGCAACGCTGTACAGCCTAAACGAGGTTTCACTTCAAGTTGAAACTTTTCCTGGAAGTTTGCCTTACCATAAGCTTTCGTTTGAGCCCTGTCTCGTTGACCAACTCGGGTATAATAGTCTGTTGAACCATGATGATTCAGTATTTCGTGAGTTTAGCGCATAAAAATGGAAAATTGGCAACGCTGTACAGCCTAAACGAGGTTTCACTTCAAGTTGAAACTTTTCCTGGAAGTTTGCCTTACCATAAGCTTTCGTTTGTTTGACAGCTATCGATGTGGGATCTTGGATATTTTTTCTGGATGACACCGGGCAACGATGTGATGGTTTGGCCGAGGGATTGGGGTCAAGGTCGTGGGCCTTACTTGCCTCCCCCCTTCGAAAAGGGGGCGGGAAGGGCGAAAAACGGGATCGTCGACTCATCATTCGCACTTGAGATTTACTTCCCATGATGATTACTCAAGGGCGAGCCGCGCCGGATTGCGAAGCCCCGAGCCCCCGCCGCCGAAAATGTTTACGTTCCCCGATCGGTTCATTATTCCTCTGAAATAGAGTCTTAATTCCAGTGCGTTTCATTAACTGGGAACTATTTATACTGAGCCCCGAGGACGAAGGAGAGGGGTGATTCGGGGTAACCTATATGTATTCCGAGGCGTAGACGCTCGGATCTTGCAAAGTTCCTGCGAGTGACTGAGACTACAACAAATTAAAAAATTCCCCCGGTCCCTGAGCAGCTCAAACCCCGGCTTGTGCTCCTATTTAAGAATACCTCGCAGATATATAAATCATGAGGATGATTAAAAAAATTGATAGCAGAGATGGAAAGTGAAATTTCACACTTCGCAATTTCATGAAATTTCAAAAGGTCGCCCTCAGTGGTGTTAGTGGTCGAGGCAGTTCGCTGCCAACACTGAGATCCTGGGTTCAATCCCCGGAGGTGGCTGATGTTTGAGGTTACTCAAATATCAGTCATCGTGACCGTGGATGACTATGCCACTCCAATACCCTGACCCTTCGAGGTAACAGGGTATGGGAGGGACATAGTCACCCAGTAAGTAATCAGTCTGGATTGTGGAAAAATAAGCCAATTGCCTTGGCCCCTTGAGGGCGCCTCGCTGGTAAGCCCGGCCCTTACTTACTAAATTTCAAAAGACTCGGACAAATTTTACAAAATTTGAAATTTTTGAATTTTTTCGGAATTATTAATTGAATCTTTGGAAGTCCGAAAACGTTTCAAATAGTCTCTCTGTTGATGCAGCAATATTATGCTACCCTATTGAGGTGCCATATACGAAGGGGGGCACAAAAGGGAGTTTAGAGAGAAATTTAGCCCCAACCTAACCTCTAAACCAAACGAAAACATTTGCAACGCGTAAGCGTTTTTAAAGCTTGGGGTGAAAAATGTCAAAATCGGGATCAACGGTTTCTAGCTGCGTTTCTTGGCCTCCTGAATGAATCTGGCATCCCCAAAAGTTAAATAAGAAAGTTCATGAAATTTCACAAAATTTTATGAAATTTCCCAGCTCTGATTGACGGTAGCGACCTCTTGAGTGATTAAGACAGGCAAAACGTGGGCAGCCTTGAGGTGGACCTCATCGTATTGTATAATGTATATCTATGGTAAACAATAGGCTGTATGTCGAAACTATAGGCCTGAAAAATAGTGAAGCAGAATAATTGAGGGCCGAAAATTCCCTGCCTCTGCCATCAGGCATTTCTCGAAGATTTACTGCCCCTCCTACATCGTGGACCACTGTGACCTCAGATGCGAAAATTTCAATCAGTTTTTCTGGCCCATCCCCTTCAAATAAAGCAAAAAACTGAGCCATTAAGTGATTTTGGCAACCCTCCAGACCAGATTGAAGACCATAGGACGCCCGCAGACTGCGAAAAAAAAAGAAATCATTAATTGAGCTGGTTGTTAGGAAAACTCGACAGACTGGTAAATATTCAGTCTGTAATCATGGAGGGAGTGGGTAATAAATATTGATAAATAATTTTTGATTATAGAGCGAAGAAAGGGAGCTTTCATGCATGATGATGCACAGGAAATGCACCCCAACGTAGCCTTGTGGTGTTAAAAATTCCTGACATTGATCTCTCCGAGCTTCCGAGAAGTTTAAACAACGATGACCTGTTTGACAACAGCGCGTTGGGCAAGGCGCCAGTGGTATGATTTGGTGCTATAACACAATCCTGATTAATAAATGCGGCGAGGCGTCCAAACAATAACCTACCTCAATTAATAAAAAGTGGAGTTAGACCGGTCGGGAAACGATGTCTGTCCAATCTTTTCCATTAAAAATGGATAAACTGTACCGAATTGAACAGACACGAATGCAGAGCCGCACCAAGTTAAGATAGAGAAAAAGAGGTTTGAAGTTCTATATCTTCGCGAGACTCAATGTTCAGGACAGTGGCGTGGCGTGTTTTGCGATATATCGATTGTTATGCCATTTAAACCTATGGTAAAGAATCGATTATTAAGGTGTTCCCTGCGAACACCCTGTTTATCGATCCTTTTCCATAGGTTTAAATGGCATAACAATCGATATATCGCAAAGCACGCCACGCCACTGGTCCAGGACAAAGTTTAACTACTTTTTCCCCGTTAAAAATATTGTTTCTCGACTTTGAATTTTTCACAGGAAAAATTTACAACTGGTTCATGGCCGGATTTACCTACTTGCCGCCCCATGGGCCGCCTGTATTTTGCCGCCCTCTTTTCATTCATTTTGAAACATCAATAAAAACCATCGAGTGAACTTGCCGGAGGGAGAGGGGTGCATAAGACGCGTTCACTCGTGTTGGACACATTTTTTGAGTGAGCCCTGTCAACACTACTCAAAAGTTCACGGAACTTCACGCGAAAGTTCAGTTCCGTAAACCTACCTCTGTGGGGACAAAGCCTTTCATTTGTAAGAAATGAAATAAAAAATTAAGAAAGAACAAACATAAATGTGGTTTAATAATTTTAACTTCCGCCGCCGTGCCGCGCTGACCACACTACTGTGTTTGGCGCAATGCGTGAAGTATTCATGTAATCTTGTAGGCACTGTGCGTTTCACGCCGCGCCGACGCGACCGCTGTTGACCGTATTGTGTTTGACGCAATGCGTGAAGTATTCATGCAGCCTCGTAGGCGCTAATATGTGTTACATGCCGACCGCCGCGTCGAGGGCTTCTCCTTTTTATCTCAAGTCCTAGTCATCATTTCTCTTTGCGCCGCGCCGCGCCAGGCCAAATTACGTGTTTGGTTTCTCTCTTAACTCAATTAATTAAAGGTGCGCAGTCTCTTGTATCACCGAAATGACAAAATTAGAAATTAATGAACTATCAGGAAATGAGAGATTTTGTCACCTTTTCCTGTTTGTAATTTTTTTCTGAATCAGATTTTTTTGTACCTGCATTTAAAAAAATCATTAAATTTGCCACTCCCTAATTTTGCCGCCATGGGCCACGGCCCATAATCCGGCCCTGAACTGGTTCAAGTTGAATTGGAATACATTTTGCAATTAGGAACTACCATGGGAGGGGCTTATTGGAGGACGACGTGCATAAGAGCAGTTTTTGAAAAAAATTAAGATTTTAATGATTTTAAATGAAACTAATCTTAATGCATATTCTGTGAAACATTCGCTCCCAAATTCCAATTTTTTAGCTTCAAAAAGTAAGTTTGAACTTTCTCTCCGCCATAAGGAAGGTAATTTCGAAACCTCGAACACGTATTTCTTGAAATAGCAACAACTGCACTTATGCGCCTTGTCCTCCAAGCCCCTCATTTTCGGCTCATCCATTAAACCACTTATGTGCATGGGGAAATTAATGGTACATACTGTTCCTAAAATGAGCCAGACTTTATAGATCCTAGTTGCAAAATATAGTTCAATATTAAACTGCTCCTGACTCATTTCCCCCCAAAATGTGACTTGATGAGTTTCTTTCTGTTAAAATCGACTTTACTAACTGGCACATAGCTAACAGAGAAAGCACCCGACGCTGGCGACGTTAATTACAGGCGGAAATTTGCCGAATCAACGGCCCATAATTCAAATTAACATAACTCGTCTGTAAAGAGATAAAAAAAAAAATCGAAAATATTTTAGGAAGTCTCTGTTTCATTTTTCAATAATAAGTCCGCAATCTTATCTTAAAAACAAGAGACATAAAAAAATTAATTTTGGAACATATCAACCACGGATATGTGAGAGACGCTTAGGTCAGTAGGCTGAAAAATAACCTGCACAGGTTTTAACCGATAAAGTTTTATAGTAATCCTCATACCATCTCCATCTCATAACACTCGCGTCATTCAAATCATCAACAATTTTTGCAGGTAAATATATACCCAACATTAAAATATATTAACTTGGGTCGGGTGACTCGGTTGACCAACCCAACTTGCGTAGCTATGATGTATGCACATAAACCCCTGTCGCACTGAGCTGCCTATGTCTTTTATGGGCACCAAGTCATTCATATAATGTGAACGGATGTCATTTGTTACTCGCTATTACATATGCCAACTGAAATAAGGGCATTAGAACGACCCATCCGCTGGAGTCAACATATAATTTCTCCGGAACCTTTTTTAGTGTCGTCGTAAAAATAAAAAACCAGTGGAGACGAATAAAGGCTGTAACGAGCTGTAAACCCAGGCATTTGGTTCATTGGACGACTTCATTGAGGGAAGAGTCAAACCGAATACCTACATCCCGCCGTACTAACGTGAAACACCGTATGAGCATTCACATTTTGCCAAATCTCCTTTGATAAGAAACGAATTTTTTTTTAAATTGTGAATTTTGTTCATCGAATTGTTCATTAGGTTTCATTCGCAAATAGCGGGTTACGGGTGCTTTGCAAGGGCCCCTACATTACGCGCATATAAGCGAACATTGCGTGTGTTACATTTTTCAATTACCCTTGAATGAAAAAAAAAAAACAAAAACAAATGACCATTAAAAAAAATAACAGGGAATCACTCTCAGAAATTACCACGGCGAGTACCAGTACTCTCCCAACTGCGTGTCTCTTATTCGCCTTCGATAACCTTGATGGCAATATGAGCGGCTTGAGAGTACGAATAATCGCTAAAATTTAAAAAAAAAAATGTTTCTAAATTGATTGAAAAATTTCTCAGACACACTCACACACGTCTTTGAAACGCAGGCACAATGCCTGTATGTCACTATATCTTATATCCTTAACGTCCCAAAGTCATTTTTTAAAATAATTCAGTTTTTCCCGTCCCAGAAAAACACCTGTAGAATATTTTTTTTGTTTCTAGAAATATTTTAAGCATAATAATTTAATTTTAAGCGTCATTTCGCTATAAGGACCTCTATGGCTTCTTCACGTCTATCAGAATTATTTTATGGAGAGATACTTGACAACATTCAAATATTCGTACGACGTATTTCCTAAGACAGGCAGTATATGTGATATAAAATGCAGCCGCCTTATAGGAGATGAGACTGCAGAAAATCCTCGAATGAAGCGACTTCGAACTGATCCCATCATTGCGAGGGAAATACATTCAGCCGCGTAAAATGACGATAAACACACGAATAAGTGTGCACTTCGGTAATAAAACGACAATATTTCAGTTCCGCAGTTATGTCTGCCTCGGCGAGCCTGCGTTAAAATTGGCGGATGACCGCATTTGCATGAAAATCGGAAAAATTATGATGTGAACTAAAAATAAAAAGGAAATTATTTTTACTTTTGGAAATGAAGATGGGAGGCGATTCATTTTGAAATTTTGAAAAATTGAGTCATCTTAGCAGCAATTTTGAGCCGTTTTTACGGTAAAATTGATTGAAATAGATATTCAAAGAGTCAACTTCATGGAGCTGTTTGAAAACGTAAAATACGCTACGTAACAGTTTAGAGATCCCTCAAAACATGTGAAGGGGGGCAAGGGGCTATTCATGGACGCTTGCTGCTTACGCAAGCAATATTGAATCTCTCAAAAGGACGTTTGGTGCGATGGCTTCCGGGTGAGAAATTTCCGTCTTCCCTCGATTTTTACACGCGCATTCTTACGTTACGTAACGCAGTCCTAAATGTCCCCTTTTACTCCTGTGACGTAAGCTCAGGCCCTCCTCCCTCTTAAAGTGTTTCGTATTATATGAGCGACCTCGAAGTAAATTTCTTAGGGGTGCCAGAACCCCATCCCCGTTCGCCTCCAATTCCATCCATGGGACCACACAACTTGTAGTACGTTACACGAGCATTCTTGCGTTACGTAATGCAGTCCTGAATGTCCCCTTTCACCCCTGTGACGTAAGCTCAGATCCTCCTCCCTCTTAAAGTATTTCATATTATATGGATTGCATTTTGAGAAAAGGAGCCAAAATCATTGCAATGATGCTAAGATTGTCTTCATCCTTTGCAATAAAATTACTGAAATCATGAAAAAATATCAAATTTACGTGGTAATATTTGTCTTAAAATAGTTTTTAGCGAGTGGGATAGAAATTGTCATGGGTAATCAGGTTTTTCTCCCAAGACAAAAGACGTTGCACAATCTTTGCATCATTGCAATGCTCCTGGTTCCTTTTTGCAAAATGCAATCCATATGAACGACTTCAAAGTAGATTTCAGAGCGGCAAGGGGGCCAGGCCAGACCCCCACTTCAGCTCCCCTCCAATTCCGTCCATGGGAGCACACAACTTGCAGTCCGAAGGAGGTTTCTTCGCGGATCCTCTGCGTGTTTACCTTGGGGGTGGGGGTCAATGGACTGTTCACTGAGCTGTGATCTCGTTGGGGCTTTTCTGCTCATTGTTACAATAAATGTGGCCGGATCCGGATGATTGATCTCGCGAAGGGAGGGGCGACCGGCCGCGGCTTCTGCGAGGAGAGTAAACAAAAAATCCGTTCTTTCGTGTTTCCTCCTCGTCGACGGGTGCATTTGTCGGAGGTCCTACGCCTGCTCTGGGTTACCTCTCTCCACCGCCGAAAACAAACACGCATCGCGCCCTCGCCCCCGCTCCCATCCTCCGATTACTAGCAGCCGCGTTGCCATCGCAATCCCTGGAACTCATATGAAACGTTACCAGTGCAGTGATGAAACGGGCACTTCCGCAGACCCTGCTATGTGCGGGGGCCCAGGCATCTGCGGGCTGATTGTTGAAATTGATAGACAAAGCGATGGACAAAGAAGACAAAAGGGATATGGAGGGATCCTATAGATGGAAGCGGGTGGTTGTGATGGACAAATAAGGATGTAGGTAATCGACTAACAAACGGCAACCCACGAGAGACCCGATAGTTAGTCCATCATTAACCCCCTTAGTTTATAAGGACCACCCATTTCAACCGATAGGATCGCCTCATACTCCTTATGTTTTCTTTGTCTATCACTTTGTCTATAAATTTCAACAATCAGCCCGCTGGGGGGCCCTTAGCTGTCGCGAATAATTTTTTTTTTTTTTTTTTTTTTTTCTTTTTTTTGGAGGGGCCGTTCTAAAGTACGTAACGCTCAAAGGGTGTGGGGTTGGGGTGGTTTCAGGGAAAGTTTTACGCCACTTTATTTTAACGTGTTCAAGGATAGGAACCAGGGGACCTCCGCCCCAAAAGCGTTGCAAACAGGTGATGGGAATGGGTTGACAGATCCCAAATTTAGCGTTACATACTTTATGAATGGCTCCTATTTGATGTTCGGTTTCAAACTTTGGGCTTCTTCTAACCATCGGACCCCTTCAGATTTTGCCTCTTTTTTTCTTGCTTTTTTATTTTATTTATTTTAATTTAAATACAGTTTACAGCACATTGTATGCTGGAGGGCCCGGTCTCTGCATCAGCAGTATCAAAATCGTCCCTTTGTGAAATTTTCGGATTTGGCCCCTAGGTCTCCTTTGAGAACATTGGGTGCGCACAGAAGCAGTTGCTTGTGTGCTTTTGGCAAAAATCATACAGCGAAAAAATAGCATTCGGATTATGCCTTTTGATCCTAGCACTCTCAAGGGGTAAGTATGTAGATTTTTCTTCTTCTTGATAGACACAGTAAGAGCATTCTCAAGTCAGACCTTTGAGTGATTTATTTTTCTCAGTTTTAGTCCATTATTTAAAAAAAATCTCAAATTGCGGGGGATAAAGTTCCCTCGTAAGTCCTTAAATTTACTTTTACTTAATTTTACTTTCTTAATTTGGATCAGAATTGAGAATTGATAATAATGATGGTCCTATTACTTCAGTTCCGTCAAAAAGTTCCCCGGTGCCCTTCTAATCTTAAAAATAAGTTTCAACTTTTCAAGGTTTCAGTGATTTTCGTTTTAAGATCAGTAACGACGCGGCAACGTGTCAATGGATTCGAACCGAAGACCCGAACGAATGTTTACATTGCCTCCCTTCCTTTCAGCACTTTCGTGGATAAGAAACCAAAAGCGCGGCCTATTTGGAGGACTGAAATCGCCCCAGTGCCATGCCCTCTCGTTATCCGATCCAGAAGCTTGCTTCGTCCTCTCAACTCATTCATTGTTGTTTTTAGATTGCAAGGAGAAAGTTTTGAGTCGATCTTGGTGCTAAACTTCCCTTGTCTTCATGTAAAGAATGAAGAAGAGGATGAAACATGATGGAAATAAATCACGATTTGATTTTTAAAACGGGTCTGTTGCGCTAGTCAGAGAATCGTATTTTGATGTTTATAGGTAGACAAAAATAGTAACGATCTACCCGAACGCTAAATTCTACGTCCAATATTATGAAAGACATAGCTCATCGAAAGACAAGGCGTATACTAATTAAAGGTATGGTAACACCATGTTTTTCGATATTGGATCTATAGAAACTTGGTGTTTTGGCAGGGCTTACTAATTTATGTCGATCTGTGAGCCTCATTCATCAAAACACAATTTTGTGTCTAGCACGGTTGGACCGCGTTTAACAGAAAGGAACCAAGCCACATCAGCTATTGCCAAATCTAATCAAGCAATTTAATTTTTCACAAGAGAACGTTTTTAAGATTTTTTTTTTGTACATTTGCAAGGAATTTGCTTGGTACTATGCAGAAAAATTACTGAACTTTGCAAAAGAAAATCCGTTCAAACGTTTTTATGTGAAAAATTAAACTGCCCAATTTTTGACAATAGCTGATGTATTACCGAAATGTATCACTCATATGATGCCAAAGCTTTCCGATATGATTTGCTGATTTAAGATGTAGATTGTTCATGTCACTTCGCCTCTGGGCCGGAAGCACAAAATCCCAATGCAAAAGCGATGTCTCGCAACTTGGAGGCGCGCGAAAGCGAAGCCCTGGCAACGGAACAAATTTTATCAGCAAAAAATGAGGCCAGCCTTGTAAATTTTAATTTTGTTGCATGTGACGTAAGATGCGATGAAACATGTTCGGGTTCCGAGCGTTTTCGTCTGTCATTAAAAAATTCTCCCGTCGCGTCGCGTCGTCTGTGCACTGGGTGTCTGGTGGAGGCTCTCGAATCCCGAGCGCATCTTTAGTAGCGATTCACGCAAGTTGGCAACACCGTTCCTCCTCGATTCAACTTCATGAGACATATTTCGACGGTAAAACTCCCAAACCACGTTTGATGACAATATTTGAAAATATCCGCTCACATTTTTTGTGAAAGCCCTGTCAACACTAACAAATGTTCAGCTTCCGTAAATTCATCCCTGTTCGGACAAGACCTTCCATTTATTAAAAACGAACGAAAAAATTATGAAAGAACAAACATAAACGTGGTTAATAATTTTAACTTCTGCCGCTGCCCGACCGCACTGTGTTGGCGCAATGCGTGAAGTATTCATGCAGTCTTGTAGGCGCTATGCGTTTCACGTCGACCGCTGCTGACCACACTGTTTGGCGCAATGTGTGAAGTATTCATGCAGTCTTGTAGGCGCTATGCGCTTCAAGGCCGACTGCTGCTGACCGCAGTGTGTTTAACGCAATGCGTGAAGGATTCATGCAGTCTTGTAGGCGCTGTGCGTTTCATGCCGACCGCCGCACCACTCCGTTCCAGGTCAAATTGCGTGTTCGGTTTCTCTCTTAACTCGACTAATTAAAGGTGTTGTCTCTTGTATAACCGAAAGACGACAAAATTAGAAATTACTATACTTCCACTTTGAAGAAATGAGAGATTTTGACGCTTTTTCTCGTTTGTAATTTATGTTCTGAATCAGATTTTTCTCTCTCTTTTTTTGATACCTACATTCAAAAATATTGCAAAATTTGCCGCCCCCTACATTTTGCCGCCATGGGCCGCGGCTCATGTGGCCACCCCCTTAATCCGGCCCTGCAACCCGTAAATTCTCGTTCGATGAGAGGAACACAGCTGGACAACGTTGGCAACACTTAATGGCGCTTAGCGGGTTTCCGGACTTCCACTCTTCATATTTTGTAGACTTGCCGCACCCTTAAATGCGTTCCAACAAATTCTGTCTCTTACAGAACTGTGAAGAAGAATAAGGCCTATTAACGTGCCATCAATACTCACGCAAGCTTAGTGGAGCCCTTGAATGCGTCTAAATGAATCCGGCCGGTGCGGCGCGGCGCCCAGCGGGGGTGTCTCTGATCTTCCGATCAGTTGATCACGCACTGGTCTTCATCTTAAAAGTTCATTGACTGACAAACCGTGGCGAGTGAGAATAACACACCGGGGTAATGGATTAATGGGAGACGTTTGATTGGCCTCCCACCTGCGCTGCCAGCTCGTGAAACGGAACGCGGTTTTTACCAAATCGAAGCCGATGTGTAAATTATTTTGAACAGCCCCTGTAAAACATTTAATTAGCTAGGACTTACAAGTCAGCCCTTTTAAGCAAATGTTTATGTTTTGTAAAAAAAAAAAAAAAAAAAAAAAAAGGTAAAATATGCTAATACATAGTGATTCTTAAACTGAACAAGCAGTTTGGAAAAAAAAAAAATTCACAAATAAGGAGAGAGAGAGACAGAGAAAAAAACATAGACCCGCTTCCTCCTCATGCATCATCCACTTGTTACACAAGTCTTCACTTCCTCACCCACGACACATTTAATTCAAATACTAGTGAAAACAATACATATGTTCATAAAAAAATTGACTGTTTTCGCTGATACATATACTTTTAGAAAAATAAAAAAAAAATGTCAAAAAAAAAAAAAAAAAAAAAAAGCTGAGTGCATTAATTATTGCGCGGCGCTTAAGCTGCAACTCAATACGCATCCGTCATGCTGAAGTGAAGGGTGAACGACCAATGGCAAAGCCACGGAGAGAGATTCTCAAAAAATGTCATTTTTCGTGGTTGTGGCAATTTGTACCCATAGTTTATGAGAAATTTTTAACCGTAGATCCCTTCCTCTCCAGCGAAAAATTTCTGGCTACACAACTGTGAACAAAAACCTGAATCCTTGGACACGGGGATGGATCCCTTATTTTCTCAAGGGAATCTTTCTGACAATTGGACGTGCTAAAAGGAACTAGGTGCGTAGGGCTTGTTTGCGACACAGTTCCTTTTAGCATAAATATACATGTCAAATTAAGCTGTGGGATTCATTTAAAGAATATCATTATTAAAGTTGATCGCTGTTGAGGTAGCCTTTTAATTGACATGGTTTCTGAGAAAAAAAACCAAGGCTTTTAGGCAAATCCTGGGAAGATGGGGGACAAAACTTATTGGGACGAGGCAAACTTTTCTTGAAAGGTGGAGGGCATAACTTCAAAACATCTCTCAAAACGGCCTAAAACTAACCAAATTTTCGCAAACAAAGGTTTAATTACAAATGTAAAAATCGAAATTATAAAAATTTAATGAGCAACTTCCAAAAATTTAAAATTTGAATTTTCAAAATTGACTTGTTTTTCTGAAAGAATTAGACAACGCTCCGGATCCAGTTCACGAAGGCGCGAACGAGAGACAAAAACGTACCAGGAATCAAGGCGGAGTTGCTGATGAGCAGAAAAAAGGAGTCGGGATTCAATTGTTCACCGTGGTAAACTGCCTCGGGTTACCGGCGATACGATCGCCCGAATAAGTTCCATGGCCGTCTGATTTTTCCAGGTTAATTCAGCGTCAGACCACACACGGATATGCGACTGAAGCTCTGATTGTTCGCACATCCTTCGAATAGCTGGTGGAATGTGTCTTGTCAATGGCTTGGCTATGACTCATGACTTCCGTTTTCCCGATTTCTAAGCAACGTACAGCGACTCCAACAGCGAGTGCCTCGCATAAAGCTCTGAATTAGCATGTTTTTGTTCCGAGGATAAACTTGATGCTTTTAAAAAAAACTTGTAGCTTTAGATATTTGGAAAATCTGGAGCTTCCTGAGAACTTATTTTCTCCACTATTTTTCGTAAGAGCATGAAGTCTGCGCACTAGAATACGCAGTGGCGTAGCGCGGGGACTGGGGGAGGAGTCTAGGGGGTACGTTCCGTCGCCCGCCTCTCTAAGATTGGTCAATTTATCTCCCAACAAACGTCATTTTTCGTAATTGTCAGGAATTTTTAACTATAGGATCCCCCTCCACATGAGGTAGTTTTGACCGTAGACACCCTCACCCGCAGAAAAATTTCTAATAACAAGCTAAATTTTTAAGAGAGAAATTTCATTTACGGATGAATTTCGGGCATCATCCACTCATAATTCGCAAATTAAGATGAAGATTATAACACCGCGAGGCTGCAGATTTATTTACAGGAAAAACGGTGTAAGAGCATGCAAATGCCAAATTTTCTTTCAGAAAATATTTACTTTCGGAGTTATTGTAAAAGAGTGCTACGCATATTTTTCCTTGAAATTTTCAGATAATTTAGACTGAATTGCAAGAAAAACTGTCCGAAAAAGTTGAAGAAAAATATTCACAAGTTTTTCAGTAAATTCGTTCTTTACTGAAGACGACATGGTAACGCCTGAAGGCTCATACGGCGTTTTTCCTTAGTATGGCAGAATAGTTTTCCACGTAAAATTTTGGAGGGAAAACGTGATTGTTTTCAAGCTCAGACCTTGTACAGTGGCTCATGGAGATACATGACAGTAATGGCCCTAATAACGGGCGGCGTGTAGCGCCATATGTGCGCTCAAAGCAGTGGCGTGGCGTGCTTTGCGATATATCGATTGATCCACCATTTAAACCTATGGAAAAGGATCGATAAACAGGGTGTTCGCAACGAACACGTTAATAATCGATTCTTTACCATAACTTCCAATGGTGAAATATCGATAATCGATCATTCACGTCTCGCCACTGCAAAAGAATATAAACACCAGAAAAGCTCCTTCCTCATCGGAGCATAAAATAATGCACACGCTTGCATGGTGCATGTGGCACTGCAACAAGGTTCATCGTTTCCGAGAACTTGCTTTGATTCTCGAGCTATTTCCGATCCCTTCAAACAGTTTATATGTATCTGAATGGCGAGAACCGAAAATACGGACGCATTTCCAAACTGGAAGCTTGTTAGCAGTAATCATAGCTCTTTACAACTCACTGGAGCCCGTTTCAAGCATGATTTCCTTTCCATTTTCTATACGCAGACGTCGATATCTGGAGCACTGCACAGTCATACTAGCAGCATGAGAACATCGGTCAATCCGGTATGGGTCGCTCAAGTATCACGTAAGCCACTTATAATGGGGGTGGAGTGGGGGGCGAAGTTTGTCATCCAGGCTTTTTAAACGAGACCTCTAATTTCAGCGAGTGACGTCTTGTCAAACTAGAAAAAGCCCTGAAAAAATCAAATTTTCGTGCGCAAAGGTTTTTTTGCAGTAAGCGAGTGAGCTTAGACCGCGTTAAGCAGAGAGGAACCAAGCCTAATCAGCTATTGCCAAAAATTGGGCAATTTAATTTTTTACATAAAAACGGTTGTACGGAATTTTGTGCAAATTTCAGTGAATTTTCTGCAAAGCACGATGAAAATTTCTTAAAATTTTCATGGGAATCTGCACAAACGATCTCTTATAAAAAATCAAATTGCTCCGTTTTTGGCAATAGCTGATGTGGCTTGGTTCCTTTTTGCTTAACACGGTCCACTTCATTATATTCTCCATTTTTTCAAAAGAAGACGGTAAATTATAGTAAACTTAGACTAATTACTGTGCAAATGATGTCACGATTGAGCCAATTAGCCACATTTCGTCGCCCCTTAGACTTACGGGCATACCTTAATTTCCTTAAGAGCCCTATTTCACATAATTCATGCTTACTGGAGTTCAAGCAAAAATCTATATAGATACGCCCTCACGGTACAGGAGTGATGATTTGTGAACTAAATGTGTGCGTATGTGTATGTGTTTTTCCCCGGTTTTTTTTTTTTTTTTTTTTCAATTGAAATGTTGCAGAACAGATTGGATGGATTGGTATTTACTTGAGCGCTCACTATGTTTCATCTTTTTCCTTAACAGGTCCATTTCATGCGTCCAATTCTGACCGATATGTGCAGCGGGCAGCCACGTTAATAAGGAAATTCGTTTCGTTATCGAACCTCCCAATATGAAACGGAAATGTTCCTTTAATTGCCCGCGGGAGACCCGAAAGATTACGACGGACACCCATCAAACGAAAGGATTTAAATTTGGGATATACGGTAAAACAAGCGAAAACATTTTACGGCTCTCTTTATTGCGTCCAGCGGGCAAACAGCGGTGGGTCGAGTTCGGGAATCAAGTGGATTAAAGACCCATGCACGATGACTTGCACTGATTTTGGGCGTTTTTATGGCAAAGGAGCTGAGTGGAAAGGAATTAATTAAATTAAAAGGAGTGCTCGAAGGAACTAATTCATTTTCACATAGTTCTTTTTACCATAATATTCTATTTTTTGTTCACCCTCATTTTAAGATCGTTTTTAGGCATTGGCCAGGACTGGTGGACGCCATTTACGCAGTATACGTATCTGAGTAAAATGTGCTTTGCCAATAATGTGCCTTTTTGATGAAAGCATGTATTTATGCTTAACAGAACTTATTTAAATCAAACGGACTTCTTTGTACAGGATTTTGTATATTGGCTGATTGATCAAAATAAGAGACTTTTTATTAGAGTACACTCGATTGGAACGAGCCACTGTGCGACGAGACATTACGGTCATGCAGATAACAAGAGGCTACATTGTTCAGCGGAGATTAAAATTCAAGATGAAAAAAGTTTTTTTATGACTTACACTAAAAAATATAATTGATTAAACCAATCAGTACATTAAAATGGAAATTTCTTTATAGATGAGCGGTTCACCGCAATATTTAATATCAACGATTATTTATGATTGAAGAAAAAGTAGCTTCAACAATAACCTGTTACTTTTATTACTATACGGCATAAAGGCATGATATAAAGAGTGACATTAAAGAAAAAGAATATGGCCTCGATAAGACAATACCGTGTCCTAAAAGAAGATTTTTTTTATCTGTTTATGTCGAAAAGGAACTTGTTGAACTACTTAGTTGGAATCACCCATTATAAGGTTTACATACAGGGTGATCCAAAAGTCCCTTCCACCCCCTCTAACTTTTTACCTAATTGAGGTAAAGATTTGAAACTTGGGGGATATTCCTAGGTCAAAGGGAGCTACTTTTTGGCCCCCCTAAAATTTTCAGGGGGGCCCCCCTTGGGGGGGCAACGGCCCCCAACTTTTAATTTTCAAATGAGAAGACCCCCTTTGTGATAGCTCGTTCGAAAGAGCATAAAAAAAGAAAACTTTTCGCGCAAACCCGAAGTCAATATCTCAAACCGTTTCAAAATGGCGGCCGGTTAAAGTTCAAAATGGCCGAAAATTCACACCGGTTATTTGTCGATGGATTTGCGCGAAAATCGGTATGTAGGGGTATTTTGACACGAGAAAAACGAATTTGACGTTAGATTTTCAAAAAAACCGAAATTTTCAAAATGGCCGCCGGTTAAAGTTCAAAATGACAAAAAATTGATTTTTTTAGAAATCTAAGTTCAAATTTGTTTATGTTATGCCAAAATACTCTCAAATTCCAAGTTTTAGGCAAATCCATCAGCAAAAAACCGAGGTGACAATTTTCGGCCATTTTAAACTTTAACCGGCGGCCATTTTGGAAATTTCGGTTTTTTTGAAAATCTAACGTCAAATTCGTTTTTCTCGTGTCAAAATACCCCTACATACCGATTTTCGCGCAAATCCATCGACAAATAACCGGTGTGAATTTTCGGCCATTTTGAACTTTAACCGGCCGCCATTTTGAAACGGTTTGAGATATTGACTTCGGGTTTGCGCGAAAAGTTTTCTTTTTTTATGCTCTTTCGAACGAGCTATCACAAAGGGGGTCTTCTCATTTGAAAATTAAAAGTTGGGGGCCGTTGCCCCCCCAAGGGGGCCCCCCTGAAAATTTTAGGGGGGCCAAAAAGTAGCTCCCTTTGACCTAGGAATATCCCCCAAGTTTCAAATCTTTACCTCAATTAGGTAAAAAGTTAGAGGGGGTGGAAGGGACTTTTGGATCACCCTGTATACTACTGCCACTACTACTAATTACTTATTTAGTTTTCATATACTCATTTAGAGCCCGTAAAAGTATTGAGGCATCGTTATCAAAGAAGGATATTAACGATGAGAGGCAGCTTAAATATGAAATGTTATGGATCATCTTCCAAGGTTAAACTTAGAGACAAAAATGAAAGAAGAATCCCATGATCTAGAATTCTTTATGTATATTAAACTAATTAATTAATTTCGTATGTATAAAATAATTATGCATATTATTAGAGAATTCACTGAGCCTTTATCCATTATTTAATTTTTTTTTTTTTTTTTTTTTTTTACTTTCCTCTAAAAGATAAATATTTTGTATTTGTTCGAAACGACTTGAACTCATTCAATTTTTTTTCTCCGTAACATCTATTTTTTCAGCATGTTTATCATTTCCTTGAAACAGGTATGCATCTATTACTTTACATATTAATTCTCTACGTCGCAAATAAGAATGATTTATAAGATCCAAGAAAAAAGATTAACACGAATCTCGAAAAATTTTTTAATGATAATATTGGAAGCGCTGTGTCGTAAATATGAAAATCTTTTTTTTATTTATGGGCAAATTTTTTATCTCCGTTGAACGTTAATTTAACGTGTAAACCATCACAATGAACGGAAACTACACGGTGAGTTCACGAGAGAAATTTAAGATGCGTAAAACGGGGTGTAAAAATTAAGCGACGAGGATGGGATTCGAACCCACGCGTGCAGAGCACATTGGATTAGCAGTCCAACGCCTTAACCACTCGGCCACCTCGTCCGGTGATTCAAGGGCGTAGAAATCGAGGCTCATAACGCGGAGCGCTTCCGCCACGAGTAGCTTCGCGTTGCTGGGTATCATCGTGCCCCCCTCCCCCCACTTTTCCTAGCCCCGTCGACAGTAGCGGCCCATCATTGCCATATCTGTGCCAGATCAATGGGAAGAAAGTGTAGGTGCGGTAGGATTATTCCCGTAAGAAAAAAATCGACTAACGTCAGTAAATTGATTACTGTGTATGTAAACACAAATACATACATAAACTTTACTAGCGTACTTGTCATGCGTGTGCATTAAATAAAAATAATAACGATGGTGCGAGCGCTATAATAAAATAGGTGCATCACAAATGCAATCTTTGGCTAAGTTTCCACTTGAATTCGATTTTTCCGGAAAAAAGGGGGAAAAAGTCAGCGTAATGTTAAGTCAATCTAATTATCAATGTCCCATAAAAAACATAATTTCTCATTAAATAGACATAGCGTCTAGCACCCTTGTAGCCAGATGATCGGACAGTTTTTTTTCAGCACTGGAATGATCACATTTTGCAACTCTTATGCCAATTGATAAATAGAGGGTGAAAATACGTTTATATGAGTTTAACAATAGTCTAAGGTCTTTCAAACAGATGAAGAATAAAAGAAATAATTATATTCCGACGAATGTGACCTTTCTCCATGGAGTGTTACTCGATTTGTTCCCGTGCTACTCATGTTCTCTGCGAGCTGATAATGGAAATTGATATACAAAACAATAGATAAAGAAGACAAAAAGGATGTGGAGGGATCCTTTTGGTGCGGAAGCGGGTGGTTGCAATGGACTAATGAAGTAGGTAATAGACTAACTAACGGCAACCCACGAGAGACCCGATAGTTAGTCTATCATTTGCCCCCTCAGTCTATAAGATCCACCCATTTCAACCAATACGATCGATCTGTACTCCTTTCTTTTGTCTCTTTTGTCTATAGCTTTGTCTATAAATTTCAATGATCGGCTCGCTGATAAGAGTTTGTAAGTAGCCTGGTCACAACACGAGACGCTCCATGTTGAAATTATAAATGTGCACTACGATGGAAATTAAATGAACATGCCCAAACTGCTACGAGCAACTATAACTGCTCCCAAGTAGGTCACATTGCCTATCGAGTTTTTGAAGGCGGACCGCTCTTGTCACGAGACGCTGCACATGCTGTAGTTGGAATGCAATGCGAAATCAGTGTCGAATGATAAACCAACGGTGAAACTCCAAAACCACGTATCTCGATTTGCGACGTTGCAGTCTTCCTATCATAATTATTTTTTCTTTTTAAATGGAAAGCCATTCAATGTCAATTCTCCAAGACTCCTGTGATTATTCTTTTTGGAGCTAAGAAAATTCCGTAAAAACTTCACGGAATGATGTAGATTTGTATTCCTTCGAGAAGAGAAATTGGGAGCGGAGATTTTAAAACACCGAAACGAGATACGTGGTTTGGGAGTTTCACGGTCGAAATATTACTTGTGGGTACTCACCATGCCATTGCAAAGGCTGACAGCAACTTTGGACGCAGCGTCGCCTTTCACTTTGCCAGAATAGAGGCAACCTTCTGGTCGTACTTCGGTAGGTGGCGTTTCCTCTGTCCTGTTATTCCATACGTGTGTCACCTGTAATCAACCAACAATTAATAAAAATGAAAAACTCTCATTATAATTGCAAAATCTAATGTATACAACATTCTTCCTCTCTATACTTCCCGCTCTTTTAAACCTTATATTTAACTGAACTCCGCCCGTCTGATAGAGCAATGCCCACCGAAAAGGTTAAACATTATTTGGACCGCGTTAAACAGAAAGGAACCAAGCCACAGCAGTTATTGCCAAATTTCATTGGGCAATTTAATTTTTTACATAAAAACGGTTGTGCCGATTTTCGAGCCAGTAAATTTGCTCCATAGTATGAAGCAAATTAAGGAATCCGCACAAACGTTCTCTCGTAAAAAATTAAGTTGCCCGATTAAAGGCAATAGCTGACGTGGCTTGGTTCCTTTCTGCTAAATGCGGTCCGTTTATCAAAATTCTGTCCGTCTGATAACTGTATACTGCCGTGCTAAGGGAAAATGCCATATGAGCCTTCAGACGTTGCCAAGTTTTCTCGGATAAAACACGAATTTCCTGTTAAACTTATGAATATTTCTCTTCCAATTTTTCAGACAATTATGTTCCCGATTTAATCTAAAATATCGGAAAATTTTAAAGAAAAATACGCATAACTTTCCTCAAAAATACATGTTTTATTCGAAGGAATTTGGCAACTCTCGGATGTTTATACGACGTTTTTCCTTAGCACGACAGTATAGAGCATTTTCCACCATGACGGCCAAACATTATTCGACAATAAAATCAGAAGGAGTAAAATAACTACAAAATTAACAACAATAACAATGAAAAATAATCCTGGTCCCATCATTTCGATCCGTCGCAAAATCTCAGAGCCTGGAACAAGATCCTCACCCCGGGGGTTATTAGTGTAGCCCGACTTATCCCACGAACCCGCCCTGGAGGACAAGGATTGCGTGCTCGGAGGACATGAGCGTAGCGTTCCTCCCCGAACCCCAATCCGTGAGCGCGCTTACGGAGGGGGAGGGGAAAGGGCGGTAGAGGGGCGCCCAGGCTCCTCCCCATCCACGCTCCGGGTGAATGAATTCTCGACGCGCGACCTTGACTGAGTTTCGCGCGCGACGTCGCGGCGCGGAGCGTCGCGATGCGCCGCGGATTGCATACGCGACGCGCTTGCCTTTTGTATCACGTTGCGCACTGCCCAGACGTCCACGCCACGCCTCATGCACTTGACAAGAGCTCCGCACCGCGCACGCTGCGGACAGGCCGCTGCTGTCAAATGGGGCTTCATCTAGAGCGTACTGGATCTTTAGGGCCGTATTCTAAGGGTTGTATTCGTAGTCAAGCGCGGAACCGGGAGCTTTTTGTCGAGGGGCCACCTCAGAAAAACTCCCCAGCAAAAGGGACCTGGGGGACTCTTCGCTCCGACGGGGAGGGGAGTGTAGCAGGACTTCCATAGCTCCAAGGTGGGGCCTACCGGAAAAAAGTTGACCTTTCGCTTTCTCTCACCAAAAAGGGGACAATACAATCTCAGAAATGAAACATGTGTGCTCTTATTTTGTAAAATACATCACATTTTTTAGAGGGGGCCGAGCAGATTTCGGGATGGGGAGAGGGCAGGCGGCCCTCTCCGGCTCCCCCTAGTTCCGCCCGAGAACTCCCGAAAAACCAAGAATCAAGGGCCGAGTGTCAAGACAAATCTTTGACAATCTTTCGTCCGAAATGCCGAACAAAAATAATCTGAGTTCTTTTCGCAGAGCAACTGCGAACTGAACCTCCAGTTTCATCAAAATCTCACAAAAGACTCACTATTCCAGTGATCTTTGCGCAAGCTGTCAACACCGCAAATTAAGCTCACTATTTATGAAATTTCTGCCAACAAAACATTTCGCTTTAAATCTTTTTACCTTGAGTAACGTTTTTCTGGAATGTTACTGGGATGTTTTCTTATTTTCATTCCCTTCGTCCTCTCTCGGTGCGATCACCTCATGCGTCTGCCTCCTACCGATTTTTCTTTTCTTTCCCTTTGATACATCACCGCTAGACTGCAAGAAAACTCGACCGACCATAAGTGGCCATCCTCTTAACCATGGGGTTTCTTCATAAAGTTGCTGGGTAGTGCAGATAAATCATTAAACGTCTACAAAGTTACAGGGTATCCTAAATTGCACAAATCAGCTTGACAACACTGTGTTCAGATTAACATACAATAGGCTATATCAGCCAGAGTTTTTCCCATCCACCAATCAGGGACCGAGGCTGGTGGTGAGCCTGCTGTCTTCTTGACCCCCTCGGCCGAAAGAGGATTCTTGAAAGTAGGGAATAAAAGGATTGCTTTATTTTATTTTCTGTGCGAAGCGGTCAGACCCAACAGAATCTAAGTTACAAGGGATTCAGGATGTCAGAGATGTACTTAAAAGAGAAGCAGAAAAGTGCAGATCGGACACTGACCCAATCTCCCGGGGGAAGGGAGATGACAGGATAAAGGGAAAGTGAAGGTCAAGATTAGCATACGTCATCAGACAGCAGGGGGCCGTGATGGTTATTGGTTGTGGTCCTCATACATATAATATGGTGGCAGAGTCGTGGCTCCTTTTTGCCACAATTTGCATGATTCAAATGGAGGAAATTGAAAATTAAGATTACTTCCACTTCGGATATTTTGAGGTTGGACTCCAACTCCTCTTCACAGGATGGCGATATCCTCAAAGGACATCTTGTTTTGGGTACGTTTTTGAAATTTGTCCTATGTGTGTGACGTTTTGTCTGGTCCATAACATGATTCATTGACACATTTATGATACTTTCAAAACTGTTCAAAATGTTTAAACATCTTATGAAAACCTCTTAAATTTTCCACGTGTATACATGACCCCCTTTGATAACATTTCAAAGTTGTTTTCATCTCATATTTCAACCGCAGTTCCACTTAAACTCTACGATTTTGATTTTTTTAAAAACTATTGAGTAGGAAAAAAAAATCCAGCCGTTAGATAGGTTAGACATGAGCTTTGCGGAATAGAATGTCAAAACACATGTGTGTGTTTTGGACACATTGCTGAAACCTCTTTAAGTCAACATTTTAACAGTTTTAACGATATATTTTCTAGAGAAATTTCAGAGGATTTTTTTAAACTGTATTATAAGTAGCAAAAGGATACTGAAGAGATGGTACGTTCCAAATGAAAATATTGTTTTTCCCTCACGCAGGTGCGTGCATAGGCAAAAATAACAATTACTATGTGAGACCAATAGCTCCTAAAAATAATATTAAAATTTGATTGGAAAACATTTAATTGTGGAAAGCAGATAATGTTTGGCAAACCCGCTTTGCAAGACTGTTGCAGACTTAAGCTATAGTGCTACACACGGTTCAATTCCTGCATGGTTTTGTTAAATCATACTCTCATCAAGATTCTTTCATTTCCCTCTAGCCCTTCGTTGCATGCGGTTTATGAGGGAAGAAAGAGATTTTATGACGAAGAAGATATTCTGCGTCCAGCACGCAGGGTCGTGTTAGCATAATATTGGTTAAAAGTATGGCTTTAGTATTTGAACCCCTGATGAGACGAAAAGTATGGATCGAGTTTGCAATCTGGTGACTTCGTCTGGACAATATGCAAATAGGATCTATTTAAGTTTTTATATCTTTTCAACACCGAAATCACATACTTCAGTTGAATTTATTTTTAGACCGTCCGCTTAAAGGAAAGTAAAAGGGTTCTCTTGAGCTGAGGTGAAGAGGAGGAAAGAGGCAGTCGGATTTACAACTAACATCGATAAGTATCTCGAGGAGCCAGGACTTGTGGATGGAGAACAGTGGGACAGTCGATCAGGAATGCTAGAACGCTAGAAGATCCTGAAGGGGCGGTAAATAAGGTGCTCCCTACGAAGTTACGAGTTACACATTTGCAGTTTGCATGCTGGCCCCTTATTGGTCAATTTGTCACACCTTTGACTCGCATCTAATCTCGCATCACGTCTACCGTTGCCACTTTTAACCAGAGCCGGATTTACCTACATGCCGCCCTTGGGCCACCTGTATTTTTATGCCCCCTTCTCATTTGTTTTGAAACATCAATAGATCGTATTCGACAGTGGTTCGATGTATCGTTTGGTTCAAAACAATAGGACATAACCTGGAACAAAAATTTTAGGACTTAATTTGGAAAAGCTGAAAATGAGAAAATTCCTAACAATTTCACTTTTCATTGCCATTTGGTACTCGAGAGAATAACAATTCGATCACATAAGACCCGTTACCTCAGATTTCTAAATTGACTTCTGGGGTTGTGGTTACATATTGAACCAATCGATATCAATATAATGTCACCTGTGTGATCTGTCGAATACGATCAATAAAAACCATCAAGTGAACGTGCCGGTGGGGGAGGGGTGTATAAGACGCGTTTACTCGTGTTGGGCACATTTTTTTGTAAAAGCCCTGTCAACACTGACAAAAGTTCAGTTCCGTAAACCCATCCCTGTTTGGACAAGGCCTTCCATTCATAAAAAAGAACGAAAAAATTATGAAAGAACAAACATAAATGTGCTTAAAAATTTTAACCTCCACCGCCGCGCCGACCGCACTGTGTTGGCGCAATGCGTGAGGTATTCATGCAGTCTTGTAGGCGCTATGCGTTTCACGCCGACCGCTGCTGACCCAGCACGTGTGTCTTGTGCGCACGTCAATGCGCTGCTGAAGTATTCATGCAGTCTTGTAGGCGCTATGTGTTTTATGCCGACCGCCGCGCCGTTCCAGGTCAAATTGCGTGTTTGGTTTCTCTCTTAACTTGGTATTTGGACACCTGCTAAACTTTCTATTTCCCGATGCGCTCACAGTGATTTTTAAGACTGAAGAAACAACCCTTTTCCTTAACTCTGCACTGGAAAAAAGTCACTTGGATCTAAAGTCCAGACTCTTAAAAACATTGATAAGAAAAAATACTCTTGATTCAATCAGACTTTTTGTTTGAATCTAATGGAAATCTGCCTAAATCAAGAAGCTCGGCTCCTCGATTCAAAGTAAAATGTGATTGCTTCAAAAGTATTTTTTCTTGTTAATATTATTAAGAGTCTGGACTCTAGACTTTTTTTTTCCGGTGTGGCGGAAGTTTGCGAAGGATAGCCTGATTGTTTAGTGTCGAATGACGTCAACATGGCAACTGAACTGATTGAGTCCGACCTGGAGTCGCTGACACCTGCCCGCGCCCCAGCCCCGGTCGGGATCAACGCTCCTCGGTTTCCCGGACGCGATGCAAGTGGAAAGCACTCTCTTCACACACCGAGACCGGCAAAGCTGGGTCCAAATCGCGGAGCTGTGGTACTTGAGCACGCCACCTATTACTCCGTCAAGTCGTCAATCAACCTCTGATTGTTGTCCTCAACTCTGACGCCCTACACGAAAACCGCATAACTGCATACGGCTTCGGTTGAAGCTGAGCGGTTCTGTCCTAATAAGGGTAGAACTCATACCTACCCGCTGGCGGAACATGGTCGCAACACTCACAACTAAGCGGGGCACACGGTGCAGGAAGGAGCATTGCAATGATCATGGGCTAAATTGGACGTATTTCTGTCAAACGGAACTATGTGCATTACGACGTGAGCCCTATTATGCAGGTACTCATATGGATCTCAGGAGTCATGTCTTAATGCACATAGTTCCGTTTGACGGAAATATGTCCAATTGAGGAGCCGCGGGGAGTACCCCTTCCAGAGATCTACTTAGTGCCCTCTATAGAATGTAAGGGATTTTACTCGGTAAAGGCGGGACTTCGTTATCTTGCACCTTTGATTTGTACCACAATCAATTTTAGGTTAGGGAAACTCAAAATTGCTCCTGAGACGACTCCATTTTATTAGACTTTCCGAGCGAGGGGGTGGGGTGGGGGACCTCTCAGACCCTTTTGTTTAAAGATGAGGAGGTTCCTCCACTCCCCGCGGAATTCTTTTGAGGCTGAGAAGGTCGCCCAGACCCCCTTGATGACTTCCACTTAAAGTTACTAGATTTCAGGTTAGCTTGTGAATTGGGGTCCCTTTGACCGCTATGCACGACCTTGCATAACTTTATTTGGAAATTGATTTTTTCAAAATAATAAAATTGCGAGACTTAAAATTCATGATGATAGCGAGTAAATTCAAAGAACCAAGAGTAGGCGTCAAATAATCTTCAATCTTTTCAACATTTTTTCACTTTTAATTCATTCGATAGCCATGTTAGCTTTCGAGATAAAAGTCATAGAATCATCATAAAAATGGGGAATCATTTCAGATTTGATTAATGCCTCAGGTGTTTGGTTAGGACTGTTGGACGTTTAGTTCTGCGCTGAAGCGATATAAATTTATTTCCCTTCAACATTGATTAAGGCGGCTTACGCGATGAAACACCAACGAGGTATCATCACTCAACAGTGACTCGATGTTATTTACAGATGGACAAATTAAACTATAAGACGGTTTGAGGAAGACAAATTGCGACTTTGCTCATAGGTCAAGCTGGACGGCTTAATTTTTCAATCCACCATAAAGGTTACGAAAGCTGCGGTTTCAACCGAATGACAGACAAAACGTAGACATACCATGCAAATATGCGCATCTGCAATGTAACGTTTAGGTAACCACAATGCATCCTTCCTGATATTTTGATTTATTTTGTTGTGAAATGAACCGACCGAAATCGTTCTTTTCTCTCTAACATTTCTTGCATTATTTTTATTGTCTTGGGCAAGGTGTTTCAGATTTGTGTTCAAATCCTTATTTGCGATCCTTATCGTCATAAATTCAATTCTTTCAAATTTTATGAAATAATTTTTTTTTGTTTTTTTTTTTGTTTTTTTTTTCACTGAAATTCTCTGATTTCATCTGCTCACAATATTATTAGAGAAAGTTAAAGTCTATCAGGCTTGTCAAAAAGATGGTTCAAAGGTAAAATTGTAAAACGCCACCAATTTTTTGTGACGGTTCAGAAACAAATAAAATAAAGTAAAATAAATACATTTCTATGCACAAAAGCAAATTACATATTCATTCGTTCATGTTTAATTTATGGAGAATAGTTTTTGCGGTAGTTGGCTAGGAGTATAGGAGTATTAGGAGAAGAAAGGAAGGGGAAAGAAGAAGAGGAAAAGGAGGAATAAGAAGAACAAAGAGAAAGCAGTTACTTCAATTTTACTCTCCTTGATGGGGTTAGTATGTTCCTGTTTAAAGGTTATTTACTTCAATATTTATCTTGAACGATACGATCATAGGAGAATGGACAGCCGAGACGAACATGCGTAAATATAGCGTCGTTAATAAAATAAACTAATTGCACGTGACAACAATTTATTGTTCTCTCTTCTACCACAAGTTTCCTACAAATTCCGGAAATTACAAATTACGAAACGACGTTGCTGCGCTTTAAAAAGATTTGATTAATTGGTTTTAATTTTGGGCAACGACGTTTTCGCTTGCCTTAATCAGTCAAGTAGGACAAAACCTATAGAAAAAATCTGGTTTTGAGAAAATACGTTAAATTAGACAGGCCTAGGTAAGCAAGATGGTAAGATTGTCACGGATAGCGTTTTTGAGTGGGACATTAGAGAAGAACGTCAAGGTTTAAAACTAATGTTCGACGCTAAGTCAAGTATATCGTATGTGCGTCGATGTATGCACTCGATCTATCGATGGTCTACAGAGAAAAACCGCGTAAATCACAGGAAACTTTTTTATGCATTATTTACCGAGCAAGAGAACAATCATTTATTGATTTTTTTATTCAATTTTTAAAGAGTTCATTAGCTAAACAAATCGACCCCTTTATCACTATTTTTAAACTGAGTTAGGCACCAATTGTCAACATAAAATAAAAGAAGTTGCCTACAGTCCAAAAATGGATATACTTCCGATTGTAACGTACGGGTTTTGTTTTTCAAAAGGAAACTAACGAGGAGTATTTAGTGTAATTTTCCATGAATTTTCTTCACTCATTAAAAACGATTCCTGGAAAATTTTACGAAGATATTTTACGTTACTTTTCAAAACTTAAAACAGCATTGGAGATTTTTAAACGTTGCGATAAATGTATACACATTTTTTCGACTTAACCCATCGATATATCGAATTATCGAATCGATTCCGTTCGAGGGTGTTGCGTCAAGTGGCGGCGGCAGTAGCTTTTAATTAATGTATGCCCGGTTGGTATCTGAGAGTGTCAAACGCCGATGTTCCTAGGAGTCCTAGGAGTGATTTAGCTGTGTCGCATCCTAGACAAGATTAAATGGACTTTTCAGGTGAGCCTAATTAGTCACTTAAAGCGGTTCGAACCAAATAGAGACGTTGCGTTGCTCCGACGCTTTTAGGGAGAGCGGTTATTAGGCTTGTAAACAAATGCCAAATTAGAGCATATGACTGGACCGCGACTTAAAAAGAGAAAAGTTGATGTATACCATAGACCTGTGACATGAGCTGAAGCACAAGGTCTTTATCTATAACTTGTTTAATATCTTTTGTTCTGACTTGGAGGCGAAAGTAAAACCTCAACTTGGTCCAAAAGGACTCCATTTAACATAGCGATTGCCCTCCTACCCTGCATATTCCTGTTCTTGATGGCCTGGTCCAATCTTCCATCCTGGGTTAAAAACACTCCTAAATATTTGTAAATATCGCAGCTTCCAATTTGCCGCCCATCCTCTAATTCTATACTTTGCTGATTCCCGCCAACGGTCTTTATCTATAACTTGTTTAATATCTTTTGTTCTGACATGATGGCGAAAGTAAAAAAGAAACAAAATCTATACCTCGATGGCGGCATTTCAAAATTTCTGCTTGATTATTGAACTTCATTTCATTTTATTTGGTTTTTTTTTTTATATCAGGTTGCCGAAGAAGGTCCTTGATTGGGTTCCTCCTGGGAGAAGACGCAGAGGGCGCCCAATGAAAGGTTAGAGGGAGGGGATTGAAGCGGAAATGTTAGGGTGCTCAATGCCCCAAGATTTGTGGTTTGAAAGAGAGCAGTGGAGGTTAGGAGTCGTAGAGCGCGAGAGAGTGCTGTAAAGCGACTTATATGTAAGTAACTAATTTTAAAAAAATTTCTTTTGGCATAGTTCGTTTCATTTGGATCCGTGAGACTTTTCGCTCATATCAGACTTCGGTGGTGCAATAGTTGTGGCACTTGCAGCACCGGCTCTCCGAACAGGAGGTCTCGGGTTCGAAGCCCAGCCATGCGACCCGAATTCGATGGACTCAAATGACGGTTGCCCAGGGCTGGTTGGTGATTAAGGTTCGAGGGAGGATGGGGCTTTGATGTAATCACGAGATTACCTCCTCCAAAAAAAATCCAACGCCCTCCTAATGACAAAAATTTAAGTTCGCTCTTCATCCTTAACGTTTTTATACTTTATTATTAATGAGAAAATTAAAAATGTGGAAGCTGTACCTGAATGTTTGGGAGCACGAAGCTGGAGTCGTGCCTGAGTTCCAATTGAAACTTTTTACCGAAAGCGGTAAATTCGTATTGAGGGTGGGGATCCCAGATGGTGGCTTGCTTGTGTCGAAAGTGGCCGGAATGGTGACGCAAAGACTGATGATCGTCCGCTGTTAACATAAAATCAAGTCATGGTGTCAGCATGAAAACTTACGATCATTAATTTGATGTCAAGAGTGCAAAATGTTCATATTTAGGTGTGGTTTGTTGGCAAAGGCGTTTATTTGAAGGTACCTTAACAAAAAAAAAAAAAAAAAATAAAAAAAAAAACCGAAAAAACCTCCCAAAAAACCAATTATTGACTTTAATTAAAAAGGAGACATCGAAACAGAAAAAGAATGATGGTAAGTCCAAAACCGGAGCGAAAAAGAGAGAGAAATAGGACGGGGAAAATTTGAATCATTTTGTGTCCAGACATATAACAAGTATTCATTATATTTCACATCGATTGGGCAACTTTACTTTCTTCTTTGTAGATGATAAATTGAGATTTCCGTCGACGAACTGTTTAGGTACCTATCAAGAAAAATTTATTAACTCACCAAACGGAAGAAAATGATAAATGCACGATGCTGATAAATAATCGGAACGATTAGAGAGTGATAATGTCGATTAGGTCAGGTCTTTAGTGCCTCGATTAATTTTTAAATTGGCATTTTCAAGGTGCACGAAAGGTGAATGAGGGCACGAGGTACTACAATTAAAGTCATCAATATTTCAATATTGAGGACAAACTTGCAATTTAGTACAAAATTATTGCTCATAAAGTGAGGCAGTTGGTGTTGTAATTTTTCAGGGGGTTAATTGTCGGTATTTATTGGTATTTTAAGTGGAAGAAAGAAAAAAAAAGAATATCTCACAATCAGTGAAAAATTGAATGCGCGAGAGAGGAACGAAAAGAGACACAGCAATGAAACGGTATAAAAAGAAGAAGAGTCTCTACTTCAAAGAACTGAAGAATTCAGGCAGTGAAATTAATAATTTATTATGTGTATGGCTGGTTTGACAAACAAAAAACATCAAAGAGAGGCAAGCCTCAGGCGTGTGCAGTTCATTAATTATGAGTCGCTGATATAACCTCGACATTTTGAATATTTAAATTCATGGATATAGAGAATTACCAGTTTTCGCTTCGAATCTTACTCGCTGGTAGGTATTTGTTGATGGAAGCAAGACACTAATTGCCAAAAATATCGTGAAATTAATTATGTGAGCATGGCTCTGCTTGTGCAATGGCTGATAAGTAGTTATGATTGGAAAAAAAGAAGGAGAAAAAAAAAGTAGTACTCATTGTTATCAGGTATGTGCGACAAATTAATTAATTGAAAAAAAAAATAAAAACACGTGCCACAATAGACAGAGGTATGCATTAAAACGACACGTACATGCTTCTTGTTGAAAATTCATTATAAAGAGCATTCAACGCAATAAGAAATTGGAAAATCAACTACTAAAAAAGATGTCAACATGTGCCCTTAACATAGATCAAACAATCAGCATACACTACACTGCATTGGCTCCATAGCATGCAAATGACGTCATTTGTACTTTCGACATTTGAATATTATTAGAAATAGTTTTAGCCTTTCAACGTGCACATCTTTGAACTTCCCGCTACGTAAAACACATATTACTTAGGGCTTCGAAGCGAAAACTTTTGACGGAGGATTTCAGTTCGTACCTCGTCTAGTATTTTACATACTTTCAAAATAAGTTCTACATAAAATCCTCCCGAGAGACCGTGAGTCGTAGTGAATAGGCTCTCTGAACTCAATATTTTCTCTTCTTTATCACGGCTCACTTTAGCGTTCTGCTGAACCGATTTTCATGTTTTTTGCGGCTAACGAAAGGCGGTAGTTCCAAGATGGACTCGCTCTAGGATTTGGAAAAATAACTCACGGGGACCCGCAAAGCGGGCCTCAGAGGCTGAGCATCCTTTGGGGGTTGGGGCGCGTAGAAGCCAGAGAATGTAGCCCCTTCGATCTAAAATACTACGACAGGACAAGTGCCGTTACTGGGTTGCCATAGTTTCTCCATTTTCAGATTCCCTAACTTTTCTTTTACATTTCCCAGACTCCAAAATTGTTGAATTTCCATGACTTTCCCTGACCTTTGACCAAAATTTCCATCTATTTTTTTTTAATACCCCAACTTTCGCTAAACTTGGACAAAATTTCCTTGTTTAGAAAACGAAGTTTAATTATGGAAAAGGCATTCAGTAGCTCGTTAAAAGATAACAAGTCTTAAAAAAGACCATAAAGGGTAAACAGCTGGACGATCAGTGGCATGTTTTAATGATCCGTAAAAGTGTAAGAAGTTTCTTGACTTTTCCCGGTCATCACAAAGTCCCTGATTTCCCCAGTGTTCCAGACCGTCGGCAACCCTGCACGTATGACCTGAAGCGGGGGCGCCGAAAAGCGTTGCGGGTGGTCGAGGCAGGCGCCACCTGTCCGAGCCACCGCCAACTAATTATCAGCTGGTAAACGTGAGAGCTTTCGATAAAAACCGCAGGAGCACTTTCTGGCGGGGGCGTAGCGCAATAACCGGTAGAAAAGCTGCCCACCGGCGCCGGAGATTTATGTACCTCTCTTGGTCCCGCAACGGTCGGAGCCGGCGCTATGCGCTGTGTAACCTGTCGACAGAGCCAGCCTACCAACGTGCCGGACCGCGGACTCGCTACGTGGTTATAATTTAGCGCGTGAAACAAGTGTTGCTCCGGTGTCCGAAGCCCGTTCGGCCGATATCGAATACCGACGATAAATCAGCTACCTACTCGGGTTCCGATCCAGGCGCCAGATGCTGGCGCTCCTCACCGGCCGCGGTCAGCACAGGCTCTTCTAATGCTATTGCCAAGTCATCCCTCAATCGAACTGATTATTTAAATTGATAGATATAGCTATAGACAAAGCATAAAAAAGGAAAATGGAGCCATCCTATTGCCTGAAAAGGTGTTCTTTTAGAGTAGCTGAAGGGCATAGGGATGCTGGCGCTCCTCACCGGCCGCGGTCACCAAAGGCTCTTCTGAACCTATTGCCAATTCATCCCTTAATCGGGCTGCATATTGAAATTGATAGATAAAGCTATAGACAAAGCAGCAAAAAGGAAAATGGAGCCATCCAATTGCCTGAAAAGGGTGGTTCTTTAGAGAAACTAAGGGACACAGGCGGATCCAGACGGGTCAAACGGGGGTTCGGGGCCTCCTTCAAAAAATTTTCGAATTTTTGAAATATTTTATATGCAATTTGAGTCAATTTCGTTATAAATAAATACCAAATGTAAGCGTCTATTCCTCCGTTCCTTCCCTCTATTTTTCGGGCGCACAAGCTCATGCCCCCTATCCCCCCCCCCTTGGATCCGCTTATGCTAAGGGGGAAATGATGTACGGTCCCTTATGAGTTGCCGTTAGTTAGTCTATTGCTTACCTCCTTTGTCCATTGCAACCACCACCTTTTAACAATAGGATCGTTAAAAATGTTCTATTTTCCTTCTTTGTCTATCTATTTCAATAATCAGCCCGGATGTTCGTGTTAACAGCGGAATTCATGGCGTCGCCTCTGTCTAGGTGTGGCGAGGTCCACCGTAGCGCATCCAGAGGAGTCATCGAAAGAGCGTCCATTCGGCACAACCTCCGGGAGCCAAAGAAAGGTTTGAAGTTGTTGTATGCGGTTTTGCAACAGTGTAAAACTACGTACATGTTGTTTTTTAAAAATTAAGTAAAACGGGGAAATGAGTGAATCAACCTCGATGGTTACACTACAACGAACCCGGCCGGTCGACATGATCTCGGCTCAATTCGATGCCACATTCTGAACACGGCCAGACCGGACCGGGCCGGGATGGTGGGACGCATGACCCAGAATCCCCGGGAGTCACAGACGAGAGCGGATGAATGGGGGACACTGAACAGAATACCGGAATTATTAATTGTTAACACAGAAATCATTTATCCGCTCTCCTGTCGACAATCCTCCGCAGCTGCCAACATCCACTCGCGTGCGCCGCCGCGCGCGCGCGCCGTGTCGTCCCGGTGCCAAACGCTCGCTTCCGGCATAGCTCGCTTTTGCTCCCCGTAATCCGCGGATTAATGTGGAAAATGCCCGCGAAGATCAGAATCAAATCGTCTTTCCATGCCAGAAAAAAAGCTGACTTAATTTCAACGAGCACCCTCTCGCGGAGAAACAAATGGACGTATTTCTACCAAACAGACCTATGTGGAGGTGAGAAATATGGGGTGTGCTCTAGAAAGCTGCATAAGAAGCAATGTAAAAGTGGGCGTGATTCCTTTTGTAGAATTGGGAAAGCGGGATATTACATTCTATCAAACAGACCTATGTGCCAACTGAATGCGGGATATATGAGCCGCGGGCATGGCAAGAGAGCGTTGTGGACAGGGCTCATGAGTTAAAGACTCCCTCCAACGATCTCCCCGTTGTGCCGGCGCTCGTTCGTTGCCGCTGACGTCACTGGCGCTTTATTATTCTCATTCACTCTTACGCAAAGAGAACTAACGAGCACTTCCCACAATTCTCACTTGCACATAGGTCTGTTTGGTAGAAATACGTCCAAATAATCGGTCGCAGTGACTCAGCTCAGGCCTGCCGCTTCCAGGACTTTATGTCCACCTACCTTTCGTCCATTAAATAAATGTCCACCGCTATTTATGTCCACTAAACGTTAAGTCCAGTCTTTATTAAGTCCACATGATTTAATGTCCAACCATGAATATGTCCAAAATTGTCCAAATTGTGGACATGTTATGTCCACATTTTTTTCTTCTCATTTAAATGACAGGAACCACCTCAAAAATAAATGCATACTACTACTACTACTACTACTACTACTACTACTACTACTACTACTACTACTACTACTACTACTACTACCTTCATTCTTAAACACATTTCATTCATGAATCAAGGCATGAAAGAGAACAGACGCTAAGAGCAGATAAAAACATATGCTCATGTGTACACTGTACGGATATGATAAGATGAAAACCAAAGTGGGAGCCTAGGAAACGCTCCAATGCCAAATTAAACATTTTTCAGTAGCAGATGCAGTCAAAATCGAAAGTCCTCTTTAACTAGTTATTTCGTGCGCATTCAATCTTGTAGCATACTGTGCAACGCCTCCGACGCGAAATAGTTGCTTAAAGCGTTGCGGCGCGGCAGGCAATCAGCGTGACACGCGCATGAGCGCCTACAAACCTAACGGGATACTTCACGCGTTGCGCAATGCTTGAAGTATCCCGTTATGTTTGTAGGCGCCAGTGCGCGTTCTGCGCTGCTAACACGTTCTGCGCTGCTAACACGCGCTCCGCTCTGTGTTAGGCTCTGATATTTAAACTCGCGGAGTCAGTGTTTTTCAACTCATGATTTTGAAATGTTTGCACTCTCTGCATTGATTATTCCCTTTTAAACTAATGAAAAAGAAATATGTACTACTGGAAAATATAATGTGTTTTTTGTAAATATAATAGTGGTTCCGTGTCAAATTTAATGATTTCCAAAGCATTCAAATTTATTCTTTTATGTTTTGGACTTTTACTGTGCTGCAGCGTGGTGTGAGCGCAACCAAACGCTCAAAATTGGGCGTATTTGACTCAAGGAGGTCTATGTACAAATAAGTTAAACACAAAAAATTGCGTGTTTCTTAGTTTTTTTCCTCTTTTATTAATTTTTGTATAGTTTCTTTCATCACAACTACGGCTCTTTCAGATTCATATCGATGCCATTGCTTTACAAATGGTAACAGGAATTCTACAGTGCCTCGGCGTGTTTTTGAAAATGTATTCACATTTTGTGAAATTTTTGGGGTACATTTTTCACTTTTCCTTACGAGACAAGAGATATATGTGAATTCGAATTAGTGTGTCAGGGGCGGGATTGGCCCCTGTACCAGGGACCCGGTATCCCTTGTAGCGGGCCGGACTTAGCTTCAGCTCATGTTGAACCCCACACTATTTCGGTTCAAGTAACTAGATTTATTGGTCACAAATTTCAAATTTTTGTAAGCTGCATGAACCAAAATTCGGTTTCTGTGTCGGACAACTGCGGTTTCCTGGGCAAAAAAATTCGGAGTTCAACGTGGACAATAAGCAGATCTAAGGGCGGGGGTGAATGGGGCCGTTCGCCCGAAAAACTAGAGGAAACTATAGAGCGAATTTTCTAAAATTCGTCGGTTTCAGCATTGTAAAATCATGAAGAAAATTCAATAAAAATTTCAGCGAATTTCATAATTTGCTTTGATATTAATGAATGAAACGTCAGTGGAGATTTCAAGATACTGCAACCGAGAAATGCCCTTTAGCGCTTCAATTACTTATGTTTCCCTTAAAGATTTCTCATTGTCACCTTCTTTCTTTTCTTTCCTCCCCTCTTTCCTCTTTATCTTCGGCTTCTAATTCTGAGGCCAAGGCCTCGAGTCTTATAGACCATCATATTCGAGACCAGGTTAAAAAGGGCAAACAACGAGGTGGAGGACTTACTTTTAAGCTGGTCGCCCGAGAAGAGTATGTCGTGCTCGTTGAGAGGTGCGGGCGAAGTCTTGACTGGTTTGACCAACTCGATCTTTTTCCTCGAGCTGGAATCCTGCCCGTGTCTCGTCGCCTCGCCATCCTCGCTCGAATTAGCTGCAACAAACAAAAACCATCTCGTTAAACCCAAACGTTTTCAGCTCAAAATGTCCCGTTTCCGCTGCGCGTCGTCGATGACGACTATTTCCGCACCCGCTCGCTGCAATTTGCTGCACGACAATAGTAAACAATCTCTGCAGCAATGCACTTCTACGTTGCCAACGCGTCGTACTAGACATTTTCTGTTTTTTTCTCGTTTAAAATCATGACTATCCATCATGCAACTGCAAAGCCTGTAAGAATACACTCCAGGCCAGTTTGTTGTATGAAAACGGAGACAAACCCCCTATGAACAAGAGGTCCCAGGTTCGGTAAATTGGTTAAAAAAAAAAAAAAAAAAAAAAAAAAGCAAAAACTAATGAAAGGAACTACTAGGGCATCGGCGCAGGAGGGGGCAGAGATTGCCCCCGAAAATCTATTTTCCTTCTTTTGAGCATGCGAGGGATTTTGCTAAATGAGTGAGTGACTTGTATTTTCATATTTGAAATTGTATTACAGTCAACTTTTCGGTAAAAACAGTTCAAAATTGCTCTTAGTATCGATTCAACTTGTTTTTTGTTTAAAGAACGTTCTTAGGACGCTCCCTGAGCCTCCCTTTGGAGTTTAAGAAGGCCGTGCGAAACCTTCTGTGAATGTAGTAATGTAGTAATTGAATACTTGATACTAATGAACAAAAATGACAAAACTGCTGCAAGCAACTATTACTGTTCCCAAGCCGCTCACATTGCCTTACAAGATATTGAAGGCGAACTGGACCGCATTTAACAGAAAGGAACCAAGCCATATCGGCTATTGCCAAATTTAACTTGGCAATTTAATTTTTTACGAGAAAATGTTTGCGCGGATTCGTTTGAAAATTTTCAGGAATTTGCTGCGCAGTACGGAGAAAATTTACTGAAATTTGTACGAAAATCTGCACAACCGTTTTTATGTAAAAAAGTGAACTGCCGGATTAAATGTTGGCAATAGCCAATGTGGCTTAGTTCCTTTCTGTTTAACGCGGTCCAACTGGTCTTTGCGTTTGAGAGACAATGAAAGTGACTTATTAAACTGTTACAGATGTGTACGGACCGAGTGAACATGGCCGAAATGCGGCGAACAGCTATTCCTGCTTTAGAACAGCTTACATTGCCTATCGAGATATTGAAGGCGAACTGATCGAAACAAGTTGGAAATAATTTAAGTGGAGTATTGAGCCGCTACAGCTGTGAATAAATCGAATTAAGCCTTAGTTTCTCAACTTGAAATTTCAAAGTACCCGCAAGGAGTCCGCTGATACTGTTATCTTAACATTACAATCACACCTCCCCCTATAGCATCATTTAAAAATCAATGAAAACTACTTTATAGAAATTCTGCACTCTCCCGAAGGACGCTCTAATAGCCAGAAGCTCCGGGAGATGGGTTGGTCGGATCACGACGGTATGCTGCCGTACTGAGGAAAAACACCGTATAAACACTCGAACGGTGCAAAATTTCCCCCGATAAAATATTAATTTTTGAGACAAGTTATGAGTATTTTTCATTAAAATTTTTAGACGCTACAGACCATATTACAACCAAAATTCTCTCAAAATTTTGAGATAAAACACGAAAAATTTTGCCGTAAAAATTCGTTATTTGTCAGGAGAAGTTTAGCAGCGTCTGAGGGCTCATACGGCGTTTTTCCTAATACAAGCGCGGCGGTATGCGAAGCCGGCGGGCGCTATGCGTCCGTCTCGTGTCTCGTCAGACTTGGGGCCGGGGTTACGGCCACTCGGCCAAAGTCCTGACCCACGGCCCTCGGCGCGTCTTTATTGAAAACAGCGTCGGCTTCAAAGGCGATTATATCATAATCCTCGTCAGACGTGTCTACGTGATAAAAGATACGACTGTATTAATGTCGGCTTCGCTGTCTGCTCAGCTCACAGTGGTCCTGTCAGCGTTATCCAGCAGGTACTGAACCCGTGAAATCAAGTACACTGAAAAAAATTCTGTGAAAGTAAGCAATCCACATCCCGAAAATCTACCGATTTGCCGTAAAAAATCGCAGAAACTTGATATACCAGGTCGATGTACCCACTCTTTGAATTTACCAATCAATTTAGTGAGTGCACGTAGGTATGTGAAAGTCAAAATGCTATAGTCATTTTGGGTGCATTCATTTTTCATGAAACAATTGTAAGTAATTTCAATCCCGAAAAACCATAAATTTTCCGTATAAAATCGAAAAAATCAAAATATGTCGACTCCCTGACGTGAAAATTGAATTCTACGTGTGAAAATACTTATGTATCGATATGCTGAACAGAATGCCCGCCTCTCCTCGTAATGTACAAACCGTTCCTATACTCATCTTAAAATTGTTCTCAGAGCTTTGTGTTATTATCAGCTTCCATTTAAACCCCGGTTTGATGGCCGAATCGGCTGCCCAAAAAGCAAGCCATTTTTGAAGGGCTCTATGAGAAATTCGTGATATTATCAGCTCTCAGGAAATCACCAATTCTCGGCGTTTTTACCAAGGTCCGTTGGTACTTTTACCATCTCACTTTTTTTTACCAATTATTGGTAATTTTACCAAGACAGACTGGTAAGCTTACCTAAAAACCGGTATTTTTACTGTTTTTTTTTCAGTTAAGAATACCACTTTTATTAGTAATCAATTCCCGGTAACTTTGCCATTTTATCTCGGTAATTTTATCACAGTCGATAAAAAGTAGGTATTGGCGTTTTTACCGGGGATCAGTAAAATTACCGAGATTTCTCGGTAAAATTACCAATTCCATAAATGGTAATTTTATCAAGAAAAAACTGGAATCAAATAGAACCCTGAATTCTTGGTAATTTTACCCTTTTCTTGGTAAATACACCGAGATTTTTTTTTTCAGTGTAGAGAACCTTGATAAAAAGAGTATGGACAGAGGGTCCATGTTATTCCTCATCTATCCATCCATTTTAAATTCAATAGGGATGTCTGAGACTCCATAAAAATAGGATGTTCCACGTAGTTGAAAATAGAGTACCTTTGTAGGGAGACTATGGACAACTCGATTTATTTGGGCTCTTAGGGCCCAAAAAGGCGACAACGTGAAAAACGTGCCGCTGCCAACCTATGCATTGGAAAGATTAATCAATAGGACCGACAGCGTATTGTAAACAAGCGTTTTTAAGGATTAAGACTCTGAAACTGAGAAAATGTCTGTGAAATCAAAGTTTTATAAGTGCTTTTGTAATTTTTGATCAGTTACCTACACTCGGAGTTTAAAAAAGTACCACTGGATAGCAGGGCAGGATTAAGGGGGTGGTCACATGGGCCGCGGCCCATGGCGGCAAAATGTAGGAGGCGGCAAATTTTGCAATATTTTTGAATGTAGGTATCAAAAAAAGAGAGAGAAAAATCGGATTCAGAAAATAAATTACAAACGAGAAAAGGCGTCAAAATATCTCATTTCTTGAGAGTGGAAGTATAGTAATTTCTAATTTTGTCGTCTTTCGGTGATACAAGAGACAACACCTTTAATTAGTCGAGTTAAGAGAGAAACCAAACACACAATTTGACCTGTAACGAAGCGGTGCGGCGGTCGGCATGAAACGCATAGCGCCTACAAGACTGCATGAATACTTCACGCATTGCGTCAAACACACTGCGGTCAGCAGCAGTTGGCCTGAAGCGCATAGCGCCTACAAGACTGCATGAATACTTCACGCATTGCGTCAACACAGTGCGGTCGGAGCGGCGGTGGGGGTTAAAATTTTCAAGCACATTTATGTTCGTTCTTTCATAATTTTTTCGTTCTTCTTTATAAATCGAAGGCCTTGTCCAAACAGGGATGCATTTACGGAAGTGAACATTTGTTAGTGTTGACAGGGCTTTCACAAAAAATGTGGCCAACACGAGTAAACGCGTCTCATACACTCCTCCTCCACCGGCACGTTTACTTGATGGTTTTTATAGATCGTATTCGACAGATCACACAGAAGAGATTATATTGATATCGATTGGTTCAATATGTAACCACAGTGTATTACCCCAATTGTTTGGGTGATAGGGACATTTCTAATTAATTGTGATGGTAACATAACACTTGAATATATAACTTAAATTATTGGGGTGCTACCACAACTAATTGGAAATGCTCCTATCATTCAACAAATTGGGGGTGGTACCACAATTAATTGAAAATGTCTCTATTCAACAGCCACTATACCTACCTCTTTTAGTCCGTGTATATCATCCGCTTCAATTTTGGCTATTACGTAAAGAGTATGCTATTCTTTGAAACAAGTAGAATCATATTTTGCAATTAGCACACTTTCCGCGAGAAATAAATTCCCTGTTCTTTGACGTAACACGGCATTAATTTTGTGCTACGGACAAGAAAACAGCGCAGCGTGGTTTCAAGGAGCAGTTTTCCAACATTTTCACGGGCCGCTAAGTTGGCAGTGCCCCCGAGGTGGCAGTAACTTAGCTCTCCCGGGTCCAATCTGCCAATCAGTGACTGGCATCGGTGGAATCCACCAATCAGCGACGAGCTTTCATAGACCTGCATGATGCAGAGAGACGCGGTAATGATGGTTTTTACCGTCCGCAGTGCCGTTCGTCGCACCCGGGGAAAACTGGACTAAAAATAAGGCGCTACGTTCGGTAGTGTGAAAAAAAGGACCAACCAAAGTAAAAACCTGTCGCACTTGACACGAGGCAGCGAAGTTCGAACACGGTGTTGTCTGCGGTCACTGATAGGAGAAATCCCCAGAATAAGAAAAACACACACAAGAAAAAAAAAGAAAAAAAGAAAGAATCAAATTCGTCTTATTAAGTATGGTTTTGATTCCTTCCAGCGTGGTGTGGATCAAGCGGGCTGATTATTGAAACTTATAGAGAAAGGAATAGACAAAGAAGACAAAAAGGATATGGGGGGATCCTATTGGTGGAAGTGGGTGGTTGCAATGGACAAAGGACACAGGTAATAGACTAACTAACGGCAACCCACGAGAAACCCGATAGTTAGACCATCATTTTATCCCCTTAGTCTATAAGAACCACTCACAATGTCTTCTTTGTCTATAGCTTTGTCTATAAATTTCAATAATCGGCCGGCGTACTATTCTACCATTCTATTACTTATAGAATTCTGGCCATATTTTCGTGTTTTTTCCTCATTAATCCTTCATTCTTTCTTGCCATGTGCACGAGGCAATTTCAAAACTCTTCTTCTCATAATGCACCGTCTTGGCAATATGCAAATTGCGGCTAGCGGACCGCAAAGTTTGAAATTGCATAATTTTTACACTTCAAATGCAAATGTTTAGCGGGAACGCCACGCGCTGGCGCTTGAGGTTCCCGGCTCCGGGAGAAAGTGGTGATTAGTCAAAGAGATTTGATAGGTTATCTGGTATGGACAACTGATAAGGAATGGATGGAGTGCGCGCGGCCGAGCGCAGCGCCAGCGACACCAACAGCCGGCTGATCGCCGATGATTGATCTTACCAGACGCACTTGGTGGGCGAGGAGGAGCAACCTGGACTTTTACACCCCACTGCGATGCCACAACTAACACACAAATATACTAATTTAGGGACTGCTCATAAAATACGTAGCCCTCTACTGCCGTGCTAAGGAAAAACGCCAACTTTCAGGCGTTGCCAAATTTCCTTTGATAAAACTCGAATTTCCTGGTACACTTATGAATATTTTTCTCCCAATTTTTCATATAATGTAGTTCGCAATTTTACTCAAAAATTATGAAAATTTAACGGAAAAATATTTGTAACATTCTTAAAAAATGAACATTTTATCGAAGGAAATGTGGTAACTCTCGAGTGTTCATACGGCGTTTTTCCTTAGCACGGCAGTCTAGGCTCTAAGGAAAGAAGAGCGCTGCCGTTATTGCGAATGCGAAGAGAGCAGTAAGTGCAAAAATGAAGTTTTGAGAAAACGGGCTCAGAAGCTTCTGACCGGAAAATTCTATTGAAAGAATGCCTTGTCTTTTGTCAAATTGCCACTAATCGCTCGAAAGAATCCTAGAAATCGTTTGGATGGTTAAAAATCGACTGATTTTATTTCACTTTCGTAAAAAGGGTATTTTTCTTCTTCATGCTAGGTTGTTGTTAGGCAAGACAGCCGTAAGTGCTATCTTCAGCATGCTTTCGTGATTGCGTTTTGGACACACAACAAACGCATTTTCAGGTTAGAAATTCGCAGAGGAGGGCGGCACTTTACTTGAAAGCACGGTTTTCATTGGCTCTCTGGAGGAATATTGTCACTTACTGCTGTCTTGCCTAAGACTACGTCCTTTTTTGCGCACTAACGGCTTTCTCATATGTCTTGTTTTCATACAATTAAGATGAAGTTTACAGTTTTCGCTATTTCAGTAATTTCATCTGAATCATCTAGAGAAATTCGGCTTCAAACTACCGTGCAAAATACAGGAAGGGTTCTTTCTATTGCTCGGTTCTCAGGTTGAAATCAACCGACTTGGCAACGGTTAATTAATGTAACAGGCCTCATGTGAACCCTACTAGTGGCTCACGGCTTGTGGCTTTCGGGCGAGGCTGCGTCGCTAAATTAGATTCACATTTCACGTTTCATTTCGAAAAAACACCATTATGCACTTTGCGGCCGACCAAAATCGATCACAGCAAGATCTAGGTCCAGGAAGCGCAATGGACCGTAACAGGCGCAGTCTAAATCAATCAGGCGTCGTGTCCTGTGGATGTACGATTGAAAGTTCTCGAGAAAAACGATGGGTCACTTACGCTAGTCACAGAATCGTGTTTTGATGGTATAAGCTTATGGTTTAGCAGAAAATAAAAAGATCCGTCCGAAAGCCAAATTTCTACGTCCAATATTGACGGAGATTTTGAAAAACAACACGTATGACGTCACAAATCCTGGTTATGCAGATCATGGTTGCTGCCACCTTGGTTTCATCAACTGAAGCTCGTATTAGACGCAGAGATTTGGCGTTTGAACATATCGCAGTATTTTCTGCTGACGTCTGTATCTACGCTTAAACCATCAAAACGCGATTCCGTGACCCATTTAAAGTAGAATGAAAATCCTCGAATCGATTTTTTGTGACTGAAAGAAATAAAATCTTTTTCATATTCTCAAATTCAAAAGCCCCGCTGACAGAAAAATCAATCACTGCTTGAGCCAAACCGCGCACACATGATCCTAGTTTGAGAAACTTAGTTGGGTCTTTTTGACCCACATATGTATTTTTTTGTATTTCAAATCAGGAGATGAATGAGGAGAAGAGGAAGAGGAAGAAGAAAAAAGAAGCGAAGAAGGAGAAGAAGAGAATGGAAATTAAAGAGAAAAATATATTTTTCTTCCTTTTCTTCTTTTCGTCTTCTCTTTCCTTTAATGCTCTTATTTTCCCTCTTCTTCCTTCCTCTTTTCACCTTAGTTCTCGTCTTCATTTTGCAAGAACAATAAATTTTCATCGATCAATTGATTCATCGACTGCATTACCGATCAAATAGGCGATTCATCGATTTCGATGCAACTGCAGGAAACGATAGATGGGCTTTTGATATTTAAGAGAGCGTAAACAGCAATCTGACAATTCAAACAACATCCTCATGATTTGCTGTCAAACAACTGAGAAATGCATCAGAGTGTTTGCATGGAAGATGGCCTCGCGTGGAATTACTAAATAAACTTTTGTTCCGGGTCGTAAAATTTTAAAAATATTGAATGCAAATACACTTTCTCGAAGATCAACTCGAAAGACCTAAGTAGGGTAATGGCTCAAATAAAGCTATAGGAAAAAACACGATTCCTCCAGGGCTGGGTACCATAATTACAAGCTCTCAGCACCAGCATAGCATTTCCTAGGGCTTTTATTGCCACCAAACATTTCAATTGGATATATTAATGCTAAAAGGAACTAGAGACGTGTGGGAATGATGGGGTGTGTCGTAAAAGCTGCATAAGAAACAATGTAAAAGCGGGCGTGATTACTTTAGGGAAAATGGAAAATTGTCAGACAAACAAGGACAAAGATTCTTAAGTGGACTGCATTTTGCAATAAGGAGCTACAATTTCTAGCTCATTTTAGAAAAACTTATTTGCCATTATTTTTGCTATGTTGATAGATGCTTTTATGGATAAGCCTTAATTAAATGGACCGGGTTTAGCAGAAAGGTACCAAGCCACATCAGCTATTGCCAAAGTTAGCTGGGCAAATTATTTGTTTACAAGAGAACTTTAGTGAGGGTTCCTTTCAAAATGTTGAGGAATCTGCCTCTTACTATGCAGAAAATTCACTGAAATTTGCCAAAAAATCTGCACGACCGTTTGCATGTTAAAAATGAAACTGCCCAATTAAATTTGGCTAGAGCTGATGTGGCTTCGTTCCTTTCTGTTTAACGCGGTCCAAATAATAGTTATTTATTACAAACTGTGGTCCAAATAGATAACTATTCCTGCACGGAGGATGCTTTTTTGCCTACTCCATAAATTTGAAGGAAAATTGGTGTGTGCGTAACCTCCATACCCTCCTCGTTTCATTCGACACAGCTTTCTAAAAATATACGCCACCGGTCAGGATTCACAATTCTGTTCTTATACCGTTTAACTTACAGCCTCTAGAGAAACGGCTATTTTTTGCGCGTATGTATCGCTCGTTCTCTTCCTCGGCACGACATTTACCGATTCCGATAGGCGATAGGACAAAGCTGGCGTCCGTTATATAACTGCAAATGAAGACAGTTGTTTCGTGGCTCGCGACGGGGGTTCATTGTTTCGAAATTATCCTTGAACTTGGCCACTAGGTGACAATCGCACAGCAGTCGACGAACAAGCCGGTTTGATGTAATACGTGGCTCACGAGAAAGTCACCATGAGGGGGTGAGATATGGACGCGCGGGTTTACAGGAGCCGCTTGCATTTCCGCGTCGGTTTATGAATGGCAAGGTCGATGCAGGGCATGAGCAATGTTGTCGTATTCCATCAAAAATGATTGTGGGATGCTGATTGATTTAGTGGCTACGTCATTCTTGCGATTTCGACGTGTCTGTCACAGATCATTGGACTATACTGGACATATTAAGAGTAAGATTATCACAAGACAAGTATTCGCAATAAAAATTCACGCAGTTTACGATGAAAATATTTAAAAATTGCAAAATTTACAGTAAAAGGACTGCAAAATTATAGATAAGACAGTATTTACGAGTTAGATTAGGATCAGTCAGTCCAAACTTTCCTTTTCTTTTAAAACTTAAATCAAAGGTACTCAAATTGGCGATTGAAAATAATTATAGGGTTCAAGAAACACGGAACAATCAGAGTTGTACTCGTTAGAGCTCAAAATTTTTGCCGCTAATTGAAAGTTGTGAACTTTTTGGCCCTTGTTTTCCCCGCAAAATTGTGTGGACCCAGCACCATTTTACCACCTTGTTACATACAGTTCGGGCCACGTTTTTTGGTATTTTTTTCTTGCTCGTATGTTGATCGATAAGGTTTTTCAGTGATAGGTCGAAATGTCCACAAAAAAATGTCCAAAAGTCAAAATGTCCAACCTTTGAATGCCCAAAAATCTAGAAAGGCCAAATATCAGTAATGTCCAGCAGACAAATAAGTCCAAAAATAGGCAAATGTCCAAATGTGAGATTAGGCATTGGTTGTTTTGCCATCGGATTTTTGGGTGCAGGTTTGGAAGCTGTTTGTGAATGCAGCCATAAAAACAGATGTGTCGGATAATGGATGCAGGTCAGGAAAAAAATGGTGATGACATTTTTCATGAGAGCAGGCAAATTCTTACTTTTAAAAATCCTTTTGCTGATTTTGACTTTTGGACATTTTTTTTTTGACATTTTGACCTATTTCCAGTTTTTCCTCCCGTCGAAAAGTCGAAAACTTCTCTGTTCCATGAGCGTTCAGTTCTGGTAGAAGTTGGTCTCGCGGCAACGCGGTAGAGAAACGAGATATACATCAAGACATCATCGGTTGATCGTCTCTCGTGAGCTCGCGAATTACGACCTGTAGTGCGACCTCTGTAGTGCTGTGTGCGTCGGCCACACCATGAATGAACCAGTAGCGAGGCGTGAATGATCGATTTTCGATATTTCTCCATTTAAAGCTATGGTAAAGAAGCGATTACTGAGGTGTTCGTTGCGAACACCCTGTTTATCGATCTTTTTCCATAGGTTTAAATGACAGATAAATCGATATATCTTAAAGCACGCCACGCCACTGATGAATGAACACATCACCTTCGATGGGGATCAGCGCGCTTCGATGTGCTGTCTGCTGTCTCCCCTCGTTGAACAGGTGACTCAGGACGGTCGCTGCCAATTTGACCGTCATTCCGGATGGAAAAATCATTGGGAAACCTGAACGGCGAAAAATATATCAGCACGATCTTCCATTACAGAGTATGAGATGATATATTTTCAAAGACGCTCTTCATCATGAAACAAAGGTAACAAAAGCATACGTGGAAAAGGAGGAACGAGGATAGTCAGCAAATTAAAACAGTTAAAATTAAGACCAAGGATTAAGAAGAAAAAAATTATAATTAGAGCAGCTTCACAGTACTCGACGGCCGGTAAAAGGAAATTCTGCAACATCTGACAGCACGGAAAGAAAAGTGTTATCTGTTATCCCCTAAAATGTTCGTACTACCCCAAATTGTTTGTAGATATGGACAGTTCCAATTGGACTACATTTTGCGATTTGGAACTATAAATTCTAGCCCGGTATAAAAACAACGTATGTGCCTTTAATTTTCCTATGCACATAAGTGTTTTTACAGATGAGCCAAAATGTATAGTTCCAAATTGCAAAATACAGTTCAATAAATCGTGGTTGCACCGCGACTCAAGTTGGGACAGTACTGTTACTGTTAATGGGGGTACTATACAATTACTTGGAGTACTACCACAATTCGTCACCTACCTGACGTAAAGGCGTAAGTACACTCTGCGATGAACCCTGTCCTCCATCCCAGATAGCACAAAAATATTTTTAAAATATTTTTAAAATATTGTCAAAATATTTTGACAATATTTTTAAAATGTTTTAAAAATATTTTTAAAATATTTTAAAAACATTTTAATGTTCCCTCCGTGTAAATATTTTGAAAATATTTACCGAAAATATTTTGAAAATATTTACATGGAGATATTTTCAAAATGTTTTCAATGGAATGTTTTCAAAATGTTTTCAATGGAATGTTTTCAAAATGTTTTCAGTACATTACATGAGGTTATCATATTCCATATCCGTGTGCGCGCACTCTAGGAGACGTCTTTGGTACTAATTTTCTTTCTAATGTACACATGCGTCCAGGTTGTGGATCGTAGAGTTGTTACTGACCTTAAAATCCGCGCCGTCCTAGTCGGGATTAGAACCCACGCCTCGGGGTGGAGTTGGTATCCGAAGTCCAGTACTTTACCACCAGACCAGCCAGGCTTGATGTAGATGGGCCCGTAAATTCAATCTCTTAACTATCGCAGGCCTCTGAGTCCGTAATATGTTTGTTTATTGACGGATTCTTATAATATTTTACCAGAATTTATTATTTATTATTTATTTATTATTTTTTATTTCATCCTGTAATTTGTGTTTCAAATTCTTTATTAATTGTACTCAACATATTCCTATTCATGTATTACAAATTTTCGTTTTTTTTAACTCTCTCTCATTTTTTTCTTTACCAAATTACTGTTTTTTATAATTGCGTCTTTTTCCAGTTTTAATTACTTGAGCTTTTTCCTAGTTTGAATTTATGTCGATGTATTTATGTTATGTTATTTATTTTTTTCCCTTCTGGACAGCATTTCATAAAAATGGAAATAACGTAGTCTTAAAATTTTCCGCAATGGTCCTGGTATGCTCGATCATCGTACTTAAACACGTTTGAAGGATCAAACACTCTCAACGAGGTCTGAAACAAAGGGGCGAGAAGCCAGCCACTCTCCCTCGAACCGCCGCCCCGCCCAACACGGAAATATTTTAAAAATATTGCTGAAATATTTATAAAATATTTTTAACATAATATTAAACAAATATTTTTAAACTAATATTTCTTATAAAAGCTTACAAATATTTTAAAAATAATTTCAAAATATTTTCTGGGAATAATTTTACAATAATAATTTTAAAATATTTTAAAAATAGTTTTTAAGTAATATTTTGAAATTATTTACAGGCAATATTTTTGGATTATTTTAAAAATATTTTTTGTAAAAATTTTCAAAATGTTCCCCAAAAATGTTTTAAAAACATTTTAAAAATATTTTGAAAATATTTTCATGACAACATTGTTATGAAAATATTTTGATAAAGGTGACAATATTTTCAAAATATTTTCAAAATATTTTGTGCTATCTGGGATGCAATTCAATGCTTTTTCGGGCTCATCTCAATGTGCAGTTACGCCCTTATGCCTCGACGAATCTACCCTTAATCGACGAATTAATAAGAAATGTTCATATCATCCAACAACCCCAAACCCTTTTTTCCATGAGCGATTGCTTATAATAGTAGATCCATAATACTATGTTTATTCCTAGTCTCATCTGCACTCGATGACAAGATCATCGAGAGTGTCTCGTTCAAGATCTGAGTTTTTGTGGGTCAATCCAAACTAATCCAATGCAGAACTTCCGTAACGCAAAGTTAAAAGTCTCACTACAGTTAGCGTTTACCTATTTTGGAACGAAATTTACTTACTCAAAATCGCGTTAAAATTTTCTGAATTGTTTCACTGATGGTTTCGGTCGAATATGTGGGAACTTGGACTTAATGAAAGCGCCATGAAAAATTAAAATACTAGCGTCATTGTGGATTTATCTTCCCTCGCGAGATAGGGGATTAATATATCGGGGCCTGAAACTAAAATATAGTCAATCGGCATAAATCGCTTGCTCAACAAATTAATTTTTAAAAGATCAAGCAAATTGACGACTGAAAGTGTGTGCAGATCATGTGTGATTAGATCAGACGCAAGTAGCAGAGTGAACAGGTGTTAGATTTCACAGCATTAAATCCTCATTTTTTTCCTCCATGTGGCTTTTTCATCAACGATAGAAATCTGGCGGTGAAGTTTTAGGTACCGTCAAAAGAGATACATGGAGGATGAAGGATTGCGGGTGGATTATTAAGATCTTTTAAGGTAAATGCGAATTTGTGTCACCTGTCTTGCCCATGGGTCCAGCGAAAGACATTCGCGTTCCTTATTTTCAGTCATTCATTCATTCGGTGAGCTCCTCGAGTCGTGGAATTTTTCCTTTCATGATGAGCCGGAGCCATCTGCTAATTTTTTCTAATGCTGTATTTTTAAACGGAATGATGACAGTGAAACTGCATACAAAGTATCTCAATTTTGGGGTTTTAAGGTCTTCTCTCTTATTTCATTTAGACAAAAAGACTGAACCAAATTTATACGGCTTTAAATTTATGTAAAATATTCCTTACTCATAGAAAGATAAATCACCGAGTTTTAAAAAAACGACGTTTAGTGCAATTTTCCGTGTAGAAAATGGAAAGTAAGGATACGACCTTTATAGGGACGCAACCGAGATACCCGTTTCTATAGTCTCACCATCGATGTTGAATTTTGATAAGTCCTATCAGGTTTTGGAGTTTCCATTTATCGCACATAAATGATCTCAAATTTTCCGAATAATGGTCTTCCAACATTCATAATTAGGACAACTTTTTGAGCTAAAATACAATTGTATCACTTTAAGGGTTATCTCTCTTATTGAGCCTGTCAGGTTGCGCTATCCCCACTTATAATCGAACCAGATTCAACTTCAGTCTCGGGTTTTACTCGCTTGCACCGGCGGAGACGATTCAGGAGGTGGTTCATTAATAACCCGTTTTTTACATCTGCTCCGCTCCTGGCAGCTGCTCCTGGTGCATTTTCCAATCACTTTACATTGTCAGACAAATCGACGCTCCCAATCGCCGCCTCCGATCTACCGTGCTAAGGAAAAACACCGGCAGAACCTTCAGGCGTTGCCAAATTTGCTTTGATAAAACGAGAATTTTCTTGTAAACTTATGAATATTTTCCCTCCAATTTTTCAGATAAAATTGTTCACAATTTCACCTAAAGTTCCTGAAAATTGCAAGGAAAAATAATCATATCTTTCCTAAAAAATAGACATTTTATTGGAGGAAATTTGGCAACTCTCGAATGTTCATACGGCGTTCTTCCTTAGCATGGCAGCGATAGTAAAATTGCTAAAGGCTGGATCACTGACCCCTTAGTCGCAGTTCACTCATTGCCCATGCATGTAAGTTGGCACTCATTCTGCTTGTTCTTTTGTCGTGCGGCCTGGCGCAATAAACACAAGGATTAAATTCACTTATTCTGGTAAAAAGGAGCTATGCCACTTTTTTTTTTCTTTTTTTAAATTCAGGAGGTACGTAAAAATGAGTACAACTGTATTTTTCCCTTGTTCGTCAAATCGATTTTAGCTGGGAAAATGACTTTCAAAGTCACTAGAAATTTGAACCCGTTTCAAACGGAAAAATGCCGCGCCAAAAGATTCGACAAAACATATTTCAATTTCTTTTCCAGATTTTTTCGTGAATTTTTTGGAGTAAAATTGACTGCCGAGTAAAATCTCAAATTTGGGGGAAAATCCATAAATCTGACGGGTTGCAGCGCCCGAAAGAAAGCGTTTGCAGGGCAACTTTCTTACGATAAAAAGGTTTTATTTAGAATCCATAAGAATCGGTTCCCAAAGTGTTGCGCGTTGACTCTCGGCAATTCTGCAGAGTTGCGAAGAAACGTCCCGAAACATCATTATGAATGTCAGAAAACGCAAGAATTATTGAGACATCCAAAGAAGGAGTCGGACCCTCGATTTTAGTAATAATTTTCAGCGTGAAAGACGGCAGAAAAGTAAATAATGAAGATTCCAAGACCGCTCAATCTCATTTTTCAAGATTAATCCCTTTGTTTATTTATTTATTTTAATACATAAAGCATTTGTCGGCCTGCAAGTCATCGTGACGTCTGTCCGTCGTAAACAGATAATCGCTCACAAGAGTGGTCACGCTTGGCTCCGTTGTTTCAACGGCGAAACAATAGGAACGACCGCGCGGGCAGGCGACAAAACAAACCATAAAACACGGAGATTTAATTTATTCGCGCGGAGATTAAGACGATAAAAGCTACAGCTAAGCGCGATTTGATTATGACATAAATTAAAACGGAGAGTTATGAATGGAAGAGTGAAGCAGGATGCTCGGCAACGACTAGGCGGAGAAGGGATCGGTGTCAATCGATTTGAACACCTCCAACGTCGGACTTGGCTGCTTGGCATGAAATGAAAGGAAAACAATGGAGGAGACTTTAAAATCAAGGCTAAAGAATGCCCTACCTCAGCGGATAGGTTATACCTACTAGGGGGTACTGTTATTCTCTTTATAAAGCAGGGTGTTCTACTAAAACAGGCTGGTCAAAATTCAGTACTTTTTCAGTACTTTTATTAGACAAAATCCGAAAAAAGTCAAAAATGTGAATTTCTCGCTCTAATTGCGACAAAACTGACAAAAAAAATGAAAAAATTCCGGACCTTCTTGCGGAATTTCCGCACTTCATCAGTTCTTCCGGACCGCCCTTAAAAAATCAGTACTTTCCGGACTAATAGACACCCTGAATGAGAGTTTCTTTTTCTTTTTCGTTGATCACGGGGGAAACACTTCAGCTACACAGAGAGAAAGAGCTTGATGCAAAAACGGCTTTTTTCGCCCCCCCTCTGGAAGTTCTTCAGACTTTGTCTATTGATTACTCATACTTGAGCGCTTCTTTTCCCAAATTTTCAGACTCCCGAAAAATTTTGGGGGGGAGCTAGGGGGGGTGGAAGTCAAAACCTGTGAACCTCGATATCTCTTGAACAAAGAAAGATATCGAGGTCCGGTTTGGACGAAAAATCGTGTAAAATTGCATACTTTAAGATTCTAAAGGTCGAAATCCCGATATCACATTTTTAAGTCAACATATGTGCTTTTTTCCAGTTTTTAGGTCTAGAAAATTTCTTTTAAACGAAAAATTTACAAAGATCTCAATTTTTTATTTGAACCAAAACCAGTTTTTTAAATTGTTCGTCTTTTTCCGCATCCAACGAGTGGTCCATTAAGCTGGGGAACCGAACGGTTCCGGAGTTATGATCGATTGAAGTTTCCGCTCAACGCGCGCCGACCGATTTTCGCGCGCAAAAAAGTCGGATTTGACTGTTATTAGATCAGATTGAATGTTCAAACTGAGCAAAATGCTTTATTAGGGACTCTTGAGGGTCGCTGAGTTCAGAAATTACAGATACTTCCAAATAATATACGTTTTTAAAATTACAGCTCCGCAGCGCTATTTTAGAGGCCCACTGAGCGCCGACCGGTCGCTCAGTGGTCCTGTCCGAAGCTGCAATTTTAAAAACGTGAATTTTTTGGAAGTATCTGTAATTTCTGAACTCAGCGACCCTCAAGAGTCCCTAATAAAGCATTTTGCTCAGTTTGAACATTCAATCTGATCTAATAACAGTCAAATCCGACTTTTTTGCGCGCGAAAATCGGTCGGCGCGCGTTGAGCGGAAACTTCAATCGATCATAACTCCGGAACCGTTCGGTTCCCCAGCTTATACGACCACTCGTTGGATGCGGAAAAAGACGAACAATTTAAAAAACTGGTTTTGGTTCAAATAAAAAATTGAGATCTTTGTAAATTTTTCGTTTAAAAGAAATTTTCTAGACCTAAAAACTGGAAAAAAGCACATATGTTGACTTAAAAATGTGATATCGGGATTTCGACCTTTAGAATCTTAAAGTATGCAATTTTACACGATTTTTCGTCCAAACCGGACCTCGATATCTTTCTTTGTTCAAGAGATATCGAGGTTCACAGGTTTTGACTTCCACCCCCCCTAGCTCCCCCCCAAAATTTTTCGGGAGTCTGAAAATTTGGGAAAAGAAGCGCTCAAGTATGAGTAATCAATAGACAAAGTCTGAAGAACTTCCAGAGGGGGGGCGAAAAAAGCCGTTTTTGCATCAAGCTCTTTCACCATAAAAGTTTGGTAATACGGGAAGTAAAACACAAAACAACCCTAGCTTTCGGTTGACAATTTCAAGAGAAAATGCCAGTTAGTTTTCTTGAGGAAATTTTATAAAAAAAAACGAGTGTAGAATGCCAACGTCACAATCGATGGAATGCATTTGCCCAGTCTCTCCATTGTTTTTTGGGCTAAATTCACTGCAAAATGTACCTGTACCAACACAAAATTTGTGATTGTATGCACAAGTCGCTATTACGGCGCGCTAGGGCGCTCTGCGACACCCTCCCGCCACAGGAATCTGTCATGGTAGAGATCCTCAGGAAGATGGCATCTCTCCATCTCTATATTAACCAAACTACATTAACCCTTGTATTATACTACCCTTCCTATATTAACCACGAGTAACAAAGAACACAAATATTTTTATCAGTGTATACGAACGGAATCGATCAGTACACACTTAAAAAATTTACGTTCTGTGTTACTCTGTGTTACGTTTCTTCGTGTCAGATCAACGCAAATGACTTAGATGCTCAACACTATTTTGTGTTAAATTGACGCCAACCCTATAGGTTACTCTAAAAGATTGGGCATGAAGAAAGTGTCCTGCGGAGCTTATATACTCTTTGTTTGCCTGATTTTAAACGAGGTCGCCGGTTTTCAACACAAAAATTTGGTAGCTTCAACACGAAGATTTGGTAGATTTGACACAGAGAAAACAAGCACCAAAAAAAGGAGATAGCTGTCAACATCTGGCAATAGCCCTCCTCCCACCCCCCAAATCCCCCCATATTTCGGTCTTCAAGAGTCTTCGCAGAGCTCAGTGTCCACAATATCTATCAGGTACTCTAAAGAGAAATAAGAAAGACTTCCTTACGCTTTCTCACTCGTTGAATAACTGCATGACGCTGAATTCTTGGCAGGACCCGGGCGACAGCGCGATTCCGAGCGGTCGCTGTGTGGTCTTACGGGAAAAAAAGTTGAAGTGCATCTGAGCGTGAGCCACGGTTATCACGTCCTCTTATGCGCTTCGAGGCTCATTCCGAAAAATGCGTACTGCTCCCTTGCGTGGTGTGTACGGTGGTTGAGCGGGCAACGACCAGCTAGGACTCGTAACTCGGCGCAAAGATGAGCTGTGTCATCTGGGCTATTTCATGGCGGCCGCCACTTGGAGCTTATCCGAGTACGAGTCGTAATTCAGCCTTGGTAATGCTCGATATTTAAAAGTCCGCAAGTCTGGTCATACGCCGCTTACGGTGACGTCAGCCCCGCACCACCCGCATCCGTTGCCAAATTTACGCGAAACTAAAGTGGAGGCATCTGGGCGGAACTAGAGTCCTTTTATACTGAGAGTCAGCCCCCCCCCCCCCTCACGAAGTCACAAACGGGAATAAAGATTACACAAATTGGCAGTTTTTGTAATCTTTGATCAGCTCATTCTCAAATTCCTTTCTCCGTTCCTTCTCTCATTCCGTTTGTTCCTTGTCGAACCCGTTATTCCCCGGTCCATTCTACATTATAATCTTTGAAATCGGTGAAAATGTAATCTTTATTCCAGTTTGTGACACTGTGGAGGACTAAAATACGGGAACCAATCAGAAATGGATTCACTTGTCTTGACTCTCAGTATAAGGGACTCTCAGCGAACTAAGAACTTTTTAAGTGAGAGTAGGGGTGGACAGGGGCACAATGGATCGAGTCAATAGGAGAAGTCGGACAAAATTTGGAAACTTTAAACGCTTATAACTCCGTTTATACAAAAATTTGAGGGTCTAAAAGTGGTTCCATTGATTTTTCCGTAAAATTTACTTCAAGAAACACCCCTTGAAGTTTAAAATGTGGCGAAATAAATATAAAAGTTTGCAGTTTAATTGAAAAATTGCATGTTCGACCACTCTAATTGACTCGATCCACTGTGAGGAATCTCATTGAGGGGTTTTAGACGGCATGAAGAGACTCTAAAAGGTTCTGTAAGACTCCACTAGCTTCAAAAAGGGATTCGAGGGGACTTTCTTGGCTCCAAAAAGGGCTGGGGGCTTCCTCCGTTGAATTGTCTCGAGAGCAATTTTGAGCCACTCCAATCGAAAAGTTGATCGATATGCAACTTCAAAGATGAAGTAATTATTCAGAAAAATCCCTCGCATCTCCTGAAGAGGATGAAGTCAGTTTGGGGGGGGGGGGGGGGGGGTTCCTCAAAAAACTCATGAGTCGAGCGGATAATCTGGTAATGATTGTAAGTGCTTCTTTAACCCAAGGTGCGATACCACTATTCCAGCTTTCCTGTGGCTAAAATTGCCTACCTTCGGACATTGAAGGAAAACTTAACTCAAGCCCACATAATCGGTGATCGGCACTTTACAGATGTTCCTCTCGTTTGTTTAGGAGGATTTTCATTGGTCAAAAATTGAAAATTAAGAAATGTATGCTTATTTTGATTGATTCGTGTTGTAATCAGGCCGTAATTCAACGAACATTTTTAACAATTTTTACATTATCACGAGTCGAAAAATTAGATTTTGAGATTTTCACAAAAGACTCTCTAGTGCTTTGAGCAATAAGTTTAATTTTTTAAAGAACAAGGTGAAGGGGGGGGGGCAGCAAAACTATCGTGAAACTGACAACGTCGTGTCGCGAAGTTGTCGCCAACTGGAGTGGTCGTAATGGCCAGCGTTGCGTCGCCACTGGGCCGGTCGAAGTCTTAACCGCGGTCAATTTATTGCGGCAGTTGACCGTTTTCCGTTGAACAGCCTTTCAGCTCTATAAATTACCACAGTTTTCCTTTTGTTCTCTGCTAACTGACGCCAGCCTCGTAATTTTGTCTTTGAACTTTGCCTAAGCCACCATCAAAAAGTTGCGAGTGTAAAATTGTTATCCGCGACATCACGCCATGTAGTTATGGATACATATCTGCCGTGAAAGCGAAGAGAGCAGAAAGAGTATTTCCTTATGAGCCATGGTTAGCACATGCTTTTATGTGTCTCGAGGTTCATCTCAGCATTACTGCTCTCTTCCCTATCACGGCAGATATGCTGAGGCTAAACCGGGAACTCGGTAAAGGTTAAATTGGCGGTGCTTGTCGATTGAAAGACGCCAAAGATCTTCTGCAAAAACCGCTTCTCTCATTGGATAAAAGAGCGGCGGGCTGATAATTGTATTTCACCAACAAAGCTATAGACAAGGAATAAAACAAATGAAAATGGAAAGATCTTATTGGTGGAAGCCGTGGTTACAATGACGATGAAGTAAGTAATGGAGTAACTTACGGCAAACCACGAGAGACCCCATTGTTAGTCTAATACATTCCCCTTGGCTTACAGAAGAACCTCCAGTTTTAACGAATAGGATCACTCCATGTTCCCTTTGTCTCCTTGTCTATCAATTGTTGCCTACCTTACATAAGGGCGTAACTACACCTGCAATGAGCCGTGTTTTCCATACAATTCAGTGCTTTTCCGAGCTCATCTCAATGTTAGTTACGCCTTCCTTGAGTCAGAAGCGACGAATTTGTCCATCTTCATTATAATAAGATCTGTCCAAATACCAAGTTTCCATGATGTATTAACAGAAATGTCTCCTTCAAAAAACACGTTGTATGACGTCATCTACCGTGGTATGACGAATACAATGGTTCCGCGCTTATTCTCACCAGTTCGCCTTCAATAAGCTGGTAGGCAATTTGAGCGGTTCAGGAGCAGTGATAGTTGCTTGCAGCAGTTACCACAAGCTTAAACCATCGAAATGATATTCTAGGACTAGCGCACCCGACCCATAGTCAATATTTTGCAATCTTCGAGTGCAGTTAAGGCCTAGATACACACGGCGATTAATCGCCGCGAGTGAAAGACGAAAGCCAATCGAGAGCCCTGATTTCGATAAATCGACGTCAATGGATCGAAATCAAGGCTCTCCATTGGCTTTCGTCTTTCACTCGAGGCGATTAATCGCCGTGTGTGTCTAGGCCTTTACGTTCCTTCAACTGGGAAACAACGAACTTTTGCGCGAAAATCGGTTTGCCCCGTGACGCTATGCGGAGACCGTTTAAAATTAATGAAGCTGCAACGCCAGCGCAGCGTCTTCCGGACCTGGGCGCCTACTAGAGACAATAGCCAGTGGGCGATTTCCGACGTCGGGGGGGGGGAGGGGGGGATTTCTCCCGGACGATCCCTACGAAAGTGCGGGACCGTGAATGCAACGACCGGGTTATTTTCACAGGCCGAGCCAAGACGTGCTCACGACGAGGGCCTCATCCCATCAAAACTCCTCTACTCTCAGTCCTACACTCTCTCCGAGGAATCGACACGTAGGACTGAAAAAGTATCATCTGTGAACGTTCGTGTAGGTTGTAAGCTCAGCGAAATTATAGTAACGTACTTTGATGCCAAACTATGTGTAAACCATTATTATATTTGGATTGCGTTTTGCAAAAAGGAACCAACCAACTGCAATGTTGCTGAAATTGTGCAACTTCTTTTGTCTTGAAAGAAAAACCTGATCATCTCTATACATTTTCTACTTTACGCGCTAAAAATTGTAAATTTAAGACAAAAATTACCATGTAAATTCCATATATTTGCATGATTACAGTATAGTTATATTGCGAAGGATGGAGTTGCACAATCATAGCAACATGGCAATGCTCCTGGTTCGTTTTTCCAAAATGCAATCCATTTTATTATGTTCTTTTTCTGGTAAAAGTTTGCTGAAGGTGCTGCGTTTCAAAATACCATTGGAATTCTTACGGCCGGCTATAAAGAGCTATAGAAAATCATATGGCTGGTCATGGGAAGCGAAAAAATCATACAGCCAGGCTATACGAAACGATAACAAATTATACAACCGGGCTATATCCTACCGCCAGGCTACACATTTTATCGCCTGGCTGTAGCGGTATTGCCATCGGCTGTACAAGGCTATAAGACATTGTATAGCCGGTCATAGAAGCTATAATAAATCCTGCAGCCGGCTAGAGGTCTATGGTATCTTGTAACACAGATCTTACAGCCAATTCTTACCAGGGCTCGTTGTATAAACTGCACCCTGGTAAAAATTGGCGGTAGAAATCTGTGTTCCAAAATACCATAGACCTAAAGCCGGCTGTAAGATTTCCAATAGCTTCTATAGCCGGCTACACAATTTCTTATAGCCTTTTATAGCCGATGGCGATTAAGCAACAGCCAGGCAATAAAGTGTATGCTAAACGTTACTAATTACGGATGCTAGGACTTAGTGAGTTTTTGGACTACTGCTCTCTTTTTGGGCCGTAGTATCTTGATTTATTTTGCGAGGAAAGCTCCGTACTTTTCATGGATGCCATTCCTAATATATTAGACCGCCTTCAGTCTCGTATGATACTGTGCAATACCCCTGGCTGGTGTGAAATAGTTGCTTCAAGCGCCGTGGCACACTGCCGCGCGGCAGGCGGGCAGCCAGCGCGAAACGCGCATTGGCGCCTACAAACCTAACAGGGATACTTCACGCGTTGCGCAATGCGTGAAGTATCCCTGTTAGGTTTGTAGGCGCCAGTGCGTCGCCGCTCCGCTTTGTGTTAGGCTCTAATATTTAAACTGGCGGAGTCAGCGTTATTCAACTCATGATTTTGAAAGGTTTGCACATCCTGTATGGATTATCCTCATTTTAATAGATGAAAAAAATATGTATTAAAGGAAAATATAATGTGTGTTTTGTAAATATTAAGGTGGTTCCGTATCTAACTTAATGATTTCCGAAGCACACGAATTTCTACACAATTTCTCATAGCCTTTTATAATCGATGGCGAAAAAGCAACAGCCAGGCGATAAAGTGTAAAGCCCGGCGATAGGAACTATAGCCCGGCTGCATAATTTTTTATCGCTTCGTATAGCCCGGCCGTATGATTTTCTCCGCATTCTACAGCCAGCTATATGATTTTCTGTAGCCTTCTTTAGCCGGGTATAAGAATTCCTATGATATTTTGAAACGCAGCTCTTATGGCCAATTTTTACCAGGGTAAACTAACTTCAATTTCCTGTTTCTGGAATTCATTCGGGCATTGCCAGCAGAATTTGGGTAATTTCGGCTGATGACTTCCGAAAGGCACCGCTGATGACGTCATCTGTACACCCAAAGATGGCACCATTCATCACTAACGCTTCCTTTTGACGGACACATTTTTCGATTTTTTTGGTTTGCGCCTACATGGAAGGAAATATTTTAGCGCGAGCAACGGTTTGCATTTGCAATGCAAATCAACTTTTCACGGGCTGGATCCTTTCGGGAAGCGGACGTCGTCTTGACGGGAATCCGGATGCGTGGCCGGTGCATCGGCTATCGATACGTTCACTTTTGAATGCAAGTTAGAGAATCGATTATTAAGGTGCATCTGGTAATCGATTCTTTTCCATTGGTTCAAACGGGAGGTCGATGCGATTTCCGCCAAACGCGGGACGCCGCTTCTTGAATGGGCGTCTGATTAGCGAGACAAATCGGGATCGGGGCGCGAGACGCGAGCGTGGGCGCGGCGCGGCCGAGAGCGAAACTGCACGCTGCGAGCGCGAATTAAAAGTGCATTATTCACAATCCAATCCAATCCGTCGATCGGCTCCGCTTGCCACCCGTCTTCTTCGCGACCCGATGCAGCTGCATCTGAGCCGTCGTACGCTCCTCGTCAATGTCAGAACGTTGCCGCGTACGGACGCGCAGAGAATAAGGATCCATTCATAAAAACGTAACGCTAAATTTTGGGTTTTGTCACCCCCTCCCCCTCTCGTGACGTAGGTTCTTATCATGTAACTAGGGAACCTATACAGGGAGAATACGGACTTTTCGGTAATCTTCCCGGTAGTGGCGTCAAATTTTCATGGAACTGACGAGTAGATCTGCAGGAACAGGTTCAACTCGGCCTTAATTCCTGAAAATTGGAAAAGCCTGGGGCAAGGATGTCCCTATTGCGCTGACATGGTGGATATGAGTCAATAGGAGAGGTCGGACAAAATTTCGAAACTTCAAACGCATAAAACTCCGTTTATACAAGACTTTGAGGTTCTAAAAGTGGTCCCATTAGTTTCCTCGTACAATTTTCTTCTAAAAGCACCCCTCAAAGTCTAAAATGTAACAAAATAAACATCAAAATTTGCAGTATTAGTCAAGAATTTCATGTCCGACCTCTCTGATTGACTCGATCCACTGTGTGACGTCTACGGACAATAGATCTATCCTAAAGATGGCTGTAGGTTCCTAACGGAACAGAAGCCAATAAGCCAGCCCCTCGCTCCCCCCTCAAAAAAAAACAAAAAAACAAAATTGAGGTCAGGTGATGGAGCTCTCAGGGCCAAAAAGGACAGCCAACCTATGAATTCAAATTATCCAGAGTGATTTGTTATTGTAATTATTACTACCTGTTGTTTGTAAAGCACGCACTCGACATAGTTATTGTATTTTACTCATTTTGGTGGAATCACCTTAATCACCGAATCACGAACACACATATCATTCTCCAGGAGTTGAATTCCCGTTGTGTAATTCACTTTCCACGTGAAATTTTGATGAGAATACATATTGAATAGTGATGTATAATTGGACGTATTTCTGCCAAACGGAACTATGTGCATTAAGACATGAGCCTTGATACCCATAAGAATACATGCAGAACAGGGCTCACGTCATGATGCACATAGTTTCGTTTGACAGAAATACGTCCAATTAATACCTTGTCCAGTAGCCCATTTCGGAGACCTGTACTGCCGTGCTGAGGAAGAACGCCGTATGAAAAATCAAGAGCTTCTGAAAGGCACTGGATAAAACATGTGTTTTTGAGAACGAAGATGCGTATTTTTCCTTGAAATTTTTAGACATTTTAGACAAAATTGCGAACAAAATTGTCTGGAAAAATTGAGGATTTTTCCAGTAAATTAGGGTTTTATTGACGGGAACGTCTGAAGGCTCATAAGGCGTTCCTCCTTAGCACGGCAGTGGAAATCCTCCATTATCACGAGTCCCTCCGTGGGGATGGCAACGTTGTCGGTGCTCTTGACCCTGGCACAGCGCTGCACCGCCTCCGCAACTCACCAGCTGCAGCGCCGTAATTGATGCGAAAAAAAAGGGACTTGCTCCGCGAATTTGATAAATTAACGAGGTTGGCTCATTAGGGAGTCCTGCCCCCCGCCCCCTCTTCCTAGTCTAAGAAAGCCCTATCCCCCGCGGGAACAATGGGCCGCGGATGGCATATTGTCTCAATCTCGCCCCCTCGCCCCCCCCCCCCCCCCCCGTTCGCCCCACCAGGAGTGAGTGCCAATGCCCCGTGAGTTCACTTCCCGATCGGAGCTCGTGTCGATGCACTTTCGGCAGCGGTAGGTTTACGACGTGTCCTCATCCTGTTTGGCTCCGGTGGCAAAGTGGTACAGTTACAATGGGCCTACGGGCCGATTATTGAAATTGATAGACAAAGTGATAGACAAAGAAGACATAGGGAGTATGGAGCTATCCTATTGGTTGAAATGGGTGGTTCCTATTAAACTGAGGGAGAAAATGATGGACTAAATATCGGGTCCCTCGTGGGTTGCCATTACTTATAGTCATATAAGTAATGTATACTAATAGTATCCTATGAAGTATACTAATCCTTTGTCCATTGCAACCACTCGCTTCCACCGATAGGATCCCTCCATATCTCTTTTTTCTTCTTTGTCTATAGCTATGTCTATCAATTTCAATAATCGGCCCGCTGGGGGGCGATTATTGAAATTGATAGACAAAGCTATAGACAAAGAGGACAGGAGAGACATGGAGGGGTCCTATTGGTGGAAGCGTGTTGTTGCAATGGACAAAAGAAGCAAGGTAATAGACTAACTGAAGGCAACCCACGAAAAACCCTACAGTTAGTCCATCAGGTTCTCGTTTAGTCTATAGAAAAAATCTATTTCAACAAATAGGATCGCTCCATACTCCCTATGTCTTCTTTGTCTATCGCTTTGTCTACCACTTTCAATAATTAGCCCGCTGTTGCAACTTCAACTAGAGCCAAAAAGAAGAAAGATTTCTATTATCAAATGGCTCCAATCACGATGAGCGCGTCGGGAAAGTCTGAAATACACTCCTAACTTCAAAATCAGCGTTAGAAATAAGCGTTTTTTAAGCCTGTTTCGATGAGTGTCATAAGGACTTCATTTTTCAATCAGGAACTAAAATTTCTGACCCATTTTTAAAAGCACTAATCTTCAAAAGAAACTAATGAGAATTACATCGTCTCTAAAGTGAACTGGACATTTTAGTTCTTAGTTGAAAAATGCGGTTCACATGTCCTATTGTTCAAGCTATCAATGATGTGAGCCTGGGGGTGAAATTCAGTTGCAATTGGGCCTGGTGCAAACTTCAAGTACAGCAGACAAGAAAGTTGTGCTTTATAGAAAATTTACTTTATATTCATTTACTTTATATTCAAGAGGAATTAATTAAAAAAATGAAGTTTCATTGTTGCTTACGTCAAATAAGGTAACAAAAGTAACACAAAAACAAATAAAGTAACAAAATATGAAGAACTAAAATTATTTATTTGCAAGGTACCTGATGCGTACTCCGAAGAGTGCGTTTACGTCATTCAGAGTATTTTAACAGCGCGTATTTACTTCGCGAGGAAGAATTTGCTTGGACAAATAATTGAATACCACACAGAATCATGCACAGCGACCTAGAAAAGTGAAAAGGGAGTGAAAATCGCTGCGACGCTTTAAACAAAGTTGTTGAGTTGGACTTTTTCTTGCTGTCGAGAGCGGAGTCAGCAGAACGGAACCCCAGATCAATCGCAAATAACAGTAAAGTCATCCAAGCTGGCTATTAAAGAATGACGTCATTTTTTGCCAATAGGCTCACGTCGAAACAATCAGTGCTGCGCGGACAAGCTATGAGAAGTTTTCTTCTGAATCCAAAGCAGCGGGCCGATTATTAAAAGTTTAAAGCAGCACGATTAGGTATCGAAATGCGACATATTGCACGGTTAAGATAGAGCTTTGGCTTGTATTGTTATATCAACATAGCTCGTTAAGGAGGGATTGAAAAAAAATTATCTGAAATCCTTGCAAATGCCGAAGGCTAAATTCATGCTAGGCATTTTTCCAAATGCTTCGGAATGGAGTCATTAATTCTATCTTATTGTTAGATTAAAATTCTAGAATTTTTCCTGAGCTTTGACTAGATAGTTATCCAAGTACGTAAGGTAAAATACCTTCGTCAAACATATGGTATCCTTTCATAATTGTTTTCAGAGTAAACGTTTATACGCCAAAGCCAATTGATGCCTCATAAAATACAGGCTGTTCAAAAGTTTCCTAGAGAAAAATAGTGAGAACAATTTTGCTTCATCTTTGAAAACATTAGTATTTTGATAATTATTTCCATTTTTAAAGCCATTATACTAAAAAATCTGCATCGAAAACATGCATTACTTGTTAGGTCTTCATAATGTAACTATCTACCTAGGTATTTGACACGGTGCCTCGTTCGACTTTTGGAGCGCGAAACCGATACATACGCTCATTGATTATACATAAGGATCGCTCATTTTTCTTGTTTGCCCGCGGATTTTATTTCTTTAATTGCCAAAAGTATATAAGGTAAGTGTCACAAAGTGAAAAAACACTGTGTGAAGTATAAAAACACCTGTAACTTTCAATTCCGAAGTATCGCGGTTTTATAGGAGATAAACAGAGAATATGGAACTTTTATTACATGCAAATTTAAAAAAATCTATACATAAGTCCTTGTTGCTTCCTTGTCGTGAGTATTATCAGCTTTCGTAATACCAGAATGCCTCAATATACTACCACTGCTATACATACTGTATCTTCTACGGTTTGGAGCAACAGATGTGATCTACTTTGTTGCTAGACAGTCTATCATATCTAATTGAGCCGCTTGTCGACATAACCGCTGGAGTAGACTTAAACTTAGAATAGAGGTTGCCAGAATGACCGCATTAGAACTATCGAAGACACTCCAACCATGGAACCCTAACAAACGATTATTTCTATCAACTGCTGCACTTGTCACAAGTTACCTGAACCGAGAAGTTTTCGAGTTAAATATCAATCTGCTTCCTTTTTCAACGTATATGTGCGTATTTGTACGTTTTTCTATCGCAGTTTTCCGGAGAATACTAGAGAAAAGGCTCTTCGATCCAGAGTCCGACTAAAATACTCTTGGCTCAATCGGATTTCGACTTGAATCAAAAGGAAATCCGCTGAAATTTGGAGGCTTTGGCTCTCGATTCGAGCAAAATTAATCGAACCAAGAGCATTTGCACTTGTCAAATTTTTCAAGAGTGGACTCTGGATCCAAGAGACTTTTCCTTCCACACTGAAAAAAAATCTTCAATTTGCCGCCAAGAAGTATTTTTTCTTAAATCAAGAATTTTGCTGCTTAATATAAACTACTTTTTTGCTTAACCCAAGTCTAATTTTCCTTGCGTCAAGTAAAATTTTGCTTAAATCAAGATGGAAAAATCCTTGACGGCAAATTCAAGAATCGTCATGCTTGGTCAAGCACATTTTTTTTTCAGTACAGTGTAAGTAGAATTCAACCGAGAATTCCTGGGGACTGCCCGAAAAAGTTCCAGTTCCCTGAAACGGAAAAGTTCCCGCATACTCTGAGAATAAAGGCACTCCGTGGCAACGCAGTGCGTATCAAGCGGCAAAGAGCAAATCATCCGGTGCATTTAATTACACCGTGAAACTGAGCCGCATAGGCGCCGCGCGGATTAAACTGAACGTCGATCACACGGCGAAATCGAACTATCTCGTTTTATGACTCATTAATGACACGATCCCGCCGCAGCCGCACTACTGAACTATATTCTCACTCCTCTCATCGCGCTCGTATCTCGCAGACGTCGCGCCGCACAGTAAGACGGCCCCCAAGAAAGCTCAGACACGAAATTCCTAACTTGAACTCCGAATTTTTCAAGTATACTTTGTCAAATTTCCAACAGTAAGGGATGGTGCTTGAAGAAAATTGTACAGGAAACCTAATGGAGCCACTTCAATGTGTTGTATCAACGAAGATGAGAGCTTTTAAAGTTTCCGAATCATGATTAATTTCTCTCGTCGACCCGGTCCACTGTGCGCCGCGTCGCGGCTATGACCTTAAATAGATCGTCCATGAATGACAGCCGCATTGGCGGGAGACCCGTGCCCCGTGCGGTGGGGAGCTCTGCCGTGCTAAGGAAAAACGCCGTATGAGCCTTCAGGTGTTGCCAACTTTTCTAAAATAAAAAACGGATTTCCTGGTAAACTCATGAACATTTTCCCTCCGACTTTTCAGATAATTTTATTCGCAATTTCACCTAGAGTCCCTGAAAATTTCAAGGAAAAATATTAACGACTTTCCTCAAAAATAAACATTTTATCGAGGGAAATTTGGCAACTCTCGAATGTTCATACGGCGTTCTTCCTTAGCACGGCAGGACTTACCTGATAACGATTTTACGATCTTGCGCTTGCGGTTAACGTAACGCAGTGCCTTGTGCGTAAACAGTCGTTGAATTTAAAGCCCTCGGGTTTAAAGGCGTGCGAATGCACTTTGGAGGCGGTTTTAGGGCATGGAATGATGCGGTTACAAATCTCATATTGACAAGCCTAGCTGCAAATCGGACTTTTCTAGCCTGAAACTCTCGAAAATAGCCCGATTCCACTGGTAAAAATTGGCGATTGCGTTTCAAAATACCATAGGAGTTCTTAAAGCCGACTAGAGAAGGCTATTGAAAATCATATAGCTGGCTGTAGAAAGCGGAGCAAATCATATAGCCGGGCTATACGAAGCTATAAAAAAGTATACAGTCGGGCTACAGTTCCTATCGCCGGGCTTTACACTTTATCGCCATTGGCTATAAAAGGCTATAAGAAATTGTGTAGAAATTCGTGTGCTTTGGAAATCATTAAGTTTGATACGGAACTACCTTAATATTTACAAAACACACATTATATTTCCTTTAAAACATATTTTTCTTCATCAATTAAAATGAGAATAATCCATACAGAGTGTGCAAACGTTTCAAAATCATGAGTTGAAAAACGCTGACTCCGCGAAGTTAAATATTAGAACCTGACACAAAGCGGAGCGGCGACGCACTGGCGCCTACAAACCTAACAGGGATACTTCACGCATTGCGCAATGCGTGAAGTATCCCTGTTAGGTTTGAAGGCGCCAATGCGTGTTTTGCGCTCTCTGCCCGCCCGCCGCGCCGCAGCGTGCCACGGCGTCTGAAGCAACTATTTCACACCAGATGTATTGCACAGTATCATAAGAAATTGAAGGCGCTCCAACATATTAAGAATGACAGGCATCCTTCAAAAGCACGGAGCTTTCCTCGCAAAATAAATCAAGATACTACGGCACAAAAAGAGAGCGGTAGTCCAAAAACTAAGTCCTAGTATCCGTATTTCGTAACGTTTAGCATAAAATTTATCGTCTGGCTGTTGCTTAATCGCCATCGGCTATAAAAGGCTAAAAGAAATTGTACAGCCGGCTACAGAAGCTATTGGAAATCTTACAGCCGGCTTTAGGTCTATGGTATTTTGGAACACAGATTCTACAGCCAATTTTTACCAGGGTTTTCATTGAAAACAAAGGTCAAAGAAGGCATACTGGGCCGGGTCAGCCGGGCCCCTGGCACCCGTAGGCTTTTTTCTCATTTTAGATCCTATAGGGGTTTTTAGAGTTTAAAAGACGGATTTATAGAGGCCCTAAGATGAGAATTTCGGGTGTCACGGGGTCCTTAAATTTTAAGATTTGGGGTCCTTAAATTTTAAGAATGACTAGCACCCCGGGTCCTTGAACTAATCCAGCCCTGAAGTCATGACAGAATCTGGTGGACCTGACTTGAACATGTCTGCTTTTAAATAGATAAAAAGCTGCCTTTTAAAGGTGGCCATATTCTGCGACATCGGCATACAATTGAAAAAAAAGGAAAACCAAACTGAACGGGAAAATGAACTGTGCCTTGGGCACACGACGCTGCATCGGCCGGATAAGATGATACAAGCCTGAGGGGTGGTATTAAAAGCCGATTTTTTTTAACACATTACGGTAAGACATATTGTTGAATAACGCAGCCAAATGAGGGGGCAAGATTCAGATGGAAAATAAACAAACTTACCCACGGGTTGCGGGCGTGCGATAGTGCCGGACAGTAAACTGGACTCACCTGGAATATAAAAAACAAAAGCAATTAGCTTATTAGTTACATGCAACTTTGTTCCATTTTTATTTCGCTTTTCTTATCTTCACTTTGCGAGTGGTTTTACATTGTTACACTCTTGATTTATTTGTATTTTATTTTTTGCGAGCATACTTTCTTTTTTAATTTTTTGTTTTGGTAACCGCAAGAAAAAGGGGCGAATCTTCTATAAGAGATGACAGCTCTTAAAATCCGTCCGACTCCCACCCATTTCGCACTAACTTGCTTGCCACCCATTTGGCACTACCCCACCCATTTCGCACTACTCCACCCATTTCGCACTACCCTTTCCATTTCGCACTACCCTATTCATTTCGCACTACCCCACCCATTTCGCACTACGCCCCATTCTTCTACTTTCGTACTATTTGCATATTCGTCTATTATTGAGCATATATTCTCGAGAATTTGCTAGACAGTCAGTAATGCACCCGACGTTCATGCTGACGTCTTTATTGTCTTCTTCCTTCATCCTTCTTTCAAATAGGTACTTTTACGGATAAGCCAGAAATAGCAATTTCTTATTGGAAAATGCAGTTCAATTACTCTTCCGCGTTTCATTCTCAGTGCTCCGTTTCCGGCCTCCAGCTCGACAGTCAGTCCTGCGTCAGCTCACCCTCTCAAGTTCTGTTCTTCGAACCCCGGTGCCCGCTGGGAAGTGAAAATGGAAACGCGGTGGCGTGATCCTACGCAAGTGCTCATCGCGAAGACGCGCCACCTCGGCGGCCTATATTCGAGCAGAAATTTCCTCTCGACTTCGCGGAAAAGTTCCTGGGACTCGTGGAGGCAAATGACGACCCCCCTCGCCCCCCCCAGACATCCAAACCCCCCCCCCCCCCCGGGTGACACAGTCTGTCCTTACCACCGAACACCATCGACTACCATGTCGACCGTCTGATTGTGTGCCATGGTTGTCGGATTGTCATCATTAAGGCGAGTTCAGGGTAAATTCGAATTCTGAGTTTGATGATCTCAGGCAATTTTTACCATCATCAGAAGAGCATTTTTACCATCATTTTTACATCAGAAGAGCGAAGAATTGAACAGCCGATCCTTATAGAGGACACTTTCTCGGAAGTCAAATTAATCTACAGTCTTTAAATGGACGTATTTCTGCCAAACAGAACTATGTGCATTAAGACATGAGCCCTGAGACCCATAAGAATATATGCATAACAGGGCTCACGTCAAAATGCACATAGTTCTGTTTAGCAGAAATACGTTTATATATTCGGTTTGATTGAATTCTTAGAGTTGACAACACTGAGACAGACCGAGCGCGTCGAACACTGCCGACATAGGATTCGCACTGGACCCGGATCGGGCCAACCGGCTGCTGCAGCTTACAACCGCGAAAAATGCAAAAATTATGCAACTACCACACAATATGCACGGTTACCAGATGGTCAGCAAAAACCATGGGATTCCGATCCAAAAGATCGAGAAAATAAGCAGTACTAGAATATACTTTTAACTAGAGGCCTGAGACCGCTACGCGGCAGCCAACCACTGAGAAAAGCTACAAGTAAAAAATAGTCGAACAACCACGTTCAAGTTATTTAAGAGAGGAATGGATTCAAAAGCCGACGGGTGCATGCGAAAGAAAGCATTGCAAAGTTCTGTACCAATTTTTATGTTTTATTTTTGTACACCGTTTTTAAAAAGCAACACACAGACACTGTCGAGTCATCTTCACAGTGTCTTCATACTCGGGGTCGAGTAGCTATCGCAAATAACTCTCGCATTGCGTTTAATGCAATGCGAGAAGTATTCATGCAGTCTTGTAGGCGCTAACATGCGCTTGACACCGACAGCACTGTTTGGCGTAATGCGTAAAGTATTCCTACAGTCTTGCAGACGCTGATATGAATTTAACACCGACCGCACCGTGTTCGGTGCGATTATTCGAACTCGCGTTAGGATGATGGCGGCATGAAAAGTGGGGCTTCAAAGGCCCATGTTGGGTTTCGACACCGTATGAGCAGTCCAACGTTGCCTCATTTCTCCCGATAAAACATTTTTTCTGAGAAAAGTTAGACAAGTTTTCTATATTCGCTTTTTTACTAAAATCACAAATATTACAGTCATTCACCTTCTGAACATCGCGCTAGACCAAAATGCGCGATACAACTATTTCAACTCCTGAGCCGCTCATATTGCATCTATAGAGTTGGAGGTGAACTTGATTTCTCGTCCCCGTTTTTAGTTATTCAGATATAAGCGCAAGAGCGGGACAACAATTAATGTAATTTTGGGAGCTAAGCATCGGGGAATCCAGACACTTTAAACGGGGGGGGGGGGGGGGCGCGCAAGGAGGATCAAGGGAGTTTCTCCCGGAAAATTTTTGAAATTTTGAATCATCAAATTTGCAGTTTGAGTCAATCTCGTCATGAGTAATCACCAAATATGAGCGTTTTTCCTTCTTCTTTCCTCCGTTGCCCCCTTTTCTCTTTTTCCCTCCGTTTTTCCGACAAACGGGGGAGGGGTAGGGGGCGGTATGACCCCTACGCCTTCCTCCGACCGTAGATCTGCCAATGAAATTGAGTTTCTACGTACATTTCTTTCGTTTTGGAGACGACGAATTCTTCGCTCCTCTAACGTAATGCCGTAACTGTTTTTTCAGTTCAGCCTTAAACCGTTGTAAATGCAAGATTTCTGAGTCTCACATAAAAACGGATCTCCGCCCTCATGTTGGAGGAACGAAGAATTTTGGCACTTTCCCGGCTCGAGATTTAAGATGAGGACCCCCTGCGGCTGGGATTCGGAGAAGCTCGCGCGGCCGAAAGGCGATCGCCCAGGTCATCGACCCACCTCGCCGGGATCGGGCGATCCGGCCGGTTAGTGTCGGCGGCGGTCAACGATCATTCATCGACGGATAAACAGACCCCGCCGCGATTGCAGTTTCGGAGGAAACGAGTGGCATGTTGGACGATGATGAACTGGTCGGTTGAGTGGTGACTTCGACACTTCGCACTTGAACATACACCCGACACCACGCGTCCACAGGGAGCAAGTGCAGCCAACCGAGCGGAGGGAATCCAAGGATTGGCAGCGTGCTTGACTGAGTCGCTTGGTGGATAAGGGGCATACACCCCCCACCCCCCGTTTGTCCGAAAAATGGAATGTGAAAAAAAAGTTAAAGAAAAAAGGGAGAAACGTAGGAGAGAAGAAGGAAGGATGCTTATATTTGGTACTTATTCATGAAAACTGCATCATATGAACGTTGAATTCGCCATTATAATATGAATCACAAAATTACTCACAAGCATTCTGGCTTTCTTTGTTCTTGAAGTTCACTGCAGACGCGTTTTGCACCCCCCCCCCCCCCCATGGGGGGCTAATTCAGTGCTGACATCTAACACTAAAACACTACAAAATCCGACGATGGTCCTCGCAAAATTTGATGTAGTTAATCACATTTTACACACACACACACATCACATTTTTAAAAGAATCAATAAGAATGAGAATAAAAAATTGACCGATTAGCCAGACTTGCAACGCACATCTAACGAGATCTTCTTAAGCTAATTTGCTCAAAAATGTGCTATTCTGCGGTAATTTTTGGCGCAATGTGAAAGCCTCTCCAATGTTTGAGCCATTACTCATTTTCATGGCTCCAGAAATTATGGTGGAAAACGGTAAGGGCTATCTTATCGTGACTACTTCTTCTTTTTTTTTTGGAGCACTCTTGACTTGTTCATTTAACCTTTTCAGTTTTGTACTGAGACCATCGATTACACGATCAAACAGGGATTGAAGTCTAATAAAAATACATGACTGATAATGCATAATGTACAATTTGGCAAACATCTGCATGCGCACTCGTGGTTATGGTAGATGACACTTGCATACATGCTTCTAGAGATCAGAGATCGGATTATTCTCTCTCTTTAAAGTTGCAAATCACGCGCAATCAGTGGCATTTGCAAATCAGCGCAAGTATGAGTGATTTGACAGAATCGTACTTGAACACAGTGCATTCTATTAGCTATGTGGTCTGAAGAAACTGATTGTGGCTTTAAATGCTGGAGACGATATGCGTCGACAAAAATACCGCCGAGCTCAAGAAAAACACAGAAATAGCATCAGATTTTGCCGCATTTCATCCTGTGAGATACGAATTTTCTGAAAAACGATGAATTTATCCCTTACAATTTTTCAGAAAATTTTACTGCCAATTTGATCTGGCACCTCAAACATTTCGAGGAAAGTGATTCTCAACATTGTTTAAAAATGAACCGATAAACCATAATCTGGATTATACCGAAGGAACCTTGGAACCGAATTTTGGCAACGAATTTGGCAACATTGGAATGATCATACGGCGTTATTCTTTAGCACGGTATAATACTTAACCATGTAGCAGACCATATGGTCAGGACTCAAGAAATAGAGGGCTTGTCTTTTCCTGTTTCGCCCACGGAATTTCTTTTCATTGCCCCTGACGAAGGTTTAATGGCCATATTGTGAGAAGAAACATATACTTAAATATTTTTACTAAACAGACTAAATCAGGTAATATCACTTGTTAATGTTCAAAAAATTGTTAGAGTGCCACCCGCATTGCAGGTCCGATATTCTTGAACGTACTTTTACTATAGTAAAGACTCAGAGTCTGTAACTTTACGGAAACTAGACTGCCGTGCTAAGGAAGAACACCGTATGAATTTCCAGACGTTGCCAAGTTTCCTTTGATAAAAAACGAATTTACTGGGAAAGTTGTGAATATTTTTTTCCAAAACTTTGAGACAATGTTGTACACAATTTAATCCAGAACATCTGAAAATTTCAAAGAAAAATGTGCATGAATGTCGTCAAAAATGCATGTTATATCTCAGGAATCTTGGCAACTCTCGAATGTTCATACGACTTTTTACCTACTATCCATTTACTTTCCCCGGTGAAAGATGCTCAGAATTGTCAAACAGGCGTTGCCCCACTCTTGGAACGCACTAGAAAATTGAGTCATGCCACGTGACAATGATATTAGTCGTTTGCTTCTCCTGTAAAATTTAGTTTCATGGACTTCTACCTAGCAAAAGCCCATTCAATCGGAGTTAGTCCGACTCCTTCTCTGTTGGATATTGATCAGCGTCTCAGAACACCCAAGTAGACCAGGCACTCTTGGGGATCTCGATCAATATTGATTCGGAGCCGTCATTCAATTTTCCACTCTAGGTGCCACCGAGGAAGCCGCGATCCATCACCCGGCCTTTGAGGGGTCGTAAATATCAATGACCAGTGGCAGGCGGAATTGAATTGTAACGACTTCAATTGAAGGCATGAGCCCGGCGATGGATGGGAAGGCACCCGATGACAGAGGCACATCCAACAAAACGCCAAGCCCTCGGCCCTCCGGGTTCGGGCGTCGTCGTTGGGCGCCACGATGGATAGCGCTCTCTGATTGCATAATGCAGCCTTCCCATGCATCCCCGCCAGAAGTGCTTTAATTCAATTAAAACTCCGTGCATAAAACGTCATTCTCCTCTCGCCGTAAAAATGGACGTTCGTTAAGGCACAAGTCGGCACTGTAGTCGTGTCTCTGGAAAAATCCATTGTTCTCCCCAAGGCCGCGGAAAATGAAAAAAGACCTGTCTAACTAAGGGCAATTTTCTGACTCATCAGGGCGTCGAATTTCAAAAACATTATTGTAAAGACTGTCTTATTCATCACTCAAAATGTCCGATCGGTAAAGTTGTTGTCAGAGACTGGATGTGCGCAAGAGTTTCACCCTTATTTTTAAGCTCTGTTGGTCGGTAATTTCACGATTTTCCTCGCGAAATGACAATTTTCTGGGTTTTTTTCCGCACCAAAATATTTTAACTAAATTTTTATGAATACAAAATATTTTATAATTTAACATAAATATTTGTTCATGTGCGAGCGCATATGCTTGAAGCAACTTCTCTTTTATTAATTATATATGCCGTTCGTTTGTCGTTTTCCCGACGAAGAAACATAATTCCATTCCAACGTTGCCGAATTGGCTCAATCAATTCAATTTTTTACAATGATGCACCTGTGCAATTTTTGTCCAAAACTTGGCTGATTCTTGCTTGAAATCAGAGGAAAAATCACTAAAATTTTCAGTAAAAGATATCAATGATTCCCCTAGTGAAAATGCGATTTTCGCCGGGAAATTTGGCAACATTGGAATGGAGTTACGTCCTTTCGTGAAGGAAACGACGAGTTATCTACGAACGAATAAAGAGGTGCTTCAACGACGAACTCTTGTCTAAATATTCTGCATGAATCGCTATACAGGGTGTTCGTAAAGTCCCCTCCCCCCCTCTAACTTTTGACCTAATTGAGGTAGAGATTTGAAACTTGGAGGGTGTTCCTAGATCAAAGGGAGCTACTTTTTGACCCCCCCAAAATTTTGGGGGGCCCCATTTTGGGGGGGTTACGGACCCTAACTTTTAATTTTCAAATGAGAAGACCCCCTTTGTGATACCTCGTTCGAAAGAGCATAAAAAAAGAAAATTTTTCGCGCAAACCGGAAGTCATTATCTCAAACCGTTTCAAAATGGCGGCCGGTCAAAGTTCCAAATGGCCGAAAATTGGCACCTCTGCTATTTGCACATGGATTTGCTTGAAACTCGGTATCTGGGGGTATTTTGGCACGAGAAAAACGAATTTAACGTTAGATTTTCAAAAAAACCCTAATTTTTCAAAATGGCGACCCGTTTAGGCTCAAAAAGGCCGAAAATTTGACAAACTCGATTTTTTTGCCAATGGATTCACCTGAAATTCGGTATCTGGGGGTATTTTGACCCGAGAATAACGAATTCAACGTTAGATTTTTAAACAAACCCTAATTTTTCAAAATGGCCGCCGATTAAAGTTCAAAATGGTCAACAATTGGCAACCTCGACTTTTTGCCGATAGATTCGCCTCAAACTCGGTGTTTGAGGGTATCTGGGTGGGAAACAAACGAATTCGACGTTATTTCACCGAGTTTCAGGCGAATATATCGGCAAAAAGTCGAGGTTGCCAATTGTTGACCATTTTGAACTTTAATCGGCGGCCATTTTGAAAAATTAGGGTTTGTTTAAAAATCTAACGTTGAATTCGTTATTCTCGGGTCAAAATACCCCCAGATACCGAATTTCAGGTGAATCCATTGGCAAAAAAATCGAGTTTGTCAAATTTTCGGCCTTTTTGAGCCTAAACGGGTCGCCATTTTGAAAAATTAGGGTTTTTTTGAAAATCTAACGTTAAATTCGTTTTTCTCGTGCCAAAATACCCCCAGATACCGAGTTTCAAGCAAATCCATGTGCAAATAGCAGAGGTGCCAATTTTCGGCCATTTGGAACTTTGACCGGCCGCCATTTTGAAACGGTTTGAGATAATGACTTCCGGTTTGCGCGAAAAATTTTCTTTTTTTATGCTCTTTCGAACGAGGTATCACAAAGGGGGTCTTCTCATTTGAAAATTAAAAGTTAGGGTCCGTAACCCCCCCAAAATGGGGCCCCCCAAAATTTTGGGGGGGGTCAAAAAGTAGCTCCCTTTGATCTAGGAACACCCTCCAAGTTTCAAATCTCTACCTCAATTAGGTCAAAAGTTAGAGGGGGGGGAGGGGACTTTACGAACACCCTGTATGTAATATAAAAACTGCAATTTGTCATTTCAGGAGCGTTTCAGATTGGCATGCAGTCCTCCACCTCCACTACCTCCAGCACCAAGTTCCATGAAAGTTAAGTTTTTCCTCCACAATTGGCAACTCTTGGAGGAACTTCGCTTCCCGTACTAATGCTCAAATTAGAAGATGCGAGGAAATTAATAACTACTGTTGCGAAGGAAGCTGCGGAAAGAATTATAAGCGAGCAAATTCATTTAAGTCTTAAAGAGGTTTCAAGGAGATATTAGAAAGGGGTTGTGGGAAAACGTCGGACAGCAAGGTCTTGGCGTCGTAACACTTATTACATTGTGGTTCATTAAACTTCCAAGAGACTCTATTTCATACGGAAGCATTGCTTCCTCACCGTTGCCAAAGGAATCGCCATATATTTCCAGCCGTTATAGGGAGGCTATTAAAAATGTTGAAATTGGGACTAAACTATTTAGAATGACTGCATAGGGCTATAGTTTATTTTAAAGAGGTTATTTAGTTATCTTGAAAAAATTAGATCCGTGGTTCTGAGTAGTTTATACTAAATTTTTCACTTGAGCCCCACTATCTAATACATCGTCGGCGAAACTCCCAAACCACTATCTCGTTTGCGCTGTGTTTAAAAATCTTCGCTTCTGTTTTCTTTCTAAGAAAGAGAACATTTCAACATCATTCCTTGAAATTTTTTCAGAATTTGTCTCGTACAGAAAGGGAAGTATTGAAGAATTGACGTTAAGTAGTTCAACATTTAAAAAATAAAGTATGACAGGAAGTCTCCAACGTCGCAAACCGGAATACATGATTTGGGAGTTTCACCGTCGTCATTTGTATTTATGTAGAGGAAAAATAATGAGCACATGATCAAAAGAAAGCATTGATGAATATTTCCTAATTTTGCAGACGTAAATAGTTGCACCGACTTCATGAGGAAAATGTATTAACCCTAGTCTCACAGACTCGAGTCTGTTATAGATTCGAATATGTGTCTCAATCTCACAGCGAAAATCGACTTGATCGCGGGACATCTTTGGTAAGGTGTGAACTGGCTCAAATTCTTCAGAAGATGGGCCCCGCAAAAAGGAGGATGGGGACTTTCAATGATGAGAGGAGGAATGATTTAAAGACGACACTGTAAGATCTCTTACAAAAGGCTAAATGGGACCCCTAAAACTGTGCTTCTCATTAGCAGGGCAGCGTACAGAGGACGCCACTCGCTTCCTCGTCGATGCGATTAGAAAATTGAATGATCTCATTGGACCCATCCGTCGGAACAAGGTCTAACAAAGCCGGATAAGTGTCACAGTGAAATGACATCATGATCCGAAAATTCCATTGAAAAACTTCGACCCCGCCGCGGCGGCGCGACGTCTTATGTTACGCCGGGTCTTTTTTCTTCGTGCCATTCACCATACAGATGCATATACACTGATAAACATATTTGTGTTCTTGTGTTACTTTTGGTGAATATAAGAACACAAAAACAACAAGTTCATAGTTTTTACGTGAATCTTTTTAAAGGCCATACATTTATCTTTATCTTTGGTTTGCAACGAACTCATTGGAGCCCTTTCTAAAATCATTTCCCTTACTTTCAGAGCAGGAATATACAGATCTATGTAAGTTCTATGTTACGACCCGACGTTGGTTTTTTCAAGCTCCTTATTTTAAATTGTTAACCAGTTTTCTTCCGATTTCGCGAGCTCGATTTCTAATTAAAGGGATACATCTACAGGAGATGACTATCAGGCTGTTGAACTGCCACCCAGGAACTCCAGACGGTAGAATGAGGAGAGGGAATTATTTCGAAGGAAACTGAAAATAAAGATTCTTTCATCCACTGAGTCATAAATAAGGAACTTTCGAACATTTAATTGACGGATCGGTTCGTAATGCACCGATTAAAGCGGTTTGATAAGGTCCTTATTTTGAGGCAGCGCCTGCATCTATCTGCATAATTAGGTCTTCTCCATTCATATCTTAGATGTTTCCGATTTTATTGGAGAATTAATTGGCGCATAAGTCACTCTATCTCACAAACTCCGTTCACAAAGAAAAAAAGGGGGATATAGCATTTTTAAAATTACGCCCATAACTTGAAAGAGCAGGACTAGTTCTCCACTCTACTGCAGAACAAGATAAGTGACGGTATTGTTGCTGTCGTTGCATGCAACACATGTAACTTGATTACATTGTAAAAGGTGCTAAATAGCAGGCGAAGGACGTGCAGCATAAAAACACACCAGGTCATCGAAACCAGTTCTTAAAAAATTCAGAAACAAGGCGATATGATCAGAAAAAATTTACATATTAGATGAGCAACATAATTTGTGACAATAAAGGCTGACAATTCTACGACGATTTATTAGTTAAATTCATTCAATTAATTAACCAATGTATACCTGGAGCTATTTACCACTTTTTATGACTTTAAAACTCTTGTATAAAAATGAATTCGTACAAAACGTTCATTTATCTTATTGAAGTGAATGGTTAAGTTTCTCTTGTGAGTCCCTCTGATGGTGGCAGACGAGATGGACAGAGTGCCCCAAAAATTATACTTTTTACAATTTTATAGGTTATTGTCGTTACAATTTACAAAACAAGCGCGGATCTTTCCTCAGAAAATTTTAAAAAATTGAGTCGAATTGGTTGATATTTTGAGCTGTTTCTACCGAAATGTTGCTCCAATTACAATTTCGAAGATGAAAGATATATTTTATGTACTTAATTAGTTAAATCCCTTACATATCTAGGGAAGGGACGGGTAGATTTCTGTAGGAGGAAGCTGAGGTGTGCATACGAGTAGCTTATGACCGTTTAAGCTTTACGAAATGTTTTCAAATAAAAAACAAGCAGTGAACTCCAACACAATGTGTTGATAAGGCGCGTCATTAACTCGCACATATCAACCCCTTTAGTTTTCATTTACAGAGATTTCAAAAAAGGCAAGCAGCACAACAAGAGAATTCACGATCCAGCACCTTGACGAGACCGTGTATTGTGAATCTAGAAAGCTATTCGAACAAATTTAAGTTTTTTGATCCGCCTCAAGCAAAATCTTATCAGATTCTTGAAGAAAAGTGCTACGGAAAAATTTAAGCGAAGAAAGGAAAAATTCTGTCGAATTCCTAGAAGATAAAGTCGATTTAAAGGTATTTTGGGGCTAAAATACCCAAATCACCGGTATTATAAATCCCGTTATATTATTAAAAAGAAATTGACTCGATATAAATGCAATTGTATTAAATATGTCTTGATTTTGTTATTTTAAACGTCTTTTCATGCAAAGAAGCTCAACCATGTCCATGCTTTATTCATTCATGAATTGAAAGTAAGCAATCCACATCCCGAAAATCTACCGATTTGCCGTAAAAAATCGCAGAAACTTGATATACCAGGTCGATGTACCCACTCTTTGAATTTACCAATCAATTTAGTGAGTGCACGTAGGTATGTGAAAGTCAAAATGCTATAGTCATTTTGGGTGCATTCATTTTTCATGAAACAATTGTAAGTAATTTCAATCCCGAAAAACCATAAATTTCCCGTATAAAATCGAAAAAATCAAAATATGTCGACTCCCTGACGTGAAAATTGAATTCTACGTGTGAAAATACTTATGTATCGATATGCTGAACAGAATGCCCGCCTCTCCTCGTAATTTACAAACCGTTCCTATACTCATCTTAAAATTGTTCTCAGAGCTTTGTGTTATTATCAGCTTCCATTTAAACCCCGGTTTGATGGCCGAATCGGCTGCCCAAAAAGCAAGCCATTTTTGAAGGGCTCTATGAGAAATTCGTGATATTATCAGCTCTCAGGAAATCACCTCATGGGTAAAATTGCTGATATAAATCGAGTGCTTAAAATAATCGTATTCAAGAAACTAAGGCATTAAACTATGGAGTTAATTTCGTTTTAATAATATAACGGGATTTACTTGTCTTCGGGTCAAAACTCATACAAGGAAGCCCCTTGCAAGAGGCTAATTTTTTGTAATTTCACTCAATTTTTTCTCCTTTTTATAATTGAATTGCTTGTCACATTCTGAGGTCAATCATATTAAATTGTAATTTATACATCCCCCCCCCCCCTTCATTTTATTTTTTGTTTGGAGAAGTTTTGTTGATTTCTTCGGATTTCGAATACTGTAACTTCTCTTCTATTTGGCCGATTTTTATGAATGAGACCTCTTTTAATTCGTGTTTTAACGGAGAGTAAGGAAAAAATTGCTAAAAACTCGCGAAACAATTTTTTTTGAAAATTGGACGAATCCTAGCGTGACGGTGAAATGGTTAATGAAGCGTAAGTAATTGGGCGAGGGGCTGAGGATCCCGGCATCGCTTGGCAACCGTCATTAGCTATTGTTCGTCGAGACGCCGACGCAGTGAGCAGGAGCGTGGGAAAGAGAGGGGTAAGTGGATTCCTGTATGAGCCACGTTTAGCTAATGGTCTAATGAGTCTCGAGGCTCATCACAGATTGCACTTACACAGATTGCACTATCAGAGCACGGGTGCCAACTTTTGAAAAGTATAACCGAGGTTACAGATCTGTCAAAGCAACGTTTTGAACAAAACGGAGGAGTTAAATTCTCATTTCGAGAGTGCCGACCTGCTCAGCCATCCTCGAATCAATTCGCTTGATTCTGCTTATATATGCATATTTTAAATCAGCGCGTCGCATTCTTAGGCTTTTTTTGAAAAAACCAAGTAACGTAGACTCTTGGTATTCACTGCACATAAACTAATGAGCCCCAGAATGAGAAACAACTTTAAATCATAATTATTGATGGATAAATAAACTTTTTACACGCTTTGGAAAATCTCAGAAGTTCGCGGTAGTCACTTTTCGGTAAGGAACTAAGGGACTCGGTTATTGTATCGAGCAGGGTTCGAAACGATCGCAAAGGCGGTATACTACGTATACGCGCCAAAATGCATTCTCGGGAGAAATTGTAAAATTTTCCACACAAAAATTTCAGAGACACTCATTAAAATTGCAAACCAAATTCTGAAACAATTAACGGGAAAAACTATCACTGAGAAAATGTGCAAGGAGAAGTTGATCAACCTCCAAAAACCGTTTCCCAAGAGAGGCAGTGTTTAATTAAATTTGACCGACGCGACCCTAACAGCGGGAGGGGCAAAAGCCCACACTCGTCCTGAGCCAGTAGTACAGCACTTCGTAGCTGCATGATGAACGACGCGACGTTCCAGACGCGCGCCGCCGCCGGCCGGCGCGGCGTCGGCATGGCAAAGGGTAAAAAAATTGTCGTATCCTGAGTGCAGCGTCTAATTGCAGGTACATATTTTATGACTTCACGATTCATTCACGGCTGTCGCCCGACGCGAGTAGCTTGCCGACATAAACACACATTTTACGGTACCGCGCGTTACGAATTACTCAAAACACGTGCACTTCCGCAAGCAATGATAGCGGTGAGAGAAAATTTGCAAGTGGAACAGACAACGGACGATGTTGCCAAACGCCTCGGAGTATGTACTGATTTACTCTTATATAGGATGAATCTAAGTGATCTAGAAAGGAGATCCGCCTTTAAGTAACGCTGTTACACAGTCGGTGTCATTTCAGAAGCGATAATGGATAATTTGCAGGTATCTGGGATTATATAAATTTCATGTTGAAAATGAAAATACGACATAAACTAAGCACAAGGATATCCTTGGTTTCCAAATAGAACAATTATTGGAGGAAATATGACAAAATAACCTGATGTTTTTGAATGGGAAATGCCTCCAGATGACGTTACAAGGCGGAAAATTTCCTCGCTTTTAAATCCATTTTTCTACAAATTCCCATTTCAAGAAGAAATTTACAGGGTGAGCGAAAAGTCCCCGACCCCCCCTCTAACTTTTGAACGAATTGAGCTAGGAAAATGAAACTTTGGGAATGTTCCTATCTCAAAGGGGACCATCTTTTGAGAGGGTCAAAATTTTGGTCCCCCCCTCAGGGGGGGACAGGGGCCACCCAACTTTTTTTTTTCAAATAGCAACCCCTATCTTGTGATACCTCATTCGAAAGAGCATAAAAAACTAAGAATTTTGGCGCAAACCGCAGATCAATATCTAAATTTTTGACCGAGTTATGGTAGGTCAAAGGTCAAATTTGACCAATTTTCAAAAAATCATAACTCCGGTTCAAATTATCGTAAAGAAAAAAATAAAACGGGAAAATTTACCAAATTATGTTCGCTTTTACGTAAAAATTGCAGAAATCACTTCGATTCAATTTTAAGGGGGGGCTCGGACCCCTAAATACGTCAATTCAAAGGTCATTCAATTTTCCCGCGAAATAAGCCAATTTCCCCTAGATTTGCCTCCACATTATCTCAGTAAGGTCAAAATCAGTTCAACATTACGTTGACAAGTCCCCAAATTTCGGGAAAAGTCAAAAAAACGAAATTTAAACGGTCAAATTTAATCACCTTAAATTTCGTTTTTTTGACTTTTCCCGAAATTTGGGGACTTGTCAACGTAATGTTGAACTGATTTTGACCTTACTGAGATAATGTGGAGGCAAATCTAGGGGGAATTGGCTTATTTCGCGGGAAAATTGAATGACCTTTGAATTGACGTATTTGGGGGTCCGAGCCCCCCCTTAAAATTAAATCGAAGTGATTTCTGCAATTTTTACGTAAAAGCGAACACAATTTGGTAAATTTTCCCGTTTTATTTTTTTCTTTACGATAATTTGAACCGGAGTTATGATTTTTTGAAAATAGGTCAAATTTGACCTTTGACCTACCATAACTCGGTCAAAAATTTAGATATTGATCTGCGGTTTGCGCCAAAATTCTTAGTTTTTTATGCTCTTTCGAATGAGGTATCACAAGATAGGGGTTGCTATTTGAAAAAAAAAGTTGGGGGGCCCATGTCCCCCCCTGAGGGGGGGACTAAAATTTTGACCCTCTCAAAAGATGGTCCCCTTTGAGATAGGAACATTCCCAAAGTTTCATTTCCCTAGCTCAATTCGTTCAAAAGTTAGATGGGGGGTCGGGGACTTTTCGCTCACCCTGTATGAAAAATACTCCGAACTTACCTCAGCTCATTAGGCCCTCTCAGATGAAGCAATAAATATTTTGTGTGGAAATTCTCCAATATTATCATCAGCGATTATGTGAGAAACTGACGACCCACAACGATGACATCAAATCAAATTTATGAACATTTTTATATAATTAAATTTACAAAGAAAATTAGGAAAACGGATACGCTAATTACTAATTTCTAAATAGTATAACGTACCTATAAGAGAGAGATATGTAGAGTGACATCTGTTTTCCTAATTTTCGATGCAAACTCTCAACAAATCTTCACAAATTTGATGTCATACTACTCAGTGGCAATACTGCTGTTGCACGTTATGAATCAGTGATTCATAACGGTCCTTTGGAGCAAACTTATTTTTTCAGACTTCAACGTGACAACATTCGTTCTTGCGGTAATGCAAGTGTTCATGATTCATTCCTTCTTAAACTTGAACTTCCGCGTACAGGTAATTCAGGATTACAGGGCCAAGGAGACACAGTTACGTCTCTGTTTAAACAAACAGATAAATTGAGGCACTGTTAGAGCGAGTACGCTGGCTAAGTACAGAAATACAGTGTTCATTTAAGTCAAAAGTGAATTAAATTATCACTAAGCACTTCCCATTGCTGCCTTCAGAATTTCACACATCAAAAAACACGAAGAATCAAAATTGAATATAGACTCTTGGCTGAGATATTAAAGTCTGTGATGGGCCTATGGACGAAACGAGGGGTTCTTTGTGGGGGAACAAGGGGGAACTTCATCAATGGGGGTCTGAATGGACACTTAAAGGCGTTCCACCAAGGGGGATCTTTTAGACTCCTCAGCTTCAAAGAAGAGTGTGGGGAATTTCCCAAGCTCCAAAGAGGGTTCAGGGGGCCTCCCTAGGAAAACTGTAAAAATTGATTCGTCTGAGGGGCAACTCTTCAGCCGTTCTAACCAAAAATGGATCAAATTACGATTTAAATAATGAAAGATATAAGTCACGCTCTTTTCTCAAACATCTCATTCACAAAAATAACTCACATTTCTTGAGGGGGGGAGGGGGGGGCTGAGTAGATTTCTGAGAGGGCAGGCCCGCGACCCCTAGTTCTGCCCGTGAATGGGCCATCACGATTGACTTCTCAGAGATTAATTTTTTTAAAAATAAAATTATTAGGGGGAAACCAAATACTTTCAGATCGTTTCGAATTCAATATTTTTGCGAAATATTTTCCGATGCACTCTAAATTGATCTCATGACTACTGATTTTTTTTTAAATTTGGCAACTGAGATCAAGGATAGAGAGAGAGAGACGCGCGTATTGTGTAAAAATTTCCTAGAAAAAAAAATCAAAACGTCAGCAAGAAACTAAGTAATCCACATTCGGCTTCATTGTTACAGCCGGGTCCAGGGTTCCGTGAGTGGATCAAAAAAGGTGGAAGGAGGGGGCTCTTAGGAGGATCAGCTACGTCCCGGGGGATGAGAGGGGTGGGGGGTCCTTGCTGAGGAAAATTTTTAGATTCACATTTCTCAAGCATCGACTTTAAGGAATTCGCCAAGTAAAAAATCCTCATAATCAAGGCATTGTATCTCTCTGTTCGAAAATGACTTAAGGCGGGTTTCTTAAGATGTTCATTATTTTCCGCAGAAACACTCCTTCCCTGGATGGCTGTTGCACAGTTTTTATAGTCTCCTGAAAAATGTTATATTTCCTAGATGAGTCGTTTTCGAACCGAGAGATTCATTTCAGGCGCTACTTTGTTTTCATATCTCAGAAGGGAAGTAGAGTAATTGCATCAATACGACATTTTGAACTTCTGTTCAAAAGTGACGACCCAGAGATACATATATTTTGGATATTTCATCAGAGCGAAATTTCGAGAATCTTGTGAATTTTTTTAAAACATTTTAATAGACTTAGGAGGCTTAGAAGGGAGGACCAGATTCACCAAGTCCCTGATATTCCATGGGGTACAGGTTGAATTCCAACGATGACATCAGTGAGCAACAACCATCCGTTTGCTAAACCTCGAAAATGAAGATCAGGTTCACGAGAAGGATTCACTGGATCGGATTCCCAGGATCAATCCTATCTAGCGTCAAAATTCGATTAAAGATTGCGTGGGTAGCCTCCGGAAGCTCATAACGGCCACGTGGGTGAGTTGACGTTCCAATGAACGACATGAAAGCGGCCGAACTGCCAACTAAGCAACCAATCAAAGGAGCCGATGATCGATGAATGATTCCGAGCCGACGTCAGCGTGTCGCCGGTCGGCCAGCACCACGCTGACAGAACCGTCCCGACCTGCAATCCAGCGATTGGAAAAAATCGCAGCGAGCTGACCACTTCTCAGACACCGATGCCTGACGTCCTCCGGACAAAATTTTCCAACTACGAGGTTGCAATAGTTTTGTCATTGCAAATTCCCTGACTTTCCCTGACTATTTTCGCTTTCCCCTGACTCCAAAATTTTTCAATTCCCTGATTTTTCCTAAGCTATGAGCAAAATATCCACCTTTTTTAAATTTTTTTAAATGCGGTGACTTTTGCTAAACTTTCGACAAAATACCCTTGTATAGAGTTCAAATTATGAACACCATGACCCACCAACTCCACATGTTCTATACTTCCGTATCCACGTGATGCAGTTCAATCAGGTTAAAGGAATTCTAGTCTAACTTAACCTATATTGGCCGCTTAATTTTGCCTGGAGAAAAACGAAGATGATTAAATTTCCGCGACGGAGCGCCAAAGCCAAAGCGTTGAGCTCGCCAACGTGGATCGTTTATGCGCGCGTATGCGCGTAGAAATTCGCGAGTGTAGGTTGAGTGTAATTCATACACGGGATTCAATTATGCAAATCGCCCATTACGGAGAGTACGACGTCTGTCTGAGAGCCGGGGCCATGCTCGGGCCTCTGAATTGAGTAAAATGACGATGGGCGCCTCTAAATTAACTCCGGAGCGGAATCCAAATTACAGGATTTTACATGTGTCTCTTGTTCCAGACGGAAAGCTCGGAACCGGCGCTATAAATACCCATTCTGATGTGATTTGAATCGGCAGGGTGAAAATATTGGATACTGTCCTTTGTAGGTACTTGCAGCACACTTTTTTTTTCATCATCGATCAGAGATTTCAAGGAGAGGAGGATAATTTTTGGCGAGGTCTCTCTGGGGAAGTATACGGGGAAAACAGTCTGGTTCATATCGTCACCTCGCAAGTGCCATGCAACGTTTGAAACATTTTCCATTTCCAGAAAAATTGTTCGACGAAGGTGTCCGAAAATTTCGCTCAATTCTCTTTGTGGTGTCGATAATATTCAGTGAAATTTTCAAACAGATTCAACCAACAATTTGTCTGTAAAAAAATAAAATGGCGGCGGAAATTTTGGAACGTCACATGGCGCTTGTAATACTGTGGCCGGAATAAGGTGACGATATGTAAATCGGTTCTGAAAACCAAAAAACATTCCGCTGACTTTCCGAAGTTTTCTTCTTAGAGTGTATTTAGCACGGGCAATAGTCAACTCACGCGAAGTTTCTGGAGCGAGATGTATATGTGTTTCTCGAATAGGTAACTATTCACGCTTTCCAGTGTATTTGCTGCCTATGCGACTAAATGGAAGGCGAACCTGAAGTTGAGAAGATTCGTCAGTCACTCAGTAATCAGCTCCTCTCTTCAGATACACTCAATATAGGAGAAGGCTTGATATAAGTTGAATAAAGGAGGCTTAAACGGGCCCCCAACACGAGGGGTCCGAGAAGCGCCTTCGGGGGTTGGGCCGCGTAGCGGACAGGGAGTCACCCCTAATCATTAAAAAGTTTGACGATTCAGTTAATAATTTTTCAGAGAGGGCCAATCGAGGTTGTTTTACAAGGGGAGGCTACCGATTGTCCACCTCAGATCGGGTTCAAATTTGGCAGAGAGGTAGAATAGGTTAATATAAGAAACCGTATTTTTTTTTAGGTGCCAATGCCCAGCCGTTTTTGAGTTATGAATTTTTGAAGTTGCCGTTTTTTCGTGTCAGCGACGCGCTCAAGTTGAGCCTACTGTGCGCGCATCTTTTAATGCGATCCGAGTGTCCCGACGTTCCAGTGAGTCAGTTGCCCAAGCGGTAGCGCGCTCGCCTACGGTGCTGCAGGTTTGGGGTTCGATACTACTTCCGTGAATTACAATTTTGCAATTGATTATTTTGTTTTTTAATCGCTTCATCACAGCAAATTGTAAGTCACCTTGTAGACGTTGTGGTGCTGATTATATTTTTTTCCTTTTTTGTTACACACTCATTAAAAAAATAAAAAATACATAAAATTTAATTAGAATCATAACGTCTACAAGGTGACTTACAATTTGTTGTGATGAAGCGATTAAAAAACAAAATAATCAATTGCAAAATTGTAATTCACGGAAGTAGTATCGAACCCCAAACCTGCAGCACCGTAGGCGAGCGCGCTACCGCTTGGGCAACTGACTCACTGGAACGTCGGGACACTCGGATCGCATTAAAAGATGCGCGCACAGTAGGCTCAACTTGAGCGCGTCGCTGACACGAAAAAACGGCAACTTCAAAAATTCATAACTCAAAAACGGCTGGGCATTGGCACCTAAAAAAAAATACGGTTTCTTATATTAACCTATTCTACCTCTCTGCAAAATTTGAACCCGATCTGAGGTGGACAATCGGTAGCCTCCCCTTGTTAGAGCCGGGTGTAAGACCAGCGTGCGGCGCTCATCAACATGCAGTTTTGGCCAGTTTGCCAGATGTGGAGGGCTGGTGAATTTATCGCGCGGCTGGCCTATTGAGTGCAGCGGCCAAAAGGGCTGAGGCGACCCCGCGACTACTTGGCGAGGGTTGAATGAACTCACGTCATATGGTGGCGCGGAATCTGTTTAGAGTAAGTCCCTTGTTGCCACGCCGGAGACAACCGGAGACCTATGTTACTGCCTTCCTAGTGGCGATAAACACAAGATCCGCAGGGCTCGCGTGGCGGGTGGGCCCATATTCTTAGTTTCTTCTTGTCACGGAGTTTGGTTAAGATTAGGATTTGACCAGCACTCTTAATTCCTGCGTAAAATTTACCTTGAGATTAAGACCCTTCTACAATAGCCTACCATGCAGGACCAAAAATATAATCTAGACTAAAAATACCTTGGAAACCGTTCCTAAATTACGTGACGCATTTTTTCGGCATTTCTGAACCCCTCCTTCCTCCCCCAGTAGCGTTACGTAATTTAGGGAAGGCCCCTCACCGAAATGTTAAAATCTTACAGTATACTAGATTTTGGAAATTGATCGAGATGGTCAGCCAGTAAAAAATCAGGTTTTTTGTTTTTTGTTTAAAAAAAGAAATGTGAAAACACCTGACAAGTTTATATGGTCTATAGAAAATGAAAAAGTAAAAGGATTTTATCAAAATTTGTTTCTAATATACAAAATTGTCGAACTCTTCTTGGGCAGAGCCCCAGAATTCTCTCCTATTTAGAATGAGAAAGTTAATTTGAATCGCGATAAAACTTTATTGTTATAACGATAAACTTTGGGAAGAGAGGGAAGTAATAGCTAAGAAAGCTCAGAATATCCCTTCGCAAAGAAATGGAAGGGGGGGGGGGTTGCTCTTCTCATTTCAAACTACTGATTAAAACCTGCTGATCTGCATGGAGTTTGATTTTTGATAAGTGCGGTGGAATTGTTTTGTGCCACGGCAAAATATGGGGCCATCGCCTTGTGACCCCCCCCCCCTCCTCGCCCCTCCTCCCCTTTCCCCACAAAGAAGAAGTATTGTTTCTTCCGGACACAGCAGGATCCAAAAAATATAACCTCGAAGACTTTACACATAAAAATTCAGTTCTCAGAGACAATTTATGGGACACAAAAAATGGAATAAACTCCATGGGGTTAGTTTATGGGCTATGGGACAAAAAAAGGTAAACGATTAGTCCAATGGTACTTACATACAGTCTTATGATAATAGTTATTTACTCGATTTCTTGTTACTTACGAGGATTTTATTCCATGGCCAATTACAGCAGGGCTCTAACGAGGGTCAACTTTTAAACTTTCATTTACTGAATCAATTATTTTAACCAAAATGAGGGAATTTCTCAGGCAAAACTGAAGCATCTTGCCAATTTCGCAAAAAGCTTCGGATTTCAGACTTTAAAAAATTCATAGAGCAAGGTTGCGATTCAAACACTTCAGCGTTTCCAGAGATATTTACGTCATTGTGCCATTGAGTCAGTGTCTCGATTTCAGCACACGAACTGTGCTTCACACTCGGCTGCAGGTGGACCGAAAAGGCAACGTCGCATGCGATCCGCGATGTGAGGAAACGGCGAATTTATTCCGACCCAAGACGGGAGTCGGCATCTCGGCCGGCCACTCGCAATAAAAACAATAAAAATATGGAAGTGACGATCCCGCCGCCGCAGCCGACCAAAGCCCCCCCCCCCCCCTCCCCGCCCTCGCTCAATCACCCTGATCCCTGGATCGTCGGGTTTCGCACACTTGCCCGGTTCGGTTAGGCCTCGGACGCCAATTCGCAAATTTATAAGCCACTCATCGGAATTGATAGCTCCCGACGGTACCCACCGACCGACCACGTCTTGGAGTCAGGGGGCTGGGGCATACGTATTCCCGGTGCACATTCGTGAAGAGACTTATTTTGTTGTGGGTCAATCTCCTCGTTTTGAAAAAAAAAAAAATTATACTGACCGTCTCAAATTTCATACAAATTCAATATGGCAGCTGAAAGAACCTCCTAAGTGCCCAGGGCAAGACTGCCGTGCTCAGGAAAAACGCCGTATCAACCTTCAGACGTTGCCAAAATTCCTTCATAAAACCCGAATTTAATGGGAAATTTGTGAATATTTTTTTCCGAACTTTTCAGACAATTTTGTACGCAATATCATCTAAAATATCTGAAAAGTTCAAAGCAAAATGTGCACAAATGTCGTCAAAAATACATGTTCCATGAAGGGAAATTTGACACCTCCCGAATGTTCTTACGGCGTTCTTCCTCAGCACGGCAGAAGAGGTCTTGCCATTTATTTCAGTATAGTTCTAGAGATCCGGTGGCAAATCGACTCTTCTTTCCAAGTTCTAATTTGAGTCGCTAGAGGCTGCATGGACACCATTGAATGACTTACATGCAAGCTCTAATGTTCTATTTTATGCTGCGAAAGGGATGATTTTGCTATTTTTACGGTGTGAAAAGTAAAAATGAACTCAGGACTGAACCACTCTCAAAATGGTGAAATATCCAGGTTTTAGGAGGATGGCGATTTTAAGGTAGAAAATTGGAGTTCCCAATTATATCATGTCAGGTGTCAGTTCCTCTGAATTTCTTATCGTAGAATCCGAATTTCGTATCCAAAATCATTCTAGAGGCCATGGTAAGGCTAAAATCTGTATGGGTGTAGGTGCTAGATGAGAGGTCAATTATCTGGTTTCCAGGTTCGTAGAATCCGAAACAAAGTTAGATTTCGCTGTGACTCCTACAAAGACCTAAAATTAAGGATGACCGCCAAAATGGTTGCCTTCAGTAGATTGAATTTGAAAATCACAATACCATGATTTTGTTGAATATAAAGTTACATGCAGCCTTTTAATACACCTACCTCCAGAAAAAGGATATTACGAGTGACCGTGGCAGAAGAGAGAAAATTATCGAGTCCTGCGTCAAAGTTTAATCTCGCTGAAAAATACGAACAAATCACGAACTTTGACTTGAACTTGAAGCAGAGGAAAACCTAAAGAAGAGAGCAACTTTCAAACTTGGACAACTAACTCAGAGCGGTGAGGTTCACAACTATCCATAGACTTAAAATTAAACAATATGTCGTTCACTTCACAAAAGAGCGTAAGTACATTTCAACGTAGCCAAATTTCCCTGCGTAGATTGCATTTTTACCAGGAGAATTTTGAGAATTTTCAAGTGAAAATTTCGCTGATTTTTCTTCTGATCTCATGCAAAAATGAGTAAAACTTACAACATAAATTGCGCAGGTGTAATCTCGGAAACAATTGAACTTTTTCGGTCAATTTTGCAACCTTGGAATGGAGTTACGTTCCTTCGTCCGAGAAACGACGAAAAGCTCATTAACTGGAACGGCTGCGAGGGAACCAACGGGTTGAGAGAAATTTGAAGTGGGTTGTTGAACCATTTTTGAATCCAAACACGGAAGATTAGAGATCAAACAGTTTTCGATAACCAATGCACACAAATTACGGAGCTCTTCGAGAAAAGAACTTGGAGTCTGCGGCAAGATGCCATACTTTCGGCGGAAATTAAACACGGCATGGATTGTGGAGCGCGACTACTTGACAAGGAAACCTAAAAAACTTTGATTTTGAATCAATGAGGGTTCAATTTTTCCTCACCTTCTGCATGTAAAAACATGATCGAGATTTGTAAGATGCCTTCGGTTGACTTTAAAAAAAATGGATGTCTGGAAACGGACACGAAAACCTAAATTTTCACTTTAATCTATTGCAAGTACGCGGTTTTTGCTTTCATTTGTTATTATTATGCTACAATCAGCCGATAAAATAAATTATTACTTGGGCACATGCAAGGTTCCCGGCAAGGGACACGCGTTAATTTTTTCCCTTATTAAGTGTCTCTCATTCTATCGAGTTCGCCTTCAATAACCGTGATGGCAATTTGGGCGGCCTCAGAGCACGAACAGTTGCGTGCAGTAGTTTTGCCACTTCTGTTCAGTCTCGGCAAGGAATACACAAAAAATAGCATGCCTTCTTTCCCCTTACACTAAACATATTTTTCCCTTGAGATATTATTTTGACTGAAAGCGTCGTTTCTTGTCGACAAAATTTGGTTTTCTTTCAGTGAAATCCGTGCGAATTTTACTTTTAGTCAGTTTCTTTAAGTTGAAAAAACGTTGTTTTGCTATCGTTGAGATTAAGTTTAAAAACGATAGCGAAACAACGTTTCCTTAACCAGGGCCGGATTTACCTACTTGCCGCCCGTGGGCCGCCTGTATTTTGCCGCCCCCTTCTCATTCGTTTTGAAACATCAAGAAAAACCATAAAATGAACGTGCCAGCGGGGGAGTGGTACATAAGACGCGTTTACTTGTGTTGAACACATTTTTTGGGAAAGCCCTGTCAACACTACTAGCAAAAGTTCACGGGACTTCGCACGAAAATTAAGTCTCGTAAACCTATCTCTGTGTGGACAAGGCCTTCCATTCATAAGAAATGAATGAATAAATTATGAAAGAACAAACATAAATGTGAATTAAAGATTTTAACTTCTGCCGCCGCGCCGTGCAGACCGCACCGTGTTTGGCGCAATGCGTGAAGTATTCCGACAGTCCTGTAGGCGCTACGAGTTTCACGCCGACCGCTGCTGAACGCACTGTGTTTGACGCAATGCGTGAAGTATTCACGAAGTCTTGTAGGCGCCTTGCGTTTCACGCTGATCGCGGTGTGTTTGCCGCAATGCGTGAAGTATTTGTGCAGTCATGTAGGGGCTGATATGTGTTACATGCCGATCGCTGCGCCGAGGGCTTCTCCTTTTCATCTCAAGTCCTCGTCATCGTTTCTCTCTAAGTCGCGCGCCGTTCCAGGCCAAATTGCGTGTTTGGTTTCTCTCTTAACTCGACTAATTAAAGGTGCTGTCTCTTGTATCACTGAAAGACGACAAAGTAGAAATTACTATACTCCCAGAAAATTAGAGCTTTTGTCTCCTTTTCTCGTTTGTGATTTTTTTTTCTAAATTCGAATTTTCTATACCTACATTTAAAAAAATTTCAAAATTTGCCGCCCCCTATAGATTTGCCGCCATGGGCCGCGGCCCATGTGGCCACCCCCTTAATCCGGCCCTGTCCTTAACTCATAAAAACAAAATTTCGTCGACAAGAGAGGACGCTCTGAGTCAAAATTATATCTAAAGAAGGAATTTTTTCAGTGTACTTAATCCTTATGTGTTACACGGTGGTACATAATTGTTGTTTTTTTATCATGCCAGTTCATTGTTGTTTTTCATCTATGCTTCACTCTTTGATTCAACAAAAGCGCATAGCCTGAAGGCCGTGTAAATCGCGCACGGTTCGTTTCAGAGGGAGGTAAATAAAATAGTGTTGCCCACTCAAAATTCCTTCGGGATCTTGAAGTAGGATGCATACACAGTCATTTAAGCCTAAAATGAAAATATTCTGTCGAGCTCTTCGAAAATAAAATCGATTTTTGTGTTTTTGGCGCTAAAATGGCCTTCAAAAACGATCAATGATTCAATTCCGATGGGTTGTGCATATGCAAAATGGTACATGTATGATGAAATCTACGTATTTTTGGACCAGGAATCGATTGAGCAGGGTCCCGAATCGGTCCGAAGCTTCATTGACCGAAAAATGGGCCTTTTTTGGGATTTTAGGGATGTTTCGGGCCCATTTTTTCCCAATTTTGTCGTGAGAAAATCTGTGCCGTCATGGGTATTGATTATTAGGTAATTTCGGGCGAGAAATCGAATGCGCTTGGTCCCGAGTCACTCCGGAGCTTCTTAGGCCGAAAAATTTTTCTCGGCTTGGTTGGGTTAAGATTATTTGTTTGACCGAAAAAGAAGGGAAAATAGTTATTCTGCATATATAAATATTAAAAATCCACAAGAGGAGTTCATTTTTCGAGTCCAAATTTATACCGTCTCTTCATAAAGCGCATACGATTTCTCGTCAGAAGGTCTTTGAAAAAGAGAAATTGATGTGTACGGCATATTTTCTCGGTCGAAATAAAAATTATTGATAGGAATACCGCTGATACCGCCGGTGGATGTATTCCTTTGGATATCTCGTGATTGATATTGATTTGTTACGTTGCAGCACTAGAAATTGAACTAGATCTCATGATCAGAGAAATATGTATTTGGAAAATTTGTCCAAGTATCATGAAAAAGAAATATTCCTCATACACAAACCACAACTTACTTATTCAGGAGTCTCATTTTAAAGTCAAAGAAAGGCCAATTTCAGCATCCAGTTTGAACATAAAAGACAAAAAATATTTTCAAAGCTCTTCCGGAGCTCCACCTGGGCCTACTGCGTATTCTTGGATTAGGAAGCCCCGGATTGACTCGTGACCAAGCGCATTCGATTTCTCGCCCGAAATTACCTAATAATTAATACCCATGACGGCACAGATTTTCTCACGACAAAATTGGGAAAAAATGGGCCCGAAACATCCCTAAAATCCCAAAAAAGGCCCATTTTTCGGTCAATGAAGCTTCGGACCGATTCGGGACCCTGCTCAATCGATTCCTGGTCCAAAAATACGTAGATTTCATCATACATGTACCATTTTGCATATGCACAACCCATCGGAATTGAATCATTGATCGTTTTTGAAGGCCATTTTAGCGCCAAAAACACAAAAATCGATTTTATTTTCGAAGAGCTCGACAGAATATTTTCATTTTAGGCTTAAATGACTGTGTATGCATCCTACTTCAAGATCCCGAAGGAATTTTGAGTGGGCAACACTATTTTATTTACCTCCCTCTGAAACGAACCGTGCGCGGGTAGTACTTCTAATATTTTTTAGTCATTCCACGTCAACTGTGCCAGGCTCGGAACCCGACCCCCTCCGATTTGGCTGAAAATTGGTATACGGGGTCCTTACATCATTATAAGAAACTAATTTGAAGGGTTTTCCCATCCGACGCCCCGTTCGCGAGATATCGACCCCCAAAGATAGGGTGAATTTTAGAGATATTCAAAAAAGCCCGTTTTAGCGATTCTCATTTCCTCGACTTCCCTCTCTTTGACTCTCCATAGCGAGACTCTGTATCAATCCATCATACTTTGAAAGAGTGTTTCTAGACCAGTTTTTTATGTAGATTCTGAATATGCCATCGAAATTTAGTTAAACATTATTTAAATGGCCGTAATTTAGGATTTTTTAAAATTTACTATTTTTTCGCCATTCAATGTTCAAACTGAATTATCTAAAAAACAGTCACTCCGATTTTCGATTTTTTTTTTATACTTCAAGCTTAAGATATATACTTTAGGTTGATATACTTTTTTGAATAGTTATCGGACGGTTAAGGGCCTAAAAAAATTCAAATAGGCCAAAAAAGGTCAAAAATTTGAAAAAAAAGACGATTTTTTACACTTTAATCCAAATATTTCGATAATGAACACTTCAATTAACGATGTTTTCCCCCAGTTTACCCTCTAAGATGTATAAAATAAGACTATCGACGCTATCCATACATTTACCGATCGATTAACGGCCTGATGGAAACCGGAAACCGACCGAAAATCCTCGAAATTGACGCAAAAAGACGATTTTTCACACCGTAACCGATGCTTTCCATAGATTGTAACTGCAATTTCCAATTTTCTCTCTCTATTTCAACCTTTAGGTATATACTTTCGAGTAATAAACACTTACTAACGTGCATCGATGGGGCACGGATCTAAACGGAAATGAAAACCGGCCGGAAATGCTCGAAAATGACGGAAAAAGGCGATTTATTGCATAGTCAGGGAAGCATGTGTTCGAAAATTACGTCCCGTTTGCACGTTTGTGATGCAAGTTTACTCCTTCATTTTGGTCCCTAGAATGAGAAAATCTTTGGTGGACTATCCGATTTTGATGCCAAGGCCCCAAAAACAAGATGGCGGCCAAAATGGAGGCTGAAATTGAAATGTTGGTGAAACGGCACAAAACGTCAAGAGAGGTGTCGATCCTCATGTTTTTTGAATCGTAGATTCCAAAAAAATTGTCATACAGACCCCTCGACCCACGGAAATGACCAAAATCCAAGATGGCGGCCGATTTTGGCTCTTTAGTGGCTAAAACGTCAAATGAGGAGCAAAGAGAGGAGTAAACACTCCAGATATCCGTTTTCGAGGTCACCGATTCCAAAAAAATAGGAGCAAAAAACATCTCATGCCAAATGGTACTGATTTGGACCATGCAAAGGCCGAACTCGGCAGTCATTCTGATTAGAGTGTTCAGAAACACTCTATAATCGGGACCCCTCGACCCACGGAAATGCACAAATTCCAAAATGGCGGCGATTTTGGCTCCTGAATGGTTAAAACGTCAAATGCGGAGCAAAGTTCCCGATCCTCGAAAAGCCTTTCAGGGAGTTCACTTTCCCTCATTCCTTCTAAAACCTTATGTCGCTACCCTTTCACTGGGCATCCACCTCGTCTCCTCCTGGGAGGAATACCCAATCAAGCATCTTCTTTGGCAGTCCTTCGTCCGTCATTCTATTGACATAGCCATACCAGTCAAGCTGTCTGATCATGTCGTCGAATACGATGTCATTTTCGACTCCCATGATCATGCCGCACTCTTTCATTGCGAACCCCATCGTTTCTAAAAATTCCTACAGCCACCTCCTCCAGAAATCTATCTTCGTAGCTTTCAGCATCCCTTGGGTCCGTTCCTTCAGCTGCAAAACTTCACTGTCATATGTAAGAATACTTTTGACTTCAACTCTGTAAATTTTTCTCTTGTTCTCTTTGGAAATCCGCGGATCCCAGAGGATTCCATTGAACATCGCTGTGGCCTGCTTTGCTTGGATGTTGGTTTCCTTGATCCCTTGATCCGTTCTTCCATCCTGGATCAACCGCACCCCCCCCCCCCCCCAAGTACCTGTAGTGCGCGCAGCCTTTGATCTGCTGCCCATCCTCCAACTCAGTGCTTTCCTCCCTTTGTCAGTTTCTCGGATTTGCTGATGACCAAGTGGTGATTGCACAAGATCAAGATGACGCCTAGTACATGAAGCGCAAGTTGGTAGCGGAGTATCGAAAGTCGAGTTTAGAAGTCAGCACATCCAAATAATTACCATATAATAATCTCCCGGACGAGATAAGGTGACTCCTTCGTATTATGAGGCACTGAATCCGGAAATTTCCTCCGTTCCTTCTCATCACCCTGCAATGGGCCTGTTTGAAACTTTTGCTAGAGCAAAATTAAGAGTTTTTCCTTATAGATAATATGTCACAAAAATCACGATAAGCGCTTCCGCAAAGTCTGAAATATACTCCTCACTTCACAATTAGCGTAAGAAATTTTCGTTTTTTTAAGCTGCCCGCCTCAAAAACGATACCACAGCACAGGTGAACATTTCGTTAGAGGAGTCGTTCCGTTCCATCCCTCCTCAACATGGCAGACGCTTCCGCGCGCAAGTTGAGGAGAGCATGAGGTCAATCACGGCAGATATCTGTCAACGCGAGAAAAATGTGAATGTAAACACGCCGATTGTTATCAAGTGGTTAGAATCATCGTCCCATCTCAAGCGTTTTGGTGGATTGGCGTCAGCTATGTTGAATATTGCGTAGTATCCTTGTAAGCAGGGGTTGGATGGAATATGACTCCTCTAACGAAACGTTCACCTGTGCCGTGGTATCATTTTTGAGGCGGGAAGCTCAAAAAAACGCAAATTTTTTATGCAAATTGTGAAGTAAGGAGTACATTTGAGACTTTGCCGATCCGCTTATTGTGATTTTTGAGACATTTCTATAGTACCTACCAACTCTTATTTTTGATCCAGCAAAAGTTTGCAACAGGCCGATTTTCTGGAAAAGTCGATTCCGCCCGGAAAAATTGTCATTATCCTGGTCAGTTTTCTAGAAGACTGAGGGGTGGTAGGGAATTATAAACGCAATTTTCAGATTCAGTGGCTCAAAACATCGGAATAGCGTTATTGCGCAGTTGAGAACAAATTTACCCACATTCTGATGGGGTACCGGTCCTAAAAAAAAAAAACGAATAATGCTAGTTATAGATACTGACTCGGAAAATGATTTTGATTAGAGTGTTTCTGAACACTCTAATCAGAATGACTGCCGAGTTCGGCCTTTGCATGGTCCAAATCAGTACCATTTGGCATGAGATGTTTTTTGCTCCTATTTTTTTGGAATCGGTGACCTCGAAAACGGATATCTGGAGTGTTTACTCCTCTCTTTGCTCCTCATTTGACGTTTTAGCCACTAAAGAGCCAAAATCGGCCGCCATCTTGGATTTTGGTCATTTCCGTGGGTCGAGGGGTCTGTATGACAATTTTTTTGGAATCTACGATTCAAAAAACATGAGGATCGACACCTCTCTTGACGTTTTGTGCCGTTTCACCAACATTTCAATTTCAGCCTCCATTTTGGCCGCCATCTTGTTTTTGGGGCCTTGGCATCAAAATCGGATAGTCCACCAAAGATTTTCTCATTCTAGGGACCAAAATGAAGGAGTAAACTTGCATCACAAACGTGCAAACGGGACGTAATTTTCGAACACATGCTTCCCTGACTATGCAATAAATCGCCTTTTTCCGTCATTTTCGAGCATTTCCGGCCGGTTTTCATTTCCGTTTAGATCCGTGCCCCATCGATGCACGTTAGTAAGTGTTTATTACTCGAAAGTATATACCTAAAGGTTGAAATAGAGAGAGAAAATTGGAAATTGCAGTTACAATCTATGGAAAGCATCGGTTACGGTGTGAAAAATCGTCTTTATGCGTCAATTTCGAGGATTTTCGGTCGGTTTCCGGTTTCCATCAGGCCGTTAATCGATCGGTAAATGTATGGATAGCGTCGATAGTCTTATTTTATACATCTTAGAGGGTAAACTGGGGGAAAACATCGTTAATTGAAGTGTTCATTATCGAAATATTTGGATTAAAGTGTAAAAAATCGTCTTTTTTTTCAAATTTTTGACCTTTTTTGGCCTATTTGAATTTTTTTAGGCCCTTAACCGTCCGATAACTATTCAAAAAAGTATATCAACCTAAAGTATATATCTTAAGCTTGAAGTATAAAAAAAAAATCGAAAATCGGAGTGACTGTTTTTTAGATAATTCAGTTTGAACATTGAATGGCGAAAAAATAGTAAATTTTAAAAAATCCTAAATTACGGCCATTTAAATAATGTTTAACTAAATTTCGATGGCATATTCAGAATCTACATAAAAAACTGGTCTAGAAACACTCTTTCAAAGTATGATGGATTGATACAGAGTCTCGCTATGGAGAGTCAAAGAGAGGGAAGTCGAGAAAATGAGAATCGCTAAAACGGGCTTTTTTGAATATCTCTAAAATTCACCCTATCTTTGGGGGTCGATATCTCGCGAACGGGGCGTCGGATGGGAAAACCCTTCAAATTAGTTTCTTATAATGATGTAAGGACCCCGTATACCAATTTTCAGCCAAATCGGAGGGGGTCGGGTTCCGAGCCTGGCACAGTTGACGTGGTTGACGGTTAACTAAAAATTAAAATCACAATAAAATTAATAATTACCACATGTACACATAAGTCGCTTTATAGCACTTCCTCGCACTCTACAACACCTATAACCTCCACTGCTCTCTGTCGAACCACAACCCTTAGGGATTGAGCCCCTTAATATTTCTGCTAAATTTTCTAAAAAATCTGCATAAATCTGCTCAATTTTCTGCATGATTATCAGAATTATAAAACATTGAATTTTAATTCTTTCAATTAACACTTTTTTTCATTACAAAGTCCGGCAGACTTTCCGTCTCCCGGGGAGTGTGACTAGAAACTACTAGAGGTCAAGTGGAAGTTCATCGCTCTTGGATCGGGCGGAGAAGATGAATCGTTAGTTGAGGCCATTTTTCAAGCTGATGATGTGTGCGTAAATCATCGGATGGATGCAAATCGAGTCGGCCCATTCTTTTCGCCCTCGCGGGATCGCCGATTGCGCTTGCGTGCGGTCATTAGGCCCTGCTTTATTGCACGGAGCCGGGGCGCCGCGCCGGGCGGGGCGGGGGGCGCTTGTCGCACCGCTTGATAAGGAAGATGCACGTTTGCGCCGGCAATTATCAAGTGCTTAGCGCGATGGGCAGTTAATTTCGCGCCATCCGCGGCGCGGATTCACCCCGCTCATTTTCCAAACACTGTTTCCAGTTTTCAGACGACCCATTGACGCTATTAGTGGCGACGTCATCATAGGGATTCTCTATTATGTATAATTTTATCCAAACAATAACATTAGCATAACCTCTTTCAATGCTACCGATGAGAATAAATCGATATTTATCGTTTTTCTGTGACGTGGCACCAATAGCGTCTATAATCAGACCCGTCTCGAGGCACACAAAAAGCACGCACCCGCGTGGGCCCACAAGTTCCACCCATTTCTTTTACTTATTTCCCATGAGACTTATTTCTCCTCAGAGATTCCCATGTCTACCTCTATTTCTCCTCTTCTTCCTCCTTCCGCAAAGCCCTTGCCAAAAATGAGAAAATACTCCGGGAAAGTGTTTCGAGCTTCGGAAAATTTAAGCGAATTCAACGGGCTGATTGTTGAAACGGCAGCTATAGCTGTGTCTATACAAATTAGACAACAAAGATATGGAGGATTGGTGGAAGCGGGGTTATGTAGCATCACGTCCAAGATATTGGACTCCATGCTCGCCCTTGAAATACTTGCCTGCTCATCTCGTCCGAGATCTTTGATTCCATGCTCATCGCTGAACTTTTCATTTCTTTGCTTATGAGCACGGTGCAAATAAGTTGTTACTTACAACTTAAGTTCGAGCATTGCCATGAAACCCTCCAATTTGCGAAAGGGTCCTTTTTAAAGCTAATAAATTATTTTCCTCATTTTTCAGGTACTTTTGCTGCCTTCATAATACTCCCTTTTCATCATATAGTGCCATAAGTTTTGTAATATCTGTTCAGATGAAAGTGGCAATCCAGCTTGAAATGACCACATGACAATGATGATGTTGATGTCATGTCGTTGCCAGTGATTCCAGCTTAATTGTCGCTTGCCTCAGACAAGCCATGTCACGATGAATAATTGAGTTCCGGTTGTTTTATGAAAGGTTCCAAGAAGCCTCCTGTTTTTTGAGACGGGTTTTTACTCTTCTCTTTCTTTCTGGTGTCCTTCCAACCTCTTGCAAGAACTACTCAATGATACATACTCAACTTCGTGCCAAAAAAAAGGTCTCTTGGGTCATGATCGTATGTGTGTCGTATTAACCCTCTACGGCATGGATTAATTCTCGGTCTCGGATTTCTGGGGGACACAAATTTACGTTGTAGCTTTCGTAAAAACATTAAGTCCTAAATTTTTTCCTATGAATTTTATTTAGCGATGGTCCTCAGTAGATGGCTCTAAAGTTAGCAATTCAAGTTGTAAAACATTTTAGCGTGATTAAAATTCGTATTGTGCGATTAATTGTGTGATGGATTACATGAAAAGATTTTACTCCAAAGCATCCATAGGTTATCAGACAACAGACAGACGGCCTGTGATTAAAGTAGAAGATAAAAAGTACAAAGTTTAACACACACGTTCGGAATTACACCAAACAAAAGGTATGACAATTTTGGGAATAATAGGAAACAGGAGCATACCTAGATTTACAAATTTCAAGATTCTGGAGAATAGTCATGATTTTTGGGCTCATGGGTTTTGGGATGGTTCTCAGAAAGGAGATAGCTTTTTTCTGCCCCCAAAAAACTGTTGCAATTTTTACCTATACGTATCCAGTTCAAATCTTGGGTTACATCTCAACATCTAATTTTCAACTTCTTGGATGTCAAAATTGAAATACTTGGATGACTTACTATCAAAACAGTCTGAAAATTATGGAAACAAAGCAGTAGTGTGTCGAGCTTTGCGATGGATCGATTGATCGGTCATTTAAACCTATGGAAAACGATCGATTATAAGGGCCTTTGCGATAAAATCCTCAATAATCGATTATTCACAAGGGCTTCAAATGAGAAAATACCGATAGCCGAATATTTACGCTTAGCGACTCGGAAACAGGACTTGGTAAAACTGCGTGTGGTCGTTGTTTCACGCTTCGATGTTTTGGCACCTATTCGCCAAGTTGAGCCTGCTGATGCACCATTTTTTTGCGAGCGAGGCACCGTCAGAATCGCCCCAGAAAAAAGCTCTGCAGTCAGAATTTGAGATAATTCTGAAAACCTGACTTGGTTTACTTTGCGCACAGAAAAAAAATCAGATTTCTACGGGAGATGAGAGAGTCTTACGTTAAATGTATCGAGTGTAACGACGAGGAATTAAGTTTTTAGGAAACAAGGAGCGCGCTCGGTATTATGGTTTGGCAAGCTCCACAGGTGATATCAATATGTAGTTGGTTCCTTTCTTTGAATTTATTTCACCAAAAGCAAACCTGAGACGGAACCAACTGCTTACTTGGTTATTTCCTATGAATTGATTTCGCTCTTGGTTTCTCAGGAGATGGGAACTGAGTTATAAAATAATTTTGTAAAAAAAAGAAAAACAACTGCAAAACATTCGTCCTTTTTGTCAGAACACAAATAAAGCCTGCAGTTATAAAAATGAAAATTTTGAAGCGCAAAATGTTCTTAGTGGGATAAAATGAATACTGTGCAATTATCCAACTCCTTAGGTTCTTGGTTCCGGTCTGTTCAGAGTAAAAACAATAAGTCCTCAATCTTGTACTGGAACTAGTTAGAGCTATAAAACTTTCGACTCTAATTGAGATTTTTGGAACTTTTTGGCTTTGTCTCCCCCGCGAAATGGTCTGGACCCAGCACCATTCCACCACCTTGTCTGTTCAGTGATCATGTGCCCATCAGCTTTGCTTTTAAAAGAGCGCAGGTAAAGTTGTTCTATCGACGGTGAAAAGAAAGCATTCTTTCTATTCGCTCAAAAATATCTCGTAGCATTGACGAGACACCGTACTGTTAAGATTACGAAATCAGAAGAGCGTTTTGCCTATCAGCAACCAGAGATCAAAAACTTGTTGTGGCCTAGCAAGTTGCAAGTTGTCATTAAGTCTGTCGACAAGAACTCAACATACGATGGGCAATTTCCTAAAGGATGAGCAGGTAAGGCTTAACTTTCCTGGTCCCCGATTTATGAGTGGCTGCTGAGTCGGGCTCCTTGTAAATGACAAGGGGGGAGGGGGGTTGACGGCGCGCCCACCAAGCCAGACCTATGGGCTGACCGTCCAGACGCAATGAATGGTGGGTGGATATGGAGAGTTGCGAACCACAGGGCACAGGACAGACACCGACTACGACCGCAGACTGCGTGGCGCGGCCGGTCCAGTTCCGCATAATTTGTTGCTCGCTGACAGAAGAGGCAAAACAGCCTGCGTACAGTGGGCAACGTGGTCAATTGGTCATGTTTCTTTTCGAAAAGCAGTCGAAAGAAAGTTTGTCCAGATACTCCTGGACCGTTCGCAGTTCTACCTTGTTACCAAAGAGGGCAAAGTAGACCAAATTTCGAAATGGAGCAGTTGTCTTCAAAATTCCAGGAATTTAGCTCGAATGAACTGAGTGATTCCGCTACAATTGTAAAATTGCCCTACTTGCACTTTGCAATTTTTACAAAATCAACATCCTTGTCTCAAGTTTTTGTAAAAATGAGTGCGTTGAGCGTTCACCCTTCAAAATTAACCGATATTTTGATTCCTGTAATCGAACGTTTGGTTCACATAATCGAATTTCTTTCATCAGTTCTTTTAACCTCATATGTTCGCGTATACTAACCGAACGTTCGGTTACACGAACTGTACGGTTGGCGAACCGAATAGTTGGGATGATATACAACATCACGTTCTCTTTAATTTTTCGGATATGCAATATTATCTTCTTGGAAGTCCTAATAGTTGCATCACCTGTTTAGCTCCGACCCATCCTACTTTTTTACTTTGCGTTAAAATCTCTCGGCCAGTGGAAAAGAGGCCAGGCTCCTCATCATTGTTATGGATATACGAGAAACTTTTGTTGCTTCATAATTGTGACCGGGTCCGTGAAAAGGGACCTCATCTTTTGGAAGAAAATTTCTGAAACCTTGAACTTCGTGCAAAATACCACCGCGGGAAGCGCCTGCAAAACTGTGAGGATACTTCAAGCACCGCGCCGTATTCGTCTCTCCGATCTCTAGTCTCGCTCGCTGCTCTGTAGAGCCTCTACACATTTCCAAATGGCGTGAGCATCTCGGAACATAGCGCGAGTCAAGAGCAGCGAGCGAGACTAGAGATCGGAGAGACGAATACGGCGCGGTGCTTGAAGTATCCTCACAATTTTGCAGGCGCTTCCCACGGTTGTATTTTGCGCGAATTTCAAGGTTTCGGAAATTTTCTTCCGAAAGATGAGGTCCTTTTTCACAGATCCAGTCGTCGGCTCCTAAAAATTCTGCACCCCTACAATAGCTGATTCATTATATTTTGTTTACTAAAACAAATGTCTCCAAAAGGAATATACAGCTACACATCATTACCTAATGACACAGAGATCTCTGGCTATACACACGGAGAAAAAAACCTCGTGCGTGGGACCCGAAGTTTAGGTCATATGGATCTCTGAAGTTTTCGGATTGAGCATTCGAACACTTAAGGTCCAGCTGCTGAGGTTTGGATCACACATCTGAAACTTCAGTTCTTACGTCTGAAGTACTTCGGTTTTCACATCCGAAGAACTTCGGTTCTCACATCCGAAAAACTTCGGTTCTCACATCTGAAGTACTTCAGATGCAAGAACTGAAGTTTCAGATGTGTGATCCGAACCTTGACAGCTAGACCTTAAGTGTTCAGATGCTCAATCTGAAAACTTCAGAGATCCATATGACCTAAACTTCGGGTCCCACGCACGAGGTTTTTTTCTCCGTGCATGAGTTGAATCTGGAGAATATGACGAAAAGATGAGGAAAAAGACGGCGACGGATAAAACATTGTAGACAGACATATTTTTCACAGACGGTTAATAGTGGATAGCTCATGCGAGTATAAAATCCCGTCAATTTTGGAACTGATTTAATCGCCCTGACATAAAGGCGTATCTTCAATTTCCAATAAACCTTATCGTTCACATAATCCAATTCTTTTCTCTGCTCATCTTGAAATGTATTTACGCCCTTTTTTCAGGCGAGCAAAGATTTGAGACACCTCTCAAGACCGTAGTCAAAACAATCAGGGTACTCACACTTCATTCATACATCATTATCAAACTATCATCAACGGACAATTCAACCCTTGATCAGTTCACAACGTTGCGAAATCTCGATTTTTTTTACTCCTATCGGATGCATTAATGCAAAATAGGCAAATTTCCTTGTCGATCATGGTAACGCAACTGAGACGATGACAGACAGGGTTTCCACACGGTGTAAGATCGAGTACACTTTCAGTATTAAAAGACACAAACGGAAAGTTTTAGCGCGAATCGTGGCAACCATTCGGTGCAGCAGTTTCAAGCTAAGGTTAGCTGTGCATAGTGTGCGTGGTACCGACATGTTTATTAGCAGGCGTAAAACATAAAACGTAAGCCCGGAAAGAAACAATTTAGTGACGGACGCGACTTGGGTGAACACGATGTTAAACTCTGTCGTAAAGCGAATAAATAGGTGACACAATTCAAAAGCATTTACTTCGAAGGCATTGGTGGAGCGCCGTGCCATTACGGTGGAGGGTCACCAACTTATTCGAAAAGATTGAAGAGGTACCGAAATGATGGTTGATGACGAACCTTTCGTCGTTCCCTCACGAGACAACGTAACTACATTTCACTGTTGCTGAATTTCGCCTCGGAAATTGCAATTTTTAATTTTATTATGAGAATCTTCGGCATTTTCAACTGCAAATTTAGCTGATTTTTCTTCTGATCATATGCAAAAACGAGTACAATTTTTAATGAAAATTCCACATGTACAGTCTTGTAAAAATTGAATTGTTTGGGTCAATTTGACAACCTTAGAATAGGGTTACGTTTCTTCGTCCGAAACGACGATTTGAGAACCCTCTAGGCCCATACGTAAAAAATATTCCTCTCTCGTGCGAGGTGACGTTGTGTAATTTTCGAGGGGATGTCCAGGTTACCGGTGGGTGAAGTTGTATAAATGAACCTTTAGATTGAGCCATTGCGGTGGAGACGTCGGATCTTCGCGTAGATAACTATTGTAGCACGGAGGATGTTTTCTGGCCCACCCCGGGAATTGAAGGCGAAACGGTAAAAAAGCTTGCGTAATCTAAACCACTTTATCTAATACTTCAATCGGTGAGCATGGCCACAAAATGGATTACAGAGCAAGTGACAGAGGCAGTTTCAGAACCTTTGAAATAAGCGGTAGAACAAAATAACAAGGCCTACACACCCGAGCTGGGCAGAAACGTCGTATAAATATTCGGACGTCACCAAAAATGTCTACTGTAAAATATTTATTCTTGAGGAAAGTTATGAATATTCCCCCTTGAAATTTTCAGATACTTTAGATTAAATTGCGGGTAGAATTATCTGAAAAACCGGGGGAAAATTATTCAAAATTTTACCTCAAAATGAGTACTTTATCGAGGGAAACTTGGCAACGTCTAGAGGCTAATACGGCATTCTTCCTTAGCGAGGCAATTGGTAAAGTAGCTATATTAGGAAACAGCTGCTTCAGCTCGCTACGCTCGCTTGCGCCGCTAGCCGGGGGCAAGCCCCCTGGACCCCCAGTTACTCGCTCCGCGAGTAACTGTTGGCTCGCTTCGCGAGCCAAATTTTGCTACTACCAGTGCTTAGAGGACTTCCTGGAGGCAAAATGATAAATTCAAAAACAAAGAATAGGAAACTAAAAATTACCTACTTTTAGAAAAAGAAACAACCTTGAAAAATAAATAACACTCCTGGAAAAGAAAATCAGAACACTTTTTGAAAATGTAACGGTGCGAAAGGGTGAAGATAAATCACCAATTCTCTTGGAAGAAGACATGAGCCGACCCCCGACATGAGTGAAACTGCCGTAGGACCCATGCTAGGGTAGAAGGGTGACACGTGTTGTGAGCAGGTAGGGATGGGTTTACGTGGAGAGGGAAACGGAAAATCAGAGGGTGGGAGGTCCCCCAACCATATGACTCGTCCAGCGTCAAAAACGCAAATATGTCGTTATCAAATCGAGGTAAATTTTGCAACTTCGGTCGCGCAAATCGAAAAACGAAGGGGTCTTGGCACATCTAGACCCTATGAGCTTTCATTTAAAACAAATCCGAGGAAAATCGGTCCAGTAGTTTCCGAGATCGAATTAGCACAAACTGTCCAGCGGCAAAAACGCTAATATGTCGTTATCAAATCGAGGTAAATTTTGCAACGTCGGTCGCGCAAATCGAAAAACCAAGGAATGTTGGCACGTCTACAGCCTAAGAGCTTTCATTTAAAACAAATCCGAGCAAAATCGGTCCAGTAGTTTCCGAGATCGAATTAGCACAAACTGTCCAACGTCAAAAACGCAAGCATGTCGTTATCAAATCGAGGTAAATTTTGCAACGTCGGTCGCGCAAATCGAAAAACTAAGGAATGTTGGCACGTCTACAGCCTAAGAGCTTTCATTTAAAACAAATCCGAGCAAAATCGGTCCAGTAGTTTCCGAGATATGTGGGGCAGCCACATGGCTTACGCTCGGCGCCAAGTAGTAGCCGGCCGGTTCGGCTTGGTGACATCGTCGTTCACCAAAAGAAGGAACGTAACTCCGTTCAGAGGTTGCCAAATTGACTGAAACAATTTAATTTTATACGGGAGTATTGCTGTGAGATTAACCTCTAAAATTATGGAAATATTAGGGTGTAATCCGATGGAAAATTGTGAATATTTTCAGCGGGAAGTGCAAAAAGGTTCTGGTGTCGAAATTTAATAAGCTAGTGGAAATTTTTCAACGATGCTTTGTAGTTACGCTCTTTAGTCAGAGAAAGACGACATGACGAGGACGACGACCACGCGTGTCGAAACGGCAAGAACAAGAACCACTTTCGAATACGCACTCGGCCTCAGCGCAGCGCCAGGAAATTCGCCGCTCGATTCCGATAATGTAGGGTAGGCCTGGGCTGCCGTCATAGCGAAGAGAGTAATAAGAGCAAAAATGAAGTGTTGAGAAAACGGGCTTAGAAGCTTCTGATCGGAAAATTGTATTGAAAGAAGCCTCCGTTCTTCGTCAAATTGCTCCGAGAGTCGATACAATTTTGAGCCCCCCTCCCCCAAAATCTAACGTTTAGTTTGGCCAGGCGGAGGTAGAACCTGCAGACTTGAGGGGGCTGACCTGCGACTGAGTCTCGTCAACCCTTTAAAGTCTCGCAAACCTTTAAAAAAATCAAAAAATTTCGCCCCCCTCCCCCAAAATCTAACGTTTAGTTTGGCCAGGCGGAGGTAGAACCTGCAGACTTGAGGGGGCTGACCTGCGACTGAGTCTCGTCAAACCCTTTAAAAAAATCAAAAAATTTCTATCAATAATCATTCCTGTTTTTTCTTTTTCTTTTTTTTTTTAATTCACATCATTCTTTGCTTTAATCAGATTACCTGTAACGGCTTCAAAGCGGAGTCCCTCAGGTGATCTTACGGTCAACAAATCGAGTACTATGAGAAGAAGCATCACTCACCTGAAACAAACGTAAAATTATTAGCTGAAAATTGCGCAAAGCCGGATATTCCGTGATTTTTTTACAATAAGCATAGGGATTAGAATGAAATTGGTTGGTTTTGCGCAATCAATGGTTTTGGCTTGACCCTATAGTCTGAGAATTTCGAGTCTTAGGCATCTTGACATAAGTCGTCAGATAAGATCATATTAGAAATCAAACGAAGGAGAGGCAGAATGAGAAGAAGAGGAGGAGGAAAATAGACGAGGAAGAAGAAAATGAGATGAGGTAAAAAATTGAAGTTTCTTATTAGTTTAATTCTAGTGAGACCGAAAGTTTTGCTTCACTCGAGCCGCGGTCCGGTTTCTGCGACCGGAAGGTTCTGTTACGTGAACCGAAAAGTTTAGTGGACCATAAAAGGTCAAAGCTCGTTTATTTTAAAACAAGCAGTTTTCTCCTATAAACGTAAGGCCGAACCCAAATATGGGCCGGTCCAAGTTTTGGTCCTGTGGAATCGAAAGTCAGTTGGAACATCTTTGAACATTTTTAAACATTTTACAACCAAGAGCTGCTACGTCTGCCTATATATACGTCAATTTGAACATATTGCAACATTTTTGAACATTTTACAATAGGGAGCTGCCACGTCTGCCCATATACGTCAATTGGAACATCTTGCAACATTTTTAAACATTTTACAAAAGGGAGCTGCTACGTCTGCCTATTCCATAAAAAACGCGTGCCTGCATAAGGGAACTAATAGCACATACGTTGTTTCCAAAATGAGCTGGACGTAGTAATTATTACTATTGCAAAATGTACTCCAAATGGTTGTCATCGAGGGCTTTGAGCGATCGTTCCGCTGAACGGCTCGTCAGCGGAAAACAAACGGGCAATTTGAAGCGCGAACAGGTCTGATTGTCTCGAAATTTCATCCTCGGGGGACGCCTCTCCCCCGGAATGGGAAGCGGTGTCTTCGCGTCGCGTCGCACGAGTGACTCTTTCTTCTGGTCGCCGCCTCGCGTATTACAATAATCGTTTGTCGGCTCGATTCAGTGAGCACTTTGAATTCCGTCCGCGATCCGAATCGCCTTGTCCAATGTTCCCTCAGCTTGCGGTCGGGGGAGGCACACGTTGCCGCAACAACTGTCGCGGGGAACTTTTCTCGGCATAGGAACTACTAGAGTACCTGTATAGCGAGAGTATGGACAGATCGCTTCATGGAGGGCTTAGGGCCCAAAAGTGCAGCCACCCTTCTAACCAACTTCTGACGCACTAAATTTCACTGCCAGTCTGTAGATTCCAATTCTAACGAAGATGGCTGAGAAAGTACATAAATGAGCGTTCTTCCACAAAAATGAGTAAATTTATGCAAAAACTAAGTCAAATACGTGCTTTATAAACGATGGTTCGTAACAATTGTATAGATAAATCGTTCTGGATAACTGAAATTCATAGGTTGGCTGCATTTCTGGGCCCTAACTTTATTCGCGGAGGCACCGTTGAAGGCCTGATGGATTTTCGGAGTTTCACATCTGTCTATACTCTCGCTATACAGGTACTCTACCATAGACAAGAGACCCTTCACTGGCCTCTTGGCGACAGGTGGAAAATTTTACATTCGGGGATTCAACACTTCCTTGGACAATTGTATGGGAGCAACAGTCATCCTCCCTACTAGGTCTGATAGGTATTGTTGCATAGTGTCAACGATCATGGTGTCAACAAACCCAAAATCTGATTGTGGGGTCAACGATTGTTGGCGTCGAGCAAGAGGCAAAATATGGCGACGCTGCCCTTGCACACCTACAAATTTTAAGACAAAACGCAGTAACTACGCTCGAACGAGACAAGTGTCTACGATCGAGTACGAGTCTATTTTATTAATCACGGCAGGTCTGCTTGAGTGCGGTGTTGTCAAGGATTGAAGTAATGAACGGGAAGGTCTCAACTAGAAGAAGTCACATGTTTTCTTCTCAAAATCTTACGGAAGCTCGAGTACTAACTCCTGGACGAAATTTTAAAAAGTATTGTGCGTGTTGCATGCTGTTGCTTGCAGTGCATGTAGGGTTATTAAAATAGCGTCATAAGCATATTTGCTATTTGACTAATGTTAATTGTAAACATTCGTATATTGTTTTACAAGAGTTGCTTTCTAGAATTCTGGTTGTGTGATTCGTTTTCAGAGGAAAATGTAGCATGAAGATTTCATTCATCTAAAATTTTAAAGTCACTTCAGAACCGCCTCTACACTTCAACTGCAATCTGCAACTCGTCTAATTCAACAGATCTACGTATGCTAGCTCATTAATTTCCATGGTATTGATATGTTCCGATGAGAGAGTTGAAAACTTGGTATAGGCGTAATTTAGTGCGTATACTATACGCATATGCAACTCCTCTTCTCCCTAGCCAACTTTGAGGCAGCGGACCCACAAGTGCTAACCTTTCATTCAGAGGTATAATCCACACCCTCTGAGGTCCTTTGCCGTATGTCATTAAATTAAACCACTATAGTACAAATTCTGGATATGTGACTGTTATGGCAATCAGGATGAAATGGAATGTTTCTACGTTGTTAAACTGTTGAAAGATTTTTCTAATTGACCTTCGGACCCCAGGATTAAATTGCAGAATTTTATAGCTTAGAAATGCAGGCAATAAATCTGAAATACCAAGAGGGTTTTGTAATTTCTTAAGAGTCCTAATACGGTCGGAATATACGAGCTGATTAAGTCTGCTGTTTTCATGCGCCATAAGGATCTCCCAAGAAGGGAAACAAAGAGGCGGTAACATCTTCGTGGGTGATTAAATTTTTAATTGCACTTCCACGAGGACGGAAAAACTATTTTAATCGCACCAAATCTTCGATGTGAACAATCACAGCTGTTCCTCATTCCTCATATAGACGGTTTTCATTTCTTTAAAGAAGACACTTAAAACTTTCATTATATAATGATTTTGATGTTTAATACACGAAAGTAACCATTACTTCAGGTAGCATTTTTCAACGGAAAAATATCAATATTTTGTAATTAAATTGCGATATTTTTTTTACGATTTCTTGGCGATAAAATTGTTAGGATCGTCAACATCTGAGCGATTATCCTCAATCTTGTCGCAATGCTATCTCTTTAAAATCGTGCTCGATAGTATAGAAATTAAACCTCAATTCATCACGATTTTTTGTTCGATAATATTGCGATAAATCACTGTCGATAGAATCGCGATTTTATGACAAATTTTCACGATGAAATCGCAATTCAGCGCGATCTTTTATCGGATGATGCTGCAATAAATCGACGTTGATAATATCGCGATACATTCTCAGATCAAATCGCAACTCTTTGCGATCACTGCTACTTGGAACATGATCAACGAACTTCTATAAAAAAAACATTATATTTTCACATACTGATAACATGATTACGTTTCGATTGATTTTTTTTTTCTTCCATGTAAGAATAGATAACAATACAAATATAAACTTGATCATGAGTACTTTGATGGGTCGATGTCTCAACAAAAGCTACTTGGTAGGAAGTTGTGTGTACATCCTATCTGAAAATTCCGCCTCAGAAAAGCACGTCTCTAACGAGTATGACTGGAGGGAGGAAATGATTTGTTTACATACACGTAGCTTTTCTGCACGATATAGTCGCACGACAATGTGGAGGCTTCCGGCCACGGAAGTATGATGACAACTCAGAAAACCATTAAGACCTAAGGGTGTACAGTTCTATTTCCTTTCCAGCCAACAACTCTTTCAGACGCTCAGTCACACGTGATAACGACTTTCCGCAACTAAATTACTTGACTGTTCCTGAAAAATAATGATTCAATGTTGGCTTTTTCCAAGGCTGCGAATGACCATTCATTTCGAAGACAAGTACACCTGTAAATTTAATGGGAAAAAATTCTGTGACTCTTCACCGAAAGTGGCTTTTAGTGGCTAGTGACATCTTTAGTGTCAAACGCACATTTTTGCGGTGAAAAGCCCCAAGCGAGGGTTCATGTTTTCATGATACTCCGTTTTCTACACGAGGAAATGCAACTCCAAGCCAAAGGTGTTGGCTTAAATTACTCGATTTATCATCGGAGCATGATGGAGAACGTTTCATCAAAATTTTGCGGTTTCTGGGCGTAGTCTGAGAAAATATCAATGAAATATCCAGTCTTTTAAGTGGTCGTCAGTTTGTTTGTAAAAGTGCTATTTACCAGTGAACAATTTTCAACGTTACCATTTGAGAAACGACGAATAAAGGAAATTTTGTGATTTTTTTATTAAGTTGCCCTTGTCTAAGTCGCTTGTTTGTATATTTTCTTCGTCGTAAATTATAAATTATAAGGGGCTAGCTTTTTGCCCTCTTTCCTTCAAGCTCAGTCACTGACACAACGCGACAAATGTTCCGCCAGACGACAGGGCGCCAATTTTGAAACTCTGATTGGACAGATTTAACCAGAATTAGCCCACCTGCATTTTACGCTACCTAATTTTTCTCAGATTTCATTTTCTCAACAGAGACACCGAACAACAAAACGCCTCCATGAATCTCTTTTGGGACTGGAAGAATATACACACATAATGTCAAGTCGGAAGATGGATTAGTTTTCTGTTGAAAAACAGAAAATGATAGGCAATTGAGCAACGACTGATGTAGTTACGCTGATTGTGGTTGAACCCGTCCAATTTGTGTGGATACGTGGTTTTTTCAAAAAAATAAAGAAAGACACATCTCATTTACATTGTGGTATATAGATGTAATCTTGCCTCCCTGTAAGTCAACGAAGTATCATCCGGTTGTCGACTCGTTTCATCGCAAGACGGTTTATCCTGTTACGCAAACAATCACCAATCAGGGAGGAGCTCTAAAATAAAAACCGGAGTTTACTACTCACTCCATTTCAGGGCGGGAACGGGGGACGCCGACCCTCCGCAAAAATAGTCCCCGCAAAGCAAAAATAAGTGCCGTTGCCCCACTCACGATCCGAGGAAACATAAATGTTCACCCTGCTGCCACTTTGTTTCATTCATACACGCAAAATTGAGCCGAATTCGTTCGTTCTTAATATTCAGATCCTTGTCTCCGGAGCAGGGCTCCGTCCCTGAATCATAGGCGGATTCAAACACTCTTAGCCGAAAGAACCGAGAAAATCAAGAAAAGTCGTTTATATGGACTATCCTCGAATTCCAAAAAATGTACGTTTTCTCAGAACACTGGAAAAAAAAACACATTGGAACTAGAGTCCAGACTCTTAAAAACATCGACAAGAAAAAGTACTCTTGATTCAATCAGAATCTAGCTTAAATCAAGAACCAAGCCTCTTAATTTAAGCGGATTCCGTTTGGATTCAAATAAAAATCCGATTGAATCAAGAGTATTTTTTCTTGTCAATGTTTTCAAGAGTCTGGACTCTAGATCCAATGTGTTTTTTTTTCCAGTGAAGGCTATTTTTAAATGATAAATGATTGATACCAGAGGAAACAAAGGAAAAACAACCCCTCTACCACCAAAATAGAGATTGGCGCTTACGTGATTTGGCAAATGATCGGATCAATCAGGAACCTATGCGCGATTTTTTTGCTCCCAGTTGTTTAAAAAAATATACCCTTTTGAGCCGTCGGCAATGCGGCGATGAAGTCCGGCATCACGGCACCCGATGGATGCGTGTGGACCCATAAAACGGGCTTGCCAATTTGCTATTGAAATGAGCTCGAAGATGAGAATCTGAGCTGAGAAAGCTGCATGCTGCATATTACAAGTTGCCGCGGCGCGGGCTTAAAAAGGCGCGATTCGATCTTCCAAGGTTGCCAGATAACGTGGTAAAATGTGCATATTTTATATTGGATTGTACTGCGAAAAAAGTTGATTTTTCAAAAAAAATATGGTAAGCGAGCAAGCTCCTCATCGCCATGGACGTGGCCACTTTACACTGCCACACGTCGCCGAAACGAGGGTGCAAGCGTGTCAACGAGACTTGAATATTGTAGGCGCTTGGGACGTTCCAGCGCGTCATTTGTTGAATCGATATCGAATGAACTTGATCGATAGATCTCTATCTTGGCAATGCTATCTATCGATTCAATTATCGATAAATATATCAATAACGCTTCAGGAATCGACCCGCAGAATGTCGATTTGCCACCGAGAGAGTTTCTTGCAGACGGTTTTCAAAGGGGACTCATCAAAATTCGTTCTTCGCGATCAAAACTAGATCAGTGTCGAAAGGCAAACGTTCTCAATACATCGTCTCTTTAACAAAAGGACGTATCGACACTTCCGCGTTGCAACACTGTCAATTGTAAATTTAATAAGAAAACAATTAAGAATCTGGAACGGGATCTTGGCACTGATTTTTAATCCAATTACACCTAAAATCAACGGAATTTGGGACAAAAAAAAGGAATCATATTATAGTGGAAAACTGAATGGTTCGTTAAAATTTTGCAGTCGTGGAATGAAATTGCATTCCTTTGCTTAGAAACGGCACGCAGTACCTGCACGTCGATCGTTGAATCGTCAAAGAATGACCTTTATCGATACGTCTCTGTCTCAGCGGTCGGTGCTCGACATTGATTGAGGCCACTTGATTCAGGCGCTGCATGCAACTATTCGAACTCTGTGGATGTCCGCGTTGCATACGCGAAAGATTGAAGGCGTTTTCACTTTCCTTCACCCGATCCCCAACAACGACCGGGATTAACGTCACTGACGATTTATACGTCACGAGCATTACACCGGAGAACAAGGATGTAATCGCCCCTCTAAATGAAAGACAGAAGAGTTTTAAGAAAGGCCGTGATTGAAATGATCCATGTATACAACATTGCGCTGAGAACGTTCGTGTTTGTGAAGTTCTATAGAGGGTATTTTTGTGTGTATAATATGAGATTTTTCTTAGAAAAAATTACTTTTTGCTTTCAAAGGTAAATTTTTCATTATTCCCTGTATTCCATCTTTTAAGTCAAAATCAATTCATTTTACTACCTTAATTAATTTACTGCAGCTATTCACATTAATCATTACAATATTTTAAGATTTTTTCCTAGACTCTGTTTTCTCTAAATAGAGTTTCCTCTTTTTATACAACCTAGCCTATTTTTCCTATTTTTTGAAAGCCTCGTTGTAAAGCTCAGTTGCATACAAATAGTACAAATGAATTACTTAACGCTTAAAAACAGTGAATAAAACAATTTTTACACACGTGTGATTATAAAAACAATGACTTTGGGGCCGTAGATAGTAATGGCAGAATTCCCTCTTTTTATGGTCTTCTCAATTAAACTAAATGAGTAATTTTTAATGGTTGAACATTGAACTTCGCGTTAGAGTAACGATATGATTTCCTCATTTATCAGTATCACGAGAATAATCCAAGCTTTATAGATGCTGTATGGATACGCTAAGGTGCGGAGGATTGGGGTGGTGGTCTGTCGTGCTAAGGAAAAACGCCGTATACGCTTGAGTATGTTGCCCAATTTCTCTGTAGAAAACATTTATTTTTTAGGAAATCTGGGAATATTTTTCCTTAAAACTTTCAGATACCGTACATTAAAGTGCGAATTAAACTCTATGCAAAATGGAGAGAAAAATATCCTCAATTTTTCTGGAAAATTCGTATTATATTAGAAGAAATTGGGCAACGTCTGAGGGTTTATAAGGCCTTTTCCCTTAGCATGGCAGTAGTCAGGTTTCAATATCTCCAGGTCGGATCCCAAGAGATGAAAAAGATCCCGATGAGCCGATACTCAGATCATCACATGAATTATTATAGTCGGTCGAGCTGCTGCGGGTGAGGTTGGTTACGTTGGAACTTGCGAGTCGCGCATGCTAATTGCCGTTCGCGCGTGTTGAAATCTCCGCGCGATATTTCATTTGCCGCTCAATTGCTTTTCGGACAGGAGCTCAAATGCAGCTTCCAATGTGCGAGTAGACCCTCGTTGCCACGGTGGATGGTGGAATCCCTCGAGGAAATCGCCGCACACAATTAAAATTGAAATCTGATTTGACTATCACTGGCTTCATTACGATGGGTCACAATCGGACTGCGTTGAGCAGAGAGGAACCAAGCCACATCAGCTATTGCCAAAAGTGGGGCAATTTAATTTTTCCATGAAAACGGTTCTGCGGAATTTTCCGTGAATTTTCACAATGGTACGGAGCAAAATCCTTAAAAGTTTCAAAAAATCCGCACAAAGTTCTCTTGTAAAAAATTAAAATGCTCGGTTAAATTTGGCAATGGCTGATGTGGCTTGGTTTCTTTCAGTTAAACGCAGTTCAATGGATCTGTTGCACTCGAGAGATACAGACACGTTGATTGAGTCAAACGATAAAATAGTCCAAAATCACGATGAGTACGTCGGAAAAGTCCTGACACACGATTGTTCGCGACAATCATTGAATTAAATTTTCCCCGCCCACAGACACTTTTTTTCTGTACTTGGTGACAAGGTTCTCCCTCTTTATAAAATTTGTCGTGCTTATGGGAGGAAAAATATTTTTTAAACTTTTCATGGTTTCCCAGGCAAAGATGAAGAAAAACCTAACTTCAAATATAATCAATCTTTCCCAAGTGCGTGTCGTTTTAGAGCAATTTTTCATCGTACATCACAAGAAAGTAAAAACACTAATGCGACACAAAATTCTGATAGTAGTTAGCGAGATTTTCTGTAAATACATTAGGTTTTCTTACATCTCTGTGTGGGAAAACTCGGTTGCCAACAATGAAAGGAAAAAAAGTGCCCGCCGGTAGCCCGCGAGTCCCGCGAAATTTGAAAAATTGTGATTAAAATGCGTGCAATGTGATACCTACGCGCAGAGGCTACGCAAATTGCGCAAATACATGATACATGGTTTCACACGGTAAATCTCCAGAGCCAAAATTGAACGAGAACAGCTCGTGTTTACACTTAAGTTATGCGCAGACCAAAGCTGTCGGTGGAGTCTCCGCAAAAAGGAAGGTAAACGTGACTCATACAAGTTACCAGTCCAAGCACCGCCCCCGTGACATCTCTCGTTGATAATTTCTTATTAGAATTTATTTTATTTTCAACCTTGACCCTCTTTCGTTTTGAGACAAGCGTGCGGTGAGCTAACGATTGTCGGAGTGAAAAAACCGCGTGCGTCGAAGGGAGCAGACAGCTTTCGCCCACTTTACATCGGTCTCGTTGAGTGAGCCACGATGTTTGGTGAATCTGCCGGCTCCTTGTTTCCATACTAAAAAAGTTTAACCGGTCAATGACGTAGATGACTTTTAAAGGTACGACAAAAATGTGGTGCTATAGACTAGAGTCCCTTAATACTGAGAGTCAAGACAATGTGAATCCATTTCTGATTGGTTCCCCTATTTTAGGCCTTCACAGTGTCACAGACGGGAATAAAGATTACATTTTCACCGATTGCAAAGATTATAGTCTGGAATGGACCAGGGAATTACGGGTTCGGCAAGGAACAAACGGAATGAGAGAAGGGACGGAGAAAGGAATTTGAGAATGGGCCGATCAAAGATTACAAAAAACGTTCAATTTCTGTAATCTTTATTCCCGTTTGTGACTCCATGAGGGGGTGTTGTCTTGACTCTCAGTATAAAGGGACTCTACTATTGACTAGATATTGCACCCATGTGAATTTGTACACTTTGTTCGTTCTGAACTTTTAGCTGCAGGTGATTAAGAGGTATATCGGTAATAGAATGGTGATGCGTAACCGAGAAGGGAGTTACACTCACTGGTGATTTCAAGGGTGCTGCACCTCGCTGAGTAGTATCACGCAGAAACCGACTCTATATTAACGTTACGATTATGAGCTCATTACTGTCTCGCCACCGACTCAGGAGTATGCTGCACTAACAAACGATGATCCTCGGGAGACTTTACGGTCTGTCGTACGGACGCGACGTTGCCAACCATAACAGATAGGCTAACAGGCATGGCGGTCCTTTACGTAAATTTTATCAAAAGTAAGACTGCATCTGCAGAAAAAGAAATCGAAAATATTCCAGATTGATAAAAGTGAGTTGCACTCAATTCCGCGTAGTTGAGACCTTGGCTAATCAGGACAGCTGCTTACTTGGGGCAAAATCGCCCGGAACGGAATTTTCTACCAATTAGCAAGGTACTTAAAAAAAACTCCTCCTTATTGAGGGAGAACTCTTACTTTATCGGGACGATTTTTTCCGGAAGAACGTCTAAATCACGCCAAAATCCCCTACAGATGCGCAGGAAGAATCAAAACAGTCAAAACACGAGGACTCTGACGATGACGAAACACCGCTCCTTATGTTTCATTCATTGATGCAGAAAAAAAAAGTTCAATGCCTCAAAAGACTCTGTATCCAAGAGAAACAAGGAGGACATTACGTCAATGCTTGACCAATCTTCAAAGCGTGACCATTTTCCCTCTGTTTTCGATGTTTGTAAGGAAACTTCGGTTTATCGCGAAATTCGCTTAATTGGAACAAAATTCCCCGGGACAGCAAGCCTTCCGATTAAGTAGAGTTGACTGTAAAACATGGTGCCTAGGATACCGCGAAAGGGTGGCAACAAATCGTAGGTACATATATGCTTTGAGCAAGTAACATGTAACAATCGCTGATAGGTGTTGCAGCGCAGCGGAAGGTGAAGATGCAAGGCCAGAAATAACCACCTCCGCCCCCTCCCTCCCCCCCTTTCGGCGCTCCCCGAGTCATTTTTCGTTTAATGCACCCGAATGTATGAATTGTTCAGTGAACTCCTCCAATTACCCGGCATCCTGCTCTATATTCGTCAGCATCGACCAGGAATCGACTTTATCGCCACGCCGCGCCGGGCCGGCAGCAGCGTTTTCTGCGAATCACGAGATTTGCCACGATCTCGCTCCGCGCTGGCGAGTTATTTTTGCTCCTCAATCGACTTCGGCAGCCGCTCGTCCGAGTTTGATCCGCGATGAGAGGAAAACTCGAAACCGCGGTCTCATATACCGCTGGACGATATCAATGTGAAGTCTCGGAAAAGCGATGTACATGCGTCGCGTGCAAATTATAAAATCAGGCATTTTGTCAAATGCCTAGGCAACATTGGCGGATCCAGGAAAATGGTAGAATAGTTTTTTCCCATTTAAACCTATGGAAATGTATCGATTCTTGGAGGGGACGGATGCTCCGACAAGAATTGATTAATCAACATGGGTTTAAATGGAGGAAATCCGCTGATGATGATAAAAATAAAGAAGAAGATGAAGGGGATATCAATAATGATTTTATCTAGTTAATAACATTAGTTTTAGATAATAAACTCGATTGTTCCGATATGACAACAATGTTACATGTGCAGTGTTAAACGCGAAAACAGCAAATACATATTAGCTGGACGGATGTTTCCTACGTGCAGTATGCGAGGAGATACAAATCGTGTTTGTCTGAAAATTCTGAGAATGTTGTCATTCGAGGAGCAACGTTCAATTACATGTACAAAAACACGTGCAATCCAAAGTTTAATTAAATGTAAATACAGAATACACGCACAGGCCTCTTAAGAAGCCAGACATTGTTCAAGTAAGGTTGCACGTAAAAAATGCAAACAACCCAAGGGAAGAATGCGGTTACTTACGATCTTTCAGTGACACGGAGAGAACGTAATGCACATTAATGCACGAAATATTCTGGTATTTTACGCTCTTATTTTTGCTCTCAGGCAGTGGAGACAAAATTTGCCTCAAGGGTGGAGAAAGTGTCACAAAATCTCCAAAAATCTATCGAAATTGGACGCATTTAAGCGAGAGCAATTTATTCACATTTACCGGGAAAAATAGGATAGTCCTCACGACCAGCTGCTGATTAAAATGCAACTGCTACCGCGCGGTAGTTACGATAACTACCGCGTTAGAGGACGTAACGAGTCAGGTCCTTACAACCACTACCGTGATAATAGTGGTAACCACCGGGTATCCTATTTTTTCTGATATTGAGGAGACATATTAATCTGAAAATAAGATGGATTGGATTTTACAATTGGGGTATGAAAGCCATTTCAAGGGCAATTTTCTACGTATCTGCCTGTTCAGTCTCTTTCAAAACTGAAAAGCAGAAATTCAAAAGATTCTCTGCTCCATCAGGTTTTGCAAAGATAGCGCATGGTATTTTTCACTGTAAAACAACCTGAATGCCTTCGCTTCATGAATTTCTTTTAATAATTCTGATTTTAGGAAAGCAAGAATTGTTTTGCCACTTGATTCACATTAAAGAACACAGAGAAGCACTCACATTATTTTCGGAACACCTCGCGTGAGACGATGCTTCACATTTGAACTCCTCGTTTTCAAGGGGCGATTCATTATTCCGGCACCAGGTTGGCAGTTACAGGCAATCGGTTTTACGAGTATTTATATTCGCCGTTACTGAAACGCAACCAGTTACCCGGCTGATCGCCGTAATGATGGGACATAAAATATTACGAGGAATTGCCGCCATTGCTTTTCCAACGAACTTGCCGGGGGATGCGCATGGCGGTGCTGCATCTGTCGGCGTCGATGGAAGGCGGAAAATCCTCGCTTTACAGGGGGAAAAGTCGTAACTGCATATTGAGATAAGCCCTGTCGCTCGCATAACCCTGCGCTGTCACCGGCTCACGAGGGTATGATGTTACGCCCTTACGTCAGCGAAGAGATGAAGTGCATCCTCCACGTGTCTGCATCCGTCCAGCTATGTGCAGTATTCTGCCGTGCTAAGGAAAAACGCCGTATGAGTCTTCAGGCGTTGCCAAACTTCGCTTCGTAAACCACGAATTTTCGGGAAAATTTGAGAGAAAATTTCCACCAATTGGTTAGATAATTTTGTTCAGGATTTCGGCTACAAGTCCTGAAAATTTCAAGGAGAAATATTTATAGCTTTCCTCAAACATGAGCATTCTATCGAAGGAAATTCGGCAACTCTCGAATGTTCATACGGCGTTTTTACTTAGCACGGCAATTTTGTGCAGCTCGTGCATTGGTTACGAGAGGAAAACGCCGCGTAATTGGATAGCATTGATGTGGAAGGGGTCGTGGAGGAATAGAAAGGCGGAGAAGAAGAAGACGAAGACGGAGGTAATAAGAAAAATCTGAAGAAAAAAGACGGAAGGAGAATGACTAAAAGACAAAAAAGGAAAAGAGAAGGAAGAAGGAGAGAAGGAGGAAAAACAGAGGAGAGAAGAAGAAGAAGTAAAGAGAAAGAAGAGAAAGATGAGAAAGAATGAGAAGAAGGAAAAATTGTGTGCAGGTACATACCTGATAAATTTTCCGATTCAATTTTCAGTCTTTCGGTGATGAAAGAGACTGTCTCTGATGTGTTCGCATCTGTGAACATAAAAAAAAGGAAAGAAGATTAAACTAGGCAAAATCCTATAGCGTATAGAATTTTCCATTGATAATTTTAACGGCAGATTACATTGGTGATAAATGAAAATGCGAAAAAGAACACATTTTTATTTTGTAAATGCGTGCATACGAAGCCCTTCGAACAAAACAACATGGAAAAAATTGATTTCAACATGATGACAGGACTGCCCAATGGACCACTAGACAAGGTACGAATTTAAGCAATCTGATACATGTTTCTTAACCAGAATTTCACGTAGAACACGATTCACACTACGAAAATTACCAAAAATCAACTTCTAACGAAGATATTAACGTTTTTATTTCACATTGGTCACGAGGAATTTGAACTGCCCGCTCACAAGAAACTCAAAGCTCTGCGTGAGTCAAATCGCGCACTACAACGGTTTCAGCGAGCCTCTCAATCGAGCAATATACATTTCCCACCATGTGTTGTGCAAACCATGAGCAATTTGCTATAGCTGAGCCAAAGTGTCAAGATTGAGGTTGCCAGATTTTCATATCGCAGAGCCTGTCATGATAAACGTTTAGCGCGCGATGTGAATCACGTAGAGCATTGAGTTTTCATGAGCGGGTGGTTTGAATTCACGCATCAAGAATCATTAAATATCTTCGTAAGGAGTTGATTTCGGTAATTTTCGTTGTGCGTATCTTGTTTTACGTGAAATTTTGAATAAGAAACATGTTTCAGAATGCTGAAATTCGTACCTTGTCTAGTGGTCCATTATGTGCTATAGTCGCGGAGATTCGCATTTTTAAATTAACTCATCGATGTAAACGAGCATATTTGGAGAAAACATCCCACTGGTTATAGGCGCCAAATCCGACTACACATGTATTCATATCAGCAGAACAAGCGTTCTTCTCTCAAACAAATTACATTCATTAGTTTCCTACCACCCCCGGCAGCCCGTTTCCGTCACTTCCCTCGGCAACTGCAAAGTTTTAGCTGCGAAGGCCTCACGCATACTTTGACAAATCGCATTCTCGATGACCCAAGTCTGAAACGAGCTCTCGCACTCCGATCGCAGCATCACGACACGAAACTCCGCTATTTCAGATTTGAGGGCACGCCCAACAGGTCTCCGGCCATTAAAAAATGATCCAGACAGTTGCGGCTGACAAATATCACCTAAAACCCTAGAATTCCTCAATTATCGGACGAGAACTTAGCGGAGGAATGTGCGCTTTGGCAGCGAATAGCGAAGCAACCCTAGACGTCCACCATCGGCATAATTCGTCGCTCTTCGAACGTAAGGACGTAACTGACTTTTGTTTTGAGCCCTCTTGTCTACGTAACTACAGGCGTTTCAGAGCTCACGTGGAGGTGGAGATACGCCCTTACGTCAGGACGAATTATACGCGTTGCAATTTGAGGACGCATGAGCATCGCTCCGTGCATCTGCATCAGTGCGAACGCACTTTATTTTTATTTTTCATGGGTTGAGACCACTCGAGGTGTGCTGCCAACTGGCCAACTGCTCGTGAGGTCAATTGCATGAATTGGCAGTCGACTGCCGCACAGTGGATCCAGTCATCAGAGAGGTCGGACATAAAATTTTTGACTAAAACTGCAAATTTCGATGTTCATTTCGTCATATTTTAGATTTCGAGGGATTTTACTCCCTTCCTTTTTTCCTTTTCTTTTTCCCACTTTTTTTTTCTTTTTATAAGCAGGGCCGGATTTACATACTTGCCGCCCATGGGCCGCCTGTATTTTGCTGCCCCTTCTCATTCGTTTTGAGACATCGAACTAACCATCAAGTGAACGTGCCGGAGGAGAAGAGGGGCACATTTTTTGTTTTAAACCCTGTCAACACTAGCAAAAGTTCACAGAACTTTGCGCGAAAATTAAGTTCCGTAAAAATATCTTTGTGTGGACGAGGCCTTTCATTTTTATGAAAAGAACGAAAAAATGATTAAAGAATAAACATGAATGTGGTTTAATGATTTTAATTTCCGCCACCGCGTCAACCGCACTGTGTTTGGCGCAATGCGTGAAGTATTCCTGCAGTCTTATAGGCGCTATGCGTTTCACGACGACCGCTGCTGACCGCACTGTTTTTGACGCAATGCGTGAAGTATCCATGCAGTCTTGTAAGCACTATGAGTTTCACGCCAACCGCTGCCGACCACACTACGTTTGACGCAATGCGCGAAGTATTCATGGAGTCTTGTAGGCGCTAATATGTGTTACATGCCGACCGCCGCGCCGAGGGCTTCTCCTTTCTATCTCAGTCCTCGTCATCATTGTTCTCTGCGCCGCGCCGCTCCAGGCCAAATTGCGTGTTTGGTTTCTCTCTTTGCTCTAATTAATGGTGCTGTGCCTTGTATCACCGAAAGACGGCATAATTAGAAATTACTATACTCTCAGGAAACTCAAACTCTCAACTTGACTAATGAAAGGTGATGTCTCTTGTATCACCGAGAGACGAACAAATTAGAAATTACTATACTTTAACTCTCAGGAAATGAGAGATTTTTTTGCCTTTTCTCGTTTGTAATTTTTTTTTTTTTTTTTTTTTTTTTTTTTTTTTTTTTTTTTTTTTTTTTTTTTTTAATCAGATATTTTTCTTTATACCTACTTTTGAAAAAATTACAACATATTCGGCCCCCTAAATTTGCCGCCATAGGCCGCGGCCCATGTGGCCACTCCCTAAATCCGGCCCTGTTTGTATGTGTCGCACCAGGTGGTTTTAAAATTTCCAAGAAAACACCCAGATCCGTAGAAACGTTATGTCTAACGGCAAAACTGCACAAGAAAAATTTGGAGGAAATTTGGAAAAGCTAGAAAATTTGACAAGGGGACCACTCGCACCACTTTTAAAACCTCATGGTTTTGTAAAAACGGAGTTATAAGTTTTTAAACTTTCAGAATTTTGTCCGACCTTTCCGATTAACTCGATTCACTGTGTGCCGATAGTGCTACCATCAACCAACAACCAGATCATACAAGCGAGCGAGCGCTGCTGTCAAGATTCAGCTACCTGCGAAATTTTGAGATAAATATCCAGTGAAAGTCCGCTATGTTCGGATTTTTGCGAAGACAGCCCGCTATAGAAAAATCCTCGTATTGAGGGGTTGAAGGTTAAAATGCATGTTCAAAGGGCTATACTACTGAAGCGTGTTCGGTGTGGGTCAATATTGGGCTTTTATCTCCATGAAGTTTTTTTAATTCCTTTTTTCAAAAGAGACTTTTTAGAATATTTTCCTATTTCGCAATATATTTCCTATTTAGAACTACAGCCCTTAACCACATTCGGGTGAATCACAGTTTTTTCTGAACATTGATGACAGTTATGGACCAACATTTAAGAAAAAATTGCTAATACCTATAATTTTTAGCGCTGCATTCATTAATAGTCACAAAAATATCGAAATTTTAAGATAAATAGGGAAATTTTTTTGGAAAGTGGGTCTTTGGTCTTAAAAAACATGTCTCACTCCTCCAACTCTTTAAAATCCCTCTTTCACTACATATTCAATATTTTTGTGGTCATAGAGGCATTCAGCGCTGAAAACTATAAGGGTCACCCATTTTTAAGAAATTAAGTGAGAATAAAAGCACGTTTTTCCGAAAGTCTGATAGAGCCATAGCTCTGACTAAGGACACTTGAAGAAAAAGCTTAACAAAGTAAAAAATCAATACTTTGAGCCAAAGCAAACGCCTCTACATTCTGACGGTTTAACCACAGATCAGCGTTGTGACAATCAATTCTGGTGAAACATAATCTTAGACAAGTTTTAATTCATGCGAGACTTATATTGGTACAAGAAATGAAACTGATATTTTTAAGATAAGTAGTGTAAACAACAGTCACCACTTGATTTCCAAATCATCCGTACGATTTACATTTTCCCATAATTCTAGGAAACTTTGACAACGATGGAGATGGAAATGTCTAAGCCATCAAGCTAGTCAAGCAGTCATGCATCAATGGACGGTATACAAGGCAAGTCCCCCTATTTAATACAGATATCCATAATAAAACTGATTCAATTCTCTCCTCAATGGTGCTGATTGATTAACCGATCAGATTGGACATGAATCACCGTCCGATCGCCAAGGAGCTAACCGCACAAATGAGCTCCTTTTGCCAGTCGATTTGTGATAAAATGCCACCCTCGCTCAGACTGTCTTGTTAAGGAAAAATATACCGCAGTATGAGCCATCGGGTAAAATAAACGTTCTCTAAATAATCGATTTTTCCCCTGAAATTTTTGAAAAATTCTATTCATAATTCAATATGGTGTATCTGAAAATGTCAAGGAAAAATATATTTGCACTTGACATAGATATTAATACGTACGTTTAATATGCGGGAATTCGACATTTATCGACTGATCGCACGGTATTCATCCTCTACGCAACAGTGTAATGCATCAAAATGAGGTTTCATGCACTGCACTGGCCAATGCAACGCTGATAAAACCTTAAAAGCAGAGGAATCCATAACTGGAGTGACTTAGTTGGGCGACTTAAGTCTGCGAAAGCTACACTGAATACAATCTAATTGGTCCCTTGTTCTTTGTATTGGGTTGAATGAGCACCAGCCATTGATGCTCGCTATATTACTGTAGCGTGGCAAGCATGGCACAGTAGAGATTCCAGTCTTAAAATGGATTATGTATGATTTGCTCTTCGAACTGAGTTTAGGAATAGGATAATGGGTCACTTTACACGGTCTGAATTGAACTGGAGGAAAACGTCACATGACCCCTCTTCAAAATCTTACACAGAAAACGATTCAAACAACGGACATTTGGAAAATCAACTCCAGCGGGCTGATTATTGAAATTTACGGCCAGAGCTATGGACAAAGAAGAATAAGGGACAATGGGGCGATACTATAGGTTGAAACAGGTGGCCGTTCCGTCGACTGAGGAGAAAAATGATAGACTAACTAAAGGGTCGTTCGGAGCTTGCCGTTATAGTTAGTTAGATTTACCTCATGCTGCATTGCAACCTCCCGCTTCCATCAAAAGGATAGCTCCGTTTGTCTCCTTTATCTATAGCTTTATCTAAAAATTTCAATAATCAGTCCCCCGCAAGAACCGCCGGAGTAGTAAACCACCCAGTCCGAATCATGTCTTTTTAAGGATTAACCGTCATCAAAAGGGGCGCTTCGAAGTCAAATTCGGCCAAAACATCTAAACTTCAATTCTGAAGTAAAATCCATGCGGTAAACTGAAGGTTTCTTTTTCAAATCACCCATGGAACAGATGGGATTATATTAAAGAGATGAGATCAATTTAAAAAAAAGATTAATATGAAAATTTATTGAAGGACTCCGCACCATTCGAAGTTAAATGATTCAAGCAATTGCAGCTTCCTAATGAGGGTATCATTTGGGTCCATCCACGTCATACCACTTTGAACTTTTTGAGGCTCTTCCAAGAATGGTGGGAGGATTTTGTTGAGGGCGTTTCACCATAAATAACATAAAACGGACGTGAAACTACAAAATCATTCGAGAAGTCACGCGTTGTGCCCACACATATTTTTCAGGATTTCGTAGATTAGAAATGGATGCTGTGTATGATTTCCGTGGGCACCTAATAGAAAATTAACGGTTGGCTACCTTGACGCGGTACGAGATACTTCGACATATTGGTTCTTCTCGGGAGAAACGTTGGAAGCGCTAAAAAAATTTGCAAAATTTTCTGACTTTCCGGGAAAACTATTGGAAAAATTGTTTGAAAATGTTGACAAGCATTGGCAGAATAAAGAAAATTCGGTAAAATTACTTTAAACGAATCCTATAAACCGTTTCCCTGCCGAAATTGCAATGCGTGGCAGAGAGACTTTTTCTTGAGCAGGCGATATTTTTCTCAGAAAGGGACTATGCTTATTTACCGTCAAGAAAACTAAAAGTCAAGAACCGAATCTGAAACGTTGAAATCGAAAGCATAGGATCATGACAAACTCTCTGTTGGCATGGTTCCGTCTCTAGATTCGCCTCACGTGTCACACACTCAAGTAAGAAAATAACATGAAAACGAATGGCGGTGCATACAGTGTGATGCTCGCTGGCGCCCGTTTTTAAATAAATCGTCGAATGAGAATTTGACGCAAGTTGATTAAAGTAGAGTTAATTTAATAGAACGTGACTTGAACCGTCACTTTGAATAGAAGTGGGAGTTATAATTACTTAATTTCAGTCATTCATTTAATCTAATTTAGCATGCGGTTATCTATTCCGGTGGATTGAAGAGATTTACGGGCAAAGTATGATTTGGAGCCCTTAACGACTAACCCCCCGGGCCACTAGGAGCTAATCCGGCCCTAAATAAGTCTTTTAAATCAACTCTATGAATATCTTGCACTTGAAAAGCGAGAAAATACAGTGCATTTTTAAAAAAATTTGCTTACCATAATATCAATTTTTGAAAAAATTTTCTCACTGCGGCATGCAGTACATCAAGTAACCTCATTTTTGTGTTTGAAAGGGCGTATCCTGCAAGTCTACGCGGTGGTCAAACCACCTTCGGATCGATTAGCAGCAATTAAGCGTTGTAAAGTGTAATGTTTAATGTTGGACCTTTGTGCTTTGGCACTACACGAGCTTTTGCAAGAAGTTTAATGCGTGTAATATGTTCGATAATGTAAGTAGACAGCTGCTACTTGTTCACCGGTCACCTCCCATTACGATATCTGGTCGCTAGGATCGTGGTTCTTCAGTTACAGTAGTCAGAGGTGCTAATAGCGTAGGAGTTGGGTTCTGCATTAAAGAGTGATTTGAGCACGAGTGATGTTTCTTGATATCTTTGAGGTGATATCCTTGCAATCCGGTTGCCAATTTTTGCAACTTAAGAACTGCCTTTGCATTTGCAAAGGTTTTCGATTTTCACATTTGGAACACCATTATAACGTGTCTAATTAACACACATAATATAACGACGGCGAATTTACCAGACTACGCATTTCAGTTTGCGACGTTGCAGACTTACCGTCATATTTTATTTTATGAATGGGAAGCTACTTACCGCCAATTTATGAAAACTACTATATGATCTGCCCTCTCTATATGCGGTGATAACTCCGTGAAAAATTTAAGGAATGATATTGATTTCTTCTCCTTCGAAATAATCAAATTGGAGCGGAGATTTTCAAACACCGCAAACGAGACACGTGGTCTGATAAGCTCTTGGGCTTATTATAGTTCATCCTAGAATTCTACAGGCCCGAGTTTCTTTGTTTTGATGGCTATCAGCAAGTGATAACTCTAAATGAGCCCATTTCCTATAAAAAGTTTCAAAGTTTGACTCAGAAAGTGGTCTTCTGAGGACGCTAAGTGTCTCAGGGGTATATCAGCGGTCATTTAGTGGCTAGGAGGCGGACCTCCTCTCACCCCTATAGTCATATGCAAAATTATTTCATTCCACTCGATTAACTTTTTTCACTTCCTTCCCAAAGGCCACTTAAAAAATTACAAAAACAACTAAACACCCTGCCACCAATAATGTTTACCTACTTTCTCAAGCAGAAACGAAATATGTAAAGTCACGCAATGTCGCAATATTATTTTGTTAATCGAAGGGAAAACTTTGCATGCTTTGGCGGTAATTCGAAAGTAGTTTACAAAACTTCAGAAGATGAAGGCTTAGAGAGTTCAAATCTTTTCTATATTGTTCGCCCATGGGCAAAAAATCATATAAGTATACTATAAACCGAATAGCCACAAAGATGAGAATGGAACTGGTTGAGTTTAGTCGAATCTTAGGTATAAACATGAGTAACAGCCAAGATTTAAAGTTTATTCTCCAAAGTTTTGGTATTGCTTGTTCGTATACGTATTGATTGAATGTACCAGGGCTAAAGGAAACAAGTACCGAGTTACAGTTATTGCCGAGCTCTTCGATTTTTTTTTTTTGTCCAGCGTATTATTTTGCGTCATTTTCCAACAATAAGAAAGTAGATCTAGAAATGTATTGTTCTCACCTTGTCCAGTCTGATGTGTGCCTCCTATTATCACATTAGGAGGCTGGAGTCAGAGAAAACCAATGGTGCTAGTGGCAACATGGACCCCAGATGCACTTTTACTGCACACTGCACCCGCCCCCACATCACGAACCGCTGGCCCCCATAAAAATTTCCAATGATCCCACGCAACTAGGAAAACTTGCGTCCTCTCAACGCACTCGTCATGCTTTCATTTGCACGACCCGTAAACGGCCCGGAGTCTTGGGGTCCGAAGGACGCCGGGGGCAGGGGGTACATCAAAAGGGGGAAAGGGCGTATTGTCAAACTGTGTCAAGATTAAAAAGGCTGTAAAATTAATGTTTACGACGGCCCTGCCATGAAGCATCGAGCCGTGAACCTGCTGATCGCCGCAGCAATTAAAATGGTGAGTTGAGTGGTGGTCATCGAGGGAATTATGATTATGAGCGCCGCGTTAAGCGATTGTGGCGGTCATGACGTCGTTCTTCAGGCGAAAGAACGCAACTACGTCTCGATGTTTCCAAGTTTTCAGTCTGAAATGGTATTTACAAAAATAAAATTTCACGATTTTTTTTCTGATCACACGCAAAAATCTGCAAAATTTTAAATAGAAATCGCGCGGCCGTACTCTCACTGGAAAAAAAAACACATTGGATCAGAGTCCAGACTCTTGAAAACATTGACAAGAAAAAGGACTCTTGATTCAATCAGATTTAAGCTTAAATCGAAAGGAAATCCGCTTAGATTAAGAGGCTTGGTTCTTGATTTAAGCTTAAATCTGATTGAATCAAGAGTATTTTTTCTTGTCGACGTTTTTAAGAAAATGGACTCAAGATACAATGTGTGTTTTTTTTTTTACCAAAGCTCTTGGAAAAACTTGAGTTGTTGGCGTTAATATTGCAACCTTGGAATGTAGTTACATTGCTTTTTTTTGGAAAACGACGATTTGTGGATGCGTGCCTCGCTCTCTGTCGCTTGATGTCAAGCTATGCGACTTAAGTTGAGATAGACAGTAAGTGCATCTTTGTTGTATACGTGTTATATTGCATGGATCGAGGACATTGCAACAAATGAGATTGAATTAGAAAAAAAGGGCCTTAAGGTGGGGAAAAATGCGAGATAATTTCAGTATAGCTTCGGAAGGATAGTTTTGCATCAGGCAGCGTACAAAAAACCCGAAAAGTCTAAAAACTGACTCTCCGACAGAGTTTCAATGTTAGATAACAATAAATCGCGAATTTGACGAAAATGCAGTCAACCCTAGGAGCGATCCCTTGTAAAAGCTTATTATGTCCTCATGCCTTGCTCCTTTGTCAGCGATTGATGACGACAGAGATTTATCCTTCACTCACTGAAAAAAAATATCTTGAGGTAAAATTTTGACTTAAAGCGTCGTTTCTAGTCTTATTTTTTTATTTTTTTTTTTCAGTTTGTCCGTGCGGATTGACGTAAAGTCAGTTTTTTGAGTCGAAGAAACGTTGTTTTGTTATCGTTTTTTAACTTAAACTTAACGATAACTACACAACGTTTTTTTCAACTAAAAAAATCCAATTTTGTCGAAAAAAAAACGACGCTTTAAGTCAAAATAATATGGCAGAAAATTTTTTTTCAGTGCATTATAAGTGCTCTGAAATTCCCGTAACTTTCTTTTTCTACATTTCTCGGTAAATTTCATCTGGGCATTAGTGATGGCTGGACTTGTTCCTTTTTCGTCTCGAACTTTAACTTTTTCAATTATCTTCAAACCATCACCCATAAAAATAATCTTGGAGCTGATAGCTCCACTGATTATAGTCAGCCAATCACATGTATGGTCTTGTTGTCTCACCACCCATGACGTCAGCAAACCAATATAAGCGCACGATGCCTATTTTTCGAGGTCCTTCCTCCCTAAACCTGTGTCTAGAGTACGTATGCCGTCTTCGCCCTTTTGACATTCCTATTTCAAAGAATGACTTCTTTTGTAGATCGTGTAAAGATCAAATTTCAAATATAACCAAATCTTTCGGTTTTCAATCTCTAGTTCTTCAATCCCCCAGCTCTCCCGTCTCCCATTTTAACGCTATTTCGCCTCCTCAGTGTCGGAAGACATCGTCTTACGTCTTCTCGTGACAAGGCGCTATTGAAATTTTAAAAATTGAGACTGAGTCTCCTCTTAGTATTCAGGGGTTGTCGTGATCCAAAATTCTGTTGTCTAGATTACGGTCACATTTATCATTGAAATGTTCGTTCGATATATTTTCGGTTTTCCTCCAATCATAAATTAGCGCTACCAGAGGAAGTAATGAGCGGAAACCGTGTTCTTTCGACGAAATAAAAAATAATTAGCCGCGAAAAGAGACCCGCCGCGAGAGAACAGCCGGCGCCAACTTGCGAGGAAAAAAAATCAATACTAAGCTTTTCCTGCTAAATTCCTCGACAACACTGAATTGATGATTACGAATCTTCTAAATTTTGTGGAACCTCCCGCAAGGATAGACTGCTCTTAGAAACGAGGTGATTCTCCCTACCCCCCCCCCCCTAAAGAAAAAAAATTGCCTAAAAAAAGTTTGCTCACCCCTCGAGAGCCGTTTGAGTATTAATTGAGGTATCTAGTGGTCAACCTTTTAACCCCCCCCCCCCTCCTCTTGTAAGACATCCATAAACCGCCGTGCTAAGGACAAACGCTTTATGAAGTTTTAGACGTTGCCGGATTTTTTCAATAAAAATATTTACTGGGAGTACTTTGACTATTTTTCTTCAAATTTTTCAGACAATGTCGTTCACAATTTAATGTAAAATATCTAAGGAAAATAATATGAATAACATTTCTCAAAAATACGTGTTCTGTTCAAGGCAATTTTGCAACTCTCGAATGTTAATACGGCGTTTTTCTTTAGAACGGCAGTCAAACAACCTCTCACCTCCCGCTTTTTTGAATGGAATAAGATTGGTCTGACCCTCCTCCTCCCCGCTGATTTCTTAGAATATAGCGGAGAAAACCGGAAAAATACGGGTGCACTGCAATTATTCCCTTTTCGGTGAAATCATCATCCATGTGCGCTTGATAAGGTTTCTTCCCCCGGTAAATTCGGGGTAAGTGTTTTACAAAGAGCACAATTTGGCATCCACGGCGCCTCCATTTATTTTGACATGTTTATTGGATCTGGAGTGTGTCGCGGCCATCAATCATGCGAAAAAGTCAGTGCTGATTTCTTCTCGTCGCTCGATTTTTCTCTGTGGTGCGGCGAGGCGCAGCGGGATGTTTATTACCTTGTCTGCGGTGCATGTTACGTGTCGTCTGGATCGTTTCGGCGATGAAAGCTCAGCGGCTCGATTGTTGAATCGATATCAGTGGCGTGCGCGTGGAGTAAATTGCGATATATCGATTATTATTGCCATTTAAACCTATGGAAAAGGATCGATACACAGGGTGTTCGCAGCGAACACCTTAATAATCGATTATTTACCATAGGTTTAAATGGCAGATCAATCGATAAATCGCAAAGCACGCCACGCCACTGATCGATATCGAAAGACTTTGATCGATAGAAAGCATTGCAAAGATAGGAATCTATCGATCAGGATCATTCGATAATGAGTCAACAATCGATCCGCTGGTCAATGGATTGAGTTTAGAGCCGATGATGACAGCGACTTGATTTTTGGACGTTATGAAGGATGACCAATTATTCCCGTCCCACAGACCTAATCTGGGCGATTTGCGTAGGTTGCCAAATTTTCTACACTCTCAGAAAAAACTATGATTAAAATTAACCCAGAGTGGTGCTCCATATAAGCTTTTAATTAATAGTAGCCATAACTGGGTAATATCTCTCCCATTTATCTATGCATTGTTTTTTTCCTCTCATTTTTGTGCCCTTATTCGGTTGGCGCTTAATGCATCCACTCTTCATGCACCGCTAATCTGGCCTAGATCGAGTAAAGAAAGAAGGAGGTAACTTTTGAAAACAATTTTGACAAAATAATGTTAGTTTTTCTTCCCATAAGTTTGGCGCTGAAATTTGATGATAGTACCCATGCGTGCATCTGCAAAGTTGATTGGTATTCATCCCAATTTCTTCGTTTTGGCACTCTCGAGTGTCCAAAAATTAATTAATTTCGACTAATTATACACGTTTATCAATTCTTAATGAGGAATGATAATCATTTACAAGGTCCTATGACATCCGTTTCAATCCTGACGTCTTTGCCTTTGAGACCCTGATTAATTTGTGAGGCTTATGAGCTTTTGCACAACATTTCGTGATATAGCAAAGCGCAAAAGTAGTCTTAAGATTAGAGTTCGCTGGCTGCTGGCGCAAGGCACGATGAAACAATGGCTCATTAATGGGAATACTTCGAAATGTATAATTTACACGGTGCTTTTTTTGCATTGAGCAGTTTAATTTGCTTGCACACCGCACCACTGGTGTGTAATAGCCAGTTTCATCGTTCAACCCCAGTTTCAAGCATGCTCCGATCATGCAATACTTTAAAGCAGATCTTAACTTTAAAAACCTTTCGAATTACCTTGACTAAAAAAGAGTGACCAGTGACAGTGAAACTTCTCCAAAGTGAGGTCGGACTGGCGATGTGGTATTTTGTATTCATTTGTAATCGTTAAGTCTTTAACAGAAGACCACCAGTGCCTAGAAATGACTGATTTGCTTAACACCTATGGCGATTTTGGAAGCTTTGGCAACACTGTTTTTTTCCATTTAAGATATGCCAAATAATAGATTCTTTGAGAGGCAACTTGCTTCACCTGAAATCGATATTTTAAACGAATTTAAGGAGAAAAATCATCGAAATTTCAAGGAAAATTGGAACTGAGCGGAATTTCCCTTATCAGTAAAGTGAAATTTGGAATCTCTGGTAGAAACAAAGAAGAGTCGATTTTTTCGAATCGCTAGTTAGAAAAATCGATTTTTACACTTAAATCTTTTTTGTCCGAAAAATCCGCATCCCTAAGTTCAAATATCATCCGCATTTCTCTCTCTTTCACCCGATTTTTGATCCAATAACGGAGGGATCGCTGATATCGGGCCGATTTTTTCCCTGCGGCTGAGTCTCGTTTGAACGGAGCCTATTTGTCGGCTAATTAGGCGTAAGTGGTGGAGCTGGGGCGGGAGAGGGGGAGGAGGGGGGAGGGGGGCGGGCGGTTATTCGGGCGTAATCTCGACTAATAAGAGCAGTGCGCCTGGCTAATGTACAATGTAAACCCGCGCTCGGAAGATTCGGGCTGCGACGAAAATGGGAGCCGCCGCCGCCGCGCCACGCCGCACAGTGGATCGAATCCATCAAAGAAGTCGAACAAAATTTGGAAACTTTAAAAGCTCATAACTCCGTTCATACAAAACTTGAAGGTTTTAAAAGTGGTTCCATTGGTTTCCTCGTAAAAATTTCATCAAGATGCACCCCTTAAAATTTAAAATGTGACGAGTTAAACATCAAAATTTGCAGTTTTAGTTAAAAAAGTCTTGTCCGATTTCTCTGATTCTCTCGATCCACCGTGCGCCGTGCCGCGTTGCCTCCCTCTACTAGTCGCGCCGCGGTCTGTGTATATTTACGAGGCCAATAACTTACGACGCTGCCGATTCTTCATTCTGAGCCATCGGCTGGGAAAAAGTTCTAACTACGATCATAAGAGAGACGCGAAAACGGTAAGATTAGTTTTGCGAAATAATTTATTGCAGTGGACCAACGGACCAGTATCACTGGTTTCTGATAAAAATTCTAACCACAAACTCACAAATTGACCGAGCGCGAAGTATCTTGGAGGGGAAAAATGCAATGCTTTAGCTGGGGGAACAAATTTCCGCACCGATTTTTCTTAATTTTTTAAAACCTATCAAGGATGAGCAAAATGCCTTGAGTAGCCACTTCGTTTATGCCACTATCGTGATTTCCGACAAATTTTATTGATAATTTTCTTGCGCGTCATATTGATTGGGGCAGTACTTATGAAGACTCCTTCTATTTACGCCCATTCATTGGGTAATTTGTTCTTTACAGCCCCTCATCCGAGGATGTGCACTTTGGAGAGCCTGCACCACAGACTGCGCTTGGGCTCAAAAATTCTAAATCCAGCCCTACAGGGCAAGGAGCTGCCAAAAAAACAAATTATGAATACGGACCGAAGTTTCTAGTCTCATCTGTTGATACGATATTATGGGGTGCGAAAGACTCTTCTTTTGGTGTGGAGGATGGATTGTGAATTTTTTCGACTAGGAGACTCGGACTCCGGAGGTACCCCTTCATTCTGCAGTGATAGCGAAGGGATCAGCTAGTGCAAAAATGAAGTCTTGAGAAAACGGGCGCAGAAGCGTCTGGCCGGAAAACTTCAATGAAAGAAACTTCCCTTCTTTGTCAAATTGCCACTTATCATCCGAAAGACTCTTAGAAATCGTTTGGATTATTAAAAATCAACCGATTTTATTTCAATTACATAAAAACGGTATTACACATTTTCATGTTGGGCAAGACAGCCGGAAGTGATATCTTCTGCATGCTTTCGTGGTTGGGTTTTAGACACAAAACAAACACATTTCCAGGTTAGACTAGGCCATTTTTGAGCATTCACGGCTTTCTTATAAGTTTCGTTTTCATACAATTAAAATAATTGAGTTCGCTGTTTTAGCTATTTCATTGATTTGATCTAAAAGAGATTAGCCGAATTTTAAAGGAGACTCGATTTAGAAAATTTGACACCAACTACACTCTTCGCTATCACGGCAGAGTCGAGTAACAAGTTTGGCTGAAGCCTCCCTACCGCAAAAGTTCTTTAGGGCCGGTTCGGTCGGTCGATTTTCAAACTGAGGTTTTGATTCTTGTAATTGAGTTGACTCAGTTAGACAGGCCTAAGTCCAAAAACTTATGAGCCGTAGTGTTCTGCATGATCAACGAAGGCCAGGGCTTATGAGTTTCTGGACTTAGGCCCGTCTAACAGATTCGATTGAATTTTATACGTCAGTACTCACTTTACCGTCGAGGTTTGGTTGGACAAATCGGAAGTTTGGTTTGAAAAAATGAATAGTTGAGTTAAAATGGAACACCTAACATTCGCTTCGCACGACCGAACTTTTTTTCTAGTGACCTGTAAACATTGCAAAATTTCCACCTGCAAATATATCATCACAAGGAATCTACGGAGCCTTTCTTCCTGAAATGTATACAATTATTTTTCTTCAGGCTAAAATCAGCAGCATTATGAGCCGTAACTGTACAGTCATATGTTTTGTAAGAAATTGACTCGTTCGAGACAATTTTAAAACCTTGGAATAGTTGAGTTCCTCTCTCTGGGAAACAACAAGTAGCACAAGCACGCTGCATGCAACTATTCAAACTCTGAGGATGTCAGTGTTGCATATGCAAAAGATTGAATGCGTTTACGCTTTCCTTTATCCGATACTCCATAATGACCGGGTTTTAAAAGTCACTGGCAAGATGCGTTTTTCATCTGGGGAACGACGAACTGGGTAATGACTGACTACTTTACGAAAACTTGAAGCCTTAAACACAAATTTAGGGTTTTTACTTTGCCAACGACTGATGCTCATGACTTTGTTTAAGCAATTTTCCTGTGATGACAAATAATTTTAAGAATTTCTAGCGTAGAAAAGATGATTGGTGAAGACGAGGGCACTGTGATTTACGGATTCTTTATAGTGCTTTTCTGGAACAGAGTGTTGTGTAGATATAGGTTCTATCAGTTATCATCAGTTTATTACGTAAACCATTACGTTAGGGGACTGATAAACGAATGACGGACAATTATGGGGGAAAAGAAAAGGGAAAACTCTTGAGCACTCAAATCGGAGATGAAACTTTCATGAAATTTCATAAAATGAATATCTCACAATAATATCTCTTGAAATCCATTTAATTTTTGATCATTGATCAAAATCTTTATTCACAGACTCAGCAGCGTACACAACCTTCTGTATAGTATAGTAAAAACTAATTTTTTAAATTTTGAAAAAAAAATAATAAATGTATAATAAATTAAAATTTAAAGTTTTTTGTCGCAATCTCTTTGGTTCGGATTGCATTACCTTTCAAGCCTCTAAAAACTCTTAGAACTTTCATCAGACTTTTTCATAAAAAGTGATTTCATTTCGTTGAATTTCAGCTTATATCCCTGAACAATCTCGACTTAATTACTCTCGAAAGTTTTATCTTTCATTTTCCTTGCGATTTCTATTACAAAATATCCTTAAATTAATCTCCCAACCGAATATGCTCGTGAACCCCAGAGAAAAATCGAGCGCTGGCCGAGATGAAGTTGGCAAAACTGGAGCTTGCCGAGCAGACGAACCAGTGCTGTTCTGTATACAAACAAAGTGAAGAGTGATACGATGATAAACCTCAGCGTTCTCCCTCGCCTTCCCCGCTTCTTTTGGGTCTTCTCATTTCTTTTTGTTTCTGGTTCGGAGCGAAACTGACGGAGGTTCTCTCATCGCGCATACTTGGCTGTCCGGAAAAAATTTAACATGAAAAATTTTCATCCGTCTTTCCGTTTGCTCGAGCTCCCCTGTTATGTAATCGCCCATTAAGCTGTAAAATTTGATTAACTCTGTGCGCGGGTCCCACTTGAGAGACATGCAATAAATCGGAAACTAGGGCAAATTTGAAAAATTGGGTGAGCCTTGTCGTTAAGTCTCTCGTCTGCTGAAATATCGACCGGTGTCTGCATTAATTCGGCGAATTGGTTCGGATAAACATTGAACTACAGTCAAGGGCAGTGCAAAATATGCCAATTGGACTCAATTTTGCAATAAAGAACCACTTTTCTGCCGTGCTAAGGAAAAACGCCGTATGAACCTTCAGGCGTTGTAAAATTTCCTATGGTGAATCGCGAATCCTCGAGCAAATTTGTCAATATTTTTCTTCCAATTTTTCATATAATTTTGTTCGCAATTTCACCCAAAGTTTCTGAAAATTTCGAGGAAAAGTATTCATAAACTTTCCTTAGAAATAAACATTTTATTGAAGGAAATTTGGCAACTCTCGAATGTTCATACGGCGTTTTTCTCAGCACGGCAGTATTTCTGACTTTGTTCACAAACAGCATATCAACTTTAGGGGCCGTTCAAGTATTACGTAACGTGCTTACGGTGGAGGGGGGGGGGGTTATTTCAGCGTTACGGTGCGTTACAAGGGAGGGAGGGGGGTTGAGCCCAGCGTTTCGTAACGAATCTAAGCCGGGGATCACTAATTTTTTAGAAAATTTGTGAATATTTTTCCTCCAATTTCTCAAGTAATTTTGTTTGCAATTCGATCTTAAAAGTCTGCAAACAAGGAGAGATACAGATAGTTTTCCTCAAAATTAAACATTTCATCGGAGGAAATTTGGCAACTCTCAAATGTTCATACGGCGTTCTTTCTTAGCACGGCGGAATTACCATGCCTGGCATAGAGTGAGTTCACCTAGAAAAATCCACAGGACTCAATCGTCAGAACACATCATGTGGCTGGCCACAGCTGACCCAATCATGGCTGGTGAAACACTTTTGCTCATGGGCTAAAAATGGTTTTCTCCTCACTAAAAGGGACTCACTGCATCGGTTACAGGCGAAAAGAAAAAAAAATTGAGGCAGGACGAGGTATAATGAATAACATCTCGTCTTGATGCGACCAAAAAGGACTCGCGCCCAAATGCACGCGGATCAACGAATGAGTGATTAATTACATACACAAATCTCCACACGAGCCCCACGAGCGTGATGCCAAACTGACAAAAAATCGTCGAGAAAAAAAACGGAAAGTTCTGCCCGAAACTCAACTGGTCCTCAAAAATACGATACAGCGTTCGAATATAATGATCATGGTTTAGTTTTTATACAGGGCGGTTCCCATTTTAGCACAAATTGCCCAATTTGGCACAAAAAGGGGACGTTTTGGCGCATAAATTCCAGCCCTTTAAAGTGAAAAACAATCGTATTCGGCACAATGATTTTAATTTTTAGAATGCTCTCTAAAAAAATTGGGTGTCTAAAAATGGTTTTGTGTGGGTGTGTTTTGGCCAGAAAACTGGCTGTTCACTGTTTTCGAGCGATTGAGTGACCAGTGGCAAGGCGTGAATGATCAACAATCGACATTTCCCCATTTGAAGCTATGGTAAAGAATAGATGATTGAGATTTTAGTTGCGAACACCCTGTTTATCAATCGAATCCCATAGGTTTAAAAGGCAGATAAATCGGTACATCGCAAAGCACGCCACGCCACTGTGAGTAACTGGTCCAGAAGGTGAATTTTGTCCCTTCAAATCCTTGTGCCGAACACGGCCGTTTTACTTCCTTTAAAGGGGTTGGAATTTTTGTGCCGAAAAGTCTCGTCTTCATGTGCCAAAACGGGCACTTTGTGCCGAAATGGAAACCGCCTTTTAAACAAATAAAAAAAAGTTGATTGAAGAAAAGGCATTGGCGGTTCCAGCAAATTGGTAACATAGTATTTTCTCCATTCAAAGCTATGGAAATGTATCGATTCTAAGAGGGGACACACGGAAAAAAAAAACTTCGTGTATGGGACTCGAAGTTGAGGTCATATGGATGTTTGAAGTTTTCGGATAACGCATTCGAAAACTTAAGGTCCAGCTGCTGAAGTTCGGGTCAGACACCTGAAGTACTTCGGTATATACCGAAGAGTTCAGGTCACAAATCTGAATAACTCGGGTGCATACAAAAGTACTTCAGGTGTCTGACCCAAACTTCAGCAGCTGGACTTCAAGTTTTTGAGTGCGTGATCTGAAAACTTTAGAGATCCATATGACCTCAACTTCGGGTCCCACGCACGAAGTTTTTTTCTCTGTGCAAGTGCGCCGAAAAGAATCGATTTTTTAGCATAGCTTCAAGTGGAGGAAATCCAGTGTTACCGAATTGCTGGATCCGCCTCTGATCAACTGTTATTGAAAACCAATGAAATCTGTCTCCTTCTCTTCTCAAACTTTCCAGGAGTATTCACACGATTAAAAAACAATTATTCTCAACCGGCGATGAACGTTTAAGTACTTGATCTATCAAGCGCGCATCCTACTATCACGAAGACATGTTATGTGCGGAATGCTGGTGGTTATGATTTGCGTGCGAAGTGATCAGCGCGAGAGGGCGCGCGCGCGGTGGAGCGCGGGGGCTGATTGGCGGCACGCGAGGCTCGGAACAATCAATGAACCGTAAATCCACATCATGAATGAATGACAGTGCGTATAGCGTACTCGCCCTCGCCTCGTCCTCATAGCGTGCGTGAGCTTCTGTCCAGGACCGAGTCCAGCAGCGTCACGCGCCGCCGCACAAAGGTCAGTGGTGTGGCGTGAATTGCGATGTATCGATTGCTCTGCCATTTAAAACTATGGTAAAGAATCGATTATTGAGGTGTTTGCTGCGGAAATTCTGTTATCGATCCTTTTCCATAGGTTTAAATAGCATAAAAATTGCTATATCGCAAATTGATTGTATATACACGCCACTGGAACGAGTCAATTGGAGAAGTCGGGCAAAAAGAAACTTTAAAAGCTCGTAATTCCATCATTGCAAAACGTGGAGGTCTCAAAAGTATGGGTTCCAATGGTTTTCTCGTAAAATTTACTTTAAATGACACCGCTCAAAATTAAAAATACCACGAAATGATAATCTGCAGTTATAGTAAACAGAATCATGTCCGACTTCTCGCATTGCCTCGGTCCACTATGCGCCGGTGCCACATCGTGCCAGCAGGATTTGATTGGAGCAAGCTCCTTCGCTTTCCATCTCTCTTTGCGCTCCTGGTTGAAGAATGGTGTTTAGATGGTTTAAACTTATGGACCAGGAAACAATAATAATATCCGAATCAAAGATAGGTTCAAGTGACAAAAAATCACGATGTCCCAACAGGGCCGGATTCAGGGGGTGGCCACATGGCGGCAAAGAGCTTGATGCAAAAACGGCTTTTTTCGCCCCCCCTCTGGAAGTTCTTCAGACTTTGTCTATTGATTACTCATACTTGAGCGCTTCTTTTCCCAAATTTTCAGACCCCCAAAAAATTTTGGGGGGGAGCTAGGGGGGGTGGAAGTCAAAACCTGTGAACCTCGATATCTCTTGAACAAAGAAAGATATCGAAGTCCGGTTTGGACGAAAAATCGTCTAAAATTGCATACTTTAAGATTCTAATGGTCAAAATCCCGATATCACATTTTTAAGTTAACATATGTGCTTATTTCCAGTTTTTAGGTCTAGAAAATTTCTTTTAAACGAAAAATTTACAAAGATCTCAATTTTTTATTTGAACCAAAACCAGTTTTTTAAATTGTTCGTCTTTTTCCGCATCCAACGAGTGGTCCATTAAGCTGGGGAACCAAACGGTTCCGGAGTTATGATCGATTGAAGTTTCCGCTCAACGCGCGCCGACCGATTTTCGCGCGCAAAAAAGTCGGATTTGACTGTTATTAGATCAGATTGAATGTTCAAACTGAGCAAAATGCTTTATTAGGGACTCATGGGGGTCGCTGAGTTCAGAAATTACCGATACTTCCAAAAAATTCTCGTTTTTAAAATTGCAGCTCCGCAGCGCTATTTTAGAGGCCCACTGAGCGCCGACCGGCCGCTCAGTGGTCCTGTCCGAAGCTGCAATTTTAAAAACGAGAATTTTTTGGAAGTATCGGTAATTTCTGAACTCAGCGACCCTCATGAGTCCCTAATAAAGCATTTTGCTCAGTTTGAACATTCAATCTGATCTAATAACAGTCAAATCCGACTTTTTTGCGCGCGAAAATCGGTCGGCGCGCGTTGAGCGGAAACTTCAATCGATCATAACTCCGGAACCGTTTGGTTCCCCAGCTTAATGGACCACTCGTTGGATGCGGAAAAAGACGAACAATTTAAAAAACTGGTTTTGGTTCAAATAAAAAATTGAGATCTTTGTAAATTTTTCGTTTAAAAGAAATTTTCTAGACCTAAAAACTGGAAATAAGCACATATGTTAACTTAAAAATGTGATATCGGGATTTTGACCATTAGAATCTTAAAGTATGCAATTTTAGACGATTTTTCGTCCAAACCGGACTTCGATATCTTTCTTTGTTCAAGAGATATCGAGGTTCACAGGTTTTGACTTCCACCCCCCCTAGCTCCCCCCCAAAATTTTTTGGGGGTCTGAAAATTTGGGAAAAGAAGCGCTCAAGTATGAGTAATCAATAGACAAAGTCTGAAGAACTTCCAGAGGGGGGGCGAAAAAAGCCGTTTTTGCATCAAGCTCTTTAGGGGGCGGTAAATGTTGTAAATTTTTCAAATGTAAGTATCAAGAAAAAAAATCCGATTCAGAAAAAAATTACAAACGAGAGAAGGCGAAAAAATCTCTCATTTCCTGAGAGTTAAAGTATAGTAAATTGTAATTTGCTCGTCTTTCAGTGATATAACAGACAGCGCCTTTCATTAGTCTAGTTGAGGGAGAAACCAAACACGCAATTTGGCCTGGAGTGGCGCGGTGCAGAGAGCAGTAATGACGAGGACTTGAAATGAAAAGGAGAAGCCCTTGGCGCGCCGGTCGGCATGAAACACATTTTAGCGCCTACAAGACTCCATGAATACTTCAAGCATTGCGTCAAAAACGGTGTGGTCAGCAGCGGTCGGCGTGAAACGCATAGCGCCTACAAGACTGTAGGGATACTTCACGCATTGCGCCAAACACAGTGCGGTTGGTGCGGTGCGGACATTAAAATCATTAAACCACATTCATGTTTATATTCTTTCATAATTTTTTCGTTCTTTTTCATAATTTTTTCGTTCTTTTCTCATAAAATGAAAGGTCCGTCCATACAGAGATAGGTTTACGGAACTTAATTTTCGCGCAAAGTTCCGTGAACTTTTGTAAGTGTTGACAAGGCTTTCACAAAAAATGTGCCCAATACGAGTAACGCGTCTTATGCACCACCGCTGTGGTCAAAACTTTCCTGACAACGGAAACCATGGCCCTTGAAGTGGTGATTTTTCAAGCTGGCAACGCTAATTTTCTTTCATTCAAATCCATTAAAAATATCGACTTTATGTGAGGGAAGCTGCCTCACCAAGAATCGATTGTTTTAGGTACATACATTTAAAAGGAGGAAAACAGTGTTGCCAGCCTTCAAGAATCGTTACTGGCAGCTCATGAGTTTTCAAAAATTCGTCCTTTTCGCAGGACCCAATTCAATTGGCTAAAACTTTAGGCAGCTTGGCAACAAGAAGCAACAAGAAGCCCGATTTGGTGTGGGATGATATTAATGCCATGGACCTATAATTTTTTCCCTCTTTTTTTCAGAACAATCGGTTCTCGATTAGGTTTGACATTTGTTTCGAAACAGGCGGTCACTCGGGTGGAGCTTTTTAATTACCCGGGCTCAGCGCCGTTGTAAATTATAAGATTTTGAATTCGCGTCACCGCGCGCCAGCTGTTCAGTGGCGGCAGCGTTGACTTACTTTCAAGAAAACATTCCTTGCTCGGAACGTACCAATGGGATTTTGAAGGTGGATCTACAGTAAAATCAAATAAAACACATCGAGGTATAGCACAAGATTTGCTAGATTACTGATTTCACTATACATTTTTGGTAAAAAACGGATCTATCACACCTGGAGGTACATTTTAGCTGATTATTCATAAAAATCCCAATCCATTTTGTGAACTTCGAAAGTATACAAACAAACGTGAAACATTTCATTCGATTGGTCGAATCGAACGGTTAATTTTTGCGTTCGCAGACTTCGCTTTGAGGTTGAAAAATGCATTTTGTTGAGAAACAAAAACCGCAAAAAAAACCCTTCATAAATGAATATTAAAATTGACTAGTCGAGAGTGAAAAAATCAGAGACGTTGAAAAGTTATTATAATTACATGATTTTGGAGATATTTTATTCCCCAACATGAGGAATTGCAAGATATACGGTCGACTGATTCCGACATAAGTAGATCCCTTTCATGCCAAAAAAAGGTTCATTCTTTTTTGCGACATAAAAGTAGTGAATTTGAGGTCTTCGGGTATTATTTAAGAAACTTGACAACGATTTACGTAAGCCCAAAATTGCCGAGCACGACACTCTCAAAGCCGTGCCTCCAATTCGGGATCCGAGGAAACAATAGATTACTTAAGCCACGTGGGAAGTTTTACGGTGCGTCAAGATTCCCCCTGACCTGCGATCTCCGCGTCGAAACGACTCAAGCCTGAGCTTCTGAATTCCGGTTTTAAAAATACGAAAAGCCAGCGACATAAAAGTATATTTTGGATTTCAAACACTTCTTTTCGGAGGCTAGTGAAAAAGTCTCGCATAAGCGTTTTTATACTGTTCGAAAAATAATCTCAGTTCTTGAGTGCGCTCAATAGATTAGTATTCGATACATCGAACAGGTGAGATTGTATAGCAAGTCGGCAACATCGTTTCCTCTCCATTTAAACCCATGGAAATGTATCGATTCTCGAGCGAGAGCGAGTGCTTTGATGACAGGAATCGATTATTCAGCTTACGAGATGCTTAAATTGGACTACACTTTGCAATTTGGACCTATAAATTCCGGCCCACTTTTAAAACAACGTATGTGCCATTAGTTTCCCTATGCACATAAGTGTTTTTTCAGATGAGCCAAAATTTATAGGTCCGAATTGCAAAATGCAGTCCAATTGAGGAATGTCATTGTTCCCACCCTGACCTGCAGGATCCTACCTCTCAACCGAGAAAAAACACCTTTCTACAGTGCTGTTAGGAAAACTGCTGTGTTAGAGATGATGGTCAACGCCTATTTTTACATTCAAAATGTTTTTTGCCTTTTTCAAAATGTTACTTTGTTATTTAATGTTTAATTCAGACAAATCAACACTTCATTTTGGCACTTACTGCACTCTCCTATGCAACACGGCAGTGAAGCTGATGAAACAATACTTAATAACTGCCGTCGCGCCCGATCGACGTCTCTCACGACGTGATGATGAGCAATTTTGATTCGCGCAATTTGATGCGAGCGGCGCGAGTAATTTTGAGGCAAAGTCGGTCACATTAAGTATTTATCGCTGATCGGTGTTTAAGTGCCATAAATCCTGGCGAAAATGACTCTAAATCAATACGGTGCGCTTCATGCTGCAGTCAAAATGTAAACAGATTCCACGGCCCATTGCAACCGTTTGCGCGGTTGCAACATCGCACGCGAAAACTGCGTTTCACAAGGCACGAGTGGATTTAAGTGACGGCCCATCCGACAATTCCAGCCGGATATTAAACGCCATCCAGAGGAATATCACATTTATTGCGATCGTAACGCTGGATTGGCCATCGCGTTGCATCTTGCGAATTTTATGGCGAGGCGTGAATCATTAACCATCGATATTTTTTCATATAAAACTATGGTGAAAAATCGATTATTGAGGATACCGTTGCGAACACCCTGACAATCGATTCTTATTCATAGGTTGAAATGGCTGATCAATCGATTCGTTGCAGAGCACGACACTCCAATGTCGCGAATTTTATGTCTCGTGCATTTTAGAGGTTTGTGAAGAGCGAGTGCGGACCGCAGCGGTTCAAATCCGATTGAGTCTAGACGGGTGCTTTTAAAAAGCCGTAAACCCAAAGAGACCGAAACACGGTGATCCTTCAAACGATGAATGTCAAGAGATAAAAGGACCTATGACTCTGGTTTTCTGCAACCACGCCTAATCTTAGACACAACCAACATCATTTCTCGCTTTGACGGTACCCAGATAAAATTTTGCTATGAGAATTCTAGTCATATTTACACTCGCCTTAGAGATAGAGAGAGAGAAGGGGGGGGTAGAGTGAGGGATAGGGAGGAAGAGGGGGAGAGAGAGAGTCCGAATTGAAAATGAAGCAATTGCTCTGAAATTTGCGTGCGCCTCCTCATTAGATAAAACGTCGACAAAAGGTGCGCTTTTTAAATTAAATGCAATTTTCTTCTAAAAAATAAGAGCGACGAAAAATGAATTTAAAAGTAGAATTAACGTGCATAGTCTTCGATTCAAGCGAACTTAACGTGTACGAAATTTGTTTTTTTTTTTTCTTAATTAGATTTGCTATTTTCTTATTTTATTCGTTTTCCTGTCCTTCCTGTCCCGTTATTTTTTTGTGGTCAGGGTCATACTTTTTCTTGGTGCACAAAAGGAGAGATTTTTTACAACTTCAAAAAATACTTGATGAGAGGGATAAGTTGGTTTCGAAGAATTCAATGTTACACTTAAGCAAAATGTTTCCTCAGTAAGCTCGTAAAAGGCGATTTTTTTTAAAATTTTCCTCTCATCTTTTCCCTATCTTCTCCTTTCTTTGTGTTTGGCCTGAGGAATATATGCCCCGCAGCCCCCCCCCCCCTTCACCTCCTGGATCCACCGGTGCCCCGTACTGCCTTTCTAAGGGAAAATGCCATATGAGCCTGTAGGCGTTGCCAAATTTCACCCGGCAAATCCCTTATTTTCAGGAATTTTTTTTGAATCTTTGTCTACCAATTTCGCGGATAATTTTGTTTGTAATCTGATCTAAAGCGTCTGAAAATTTCAAGAAAAAATATTCATAATTTACCTAAAAACTAAACATTTTATCGCAAGAAATTTGGCGACTCTCGAATGCTCATACGGTGTTTTTCCTTAGCACGGCAGCGAAGAAGTGCCTAACGTCATTTATGGACGGCCTCCGCCCCATATGTCAACTTCGGTGGAGCAGCAGCTCCAGGGCTGGACCCCCTCCGGAGTGAGGGGGGGGGGGGGGGCTCATAGCTTTGCAAGCGCGTCTAAAAATGTGACGTATGCGCGGCAATATTCCGCGGAACCTAACCTTATCGACGCGATCGCGATCAGTCATTGAACCGACGTCAGGGTGATCTCGGATTTTTTCCTCATCATTATGGCCACATCGGCTGGTTGAGCCGAGCCAATATTGCCTTCCGCAGACCCCATGGCCCCAGGGTCGGGGGAAGGGGGGGGGGGGGTGCGTCCCCCCGAGAGCGAATGTCACGCTTTGGGGCTCGTAAGCTATGCCGTGCGCCGGCCAAGAATGCACTCCCAGACTTAAACGTTCATCTGTGCGGCCTATGCAAATGCTTTCTTAATCGACGCGGCTGTGAATGAGCGATCGCCTACGGGTTGTCGATCGCCCTTCCTTCCCCGAGAAGCAGTGATCTCAATGAGTTGCGATCGGTGGCGTGTCGTGCTCTGCGATAGATCGATTGATCCGCCATCTAAATCTATGGAAAAGGATTGATTATCATAGTGCGTTCGCAACGAACACCTCAGTGATCGACTCTTTATCATAGTTTCAAACGGGATGATATCGATAGTCGATAATCAAACCTCGCCATTAAATTTGGCAATGACTGATGCGGTCCGGATACTTCTCTCGATTTTGTTGCCTGCGTCGCACCATTTTTGAGAGCTCGAGCGCAACGCGACTCCAGCAATGGCGTGGCGTGTTTTGCGATATATCGATGGATCTGTCATTCAAACACATGGAAAAAGATCGATGAAAAGGCCGCTTGAGAGAACACCTTGATAATCGATTCTTTACCATAGCTGAATATCAAGAAATATCGATAATCGACCATTCACGCCACGCCACTTGACTCCAGTAGGACCAAACGCAAAATCGAGCCCTGAGGTGGTCTTGGTATTGTTCCTATGTTGCAAAATCGAGCAAGGAATCACGAGGCAAGAGGCCTCGTGAAATGTCGTCACCAGATTATCGAATCAGTCTCGACCAAGTGAACGACATCAGTGGCGCTCACCGGAAACGGAACGGGCGGTGCAACGCTGCAACGCTACAGTTAGTTGCTCAGAATCGAATGACCGCTGACATGACTCTCTGACCGGTCTTTGCGGTCAACGTCTCCTGGCAACCTCCACCTTATTACAGGTTAGGAAATGTCGCGGTCGACTGTTTCATCGGTATCTCCTCTTCCGAGGAAGAAACGGGCCGAGATTCATCTCAAAATTAAAGCGAATTGGCACCGGACGTAGACAAAATCCGGGGTCATCAGTGGCGATTTTAGAAAGTTGGCAACAATGGGATAGGTTAATTCTAATGCAACTTGTGAAAGGGACATTACCTCCAAAATTCTAATTTGAGCTATTGGCATCACTGTATAGAGTAAGAAAACCTGGAAATATTGGCGCCAATTTGACCCTAAAAGCTCAAAAATTAAGGGGGTTTAATGTCTTGAAGTTCCAGGACAAAATTTTTTAAGTTTTAGGTTAAATTTAGGCTAAGAATTCCATCACGCACACAAAAAAGGGAGCATCTAGTACCCTATGTATGTGATAAAAAAAATCAAACTAAAACCACGCGTAGCCAGTGACAGGCTTCTGGAGAGCGTTTTCCGTTGAGAACTCGAAATCGCCGATTTTGAGATGATGCCCTAAAGGCTTATTTGTTTTCTCCCGGAAGACACGGTCACGAACGAGTTTTCTTGGATCTCAAAATTCTCTGATCTTTCCCTAATTTATTGAATTTGGGCAAAACCCCTTGCCTTCCGAATTTTCTCAGAGCTGTAAAGAACCTGAACCCCTATAACAGGAATATTTTCTTCCAGCAAAAATAAGGTAGAGACTTTATCACGACACAGGAAGTCTTAGTTCTGATTGCCAAAAGAGGCTTTTATAAGATATGAAAATCTGCACTGCGAAGTCGCGACGCTCCTTCATGGTCCCTTTAATGGTCGATTGTTGATCGACAAATCCCTATCTTAGCAATACGAAATATCAATCAACTGTACTATTGTATACTTGGATTATTCTTCCGTCACTAAAGTATGTTGTTATTCATTTATACGGGCGATTGAATCCTTGCCCTCCGGAGGATTGCTCGAGACGTGCATCGTCAGTGACATTTAATCCCGGCTGTTGTTTCGGATCGGGTGAAGGAAAGTGGAAACGCCTTCAATCTTTCGCGTATGCAACACGGGCATCCGCAGAGTTCGAATAGTTGCATGCAGCGCCTGAATCAAATGACCCCAATCGATTTGAAGCAATGCGAATGTAGAGTTGTATCGCTCAAGATAGCTCGATAACGGTTCAAATAGTGCCGTGCTAAGGAAAAACGCTGTATGAACCTTCAGGCGTTGCCAAATTTCCTTTGATAAAACACGAATTTCCTGGTAAACTTGTGCACATTCTCCTTCCAATTTTTCAGATGATTTTGTACGCAATTTCACCTGAAGTTCCTGAAAATTTCAAGGAAAAATGTTCATAACGTTCGGCAAAAATAAACATTTTATCGAAGGAAATTTGGCAACTTTCGAATTATCATACGGCGTTCTTCCTTAGCACGGCAGAATAGTCGGCCCGCAGTTCCGCGGAAATGGAACTGAAGTGGACACGTTGTCGCCATCAGCATTTCCGCTGGCAGTGAGAAGTTGAGAACCCAGACTTGGAAGGCGACCGCTGCTGACTCAGACACGTTTGCCGCCTCTATAGGAGATCCCATATGTCCCCACGCTGAAATTGTCGACAAAAATTTGCGAGTTTCCGCGTAAAATGGCATCAGCTTTCCTTACACCAAATGCGCATAAAAGATTGAGAAAGAGTTATGCCGAAATTCCGCCGTTCCAGTAGTGACGTCAGTATTAAAGCCTCTTCTAAAGTTTAAGACTCTTGTTGAACTCTTGGCCAAAAGATTGATATGAAGTTAAGTTACTTGTTCCGCGAGAAGCCGACTTTACACGGTGTGAGGAAGGGCCCCCACGTTCCGGGGATATGGGCCTTGTAACGAAAGCACAATGACAATGGTCGGGACAGTTATGGATCCGCGAGTCATTTCCCTAGTTTATGATGGAGATTTCAAGTTTAATCCATGGCTCTTCGAGATCGTTGCCACTTCCCACGCACGACACACGGACACACGTCGCACCTAATCCCTCGAACGAGTGTCGCATCATCGTAGACATCATCCAACCTTCGCCAAAGTCTTTGAGGCATTGCTCTATGGAGGCGATACAATCCGAGACGATGTATTATGGAGACCCCACATTGTCATTTTCCCGAGAGAGCAAAAGTTATGTTCGGAAGTCAACGCTCAGTTTCGCCTAATGATGACTCATGGTCGACGTCTTGAGCAATAAGTATGGTGCGAGCAAGAGATCCAGCCAAGTGAATACTCTCTCTCGGTAAAATTACACAAAAGTCACGATGGGCACATCGTAATACTTTGAAATTCACATTTTAGCACAAAATTCCCGGAGTTTTTTGCACGTTTTGTCAAATTTCCCAAGTCAAAGCATTTTCTTGCTCGCCGGCCGTCACGTTGCGAGGAAAGATTGGGTTACATTTTGCAATTGTGGGAATTATTATTTCTGGGTCACCGGCAAAAGTCTCTATCTTCATATTGAATCTAATGGTACAAACATTGTTTCTGAAATGTGTCAAACATTTAATTTTGAATTGCAAAATTCAGTCCTATATTGCTACCCACGCAAATGGCAAATCCCTCCCCCTCCCATGAATAATGAATAGAGGGGAAAAGAAGACGAACATGAAGAAGAAGATCGGGGCGAATAAGTAGGAAAACAGGAGTGTGTGGAAGAAGAAAAAGAAATAGAAGGAGAGAATGAGGAGGAAGAGGGGTACGAACGAGAGGAGGAGGAGGAGGAGGAGAAGGAGGAGGATCGTAAAGAGGAGGAGGAGGAGGAGGAGGAGGAGGAGGAGGAGGAGGAAATGGAGAAGAAGAAAAAGAAGAGGGGAACAGTAAGAAAAGCGACAGAAGGAGGAGACTCAGAAGAAAAAGAGTATTAAAAAGTATTGGGAGTATTAAAATATTAAAAATGCGGGAAAGAACTGCACGAAATTTTAGCGCTCCTGCAGTTGACGCGCCACGGCCACGCGTCGCGTACTTTAGTGCCTCTCGCGGCGGGCTCGGTCTGGCAACTTTTAACACCCAAACTGGACCAAAAAGCAGGACTTTCTGTCCAGAAACGTCTCATTTTGATTCGTGAACATCAGCCTGCTTTGCAAACTGTCCATGAGGAGGGAGCTTTCGCTGCGTTGCTCGACGCACACTAATCGTGTCCGACATTCCATTACACCGACAGCTATGCGCAAACTGCGAGACCACCTGAGCTATGGATATTTTCCCAGCACCACTCGCCCCTCCCGCCCTCCTGTCTCGAGCCCGACCGCAGTATTTGCGGTTTGCGGTCAGGCCGCTAACCTTCGCGGGAGGGAGGGCGGTGAAGTCAGGTTACTTTCGCAGCCCGTAAATCAGTTCCTCCGAGGAAAGTCCCCCCCCCCCCCCTCGGGGGGAAAGAGGGAGAGAGGCTGTGTGGAAGGGGGAGGAGCGTGCCGGTGTCCCCTGCTCCTGCGTGATGCACTTTATCGTGAGGTCATTAGCGAGTTTATTGTTTTTCTGAACCACCCCCTCCCCGAGGACCCCTGAGTGACACTGTTACGTTGCCCGGTTTGTAAATATAAGCTACACTCGAAAAGGATCGTAGTCAATGGGGAGGAGTTCCTATTGGACCAATAGGAGCGCCTGTAAAATATATAGCGACAGGAATTTCTCATTGAAACAACGTGCACTCTGATTGTTTCAATCGGTGTTCCATGCCATTTCAGAGAGACGCCTCGTCACTTCGAAGAGATATGCGGTTGACGGAGCACACATTCTTTTAGCGGCATATTTGGACTGCATTTTGCAATTAGGAACTATAATCTCTGACTAAAAATCAGTTTAGAAACAACGTATTTACAATTAGTTTGCCTGTGTACATAAGTGTTTTTGCAAATGAGCCAGAAATTGTAGTTTCAAAATGCGGTTCAATTGGAAAATTTCTCATTGTCCACGAAGACAAAAAACTCAGTCCCAGGCGACGGAGTTTGTTCTCTTAAAAAGATAAAAAGGAAGAAAAATTGAGCTCCTCTTCGTGCCCCCCCCCCCCCCCCCCGCTGCATTAGCATCCTCGCGTCCGTTTGTTATTTTTGTGTACGGGGGGATTCTTACCTCTTCGTCTCGCAGACACAGTCTACATAGACAGTTTTTTCGCGGTCTACGTCAGGGGCAAGTAAAATAAATTTAAAGCGAGAACTTAAAATCTCTTTCAACATCTCCATTCCAAAATCTTAAACTTGACGAAAAAAACTGAACAATCCGTGTGAAACAAAAGTCTATGTTTCTTGATGTCAAGATTCGTGACTTGCTTTTTTTGAATGATGGCGCCGTGATTGATGGCATTGATGAAAAAAATGAGGGTGAAAAAACTGCTCAATAACCGCCCCTATATAATATAGCCTGAGATTTAATCCCTATCAGTAAGCCAAGATGTTTTTCTCCATTGCGTTGCTCCAAGAACCATACCCAGGCCAGGATATTAGGGGGAGGTATCCACAGATTGGGCCATGGGGTAGGTTTTACTTTCCAATAAATATGTAAACTTTGTACAAATGCTGATTAAATTGGTGTGCACAGGTTCAAATGAAGGAATGCTTTCGTTGCCAACCTGCTAGAGTCCTCTCTGCTATTCACAGGCTCCCGAGTTAAATTTCAGCGAGGGGAGCACATAAATAATGCGGGCAACAGCGACATGAAACTTCGATACATTCACATTTCAGCTTTACGCGGTCCTCAACACCAAATAATTTATCATGGACATGTGTACACTGTACACACTTACGTAGAGAACCCGGACTGGCACCGGGCCAGTTCTGCATCAATTATAATTATCGAGTGTCGCCGACTGAAACGGTGCGAAGTTACAGAGTGTATAGTTTCCTATAAAACCTTCCGCCTACTATTTTTAAGAATTCGATTTCGAACTCGCCCAGTCTCTCTCGGCGCTCGTGGCTGCAAAATTGAAAGCATCCACCGGAATTTTCTCACAGAATCCCTTTTAATACGTTTCAGAGAGGAATAATGCTCCTGGTCATCGCCGCCCCTTCCTCAGGGCAGTGGCGATTATTGAAAGTTGGCCACCCCTAATTTTCCTCCATTTAAATGTATGTAAAACAATCGATTCTTGGTGAGGCAGATTTCCTCGCCTAAATTCGATATTTTTAATGGATTAAAATTGAGGAAAAACGGTGTTGCCAACTTTCCAGAATCTCCGATGCCTAAGCAGGAAGGCTCTTTTAATTTAACATTGTGAATATGGAAGGCCTAGGGAGACCTCCACATCGGGTCTGAAATATGAAGATTACAACCAAATTCTGTTAAATCCAAACAAATTATTTTGTTATCACCTTGTCATGATGATACACAAAATGGCCTCCCTAAAAGAAATGAGTTCTTTAAGGAACGTCATAAATAAGGAGTTGGGTGCATAAAGGGCATTGCTTGGTTGTGGACTTTCAGAATCTTCATACCGCTAATTTATACTCTAGAGAGAAAACTATTGGGCAAATTCTTTGAAAAGTTCAGTTTTCAGCGTTGTAAAATCATAAAATATTCGGTGAAAGTTTTAACAAATTCCATGCATTTGCTTTAATTGCACTGTGTCGTGCGAAAACCGCTGATGTCCATATTTTCAGCTTTCAGTTTTTTTGTGTTGATGATACTTTTCAAGAGTTGATACAATCATGAGAGTGATGCCAATACTTGTTTCGGGATGAGGATAACCCTAAATCAAGTATTAACACTACTTTCACGATTGTATTTAACTCTGAAAAGTACTATCAACCATGAAACGAGAAAAAAAGAACACAAGACTGGGAGAATGGACATTAGCGGTTTTTGCACAACACGATTCTATTACAGTGGGAACACCGCAACCAAGAAACGCAAATTGCACCAAGCTCTTCAAATACGGTTGTGAGGGTGGCTGCAAAATCTGGCGACTGCTCGAAGCAATGCCTTGCTGCGTAAGGACGTGAGTATCTTTTATTCCTAGTGCATGGTTAGGAAAAAGGAAATACGTATACTTACACATTGGCTCGATGCGAGGCAAAAAATTACCAAAAAAAAAAAGTGACTCGGCTTACCTGAAACAGAAAATATACGAACGTCTATTAGTGAGGTTTAAAAGAAAATGCAACAATGTCATGCCAAGAGAGAACGCCACAATTCATGTTTATTTTTGAGGAAAGGTATGAATAATTTTCCTTGAAATTTTCAAGGACTTAAGGTGAAATTGCGAAAAAAATTTCTGAAAAATTAGAAGGAAAATATTCATAAGTTTGCCAGAAAATTCGAGATTTATAAAAGGAAATTTGGCAACGCCTGAATGTTCATACGGCGTTTTTTCTTAGCACGGCAGAACACCAGACAGCATGAGACGCAAGGCACCTAAAGGAAGACCTAGCAGTGCCTGACGCGGTCAAAAATTTCTTTAGAGATGCTTGACATAGGTGGTAAGACGGAAGAGGAGATCAAAAAAAAGAGAGAAAAATTTGGCCGTAAGTCTACATGACTGACTTTACATCATGCACTTTAAATTTTGATTGCGCGCGTATTCGGTTGTAGGTACGTACGGGCATATACGCTGTACACATTACGTACGACGCTTTTCCGTTCCCCTCCATTTGCTCCCTTGAAACACTATGTAACGTAAACATGAGCCCCTCCCCCCCCCCTTAATTAAATAACGCTGGGCAAAGCACCTCGCTTAAATTTTCATGCCTTTTTTCTGACAAAAATTACCCACAAATCATTGTAGCTTAAAGAAGTATGAAATGCTCTATTAAAGTTTTACAAAACGCTCGGCCTTCGATTGAATTTTTGACCCGGTGTTCTCGAAAGTGTTTAGAAAACTGTAAATCGATATTTTTTACCCAAAATTGATTTTCCGAAGAACTGAAAAATTTGAGTTGTGCACACAGCGGCGCATTCTGTGAGACTAAATTATAACTAAACAATATACCAAATGATGGTATCTCTCCCTAATTTCTTGAGGGAACCAATATTTAGCTCTTTTAATGCAAGCAGAAAAAGGTGGCACCGTGAGTAGTGACACCAATAGACCACAAGACTAAAAAGAAGTGAAAATTAACGCACTTGGATACGTATTTTTTTCTCATCAAATTATTCCCAACGACAACAAGTCGGCAAATAGTTTTCAGGCAAAATTTGTCGCTTGGAACGTCAAAGCCACCATACGAAGCAAATACAGGTGATGACTTGATAACTTTTCCCTGACATTTTCATCACTTCCCCTGACATTTCCCGGTTTTCACTGACTTTCACAAATTCCCTGACACTTCCCGGTTTTCCCTGACTTTAAAAATTCCTGACATTTCCTGGTGTTCCCGGTATTCCCTGACTATGGCAACCCTGCAGTATCTCGATTGAAGATAATAGTCGAAAGTGTTTTCGATAGTGGTTCGATGTATCGTTAGGTTCCAAACAATAGAACATAACCTCAAACAAAACTTTCGGGATTTCAGTCGGAAAAGCTGAAAATGAGAAAATTCCAAACTATTTCACCTTGCGATGCCATTTAGTACTCATCAGAATAAAAAATCTATCAGAATAACCCCGTTTCCTCAGATTAGTCGATTGACTTTTGAGGCTATGTTTACACGTTGAACCAATCGATATCGATACAATCTCACCTATTTGATGTATCGAAAACGATCTATACAGAGTAGTGGCTAGTTTTGAGCGCTTACCGTTGCTGATTTCGACCTGGCTGTAGGCAGTGAGCTCGTCACCCGGCGAAGAATTGTAATATCCGTGCGTAAAAAACTGAGGGAGGAAAACGTTTGATTCGGAACTGAATCGGGGTAGTTGGACCTCGAGGGAGCCGCAGTTCCACAGCACGCCGACGACGAGGCAGCCCAGCACGAACACGAAGCCCGAGATCACGGCAGCCAAGCCCAGGGCCTCTGAAGCCTCCGGCCGGAGCCCATGTTCCCTCGTCAGCTCACCTGCATAATTCGCTCACCCGCACCGGAAACGCGCGGCAGCTCACCCGGAAAACTCCGGAAAATCCCCCGAATCCGATATAGTTCACCAATATCCAACCGCACTCACAAAAAATGGAACTTCAATTTTTTTAAAATACTTCCTTCGAGTGGAAGTTGAGTCAACGATGAGTGCGATGGTAATCTAACTCCGCGCTCACATTTGCAACTGACAGTTGACCGCTGGATCTAGGATCCGAGATACATCGGGAGGTTCGGCGCTAGTTATCCAGTTCTACCGTGCCGGGAATACCTACATATTCAGAAACGAAATCTTAACACATGAACCGAAATTTGACGAGTGATAAAAGAAGAAGAAAAAAAATCACACTAAAATTTTGGAGTCACCGGGAGAAACACTGAGGTCATGAAATTGTATATGTTTATGGAGATCAAAACATGTGCATCTGCATCGGAAATTTCAAATTTGATCGAGTGATCCTGCGTGAAACGAACGCTCATGCGAAAACATGCCACTCCGAAAACAGTTCTGACTCAAAAACAATCGCGGTTATTACACTGAGAGTTAAACTTTAAGAAAATAAGACCGAGCGGCGAATGTTTGCGGACGTATTCGATCCGATTTAGTTTTGAGAGAAACACAGTTAGGGCAGCTATACCGGAAACTTTCGCTAATTCACCATAGCTTTTGTAATGTTCACTCAATAGAGCACGATATCATGAGCGATGGACAATTTTCGACGGATCCGGACTCTTGAGAACAGTTTAATCGGACACTTTTCACTGTGGGTGGTGTAAAATTTTATATTCTGCCGGCAGTGAATTGAAATTACACTCCTAAAATTCGAAAAAAATAGAATTGTGTACTCGATTGGCACAATAAAATGAATAAAAATGTGGATGGTTGGCGGATGAGACTTGTGTTGAGCCACGTGCGGGATTTGGAAATTCGGTTTGGGCGACGAGTTTATAGACGCGACGCCGGCTGGGAGCGGCGGAGAGAGAGACACGCGGGTCGGCCAACGAGACGAGACGGACTGAGGACTGAGCGGTGAACCTGAACTGCACTTGGAGCCCGGAGAAAGACCCGCGCGGGGCGGAGCGGCTTATTACAAGAGCGGCAGCCGTCGGCGGCTCGGGCTTCAGACGCCCTTATGGAAGCCACCCAATGGAGCGCCGTATAAGGGACAGAATACTGCCGTGATAGCGAAGAGAGCAGTAAGCGTCAAATTTTCGAAATCGAGGTTCCTTCAAAATCCGTCTGATCTCTTTCAGATGAAATCATTGAAATGGCTATATTACAGCAAAATTCGTCTTAATTATATGAAAACGAGTCATGTGGGGAAGCCGTAAGTGCACTGGAAAAAAAAACGCATTGGATCTAGAGTCCAGACTCTTAAAAACATCGACAAGAAAAAATTCCTCATTCGATCAGATTTAAGATTGAATCAAGAACCAAGCCTCTTACTTTGAGCGGATTTCCTTTTGATTTAAGCTTAAATCTGATTGAATCAAGAGTATTTTTTCTTGTCAATGTTTTCAAGAGTAGGTATGTTTTTAGGACGCCGCATTTGAAGGCGTTTCCAAATCAGCCAAGTTCCGATACCCGGATTATCGTTTTGCATGGTTCATGTTCTTTTTTTATATTCCGTGCCACTTGTTTATTTTTAATTCTCGTAGAAAAACCATCCATTTGTAAATACAATTCTAGCTGCAGCGCACTTCAGCTTTACATTCACCGCTGCAAAAATGTCAAAGGAAATCGACACGCCCAGCGTGCATGGAAGCTATTTCCATTTAATTCTTCCGTCACATTCTTACGGCGCAATGATACAACTATTTGAACTCTCCGGAATGCGTGAGGTATCACGCCGCATTTGAAGGCGTTTTCAAATCAGTCAAGTTCCGATACCCGGATTATCGTTTTGCATAGTTCATATTCTTTTGTTATATTCCGTACCACTTGTTTATTTTTAATCCCCGTAGAAAAACCACCCATTTGTAAATACAATTCTAGCTGAAGCGCACTTCAGCTATGCATTCACCGTTGCAAAAATTTCAGAGGAAATCGACAAGCCCAGCGTGCATGGAGGATGCAGGCCCTCCAAAGAGCACATCCTCGGAGGAGGGCGTATAAAGATCAAATATCCAATAGACGTAAATACAAGGATTCCCCCCGCAAAGACAGCCCCAAGCAATATGATAAGCAAGAAAATTATCAATGAAATTTGTCGGAAATTACGATAATGGCATAAAAGAAGTAGCTACTCGAGGAATACTCAACCCTGATAGGTTAGGAACAGTTAGAAAATTTGTTCCTCCAGCCAAAGCATTGCATTTTTCCTTCCAAGATACTTCGCATTCGGGCAATGTGTGAGTTAGTGGTTAGAATTTTTATCAGAAACCATTCCAAAAAGCATTGAAACAGCCAGGGACAAGTTGGAGATTTTTATATTGTGGCAACGTTGCCACATGCGGAAGAAAGTAAATAATTGAGAGGATATAATAAGAGCAAATTTCTAAGTAAATTAAATGAGGAGGTTCAGAACAAGGTAAAAAGTGTTACTGCCAATAAGATCCGGCGAGTAATTGCTGTATGAATAGAAAAACGTAACAGTGTATTTCCTTCGGAAAATACCTAAAAATTTATTTTAAATTAATTCACTTATGTTTTTTTTTTTTCAAATTAATGAAGTACTCAAACCGCCGTATCTTCGTGCAACGACGACGCACGATAGCAATGAGAAACATTTTATTATCACAAACAGCAAAAAATTGAAGGCGCTCTGGCCTTTTCAATAGCTAGGTCTGGATGCAACTATTCGTGTTCTTGGGGTGTCCGGATTGCATAGCGAAAAATTGCAGGGGCTCTGATTTTCTTAGGAACAGCGCGTGACTCCGGTTGTCAATTCTCAAGGTTTTTCTAAGTTGCGTTCACAATCATGTTTCACCATCGAATCCTCGAAATTCGGACGAGTCGTGTAACACTTTGGTAGCGATGCTCAATCATGTGTCTGGAGAATTTTCACGCAAATTTTGTATTGCTTCATCTGATAGTGCTTAAAGAGCTGATTTCACAGTATTTTGTATAATTTGTTCCTAATATGGGAAATAGTATAAAAACAGATTTATAAGTGAGAAAATGCACCGCCTATATAGTGACGTCATCTGGCGGCATTTCCCATTTAAACACACAAATTTTAGCAGGTTAGATCATTTTGTCATATCTTCTCCAATAATTGTTCAATTCATGAACCAAGATCGAGTGTCCTCGTGTTCAGTTCACTCAGCAGTTTCCATTTTAACACGAAATTCATCAAATTTCAGACACCTGCCAATTCTCTATTGACGGTAGTAATTTGCGGGATTGACATCTGTGATGCCTTTATGGAAACTTTTTTTGTGAAAAATTGCACCATTTGGCATCTTTGACGCGGTGCGACACGACTCATCCGAATTTCGAGGATTTTGCGGTAAAACACGATTGTGAGCGCAACTTGGACACTTCCTGAGAATTAACAACCGCAGTCATGCGTTGTTCCTAAGAAAATCAGAGCTCCTGCAATATTTCGCTATGCAACACGGACATTGAATAGTCTGTTGCATCCAGACCTAGCTATTGAGAAGACTGGAGCGCGCCCTCAATTTTTTGCAGCTTGTGATAATAAACTGTGTTATTCATTGCATTCATGCGTAATCGCGTTGCACGCACGGCGGTTTGAGTATTAGATAAATTTGAAAAAATGAAATAGGTGAATGAAAAAAACCCGAGCGCCTTCAATTTTTTCCGCTTCTAAGAACAAAATGTTACTTCCATTGCATTTGCACGTCCGCGTTGCATGCAGTTTGAACATTTAGTATAATTAAAAAAACAGAAATAAGTAAATTGATAATGAGTACGTACTATTCATGCAGTGGTTAATATCTTGACTTATTTTCAGCAATTGCACACTGAACCTTCTTCTGAATACTCTCGTCGAATTTACTTGGGAGTATATATAAATAAAAGCACCACCAAGATGCAGAGGTGCATCGCTTTGACTTCAGGGGGGGGGGGGGGGGGGGGGGGGGCTAAAATTTTAGCCTCCGAAAAGCGTTATTTTCCGCGTCTTCTCCTCGAAATGATGAATATCTTGAAGCGCAGGAACAAACTTTGTAATTACCGCGCTGATGCTGATGGTCTCTGTGCCTCTTATCACCAGTTTTTCCTCCCAGAGGGAGCTGGTGATTAAATTTCCATCCTTTTTTGTAATCTTTGTCTTGTGTGCTTTGATTTTGCTGCACTGTGCCGAGTCTGTTTACCTGGTAATCAGTCTCGGTCCCGCAATATCAGCGTAGCGACGGCTCGTTTTTGTTTTTAATTTTTTTTTTCCCCGGTTGAAAATGAAATTGTAATTATTTTGGAATGTTCCGGGTTTTGTTTATTCCTTTTTCTTTATTTGCAGCCTTTTCCCCAAATTAAGTTGTTCTTTTATTATGAGTATTTTGGCTGATTAAGTTGTTTCTCATTCTATATGTAAAAATCGTATCCTATTAATTATTTATTATTTTCCGTGGGTTGCAGCTTCGCCAAATGATGCGATTCGCGGGTCCGTTATCGGCAAAAACGAACGGAATAACGGCCTATGGTGATCAGTAACACTATGATTAAAACGAAAGGACGGAAGTTTGTAGAGGATAACAGCATACCGGACTGTGAACTCACTTTTCCACAATAACGTTTCGCTACTATTCCGTAGGATTTCATATACGCAATACTAATAGTAGAAAGACGAGGAAACCTCCTGAAAAATTTAGTAAAACTAATTGAGGAGTCCAAGGAATTTTGAACGCTAGGCACTTAAAAAACCGAGCAGTTCTCTATCCCTTCACTATTGAGCCCTACATGCAATTTGCAAGAAATGATTTTTACTTTGAAAATATGATCACCCTCGATCCCATGATTCAAGTATAAGGCTCAGATCATTCAAAAAATTTCAACAGACCTATACAACCAGAGACAATGATAACAGTGGAAAAACAAGGGAGAAAAACGGGTAACAAGGCTAAAATACACACTTTATAAAAATCTAGATGTTCCGACTCAAAACTGAGTGATTTTCAGTCGGACATATACAACAAAAATTTAAAAAAAAAAAACGATGAGAACCTGAGCCCTACATGGTGGTGGCCGGGATTGTGTATTTCAGCCTTGTAGCCTTGTTTTTCTCCTCTTGTTTTTCCACGTAATTTCTTGGACACTTCCTTGATTTTTCTTTCCTGTTAGTAGAAATATTCGGTATAAATTTCAAGCCATAAAATTGATGCTGATGACTCTCCGTGAAATTGACGACCCCCACGGCCGGCGAGGAGGTGACTTTAGAAGAATTCGCTTATTTCGCATTGTGTTTTGTACTTCTTTTAAATTGTTACTACAGCTCGTCAGAAAGCTGAAAGTTGCGATTTTTGAACGCTTGTTACAGATTGTCCCTATCTATCTGCACTGGAAAAAAAAAACACATTGGATCTAGAGTCCAGACTCTTAAAAACATCGACAAGAAAAAGTACTCTTGATTCAATCAGAATCTAGCTTAAATCAAGAACAAAGCCTCTTAATTTAAGCGGATTTCGTTTTGATTCAAGCAAAAATCCGATTGAATCAAGAGTATTTTTTCTTGTCAATTTTTTCAAGAGTCTGGACTCTACATCCAATGTGTTTTTTTTTCCCCGTGTGGATTTAGCAGGTATTGAATAGGTAAACTTACTTCCTGGACGACCCTCGTATTTCACCCTTCGAAAGCTACGGGATTTACCGGTGATGAGTCAGGGGGAGGGGAGGGGGTCTCACATCCGACTGAAGTAGGTCAGTTTCATCTTTCCGGAGAGAAGATGAGTTTTAACTACGTGAAGAGGAATTGCCAAAGATTTAGAATGTTTCAGTAAAACCACGGTTAGCTTGTAAAAGAGCAGAAGAGGCGCAGTCGGAAGGAGTGTATGAGAATGCATTCACTGCCTTCACTAAAATTGACCGGAATTCCGTTAAGAACCACATCAATCCGACCTTACATATTTGGAGCCCTATACTCATGTTGAGATGACCCGCCAGTCCATCCCTCCCCCTCGCTCCAACTTGTGCTGTGTACGTACAGTCCCTGGGGCTTTAACAGGCCGCCAGTCTCGGCTAATGTTTGCCCTCTACGTGAAAGCTTTTTAAAGAAAGGATCGTTTGGGGTGCGGTTTTTGGAAGTTTTTATCCCTGATTTTTTAGCCCATACCCCATCTTGAGTTCCCTGGAGCTCCAACGACCTAATGACCTTCTTAATTCTTCAAGTATTTTTATTCTTGGCAAAGGACCCTACAACAAAACGGCCAAATCGGCCTAAACACGGAATCGCACGATTTTCTCAGGGATGATACAGGGTCTTCCCAGACACTCCAAACTGGTCATATTTTTTGCCTTACCCCCAGGGAAAAGGGGGGGATGGGGGGGTCAAAGTCAAAACCTTTAAAGTAACATAACTTCTCAACGGTTTGTCGTAGAAAGATGATCTTGGTGTCAAAATTTTCAAAAAAATGAGAGCTTTCAGAATATATGTATGAAATTAATAAAATTTTAAAATTTGACCCACTTTTGGGGCATTTTATAAGGTCCCCCTTTCGTAAATTTTCGTTTTTCGATATTTCCGGTTGTTCGGTTCGCACGGATTAAAACAAAAACAATTTCAAATGAAAGTAGAGCGTTTAAGCTTTAAAACAAGCCCAAGATGATCTTGAGGAAACAATTAAAAGCGGAGTTATGAGTCTTCAAAGTTGACGCGGCGCGCGGGAACCTTGTATGTTCCGAGTCTCAAGGTCACCTGCGCGCCCCGGATTGCCTGCAGGTTGCAAGTATTTTGTGTTTTTATGCTTCTGTAGGTAATTTTTAATGTAAATCATTCAATGAAGATAGTTTAATCAGATTTTTTTAATTTTACACAATGGGCCCTCGGCGAGGTACACCACATTAACGTCAAAAAATTTTAACTGCGTTTCAAATAGCCCCTCAAGAATAACTGAGACTTGTTTTGAAGCTCAAAGCTCGTCTGCTTCTACCAGAAACTATTTGGCTTTACCACGTGAGTTCCGTCAAGCGCTGTAGCTTATAGCTCAATTAAAAAATTTTAAAATTAGGGGTACCCCAAAATTTGGCATCAATGGGTTATAATTTCTAAATGGTTCAGTTCTGTATGGAGCATATGTATATTTGAACTGAGGGTCCATGGTTTCTTCTAAATTATAAGAGCAGAATCGTCATCGTCAGCAAATGTTTAATGAGGTATGATGGACATAATGGTTGATACTCTAAGCCCCCTCTCGCTCCTCCCGTAAAATTAAAAAATTTCGATTATTCTATCTTCATTGAATGATTTACATTAAAAATTACCTACAGCCTACAGAAGCATAAAAACACAAAAACTTGCAACCTGCAGGCAATCCGGGGCGCGCAGGTGACCTTGAGACTCGGAACATACAAGGTTCCCGCGCGCCGCGTCAACTTTGAAGACTCATAACTCCGCTTTTAATTGTTTCCTCAAGATCATCTTGGGCTTGTTTTAAAGCTTAAACGCTCTACTTTCATTTGAAATTGTTTTTGTTTTAATCCGTGCGAACCGAACAACCGAAAATCTCAAAAAACGAAAATTTACGAAAGGGGGACCTTGTAAAATGCCCCAAAAGTGGGTCAAATTTTAAAATTTTATTAATTTCATACATATATTCTGAAAGCTCTCATTTTTTTGAAAATTTTGACACCAAGATCATCTTTCTACGACAAACCGTTGAGAAGTTATGTTACTTTAAAGGTTTTGACTTTGACCCCCCCATCCCCCCCTTTTCCCCGGGGGTTAGGCAAAAAATATGACCAGTTTTGGGTGTCTGAGAAGACCCTCTATCATCCCTGAGAAAATCGTACGATTCCGTGTTTAGGCCGATTTGGCCGTTTTGTTGTAGGGTCCTTTTCCCTACCAAACGAACATTGAGGCTGGACGATTCGAAACTCTTCCATTATTCATGCATCATTGGAAAAAAACACATTGGATTTAGAGTCCAGACTCTTAAAAACATTGAGAAGAAAAAGGACTCTTGATTCGAGCAGATTTGAGCTTAAATCAAAAGGAAATCTGCTCAAACTAAGAGGCTTGGTTCTTGATTTAAGCTTACATCTGATTGAATCAAGAGTATTTTTTCTTGTCGAAGTTTTTAAGTGTCTGGACTCTAGATACAATGTGTTTTTTTTTCAGTGATCAATTACTAGTAGAATACGATGATATTATTTGAAATGAACCGAAATACTCTGAATTTTCTAAAATTGATTTGTAAACAATTTTTTCCGTGTGTCGTTAACACAAATGCGATCTCAATATAACCAGAAGCTAATCCATCTCATGCACGGAAGCGCAAGTCACTCACACTCATAATCTTTCAGCCATCAAAGCTATTGAGTACCAGGGAAGGTCATAAAGCAACAAATATGATTGTCTGTATGATCGTCCTGGCGCTGGCATTGACAAAAATACGTAACTATCATTCGAGAATTTGATTATTAGTTACTTTAAAGTGCACAATCTGTTGTGATAATGATAAAGAGAGAAGATTCTAAACGATAATTTGTCGGTTGCGCTAGTAACAAAATCTTGGTTTCATGATTTAAGCTTGAGGATTAGTAAAAATTAGATTAGTAAATTCGTCTGAACGCCAATCTTCTGAGTCCAATACTGACGGAGATATCGCTCATCGAAAAACACGGCGTTGGTCGTCATCCATTGCGGCGCACAGTGGATCGTGTCAATGCGGGTGAGGTCAGACAAAATTTGAAAACTTTAAAAGCTTATAACTCCGTTCCTACAAAACTTTGAGGTTTTAAAAGTGATCCCATTGGTTTCCTCGTGAAATTTTCAACTAGAAGCACCCTTAAAATTTAGTGTAACGAATTAAACATTAAAATTTGCAGTATTATTTAAAAATTTCATGTCCGACCTCTCCGATTGACTTGACCCACTGTGCGTCGGTTCGGTGGTGCACACCATGGTCTCTCTCACCTTAGAGTCATCAATTGGACTGCATTTTTCAATTCGGAACTAACAATTCTGGCTCATCTGAAAAAACACTCGTGTGCATGGGAAAACTAATGGCACTTAAGTTGTTTTTCAACAAATACTTATAGTAAAAAAAAATTAAAAATGTATTCCTTATTGCAAAATGTAGTCAAATTTGTGATACACACATTTTTCAACGGTTGCTCGCCATAAAACACCGATGAACCCAGGGAGGGTGGAAGAGACCATGGTATGCACTACCGCGGTAAATGACGTCATACATCTTGTTTATCGATAAGCGATATTTCCGTTAGGAGTGGACAAAAAAACTTGGCGTTTAAAAGGATCTAATCTATGGTATAAGCTCAGAGACCTCCTAAAATTGCATATATGGTAACGCATAGTTCCAGAGTTCTACAGGACCAATTTTTATGATTTTTGCAGCTATCGACAAGCAATTGTCCCTACATGAGCCCGCTCTAATCAGATCTTGAAAATATGACCCAGGTTTTTTTACATTACGAGGGAAAGTTGCGAATTATTCCATTTAACACCAATGCAAATTTTTATTTTTTGTCACAGTTCGTTTGAGCATTCTACAGGGCCGATTTCCATGATTTTAGTGACAATCGACAGGTGACAGTCCCTAGATGAGCCAGCTGTAATCACATTTTGGAAATAGGACCCAGGTTTTTTTAAATAAGAGAGAAACCAAAGTGTTTAGAAAGGGGGGCAAAATTTGAAATACCGGACAATCAAAAATGGCGGGAATTTCAAACTTAGAGGAAAATTAAACGGAGCAGAACAATTTGAATCTTGGTCTGTTGATAGGGTGAGGTAAGTGAATCGGAGATATGCTCCTTTGCTACACAATATCCAAAAGCGACGAAACGCTCCGTTCCGTTGGTTCCGATTCGTTCCAGTCTTGGCGTGAAGTTTGAGATAAATGCCGATTTTAAAATTCGATTCTTAATGGTACAATCGTTCCCGGCCAGAGAGAGAGATTGGACCAATGAGAGTCGGGTATTAAAATCTTTTCATTCTTTTTGTCATTATCTTGTCAAAGCGCCTAGAGAACGCGAAGCGCCCTCTGGGGGTTGGGCCGCTTAGCGACCAGGGGGCATAGCCTCCTGGTAATATTATGCTACTTCATAAGCTTAAACCATCGAAACACGATTCCGTGACTAGCGCAACGAACTGACCCATCATTGGACGTATCTATCCTAAAAGGAACTATGTGCAAGTGGAAAGACGGGGTGCATGTGCTCGTGGAAGCTGGATAAGAAACAATATGGTAGGTGGATACAGTTCTTTTTTAGAAAATGGAAAAGCTGGATTTTCAATTGAATGAAAAGGAAATGAGCGCTAACTCGTGAGCCGTGGGCATGTGACAAGAGCCCTGTGGACAGGGCTCATGAGTTAAAGACAGCCTCCCCGATCGTCGTTTCTCTCATCGTTGCCACTGACGTCACTGGCGCTTTAAAATCCCCATTCATTTTTACGGCCCGACCACTAAGGAGCAAACCACATTTTTCCACTTGCAGAGAGTTCCATTTGGCATAAACACGTCCAATTGGGAAATTCATTTTTTCCTACTGAAATTATTCCATTAAAAATTTGAATTAGAAAATATTGCGCACTAGTGGATGATCAGTAATTGGGCCAATCCAGAAAATCAAAATAACGTACCTTATGAGAAGCTCGCAGCTGTCAATCCTGAAACAGAAGATGGGACGAGAATTATTATTATGCTTTGCAATGAAATGGAAGAGAGAACGGTTGAAGTGAGTTAAGTGACACAGACACTAAAAACGCTTGCGCAGTAATAATCTGTCGCAGGTATTCTTGAAAACTGCGTCAAACCTTGAAAAGCGAGTTCAAAGTTGCCTATTATGAGCTTCCACTGAACTTCGCCGAACAAGCTAAGGTGGCCGGGCCGGTGGCATCCATAACTCCCTTGCCGCCGCGATTTCTTTCTCGACTGTGCAACCCTTCTGCCGCGATTGCAGTCGGTGCAGCCGTCATCATTGCACGGCTACACGAACCATTAATTGCGAGAGAGGAATCGCCTCGTGAAAAAGAGATCGCAGAGGTAGGGATATTTTGGGTTGCCATCTTGCCATTCTCGGCGATGCGCGTTGAAATGGGAGCACAAAGTACGCGACATTGAACTTGTTTCGCACTCCAGTTGTTATGAAACGAAAGAATTCATGTACCAAAGGGGTGTATGCAAAATCGACAAAATTTCCCCCCTCATGGATGTTGACCAAATTTCAGTATGTCATTCCTCACTATGGGATACGCCTTTTCCCAAAATTTCAAGGCCTGAAACGAATTTCTCTCCGCGTAGCAGCGTTGCCAAGTTGAAAACCGTCGAGTTGCATATCTTTTGAACGAAAAGAGATATTGAGGTGCGGTTTGCGTTAAAATTCTCAAAAAATTGCGTTCTTTTGAAATATGTACTCAATTTGATCGTTTAGGTAATTTTAAGATTGCAATGTTGCCATTTTTCACACTTTCTTAAGGGTCAATTTTTTTTCAACCCTAGTACATCGTCAAATGCCGGATTCTCGATTCGAAAAAAAAACTGTTCATTGTATTATTCGTACTTTTCCATTTCTTTTGATATATTATAGCTCCCAGGGAAACGATTAGTAACGGAGATATGAGCAATCTGAGTTTACGCGCCGCGCGCGCCGACTGGAATCCGGGCGCCGCTCGCCGCTCGGAGTCGTTTGCACACTCCCTCCCTTAAGCTTTACGAGGTTATTCCTACGTATTTTTTTGCGAACTTTTCATTTCTGGCCTTTGAAAAGGCCTCCGATGAATTTTTCGGGGCCTCGCGGTCCATTGTTGCCATTTTTGGCTCGTATTTAGGGTTTTTTCCAATTTTACTCTCAATTCTACTGTAAAACCTAACGTGAACTGAAAAGTGTGCGAGTTGAGGGAAAGAACGTAAAAAAGAATAAACGTTCATTTATAACTTTTTCCTCCGTTGCCAAATTTTCGAGAAAAATCGTACCAAAGAGCCAAATATTGGAAAAATTGGATACGATTGGATACGATTGGTACGATTTTTCTCGAAAATTTGGCAACGGAGGAAAAAGTTATAAATGAACGTTTATTCTTTTTTACGTTCTTTCCCTCAACTCGCACACTTTTCAGTTCACGTTAGGTTTTACAGTAGAATTGAGAGTAAAATTGGAAAAAAACCCTAAATACGAGCCAAAAATGGCAACAATGGACCGCGAGGCCCCGAAAAATTCATCGGAGGCCTTTTCAAAGGCCAGAAATGAAAAGTTCGCAAAAAATACGTAGGAATAACCTCGTAAAGCTTAAGGGAGGGAGTGTGCAAACGACTCCGAGCGGCGAGCGGCGCCCGGATTCCAGTCGGCGCGCGCGGCGCGTAAACTCAGATTGCTCATATCTCCGTTACTAATCGTTTCCCTGGGAGCTATAATATATCAAAAGAAATGGAAAAGTACGAATAATACAATGAACAGTTTTTTTTTCGAATCGAGAATCCGGCATTTGACGATGTACTAGGGTTGAAAAAAAATTGACCCTTAAGAAAGTGTGAAAAATGGCAACATTGCAATCTTAAAATTACCTAAACGATCAAATTGAGTACATATTTCAAAAGAACGCAATTTTTTGAGAATTTTAACGCAAACCGCACCTCAATATCTCTTTTCGTTCAAAAGATATGCAACTCGACGGTTTTCAACTTGGCAACGCTGCTACGCGGAGAGAAATTCGTTTCAGGCCTTGAAATTTTGGGAAAAGGCGTATCCCATAGTGAGGAATGACATACTGAAATTTGGTCAACATCCATGAGGGGGGAAATTTTGTCGATTTTGCATACACCCCTTTGACGAAGAAATTCAACTCAATAAAGGCGTGGTTTTTTTAGAGGAAGAATATCGCATTCCATACTGATATCGAAACTACACTCGAATGTTTTTCCATGGCGCTTAGTTCCGTTTGACAGCATGCGCTATCCGGCATTCTAATTTCCTCAAAAAGAACTCAAATTGGCGCTTACTTCCGTTTGACAGAAGTACACCCAGTTGCGCTAGATAGAATCGTATTTTGATGGCGTCAGCTCATTTATCACTATAATGGACAATTGTGCCTAATCGCCGATTATTTTTATTTTCAGTATTAACAGAAATATCGCCCATCAAATAACATGGTGTATAACATCAGCCACACGGAGAAAAAAACTTCGTGCGTGGGAGCCGAAGTTTTGGTGATATGGATCTCTGAAGTTTTCGGATTGAGCATCTGAACTTTTTAGGTCCAGCTGCTGAGGTTTGGATCACCTACCTGAAACTTCAGTTCTTACATCTGAAGTACTTCGGTTCTCACATCCGAAAAACTTCGGTTCTCAAATCTGAAGTACTTCAGATGTAAGAACTGAAGTTTCAGATATGTGAGCCGAAGCTCGACAGCTAGACCTAAAGTGTTCAGATGCTCAATCCGAAAACTTCAGAGATCCGTATGACCTAAACTTCGGGTCCCACGCACGAGGTTTTTTTCTCATTGCACCGTGGAACCGCACACAGTCTTAAAAGATAATAGAATATAAATAGAAAGCGAGGGAAAAAAAGACAGTAACCAGTCAAAGTTAATGTAAATATCACTGCTTGATGAAATTAAGAGGAAAGAAACCATGATATGCAGCAACACGGCATCAGACGTCATACACCTTATTTTCTGAATGGCAATATCTCCGTTAATATGAACGTACTAATAATGTGTTCGAAAAGATCTGAACGTAGTTTACTTTTTGCTAACAAGCTTAAACTATCAACATACGAATCTGTGACTAAGGCAACTGACTCATTTGTATCATACGGTAGGCGCGGAAAGGCGTTACTGATGAAACAAAAATGCATAATCAATGTTACGACGGTCGTCGATGAAGTAGGTAAAGTTTCAGATTTAATATCATCCAAACGATTATTTGCGTGGAGGTAGTCGGTGAAAAACCCGATTATCCTTAAAATTATCATCATTCGTAACTTGTCATCCTCCGCGAACACTCCTCCCCTCTACTCGAACGGCGGAGTAAGTACGTGATGTGGTATCGTGCGAAAATGAAGGAAATTTTTGGCGTTCCATTTCTCATAATTTTCTGAATTTTTATATTTTAGGGGGAGGGGGAAGGTGAACGTATGCACAATGCCACTACAACGTTAAATTGGTCTGTTGCAATCAAGAGATACAGGCCAATTAAACACACTTTTTAAGAGAAAATTCGCTCGAAAATCACCCTGGGCACATCATAAAAGTCTGAAACCCACTTTTTAGCGCGTAATTTGCGTGGTTTGTAACACGTTTTTTCAAATTTATTGCGTATGTGGGCAGTTTTCTCGGTGGCCGGCAGTCAGGTGTGCCCGAGGAGAGACCTCCTTGCGGAAGATTTTGATTGATTCAAAGCTTTTCTTTTACAAAATAAAGAAGAAAAAAGTAAACAAACGCTTGAAAACAAAAAATAGAGAAAGTTAGTTCATCGTCTGTGTACTTTGAGTCGTTCTTTCTTCCTTCACTGCCTGTGCCAACTTGGTCGACGGCGACTGAGAAAAACTGCCCGCAGACGCGGGAAACTTGAAAAAGCGTGTTACAAACTACGTACACGCAGATTTCAGACTTTTTTGATGCGCCCAACTTGATTTTCGAGGGACTTTACCTTTACAACGAGTATTCAGTCGGCTGTATCTCTTGCGTGCAAGCGACCCATTCTGAAATTAAGCGCAGAATTACTGGTACAGCGGCGTTGGTATACAGGGTTATCCAAAAGTCACTGACCACCCCTGTAACTTTTTTCCAAATTGAGATAGAAGTTTGAAACTTTGGGAATGTTCCTCGGTCTAAGGTAGCAACTTTTTGGTCCCCCCAAAATTTTGGGGGGCGGCCCCCTTAAGGGGGGCGGGGGCTAACTTTTTTTTTTCAAATAGCAACCCCCCCTTTGTAATACCTCATTCGAAAGATAATAAAAAAAGAAAATTTTTGGCGCAAACTGCAGGTCAAAATGTTCATTTTTGACAAAATGGCGGCCGGTCAAAGTTCAAAATGGCGGAAATTTGGCATCTCCGTTGTTTATTGACGGATTGGTGTGAAACTCGGAATCCTACGGTTTTTCGAGGTGAGAAAAACGATTCTGGCATTGGTTTTCCAGAAAAGTCAGTCCTTTTCAAAATGGCGGCCTCGAGCGGGAAGTGGATATTTAGGCTGCATAGCGTTGGATTTGCATGAAACTTGGTATTTGGGGGTATTTCGGCACGAGAAGAACGAATCTTTCATTGGATATCTGAAATTTTGACAAATTCCAAAATGGCGGCGGAAAAATGGCGGGAAATCAGTTTTACGGCTGTTTACCGATGGATTTGAATGAAATTCGATATCCTGGCGGATTTCGGCTGGTTATAAAGGAATCTTTCATTAGATTCTTGAAATATCAAATAATTTCATGCTAACCCATCGGTAAACAGCCGTAAAACTGATTTCCCGCCATTTTTCCGCCGCCATTTTGGAATTTGTCAAAATTTCAGATAACTAATGAAAGATTCGTTCTTCTCGTGCCGAAATACCCCCAGATACCAAGTTTCATGCAAATCCAACGCTATGCAGCCTAAATATCCACTTCCCGCTCGAGGCCGCCATTTTGAAAAGGACTGACTTTTCTGGAAAACCAATGCCAGAATCGTTTTTCTCACCTCGAAAAACCGTAGGATTCCGAGTTTCACACCAATCCGTCAATAAACAACGGAGATGCCAAATTTCCGCCATTTTGAACTTTGACCGGCCGCCATTTTGTCAAAAATGAACATTTTGACCTGCAGTTTGCGCCAAAAATTTTCTTTTTTTATTATCTTTCGAATGAGGTATTACAAAGGGGGGGTTGCTATTTGAAAAAAAAAAGTTAGCCCCCGCCCCCCTTAAGGGGGGCCGCCCCCCAAAATTTTGGGGGGACCAAAAAGTTGCTACCTTAGACCGAGGAACATTCCCAAAGTTTCAAACTTCTATCTCAATTTGGAAAAAAGTTACAGGGGTGGTCAGTGACTTTTGGATAACCCTGTATACCAACGCCGCTGTACCAGTAATTCTGCGCTTAATTTCAGAATGGGTCGCTTGCACGCAAGAGATACAGCCGACTGAATACTCGTTGTAAAGGTAAAGTCCCTCGAAAATCAAGTTGGGCGCATCAAAAAAGTCTGAAATCTGCGTGTACGTAGTTTGTAACACGCTTTTTCAAGTTTCCCGCGTCTGCGGGCAGTTTTTCTCAGTCGCCGTCGACCAAGTTGGCACAGGCAGTGAAGGAAGAAAGAACGACTCAAAGTACACAGACGATGAACTAACTTTCTCTATTTTTTGTTTTCAAGCGTTTGTTTACTTTTTTCTTCTTTATTTTGTAAAAGAAAAGCTTTGAATCAATTAAAATCTTCCGCAAGGAGGTCTCTCCTCGGGCACACCTGACTGCCGGCCACCGAGAAAACTGCCCACATACGCAATAAATTTGAAAAAACGTGTTACAAACCACGCAAATTACGCGCTAAAAAGTGGGTTTCAGACTTTTATGATGTGCCCAGGGTGATTTTCGAGCGAATTTTCTCTTAAAAAGTGTGTTTAATTGGCCTGTATCTCTTGATTGCAACAGACCAATTTAACGTTGTAGTGGCATTGTGCATACGTTCACCTTCCCCCTCCCCCTAAAATATAAAAATTCAGAAAATTATGAGAAATGGAACGCCAAAAATTTCCTTCATTTTCGCACGATACCACATCACGTACTTACTCCGCCGTTCGAGTAGAGGGGAGGAGTGTTCGCGGAGGATGACAAGTTACGAATGATGATAATTTTAAGGATAATCGGGTTTTTCACCGACTATCTCCACGCAAATAATCGTTTGGATGATATTAAATCTGAAACTTTACCTACTTCATCGACGACCGTCGTAACATTGATTATGCATTTTTGTTTCATCAGTAACGCCTTTCCGCGCCTACCGTATGATACAAATGAGTCAGTTGCCTTAGTCACAGATTCGTATGTTGATAGTTTAAGCTTGTTAGCAAAAAGTAAACTACGTTCAGATCTTTTCGAACACATTATTAGTACGTTCATATTAACGGAGATATTGCCATTCAGAAAATAAGGTGTATGACGTCTGATGCCGTGTTGCTGCATATCATGGTTTCTTTCCTCTTAATTTCATCAAGCAGTGATATTCATACAAAGAACTGGTTACTGCCTTTTTTTTCCTCGCAATCTATTTAACTTCTTTAATGTTTTATATGACTGTATGCAGTTCCACGGTGGATGATGTTATACGCTATGTTATTTGATGGGCGATATTTCTGTTTGTACTGAAAGTAAAAAATTGGCGATTGGGCACACTTGTCCATTTTGCTGATAAATTAGCTTACATGCACCATGAAAATACGATTCTGTCTGGCGCAACTGACCCATGTGTCCTGCACCAATTTTCAATTACAGAGCAATAATGGATAACATTTAATGACAAGAAAGTATGAACTATTAGATACGTACCAGAGGAGAGTTATCCAATTGGACCACCACACCATTCCATCACACCATTCATTCATTCCATTCATTCCATTTCATTTCCATTCATTCTTTTTCATTTGGCACTATTGGAACTACGCCGTTGGTATGATATATGGGATCACGCCGCTTTGCAGGAAAATCTTGGCTTTTTACCTGTCTCGAGTTACTGACATTCATGTATGTATCAGAATTGCACCATTGAATGCGGAAATCGAGCGAGCAATTTTTCGGACTCCGAAGTAGGTACGTGATGTGGTATCACGCAAAAATGAAGGAAAATGTTGGTATGCCACCTGTCTCATATTTGTGACGTAAATAAATGTATGCATAATGCTCACAACGTTAAATTCTGAGATCAAGCGCGTGAATATTCGAACTGGGGCGATGGTGCTCATGTGATGTGGTATCACGCCGCTTTGAAGGAAAATCTTACATTTTCACCTGTCTCTAATTACTGACGTTCATACATTAGTGAATTTTATTAGTGGATGTGCATCCTTAATCGGCGATAGATGTGAAATTTTCCGCAATCTATTTCTCCCATCGAGTGCCGTATCTAGTTTCCAGTTTAAAAATAAAAAAGAAGATTTCTTACAACCGATATGCTGCCATTTTTTGTAGCTTCATTTGCATTACCCTTCATTATTTTTTACGTTAAATTTTAGTCAACAAACATGTATCAGATTACTCAACTTTGCACATTATCTAGTGGCCCCTTTACGGTAGTGCGGATATTGCCTGCATTCGTTCTTTGTTAGTTATTTATTTGAGACATGCAGGTGAAATGCCAAGATTTTCCTTCAAAGCGGCGTGATACCACATGACATACCAACGGCGTGGGTCCAATTCCAATAGTTGCGCGCTTGACTTGATTTCAGACTTTAACGATGTGAGCGTTATGTGTACCTACATTCATAACTTCAGTTATTGGAGGCAGGTGAAAAGCTAAGCTTTTCCTTCAAAGCCGTGTGATACCACATCACATACAAACGCTGCTATTCCAATATTTACGCACTTGATTCCATAATTTAACGTTGTGAGCATTGTGCATACATTCATAAAATAAATGTCCGTAATATGTGACAGGTGGAGCGCTGACATTTTCCTTCATTTTCGCGTGATACCACATCACGTACCTACTGCGGAGTCCGAGAAGAGGAGTGATCACGGAGGATGAAAAGTTACGAATGACAATAATTTTAAGGAAAATTGTGCTTTCCACCGACCGTCGGCATGCAAGTAATTGTTGCATCTTGAACTTTACTTTATCGACGACCGTCGTGACAATGCTTATGCATTTTTGTTTCATCAGTGACGTCCATCCGCGCCTATCGTATCATGCGGAGTATAGTCACAGAATCGCATGTTGATCGTTAAAGCTTATACCTACATAAGCAAAAACCACGGTAAGATCTTTTCAAAGTGATAAGATAGCAAGAGACACAATAGCCCGAATGCAGACAACAATAAAAACACACTAAAATACAAAAAACAAATGGGTATACAAGGCTAGAAGACACATAAACAACCAGGACGTTTCGGGCCAATTACATGCCCATTCTCAACTGGAATAGAAGCTAAAAAATGTAAAAATTTAAACAAGAAAATGAGCATGCAACTGACCGAGGTCGGAATCAGTGCAAACTGAAAAACAGAGCAAAGATGGACAGAGAGGCACTATCAGCTCCTTGCTAATAGGCCAACCTCTATACTATACCCACCAAGGAGTGTTTATAGAGGCTCTTCTCTACCACAGAAAAACTGATGATAGGATGCGCTCAATCCATCTATGTCAGCCCTAAAGTTGCATAGTTCACCTCTATTCTTGACGATGTTTATCATCTCCAACACACCTCTGGCAAAGTCCCGGGACTCGACAGCTACAATTTTGGGCGAATCAAAATCAAAATGATGCCCCAATTCATCCTCATGTTGGTGTAGATCTGTCTTTTCCTGTCGGTTGTACATATGACCGTACAGCCGTTTCCTGAAGAGTTGGGAAGTTTGCCCAACGTAACTCAAATTACAATCTTTACAGTTGATTTTGTAAACAACACCAGCTTGTTGTTCAACGGTTTGGCTTTCAGCTGAGATGTTAAAAATTTGAGCTTGTTGTAATTGGAGTGTACAACCCTAAAATTGAAACTCATGAGGATCGAGGCTAGATTTTCCGATAAAAGTGGGACGTATGGTAGAGAAATTATTTTTGACACATCAACATTTTTTTCTTTACTCAAAGTTGGATTTTGAGATGCAGTTTTATTAACGACCTATATCCCTACAATCCCTGACCTGGATTTAATCCATAGGGAAGCATAAAAATATGGAGAAAGGAGACGATTTTTGAGGGCCTAATAAAAATCAAAAGGCTAAAATCAAGGCAAACGAGAAGGAAAAGACCCTCCGTTTTTGAAATTGGCAGGAAATTCTGTGGAAAGCAAAAAAGAAAAATGTGGAAAGTCTGTGGGATCTCGAAAACGTGAAAGCTTAGAGGATTCAGCATCCCTGCAATCACACTATCGGCATCTAAAGGTGGCTGTTGTTCCGCATCATAGTGTTAAAGGGCAACGTTGACATTTAGCTGAATGAAAACCAATGAAAATTTTTGACTCCGCACGCTAGAACTGCGATTTCTTGACACTGTCACCAGAAACGGCATGAGATACTTTTTGCGATCCTCGCATCAAAAATTAAGAAACTCTGAGCCAGACACCCCCCCCCCCCCCAAGCGATCGGCCGTCCAAGCGCTGCCTAACGCAAGCCAAACGCTAAGTTTTTCTTCCTTCCAAAATTCGTTAATTTAAAGACTGACTGGTCCAAATTTCGATTTTTGTAGACGTAGGTAGGTATAACGTTTTTTTTTTTTTTTTTTTTTTTTTTTTTTTTTTTTTTTTAATTGTAATTTTTTCCGAACTTTATAACTTTAAAAACTGGTTATTTTTTCAATACAACCGTTATTATTTCTGATCTACCAGTGATTAATAGTACTTAAAACAATACCGATTTGTTTCAACACCATTTTTCATTAAATTATGCATTTAAACAATAGACGGAGGGGGGGGGGTCTGGCCAGCCTTGCGTGATTATTAGGGGGCGGAGGTCCAGGCTAGCCTTACGAGTTCCTTACGGGGGGGGGGGGGGGCGTCTAAAAATCGGAATAAATGCCTTACGTATTTTGTGGACGGCCCCTGAACAGCTATAAAAGTTACTAACAAATAGGTACAGCATGGAAGAGTTCCCTCTTGACATCGGGAAAATTCATAATTAAAACAAGGACACACAATAGGTGGGTAAATAGTCCTTTTCCATACAGCCTGAGAGCTGTTGTACTCGAAGCCACCTATCTATCATCCGCTGACGCGAGGGAGAGGGAAGGGGGGAGGGGACTAGCACCGATATCATGAATTTCGTACGTAACAGAAAGATGGGAAAGAGAGGGGAGTGGGGAGTGGCGGGAGCGGAAGACGAAGACAGAACGTGCCTAAACCAGAGTAAAGCGAGAAGTTTCTCGACTCATTCCGAGAAAACAAATTTGGAGAAGGAAGGGTGAGGGAGCACCTAAGAATTGGATTGATAATGAAGCGATTCGGTAGCATATCAAATGGGAAAACCGAAGTGTCGAAAAATCAGAGTGAGAGAATCAGAATGAAACGAGCTGAAATCGCTCGCTCGGGCTCCGAATCCCGAGAAAAGGGTTCCTTATCTACCTGCTAGACCGCCAGCAGACTGCCAGACATCCGGTGGGGTGTCTCGCCCGCCGTGTCGTCGCCAATTCGTTCGGATTCCTAGTAAAACCAACCGAAAACATTTCGATGCTGCTGACCCTTCCATTCGAATCTGGCGGGAATCTAACTTTCAACATATCGAAAAGAGTGTTTGCCATGCTCAAAAATATTCGACTCAGGTTTTTTAGGATACCTACAAGAAAACCAACCAAAATGCTTACGTCTTAGTTTCTGAGAACAGGATTGCCACAGAATTTGGCAAATGTACTCGTACTTCCCTGAAATTTTCTGGCAAAGGACGATTTCAGAAACGGTTGAGAGGACAATGAATTTGAAATAGTTTTCACGCAACACTTTCTGCCACTGGAAACGTCGAACGAACTTAATTTTAGAATTTCACCCGAACGTTTGAAAGAAACCTATTTTCTTGGAAAACAACATTTAAATCGCGTTAAACAGAAAGGAACCAAGCCACATCAGCTATTGCCTTTAATCGGCTAATTAAATTTTTTACATGAAAACAGTTGTGCGGATTTTCGTGCAAATTTCAGTGAATTTTTGCCATAATACGAAGCAAATTCCTTAACATTTTCAAAGGGATCCGCACAAACGTTTTCTCGTAAAAAATTAAATTGCCCAGTTAAAATTGGCAATAGCTGATGTGGCTTGGTTCCTTTCTATTAAACGCGGTACATTTGTACCTCGAAAAAGCTAACTTAGTAGTAACTTCAGGAAAAACTAGGAAATTTTTGAACTAGGAAAATTATTCAAAAATTTCTCGTGAAATTATCCTCACACCAAGTATGATAAGTCAATGAATTGCGCAAAAGTATCTAGTGCAAGAAAGTACTCCAAAATATTGTCACATTTACACAGAGACAAGAGACCCTCCACTGGCCTCCTAGCGACAGGTGGAAGCTTTTACTTTCGGGGTTTCAACAATTCCTTATGGACAATTATGAGCGAGCAACAGTCATCACCCTATTTTCGGCTGTTGACTTACCTACATGGTCGATGATGAGCTTCGGATGACGTCATAAGCCAAACAACTTTCCCAAACGTCGGCCATTTTCGGCTTGTTTGCGAAACGAAACTGCCAACACGTTGTTGAACATCAACCATGTAGGTAAGTCAACAGTAGAATGCTGAAGTCCCGAAAGTAAAAGCTTCCACCATGGCCAAGTTACTAGTGGAGGGTCTCTTGTCTCTGCATTTACATGATATTACCTAATGAATTTTGAGACCTTAAATGACGACTACCTACTTCAGCGGTCTCTCAACCGCGCGTCACCTAAAATTTCGATTGGAAAGGAGGTGAACTATGCAACTTTAGGGCTGACATAGATGGATTGAGCGCATCCTATCATCAGTTTTTCTGTGGTAGAGAAGAGCCTCTATAAACACTCCTTGGTGGGTATAGTATAGAGGTTGGCCTATTATCAAGAAGCTGATAGTGCCCCTCTGTCCATCTTTGCTCTGTTTTTCAGTTTTCACTGATTCCGACCTCGGTCAGTTGCATGCTCATTTTCTTGTTTAAATTTTTACATTTTTTAGCTTCTATTCCAGTTGAGAATGGGCATGTAATTGGCCCGAAACGTCCTGGTTGTTTATGTGTCTTCTAGCCTTGTATACCCATTGGTTTTTTGTATTTTAGTGTGTTTTTATTGTTGACGTTTTCAAACATCATGTCTCTACGTCCATTATTAATAAACGGAGATATTGCCCATGGTAAAATACGATGTATGACGTCATAAACCGCGTTACTTTTAAGACTGTATGCACTTCCGCGGTGGATGATGTTATGATCTGTCAATACTGAACGTAAAAAATTGGCGATTGGACACACTTTGTCCATTTGATTAATGAAAAAAGAGCTTACACCATCAAAATACGATTCTGTCCAGCGCAACTGACCCATGTATCCTGCAACAATTGTTAACTGCCGAGGGATAGTGGATAAATTTAATGAAAAGAAAGGATGAACTGTTAGATACGTACCAGAGGAGAGTTATCCGATTGCCCGACGCCAAGCTGTAAGCACTCACGACACCACCCAGTCACTGGAATCGCACTGCGCACTAACATAATTGACCACGAAAAGGTCGTTAGGATAGAAATAGTTTAAAAAAATTACAGATTCACCAGGAGATGAATCATGTGTGCTTAAACTTACTTCAATTCTGCTCAAATAAGGCGTTTACAATAATACATGACATAAAAACAAGATATGAAAATAAAATGATGATAATGATAATAAAAGGCGTGTCTTGAAACCAGAATTGATACAAAAAAGGGATAATTTGCTTGTGAATAATCAAAAACCGAAAAAGGGGAAGAAACCAGGCATACTTAATGCATGTTCTTCAAAATCCAATACATTGAAGTCCAGAAGCTGGTGCAATAATTTCCAATTATTATTTTGGTTCTTATGGATTTATTTGCTTTAGAATTCTCAAAAAATTAACGCATGCTTCGTTTTTGTATACCTGATAAAACATAAATTGACTAAAAACGTTAAACCAGTAGCGTGTATGCAAGCAATTAGTTGCGTCAGCGCTTATAATTCATCGTTCGGCTGGGGAACATAATAGAGTTGAGTTTTACGATTTTACTTCAGTAACAAACTCGTGAGAGTTTGATCACGAGGCGAAAATCTGTGAGTACACAAGGGAAAACCTACCGACAATATTGGCTGCCAAGTCCGTTGTTTGGACTTCAAATTTACTGGGTCAACGATTACTGAGAATTCGACAATTATTTCAAGGGACTAAAAAAAGCTATACTTTTTCTTCGGGGGAAGAAGAAAAAGAGGTTAGAGGGAACCCGGTTTCATCGGGACACAATGAAAAATGCCTTCACTGAGGCCTAATTTCTTAAATCTAAAATTCAAGGACTTAAAGGCGGAAGTTGATCTTCGTCCACAGAGTGTGTTAGTTCAGTGGACAGCAATTTGTACACATTTCGACCGGAAAAAATAATTTCCAAGTTCCGCAGCGAAAATCACTGAATTTCCAATGTTGGGCGAATTACCCTGACTTTCCCAGGTTTTCAACGACTTATCAAGAACTATTCACCCTGAGATCTACATCTTTTTCAGGGCTGCCTACACTCACGTTTTGCGAATTTCTCACTCATCCGCTACGCACCGTTATAAATTTTGCTCACTTGCTACTCACCATTCTCCATTTTTCTCACTATTCAATGTTCTCGATCTAATTCACTTATCGCTCACCGCGTTTCTTGGTTTTACTCTATTTTCACTCATTGCGTCTCGATTTCACTACTCATTTTACTCATTATGTCTCGATTTTACAACTCTTTTTACTCCTTATGTCCCGATTTCACGACTCTTTTTACTCATTGTGTCTCGATTTTACTACCTTTGTTATCTCTGTTCTCGATTTTACTCCCACTTGATTTTACTCACTCTTTCCTCGCGTTCCTCAATTTTACTCACATTTCACTCACAATTTCTCCATTTTACTCACTCGTTACTCACAAATCACACAAGAAATGTATTATTTTAGGATCGATCATCACTTCATCGATCGCTAATCACACCGCGGGACACTATGATGGAGCATCACTCTTTGATTTATTCACAGCTCAAGGGAATTCTCACACACTACTAAAATGACACCCATTTTACTCACCGATGCTTAAATTACGCAAGAGTTGGCAGCCCTGATTTGTTTACTAACTAAGAAGAATTGGATAATCATAACTCACAACAAAAACGACAGTTTCCTTGACAATTAGTCGTTACGCAGAGAAAAATAATTGTTGTGTTAAGGAACAAATATTCCTACTCTTAAAAATTCTGCTGCTGATTTTCCTTCGTCTGCTACTGACTGCTAAAACTTCTTCCTCTCCTAGTATTACTGTCGTTGTTTTTATTTTTGATTGGCTTGATTTCCCAAATCAAGGAATTTTACAGCTGCTGTAACTGCTATTGCTGCTTTAAATGGTATTGCTGCTTTGACTGCTATTGCTGCTTCGACTGCTCTTGCTGCTTTAACTACTATCGCTGCTTTAACTGCTATTGTTTCTGCTGTTTCTGCTCCTTCTTGTGCTTCTTTTATTGGTCCTTTGGACTCCTTTTTTCCTCTGATTCTTTTTCTTCTACTCCTTTTTTCGAGTATGAGTATTAAATAACATGAGGATTTTACTAAGACTAGTGTAAAGAGGATATGATTTGGGGGGAGGGGTGCAAATATTCAAGCCCCACACTTTCTTCGCCTTATCTGCGATCTTCGGAGAAGCAGGGTGATAGCGTTGTCTGGCCTTACTGCATGTTATCTTCGCATGTATTTCCATCATTACATTATTCCGCCTTTCCGTAAAAAATGTGAGTTTGATGTGCAGATAGATTTGTGCCGGTGAAAACACAGACACATCAATCAAGCGAAACTGGCAAGGAGGTCATTCGCAGAATAGAGCATGTTGCGTAGCTGTAGTCCCACGGCTATGGCTGAAATTCGACGACACGGCTAGAAAGGTGGCGAGCTGCATTAACTAAAAATATGTTCTTTTCTTATCTTAGCTTAAGTGTTGTAACTATTTAAAAAAAAATTATTTTTGAATTACATAATTAATTAAATTAAATTCTTGCATGTGATAGCAATTTGCGATTTAAGGTGATTCGATGGACGCCATTTTTGTGTCAGAGCGACATGCGATATATCGCATCGATTTTTTCCGAATTTTAAGGTCGCACTTCTGTTGTTCATGTGACTGAATAGTCCATGTTCCAAATTTGACAAAGAAATTCAACGTATTAAAGGCAGGGTTTTTTCAAAGGAAAAATATCGCATTCGAGTGCAGTTTCGTGATCGGTATCGAATGCGATATTTTTCCTCTAAGAAACCCTGCCATCATTACGTTGAATTTCTTTGTCAAATTTGGTACATGAATTCTTCAGTCTCGTGCCAACAGAAGTGCGAGCTTAAAATTCGAAAAAAATGACGAGTCACTGAAATTAAGGAACGAATTGATGCGATATATCGAAATGAAGAAACTCCCGAAGAATACGCTGATTAAATTTATTATCGACTTTCTTAAGAAGACTTTAATTTTTAAACTATATTATATTATTTAAGCTGACTTCATTAAGGTGATTCGATGGACGCCATATCTTGTGTCAGAACGACATACGATAAATCGCATGTCGTTCTGACACAAAATATAACCTCCATCAAATCACCTTGAGATCAAGAGTGAGGTAATGCGAAGGATAAAACCATCATTCGTCCTACTTCTACCTTGAACTTCCTAATCTCAAATTATCCCGTAAGTTGATTCCTCCCAGGAAATGAACAAGCATCGATCTGTCGAACAAATGTTGCTGTAATACGAGTTTTGCTTTTCACTCTTGACAAAAAAAAGTGCTGACACAGTGTAGGAGCATACTTAATCAGTCTGTTGGTGAAAAGTCTCTTCCCAAAACCCCTAAATTAAGCCAAATGAGACTAAACGCGAAATATCGCATTCTTTTTAACCAATAAAATGCGATATTTCGCGGTCAGTCTCATTTGGCTTTAATTTAGGGGTTCCGGGAAGAGATTTTTCACCAAAGGACTGCTGATGTATACCTCTACACTGTTTCAGCACTTTTTTTGCTTACAGTGAAAAGCAAGACTCGTATTACATCAAAGTTTGTTCGACAGATCGATGTCTGTATGCTTCCTGGGTGGAATCACCTTAACCCAAACCCTAGTCCTAACCTAACCCCTCGTCCCAACCGAAACCCTCTCCCCCCTCCTAGTCTTGGCCCGCAACTAAACTCATAAAGCCCGCCTTACCAAGTCAGTCAACTGACGCCTAGCCCGCTTCGGCTAACCCCGAGGTAAATGAAACGTAGGTATGCTCTTCCTGACTCTCTCAGTCAGAAGTGGGCTTTCGGCTCTCGCCGCTAGAGCTGTGGCGCGAAATTAGAATTTCAACAACTTTTTAAGGTTATTGACATTCAAATTTCACGGCCCAGCTCTAGTCATGGGAGTAGAAAGCATACTTCTGACTGAGAGTCAGGAAGAGCATACCTACGATTCGTTTACCGCGGCCAAACCCAACCCAACACACAATCACACATTAAAACTAGACCTAACTTCTAAAATAAACTGTGCCCACACCAATCCCCCCCTTTCCCCTCTAACCCATCCCTTAATCCCAACTCAAACCCCCCACACCATACCCCTAACCCCCGCCCGCCCTAGCCTGCCCTAAGCATATCAATCCCGCATAGCTAACCTGACCTTACCTCACATAGCACAGCACACCACACACGGAGAAAACAATTTCGAGCGTGGGACCCGAAGTTGAGGTCATATACATCTCTGAAGTTTTCGGATCACGCATCCGAAAACCCAGCTGTTGGGGTCCAGCTGCCAAAGTTCGGGTCAGACATCTGAAGTACTTCGGTATGTACCGGACTACTTCAGATGTGTGACTCGAACCCTTCGGCATCGGTTTTCGGATGCGTGATCCGAAAACTTCAGAGATCCATATGACCTCAACTTCGGGTATCACGCACGAAGTTTCTTTCTCCGTGCATCACACTACACCACACCATAACACAACACAACACAACACAACCAAATGAGCCACGGTAAAAAAAACTCGTTTTTTACCGCAGCTGTAACTCGGGAGCCAATCCCAAGGTCACTGACCAAGGGTACAAAGGGCACCCTACGGTGCCCGCTACCATCCACCGGGGCAGACGTGCGGCCGGGGCGGTGTCTGCAGATCGCTCCTCTAGTGCCTCCAGACGGTAAGACGTCCGCCGACCGGATGAACGACCGCGCGCCGGGCGCTCCGACGAGTGCTCGGTCGGACGACAGAGCCTCCAACTCAACTTCACTTTCGGACCGAGGCTAAAGGCCTCAGCCTGAGAGTGAAGTCGATATGGAGGCGCTGTCATCACGGTAGAGCAGTCGACGGAGCGTCCAGCGGGTGTCCACCCGCTCGTCGGACGTCGGACCGCATCCGCCGACCGGATGGACGACCGCGCGCCGGGCGCTCCGACGAGTGCTCGGTCGGACGACAGAGCCTCCAACTCAACTTCACTTTCAGACCGAGGCTAAAGGCCTCAGCCTGAAAGTGAAGCTGATACGGAGGCGCTGTCATCGCGGTAGAGCAGTCGACGGAGCGTCCAGCGGGTGTCCACCCGATCGTCGGACGTCGGACCGTAACCGCATCCGCCGACCGGATGGACGACCGCGCGCCGGGCGCTCCGACGAGTGCTCGGTCGGACGACAGAGCCTCCAACTCAACTTCACTTTCAGACCGAGGCTAAAGGCCTCAGCCTGAAAGTGAAGCTGATACGGAGGCGCTGTCATCACGGTAGAGCAGTCGACGGAGCGTCCAGCGGGTGTCCACCCGATCGTCGGACGTCGGTCCGTAAGGGGGCACTATGACCGGAACTGACGGCGGTCGTCGTCGTTGTGCGTCACGGCCGTAAAATGCACGTCGCGGCTGAAACGGAACTTCCGGGACCTCTTTAGGCTCGGGTCAAACTTACAGTATGGAGCCCGGTTTCCAGGATCAAATTGAGCCCATCAAAATTGATCATCAGTGGAATTGTGGGCTCAATTTGATCCTAGAAACGGAGCTCCACACAGTGAGTTTGACCCGAGGACATAAGCCTATTGCACAAGTCCCAAATGGGAACCAACACGATGAGTCTAGCTCATCGTCTCGGTTCCCATTTGTTAAGTGTGCAATCAGCTCTTTTAACCTCTGCACCCTCCCTCTAAAAGGCACTTACCCTCGAGATTTTCCAGGGTGTCTAACAATGTTTTTAAAAAGAAAAAGAAAAAGAAAAAATCCCTGACATTTCCCTGACAAAAAGAAAAAGAAAAAATCCCTGACATTTCCCTGACAAAAAGAAAAAAATATTTCTAATTTTTCGACACGGTTGAACTGATTAGATGTAAGTAAGGTTTTCCTGTTTTAGGATTATAATGCAATGAATAGAGCAAAATATACGGGGCCTGTTAAAGCTAATTAAGCTTCAACCTGATATGTCTCCGTGGTAACAGAGTTCTACATACGCATTGTAACGCTATAAGCCCGTGTGAATAAATTCATATCCACAGTATTATTATGATTATTATTATTATGAAGTTGAATAGTTATTCAATAGTTCTGATTGTTGCTAAATGTACGCAACAGGGCCTAAACTTATGCGGGATATTTTTGTCTCATTTTTAAAATTGAAGATACATCACCAGAAATTCTGGAAAAATGTTGGTATCGATTCCAAAAAATCCATGTTTTTCGATTTCCCTAACGTTTCCTTGACACGAAAATCGCTTGCAAAATAAAAATCCCTGACGTTTCCCGGTTTTCCCGGTCGTTAGACACCCTGTTTTCTAAAAGTTGATGCCGAAGAGCTGAAGTAGGTACATTTGAATTTTTATTTTTCTTTCAAATTACCTACTCAAAAATTAACTTTCAATTATGACTTAACTCATAAGTATTTAAATTGCAAAGGTGTGAGCTGCCAAAGTTGCTAAGGCACCTCTTTAAAATAAATATCTACTACTACTATTACTACTACTGCATAAGATGTAAATGGAGAAAAAGAAGAAGAGTCAATAGTGATGTCATACGTCGTAGTGTCAGGCATGCAAGTTTGCAATACGCCGGTCAAATGTGTTTTTTGCTTCTGTTTATACTGTTCTGTACGAAGAGGTGCGGATCAGAAGTGCACAATTCTTTTAGATGCATTAGTAAAGGAAATTGCTTAAAATCTGTTTATTACAAAAAAATAAGAGGAGAGAAAAAAAAACCCGAAACATTTTTAAAATAGCATGACTACTTGCAATTTTTTTTTTTTTTTTTAATATATTATTATTAAGAAAGAATTGTACGACTGCCCCTTACGGGGCATTAATTACATTATAGTTAATTTGTGCATTACATTGTAGTTAATTTGTGTGACTTGCAAAATTAAGTTAAAAATTTAAATAAACGTAAATGCAGATATTCTTAAAACGATCACTCAGATAGCCCAAGCAAAAATTTGCGTTAATGTTTTCAGCGGGAGATTCAACGATAATTTTATCCATTTAACAAATCAATATAGACATTTCTGAACGATTTTATTCTGGAATTACAAATCAAGTGGAAAGAGGATAATTACGATTTGTGCAAAAAACTATGACAAAAATAAACTCGAAACATTGACTGAGAGATCAGCATCATAGCTACTTGAACTTTTGAAATGACATGATGTGTTATCAGTAGTATGAGAGAGAGAGGAGTACTGAGAATGTTTGGACCCCCTTCCCCCAACAGAAATTTGAATTATAGACTTTCCTTTTCCTATGAGAAATGTCTGTCTACTCCACCGGGTATGAAATAAAAACTACCGCACAAAAACTCAAGTGGAGTTTTTAAAAACTGTCGGCAACGGAGCTACAGAAAATAGCTTATTTTCCCATTATTTTGCAGTGGCGTGGCGTGAATTATCGATTATCGATATCTCGCCATTTGAAGCTATGGTAAAGAATCGATTACTAAGGTGTTCGCTGCGAACACCCTGATAATCGATCTTTTTTCATAGGTTTAAATGGCACAACAATCGATATATCGCAATTCACGCCACGCCACTGTGGTTACTGATCTAACACATGGGGACCCGAAAAAAAAGAGAAGCGAGAAAATTGAGATTCAGGCGGAGAATTGCTAATCAGACGTCACGCACGACCGGATGACCTACCCAAAAAAATAATTATAAAAGCGACGCCTTCTGATCATCAGAACGCGCAACTACTAGCGACTTGCTTTAAACGCCGAGAGAGGAATTGCATCCTTTGATCAAGGAAAAATGAAACAATTAGATCGATAAAAAGCCGCGATAACGGTAGATGGTTCTAAAAATACTGTTGTAAACTAGACAACTGAATGGAATGAACCCACTACTGTTTAGGACAAAAAATTCCCTAGATTCCAAAAGCAAGTAACAACAACTGCCCTGATAAGGCTACTGAGAGATGGGACTGCTCGAGAGCCGAAGCGAATCCTACCAAGAAAAGACGCGAGAAAAATAGGACAAAGATTCGGAGGAAGTACAATGACTGTCACTGGAAGGAATGTTGGGTTTTTGCATTTTACAAAAAGCTCAGGGCGATAATGGGCCAGAGCCACCTGGTGATTGCAAGTTGTAGTTTCTGCAATCCAGAATAAACATCCCTCACCTACCCCACCGATACGAATAGCAAAAAACCCTTCTGATGAAAAATGTTTTTATCTCTGAATCCTACGTTGTTTGAGTACATAGAGAGGGATGCTACACTGTATAACTACAGCACTCCGATGTCAGTCAGGATCCAAACACAACACGAGCAGTTACGCATAATAACAAGCCTAAGTAAATCCGTAAGCAATCAAATAAATACCGGTTCTAGTTGGTGTAGAAGTAAATGGAGGGAAATACAGTATAGAATTTTATAATTGTTCGAAATTTATTCATAGATGCATCCTTTAATATAAATATGCCCCATTTAAAGTGAGTCAGCTCTTGAGATCACTGCTAATTTTATATGTTTTACGTCTTTAAAGCTTTCCGGTTTTTAAAACTCCTTGCGATTCAGTGGTTAGCTTTTGCGCATTCTTACATTACAAGTTCAATTACTCTTACTGACTGTTTCGTCTCTGCCCGCACACAGTGCGGCGATTTCGGCCAGACAGTAAGAGCAACAACCGCCATTAAAGTACAGTTTTTTGCACGTTTCACAAGATTAGAAAAAATAAAAATAAGCAGTTTTCGCATGAGCTGATTCAGTTATGATGCATAAATACAAAAATACTCACACGCTCAATATATTCTGTTTATATTCTTGTTTTTTTTTTGTTTGTTTTTTTCTTCTTTTTAAAGCGCTAACACTGATGGTTCCGAGAGCCTGCAAGACTCAGACGCCACAATCCTCGAGGAGGGTGTCTCAATGTGCCAGAAATGCGAAATCAATTTAGAAGAAAATAACTATTCTTATCTAATTTATGTTGATGGTGAATGCCCTAATGACATTTACTTACCTGAGTAAATATAATTAAAACACTTATACTATGGCCCAATACTAGTGAGTAACAAGATGATAGAATATAGCTGGGTCCACACTATCCTACGGGGAAATCAAGGCAAACCAGCAGTAAAACCTTTATCACCTTTTCATCCTTTTATCGGGGATTTCATTCATTAAAATATTAAGTTAATTTCAAAATTTCACTTTGATGTTATTATTTAACTTTTAATTTTTGTACATGAGAAAAATTGAGCTTTTTTAACTAACCGTATAAAGATATTGGAAAATAAACATATACATCGATATTGCTAAATAGTATTTCTATGCATCTACCTGAGCTGATAACTCTCCCACCTTCTTCTTGCACTGATACTCATTAGAGTTTTTTTGGTGACTTTCGTGCTAGTTTTTGGCCTTGATTTCCCCACAGGATATCTTACCTAATTACTCTCATTGCCTGTTTCGTCTCTGCCCGCACACAGTGCGGCGATTTCGGCCTGCCAATGAGAATAATACCTACTCTTTACATTTTATATCTAAAGACGGGACGATTTGTATAATTGGACTGCATTTTGCAATTTGGAACTATAAATTCTGAATCATCTGAAAAAACGCTTATGTGCATAGGTAAACCAATGGCACATACGTTGTTTTTAAAGTGGGCCGGACTTTATAGTTCCTAATTGCAAAATGCAGTCCAATTTAAAACATGTCATTATTCAATGAGAAAACTCACTTGGCAGCATCACAGACACACCGAGGGTCTCCCAAAAGGGTAAGTAAATGCAATGGCAAAGGTGAGGGTAAGTAAATGCAGTGGCAAGTGTGAATTATCGACTATCGACATTCACCCATTTTAGGCTATGGTTATAAGTATCGATTATTGAAGGGTTCGCAACACTCTTAATCGATACTTTGCATGGGTTTAAATAGCATATTATTCGATTCATCACAGTGAACGACTCGCTATTTGCCACTGCAGGGTGAATGTTGCGGCTGACGTAAATGCCTCACCCCCTAAAACTTAATCCCTATAGTAAAATGAGAAGCGAGGTTTTTGAAACACCGATTTGTAGAAGTCCAGATGGAAGAAAAAAGTTCGATGTGTTAGCAACGATAGTGATGATGAATTTCTCAACAAAAATCATTCATTCGCATGCACTTAACTTAAAAAACTGTACTTACAAAATTCTGTAGTACAGACAAACATACTAGAACTGGTAAAAGAAGAGAGGAGACAAAAGTCACATCAGTCTGCTTGCATCAATCATCAGTTGGCCCATTGGTTAGCATGTAAATATCTGTTGAATGGTGCAATTTTAGGATGTGACTTTTGTCTCTTCTCTTCTTTCCCCAGTTCTACCTTACAGTAGTTCTCTAATGCTTTACAGATACCACCTACTTGCAGAAATGAGCCGATCAACCGGGATTTTAAAAGAAAAAAAATGAGAATTCTAGCCGAGAGATTGGAGCATTTTCAGACTTGAATGCTTCGTTGCAAACTGCCTCTACCTGAGAGAATTTGAGGTGACAGAATACGCCTTTCGAAGGTATGAATCAAAGCACTACGCGACGTACTTTCTCTTCAAAATTTCACGAACGAAAACAGATCACTCAATGGAAAGTCCGGAAATCAAACCTTAAACTACATAAATAAAAGAATTAAATTGGTTGAATGGCAAGAATTAAAATTACGCCTTTTTTATAAACTAATTTTCATTTGATCTATGTTAGAAGCACTTGTTATTTTTTCGTTCAAGAATTGATATTCGAACTTCCCGTTGTGCGAATAATGTCCTGCGTACGATTTTGAAGAGGGCACATGTCTGGCGGTCATGTCTTAAGAATCATTGAGAGGCTATAATAAGTGGTTGTTTGGCCGTCTTGAGTGATTTTTTTATTATGTTTTCTCCTTTGGTTGACATTAAATTGTTAGCAACGGGAAATATTGAAATGCTTTCTCGACGTATCTAAAGGATAGAAATACACGCACGATCTTTCGGCTCTTCACTGCAGACTTCATTACAAAGAGATAAACCTAAATTGTATGACATTTTTTTTTTTTTGTTTTTTTTTTTTTTTGTTTTTTGTTTTTTTTGTTTTTTTTTTTTTTGTTTTCTTTAGTTTTTTTGTTTTTTTTGTTTTCTTTAGTTTTTTGTTTTTTTTTTGTTTTTTTTTTTTTGTTTTTTTTTGTTTTTTAGTTTTTTTTGTTTTTTTTTTGTTTTCTTTAGTTTTTTTTGTTTTTTTTTGTTTTTTTTAGTTTTTTTTTTTTTTTTTTTGTTTTTTTTTTTTTGTTTTTTTTTGTTTTTTTTTTGTTTTTTTTTTTTGTTTTTTTTTTTTTTTTTTTTTTTTTTGTTTTTTTGTTGTTTTTTTCTTTCATCTTTCTTTTATTTTTGGTTTTTTCCTTGCTTTCTTTGTTTCTTTCCATATTTGAGTTTTTCTCTCATTGATCATGTTTTTTTATTGTATTTTCCAAAGAAAATACACTGTTGCCTTCTCCCATGATGTCGGACCCAGACCTGAGACCTTGTGAAGAGCACCGATTACGAGTCGTAGATCACGAAAATATATGTCATTCAAATTCATGTGTATATATAAATGGTTGGTTGGTTGGTAAATACGTGAATACAATTTCAAATGATAAAATCTAAAACAAAACTTCCGCATCGTAAAATAGACTCGAAAGTAATTCGATGTTCTAATTTGCCAGTTCAGCATCAGCGAATGACTTTCGTGCAAAAATACGATACGAAAGTTTTTAACAATGCTTTTCCCTCAAAGGTCTTATGCAATTCATTTGGTTGAAGGAATTTGCTCCGGCATATTCACTTCTCTTATTGGGTTCCACGCCGTGTTCATCCGCACTACTAACCATCCAAATCTTCTGCAGAGGTCATCTTCTTCTCCTTCTCCCATCTTGAGTGTACTACTCGGGTATTTTTCTTGATCCATCGTTGAAATTGGTTGGAGTGAAGTCACGTACAGTCCCGGTCAAGAATAACTAGCGCATTTGAGTACAGGTGCTTCTGACAGAGATAAATTTTTACGGGCTCCAAAAGCTCTCCACTCCAGCCGTCGGATCCATCGACGAATTCTTAGGCTTTCTATATCAGCGTGACATTTTATAAACTCACCGAATCGGTGGCTCTGCAACAAATATTTTTCAAGTGAAGCGCTCATAATGACATGTAATCCACGGCGAAGAACGCCGGCCTTGCTCAAATGACGAATTAAAGGTCCATGGACGTTGAAAAGTATTGGTCGATCCGCAATTTCTCCATCTGACTAATTGGTTAAGTCGCTAAAATTTTAGACACAGGTAAGCGAGCAGATGTTATTTGTCTGAAAAAATAGGGTTCGCCGTGATTCGAACTCATCGTGCTACGTTGATTTGATCAGCGGTCCATGCGTCACCAGCCGTTACTGAAGCCCATGTTGGAGCTACGCTACGAGGGCTCTTTGCAGTCCACTTGCGTGTTCCTTAAAAAAAAAAGGAAAAGGCCGCAACCCTCAGCTTGCCTGTGAAAAACAGAAAAAGGCCACAATTCTAAGTCAGCTTGCCTGTTGACAGGGAGAGGCTGCTTCAATTAAGGGACCAGCATGCCTGTCAACAGGGAGAGGCTGGCTTAGCGTATTATGCCGATGAATTCTGTCGTTCTGTGTTGATTTGATCAATGTTCCATTCGTCGCCAGCCGTTGCTGCAGCCCATGTTAGGACAATGTTTACGAGGGCTCTTTGCAGTTCACTTGCTTGTTCCTTCAAAGGAAAAAATAAAGGCCACAACACTTGGCTTGCCTGTTAAAAACAGAGAGTGGCCACAATTCTAAACCAGTTTGCCTGTTAACAGGGAGAGGCTGCTTCAATTAAGGGACCAGCATGCCTGTCAACGGGGAGAGGCTGGCTTAGCGTATTATGTCGATAAATTTCTGTCGTTCTGTGTTGATTTGATCAATATCATACATGCGTCACCAGCCTTTGCTACAGCCTATGTTAGGACAGTGTTTACGAGGGCTCTTTGCAGTTCACTTGCTTGTTCCAATTCTAAACCGCAATTCGAAACCAGCTTGCCTGTTGACAGGGAGAGGCTGCTTCAATTAAAGGACCAGCATGCCTGTCAACGGGAAGAGGCTGGCTTGGCGCACAGTGCCCACAGGTTTCAGGATGATTCTGTCTGCAACGGCGCTTCTTGAAATCGCAAGGAGGAAAGAAAACAGGATCATGTCCATGGACGTTGACGGATGTTGGAGGATGCGCGGAACATTCTTTCCGAGCGATGAAATTGTGGTATCGGTAAGACTGCGGCATCAATGAAATTATTGTCGAAAGTCAGCGAGCTGACGTTCGATTCCGGGAAAAATCGGGCTTGATTTCGATTTAATGTGCTGTATTGATTTGATCAATGGTTCGTGGGACATTGAACGTTACTACAGCCCAGACGGCTGAAATCTCGGGCCTAGAAAGACTAAAATTCGTGGACAAGTTATATTTTCCAGCGCACAGAGTTGAAAAGTGCGAAATTTCAATTTTCAAATTGACGTACGCAGGGCAGCAATCCAACTGTAAGTATTCCAAGATTTTTTATTACGGACGTTGCTTCAGTTGCAGAGAGAGGAAAAAATGAGATTAGCAATCTTGCAAATCTTGATTGCGACTCCGGTATAATCAGGCGTCGAGAACGAAATCTCTGCGTCGTAGGTGGTTCAGCGAATATTGGGTATTGCATCACTGTATCAGAGATAATAAGGACTGCGACGAAGGTAGTATCTCCAGACTTGAATGCCTCTAGAAATGCGCGATCAACAATTTGATGAAATCAGAAACCTACAGAGATGAAGTTCGGGGCCTGTCTCGCCTCCTTTCCGGATTCCGTGATTTTGAACAGTCACGAGAAAAAGCAACGAAGTTAAATCAGCATGAACCGTTTGGAGCGTCTGCAACATCGTATGGATACTTCCAACAATGCACCATCGAACGCCAAGATGCGCCAACTGCCTCACCAACGAGGTTACGTCAGCATGGACCGTTTGGAGCGCCTGCAAAGTCATATGAATACTTCAAGCATTGCATCATCGAACGCAAGGACGCGCCAATTGCTTATTACATGGCGCTTACCGTCGATCAACGCCATTTCCGGCGAGGGCTGCTATCTCATCAGGATATTTTCACCAACTCGTGAATTTTTCGCCACCTCAATGATTTACCGCGGCTTTTTGACTTTGACTTGAAAAGAATTTCACTTGATTAAGGAGGAATTTCAGCCAACTAGAGATCAGAATATGTCCTTGTAATTTTCACATGAATTTTGTATGAAACGAAAGTCGTAAGTGTGAGGATGAATGTGATTTGAGGACCATTCGTTCTAAGAGTTCGAAAACGGAAAATATCTTCTTCGGGATACATTCATTGACCAAATCGAATCCAGTTGCCTTCTTTGAATAAAAATTCAACTAATGGTTGGAACGAAATCCGGTCGAAACTTCCGTGAGCACACGTCAAGAGATGGGAAAAGGGCTGGAAACGTTGCGACGATAGGGATGTTTGGCATGAAACCCACGGACCGAGAAAAAACGACACTTATTTAAATTCAATTTACAACACTGCCATAGTAAGGAAAAGAGCCGCATGACCATCCAAACGTCACCACTCTTTCCCCTATTAAACATTCATTTTCAGGAAACGTTATCAATATTTTTCTTTGACATTTTCAAAAACAGTATAGATTAAGTTGCGAATGAAATTTCGTGAGGATTAGGAAGAAAAATATCCACAAGTTTCCTTGAAAACTGGTTCTTTATCGGAGGAGATTTGGCAACGTCCGAAGGCTCATACGACGTATTCTTTAGCAAGGCAGAACAATGAAGCTGCAGACAGCCCCTGCAGGCTATAGGCATTTATACATTTCAAAGTCACAAGTACACGAGATTTGAACTTGATTTTGGAAACACGAACTAGGTACTATTTCTGGCTTATTTCAAAGACAACGTACGTCGTGCCATTAGTTCCCTTATCTAGATAGGTGCTTTAACAAAAGATTTAGAGTTATTGGTACTAAGTAACTGCAGTCAAAAATAATAAACATAAATAAGGCCGACGTTTCCTTCCAAAATTAATTTTAGCAGTTTTTTCAAGCGCGCGGTAGAAACATCTCAAGTGTTGTTTGAGCTAAAACGCTATGGTTGTCTTGAAAACGATCAAAATCGCTTACTGTATTGTTTGTCAGAGGGCATCTTTGATTTGTGGCTTATGCTGCTGTACCACCTACTTTTTTTTTTTTTTTTTTTTTTTTTTTTTTGCCATAAAATGTAGAGTTACAGAGAGAGCCGGAAAGACATGTTTTCTTTCCGGGAAAAAACTGATTTTTCTTAAATAATACAGGAAGCAATTTTGGTCATTATATGACTAATACCATACCCATAGCTCAGTCTGAACTCGAAACATTTCTTACATAAATTACGTCTAAAAAATGATAAAATTTTAATTGGACTGCATTTTGCAATTTGGAGCTATAAATTCTGGCTCATCTGAAAAAACAATTATGAGCATTGGGAAACTAATGGCACGCACGTTGTTTTTAAACCGGGCCGGAATTTATGGCTCCTAATTGCAAAATGTAGTCCAATTTAAGTATGTACTGTGCTATGCTGCGACTACTTTTGACCAAATTTCGGCAAATCTTGATTCATGGGTATTATAAATCAAAAGTAAAATTTGAAAAAAAGGCCAGCTATTTGACAGAAAAAATTAAATGAAATAAAAGTTGATTAAAAGCTGGAGTGAGTAACCCTTAAACACTGAAGATACGAAAAATCAGCTTACAATTATAAACACAGTTATCAACCTTTCCTTAATTCGCGAAAAATTGAACGTACAGCATGCGCTACTTAATGTACAACATTAACGCATCAAGTAGAGGAACGCATCGAGTAGAGGAAATACAACTTTTCGCAAGTTCTCATTGATTATTCAGTTAAAATCATATTTTATAAACATTCCACACACATTTTAAAATTATAAACACATTTAGTTTCAGTAATGCTACAGTCGAAAGAAATTCATCATCACCATACGAAACATGTTTGAACGTTGCCATTTTCATTACTTGCCTGCCATCTACTCAACTTTCTCAGAAAAGTAGTAAATACAGCTGCGATGTTAGCATTATTCGCGAAAAACTTAACGAGGAAGATTAGGCGTCTAAGTCACTGTCATGTCAGGCCTGCCATGATCAGCGCAAGACTTAAAAAAATTGAGAGTCTATTCATGCTCAATGTCAGTTACATTACGATTACCGACAACGGTAATGTTACACAATTATATGATTAGAATAATTTTCTTGCAGACTGAGTTGCAAGAATTTTTGACAGCGAGGCGTCAATTTACTGAAAGAGTTGCTCGCACCGAGAGGATCCTGACAAACATTAGAGTTTCTATACATGGGTGGGAGTGGGAACATTTTGCGGGGGGGGGGGGGGGGAAAACACCTCGTCAGGGAAAGTAGGGGGACATTAAAAAACACCCCGTAAAGAAGGATTGGTGGGACCACTCCGCAGTTCTAAAGAGAGCTGAGAGGATTGCTCAAACCGTAAAGGGGATACGGGGGGCCTCCCCCGCAAGATTTTGAAAAATAGAGTCGTCTCAGGAGCAATTCTGAGCTGTTCTTACTGTCAAATTACACTGCACCTGATATTATTGAAGTTCCGCTCATGCTTTTACGACTTCTAGGAAACGGAAACGCCTTCCGAATTGAGAACGAGGAGAACAGGGAGGGAGTGACTCAGATTTAAAAGTCGAGAAAACTAACGATATTAACGAAAAAACACAAAACTCTACCCTCTGTCAAATCGACAGCCAATCTATGCTCAGATTCCCAAGCTTAAAAGTCATGTTCAAAATTAAGGATGTCTAGTGTTCTTCCTTGAAGAACTTGATCCATATAAAATTTACTCTAAAATAATTTTCTCGCCAATTAAGTTCAAACTTCATATTAAACTAAGTGAGTTCCAAACACAAGAAACCTCGCAAATTGTCTAGTTTCACGATGCAATTTTGTAGAACTAAGTTTGAAATAGAATTCCTGCTTCACATTAAATGATTGAGAGAACAAAAGCGCCGACGCCGATGACACGAAGTACTTCATAAAAACCTAGAAAACTTTGAGCGTGTGAAAACGCGTGACCAAAAGTTAAAGGCAGCTGAAACCAAAGGCGGCTAGCGAGTCAAAATATCACCAAGGAATGTCCCTGTCTATAATAAAAGATAAGAGGGGGGAAATGCTGATTTTTCTAAATTTGTAACTCATTTTTCCTTGATAAAAGGATGGACTTAGCCATTTTACTAATATTTCCATCCCAAATCATAAATTGGGTTGAGGCGATAACACGACAGTTGATCGAAATCAGAACCATCCAAGTGATCAAAGATAGAAGCTTTTATCTTCTCTTTGTTTTAAAAAACAATATGAAACGTTCCGATCCCTTCTCCATTGGCGACCTTGAATGATACTACTTCGGGTTTTTTTTCCAGCTTCTTTGAGCTTCATGATGTTTAAGTTCAATTTTTTTAAGTTTGACAATATTCCGCTTCTCTATGCTATCCTTAAACTCATACATTGAAATCCGGGGCGTGAACGTCCATTTAGCACCAGGGCGCAAATCGGTGTGATACAACTATTCCTCAGTAACGAATTTTACAGTCTTAAGGAGAGTTCATACTTAATTTTGGGGGGATGAGCTTGCGTTACGCTGTGTTACAAGGAGGAAGGGGGTCAGTGCCAGCGTTACGTAACCCTCTCTGTTGGGTAAAAACACAGAAAATCCGAACTGCATCATTCTCAATTCTTCATGGTTATTTGTCACACTATCTTTACAAAGAATTCAGTAATCCAGCTACATATTCAACAGTCTCCCACATTTTCTGAGATATTAAAGGGGAGGGAAGTCTGATAAGAATTACGTAATGATTGAGGGGGTCCGTGGTTGCGTTATAAAGCATTACAAGGGAGGGGGGCGGGTCTTAAATGCCGGAAAAGTGCGTTACGTGACTTTATGAACGCCCCTATAATACGACTCAAGATCATTGGTTGAAAAGTTTCAAGTGAGCTATGATCTCTTAAATCAATTTAAACTGATTGAGTTATTTTTTTTTTTTTTTAAAAAAAAGAAAGGCATTCCACATTAAAGTTGGAAATCTGTTACCTACATGAGCGATTAACTTTACTATTCTTACTAAAATAAATTGTTCATGTAAATTTTTCTATCGCGTTGTTAAATTAGCAAAATTTAAAGTGACAAAATCAAACTTATCGTTATATTGATCTAAACTAGCAGATACACGTGTTCAGGAAATATGCGTGGTGCTAAGAGACTCTTCGATGGACAGTACAAGAAGCAAATAAACATGAACTGAAAGTCTAAAAAGGTCGTCATCGGTCAAGATCCAGAAAAATGGCGAACCCAAGAAATTGTCTCGAACTTTAATCTATGATAATGAATTTCTTGAAGAGGGTGGCGGACGACTCAAAAGTTCGAAAAACTTAAAAATTCTCGAGAATGAAAATAATTGTGACGATTTGGAGGAGCGATATTTCAGTCACCTAATTCATTCTCCATGACTTGTTACATGGATATCACGAGAGTATGCGGCTTGAAAGATGGGTTGCTTTTAAAAACTATGACATTCATTTTTAATTAAACCGCTCCTTGAAGGGACCAATATTTCCAGGAAATAAAGTGCCGGGAACGGAAAGTAAGTAGAGGGAAAATTCTAGCAAACGTTTCTGGGAACGTTCACAATAGCCTGGAGAATTTGCACGAAAACATTTTATCGCTTTAACTGAGAGAATGCTTATTATGAGCCGGGCTCATAGCATTTTTTAAAAAAAATTTATTGTATGGGAAATTGTTGAAAACAAGTTTTAAAAGTGAAACAATGCAACGCTTTGAGAAGTCATCAGGAGGCAATTCCCATTTACTTAAACACAATGATTTTAGCAGATTGGGTCATTTGATTATCATATCTCTTCCAACAACTCTTCAAATTAAAATACAAAGGTATTCTCGTTCTCAGTTCGGTCAGTATAGTTTCATCTTGCACATGAGATTTATCAAATTTTCGATACCTGCAAATTCTCCACTACAGGTAAGATAAAAGGGGGTAGAGTCTCAGAGTATGAAGGACAGGGCCGCCAAAACACAAAATGGGCCCGGGACAAATTGAAGTGGGGCCACTTGGGGGGATTCCCCAATAAATTTTTGAAATTGAGGGTAAAATAAATGCAATTTTGAACTTTCTCAATGTAAATTATTTCAAACCATTTCGATAGCGCTGATTGCCGAACGTACCAAACAAGAATTAAGAGAATAGATGGATCAGAAGGGCTCGTAAAACTGCGAGTGAGGTCCTCAAACTTGGTCAATACGTAAAAATTGTTCTTATACTCAAAAGGTCCGGGGACGGATGAACCTGATGCTCCCGTCCCTCACAAATTTTAAAGCCACTGGAACCACTTTGACCCCGGGCCCTAATATTAGAGACCCGTTTACCTTCCCCCTGCCCCCTTCTGGGCGGCCCTGAGTAAGAGTACATAAAGTAACAGTAGTATTCGCAGAAGTAGTAGTAGTAATAGTAATAGTAGTAGTTGTAAAAAAATTGTGCATAATTATGTAAAAATCAATCTCCGAATAAGTAGACAAATTCAATGAGAGGTTTTAAAAACGATTTTTTTGAGGGCTGCATCCGACTTAGAACCTATTTGAACCGATTATTTTCTAAATCACGTGAGCGCCAACCTCTATTTTAGTGGTAGAGTGGTTGTTTTTCTTTTGTTTCCTCTGATGTAATCAATCAAGTCAGATTTCAAAATAGCCTTCTACAGGACACTCATTTTTTGGAATTCGAAGATTGTCAACAAAGCGAAATAAAACGGGTTTTTCTTGTTTTTCTTGCATTCGCAATGTTGGCGCTTGCGTGATTTGGAAAAGTAATTGGTTCATTGCCTCCCGCGTTCAAAAGTAGAAGATTCAAGAAGCTGCAAACCTACGTCTACCGCGTGACGCACGTGACTTTTTCAATTTAATTCAAGTCGGGGCGATAGTGAGTCGTCGCTGTTTTTCCTTAGGACACAATTGAGGACACCGCACCAAGAACAGCCTATAGGCGTATAGGTCGTTATTACGCCCATCTGCTTTTCGGATTCTACGTACCCTGGACTATGCTGTGGTAGCGATAGAATATAGATAGGTAACGGCTCGAGGTCGAAAAACTTTGTTTTTTTCGAGTTAAGTCAGGCCTCTGGATCGATGGGTGCAAGAACGACCTATAAACGGGCCTATAAGGTGCTAGTTACCCCTTTCTTTACTCACTATCGATATTCTTTCATTTTGCGTTCATGATTTATACTTCATATTGCCACCAAAGTGACTGTTGGGCGTAATAATGGCCTATAAGCCGCTTTTTTAAATTAAATACATTAGAGTGTAAACCCAAAATGTATCGCAAAATCTACCCGGCATCCTTCAATAGAAGGGTTAGGTCACCCAAAAACACCAAAACAGGGTACCTGCATAGAAAAGTCTGCGCAGTACATCAAAAACAAAACTTTAGATGCGTTTTTCTCAAAACGCGGAAACGCGGTTTCCAGTCATAGGCTGTTCTTGGTGCGGTGTCCTCAATTGTGACATTTTTAACTACGGGACGCAAGTCGGATGCAGATTTTTCATAAAAGTAAAATTTGGTGCCTTAGTAAAGGGTGAGAGGTGCATTCGGCCCCAGAAAAGTTCCGTTTGACCGGGATTCCGTCCCGGATCGTCCGGAACGGAACCGGGTGTCGTGCATATCACGGCAATGACGCGCAACGCGACGGCCGAAGGCCAGCGCCGGCGGGAGTTCGACCCAGACTTTGCCTCTCGGACGGCAGGTCTGCCAAGAGTGGATGATAGACAAGGAAAATGGCCTCCCAGATCACCATCATAAAGAGCGCTCGTTGCATCAACAGGTTAAGACCGCACTCCAGTCAAAAATGAAGTCATCGCTGACCACACAATGATGGGAGTTTCTGATCGTAACCTGATGGTGCGACGAGAGCCAGGTGAAGCCTCGCGGTTTGTCAGACCGTCAGATGGGCAGTACAGGTCGAACGATCTCTCGAAAGCTTTTTCCGGGGAAAAAGCGATCGACAAATCGTTCGACCGACTGCCCACCCGACCGTCAAACAAACCACACGCACTCACCGTTTGTTTGGCCGTCAGATGAACAGTATAGGTCGTGCGATCTCTCGAAAGCTTTTTCCGGGGAAAAAGCTATCGACAAATCGTTCGACCGACTGCCCACCCGACCGTCAAACAAACCACATGCACTCACTTCACCGTTTGTCAGACCGTCAGATGAACAGTATAGGTCGTGCGATCCCTCGAAAGCTTTTTCCGGGGAAAAAGCTATCGACAAATCGTTCGACCGACTGCCTACCCGACCGTCAAACAAACCACATGCACTCACTTCACCGTTTGTCAGACCGTCAGATGAACAGTAGGTCGAACGATCCCTCAAAAGCTTTTTCCGGGGAAAAAGCGATCGACAATTCGTTCGACCGACTGCACACCCGACCGTCCAACAAACTACAAGCACTCACCATTTGTTAGACCATCAGATGGGTAGTAGGTCGTACGATCTCGCGAAAGCTTTCTCCGGGGAAAAAGCTATCGACAAATCGTTCGACCGACTGCTCAACCGACCGGCCAACAAACCACGTGCCCCGTCACCCCCAGTCCGGCCCCCCCCCCCCCTTCTAAGAAAACATCCTCGCGGAGGGATCAACATTCACCCACTCTAGATCTCAATAAAGTCATATTTTTGTGCTTAAAATTTCGTGAAAAACACAATAGTGCCACTTGTTTTCTCTGAAATCAATTCCGGAGCCTAAAAAGCTGTCCAAGTTCAGTCCGTATTGGAGAGGATACCCCTCGCAACAATGAGAGTCCACCTCCATATCCAAGCAAATTTTCCATGCTAAAATAGGGAGCAAATGCATCAGCAGGATTGCCGTGGTGCCGACTTTGAGTCCCCACACAAAGTGCGGCAACTCTGCTAATGTACGTGCTCCTATCTTTGCATGGAAAAGACTGGATGTAGAGGTGAATTCGCAACGTTGCGTGGGATACCCCCTCCATTACGGCCTCAACTTTGAGAGCTTCTTTTGAGCTTAAGAATCGATTTCAGATTTTGAGATTTTGAGATCGCACTTCAGTTGTCATGAGACAGAAAAATTCTCGTACCAAATTTGACAAAGAAATTTAACTTAAGAAAGTCGTGATTTTTTTTAGAGGAATATCGGATTCGATACGGATATCGGAACTGCACTTGAATGTGATATTTTTCCTCTAATAATACCACGTCTTTATTGAGTTGAATTTCTTTGTCAAAGGTGCAGGAATTCTTCAGTCCCATGACAACTAAAGTGCTATCTCAAAATTCGAAAAAAATAACAAGTAGCTGAAATTATGGAACGAATCGATGCGATATATCGCACGTCGCTCAGACACAAAAATGGCGTCCATCAAATCACCTTAAATCGCTATCACATGCAAGAACTTAATTAAATTAATTATGTAATTCAAGGATAATTTTTTTTTAAATAGTTTCAACACTTAGGCTAAGATAAGAAAATAAAAGAACATGAAAGAAAAGAAACAAAGTCAAGAACGATTTAATTTTGTGAGGTGCAAATTGCTATTAGTGAGGAAAGTGAATAGGAAAGGTAAGGACAAATATTGAAAAGAGAAACTCTCAAATCGTCCACGTTCTCCTTGACAAGAAAATCACTTTTGCACTCGGACCTAACAAAAATCCTCTTACACCCAATCTGCCGAGTATTGGGAGGAACGCCGTATGAGCACTCAGGCGTTGTCATATTTCCT